>NC_142651.1:55830000-57080000 GCF_055504915.1 Nelumbo nucifera | reverse complement strand
GCACTATTATTTTGATTCATACAAAAGGTGTGTTGTAGTGCACTCTAAGTAACCGACCTAAGTGAGTGTGAAGTATAGCCACTTGTATGTTTTTTTATATCTTCCAAAAGGCTACACAATGGGGGGTAGCCTATCCCCAACCCAAGTGCAGGCGGGATTCGATCCCAAGTCTCCGCTATGACTAGTAGGAGACCTTACCTACTAGGTGGTTGGCACCTTGCAGTGTGACCGCTTATATAAGAGCTCTAAGGGTTGACTCTCTAAAACACTCATGATTCCAAGAGGGGAACAAAGCCAAAATGTTCCAAAACAAAAGAGTAAGGAATTGATGGATTATGTTGGTTATTAGTAGATTAGCTAATTACAACAAAAAGGAAAGATTGGAGGAATTTGACTCTACGCATACTCTACAACATAATCTATCATATCTAAATGTTGATTGAAGTCCAAAAGACATCAACATGAATACTTCTCTTACCTAGATGCTCAGATTATTCTTGTATTTTGAATCTTGTGGGGATTGTTGGATTCTTGTTTTGGAGGAAAGATTTAAATTACAAGAATCTGAACTCCCTCCCTTTTTGTTTTGTCTTTGTCTTTTTTTGGCTTTTGATTTTTGTCTTCTTGTAACCTCTTGAAAGCATTTGAAGACCTTTTGTCCCACATTGCTTAGAAAAAGAGGTGGACTTAGAGTATATTACTAGACTTGGTATCTTTATGGGCAAGGGATCCATAGAAGGAAAAACACTATACACCATTCACATGCTTGTGGGGGGGTTAGGGGTTCTTTTCACATGTGCACACACCAAGCCAGGCCGAGTTGGGTTGGGTTGGGTCAGGGTGTGGATGTGTATGTGCACTATACCATATCTCATTTTATGATTTAACCATTTGGTTTCTTAATTATTTTAACTGTTTGACTTTTATTTTTATTTTAAACATTCATTTTTTGTGAATTTTCATTTTTAGCTTTGTGTTTCTTCGAACACGTGCCTTGCACACTATTCTAGAGAGACATATCTCTCTATAAGGACAACTCTATGTCCATTCAGGTGATTAAGAGCACTCTATAAATAGAGTGTTGATTAACCCGGTGGTACACAATAGAATATAACACACAAAACTTTTTTTTGTCCTTTGTTTGTCAAATATATCTGAGCATCTTCCAGCTACACTGTAGGGGTTAAATGCAATTTTAAAGAGAATGACCAAGTTACATGACTCAGCCCGTTTCAATCTGTAATCTTCAGTTCATTGTCAATATTTTCATTATTAATCTTTTAAACGCTGAAACAATAAGTTCCATTCTCCCTTCTCATTATTATTTTTACAACAGGCATGCAGAAATCTAGCGGCTTCTCCTTCCATTTGGGCGATGAGTTATCTTCAATCTCTAGAAGAAATAACCAAGGGGTGAGAAAGTCGTGGGGTTTGGATAACGACCCCAAACAATCTTCAACAGAAGAAAGAAGGGGGTTGGAGGAAGGTTGGGTTTGGAGGAAAGGGCAAAGGGGAGGGAAAGAAAGAAGAAGAAAATAAGGGTGTTTGGGTCTAGCTGTGAACCAATAAATCAAAGCTGGTGAATGTGCAAGAATGGAGCACAGAAGGAAAGACGAGAAGTGAAACAAGAGATGTTTGCTGCAACCATGCATGGTTACTGGCAATTTGTATTCATTATCCTTTTATCTTATTGGATAGCCCCAAATTTGATAAATTGGAGGTGGTGATTACAGAAGGAGATGGCTGCAACCAATGGTTAGAGGCAATTCAAACTCGGGACACGTAGTTTATATTTTCAAAATTTAACATGTAAAGCTTAAGATTATCTCAAATCTGTTCTACGTGCAACAACGTTTGGATCCAAAATTGACATGTGGACGACTCTATCAAAATATTAAAATACGTACATTGATCTAGGTAATTGTCATGGTTTTAAAAAACGGCCAGTGCGTTAAAAAATCATTGAACTGGTCAATGAATCGATGATTCAACCGCTGACTGGATTTGGGGTAAAACGAAATTAATTGCCTGAATGGTTCACATGCTAAACGGTCCGACCATCCGGGTGAATGGCAGTTAGAAAACCATGGTAACTGTTGTGTGCATGACATGTAATCTTAATAAATTCTATTATTCCATCATCATAAACTAGATAGAAACAAACTAAGATTATAATAATGTGGATTAAGATGTGATTAGATCGAGATTGATTTATTGCTCTCATTAAAATAAGTTCAGGCATCTTATTTTTCTAAATTAACCTTGATTATATTTAATCTCTCTCTCTCTCTCCATGAAAGAGACCTGGGAAGTGGGCCAACAATTTGCATTAAGTCAAAAGATTTTGCATATGAAATGGAAGAGTGAGAATCAACAACCAGGCCATAGACTTCCTCCCAAAAGAACTTGTTTAAATGTTTTCTTCTGGGGATCTGGATCTGAAGCATATCTTAATAACAATCAACATGCATATGCTGCAAGGAGTGGAGACAGGGTGCATCTGCTACCTTCAACTTGACTTTTTTTTATCAATTACTTTTCTCTGTTGGATAGTTCAAACTAGAAACATGGTTCCTAAGAAAGAAAGCTAGATTTGATCAATATAAAAGTAAGCATGGCAGGGTGGAAGAGTGAGCAGAACTGTAGAAGGCCCTCCATATTGATATTATTAGCATGGAAGAGGTGAAGCTCCTTGGAGCCTTTCCTAGCCCATACAGTTACAGAGTAATATGGGCTCTGAAACTGAAGGGTGTGCAGTATGAATACGTAGAAGAGGATGTCTTCAACAAGAGTCCTTCGCTCTTACAGTACAACCCAGTCCACAAGAAGATCCCAGTTCTTGTTCACCATGGAAAACCCCTTGCAGAGTCCATGGTCATCGTCGAATACATTGAGCAGACCTGGCCGGGTCATCCATTGCTGCCAGAAGATCCTTATGAGAGAGCCATGGCTCGGTTTTGGACTAAATTTGGAGAAGATAAGGTGATTGATACATGAGTAGTTAATTGTCTGTTCTCATTTCCATATCAAGTTATCAATTGAACTGTAGCTCCATAGTTGGTGACGATTCTATTGTTTCATGTAGGGACCCATATTCCGTGCATTCCTTCAGGCGGTTGGGGAAGAACATGAGAAAGCTGTGGAAGAGGCTCTGCAAGTGTTGAGAACCATTGAAGAGCACGGCCTAGGAGAGAAGAAATTCTTTGGTGGAGACAGCATTGGATTAGCAGATATAGGATTTGGATGGATTGCACATTGGCTGGAAGTAATGGAAGAGGCGATAGGAGTGAAGTTGGTAGAAGCCCAGAGCTTCCCTCGCCTGTGTTCATGGAAGGAGAACTTTAAGCAAGTTCCTGCCATCAAAGAGAACCTTCCTGATCGTGACAAAATGTTGGCGTTTTTCAGACGTCGAAGGCAGATGTTTGTTGATCAATCTTCATAAGGTTTTTATCAGGTCTTGGAGCTTGTGTGTTATTTGTTTTTAATTTTCTGAATAAAAGAACCGTGTCGTGTTGTATTCATTCACCAAGGAGGAGTCCGGATCACCTGCCCACGCCTACCCACAATACACTATCCCGTGAATTGGGAATATCTCCCCTGCATAATACTATGTAGAGGATGAGATGTTCTCCATGTGTGGCTCCCGTAAATATGGGCAGAGTTCTTGTGAGCAGGTGTCCACTCCACTAGGAGTCCCTCCCTATTTGGCTAAGCTCCATTTTAATTCCTTAGGCTGTGTTGAGTTACAATGCAAATAAATTTGCACTGATGCAAAATTATGACAGTTCAAATGATTTGAGTGTAAATTCTGCCTAATTTTTGTTTAAAATTTTAGTTTATTTTGTTTGATTGCAGTACAAATGAAATAAATTAAGGCATGAAGTAAAATAAAATAAAACCCAAAACAAAATTAAACAAAAATTTGCATTTTTTTCATTTACACCCCTTGCATTTGTACTAATACAAATAAAATTGCACTGCAACCAAATACAGCTTTAAGAAATGATTAAGATAATGACAATGTAAAGGTATTTTTGTCTTTTTTAGAACTACATATTGGGCTGCCTACTAGTATTATGCCTCTAAGGACTACGGGGTGCAACTTGGGCGGGATTATCCTGGTTTAAGGTCTTGGACCCAAGCCTAAGGTAAAACTGATCTGTCCAACCCAACAAGCTCAAGATGGGCTTAGGATCGAATTATTCAAGGATGTTCAAGTAGCCTTATTTGGCACAACGTACCAAAAAATGACCCTAAAGTCTGCTTGGTAATATTGCATTTATGCATTATAGTTCACTTTTGTCTTGTGTTTGGCAATATTGCATTTATGCATTGACAAATGACAGAAAATATATTTTCCAATGCATATTTACATTTATAATAAGATGTAAAAGTACACCAATAAAAAAGCAGTAAATTTGCATTCAAGTGGGCTTTTGATAAAAAAAAAAAAAAAAAAAAAAAAAAAAAAAAAAAAAAACTAACACTTTATTGGAATTCATGTTTGCATCCATTACAGCTAAAAGTCTGCTTGGTAAGAAGATAAATTTGTCAGTACAAAACTAACACAATTTTACAATTTATATGGACCCTTTTACACTAGATATTCGCATTCTCACTTATTTGCACCATTTCCAAACACCATAGTTTCTTCCGTCGTTATTGAGGGAGACTACTGTCAAGTGGTAATCTCAAGAGCTTTGTTGGAGGAGAATTATGACCCTCCATGGCGCATAGGTTCTATTATTGCAGATTGCAAACTCATCATGAATCGTCTCCCACATTGCTCAGTCGGGTTCCTAAACAGTGTAACAAATCTGCTCACATTCTTGCTAAAAAGGCTTTATTTATTTCCAGAATGTATACTTGGAGACTTGCCCCGGATTTCCTGTTAGACACTCTGCATTTTGATTGTACTGAGCATTGTTAATCAAATCTGGGTCTCATGCACTCTGCATAGCCTCGTTTAGATTATGGTTGATTGGAAAGCTCCAGGTAAATTCTATTATTCTATCAGATGCAAACAAATTAGGATTATAATAATGTAAATTAGGATTCGATTAGATTATGGTTGATTTTTTTTCCTTCTCTCTGCATAAACTAGTGCATCTCTCTGTCTCTCTCTCTCATGAAAGATATCCATCAAACATAAAGCCAGATTATTTTATGAGTTAGTTGGGGACCGGGCCAACAATTACATTAGAATTGGGTCAAAGAAAACAACTCAGTTTGTCTCTACAACCAGGTCAGGAGCTCCTGCCAATTAAGAACCAGAACATGAGATCTGATGTGAATCATGTAAGCGGTTTCTTTTTTGGAAAAGTACGAGCAGGCCCATTGTAGAAATCTGAACACCAGGTCAGTTCATACAGAATTTACAATTACTCTTTAATTCAACTTTTGAAATTATAAGACCGATTCCCATGCCATGTAAGCATCACACTTCTACCCAAGCTTTTCATGTGACGTGGCAATCCAACTCGGATTACATGTCACAATAACATTTATTTAAAATTTTATTTTGAAATTTACCATTAAATTGCAAAGACTAAAATGACCCTGTTAGGGCCCACAACCATTTTTCTCTCCCGCCCTCCCTGTTCTCTCTCTTTCGTTCTCTCACACTCGCAACTCTCTTCTCTTCGACTGCAGACGACTGAATTTCGGTTGCTCTCCCTCTCTCTTGTTCTCCCTCCTCGTTCTCACTCTATAACTCTCTCCCGTTCTCCCTCTGTCTCGCCCCCATTCTCTCTCTCTCTCTCTCTCTCCCGGTCTCCCTCCCCCTCTATCGCTCTCCTGCTCTCTCTCTGTCTCGTTCTCCCTCTCCCTCTGTCGACCCCACTTTCTCCCGTTCTCGCACCCCTCAGTCTTGCTCTCCCTTTGTGGTGCCCTCACCCTCTCCCTTTATCAGTCTTTCCCGTTCTCCCTCTGTCTCGCCGCCATTCTCTCTCTCTCTCCCGGTCTCCCTCCCCCTCTATCGCTCTCCTGCTCTCCCTCTGTCGCCCCCACTTTCTCCCGTTCTCACCCCCCTCAGTCTTGCTCTCCCTTTGTGGCGCCCTCACCCTCTCCCTTTATCAGTCTCTCCCATTCTCCCTCTGTCTCGCCGCCATTCTCTCTCTCTCTCTCCCGGTCTCCCTCCCCCTCTATCGCTCTCCTGCTCTCCCTCTGTCGCCCCCACTTTCTCCCGTTCTCACCCCCCTCAGTCTTGCTCTCCCTTTGTGGCGCCCTCACCCTCTCCCTTTATCAGTCTCTCCCATTCTCCCTCTGTCTCGCCGCCATTCTCTCTCTCTCTCTCTCCCGGTCTCCCTCCCCCTCTATCGCTCTCCTGCTCTCCCTCTGTCTCGTTCTCCCTCTCTTCTGTTCTCCCTCCTCGCTCTTACTCTATAACCCTCTCCCGTTCTCCCTCTGTCTTGCCCCCATTCTCTCTCTCTCTCTCTCCCAATCTCCCTCCCCCTCTATCGCTCTCCTGCTCTCCCTCTGTCTCGTTCTCTCTCTCTTCTGTTCTCCCTCCTCGCTCTCACTCTATAACCCTCTCCCGTTCTCCCTCTGTCTTGCCCCCATTCTCTCTCTCTCTCTCCTAGTCTCCCTCCCCATCTATCGCCCTCCTGCTCTCCCTCTGTTTCGTTATCCCTCTACCTGTAAATTTTTAGGTAGCATTATGCTTTTTTCACTTCTATTCCTGTCTCAATTTATACCAAGTGAAGGCCCATCTTAACTGGAGGCCTTCCCTAACCGGAGGAAATTATCGTTTTGAACACTTGTGCCACTAACAGGTATTTGACAATCTCTTTGTATGATATTTTAATTTGTTATAGTCAATCAAAAAGTCTTTTCAAATAAATTTGATTTTTGGTTCTCTTTACATTTCTATCACAGTAAATAGGTTGTCGTTTTTATATAAAAAAATTTGTTAAGGGTATAAATACTTTGCTATACCGTTGCCTTAGAAGAGGGCCAATATAGGGCTCTATTGCAGCATCATCACCCGTTTTAACCATTTCCTGATATATGTATTTGAAAAGAGAAAAAATAGATTATTCAATATAAAAACGACAGCCTATTTACTGTGATAGAAATGTAAAGAGAACCAAAAATCAAATTTATTTGAAATGACTTTTTGATTGACTATAACAAATTAAAATATCATACAAAGAGATTGTCAAATACCTATTAGTGGCACAAGTGTTCAAAACGATAATTTCCTCCGGTTAGGGAAGGCCTCCGGTTAAGATGGGCCTTCACTTGGTATAAATTGAGTCAGGAATAGAAGTGAAAAAAGCACAATGCTACCTAAAAATTTACAGGTAGAGGGAGAACGAGACAAAGGGAGAGCAGGAGAGCGATAGATGGGGAGGGAGACTGGGAGAGAGAGAGAGAGAATGGGGGCAAGACAGAGGGAGAACGGGAGAGAGTTATAGAGTGAGAGTGAGGAGGGAGAACAGAAGAGAGGGAGAGCAGGAGAGCGATAGAGGGGGAGGGAGATCGGGAGAGAGAGAGAGAGAGAATGGTGGCGAGACAGAGGGAGAATGGGAGAGACTGATAAAGAGAGAGGGTGAGGGCGCCACAAAGGGAGAGCAAGACTGAGGGGGGCGAGAACGGGAGAAAGTGGGGGCGACAGAGGGAGAGCAGGAGAGCGATAGAGGGGGAGGGAGATCGGGAGAGAGAGAGAGAGAATGGCGGTGAGACAGAGGGAGAATGGGAGAGACTGATAAAGGGAGAGGGTGAGGGCGCCACAAAGGGAGAGCAAGACTAAGGGGTGCGAGAACGGGAGAAAGTGGGGGCGACAAAGGGAGAGCAGGAGAGCGATAGAGGGGGAGGGAGATCGGGAGAGAGAGAGAGAGAGAATGGCGGCGAGACAGAGGGAGAATGGGAGAGACTGATAAAGGGAGAGGGTGAGGGCGCCACAAAGGGAGAGCAAGACTAAGGGGTGCGAGAACGGGAGAAAGTGGGGTCGACAGAGGGAGAGGGAGAACGAGACAAAGAGAGAGCAAGAGAGCGATAGAGGGGGAGGGAGACCGGGAGAGAGAGAGAGAGAATGGGGGCGAGACAGAGGGAGAACGAGAGAGAGTTATAGAGTGAGAGCGAGGAGGGAGAACAGGAGAGAGGGAGAGCAACCGACGTTCAGTCGTCTGCAGTCGAAGAGAAGAGAGTTGCGAGTGTGAGAGAACGAAAGAGAGAGAACAGGGAAGGCGGGAGAGAAAAATGGTTGTGGGCCCTAACAGGGTCATTTTAGTCTTTGTAATTTAAGGGGTAAATTTCAAAATAAAATTTTAAATAAATGTTATTGTGACATGTAATCCGAGTTGGATTGCCACGTCACATGAAAAGCTTGGGTAGAAGTGTGATGCTTACATGGCGTGGGAATCGGTCTTGTTCAGATTTCTGCAATGGGTCTGCTCGTACTTTTCCCTTTCTTTTTAGTCCCTGAAGATGACAAAATTTGTCCTCACTTTCCAGGAGTTGGGGCAGGGTGTATCTGTTGCCTTCAACTTAACTTTTCTTCCCTTTTTTAATTTTCTTTGTTGGTTGTTGAAAGTTAAAACCTCAAAGTTCAAACTTGAAGCATTTTTTTAGTGAAATAGAAAAAGAAATGGTCAAACTAGAAGCTTGGATCCTAAGAAAGCAAGCTAGACTTGATCAATATAAATAAACATGCCAAGATATAGAAGAGTAGAAGGCCCTCCATATTGATATTAGCATGGAAGAGGTGAAGCTCTTTGGAACTTTTCCTAGCGCTTTTAGTTACAGAGTAATATGGGCTCTGAAACTAAAGGGTGTGCCATATGAATACATAGAAGAGGATCTATCCAACAAGAGTCCTTTGCTCTTACAGTATAACCCAGTCCACAAGAAGATCCCAGTTCTTGTTCACCGCGGAAAACCGATTGCAGAGTCCATGGTCATCGTCGAATACATTGAAGAGACCTGGCCAGATCATCCATTGCTGCCAAAAGATCCTTACGACAGAGCCATGGCTCGGTTTTGGACTAAATTTGGAGAAGATAAGGTAACCGATACATGAATTAGTTGTCTGTATCAAATTCCAAATCAAGTCATCAATTGAACTCGTCTGAATTCTCAAACTTCACTTAATTCTCTGTGTTCTTTTCAATATTATCTGGTGTTATTGCTCATGTAGGGGCCCATATTCCATGCATTCTTTCGGACTGTTGGGGAAGAACAGGAGAAAGCTGTCAAAGAAGCTGTGGAAGTGTTGAGAACCATTGAAGAGCATGGCCTTGGAGAGAAGAAGTTCTTTGGTGGAGATACCATTGGATTGCCAGATATAGGATTTGGATGGATTGCCCATTGGCTGGAAGTGCTGGAAGAGGCTGCAGGAGTAAAGTTGGTGGAAGCCCATGCCTTCCCTCGCCTGTGTTCATGGATGGAAAATTTTAAGCAAGTCCCTGCAATCAAAGACAACCTTCCTGATCGCGACAAAATGCTCGCATATTTCAGACGTAGAAGGGAGATGTTTGTTGAATCCATCTCATACAATCACTAGTCTCTCTGTTGTTATTATTGTTGTTGTTGTTTTGTATGTGTATGTGAATCCATGACTGGATGGTCTTGAGATAGAATGAATGCTTGAATCCATGAATTAATAATAAGCAAAATCTGGCATCAATGATCATACAAAACCGGAATCTCTGAAGCTACCATTCTTTTACAAAAGTGCTTTAGGGGATCAATTGAATCGGATATAGGTAGGTCCAGATTAGTTTCGTTTATATTTGAATTTGAATCAAATCTTATCCATTGGATTTATATCAGATTAGAATTGAATTCTGATTGCAATCAGTCATTGAATAATACTAATAAAATAAAGAAAATGTTCAAAAATATTATATATAAACAAAATCAAAGTTTTCTTTGGTATTGGTGATGGGACACCTAGGTTGTATTTGGTACCATTGTCACTTCTATTTGTAACATTTTAGTTGGTCAATACAAATTTTATGAGAATATATTTTTCTATACCACAAATGCTTTAAGCTATCAATACCATGGGAAAATCTATGATGCAGAAAGAGATATGGTATGGAAAGAGTTCTGCCAATCAAAACCCATCCATGAATTTTGATAAATAACATCTGATTCACTACCACGTTTATGATTCCAGTTGATTGGTCAGAAGTTTTTTGGATATCATATATTTTTTATATCAGTGGAACCCTACAATACTTGGTACCATTGATGCTTCTTCCACGCCAAATTTGATGCTTCTACTATAAATGCCAACACTCAATAGAATGCTTATATATATTTTAGTAGAAGTGATTATCCTATGTGATTTGATAAGACAATTTCTCCAAATTTTGTATTGATAAACTCCAAACGTGTTTTTATAGAAACAGCAATTATACCAAATACAATCCTAGTTAGAAGGTTAGTGGCAGGATACAAACAACGTGGACTGCACATCTTGAATTCTTGATTTGAAGAATTTCTGCTGCATCGGCCAAACCCTTGAACCAAGCCCGGTCAACATTTGAAAATGTTCAATCCGTGTTGACCCAAATTACACATCTGCTATACAAGTCATCATCACAGATACACAGACTTCATGCAAAGATCAGGCATGAATCTAGACCAGCATGGATCCAGTTCTGACCTGACCTGGTTCAATACTATATAATTGGTGGATCACAATGATCAAACTATCAATAATTGCTAGGGATGCAAGTCGTCAAGTTGGCCTGAGTTAACAGTGTAAACTCAGGCTTCGGTTTTGCCTATTGAAATTTTGACAAAATTCCCAAAAGTTGCACCCCTAATTATTGCACATTTCAAAGGAACAATATACTTAAAACTTTGAACCCTGCATGCTATCAAGTGCAATAGAAAATTCACGACTTCACCACTGAAAGGGCCTGTTCGTTTGCTCTGAAGTCTGACATCTGAAAGTGTAATAATTACACTAAGAGGTATATTGGTATTGGTGAACTTTTCTTTCCTCTGAATTCTGAATGTAGAGAACGTTGTTTTGAAGTTTGAATTCTAAATTCTAAAAATTATCAAATATCTATTTTGACTCCATATATGAGAGTTTTTGTTTGTCTTTTTGGGGGTATCATTGGAAAACAAAAAATTGTATGAATGCACTTTAAGAGATAAGAGATAAGAGGAAATGAACAATCATTTTTCTTTTAAAGTTAAAAGATTCCTATTAAGATATAAGAGTTAAGAGGAAACGAACAAGCCCTCAAAGTTAAAAGATTCCTATTAAGAGCTTTTTTTTAGGTTATTTTCTTATTAGTTTCAATCCTTTCTTGGCAATTTCTTTGGTCTCCGCTCTCCATACGTTGCTCAGTTTCATCATAATACTGATCAAGGGTCCGCTCATAGTGTACCATGGTATTCCACCACTTAAATACAAATTCTTTTTTCCTATACTCTTTAGTCCTTTGCTAATAATACATCATCTAAGCCTTATCCCAACTATATAGGGGGGCATCCTTCTTGCCATTCCCTTCTGTTTAGTGCCTATCCAATGTTAAATTATGAACATTTAAATCACTTTTTATTACTTCAGCCCATGTCCTTTTTGGTCTGCCCCTAGCCCTTCCAGGTTCTAGGTAGAGGTGTAAAGTGGGTTGTGCCAAGCTGACACGACACGGCCCATGGGCAGCCTGTCCTAAAGTCGGGTCGTGCCGTGCTGGCCCGCGGGCCACCACGGGCCGTGCCGTCCTCTCTAGTGGAAATTTTGGGGCTCGGCCTGGCACAGCCCATGGCCTAAGCCCAAGCGGACCCGTGCCGTGTCGTGCCGACAAGCGAGCCTGGGCCGTGCCAGGCTGGGCCACAGGGCAGGCCTTGGGCCTAGGCCGAACTGGACTGCACTATTTTTTTTTTTTTGAAAATTTTGATTTCTTTTCTAAGTAAAATTGTAAAACTAAAATATTTAACTTTCCTATTAACTTTGGGAATTAGGAACTATTTAAAAAATTAAGAATGAGAAATCTAAGTTATTTAATACATAAATAAAAAAAAAGCTTAACCAAAGTGAAATAAGAATGGAATAACAAATTGGAAGAAAAATAGAATTTTATTTCATTTAAATTTGAATGGTACAAATTAGTGAATTACAAATACAATGATTGGAAAATTGCATACTTGGATGAATGAAATATAAAAATGGAATAAATTAATAAAATACAAAAAATACAATATGGTTACAAATTGAAAATACAAAATTACATTGTTAAAAAATTAAAAAAATATATATCAAATAAATTAAATAAAATTTAAAAATTTTACAATAATTTGAAAAAATGAAAAATTCTACAAGTAGTCAAATTCATGAATCATCATTCATGACTTTCATCATCTACTTCAAGTGAAATGCTCGATGTTGTATCATGCCCTCCCTTGTCTTGTAATTTATCTTCTACATCTAGTCAATCCTTGAAGCAGATGCACTTCTCTATGCTCTCATCATTCATATAGCTTCTTTTGTCATCCAGCACCCTGGTACCTACACTAAAACAAGACTTCAATGGAACTGTAGACACTAGAGGGGTTAGTAGATCACGTGCCATGGTGGCGAAAACTGGATAATTTTTCGAGTGTTCATTCCACTAGGTTAAAATATCAAAATTATTTGAAACTTCACCTAAATTAAAAAAAAAAAATTGCTTGCAAATAAAAATTAAGTTCAGTAAATGAACTTGTTGTAGAACTAACAGATTTCCGCCTTCTACTTATTAAATAAAAAATCTTTTCCCTTCTACTACTAGGCTCAAAGTCAGGAGAAGAAGATGATGAACAAGTTATACGAATATTTCCTACAACTTCAAATGTACATTTCAAATAATAAATTATTAATTTCTTCTTTTTTATTTCCTATATCAATATTCATATTTTTATAATATGTTTCAAGTAAAATATCTAAACCATATTTCCTAATCCTAGGTTCTAATATTGTAGCTGAACAATAAAGGGGAGAATTGTTCACCCAATATTTTTTTAATTTATTTTCCATAATTTCAACAATACATTTAAATTGTAGATTATTTCTATATTTGGCAAAACAATCATTAATTACCACTAATTGATACGGTAAATTATAACTAGTTGGATAATAAATTTCGGATAATTCATTTGTTGCATCATAAAAATGTTTTAAAAAATCTTTTATACAGACCGTCATTTCCCAATCTTCCTCAAATATCAAATCAATAGGCATTTTTAAATTATAAAAATTAAAAAAAATGTTTATGAGATATACAACTTTCTAACATAGCATAGGTAGAATTCCATCTATGCTTTACATCTAATATAAATTGTTTATATTTTAAACCATAATTTTGCCATAAATATTTAAATTCTTGTTTTCTTGCCCCTAAACTTTTTATATATATAATACAATTTCTAATTTTTGAAATAATATGCAAAGCATCTTGAATACATAAATTTAAGATGTGACATAAACATCTAATATGAAATAATTTACCATTTAAGCATGGTTTTAAATGAGATTTTAAAATATTTATTGCAGAATCATTATTGCTAGCATAATCAAAACTAATAGAAAACAATTTGTTTTTTATTCCTTAAGCATGCAGCCTAGTAAAACTTAAAATTCTTTTATCCAAAAGTCAATTTTCATCAATGAAATGGTCAGTAACACAAATATAACTAATATTAAATTTGGATGTCCAAACATCCGAAATAATTGCAACTTTAGAATTAAGATTTGCTAACAAAGAAATTTTATTTATATGTAAAAAATTTTTAAAGCATAAGTTCTTACAGTATTCCTATAAACTTTTTATATTGTGGGTTTACAGAACAACGCAACCATTACCAAAACTAGTCTTGTCTCATTTTTTCTTGTGAATATCTAAAATTACCAAAACTAGTCCCCCTCCCAATCTGTGTTTGGGTTGTTTCTCTCCCTTCACCTTCTCCTCGCTCATGCATGAGCAGATATCTGCTCAAATGACCCGTACCACCCTTGTTACAATAACTAAAGTCTTTCCTACATTTTTGGCAAACGACCATTTTCCCCTTCCCCTTAATATCCTCTACTTTGAAAATTTTCCAAACCAGACTAGTCAACTTAGAAGCCCTCCTTTTCCCCATAGTACTACTACTACTGGGGGTGAGAGTTCTAGTTCCATCGATATCAAGCGCATCAGTGCTAACACTAATACTATCGTGATGTGATTGAATGTTATTCATGGTGAACATGTTGGGGAATCGATTTTGAGAAGGTTCGACCATTTCTTTTAATTCTAAAAAGATAAAAATTAATCTAATTCGACTTACCCGGATTGTTGGTTCAAAATCACAACTTGATTTCAACGGTTGGAGCCTTTCAACGTCCAAGCCTCCCGAATTGAAATACTTAAGTTGGTTGAGCAAGCCTTCCTTTTGTTGAAAGTCAAAACTTCGATAAAATTGAGACGAGAATTGGAGAATGCAGAATCAAATAATCAGCTAATTAGAATTTCTCATATTGCATATAATTGAGAATGTATGAGTATGAGAGAGAGAGAGAATTAATAGAATTGTTGAATTGGTGTGATGAGAATGGTAGAGGATAGGGCTATTTATAGGAATTGAACATAATTCAATTGCCCAAAATACCCAAAAAACTATCTGTTATTTAGTTGTTAGGTGGGATATTTTGGTCATTGTAAAGTTACTTATAACTTTACCCAAAATGCCCCCCTAAACTAGTTGTTATATAGTTATTTGGGGGGCATTTATGTCATTTTTCAACCCCCATAAGCAAAATACAAAAATAGCCCCCTAATATGGCTATTTATAGCTGTTGGAGGGGTATTTCTATAAACCCCCCCAAAAGCTGAAACTAGCCATTGGGCCCCTTTGGGAGGGAGCCCAACAGCTATATTCCCGAGCGGGCCGAGCACAGCCTATTACGGGCCTAGCGGGCCATGCTTCGTGCCGTGCCAGCACACGGGCCACGGGTGGCACGACACGTGCTGTCATGCCGTGCCATGTCGACCCATGGGCCTCGAACCCCTGGCCCAACACGGCACAGACCTCCGTGCCAGGCCTGGCATGGCCCGTTAGCCGTCGTGACGTGTCAAGCCAGGCCAGTCCAAAATTGTGTTGGGTCATGCTAAGCCCCGGGCAGCCCGATCCGATTTACACCTCTAGTTCTAGGCCCTTGAACTAGAAACAGAATGCTTCTTATCAGTGTTGTGTTGTGTTGTGGATGGTCTTCAATGTCCATCACTAAACCATCTTAGTCCACCTTCTTTCATTTTATCACCTACAAGAGCTACTCCTAGCCTTCTAGGTTCTTTCAAATGACTCCTTTTCTAATACATCTCAGACAATGTGTTAGACCACCTGGACTGATGGATGGACCCATCTAAAGTTCAAACCAAAACAATGTTCCAGTGTCCAATATATGATTCACTTCCAAGGAACATGAGGGAAATGAAAAGTTGGCAACTTCAAGTATCTTGCCAAGGTTAACAGTATATAACTGGCTAAATGACACTAACAGAAGCGAAATTACATAACTAAGTTCTTTTAATGCAATGTCAGAAATGCTTGAAATGGAATGTAGTTAAGCCTTGCATAATTAGCATATATGACAAATAATAAAAATGAAAAAGAAAATGGCAGATGCCAAAAAAAAAAAAAAAAAACTAGCTTCACAAATATGCCCCCTGTTGCAAGTAACAAGGTTTTCAGAAGTAGAGAAATTAGCAGCAAGTTTTCAGGTTGCTGCTGAGATCATGATTAAAAGACATGGATCCATGAAAGGATCAATTCACAATGGCTTAATCAAATGGATTCAATATATATAACCATCAGCTCTGCAACATGGCATCAAATTAATATTAATCAAGAAACTTGGTTTTATGGAGCATAAACAACATATCATGTTACAAAGGCCGTAGTGGCAATGGGAACCAATATTCCTGGCAACATTGTTCCAACGTGACTAGCTCTGAGTGCTTATGGCATTAGCCTCAGACAGTAAAGCTTCAAGTTCACCTTTCCGGTATAATTTTACAGTATCTGTGCAGAATAAAGAAAACATGAAAAATCAAATGTAGTTCTGAAATTGAAGTCCAAAAGAACGGGAAGCTGTTTATCTCTTTTTCATTTGAGTTCTAGACATTCTTACTAGCCCTTTTATTTTATTTTATTTTATTTTTTTGATAGATATTAGCCCTTTTGTTTTGCCCAAGTAGACTTTGTTTCAAGTCCCAATCCAAGTTATTTAAGCAACCTATAAGAAAACTCACAACGTTGTCATTTTCCTTTCTTTTTATTATATTTGAAAAAGACGCACCTGTACAACCACCTATGTGCTTGCCACCTGTTCAGAATGAAACCAAAAACCTGAGAGATTACTCAAAAGGAAAATCAAAGAGATAAAAGTAAGAATTGAATTTAAGACAAAAATAGCATATGTTATCCACTTCCAAAAAGGTAACACCATAGCAGGGAACTTGGACAAGGCTTATTTGAGCATCAATAGTCAACCTCCAAAAGGCATATAAGAAGCTACATTTTCTTTCTGTTCAAGTGTTTCTCATCATTTAACCATTAGAATAGACATCATAGTTCATGCAAAACTTTGTATCTTTAGAAACAATTGCTTGTCCCAGCTATCCAGGAGCTTGGGAGGGGTGGACAGGATGCAGACCTAGCCTTAGGAATTTTTAGCATGAAGTGGCTACTCTTGGACTTGAACTGTGGACTCACTAGCCAGCCTGAGAATTACCATCAAACCAAGCAATGGCCCCACAAGTTTATTGTAATCAAAAACCTTGCCAGCATCTCCTCATGAATTTTATTTCCAGCAATTCACTCAAACCTTCTAACTAGTATCATCATGGACTATGGTTACTGATAAAAAGGACACTATCCAATGTTGCTCCTGGCTATCAGGGGCTTTGGAAGGGGTGAACTAAAACTAGATATAGACCAATTTTTGGTATTTTTGCACAAAGTGACCAGTCTCACACTCAAACCCATGTTCTCACGCTTTGTATGACTGAGATTATACCATTAAACAAAGCAATGACCTCCATAATCCACTTATGAACTCAATTCATTCAATAGAAATGATAAATAAGAATTAAGGAATATATGGAAAAAGTATTGATTTCTTGGTTATTTTTTAGCAAATGAAGAACAAAAGCCTAGTCACCTGACATAAAGCAGGAAACAGAAACACAAAAGAACTGCTTCTAGAGGGAAGTTTCATGAATGATGTATCATTAGATCTAGAGATGTAAACAGATTGAATTCAGATTATATTTACCAAAATTTGAATTGATCCTATTCAGATTCAGACCAATCTATATCCATCAAGATTCAAAAACCAGTTTCGATAGTATATATCATTAGGGTTCGACTATGATATGGAAAAGATATGATATTTGAAAATTTTCTGACCAGTCAATTGGAGTCATAACGTGGTAGCCAATCAGGTGTTATTTATCAAAATTCATGGGTGGGTTTTGATTGGTCAAAACTCTTTCCATACCATATATTTTCTGCATCATAGATTTTCCCATATCATTAATTAGTTAAAATAAAAAGTTACATATACATACATATATTGATAGATAACCAGAAACTTGAATTAATTAAGAAAAATTGAAGTGCAAGGATCCCAATCCAAGTTAACCCACAAGTATGAGTATAAATTAGCACAAAAACTTGATAGATCCCTATGCACCCTTGCTTTGCTAGTGTATCTGCCAATGCATTTTCTGATCTGTCAATCCATTTAAAAGTAGCCTTGACCTCACCTGTTAATCTCCTTATTTCCCTTAAATCTTGTCTGAAAATCCATGGCCCATCACTGTTGTTAACCATCCATCAATGACCAGAATAGTCACTTTCCACCTCTAACTGTCTCTTTTTTTTTTTTTTGATGATTCTAATCGTCTCAAGTTCAGATTCCTTACAATCTTTAATCCTTGCTGAAGGGCAAAAATTTCTTCTGATAAAGACTTAGACATTATATATTATTATCAAAGGAATTAAAAATAACTTCCACAAGGCTTTAATTTATGAACCCAAATGAAAATATGATATTTGACCAATTTTGTGAATGAAAATTGCATATATACATATGCACATACATACTAATATTATCAGACTTGGAATTTTAATTGGATCCAATCAGTAGAAAACAGCAAATATAATAGTAAAGAAAGAAGAGAAAGAGGAAAGAGATTTTTGAGAGAGGAAGAAGAGAGATGAGAGAATCCAATCAAGTGATGGCTGCCTCTCCCATTAGCTTTTATACTTAAGAAAATAAGAAGTATACAATGTCCAATATGCCCTTAATAGGGAAGCTACTGTCAACAACTTAAAGAACTACTAAATTAATGGGCCTTGGGCTCAACAGTGCTAACTAAATAAAATAAACAAATAATAGTGATTCCTCAACACTCCCCCTCAAATTAGGAGCAAATGTCACACATTTCCAACTTGTGTAGGTCATATTCCAGCTTGCTGTTTGTAAATTGTAACTCCCTTGGTAAAGACATCAGCTGACTATGAGTCAAAAGAAACATATGGTAGGCAAACTTCTCCCAATGTTACCCTCTCTCTTATGAAGTGTCTATCAACCTCAATATGCTTCGTTCAATCATACTGAACTGGATTATGGGTGATGTTGATTGCGGCTTGATTATCATAATACAACATTATAGGTTCCTCAATAACAATCCAAGCTCACCTAACAAGGACCTGATCCAAAGAAGTTTTGAGACACCATGAGCCATATATCTATATTCTACTTTTGCACTTGACCTAATCACAACTAGTTTTTTTTACTCTTCCATGAGACCATATTGCCTCCTACAAAGGTGCAAACCCCTGATGTAGATCTCCTGTCATCTAAGCACCTTGCCCAGTCTACATCCGTATAGACCTCTAATTTCAAGTGCCCATGATCAGCAAACAATATTCCTCTACTGAGAAGTTTCTTTAGGTAGGCAAAAATCCTATCAATGGCTGCCAATGCTGAACCCAAGGAACATGCATGTACTAGTTCACAACACTAATAGCATAAGAGATATCTAGATGTGTCGTGCACAAAAACAACATGCAGCACACCAACCTCTAATACCTCCTTACATCCTTCACTAACTCACCATATGAGGCATTAATCCTGTGGTTCTAATCAATAAGAGCATTAGCTAGTTTGACTCCAAGCTTCCTAGTCTTCTATAGCAAATCCAACACATACTTCCTCTGGGAGATGAAGATCCCTTATTTGAATCTTGCAACCTCAATACCTAGAAACAGTCCACCCAAATCCTTGATTTCAAATTCCTATTGGAATTACTTCTTTAGGGCATCAATCTCACTCAATCGTTTCCTATAATTACAATATCAACATATAGAATCAATACTGATACAAGTGATCCTCTCCTCTTCACTAAGAGCATATGATTCCATTGAGTCAGTGTATCTAAAGCGAATCAATGCTCCCATAAACCTGTCAAACCATATTCTGGGTGATTTCTTCAAGCTACATAAGGACTTATTTAATCTACACACCTTTCCTCCATCCACATCATCATAAAACCTGACTTGAAGATCCATATACACCTCCTACAAATCACCATTGAGGAAGGCATTTTAAACATCATGTTAGAAGAGCAGTCATGAATAAGTAGTTGCCAATGGCAAGAGAACCCGAAATGAACTCATTTTAGACATAAGGACAAAGGTCTACAAATAATCTATCCAATAGGTCTATGTATACCCTTTTTTTATAAATATATATATATATACCCTTCTGCAACCAACCTTGCCTTATACCTCTCTATACTGCCATCAACCCTATACATTATAGTAAAACCCACCTACATCTATCTCCTTAATAATAGGTAGATCAACAATCTCCCATGTCTGATTTTTTATCAAAGCTTCCATTTCCTCCTACACGGTTGTCCTCCACTTAGGTTTAGAGAGCCTCACTCATTCCAAGGTTTAGACACAAAATTAAGGGAAAGGAAGGCATTGTAGGAGGGAGATAAATTACTATAAGAAAGATGGTGTGAGATACAATGAGTTGTGCACTTTCTCTTCCCCTTGCAGAGAGCAATGGGAAGATCAAACTCATCTGCATCAGAGGTGTTAGGCATAGGAATATCATAAATAAGAACAAAAATATGAGTAGGAACAAGAGAAATACCTGGATCTGCATCAGCTGAACCTAGAATCTCAAATAAGCCAATGGGAAGTGGTGGGGATTCCCCTGTTGGAGCATGTGTAGAATCAACCCTCCTATGCTAGTGTGTGAAGAACTATGAAGCAGGCCACAATGGAGCAGGAGCAACTACTGTAAGTAAAGGAGCAAGTGTAAAGACAAGAAGAGGAATAGAATGCTCACTTTCCTCCCCAAAACACCCCCTAAAGAGAACCACTAAAAAAGAAAGATACAAACTCAAAAAAGGTGACATCCATAGTGATAAACTGACTCCCTAACATAGGATCGTAGCAATAATATCCCTTTTGGTTTTGAGCATACCCATGAAAGACAAATTTCTTGGCCTTAGGATCCAACTTACTATGGTGAAGACTAAGAATATAAACAAAACAAATACACCCAAAGACTCTCAAAGGTACGTGAAACATCTCCCTCTTAAGAGAAAAAAAAATGATTATATAATACCTTAAACAAAATGATATGAGAAGGTACACGTTTAATCAAATAGACATCTATAAGGACAACATCACCCCAAAACCAAATAGGAACTAAAGCACACACCATAGGACTTCTTCCACCTCCACAATATGTTTGTTTTTCCTTTTTTTCTACTCCATTCTACTATGGTGATTATGCACAATTGTTCTGATGAATTATCCCATGCTCCAATAAATAAGATTCTAGGTTCATTTCAAAATATTCCCTAACATTGTCTAATTTGAAAGCCTTAGTCCTCACCCCAAACTGTACGAGAACTATCTGATGAAACTATCATATCAAAGGGGGTACCTCATCACAAGACCTCAGCAAATATATCCAAGAGTATCATGAGTAGTCATCCACAAACAACAGGAAGTAACAATAGCCACCCGTGGATAAAATGTGATATGCCCCCCAAACATCTGTGTGAATAATATCAAAAGTGATGAACTTCTTCTGTTACTAGATTGAAAAGAATGTCTACAATGTTTTCTAAGTTGACAACTTTCACACTCTATACTAGATAACTTAATAGACTCAAACAACTTTGGAAACAAAAAAAAAACGGAAATAACCAAAGGATAAATGCTCTAATTGTTTATGCCAAAACATAATCTAACAAATTGACTCTGACCCATTACTCTTGGTATTGACATGATGACTTTGGTAACTTGGAAGCGCATCAAGAAGGTAGACTCCATTCACTTCACAACATCTTTCTAGTCTCTAGATCCTACAAAACACAATGACTCAGAAGGAAAGTTACTTAGCTAATGAACCAACCAATTCATTAGCTTCCCTCCCTACCCATTGTATACTTAGATTCACATGTTGTGTTAACCACTGGAACTTCTTCATTTCATCTCTATAACACCAAATCACTAATTCTGGATTCTTTTATCCAGCCTACCACCACCTTGGAGTCCCCTTCAATCACCAGGTTCTCCAAGTTCATCTCTTTTGTAATTTGAACACCTTGTAAATCTACAAACAGTTTAGCCTTTAAAGAGTCTCCAATCTCCACAGGTCTTGAAAAAAGTGCTATTGTGATCCCTTCCTTATTTCTTATGACTCCTCCAATTCTTGAAGGACCTAGGTTGCCTTAACTACTTCCATCAAAGTTTAATTTCAGAAAACCTTCAAGAGGTGTCCACATCGACCTTGTTTTAATCTTTTGCACTGAACTAGATGCCATTGAAAACCAATCCCTCCAAAAATCATCAAAGGAGAGCGATCTAAATATATCCAGGATTAGTAGCCAATGTATAACCCTGGTCACTACACAATCCAAAATCTGTTGTTTGCTTCTCTCCTCTTAGAAGATTCTTGCATTTCTTTCTTCCCATGAGGTCCAAATCATTGTTGCTCTAGTGTACCTCCGCATTATTCTTCTCCTTCTCTTTGGCCAAGCAAAAGTAGAAGTGTCACAACATCTTAATCTCCATTGGCATGTTCCACCTACACCCAAACAAAGAGAAAAACCAATTCCAAATGTCTACAACAAATGAATAGGAAATTAGTAAACGGTAACAAGATTCACCATTGGGTTTGCAAAGAGTACACAAATTCAGGGAAATACACAAGAAAAGCCTCTTCTTTTGCTTGTAGTCTAGAGTGCTAATTTTCCCATAAACCACTTCCCAACAAAAAGCCCTAATTTTAGGGGGAATTAACTGACACCAAATTTCCATAATAGGAAAAAAAAAGAGGAATAGGGGCTAGCAAAGAGCATAAAAAAGAGACAAAGGAAAAGAAACCTTTAGAACTTGGGCACCAAACTCTCATATCCAGTTTAGAAGGACCTAGACAAACTTTATCAAGAAGAAGTAAGAGCTATGAGAAGCAAGTAACTTCCTCATCCCTTAATCTGCTTTGAAACCCAAAATCCTAATTATGATCCAAAGGCAAGAAAGGAGGGATTAAAAACTTCAAAATCACCTCATTTTTGTACAAGGAAAGGAAATACAGAAAAAAGAAATAAGTCCCTTAAAGGCCGGCACCAACCCACAAGTCTTCCAAAACCAAATTAGATTCCTTCAACAAACACCATAACTAATAAACCTGAGGAACTGATGATGAAATCTATGGATTGCTTTCCAAGGTGATGCCAAAGTAGTCTGATGTGATACACCAGCATCCCAGCCATTCTCCAACCTACCATGAATATTTCCCACCTCCTCTCTAATGGCCATCTTCATAACAACTTCCCTAAGAGAGCCATATTCTTCTTTTTCACATTCCCAATACCTAAACCACCTTCTTTTTTACTTCTACACATGATCTCCCATTTGATTAGGTGGTCTCTTCTAGACTCACCCGGTTCCCAAAGGAAACCCCTCGCGATTTTTTCTAATTTCTTTTCTCCCCTTGGTGTAATTCTAAATACAGAGGAGTAGATTGGGAGGTTAGCCAAAGCTGATCTTATCGGGGTAATCCTCCCTCCTAAAGAAATATAGTTTCTCTTCCAAGCAACCAATCTCCTTTCACACCTTTCTACAACTAGGTTCTAGAATCTACTCTCCTTAGGGTTGGCACCTAAAGGAAGACCCAAGTAGGTCAAAGGCCATGCGGTGATAGGACACTCTAAGCAACCCACTACCACACTTAAGGTATTCTCCTCCATATTAATCCCTGCTATGCAACTCTTGTCTAAATTGGTTTTTCTCTTTTGTAGATTGTCCAAGGTGTTTACTTTCCCATAGTACACTTCCCAATAGAATGCCAAAACCTTAGGGGGAATAGGCCTATACCAAGCCTCCTTAAAGAGAAAACCCTATTGAAAAGAAGAATAGCAAAGGGATTTAAAAAGGAAGCACATGAGAAAATACCGGAGGGACGAGAAGTCCAAATCCTTTTGTCTGGTACAAGGGGGTCCAAACAAACTTTATCAAGAAGACTCCATAATTGGGTTAGACTTTCAATCTCCTCATTCCTTAATCCTCATGGAACCCAAAATCCCAAATTGATGCCATGGGAGTTTCCAAAGGGGAAAGGAATTTTGACACAGGCTCTTTTTTATATCAAGAGACAGTGAACAAGCACAGAAAGAGGTCCTTTAAGGGAGCCTCTCCAACCTAAGTATCCTCTAAAAAAGGGACCGAATTACCATCACACACAGCATACCTAAACGTTACGATATCGAGGGAGAATGCTATGGATTGCCTTCCAAGGTATTGGCAATGTTGCCCATTGAGATACTCCAGCATCCCATCCGTTCTATGAGTGACCATGAATACTTCCTACCACCTCTGAGTGACATGAATATTTCCTATTGTCTCCTTCAAAGTCTCCAAGTGATTTATCTCCTACCAAAGAGTTTTTAAGGTAGAGAATTATATTGCAAGAGGTCTATCTCATTGCCTTGTATTAATTATCTAATTTCTTAACTAATAAGCTTTGGCCACATTTTGGTTTTGATCAATTTCTATTCAACACCACTGCCCCTCATACTATCTCAAACAACTCAATACTAAAAGGCAAAGAAATACCTCCTCGATCAGATCGATCCCACTTAAACAGTCAAAAAACTCTTTTGGAAACAAAAACCATAGTTGTCAAGGCGAAGCCTAGGCAAGCGCCTAGGCAACAAGGTGCCCTTGGGCCTTTGAGGCTCGCCTCGCCCAGTCGCCAAGCAATTTTGCATACTGTGTAATAAAATACTTTTATATTGTTATTTTTTTGAGATTATAATTATAAAATAGACATTATTAAAGAAAAATATTCATTTTTTGTGGTGGCAAAAAAAATGAGGTGGTGGCAAGCATTCATGGCTGCTCAGGAAATTGTTGGGATTCTAGGATATCTCGTTGAGCTACCCTTACTACACCTTGGAAGGCTATACATGGTATTCTCCCTCGTTCCTTAGTTTCATCAGGTATGATGCTTGTTCTGGTAATGCTATTTTGTTCTAGGAGGATATTTGGGTGGGTACTCAACCCCTCAAAGATCGTTTCCCCTCGCTCTATTCCCTTTCCCTTCACAAAAATGAGCCAATTGCAATTTTTTTCTCAAACCCGTTAACTCCCTTGTCTTTAAATTGGGACTTCGACTTTCGTAGAGGGTTAAGGGATGGTGAGTCGAGTTGTGTTGTTGAGCCAACTCAATTATTAGAATTCGTTTATTTGGACCCCACTTCTTCTAATTAAAGAGTTTGGCCTCCTCTTCCAAAAGGTACATTTACTTGTTCTTCCTTTCTAAAATCCCTCAGTTCTAACCCCAATTCCCAAGGGTTCCCTTTCAAAGAAGTCTGGGCGTGACCTATTCCCCCAAAAATTGTTGTATTCTGCTGGGAAGTCTACTATGGGAAAATCAATATTTTGGAAAACTTACAGAAAAAGATACCCTCTCTTTGTCTCTCCCCAAATTGGTGTTCCTTGTGTAAGGCCCAGAATGAGGATTGTTTCCATTTGCTGATCTCTTGTTCCTTTGCTACAGCTTTATGGAGTTGGAGCCTTTGTTTATTTGGAGGTAGGTGGTCTTTGCCTTCTGATTTAAGCTCGTTATGTAACCCGTCTTTTTTTGTTTGGCACTCTAGAAGAGGCAAGGTCATGTGGAAATGTGTCAGGGCAGCCATCTTATGGACTCTTTGGGAGGAAAGGAATGCAAGAGTCTTCTTAGAGAAGGAAAGAAGATTAGATGAAGTGAAGGACTGCATCCTAACAAGAGCAATCCATTGGCTGAAAACCTTGGATATATTTGATGATTTCTCCTTTGATGACTTGTAGAGGAATTGGTTAGTAATAGCTAACACTTCAACAACGAAGAATAGAAGTTTGTCAGAATGGGTTCCGCCTTTAGAAGGTGTCATCAAGTTGAATTTTGATGGAAGCAGCCAAGGTAACCCTGGGCCTTCAGGTATAGGGGGTGTTCTGAGGAAAAGGACAGCAATATAATTTCCTTATTCTCAGGACCGGTGAGAGTGGGGGACTCCACAAGGGCAGAAATCCTTGCTGCAGTACAAGGAATTCAGATCGCTAACCAGCTTGGGTTGGAGCATCTCCTAGTTGAAGGGGACTCTCAGGTGGTAACAAGGTGGCTTCTAAACCCGGATACTACCATTTGGGGCTACAAAGATCTCATCAAAAAAATAAAGTGGTTAACTAGCAATATGAGATTTAAGGTAAAATGGGTTACAATAAACATCAAGCCTAGATCAGAAAAGTTATAATGTTTTTTATGAAAAACAGAAATGTATTTTATTGAATTGTCATTTAAGAGAGATTACATCCTTATCGGATATCCCAATTGAGGATAGCTAGCCTCGGCTGACCACCTTACAAGATACAAAAACAGCCCCTTTAACTCACTTGCCCCCAACAGATTAATTATAATGTTTCCACTAAGATATAAAAACAGCCCCTAGCCAAACATCTCACTCTACCATCTACCAAGTTCCAAGACTATTATCTTTGGGCAGCCAATAACTAATCTAGAGCCGCCCCCCCCATCTGGCTACTATGTCTCTGTAGTTGAGTTGACTTCCTAATCTTTTCTTTTATTTTTTTTACTTTTAACTGCATAGCTTTATTAATATGTGAAAAAGTTATGAACATAATTACAAAGAGCAAGTATAGGTAACCTTCCAATACAACTAATTTCTGGTCCTATCTAATATATCTGCCATATAATTTTCCAATCTCTGGATCCAAGGATGTATTCAGTTCCCTATCTAGACTTCTCATTTCCCTCAGGATTTGTCTTAATTGCCATGTTCCAAACTTTTATTTGTAAACCAACTGACTACTACACTTGAATCCCCTTCAACTATCTTTCTATAGTTTAGGGATTTCCCCAACCTAAGCCCTTGAAGCACTGCATGCAGCTCAACTCTAGTTGAATCTCCACAGCCAATAGGTCAATAGATCCCCATAAATAACCATCTTAATCCTTGGAGAATTGCTAGTACTTTCAATCTTGTTAAGTCCCCTTGGGCAATAGGTCCTAAAAAATGATCATAATCTAATCATGATTATTCCTGAAAACTCCAAGACTTCTCTTTAAAGATTTTAGCATTCCTTTCTTCCCAAATGCTCAAAGAACTTCAACCCTAGTACATCCCTATAGAATTTTGCCTCTCTTCAGTGGAGAAAAGTTCTAAAAAGGCTGCCAACCTCTCCCGGGGGGGGTCAACCTACAGCTAAACAAAGAGAAGAAAAACCTCCATATGCTGTATACAAAAGGGAAGGAGATAGTAAGTTATCTTATTTGCTTGGATTTTTTTTTGAAGAATAAAGATAAAATTTTATATTATTTGCTTGGATCACTATACTGTAAGTTTATTTCTTTGCTTATTTGTTTGGGTTCTTGCCATGAAATTTCATGATTTTAAATGTCTTACTGCTTTGCTGAATGAAATTGATTACATTGTCATTGTGTATGGAATATTGAAATTTATTATTGAAAATGATATGGATTTATAAAATTAATGATGTATGTTTCTCGATATGCAAAATTTATTTTAGTATTTAATAATAATAATAATTATTATTATTATTATAATTATTTAATAATTATAATAATAATCTAAGCCATGTCCCAACTATATGGGATTGGCTACATGAATCCTATTTCGCCATTCCATCCTGTTCAGTGCCTTTTATAATAAAATAATAAAAATTGAAAATAAGGCACACGTCAACAAGGACCATTTCCAACAGATCATGTAGAACTCTACTAATGAATTTATGAAACTCTTGGAAACATCACCCAACAAAAATGGTGGGGCATATAAATTAACACGACAAAATTGAGCATGCCTTTCTATGGGTCCACCTTGTTTATAGGTGAAGAAATCCGAGAATACATAAACTTGTTTACTAGCATTCCTCATATATTATAGGTATTATTTTTCTCGATTTGTTATATTATAGGTATTACTTGTCAAAATCTATTGCCTATATGGCACCCAAGTGCCTACATAAATGCTAAGGAAACAAGGTAGTAACAATATCAAATCTTACCTTGCCACCTTGATAACCATGTGATGTGGGACCAACTGATCTAATACTAATAGATGTGGGACTAGACTGAACCAATAATAAGTGGAGGGAAATGATCAAACAATGGAATAAGAAGTGTTTAGAATAATAGATTATACAGGACGATTTCAATTGAAAGTACTTTGAGCATGTTTGCCAGAAAGGAACAGATCCTTTATTAGAAAAACTAATAAAATTTTGGAAACAAGGATTTTAGTAAACAAATTACACAGCATATACCAATGACCAGTAACCTACATCTTCAAAGAGAAGATATTTTATGATGCACAATGAGAATAAATGTTTTGTTAGTATTTTGTTGTGAGAACAAACCATATGTAATTATAAATACCAAGCACCCCAAAAGTTCTACTTACCAATAAAAACATTTGGGACAGTATATTGTCCAGTGAGCCTTTCCAGCATCTTCTGCAACTGTGGTCCTTGGGGACCTGAAAGAGAACAGAGGTCCTTGATCATATGCATGATCCAAATTATTTTAGTAGAATTACTTTGTACAAAATTAAATCATTGCTCATTCATTATTGGACAGTAACCCTAACCAAAATGAAGAGATTAAATTTGTTTCAAGCACATCAGACCCATAAGAAATGAACCCCCTTTTACAAGTAGAAAATTATATTAATTATACTTGTCGACAGATGTATTGTATTTGGTTGAATTTCGGTTTTCTTTCAGGGAGAGTGTTGGAGGTTACAGGGATATATTTGCAATATTGATAAATTTTGGGGACTTGATCTTTTGCTTATTTAAGCAGTGGTTGTGTGGGATTAGGATTGAGTGAGAGTGGATATTTTGTTGTCAGTGAGGGGTTAGTCATGTATCTCTTGTTCTCATAGTGGATGTTTTCCCTCTCTTTTTGTGGATACCAAGCCAAACCACGTTAAATCTTGGTGCTTCCTCTCCTTTCTATTTCCTTCATGGCTTACTATTCTTCCTTCCTGCTGTTTGACACTGTATTAGGTGGCAAGAGCATGTTAAGACAGCCGACTGCTCATTAAAACAGTTGATTGTTGTTGTTAACATTTGACTGTTACAGTTAACAGTCGACTGCTATTAACAGCCAACTACTGTTGGTAATTGTCTTTTGTGAGTTGGAAAAGAGGCTTTAATGCCTCAGGTTGCAGAGATTTGTGAGTTGGAAAAGAGGCTTTGATGCCTCAAGTTGTAGTTGTTTGTGAGTTGGTGGTGTGTTTCTAAGGTCCCTCTTCTTGACAATTCAAAGAAGGACAGCTTTGTGATGTCATGATTGGTATTGTGGTTAATACTCAATGTGTAGTGATTATTGATGGTTTGTGGTGTGATGATAACTTTGTTGGTGAGCGTGTGAAATTCCCTTGGTATTCGAAAACAGTGTAGTGATGTGGTAGTTTGTGGTGTATTGGTGGATTGTTGGCAAATGTGTGAAGCTCCCTTGGTGTTTGAGAGAAGTGTAGTGACATGATAATTTGTGGTGTATTGGTGAAATGTTGCTTCAGGTTGGTGATTATTAGATCATCACTTGGCTCTACTATAGGTTTCCAATACAAGTTCATTCAGCTTTCTAGCGTTGAACTTTGGTCTCTAAGAAGCCCCTTCAACATCTCAAGGTTCATGGTTGTTGCTTCAATAGTACACTTATTTTCATGGAGATTGCTTCAACATCCTTACTTGCAAACGCAAGCTGGTTTTCCCACCTTGAGTGTGAGGGGGTGTGTTGAGAGATAAATTGTAGTTGGTTATATTTGGGTTTTCTTTCAGGGAGAATGTTGGAGGTTACAGGGATATATTTGTAATATTGATAAATTATGGGGGCACATATGTATTTATGGCAGAAAGAGGGGCTTATGTGTAATTCTGATATAATTTGGTCTTGTGCTTATTTAAGCCAGTGGTTATGTGGGATTAGGGTTGAGTGAGTGTGGATATTTTGTTGTCAGTGAGAGGTCAGTCATGTATCTATTGTTCTCATAGTGGATGTTTTCCCTCTCTTCCTCTCCTTTTTTTCTATTTTCTTCTTGGTTTATTATTCTTCTTTCCTGTTGTTTGACAACATTAATCAATGAATATATACACCAAACTCATAAGGAAACTCCATTTTATAAATTAAAAAAAAAAAAACAGGTGCATTAGAGAGGTTTTTTCACCTCTCAGAAACATACCATCTTCTTATCTAGACAAATTCCCTCACAACCATGGTTTGTAATGTAAGCAAGATTTGGCAAAATTTCCTTGAAACCTACCTATTTCACTAGGGTCAGTATGAAATGTTACAAGAATCTTTTTCCTCTTATATCTCTGACATATTGCAAATAAATTAGCAGTATTTCAAATTTCATTGATAAATTATACATCTATGATTTAAAGTTCTGGAAAATCATCTAAACTTTCTGATATTCCATTAAAATCATTAAAAAAATCATGGAAGAAAAACAGGGATTCTATGATTGAATGATTGGCTTGCTATTCAGAAAATGATTGACTTTCTAAGTCACTATAATTCAAAATGAAGAAAGGAAGAAAAAGAAAGAAAACACAAATACAAAAGAGGATTCTCAATCTAACCAAAACATATGGTTACAGGAATACAAAAGTCAAAATGACAAGTGAATGACAAACATATAGAATAGAAGATGGCTAAAAGACTGAAGGAGAGATGGAAAGACATACCTATCCAAGTTTCTTAATCTTCAATTAGTTGATAATAAATAGTTTTTGCTATGGTTTTATCCTAAATGTTCAAATATACTCCTACTAACAAATTCCATGTGTTTAACTTTTCCTGATTTCTTTGGATTTTCCAAATATCTTAGCGAAATTAGAGAAATATCCTTGAAATTCCCCCATCTCTCTATGGCACAATGTCCACCAATGTCAAAATTGTGAACCATGGTAACATATACCAGGTGATGGTAATCAAACCAAAAAGATAACAAGATGGGAGGTCTGTTGTGGAACCAAGGAAACCATAAAAAAGGACCAACCAAAGGTTAGGGAGACCCCTGTAGGCAAGCAGGCTTCTCCAGGATGCAACAACCCAAATACAAATTCTCTTGGTTCTCAGTAGGAATGCTTTTCATTCTTGAATGGTTATGATTGATTAATCTTGATCAACAGTTCATCTTCTTTTCAAAGCCCCAATACATTCAGTATCAATTGGATGGAACTTTCTTTGGGAGAAAAGGAAAACATATTTTCCTGCTAGGATGTCCAAATGCAGAGGACATGAACACAAAAGATAGTGATACAACCAGGGGCACAGCCAGGGGGTTCTTTTATTTGGGGGGATGGGGATGGCGGTGGGGGCATTATATAAACCTTTAAAAATAGGTGGATGAAACACTCTATTAGGATAGTGACCCTCACCTATCACCATAAAGGGTGTAGACAAAACTTTGGGAGCCATGGCTCTCATTGGCACTGCCCCTGGACACAAGTGTGTTTCTTGAGATCTAGAAGATAGAGGTAGTCCATTTAACATGCTGATACCATGCTTTCATATTTAGCATTTTAGCTTTTTAAGATAAGTGTCATTTCTAAGTACTTGTATAGTTCTATAATTTTGGCGTGCAATCATATTTAAAGCAAGATCAGGCACAATATAAAGTAAGAATCCCCACCCAATTTTCTGAGATAGAGTAGTGATCATCAGATTGAAGTACCATTTCCCACATCACTAAGAGCACAAATTCAAATGTAGCATTTTTTTTAGAGATAAGAATACCAAATCATGTAGTCCTTAATGGACACAATAATACATTTGATGGTTTAAATATCACAGATATTTGTGATACTGTTGGTGCAATTCATGGTCTAAAGTTTGTGCCAATGCCATGCCATTTCAAAATAAAGGACTGGGGTGTTGGACACTTCAATAAGAGCTATTTTTCCCTTCTCTTCCTCTATTCAATCCTTCTCTCTTATATCTTCTACAAAGTAGAAGCACTATGTGTTACTTATTGCTGTTCTATCTTCTATAACCTTAGCCCTAGCCTAGTATCCCTTTATTATTTAATCAGCTTGGATAACAGGCTCACCAGTCTTATTCAGACATACTAACCTCTTCATGATTTGTGTTTCTAAAACAGATAGATTCTTTGGAATCTCAAAAGCTGTGAGATAACTGGATCAAATCGAAGCTAGTCTGAGGCATTTGGAACTCCTTAAGAATATAAACTATGAAATTAAAAAAAAAAAAAAAAATGCTAGATGTTTCTTCACTTTGACTGAATCATTTTGGGAATCCAGAAACATTATCATATAACCTGTAAATGTAAAGAAATACAACTAATAGAAAAGTCGTACAAAGTAGAAGATCCAAACTTGGTTAAAATCTAGAAGAAAGATTTATAAATTTTGAAAATCTTTAGAAAGCGTTAGTCATACCTCCAACCTTCGCAATTTTTTAAGGTTGTTTCTGGAGTTAAATTTCTGAATTTTTAACATCAAAGTTGTTTTAGCTGAATTGAACCCTTGTTTCGACTTTCGAACAATAACAGTCAAAGGTATTCCGATGAGGAAAGAAAGAAGAAGAAGGGGGAAAACAACGGTGATGGTAATTCGCTGATGTGAAAGAAAATACAAAATATTAAAATTATTAGCCCAGAATCTCCCCGAGTTACGGAAGGCAACCGAATTGAAACTACAGTAAAATTACTAAGAAGAATGAAGAAAACAAGTACCCATTTCGTCCAATTCAATAACAAGCGGCTCCACGCCAAGTCGCTTGAATAATGCCTTCACCTCCGAAGAATACCTTCCAAAAACAAACGACGGAATTAAAATCAAAGTTATCCCAAAGAGAAGGAAAGAGGAAATCAAGGATATCAAGTATTCACTAAAATTGCAATAAAATCAATCAAATATTGAATAAACCGGAAAAAACACAGAGAAAAAGTAGAACAGTTAGGTCTGATTCGAACTCACGAGCACCAGGTTTTGGAGTAGACAACAACGGGATTCTCCGACACCGTCTTCTTAATGCTCTCCTCCAACCGCGACCCAAATGAAGCCGCCATGGATCGAACCACGGCAGCCCCGCCGTTCCTTCTGCCATGAATGCTGAAACCTCTGCTTCTGTTGCCTCTGCTAGTAGAACTTCGGAAGGAAAGAGAAGAAAGAGATGGCCTCGCGAGAGAAGGAGAAATACTGCGAGGGGAGCTGAGAGCACAACCGCCGACTCGCGTTAGATGAGAAGTCTCCGCCATTGCTGCCGCTGTCTTTCTCCACAGCTTTTGCGGCTTTTGTTCTGCCTACGTCCACCTTTTCTTATTTTCAGGTATTTTCGTGGGTGTTTTCCAATGAATTTTCGTCTCCACGTTTTCGGGTTTTATGACCAATGAGAGAAAGAGGGACTCGGGCACATTATTTGCATCGGGATCCTCTACAAATAAAGGCGTGTACAACGCGTACGAGAGACGAGGCGCAAGCCTGTAAGCTTGCTTATACATAGATTTTTTTTCTTTAAGAAATAAAATAATTTAGGGAGAAGTACGGAAACACCTGATGCGGAATTCTGAATTCCAACCTCCCTTACTACTAGCCCTCTTCCCCTATAAATCACATCCTTGCTGGTGAATTTAGCATCACGGTGAAGATGTATTCCCCTGTACTATGGAATTATAAAATTCTGATCTAGGCTGATTGGTCATTCTCCCAATGATTTATATGCTTATATATTAATAGAATTTCAAAATTAATTTATTTGTTTCATAGCAAATTTATATGCTTTCATTTTATACATATATTTTTTAATTTGAATCCTGGGATTTTAAAATGTTATTTTGTATTTATCTTATGTCCTATAACCTTTTATATCCAAATTATTTTATTTAATTTTTTGCACATACACACATATGGGTTTGACTATTATGTCAAAGTGGTAAAATGTTCTTTTGTATTTATCTCATGTTCTATAACATATCCAAATTATCTTTTAAATTAATTTTTTGCACATACACACATATGGGTTTGACTATGATGTCAAAGTAGAAAAATGTTATTTTGTATTTATCTTATGTTCTATGACTTTCCATATCCGAATTATCTTTTTATTTAAATTTTTTCACATACACATATGGGTTTGACTCTATAGTGGCCTTTGATTGGTCAAAGCCTTTGTTTTTGTATCATATCCTTCCTTTGATTAAAGTTCTAATCATATATAATAAAACAATATATGTCAACATGGTTTTACTTCCTCCCCTATTATTTATCTATTTTTTGGTTTTTTAATTTTTATTTTTGAAATTAAAAATTACTCAATTAACTAATCGATTTTAAGTCTTTAAGACTTCCATCCCTCGTTAACTCACCATTAGACTTATTCATGGGTTGGCTCAGGTTTGGGCTGAAAACTGTATCAACAGAATATATTCAAGCCCGAGCCTAACCTGATCATCGGACCTATGTCTTGAGCTCGAGCCTGATCTTCATATAAAGCCCAAAGCCTGAGCTTGACTAGAAATTTAAAAACATATTTTTTTCTTTTTTTGTTCAATAAAAAAAGTGTTTTATTTATATTAAAAGCCCTCAAAACCCAAGAATAATAAAAAATCTCACTATTAATTGAAAAAAGATAAGAGGAACAAAGAAAAAATATTGTATATATATTTTTATTAAATAAAATATATTTTTATTATATAATATATATTATCAAGTCGGGCTTAGGCTCAAGCCAAGCATTTTTAAGAAAGCCTGAGCTTGGCCCGAAAAAAGGTCAAACCTGGTGTTTTAGGCTCGAGCCCAAGCCTGCAGACCTAAAGTCATGTCCAAACCTGACGTAGAATGGGTCAGGTCAGGCCGGCCCCGTCAGGCTACCTAGCCCATGAATAGGTCCATTCACTATTATTTCTCTCTTCTCTTTTTCATTAACTCATTTGATTATCTCTCCTCATCAATTATTCCACTCGCTCTCCCTCCTAATAACTCACTCCACTATTTCTTTCTCCTCTCAATACTCCAATAAATTGCTTAAAATTTATTTACTCTTTTTGTTTTTTTTTTATTTTTTCTTTTTCATTTTTTATCTCTCCTCTCCTTATTAATCTAATAAACTAAAAGCAATTTTCATAGGGGTGATCATTTCAATCCAGATTTGGCCTGGGTCTACATCAGGCCCATAAATTTAAAGGCTAAATAAGCACAACCAACCCATAAAAAAATAACAGTTTAAAAAATAGTTAATAAAAATTTCATAAATAGTTAAATCACCTAAAAATAATGAGAGAGAGAGAGAGAATTCTAAGACATAGGTCCCACCCCTTCCATCATTAACCTTTTTTAGCATATTTCTATAGGCATTTTCCATTACTAGTAAGTGTGTACGTGCTTTGCATGTTATAACTTTTGATGAGGATGATGGTAAATAATATATTTCTAAACATTTCTCTAATTTTTTATATTTCTATGATTATCAAAGTTACTCTTATTTTCCATACTTAGTTTTAATTAACATGATGAATATTCAATATTGGAGATGTGCCTAAATATTTTTCTACATTTTTTTGTATTTTTTATACATTTTTGTGTTTTAATATTTTTATTTTTATTATTATTTAATAAAAATGTTGAATAGTTAACTCGCTATCAAACAGAAAAATAACTACATTTTTGGATTGGTTTTAAATTTATATTTTATTCTTATCATCAATAAAATCAATTATTCTTTGTCACACTTAATTTTATTTAATACGGTTAATTAAGATAGGATTGAATGAAATAATGGAATTAATACCCTAAATATAAAACTTAATGAGAGGGAATTGAATGTGGTGAAAACATAATAGTTCAATTACATGTTGTGACCCCATAATTAGAAAGGGACCAAATTCATAAATAAGGGTATTTGAGTCAAGAATAGGAATAATGAATGAATGGAAATCTATCCATGATCTCGACTTTGAAACAAATCCTTGTCCTTGACCCCAATCCCACTAGGGATAAAAATGACCCTTCATCCTCAATTCCTAATGGAGATGGGTTCCTTGTTGGAGAACCTAAATCCCCAAATAAATTAAAAATATTTTTAAAAATAGGTTTACTTAAAATAAGGGAAAATTTTAAAATATAAAGTATTTTAAATATATTTTGATACAAATAATGTTATATTTTTTGATAAATGAATAATTTTATATTTATTTATTTATTTAATATGTATAGATATATATATAATCAGGGTCCGACAGGGCAAGGAATTCACTACTCCATCTTCATCCCCATCCTTGGTTGGGTATTTTACTATCAATCCCATCCCCACCAATGCAATCTCCATCCCTAAACCCATTAGTTGGAGAAGTTTAGTAATTGATGGAATGGGAAGCATTACCATCCCAATTTCATATTCAAATCCTATTAATTGACTAATTATAATTTGAAACCTAACAACTAAAATTAATAAAAATATTAAATTTTATCAAGTTTTTATCTAGAAAGTATTAAAAATTAAGAAATTAATAAAATTAGCAATTCATAAATTAAAAGTTAAAATACATTTAATTCTATTTAAAAATAACTAATATCAATAGGATAATTAAAATAATAATAGAAAGTAAACAAAATTATTAAAAATAAGAAAATAAATCACTTTCATTCCATATAACATTATAGAAATTAATTAAAATAATAAAACTAATAATGGCATAATTATAAATGTCATAAGACTCCTACTTAGGGATGATCATTTATAACTTTGCCCAAACTCAATTAAACCTATCAATTTTTTGGCTCAAGCAACTATTTTCTTCTAAGCTAGGTCTAGTTCAAATCTACACCAACCCCACACATAATGTAAACAATAGGGCTTTAAACAAATTGGATTCATATCAGAACCAATTAAATCTGCATCCACATTCAATTATGAAATATTTAGATCTACATTCACATTTGATTATTATGTTGGGTTTTGGATCATCTTTGGATTTAATCAGCAACCATTTTATTGTGTTTAACATGACCAAAAAATTAAGAAAGTTTAATAAAACCATTGTTTTTAAAGTATATATATGTATAATAAATGTATATACATATAAAATATTAAATTTATCAATTATAAACTTTATATAATTATACATAATATACATGTATACATAATTATATTACATCTATACATAAAATAATAACTTTTGTTAGACTCAAATTTTAGTTTGATAGCATGGGGTTAAATTCGCATCTAATCCAATTATTAATTGGGCACAAGTTCTAACTCCAAATCCATAATAATGAGATTTGGAGTCAAATTGGCTATTGGATTTCTAGAGTCCATTAATAGTCCTAACAATAGATATATATATATATATATATATGGCTATTGCAAAATTTGTATTAATTTGTAGATAGAATTTTTTATATAGTATCATAAAACAAGTTTTTATATATTTTTATTATAAACAAAATTAAATAAAAATTTTAATTTATAAAAAATCATAGTTTTATAATTAACACTGGAAAGCCTATCCCTATCCAAAGCCTAGACAAATATTAGGGTAAATTACAGATTAGCACCTCATACTTTGGGCCTACTCTCACTTTGGTACCTGAATTTCAAAACGTGCCAATCCAATACATGAACTCCCAAAATGTCCTAGTTTAGTTCCCTACTGTTAGTAGTCCATCAGTTATCTGTACCATGTGATGATATGTGCGATTCAAAACTTTTGAAAGTGTCAAAGTAACCCTTCGAAATAAGACATTGTTCATCATCTTCTTTCTTAATAATCAAGATTAAACCAAAGCAAGGTGAACAACCCCAAATCCACAACCAATTCAAAGAGATTTGGGAATTTGGATGGTTGATAAAGAAAATTAGATGACACTGGCATTTATGTATTTTTAAATACCAATTAATGATGGTTAATGATTTTGGATCAAATTGAAACGTTTTGGGAGTTCAGGTACTAGATTGGCATGTTTTGAAATTTGGATACCAATGCAGGGTAAACAACGCAAGTAACTCATCCCCCATATCTCCTTAAGGTTCAATATTAATAATTTTTATTTAAAAATAGTTAAAAACCCAAAAATAATGCATGCATGGGTTGTGCTCACGGTTTGGTTCAGTCCAATTTTAAATGTCATATTGCTCTTAGGGGTGTGTACTTTTGGGGGTTGGGTCAAGTTGAGGATCAACTAAAGCCCAACCCGAAGTCTTAAACCTTGAGCTTAGGCTTAGATTAAAGTAATTATGACTACAAACTAACTTTATATATTTATTAATATTTAAGTAACATTTACAAAAAAATATAACATTTAATCATTAATAAAGTAAAATAAATAAAATAGAACACTAAAGGATAATATGGAAAAATAATTATTCTATTAAGTAATTAGTAGTAATTTATTATTTTTGCCAAAAAAAATATTAATATAACTAACCCAAATTACTAAATTACTAATTATTTTTGTAACAAATTACTAAAATAAAGATTGATTATTTTAAACAACATTGCATTCCTTCCTTATAATAGTTATCAATTTCTGTTGTTTCACTTTTCCTTGACAAATTTCGTGTATTCCGTGGCACATGCCCTTAAATTAGTATACAATATATGAAGGGATGAGAGATCCAACGTATGGACGCCCAAATCTTGCGGAATAAGGTGGGCGAATTTAAAAAATTTCTCTCCCTTCAACTGGGAATCACATTCCCTATTTTAGAAAATCATATTTTCAATGATCAATCTTGAACCATAATTCGAACCAGATCTGAACAAAAGCAGTAGGAGAGGATTACACCTGATACGAAAAAATAATATCTCCCAACGAAGGTGTTCACGCCCAATGAAGGATCCAAAGACTGCTCCCACTGAAGATGGCGCAATGCAGGAGGGAGCAGAATCAGCAGTGTTCTATCCAAGAACCTAATCCTTCGCAAGAATTAGTAGGATGGCACGTGAGCACAGCTTCCTTTCAGTCCCTTTACAAAGAACTGATGTCAAGATCAAATCTTGATTTTTCCCACTGAACTGGAGGTCGAACTGGCAAGTGAGGCGGTAGCAGGAAGGAGGCGGCAAGAAAGAATTTCGCAGGGATGCTTAATTCTTCCTTCTGTGATTTCAGCTCTGAAGAGGATGTGAATATGTGTCTTCTAAAGGCTCCCGCCCCCTCCTTCTTTTGTAACCTTAAATGATCAGCTCCTAATCCTATTAGGAGTTGCTGATCCAAATCATATTTGGATCAGACATCCCTTTAGGTGATAAGGGAAAATCCTTATCTTATTTGCAGATTAGATCAGCCTTCTCCTAATCTCATTAGGAGGTTTCCAGATCTGAATCACATTTAGATCTGGACTCTCTTAGTGGATAGGATTAAGACCCTATCCTATCTGCTAATCCATTCCCAAAATTCGCCCCTTATTTAACTAATTAAATTAGCCTAGTTCGAAATGGGCTTTAGGCCCATTAAGGTTATGTGCTCACTTAGCCTTCCTAACTGCTGCCCAGTTGGGCTTCCTTGTATGGCGTGGGACCCAAACATTGATCTATACATCAACCACATGGGTTCGGCCCAGCCTTTGTTACAAGGCCTGGCCGAATACATTGTTATGGACAATGCACCCCTGAAACCCATCGCATGGGCTCTATAGGCCCAACACTTACCCTAAGTGGTCCCTGGGCCAAACCACCTTGTAACACCTAGGGACTGTGGGCAATGCAAGATTAGCCCATCAGGTATTACCCTCAATGGTCTTACACTTAACCTCTCAGCCCATAATGATCAAACACTACCCGACAAGACAGGACCTCTCTCTCGGCTACAAGGAAAATTGTTGCACTCTCTGCTTATATGAATCCCGGGAATTAAAACCTTTTGCAAACATTTTTGGAAACTGTAATATATATACTTTTATATCTCATATAAAATATATTTTGCAAAACAAATCTCAACGATTGAAACCGGCTGCTGGCAGTCTTGGTTTCCATCAGAGAGAGTGCATCCCCAATCATTACCTTTGTCCGACAAAGGGGCTGATCCTGTCACTATGATCACCCACTCAGATGAATTCTCAGACTGTCCCAACATACCCAGGTTTTGACCCCTGCTAAGGATCTCACTAATTGGTACATCAAAGACAGCCCAATCTGACACCTAGTATAGTATCATAATCGAGTCTAGGGGTCGGGTGTAACTTTCTAGTTTTGCCCATCAATCTCCAAGGTCTAGGGCAAGACTGGAAATCTGGTCCGTTTCAAAGATTCAATTAATCCTACATTGCATGTGCCTAGGGTCTCACCCTTGCGGCTGAGACAGGCCACCCCAACCGACTTGGTGGCACATCAGTGTCAGCCTTATCAGGATAGGTCTCCCCAGACCGACCCATTAGCTGTGAACATTCTAAACTAACACGAGTCTCATTAAGTATCAAGTTTAAAGGTATTACACAGAAACACACCACAGGAACATGAATCAAATCAATAGTAGTAATTTATTATTTTTGCAAAAAAAATATTAATATAACTAACCCAAATTAATAAATTACTAATTATTTTTATAACAAATTACTAAAATAAAGATTAATTATTTTAAACAACATTGCATTCCTTCCTTATAATAGTTATCAATTTTTGTTATTTCACTTTTCCTTGACAAATTCCTTGTATTCCGTGTATTGCACATGCCCTTAAATTAGTATACAATATACAATTCATATATTTAAGTATATACACTTATAATCTATGTATCTATACTATTTAAAAGCAAGGTTGTCCAAGTCACATAGCCTCTCCTTACTCCAAAACCCTCTTCCTCCATTCTCCTTAATTCTCTCACCCTTTCCCTTTTCACCAATCTTGTTCTGCCGATTTGCGTTTCACACTTCTTTACCCACCTTTCTCATTGGGCCATGTGGCAAGGTTGAGAAAGGCAAGTATTAATGAAGGCATCATGATTTTCTCTGAATGTATATAGAGAAAGAGAGAGGTAGAGTTCGAATCAGTCACAATTCTAAATTGTGATTTTCCTTAAACCCAAAACAGGACCCCTACTTTCCTAACCCATCCCAGTCTTTCTCTTCCAAGTGAAACACCAGCATCTTCTCCTCTTACAATTCATTTGATCATTCAATCATCTCAGAGAGAACCCATCCTACAGGTAAGGCAATAGTCCTTTCTTCAATCTTCTCCCATTGCAATTCAACCATCCTCAGATTTGAAGGTAGACTAGTGGTGCTACAAAGTCCACCCCATTGTGCTGAAAGATTCCCATAGGTAAGACAAAATTTGTCATCAAAACAGGGGATTTGTCTTTCAATTGTCCTCAGATTTGAAGGTAGAATAGTGGTGCTACAAAGTCCACTCCATTGTACTGAAAGATTCCCATATGTAAGGCAAAATTTGTCATCAAATCAAGGCCTTTGTCTTTCTCCTTGTAAGCATTGAAACAGGGGCTCCGCCCCACTCTGTTTCTAATGCATCATCTTCTCCTGTTGTAGTTCAACCATCCTCGGATTTGAACTGCCAACATACCTCCACCGCATTGTATTAGTTTGAAATCACTGGAAATCACTAGAAATCATCGCTTCTTCACTTGGAAATAACTACAAATCCATGCATCTGTGTTAGTTGTGTTGCATCTACTGTGGTCACCAATTCGAATGATCGCTTTAGATGCAATGAGGGTAACAGTCATGATTCAAATGGATCAGATCTTTGTGTTGCTTGGCTCATATCTGACCCATTTTTACGGTTATTTACAATAATTGTTTTGTTTTAAATATTTGTTTCAATAAAAAAATTGTTTACCATAATTATAGTAAATTATTTACTTACAAAAATTATTTTCAAATAGTTATAATGTCGAAAGTAATAAATTTATTTTCAGCAATAATTTCAATAATAGTTATTATTTTCAAAAATAAATTTATTAATTAATCATAATAAATTAGTTAATTAATTAAGTTAATAATGTAATAAAAATTATAGGTAAAAAGTAATATGAATTAATGAAAAATATTTTAATGATTTCTTAATAATACAAGTTTTACTTAAAAATAAAGTTAATTTATACTACTTTAAAAAGTACGAATAGCCCCTAAAAATTTCTGGAATTTTAGTTGGACAATTTTTGCCCCTTTGTATTAATGCTTTCATATTTGAATTTGAGGACAAATTTGATATTTTGTTGATTGTTTTAAATGAGTTACTTAGATGAATTGTAACTAAAATTTCATGGAGTGTCTAGCTAGATGTATTTCTCTCTCTTTTAATTAATAATGAATTATAACTGAAATTTCATTAAGTGTTTAGCTAGATGTATCTCTTATTCTCTCTTAATTAATATTGAACAAAATCATTGTTATTTGGTCATCTTTAAAAGTAGGTTCAATTGTCACTATTTAATGATTTTAAAATGTTTGAGAGATACTCATCCGAAATATCCATTTCAAAAAGTCATTTTTTTTTTCTAAAAAAATTACAGATAGGTTTTAAAAATTGATTTCTAAGATTATGAGCATCTCAGTATCAACAAACAAAGAAAAATACATGGGTGCCCCAATTATTCAATGCATAATTGATAAGAAATCTTTGAACATCACAATTAAAATTAAGAAGAAAATTTAGGGTTGGAAATTGAAAATTGTTTTTAAAGATAAAAGAGCAATCCTTATCAAATAATTTTTGAATGTGGTTCTTCTATTTACAAGGTGCCAACTAGCCAGTGGGTAAGGTCTCTTGGATCAAATCCCACCTACACCTAGGTTGGGGGTTATAGGTTTGGAGAATGGGCCACCCCCGATGTGTAGCCCCATGGAGCAAAAAAAAAAGAAAAAAAAAATGTAATTCCTCAATCTCAAATGATGTTCAAATGAAAATACCCCCAAAAAGACTGATAAAATTCAAACTCAATTCTTTTAAGACCCAAGAGAAGGCAAGGGAGCAATTATAAGACAAGTTAAAAAAGGCTTTGCAAATTAACGATTTTTATTTTTGGGATAATCACTAAAAAGCCCAAGAGTTTCTAGGAAATCTATAAGAAGTATTTTTCCCCTTTGTGTCAATGCTTTTGTATTTGAATTTGAGGGCAAATCAAGTATTTTATTGATTATTTAAAATGAGAAATAGAACAAATTGAGTCTTTCATTGTTAATTTCTTGTTGAATTATATAAGAGGATAAAAATGGGATTCTTTTATGCTTCTTAAATAACCATACAACATGTCTGATTTTTTTTTTATAACTCACAATGTGCCTAAATAGATATCAATAAATTACAGAACTTAATGAGTTGTAGTTGAAATCACATGGAGTATTTAGCTGGACAAATTTAATTACTCTATATACTTGGAGCTACATGTTGATTTGTAGATGAATTATAAATTAATTGGAATCTATAAGAAGTGGCAATAGATCTTTAAGGCTTTTGGACTTTTTCTTGACTTAAAATACCCCTCTCCCTCCCTATTATGAAGATATAAATTGTAAATTGAATATTATTTTTCATTTCATTCTATTCTCTCTCATTAGGTCTCATATTTAAAGTTAACTTTCATTCTCCCTCATGGAATCACATGTTTAATATATTTTTATTTCTCGTCATAAAAACTTACGTATGCAAAATCAACTTGGAAAGAAAACCGGTTTTTAGGTATGATAAATAAGAAAAATTTTTATGAATAAAAGAAATGGAATACAAAAATTAAAATTTCCTTAGCAATGAAACTGCTATCATGTTTGTTAAATGATGGAAATGGAATACAAAAATTATAAAAAAAAAAGAAAATTAATGTCTATTCCATCACCCTTCTAAACAAATCTAATGATTCAATGGTTTGATTAGCTAGGTCACCATGTTGTTGGTCAAGTCAATGCTTTTTTACAAATAAGAAATTTGGTAGAAAATGAACATAAAATTCCTTTTAAGTAACTATTCAATTAATCTGATCGGTCTCTAGGTAAGTAATGGTTCAATTAGCACAAGAAATTGAAAATATAGATATAAGCTATAAAGTAAGAAGATTTGATTCAAGTCTTTAAGCTGAAAGGCAAAAAATCACCCATATATATATACAATTATTGTTGTTGTTGTTATCATTTGAATCCGCCACGTGCAAAGCACGTGCACATTTACTAGTAGAAATTAAACAAAACAACTAAGGTAAAGAATTACAAAGACAATTCTGAATATATGCAAAAGCCACAACTATTCTTGACTTCCAGATTAAATTGGCCAATCTAGAAAAATTGAAGCCTAGTGCCGAGGAAGATATACTTAAAGTATATTTTAGTTCAGTGGTCAAAGGCTTATTTTTAGACTTTCTCAAAATGTGGTTGTGTTGGCAACAATATATCTAAGACTTTTAATGGAGGTATTATTGAATTCAAGCACAAGACATTAATAATAAAAGAGATGTTGGATTGTATAGTTGGCTAATGTAAAAAACACGAGAGAAGAGAGAGAGAGATAGAGAGAGAGAGGATGCATCAGTCATGTTGGAGAGACGTGTCGGGAAACATAAAAAGAGAGAGGATGAATGACTGATTGGTCAATTGTACCATTAGTGAGTGTAAAGAGAGACATTATTGACCCATGCCATCATGTTTTAATCTCAATATTAGTTATTACTTTAGTTTGGTTTCAATCTGGTTTATAGGGATATAACCCATAATCGAACCGACTCATCAGTTTTTAACATTTTATCAAATCAGAGCTGACCAACTTCATGTTAAAACCGACCACTTTGGGTTGAATTGGTTCAGTTTAATCAATTTGGTCGGTTTTTTCTATTTTATGAACAACCCTACTTGGAAAGATCAATACTTGTGACATGCTATAGAAAAGAAGGCCAAATAAATGCCTATCTTCTCACATGTGTTTCCTTTGCAAGGATAGTGGTGAGACTCTTCTTGATTTATTAGTATCCTGTTCCTTTATGTCTTTTATTTGGGAATACTTTTGCTCTTTTTTTGGTTGTAGATAGGTCTCCCCATAAAATGTAATAGATTTATTCAACACCAATTTCTTTAGGAAATAGAAAAAGAGATGAAGAATTATGTGGAGGGTAAGAAGAATTCGGATTAACTGAACGTTTTAGCTGTTCAACAAGCTGTGGAATGAATGATGAGGTTCCACGCCAGTATTACATTCATGACCCCACTATAAAATATGTGGGCCCCATGTATTTAATACTGACATGGAACCTTATCATATTTTCCACAGCCCGTTGAACAACTAAAGTGTTAAGCTAAACTTTGCTCACAGTAAGAGTAACAGTGGTATAGAGTAAAACTAAGGATGAGCTGGTTGAAGACATAACAGTTAAGACAACACACTGGGTAAAGACCTTGTACCTCTTCCATGAGTTTTCAACCAATGATGTAATAAGGGCTTGGACTTAAGTGACATAAAACAGATAGACATGTACAAAATTGAAATCAAATTTTGATGGCAGCAGCAACCAATGAGAGGTAGTGGCATTGTACTTGAGACCAATTGGCTTTGGAGACTCAATTCAGGCTGAAAACATTGGCTCTTTTGTAAGGATTGGCTGAAAAAAAAACCCAAATTTTAACCCCAAATCCTAATGATCTTGACACTGTTGAACCAATCAGACATTATCATCAGGTCCCAAACACCCTAAAATGCCCTCCTTTACCCCTCCATCTAAAAATATTTCATTTCCATTAATCTCATTGGCATGCACACGCAAAACCACTATATACACTCAGTTCCATCTCTACCCTTCACACTTTGACCACAAAATCCCCACCATTAAATCAGAATTTCAGTTTGACCCTCTTAAACCCAAAATTATCAAAATGCTTATACCCTTATACCCTTAAACCCCCAAAACCTTCAAAGTTACAAAACTACCCTTATACCCTATTATAAAACCCAACCCAAGTTTTGTATTAAACCTAATTTTCGAAGAGGCACTGTTCATTGTCCCCTACCTCTCAACACAGTGGCAGAGCAGTGGTGAAACTTCTTCCCCAAGCTCTCTTCTTTCATTTCTTTTCTCTCCTTCTCTCTTCCTCATCTCTATCATCTATCTCTATCTTCTACCAAGCTAAAACACGATCCCAAACAACTATTCATCATCTTCTTGACAAGAATAGAGGAGTAAGGGCGATGGGAGCACCCTCCCTCATTCCTCCACTTTCATCTGCCCCAACCTCCTAACAGTTCCCCTGTTCTTAGTCTTCACTGGTTAGAGTAAACCATAGTAACAACCACTACTTGGATCCATTCTCTTCCCAATCCCCGATAAAACTAGCACCCAAAAGATTATATCTTCTCTCTAAGCTCCTACTTGTAATCATCAATCATCATTGTCATTTGAAGAAAGGAAATTAGGAGCAACATATCAATTCCTTCATTGCATCGTTCAAACTCATGCCAAATTCCGACACAGGTAAGTATTACATTCACCATCCCTCCCTCTATTCTTTTTATTTATTTCTTTCTTACTTCTTTATATCTTGCTATGGGGTAACCGATATTCGGGTGATCATTAGAGCTAGTGATGAAGCTTCTGCCGAACCAATATTTATAAAATCATGGACATTCACCCATTATAGTTATGTTACCATCCCCAAGGCTTGGCTTGGCTTGGACTCCTTTGGTGTTGTTTGTTATATTCTAAAAAAATGCATGTGTCTAAAGTTCTATGAAGGATGACTGATCATTACTCACTTTCAATTTTGTCATTGTTACGCTTGATAATGTTGATTTTCACTTGATTCGGCGTTCCTTTTTTCTTACTTTTCTTATTTCTTGTTTGTTGTTGATTTGTTTAGATTCAATATTTAGTTATCTTTCGATTAGGGGGACAATTAAGTTGTTGATTGCTAATGAACTATGATCTCAATGATGCTTTTGGGATTTTAGTTCACCATAGCTCATTCCATCATGAATAAGATACATATGCATATAAATCAAATCAAATAAAAAAAGGGAAAATGGTCTTAAAAAGGTTAGGAATGAACTAGGGTGATCTCACTATGTGCAGAATCATAATGAGAAGGATGATTGGTCGGGGGGGACAAATTATCCTAATCGTAAAAAAGAATAAAAAATGGAAAACAAAAATAATAAAGGAATGAATAAAATAATAAATAAATTGGGCAAAGGGGTGAAATGAAGAGGCTAGTTCTATAGATGTGGCTATATTTAGGTGGTAAGTGAGGAAAATAGTTAATCAAAAAGGAATAATTTAAAAAACAACAATTAATTAAAAATTTGATAAAAAATTAAATAAAAATAGAATAAAACAATGACTAATCCAATAAAGTAAATATATAAATATGGTTCCATAAGAAAATAACAAAAAATAATAATTGATAAAATTAAAAAAGAGAAAATAAAAATATATAAAAATATATAAAAATATATATAATTTGATAGGGAGGACTCTCTTTTATGTTGGCATGTTCTTGTAGTTTGTTTTCTTTCTTAATAGTATGCTCTTGATTGATTAAATTATTGTGTATTTGTGATTGTGCTTCTTTGAGATCATCATGTGGCTACACCTATTGGACCCGAGAGAGGGGTGCCTAACCCCCTCCCTCTCCTATCCGAGTCTTACTCTAGTTGGCTCAACCAATGCCTTGGGTTTGGAGTTACTATTAAATGAAAATGATTTTTGATGTAATTCCCAGAGGTTCCATCACCTCCATTTCACTTTATTGATGGGTGGCAATTCCAAATCAACTCAAGTGAGACATTTTCCAATCCTCACAGTGGTGCAAGTTGAAATTAGGGAATTGGAAATTGAAGGAAACTCACAAATAGTCATCAATTGGACCAAGAAAATCAGTTCAGCCCCTTGGAAATACAGAATGCCTTCAGAGAAATAAGTACCCTAGTAAAGAGGTTTAATTCCACTTTCAACTAGGTAAGAAGGATGGCCAATGGAATGGCATGTGTATTAGAAAAACAAGCAGTTGAGAAGCCACTATTATAGTATAATGTAATGTGGCATAGGGAAATTCCTTAATGATCATACTAAATTCATAAATACTATTTTACTAATAAAAATGACAAGAATAGCGGAAAGAACAAAGTTTGTTAGTAGATTTAAGGGAGGGTTTGGGCCCAAGATCTAGGAGAAGATTGAAGAAAACAAAGAGGAAAGTGCTCAAATAAGAGTGATATGGAGTGGGGAATCAGGATATGAGGTGAAACAAGGTGTAGATAGATATGTTGTGGACATTAGCAAGCTAACTTGCACTTTTAGAAAGTGGGATTTGATTAGAATACCCTATCCTCATGGTGCTTGTGTAATGTTTTCTTTTTTTAGAAAAAGAGGAGATTAAGGATTATGTCTCACACTAGTACAAGAATAATGCATTCATGAAATCATACCAATATGCAATGCAACCAGTGAATGGGAAGAAATTTTGCCCGAAATCCACATGTGAACCACTTGAGCCACCTTTGGTAAAGAAACAGAGGGGAAGGCCAAGGAAGAAAAGGATTTTGGAAGAATGGAAGGCTCTTCAAGGCACAAAACTTGGAAGAAAAGGCAGAAAAATGACTTGCTAGTACTGTTTCAAACATGGCCATAATCAATGATGTTTCCCTATGAAGAGAAGAGATGAGGATAAGGTTTTAAACATAACTCTACTTTAAAAATTTTCTATTTCTAAATAGTGTAAAATTTTTTAAACCTAACTCTACTTGCAAGGCCTATGTATAGAGTTTTGGTCGGTCTGAATTGGGTTGGTGATGACAAATCTAAGTCTTGGCTTGGATTCAAACAAGTAGATCTTAGTTCTCTATGATGGGCTAGACAGTTCTAAATTATGACTGCTCTGAATTGGATTGGGTTGGGTCTATGTTTAGGCTGGGGTAAGGATCTGGAACTAAGTCTAGTTTAGTCTGAATTGGGCTGGGTTAGTGTTGTGTATAGGGTTAGGGTCAGGGGCTAGGTTTTGTCTAAGTGATAGTGAGGCTTGGTTGGTGATGGGTATAGGGTTAGGGTCAGCGGCTAGGTCTAGTCTAGTTTGGCTTGGAGTGGCCTAGGTTGGGGCTAGAACAAGGACTAGGTTAGGTCTAGGCTAGGGCTAGGTATAGGGTCAATGTAAGGGCTTGGGCCTAGTCTCGTCTGAATTGGTCTGGATTGGGGCTATGCACAGGGTCGAAGGATGGATTTGGGTTTGAGTGATAGTAGAGTTGGGTTAGGGTTGGTCTAAAATGGATTTGGTTAGGCCTAAGTTCAGGGGTCATGGTCAAGAGCTAATTCTGAATTGGATTGGGTTAGCTCTATGTTTAGGGGTATGTGGTTGGAGTTGGGGCTGAGTACAGGGTTAAGGGCTAGGATCTGAATTAAGTTGGGTTGGGTCTGTGTTCAAGGGTTAAGGTTAGGAGTTGGGTCTAGTTTTGAGTGACAATGAGGTTAGGACTGTGATGGGGCTATGATAGATTATGGGGTTCAGTCTATGTAGGTTACACTGGGTCTAGGCTAGGCTTGATTAGACTTAGGGTTGTGTTTGGGTTGGGTATGTAGGGGAGAGCCTAAGTGTAGGACTATTCTGGGATAGGTGATGGGGTGGACTCTATATAGGTTTGGTTCATGGGTAGAGTTTGGGTATGAAGCTAGGTATGGGATTATTTTGAAGTGGTTTGGGTTGGGGTTGGATACATGGTTAGGGTCATGGGGTTGTGATAGGGTCTAGGACATAGGTTGGGTTGGTTTATGTAGGTATGGGTTGTGTATATGGTCAAGGTCAGGTGTTGGATATGGGGTTGGGGTTGTGTACAGGGTCAGGGTCAAGGACTAGGTGTGGGGATGGGTATGGGGCTAGTCTAATGTGGTCTACGATAGGATTAGGTATAGGGTAAGGGTCATAGGGTTGTGATAGGGTTTAGGACAAAGCTTGATCTAGTCTCAATTGGGTATTGGGTTAGGCCTATGTTTAGGGGTTAGTGGTAGGAGATGGGTAGAGACTTGGTATATGTGGCTAGGGCTAAGGCTGGGTATGTTACTATGCATGGGGTTGGGTATAGGGTCAACGTTGGGGGCTAGGTTAGGGGTTGGGTTGGGTCAATGTTCAAGGGTCATGGTCTAGGATTGGGTTTGGTTTAGTCTGAAATGGGTTGGGTCGGGCCTGTGTTTAGGGATCAAGGGTTGGGTCTTGGTTTGAGTGATAGTGGAGTTGAACACAAGGTCAATATTAGGGGTTGTGATGGGGCTAGGGGGCCTAAGTCTTGGACTAGTCTAGGCTAGAGTCTAGGTTGGGACTATGACGGGACTATGACATGTGATTGGGTTAAGTCTATATAGGTCAAGATGAGTCTAAGCTAGGCTTGATTAGACTTAGCAGGGGCAATGTTTAGGTTAGGTATATGGGGGAAAGCCTAAGTGTGGGACTAGTCTGGCTAGGACAGGTGATGGGGGCTAAGTCTATGTAAGTTGTGGTCATGGACTGAATTTGGGTATAGCACTAGGTATGAGACTATTTTGAAGTGGTTTGTGTTGGGGTTGGGCATAGGGTCAGGGTCATGGGGTTGTGACAGGGTCTGGGATAAGGGCTAGGCTCGTCTATGTAGGGTTTGGGTTGTGTACATGGTCAAGGTTAGGGATTGAGTATGGGGCAAGTGTTGTATACAAGGTATGGGACTAGAGTTGGTTCTATGTATAGTGTTTTGGGTTGGAACTAGTGTTCTATACATGGTTTGGTGATTGCGATAGGCTCTAGGACAAGGGTTGGACTGGTCTAAACATGGTATGGGTTGTGTACAATGTCAGATTTTGAGTCTAGGTATGGGTATGGGGCTGGTTTGAAGTGGTTGGATTGGGGCTGAGCATAAGGTTAGGGTCATGGGGCTATGACAAGGTCTGAACAAGGTATGGATTGTGTACAAGGTTAAAGTTTGAGTCTAGGTATGGGGCTAAGGTTAGGGCTAGGATTTGGGGCTAGGACTAGGGTTGGGATCTGGTTCTGGGGCTGGGTATGGGACTATACTCAATGCTTGATTAAGTACTTAAATATTTGATTTTTTTTTTGCAAATGTCAATTATATTCATTGTCAAACCTCTTGTGTAGGACAAGGTTATAGATGGTTTTGGAGAATTCCATGTGTAGTAGGAACTGTTGAGAGAGCATGAACTTAGGGAGTAAGGCATGTGTAGGGAACAATATTTGTTGATTGAGTAGGAGTTGAGAGATCAAGATATGAACTTGCATAAGCTACTACCAAAGCTAAAACTAGAAGAACAAGAAAGATGAAAGAAAGATAACCTGCATTAAGAGTTGGTGAAAATGGGAAGAGACACAAAGCACTTGTTGCCACATATACTAAACCATTGAGGAAAGAGGGAAAATCTTCTTCAAGAATTAGTGGGAAGGGGTAAAAGAAATAGAGCATCTACTGTGACATTTACTGAACCATCTAATAGGCTTCAATAATGAATGTGGATGGAGAATCTTAGATTTTAAGGGGAATTTCTTAAAATACCCTTATGGTTTAGCTAATTGACTAACTCTACTATGTTTACATGTTGTCTTAATGTACCCCTACGCTTTTTGAGAATTGTCTAAAGCTTCCCCTACTGTTAACTTTCTGTCACACTCTATCACATATGACATCATGTGATCGATATATTTTCTAAAAATACCTAAAATAACCTTTTAACTAATTGTCTAAATTCACTCCATCTACATCTCCATCTTTGTCTCCGTCTCTAGCATCATTCTAGTCACACCCACATTGCCCCGCTTCAACATCTCCTCCTTTCCTTCAAGTCCAGGGGCTTGCAATTCGGTGGAGAAAACAGAGGAGAATGCCTTCTAGTAGATATACAAGGCTTTATCTTGCTTAGAGTCCAGGGGCTCCACTATGGTGCTTGAAGAGGATAAATTCGTAACCCTTAGATACATTCTCATACTTGCAAGGCTCTATCAGTTGCTGTTCTTACACATCCACAAAGATTCAAGTATTTTAAGTTCCTAAAAATCCTATCAGATATACAAGAGTAGGATCACTTAAGGCTGAAAACCACTAATGTTGAGGTTAGTAAGGTTATGACACCCATGTGCTAAGGCATATAATGAACGGTCACTAAGCACGAAACTTTTGCTAAGGTCCAAAAGAGCTAAAGAGAAAATGTTGTTAGAGATCCTAGGTTGCACAATTCACCTGATGGAAGGAGGAGAGGTGTTGGAACTTGCAAAAGGAGTTTTCAGATTTGTCAAGCTCATAGAGGATGGCCTCTCTCTCACAATAATTGTAAAAGTTGGTGATGAATTCCAATGGTCTCTAACAAAACATATAAGCCAGTGGTGAAACTTGACGCACTCCATTACCTCTTCTCATTGCCCATGAAAGATGACGACCCTTTGAGCTACGATGTGTCTTCCCTTAAATAGTTCAAAGGTGATTTGGGTTCATTAGATTCCTTTTTAAATGAGCATTCATGCTTTACTAGGTTTTCATCACTATCAGATCGTCAGAAAAGATAGGTGTTGTGTCTCTACTTTATGAGCTCTCAAAATCTGAAACTATGTTAAAAAAGATTGGTGTTGTCAATGGTGTGATTCTTATAATAGTTGGGAATGCTGAAAAAACACTGGACAATTTAGGGAAGTGTGAGAACAATGTGCAACAATGGCTGAAAATGGTAGATATTGCAACCTCTTCTTGCTTTCTTACTTGAAGGTGTTTTCTCTCTCTTTCTCTCTTTCTCTCAACAGTTGATTCCCTGTTGAAAAAATGGGGAAAATATCTTGTTTTTTGTCAGGATGTACATTTTTTTCTTTGATTGAAATAGATATATAACCAATGTTAGATTAAGATGGTGTGCTCAGACCTTACTTACCTATTAGCAATGCCATTCTCTATGGATTTAAACCATATAATCTCTTAGAATGTTGATAAAGAAATTCACCTTGTTTTCTAAGAGCCGTCCAAGTTGAATGGTGTGCATAGACCAAATTTTCAATGGTTAGGAACTGGTTACAAAGAATCTTCAAGTCTTAACCAATTTAATTATTATCATGCATTTCAGTATGTTGATGGTGTGAATATTTTCCCTTCATCTTTATTACTTTTCCTTGTAAGCTCACCACAAAGAGAATTGGCGCAGGTTCCCCTGAAACTAAATTAGCTATGGCTACACAATTCAAACTTTCTTAGTGACCACTCATTATGCCTTAGAACATGGATCAAGTTGCATTAGTAAGAATAATCATTTGCTGAGGTTACAAAGATGGAGATGGAGACGGAGACAGAGCAGTGATTAGCTTCTTCATCTTCTTGTAAATTTTCATCAGTTGGGTTTTATTTTGAAATTTTGAGGAATAGTGAATGACAAATTCGATATTTTGTTTTTTCCATTAGTACTTAACGACGATGTCAATTGCTAGAAAACTTAGAGGTACTTTAAGACAATATGTAAACAATAAGGGTAGAATTAATCAATTAGCTAAACCATAAGGGTACTTTAATAAATTTGCCCTTGTTTTTAATTTTGAATGTAATTGACAATCACAGTGGTTGTTTTGATGAATTGAATCTTCTTAGTTTTAGAGAACATATGTGATGATCTGAATCTTCTTCTTGGTTTTTTCTTCACAACTAGAGTTGTTGTTGGTTGTAAATTTTCTACATTTCATGAAGGAAATTTGTAGAGCAACATTTGGGTGGTGACCAACTAAGTGATTAATTCAATAGAACTAGCCCAAGGGATTGTATGATGGATTTTGTTCGTTTTGTTTTTTATTTTGGATGTATTTCACAACCAATAGGGTTGTTGTTCTTATGTAATGAAATTGACTTGGAACCAAAATGATTTGGGTTTCCTTCATCATAAATCCCATTGCACACCATTTCAGTCATATGCATCAAATTGTTGCCACCCTTCCACTAGCTATAACAACGGAAAACTAAAAAAAAACATCAAAGAAAAATTTAAAAATATTTCAAACATATCATATTCCTCTTCTAATTACAAGGCAAAAAAGACAAAGGGGCATTTAGCAAGCCTTTTTATGTAGCCTTTGGACTTTTCAAAGCTTAGAAGATCAAAGTTTGCTCTTTCTCTATTTGGCAATGAAAGATGGAAAGATGAAAAGCCCTATGCTCTAAAAAGCTCATGGAAGCCCAAAATGGCCAAAAATCTATTTTGCCTAAAATCTTTCATTTGACAACTAAGTAGACCATGATAAAATAGGATATTTACCAAATGGTCTAGATATTTAAAGACAATACCCCAAAAGCTCCTCGTGTCTTTTGGCCATCTAGGCTGTTCTAAGATCTTCCTAAAATGACTTGCCAAATCGCACTTAAGTTAACCTACATTTGATGGAATCTTTCTTGTCTCTACATACAACTTTTTAATGGCTTAGACTTCTCTCCTCAATTCATAACAAAGCCATCCACCATTCCACATCGGATCTCTAAGGAATGGTTGTACACTTGATTTTCAATTCTTCAATTTCCTTAGTCAATGACCTCAACTTCCAAACAAGTTCCAAAATCACATCAATTTCCTTGTGTGAGAACTTCTTAGTATGGTGCCAATTAAAGAAATCACACCCATTCGCCTATTTTCAGAATCCAATTCATATCAACTACAAGAAATCAAATATACATCAACTAACCAAAAAATAATAATTTGTTAAAAACTGAACTTGTATTGTGGAGACCCATAGAATCTCCTTCTAGGATTTTCCTCTATCCAAGCTACCAACCTAGGAGCTTTCATCTGACAACAATAGAATACAGGTGGTCCTTCATAATCAAAACTCGAGATTGATGACTCGAAATCGATGAGGAAGACCCTTCCATTTCTTCCTCCATTGTGTAGTTCAACTCTCTAATAAAGAATTGGATTTAAGGTTCTTCCATTGGAGTCGGGGATGAAGAAGATGATTGAAGGGGTTTTATTTCTTTTGTTTTCATTTTGGGGGCTGGGGTGGTGACATGTATTTTGTGCGGGGCCCACTTATTAATGAATTTTTTAGTGGGACCAACCTATCAATAGAATTTGCTGATTCAACACACCAACTCAACATTTATTTTATCTAGGGTAAATTTCTTAAACTACTCTTATGGTTTAGCTAATTGACTAAGTGCACCCTTACTGTTTCTAACAATTGACTAATACTTCCCTTATGGTTAGCGTCCATTAACAGAGACAAAAAAAGACTATTTTACCCTTAAATAAAACATTCACTGTCCATTACTTCTAATCACGTTCAGCAACCCAAATTCAAGCGCTTAAAGGTCTATAATTCTCTTTGTTGGTTTTTTCGTTTATTCTCTTATTTCTGCTGAATTATCAATTCTACCATGTAATTGAGAGCTCCTTTTGGTTCAATTACAAGCACTTAATAGCATCTCTGAAAAGCTCATTAACGGCAGCCATGAAATGAGGCAAAGGATCAAATAAAAATAAATAAGTTGATGATTCCATGAAACATCAAAAGAAGAGTATTATTATGGACAACAAATCAGGTTGAAAATCCTAACTGAAAAATAGAGGAAAACCACAACTTGTCTAGGTGGGCTCCGAAGACTACAAGGAAGCCAATTCGACAACTTTTAGCCTCAGGAATGGACTCTCTCCGATATGGGTATGAAATAGTTCTAGGCGAGAGCTCCTCAACAACAAGTGTGATGGCCCAACAATCTCACAAGCTTTATCAAATTCGGAAAATGTATGTCCAACTTAGAAATTTTGAGAAGTTGAAGAGGGCAAGGGTGGCTGACCAGAAACAAGGGGCGAAATGGAGGAAACTAAAAAGAAAAGAGTCTTCATATGAAAAATTGGAGAAGAGGACAAGGGGCGAAATGGACAAACTCCATAAATCCAATCACCAGATGTAGAGGTCGGGTGAAGAAACAATGGCGCCTCTCTTGTTCTTTTCTCCGGAACCGCCACAACTGCAAAGGTTTATCCTGTGGCGATGGTTCCTAGGAACTGAATTCCGTCTTTGTTTTTCCAGGAAGAGAGAGAGCGCTCTGAATTCTCCACTAAAAACTTTCCGACTAATCTCACGAAGCAAGAGGGTTCGGAGTTGGGTTTTATTTTGAAAATTCTTTTTAAACCCAGACGATGCCCGTGCCGGTGTCAGAGAAGCTGTTCCGAACCAGCAAACCAACCGTTATGTGGATGCTCGTTTCAAACCTCCGAACACGCTGGCCGTCCATTTCCAACCGCGAGTAATAGATGCCAACGCCAGAGATGCTAGTGTCGGTGCATCAGAACCGGTGCCAGAGGGGACAATGAGATATTCCATCAGAGCCGGTGTTGGTATTGGAAGTTATAATAAGGGTAAATTGGGTATTTTTGAAAATTATAAGAATTACGTGATATACATTTGAATGGTTTATAACGGAACATTAACGGTAAGGGAAGTATTAGTCAATTGTTAGAAAGTAGTCAATTTTTAAACAGTAAGGATACACTTAGTCAATTAACTGAATCATAAGGGTAATTTAAAAAATTTATCCTTTATTTTAATGATTATTTAAGAAAACCATTAATGATGTTTCTAACGTTGTGCGTTTTTTTTGCCTTTTTAACTTAGTTTGAGGTTTAAAATGACCATCTTAATTTCTTTAGGGTCAAAAGTGGATTTTTCGCAAAGTACGAGGGTTGTCAGAGCAAAATATCCAAAAAATAAAGCATCATCGAAGAAGTTGATGCTAGTTGCTAATAGAAGTCATGAGTCGGTCGGTGCATTCCAATGGGTTCTTTCTCATGCCATGCTAAAACATAATTAGCCAATCCTCATCCATGTGGAACAATCAGTATTTTCATGGTCGGACTGGAAAAATTGGGAACAATGGTTTTTGATCATTTTTTGTTATTTAATTTTTTTTTATCTTTTATCAAAGTAAGCCGACTATTCGGACCGAATGGTTAGACTGTTCAACCCGAGAATCAATCCCAGAACGAATCCCTGTCTGGTTCGGTTTTAAAAACCTTGGGAACAACCACCCTCAATACACTTACAACCTTTCTATAGAAGACCCCGTCACAGGCTGGCAGTCTGGCACCAGCACATCCAATGCAGAAGGTGGGAAAGACCTTGAGTTTCTTCAAGAGATGAAGAATGCATGCAAGGCTGCTCAGCCCAAAGTACGAGTGCACTTAGAGAGGGTGTAAATGGAAGGCAGAAACAAGGCCGCTACCATTCTTTGATAAAGCAGGGCGCTCAACATTGACATTCTTGTCATTGGCCAGCCTGGTAGTCTTTCCTCCATTCTTAGGGTGAGCTCACACACCACACCTCTTTCAACCAATTGTTTCAAACCCGGATGGTCAACCAGTTACCCTATGAACCGGGGTTCTGGGGTCCTGGTCTGGTTTTCTTTATAGTTGTTTAACTGGTTGAACCGCTAAGACAATCCAACGATGTGCTATCTTTTGGACACCCACCCACCACGACATAGCATTGATATTTTGTTTTTATTTTGAAAATTTTCAAATGATCACACCCACAACATAGCAGCCATAAAAAAGGGCCAAGCACTTTGATTCTTCGTCTTCTTCATATATTACTGGTATTTCTTCAATTGTTTCTTCTTGTTGTTCTTTGAAGAGAAAAAAGGCCACCCAAGATCGAGATCCCACAAGTCTTTCGGGAAATCCATCCGGACAAGCTCAAATTCAGGGATCAGGTTGTTGATGTTCAACTTCAACACAACCAATTGACTATGGGGCGGAAGTTGGGTTTTCTTCATGAAGGGGAAGAAGAAAGTCATGGAAGATATCCACAAGATGTTTCGGGCTTAGATGGGATTCAAAGCGGGTAAACCGACTTGATATTTTCTTCATAACAAGTTCAGACCAGAAGACGGAGACGGAGATGGGGTTCTGAGGTTTTACGGTCTCCAAAACATCATCGTTGGAGCTGTGATCTGCTTCTTCATCTTCTAGAAATTTTTTCATCGGTTAGATTTTATTTTAAAAATTTGATAAACAGTGAAGGGCAAATTTGATTTTTTTGTTTTTTTCCCCTTAGTGCTTAATTGGCGACGGTACTTGTTAATAAATTTGGGGATAGTTTAATACAATATGTAAACAGGAAGAATAGAGCTAGTCAATTTCTATAGGGGTACTTTAACAAATTTGCCCTTTTATCAATTAGCTGGATAATTTTTTTAAGAGATGTTAAGGTGGTGTTCCATACTTCCTTGTGAATTGCTTTTCTTGTTGAGAGTACCAAAAACAAATTAAAACAATATTGTTTGGAAACAAATTAGTTCTCGAGGCACAGTTTGGAAGGAGTACAAATACAAATATGTACAGTACAAATACATATAAAATAATAAAAAATACAAGGTTTTGTAATGTACATATTTGTCTTTGTACTTTTTCCAAATGGAGTCTAAGGCTCAGTTTGGTAGGAATACAAATGCAAATATGTAGAGTTCAAAACCTTATACTTTGTATCTATTTGCCTTGTACATATTTGCATTCATATTCTTACCAAACTGAGTACAAATACAAATACAAATTTGTACTTGCATTATTTTGTATGTATTTGCCCTTTACATATTTGTATTTGTATTCTTTCTAAATTGAACCTGAGGCTTCGTTTGATTGCAATGCAATTTTATTTGTACTAGTACAAATGTATCAGAGTGTAAATGAAAAAATGTAAATTATCATTTAATTTGTTTTTGGGTTTTACTTTATTTTGCCCCATGCCTTGTTTTACTTCATTTGCATTGCAATCAAACAAAATAAGCTAAAACAAAAATAGGTCAGAATTTACACTCAAATCATTTGCACTGCAATAATTTTGCATCAGTGCAAATTTATTTGCATTACAATTATAGTAAGGCTCAGTTTGGAAGTACAAATCAAAGTTTAAAATATCGATTCAGGTCAATATGCTGGTAAGGGCGTATTAACCTGTATCCTGGCTCACCTTTTTTTTTTTTTAGTTTTTCTTCTGCAACTGGTTTAGACAAGGCTCTCCTAACCCCTGAACCAGCTCAGACCCTAAAACACCCTCTGTAGGGGTGTATCAAGAAGCCCCTGATACGACATTTGAACCTTGGTACAAATACAAATGTGTAGACTGAAATCCTTTGTATTTTGTATATATTTTTACTATACATATTTGTATTTGTACTATTTCCAAAATGAACCAAAAAGCATGAAACCATGTTATTGACTGTGTATGTGCTTTTTGTTTCCAAAGCTGAACCCAACACAAGTTCTTGGATTTCTGATTTAAAGAGCATGTTTTCATCTAATTGCTCACTCATCATCTTTCATAAATAAAACAGTATCCATACTTCAAAATTTGTTAGGAAACTCTATGCTGCCGGAAAGACAATTCTAGAAGAGCTTTGACCAATAAAAAACCCTTCATGAATTTTGATAAATACTATTCAATCGGTTACTACTTTTATGATACCAGTTGATTGGTTGCAAGTTTTTCAAATATTATGTTTTTTGGTATCGTAATCATACTCAAATTTACTTTTAAAATGATCATTTTGATGGTTTAAAGAACATGAATTGCTTTTTGTTTTTTTTTTTTTAAATAAAATCAAAATGACTTTTGCTTCTCAAAACAAAATACATGCAAAAACGCAGTTCATGAATATGTATTTTCTGTTTTATTCGGCAATTTCAAAAACAAAAACATAGTTAAAGGGGGAATTAGACGAGAATGTAAGGGCATCTTATATGAGAGAACCAATCGGCCCTCATTTGTTTACCACTGAAGCTAAACTACATTGGACGGGATTCTTTAGTGTTAAGTATGATTAGTTGTAGAAAGAAAGAAAGAAAGAGTTAGATATGATAACACCATTTTCATTCGAGATAAAAATTGACCTTTGGCTGAAATTAGAGTTAAAAACCACGTTGAGTAGATGCAAATTTTTTGTCACCTACACAGATTGAAGCTTATAAATGAACGCCACTTTTCGTGCAATTTGTCTTTTCCAAGTTGTCTCTGAATGGGTCTTTCTAAACACAAAGATTGAGCTCATCTGGGCTTTCATCCAACTCACCCTTTTCACCACAATTTTGCTGGAGTTAAGGGAAGAAATAGCTTGTTTGTTTGGTCCTGAAGCAGTTTGTATGATGTATCAGGGATTTCAGAAAACTAGTGAGTTGGGGCCTCCTAATCGTCGTCCCTCTCCTCGATTCAATTGCTTTTTTATGTATTTTGGTAAATTTCTTAAACTATTCTTATGGTTTAGTTAATTTACTAATTCTATCTTTATTGTTTATATATTATCATAAAATATTCTCAAGTTTTTTGACAATTGACTAATTACTCCTCTTCCGTTAAGATTCTGTCACAATCCATTCATATATTTTTTAAAAAAATGGCAATAATACCATTTCTCTAAAATTAGAGAAAATTGGCATCGTTATTCGATTTGTGGTCCATGCAGACCACCGAGGAATGTCGGTGGTATTGTTACAATTCATGTTTCGTTCCGATGCTTGAGGTCATCCAACTCAATTCCGCCATCCGTATCGTTTTGGTACCTCAGTTGCCGACTCCGAGGAGTTGTCCAACTACCGTCTTCAGTTTCGGGCCTTCCGGAAACTTCCATCTCCGATGTAGTGGAACAGGAGGCAAACGAGACAAATTTTAAACAATGGTAGCTTGCTCCGGTTTTTTTCTTTTCTCTCTCTCATTTTTTTTTTTATTTTAGTTTTTCATCTTCCTTCTTTTCCCTTGTCAAACTGTCGTTGTAACAAAAGCGATTCGACCACTGAATTGCCACCACCTCTCTCTCCTCTCCGCCATCCTCTCTCACTCATTCCTTTTCAACCAGCATCCGGCCACCTTCTCTCCCTTTTTTTTTTATCTTCTTTGTTTAACCTCATACAGATACACAGTCGCCACTACAACTCAAGCAATTGCAATGTTTTCATCTGTTTCTCACATTCTCCCTCATATCTCCCACTCCCTGCCATCGTTTCTCCCCTCCTCGCCACATTCTTATCATTCATTTCTCTCTCCTCTCTCTGATTTTCCCTCACCACTCTTCCATGATGCCCTTGTTTCAGTTTTCTCTCCCATTGACGCACCACCTACTACAATTTACGGTGGTGACTCTAGTTTTCATAACAATGTCACCTCTCCCATGCATGAAACACAATCCAAGATAGTTTTCCCTAGTATCCACCTGGATTAATCCTTTCGTTTCAAAAGGGTCGATCCCCTGTTTTACACTGCATCAAAGGCTCGGAAACAACTATAGATCGTCATCTTCCTCATCAAGGAGTAGGCTACGATGGAGATCTGTCTCGTGAAGTCTGTTGCATTAGTTTGCACTCCATCATTGTTTAGAAACGAAGCATATAGTAGATCATCCCTCTTACCTGCTCAACGGAGTAGTGGAACTGGGTCATCATTACCTTGGCCTAGCTCTTCTGACCATCCATGATCCATGGCAGTTTTGGGATTTGGATCAAGAGAGAGAAGAATTCAAATGGGGAAATTAAAGCTCTTGAGGCCGAAGAGGACTTCGAGTTTGGTTCATGTGGTGCCTTTCTTTTGATAGATTCAGAAATGTGCGCAGCCGACGACGTGTTCTTTCAAGGCCAGATCTACCTTTACAACTCTTGGTTACCTTTGATAGTGGGCTTGAACCGATACTTTGTTGTGGCCATGGTGTCCCTGAGCTCGTCTCTTTGCTTGTACTTCTTCATCCAAAAGAGAAAAAATAGGAAAAAAAAAAGAAGAAAAAAGATAAACAGAGAGATCAACTGATAGGAAAATCAAAGATATCAACTAAGAACCCTTTTTTTTGTTGAAGAGACATCATTCAGACCTAGTACCCGTGAGTCAAAAAAGTCACCGGAAGTGGGAATGGGCTGAGGCTAAGCATTGCACCGACTTAAAAATTTTCATCAGATGAGTTTTATTTTCAAATTTTGAAAAACAATTGAGGGTAAATTCGATATTTTGTTTTTCCATTACTATTTAACAGCAATGTCAATTGTCAGAAAATCGTGAGGTACCTTAAGACAATATGTAAACGGATATAGTTAGTCAATTAATTAAACCATAAGGAATGTCTAAAAAATTTGCCTTTTTTTTTTTTCTTTTATACTTCTGCCTGCAATGTAAATAGTCCAAAGACTTGAAAGATCTTTATGATTACTAGAACTTGGATTATCAACTGTGTTACCGTTTGCAGACATAGAGGTAAAAACAAAGACCTACGAACATATATTAGTCTCACCCTGCAAGTGCAGTGTGCCATGTAATACTCCAGTACATGAAGCTCCAGTAAGATCTTTATGATTCCTATGCTTGAATGATTTTCATAGTTCAAGATGGCTTACAGGCATAAAACTTCGCCAAAGAAAATGGTGAAAAAATTACTCACCAGTTACCAACAAGACAACAATGTAATACTCTAGTACATGAAGCTCCAGTATTGGTAAGCCATTCACAAGGGACCTCCAAATTTTAAGGAAAAGTCAAGATTCTCTGGTACGTCTCCAAATTCTGGGTTATTTCTGTCCAAAACCCGCCTGCTGAACAGAGTTGATGAGCTCAACCATGGAAAAGTTTCTTTTATTCACCAGTCAAAAAATAAGTATAGAATAGCACTCTGGCTTTTAACACTGGACCGGATGGATGTCCCACAGGTTTTTTTTTTTTTTTTTGATAATTGTCCCACAGGGGAATATTCATCTTCAGCAGGAGAAAAATGAATGCCAGTGAAATGAAAACCAGCCAAACTTAAGACACACTAGGAAGCTAGTCATGAGAGGGCTCAATTTAGGCTCTTTGTGTACAGATAACATAATAGGAACGGAAAAAACTGCATTAATTTGACAAAAAGATTCAAAATTCATCATGCCTATGTTCCAATGGGACATCTATGTTGGGCAGTACATTGTCATGAACATGCAAAATTTTAAAGCCATCTTCAGCAGCATCCCCCGGTCTCATTTCTCCCTGTCCAATCATCCCTGCCTTGATAGCAGAAGTAAGTTTTCTCTGCAACTTGAGCAGCCCAATACGTTTTGAAACAACGTATAAAACAGCGCAAGAGAACAAGATAAACCCAACTACAAGTATCACCCTGTCCACATAGAACTTCATTGTAAGCTATTTTTAAGTCACACGAAATCCAGTTGTGAAACAAATGAATATAAATGCTTTTCTTTTCTCTACCTGTCAATAACATCCTGACGTTGCATTGTGGACAGTAGGTTTCTTGTCCGCATAAGCAGTGAGCGATGTCCCTTGTACTCACTTTCTGCTTTCTTTAATACTCCGGTTGATTCCTCTGAACAACTCATGACATTTGCATTTATCATCAGTTTTAATTCCAGCATTGAACTTGTCAACAATCATAGCCTCTTTAACCATTCAGTTGGAGATGTGGAATATACTACAGAAAATCTCTCTTAAGGATGCAAAGATAACTTTGCAAGCAAATAAACAAATATATACAAAAACACTCTTTTTTATATTTAATTTTTATTTTTTGTACATAAGAAAACACCTGAAACAATGAAACCAAATTGGTATAGAATTTTATACAAAATTCAAAAGCCTCTCCAGGTCTCTCTCGACAGAAGTATTTGTCGTCTCATCCTTTCACCAATTATTACTCATTGGAAGGAAATTAGAAAACCCCTTTAGAATAAAAGTAGAAAACAAAAATCTTTTCTAACTTAATTGAACATTGATCTTTCCCTGTATTTGTTATCCGATCAGGCTTCCTACATTTGTTATATTCAAGATCTTCTAATATTAGTTACCTGCTGGACTCTAGATCTTTCTAAATTAATTATGTGACTGGTCTTATCCTATATAACTTTTTCATTCTCTACAGAAAGCACAAAAAGGTATCAAACAGAACATCATCATAAAGGAAAGCAACATAAGCATTTTAAAAGGAGCAGGAATTGCTGTTCCACTGGAAAGCTATAGATGTAAACAGGAGCAGTGGAAATTGACAAGCTGTTTTATAACATAGAATCCACATACCAAAGGTCACTAATGTGTTTGCACTTCTTTCCACCTCCTGATACATTTAACATCCACAGTAAGAATCTTATCCCATGAGTTGCAATATAAACAACTACGAAGGGTCGATGTGTTAAAACAGTACAGCAAATCATAACCTGAACCATCAATTGACGGGTGCGGCGAAGACTCTCTGTGATGCTTTCTGCAGCAGATGTCATTCCAGCTTTTGTCCTAGGAGGAAATTGTAACTTTATAGTTGTTTTCTAAGATGTTCAGTAAGAATGAAAAATAGGATAATACTTGTAAAAAAATGACAAATAGGATAACCATGTTCACATAGCAACAGATGGTGGCAGGCCTAAGACCAAAATATTATGCTTGAGGCAGTATGTGCAAAGTACACAGTTTTTACAACCAAGATTGTCAGAAGCAAAAGTAGATGGAATGAAGTGCAATTACTACAACTCCTTTGATAAATTATGTTACCCAGATACAGCAAGGACATAGCTGGATATGGTATCAGATATGAATTTATACAAAAAATTGTAGTATCCAACATGACACAGAACTCTTGTACAGGTATTTAGTTGATAAGTGGATATTTGATCATGATTGTGGCCTATGTAGAAAAGACTAACATTTTTCAAAAATTTTGCAGGATAGGCATAATATTTATCTTATACTATGTGACTCATATGCTTACATTAAATAATTACAAAACTTAATATTTAATGTCTTCTACCATTTTCAACTTAAATTTGTTCTGCATTGTTGTTTCAAAGTCTGACCTATCATTTATATACAACTGGAATCATTTTCACATTCTCTCCCAAGTAGCTTATCCTTCCACTTTATCCCAAGGCATTATAATATAATAGACTTGATACCATTTGAAAGCTCATTCAATTACTTAACTAACGAGCTCAAAATTATGCAATTTAGACAAACTTGATGGGGCCACAACAAAAACGTACACACCATGCTTATTTGTTTTAGTGTGTTTTCTAGCTATTATTTCAGTTGCTTCATGAACATGATGAATCAGAAAGGTTCCCCCTATAAATGTTTGACTCTGACAAGATTGGTTTTGCAAATTGATGGAAAAAGAAAGGCGGATCGATACAGGTGGGCAGATCTAAACAGGGGATTATCAAAAATATACATATTGATGTCATTTGGACCAAACTAATATGTCCATTAGTGACACCCCTGAGAATAGAAAGCCAAAAAGGGTACCTATCTGTGCCCTCTGGCGCAGAGCTTGAGGGGAGGAGGGGGTGGCTTGAAGATCATAGATCGGGTGGTGTTAAGAGGAGGGATGGTGGTGGTGACAACTCTTTAGTGGAAAAAGGGGTAGTACTGCCACCTCTTTTACTCTCTGTAAGACTGATTACATTCAAGCACTTTAGCAACTATTAAACAAATGTGAATTAGAAGCAACTTATTCTATACAAAACTGAGCCACAAGCTGTGGTGTGGGATATCCAACTATCATGGATCTCCAATAAACAAAAAAGAAGTAGCAGAATAACTTAAGAATAAACAATTGCATACATTGTAATATGATATCACTGTATCAAACATTATCACCATGTCAGAAAGCTAACCCTCAGTACAATTGCATATTCTTTAGCAATATCATCTCCTATTGGATCATGGGCAGAGATATCAGCAGAACACAAACTAATCATTGCTGTCATCTTCATGGGGCTCAGGAAAAAAATTAGGTACCTGGGAAAAAAAATTGTCTAGGAACATGGCTGTCAATGTGTTTGTTAGAATCGACTATACAGGGGTAGTTTTGTCATTTCAGTTTATATTAATAGTCTGATGTAATGTCTATTATGTTCAGGTTTTAAGTACTATGTTCCATACTTAATTAGGGGCATAAGAGTCTATGTATTTAATCAGAAACACATAAATAATATGTGGCTGACTAGAGAAATCTTCTTCTCTACTTCAAACCAGTTCTATCTCTCTCTCTCTCTTCTGCTAGTATTCTCTGCTAATCTAGGGCTGAAACCAGTATAGATCTGTTCTGTAACACAGTATCAGAGCCACTGTAGACAGTTCAGGTCAACCCAGAATTTTCCGGTTCGTCCTTTGCCCTAGATCTCTGCAGAGATCTCATCGATCATTTGGAGTTTCACAGAAAGGCTGAAAAGGAGTTGTCATTTTTCCTTTTTAGAGGTTTTCATGCCTCCAGTTGGTTGTGTAATGTAGTTTCATGTGGTTTGTAGAAACCCTCTAATTGATGGATCTAAGAGGGCTATTTCAGGTGGTGGGTGATCAGATTAGTGCAGGACTTATTTGTAAAGTTTAAATAAGTAGGTTATACGGATGATACAGTGTGAACTAGGTAGTACTCAGTTGCAGGTCTGGTGGTATGTGTTTTTGGTGTACTCGAGTGTCTATGGTGCTGAAACAGTAGGACTGCAGTGACAGTTAGGGTTGAAAACATATGTGCAGTAGTGGCTAGCAAGTGAAGTACTAGTGAGTGGAGCTTTTGTTTTATGGCTGCAATGGGAGACAGCAGTGAAGATAAATCTAGTGTTATGATTCCCCCTAATTATATCAGTGTGCAGATGACCTCTATTAAGTTGAATAGTGAGAATTAAATACCTTGCGCTAAATCTGTGTAAGTCTTTCTTAGGGCTAAGAAGAAGGTGAAGCATGTGAAAGAGGAAAAAACCCTCAACTAATTCTCAGGGCTACAGTGATTGGGAACTAGAAGATGCACAGATTAAGACATGGTTGTGGAACAGTAATGGAAACTAAGATCAGTGTGAATTTTATGTTCTTAAATACAACCAAAGAGATTTGGGACCATGCAAAGAAGTTATACTTTGGACAAGATAACACCAGTGTTTTAAAAGCACAAGGCGCAAAAAAGGCACAGGGGTCAATTTGCACTTGAGGCGCAATGCGCAAGGCGAGCACGCACCTTTTTTATGTAAAGCGCAAAAATAAAAAAAAATGCTAAAAAATAAAAAAGTCAAAAAAGTCAAACAAAATGCCAAAAACTTCAAAAAAAATATTAAACATAACATTAATAAAAAATATAAACTAAAATTTAAAAATAATGTTTTAAAATAACTATTGTCTAAAATTAAAATACATAAACATAAGATGTAAAGCATATTCAAATGAGAATTTAAAAATAAATTCAAACATATAAAACATTTTCAAGCATGTAAAACCTCTAATTTCTTTTTTCACTCAATTGCAGTACTTCACATAGCTAATGTAATGTAAAACATATTACATTCCTGATTCTACGAGCCGGTTTTGTGCCACGCCCTTGAGGCAAGCCCAAACAAGCCCACGTTAGGTCTTAAATTCTTAGTTTTCACACAAAAAATAATGATTTTATAGTTTTATTTTCCTTTTAAGAATGAATGAATAACATTACCAAATTGGGGGTGTGGCACAGGGGTCCGGGGGCGGAGCCCCCGGCCCAGCCATTTTGTTCAAAAAAGGCAAAAAAGCACCAAATTTTCAAAAGGCGCATGGGCTGAGGCGCATCAGGCGCACTAGGCGTGCGCCTTTTTCAAGGATTGTTCCTAGGACCTAGGCGAGGCGCATACCCTAAAATGCACCTCGCCTGTGCGCCTATGCGCGCCTTTTAAATCACTGAATAACACTACCAGAGTATATCAGCTTTACCAAGAGTATTTTAATCTTTAGCAAGATAATCAAAGTTTTGAGTATCATGCTAGCATGCATAGTTGTCAAGGCGACGCCTAGGTGGGCGCCCTTGGAGGCTTGCCTCGCCCAGTCACCAAGAATTTTTTATATTGTCTTATAAAATACTTTTATATTGTTACTTTTTTGAGATTATAATTATAAAATAGACATTTTTAAACAGAAATATTCATTTTTGTGTTTATAAACTAATTTCTTTTTATTATTTTCTTATTTGTTAGGGTTTAATCAACACAAATATTGCTAACTGCTGTATTGAACCCTCAAAGACTTCAGAATCTGAACCAATAAGTAAGGGAAAAACTTAAAGTTTTGTCCTAATCAACAGATTTCTTCCTCCACTTCTTCTTCTTCTTCTTCTTCTTCTTCTTCTTCCACCTTTTCTTTTCTTCTTTTCCAATAACAAAAACAGGGGTTCAATCCCCATATTTTTTGAATTTTCTTTCTTTCTTCTTTTTCTTCTCATAAATATGTTGATTTTCTAGATTTAAACATGCAGTTCATAATTTTCTTATGAAAATTATGGATAGTTATTAAGGAAAGATGGTTATGAAACCTAGGGAACTACTTAGGATATGTATTTTTTACTTACAAAAATCAATCGCCTAGGCGACTAAGCGACAAGGCACCCCCATGTCACCTAGCCTCGCCTTGACGCCTTGAAAACTATGCTAGCATGAGGAATCTTTAGAATGAATTGAATGGCTTGTCTGGCTTGTCTGGCATCTGCTACCCTTGCCCACTTAGGTATGGCTTGTCTGGCATCCAAATCCTCCCATTGGATTATCGATTCTAGAGCTTTTGATCATATAACTGGGACTCCATGTGTGTTTTCTTCTCTTTCTCAGTATTCTACATCACACACAGTTACCCTTGCTAATGGCTCCACATCTTCTATCTATGGTGTTGGTAATGTTGACCTAGATTCCTTACCCTTGTCCTTAGTTTTATATGTTCTCAAATTTCCTTTTAACCTTATGCCTATTAGTATATTAACCAAGTCTCTTAATTGTTCCATCATTTTTTACCCTTCTTGTGTTTCTTAGTATCTCAAAATGGGGATGAAGATTGATAGATGGTATGAAGTTGGTGGATTATATTACCTTGATGGTGGTGGCTCGTCAATAGCTCTTCAATCATCTCTTTCTCCCCTTCAGTGGCATTGTCGACTTGGTCATCCATCTCTTAAAGCACTCAAGTTACTTCTTCCATCGTTGGATAGTCTTTCTACTTTAGAATGTGAGTCATGTCAGTATGGAAAACACCATCATGTTCCCTTTAAGTCTAGGATTGATAGTCGTATGTCAAATCCTTATTTTTTTGTCCATACAGACATTTGGGGTCCAAATAAAATAATATCATACAATATTACAAATATTTTTGTAATTTTTGTTGATAATTATTCAAGGATGACATGGCTTATCTTATGAAAGAAATGAGTTAAGTGTTTTCTATTTTTTAAAAGTTTCATGCTGAAATTCGCACTCAATTTGGTGTACATATTAAGATCCTTCGATTCAATAATGGTCGAGAATATTTTTGCACATTTTCATAAATATTTGGAACAACATGGTATTATTCATCAAACCTCATGTACTTACACCCCTCAGCAAAAAAGGGTAGTTGAAAGAAAGAACCGCCACCTCTTGGAAACAGTTCGGTCCCTTTTGCACTATATGAATGTACCCAAATGCTTTTGGAGTGATGTCGTACTTACATCCTACTTCCTCATTAATCGGACACCCATGTCTATCCTTGAAGGTCATTCTCCCTTCTCCATCATGTTTCCCACTTTGTCTACTTTTCCTCTCACTCCTACGATTTTTGGGTGTGTGTGCTTTGTTCATAATCTTGGGCCAGGAATGGACAAGTTAGATGCACGAAATACTAAGTGTGTTTTTCTTGGCTATTCTAGAACCAAGAAAAGGTATAGATGTTATAATCCCAGTTCCCAACGCTCTTTTGTTTGTGTTGATGCTACATACTTTGAGTTTGTTCCATTCTTTTCAAGGTTGGATGTCTCTCCTCCTTTTCCACCTTCACTTCCAATTCTGGTTGAGAACCCCATCCCTCTTGTTCTAGTTGTGTCTCAGTCGTCGTCTCTAGTGTAGCTTCCTGCTGAATGACCACCTATCAGGCAAGGTATACACATCAACAAGTATCGACTCCTCCTCCAATCTCTTCACCGTCAATAGATCCGACAATTGTTTTGAACACCGATTTCACGCCCTCTCTTCGACCTTGGCCTTCCCATTACTTTATGAAAAATGTAGTTGCACTCTTCATCCCATTTCTAATTATGTTTCGATATCTCACATTTTTGCCTCCCATCAGCAGTTTGTTTCTTTGCTATCTTTTGTTTCTATCCCTAAGAATGTCCAATAAGCCCTAACCTCTCTAGGGTGGCAGCATGGCGCCAAGCAATGGAAGAACTCTCTACTCTAGCTCATAATCATTCATGAGATCTCACCACTCTTCCTCCTAGCAAGAATGTTGTGGGTTGTAAGTGGGTTATATACTGTTAAGTATTTACTAGATGGTAGTGTAGAGTGGTCGAAGGCTCGTTTAATTGCAAAAGGGTATTCACAATTATATGGCATTGACTACACAGAAACCTTCTCTCCTATTCAGTGATTTAAAAGGCATGTCTAGGTGCATAGGCGAGGCACATTTTAGAGTATGCACCTCGCCCAAGTCCTAGTCGCACCCCTTTCAAAAGGCGCATGCCTGATGCGCCTTGCACTTCAGCCCAGGTGTGTTCCTTTTTAAAATTCTGCGCTTTTTTGCTTTTTTTTAGCCTAACAACTGGGCCGAGAGCTCCGCCCTTGGGCTCACGCCCACACCCCTCGAGGCAAGCCCAGACAAGTCCATATTAAGGTCTTAAATTCTTATGTCTCACATAAAAATAATGACTTTATAACTTTAATTGCTTTTTAAGAAGATATTTTATTGGAATGAAAGAATGAACCCCCAAGGCAAGCTCCGAGAACTCCCTATTTGCTAATGTTGTTCATTCATTCATTCCAATAAAATATCCTTTTAAGAATTTAAGACTCATAAAATCAAGACCCTAACATGGACTTGTTTCGGCATGCCTCGAGGGGAGAGGTAGTGGTACAAAGGCAACTCATAGAATCAAGAATGCAATATGTTTTACATCACATTAGCTACTTGAAGTAATGCAATTGAGGAAAAAAAAAGATTGTGGGTTTTACATGCTTGAAAATGCTTTATATGTTTGCTTTTATTTTTAAATTTTCATTTGAATACGCTTTACATGTTATGTTTATGTATTTTAATTTTAGACAATAGGTTTTTTAAAACATCTATTTTAAAATTTTGTAATTCCACGCCTTTTTTTTTGAAATTTCTAACTTTTTTACCAATTTTTTTGTAATTCCACGCCTTGCTTCAAAAAGGCACACGCTTTGCCTTGCGCCTCAGGCGCAAATTGGCTCTTGCGCTTTTTTTGTGCCTTGCGCTTTTAAAACACTACTCTTGTTACTAAGATTGGCTCAATCCATGTTTTGATTTCGCTAGCTGTAATGTATGATTGGCCTCTATTTCAACTTGACATCAAGAATGCCTTTTTACATGGTGACCTTCTTGAGGAGGTTTATATGGAGCAACCACCAGGGTTTGTTGCTCAGGGGAAGGATGGTAGGGTGTGCACACTCAAGAAGGCTATTTATGGACTTAAACATTATCTACGTGCGTGCATGGTTTAGTAGATTCAGTGAAATGGTGAAAGAGTTTGACATGAGGCAGTGCCAGTTATTTTTTTTTTTTTCTGACAAGCACAATGTCAGGTTGATCATTTAGTATTTAGTTATGATTCGTTTGCTAGGAAGATTTTGTTGGTGATATAGGTAGCTAGCATTATCATTACAGGTAGTAACAGGTTGAGAATTGACAGATAGAAGACATTTTTGCATGGTCACTTCCAAACAAAGGACCTTTGGAAGTTAAAATACTTCTTAGGGATAGAGCTAGTGAGATCTAAGCATGGTATTAATTTGTGCCAACAAAAGAATGTCCTTGATTTGTTGGAGACAAATTTGTTAGGTGCCAAACCAGCTGAAACACCCATGGAACCAAATGTCAAATTGCATAGTGATGTAGGTGAGAGGTTTAAGGACCCAGGAAGGTATTGGAGGCTAGTAGGAAAGCTGAATTATCTAACTATTACTCGGCCAAATATATCTTTTGCGGTCAGTGTAGTAAGTCGGTTCATGTAGTTTTAAAGATTGTTCGGTACTTGAAGGGAGCTCCAGGTCATGGTTTGTTATATAAGAGTGGAGGAGGAAATCTTGAAATAGAGAGCTACAAAGATGGTAATTGGGCTGGTTCAATATTTGACGGGAGGTCCGCTACAGGGTATTGTACCTTTTTTGGAGGCAATTTGGTGACATGGAAGAGTAAAAAGTAGACTGTAGTAACAAGGAGTAGTGCAGAAGCTGAATATAGAGCCATGGCACACATTACATGTGAACTAGTATGACTGAAGAACCTTTTACAAGAGATGGGATATACAATTGATAGCCCCATAAAGATTTCTTGTAACAACCAAGCTGCAATGCACATTTCATCCAATCCAATTTTCCATGAGAGAGAGGGTGCTCAGTGGAGTAATAAGTACTACATATGTAAACACAAGAAACCAACGTGCAAACTTGTTCACCAAGGGATTGAGTCGAGGAAGAGTGGATTACATTTGTGACAAACTGAGACTATATGATATATACTCACCAGCTTTAGGGGTAGTGTTAGAGTCAGCTACATAGGGGTAATTTTATCATTTCAATTTATATTAATAGTGTGATGTAATGTCCATTATATTCAGGTTTAAGTACTACATCCCATACTTAATTAGGGGCATAAGAGTCTTTATGTATTTAATCAGAAACATATAAATAATATTTGGCCGACTAGAGAAATCATCTTCTCTAGTTCAAACCAGTTCTCTCTCCTCTTCTCTCTCTCTCTCTCTCTCTCTTCTGCTAGTATTCTCTGCTAATCTAGGGCTGAAACCAGTACAGATCTGTTCTGTAACATGTTTTATCATTTATGTGTGTTCTGTTCTATGTATTAGGAGGATTTTGGCTCATTCATGGCAAACAATCGATTGTTCTCAATCAGTTAGTGGTGATTGAAAATTTGAATGATAATAAAGGATAAATAGGCATTTCAAACTTTCCTACTGTCAAAAAACTTGAGGGTACTTTAAGTCATTTTGCAAACCGTAGTACAGTTAGTCAATTTCACAAAACCTAGGGGTACTTCAAGTATTTTACCCTTATATTTTCTTTTTAGTTTGATTCTTGTTCTTTTAGTAGACAGGAGTGGGTTTGTCTTTACTTTATAACTAAAGGGGGGATATTATTATAATTTGATTCAGAGTTAAGTGATTTCGTATAAATAGAGATCTGGCCAACTGAGAGAGTAATCTTTTCTTCCATTTGGCCTCTTTTCTTTTCTCTCTGTTCTCCTTTTCTGATTCTAATACCAGCAAGCCAATGTTAACATTTTCCTTATAAGTTTTAAGCTATTAGAACCACTGTCATTGAATCTCATAACCTAGCAACCAAATTGAAGATCTCTGGTTTTTATCTTGAGCTTTCTTAAAGATTTAAGTCTGCAAATTCAGCATGTGAAAAGTCTATGTTGTAAGGCTTATTTAATTGTTACTTTATAGTTGTTGTTAGTAGGTTGCCATCTTAAGATACTGTCAGTTAGTTATTTTTCCTTCTTTTTTATTAGTTTGTTTCTAGGGTGTGCCGCCAGGGGCATACTTGTAATTTCTATTCTTTTTATTAAGTTAATATAAATAATGAACTGGTGGCAGCCAGAGATAGTTTTTTCTTTTCCTCTCAATCGTATCTTCCTCTCCTCTTTCTCTCTCTCGTCTCCCACTCTCCATGAATGATTACATGGTATCAGAACAAGGTTTTGAGTTGTAAAAGAATTTCGGTCTTTCCTATTTTGAACCTGCTTCCTCCTCCTTTCCTCCTTTAAATTCTTGGACGTGGAAGACAGAGAAACCCTAGCAGACTACTGGCGGCACCTCCTTTGGGTTCTTCCTTGGTCGTAATATCAAGGAAACCCTAGTCGAAGAAGGGCGATGCAGATAGAGACTCCCTTTCTTCTCTGTTCGATGTTGTGAAGTCAATTTCTGGTTGGCACCTTCGTACAGGTGCTGGACAGGGTATGTGTTCTTGTTTTTGTTTTTTGGCCAATGGTGTGAAGGCCTTATCCCTTGGTTCTATACATTCGTTTGGATGTTGGATTGTTAGACTGTATAGGCTGTAATCGGACTGATAGTAATGTCTGCCTTGGTTGTGTTGGACTGATTACCGAGCTGGTTTGATGACTGAACCATCACAGAGTTAATATCAAGGAAACTCTAGTCGAAGAAGGGTGATGCAGATAGAGACTCCCTTTCTTCTCTATTCAATGCTGTGAAGTCAATTTCTGGTTGGCACCTTCGTACAGGTGCTGGACAGGGTATGTGTTCTTGTTTTTGTTTTTTGGCCAATGGTGTGAAGGCCTTATCCCTTGGTTCTATACATTCGTTTGAATGTTGGATTGTTAGACTGTATGGGCTGTAGTCGGACTGATAGTAATGTCTGCCTTGGTTGTGTTGGACTGATTACCGAGCTGGTTTAATGACTGAACCATCACAGAGTTGATTTCAGCAGTTTCTTGTTTTCTTTTCCACATCCTAGAAGTAAATTTCTTGAGGGTTGGCATTCTGTTTGTGGCTGTTGTGTAGTTGTGTGGGATTTGGATTGTTTTCAGTAGTATTCTATGGCAAATTATTGTAAAGAGACTGGGCCGAATGGGCCCTAGCATCTTCTCTTGTAATGTCTTTTATTTTATTGTTGGCTAATGAGCCTCTCTTAATGGGCCTGTTATTTCTCTTTGTTTAATCTCTTTATGTTACTGCCTAGCTGGCCGCCCACTTAAGGGCATACTTGTCATCACTCTATTTTAATACTTAATAAAAAAGGTTAGAGGAGAAGGAGAACTGATTTCGACTTCTTCTTCTCTTTCCTTCTCTTTTCGCCATCTTCTTCTCTTGCTGCTCTTACTTCTCTTCTTCCTTTCTTCTAATCTTCAAATTTACACCTAAGATTTGAGGACTGATTTGCATCTTGGTATCAGAGCAGGTCGATTTCTTTCTTTTTTCTTTCTTCTTTTCCCATACACCCAAAACCTTAGCCGACAGGTGTATGGAGAGATAGGTTCTCTATAATACAGAGGATCTCTGGCCTAGTTGGTAGAGGGTTTGGAGAGTTTAAATCTGGCTGGATATTGCCAAGAAGCAGTGTTGTTCTATTGCTACCCAAAACCCTAGCCGACTAGAGATTTTCGAAGGTACCAGGTAAAGGTGATGCTTAGGTGTGGCGCTCTGTGCTTGGGAGGTGTCTTGTGACTTCTAAAGGAGGGCGGTTTAGGTTTGGAAGAGTTTGGGAAGGTCTAGTAGGAGCGGCTGCATCTTCTCTCTTCCTCCCCAACAGCTGGACGGAGCAAAACCCTAGTTTTCAAGCAACTGAGTTCTGGTTTGACTTCAAGTAAGTTTATACAGATAAAATTTCTGGTTCTTTGATTTCCGTTTGATTGATGGAGACATACGGAAGTGAGTTCAAGCAAGTGCCGATTTCAGGCCTTGGCTCGGTAGATTCCGTTTTGACTGGTGTAACCACAATCAAGCTAGATGGAACAAATTATCTTGCTTGGGCACAGTCTATAAGAATTTATGGTTGCAAAGTGAAACCCGAGGAGACTAACCCTAAATTTGAAAAATGGATGCAAGAGAACTATACTGTTATATGATGGCTGATCAATTCTATGCAACCTCATATAAATCAGCACTATCTCTGAATGTCTTCGGCTAAGGAGATATGGGACAATGTTACTGAGAACTATTCACAGAAATTGAATGTAGCCAGAGTATATAAGTTGAAAAGTGATGTGAAGAACCTAAGACAGGGGGAGAAGAGTGTAGCAATCTACTACTCTATACTGAAATCCCTATGGCAGGAAATTGATGTTATGGAGACAGTTGTATGGGAGAGTAAGAATGATGTTGAAATGTATAGAAAGTTGGTGGAGAGAAATAGGGTGTTTGAATTTCTCATTGGACCTTGAGTTTGAGATCATTAGGCAAAATATCTTGGCCAGAGATGAGGTTACTCTTTCACAGGCATATGCTATGATAATTAGTGAGGAGAGTAGGCAACAGGTTCAGTTGTAGGGTCCACCTACAAAACATTTTGCACATGCTGGAATAAAGCCAAAGGGCCCTACTGAGAAAAATGAGCAGATATGTGAATATTGCAAGAAACCGAGGCACACAAAGGACACTTGCTGGAAGCTTCATCTTGGACTTCTCCCTGAAAGGTTTAAGAATAACAACAGCTCTAAGAAGGGTAGTCAGGCAGGAAAATCTAAGACAGCTAATGCTGCTATAGTACCTGAAGAGGGAAATAAGGAGAGTGAGGAGAAATCCACCATTGAGCAGTTGGCAGCAATGAAGGCGGATTTTGAAAAGTATGGGAGGCTCCTAAATCACTTGGAAGCTATGGTTTCTTCAACTCACCCTTCCAACAACACATCATCTTCATCAGCATTTGCTCACTCAAGTATTCATGCTTCTGCAAATCTTGCTTCAGTTTCAAGTAATCATAAAGTCCCATGGATTATTGATTCCGGTGCATCAAACCATATGACCAGCCTATCTAATCTCTTCTGCTCATACCACCTTCTCTCTGGAAAAGAGAAAATATCCCTTGCTGATGGGTCTCTTGCTCCCATCTCTGGTAAAGGAGATGTAAAGCCCTCTGACACCCTTTATTTATCCTCTGTCCTTCATGTCCCTAAACATAACACAAATCTTTTATCTGTTAGCAGCTTAACTAAATCCATGAATTGCAATATAACCTTCTTTCCCACTCATTGTGTTTTTCAGGACCTGCAGTTTCAGAGGATGATTAGGAGTGGCCATGAGGCAAACGGAATATACTTGCTAGACACACCGGATCGAGCTTTGGAACCACCTCATGGAGTTGCCTTAGAGTCAGTTTTGTCAGAGTCTGTTAACAAAATTTTGTTGTCACCTTCGATTTGGTCATTTGTCATTTTCTTATTTGAGCCATTTGTATCCAAATATGTTTAAGAGAGTGTCTTTATCGAGTCTTCATTGTGAATCGTGTGAACTGGCAAAGCATTGTAGACATTCCTATTCAGTAAGCAATAAAAGATCTCTTTCTGCTTTCCATATTGTTCACTCTGACGTGTGGGGGCCATATCATATGCCAACTAGGGGGGTTATAGGTTCTTTATCCTTTTTATTGATGACTATTCGCATTACACTTGGATTTATCTCATGAAATCCAGGGATGAAGTACCAGCTATTGTGCAAAAATTTCATGAACTCATCATCACTCAGTTTAACACCCGTATCAAAATATTCCGTTCTGATAATGCTAATGAGTATTTTGAGAGAACCCTCTCCACCTATTTTGAAACTTTTGGGGTTATTCATCAAAGTTCTTGTTCCTACACTCCATAACAAAATGGGGTGGCGAAAAGGAGGAACAAACATGTGGTTGAAGTTGCCAAATCCCTCTTGTTTGCATCCCATGTTCCTATAAAATTTTGGGGAGATGTTGTTCTTACTGCTACTTTTTTTATCAACCGTATGCCCTCCCGGGTCCTTGGCTTTAAAACCCCCTTTAGTCTTCTCTTCCTAGATGAGGATACTTTTTCTCTTCCTCTCCATGTTTTTGGGTGCACTTGCTATGTGCATATTCAGAGTCATCAAAGGCACAAGTTTGAACCTAAGGCTCATAAATGTGTTTTTCTGGGATATGCTTCCACACAGAAGGGATATTGCTGCTTTGATCCAGTTCGTGGCACTCACTTTGTAGCTCGGGATGTCACCTTTGCTGAGTCGACTCCTTTCTTTAGCATTCCTCCTGAGGGGGAGAAATCTAAAGAGCCCTTTGCTATGTCTCTAACGGTTCCTATTCCCATTCCGTGTGAGTCCTATCATAAGGTGTCCACTTCTCCCACTGGACCTACCTCTGATATTTCTCCTCCTCTTCCACCTCATTCTCCTACTATACCTTCTCCTTCTGTTCTCCAAAGGTGGTACCAAAGGCAGAGATTCAAACATGGGCAGGTTGTTTCCACTCCTTCAAAAGAGCCTCTTGCTTCTCCCATCATCCCTGAGGTAACATGTCAGCCTTCTATTGACCCATCTCCGGCTTTCCTAGACCTTGACCTTCCTATTGCTCTCCGCAAGGGCAAGCGGAAGTGTACAGCCCATTGTATCTCAAAACACCTGTCTTATAGCCTTCTCTCCCCTTCCTACTACTCCTTTCTTGCATCTGTTTCTTCCCATGTGATACCCAGGCCTGTACCAGAAGCCTTATCTCAAGCTGAATGGAGGGATGCTATGATGGCCGAACTGGATGTTTTGCATAAGAACCATACCTGGGATATTATTGACTTGCCTGAAGGGAAGGAACCAATGGATTGTAAATGGGTGTTTACCATTAAATATCACTCTGATGGCTCTATTGAGAGGTTTAAGGCTCGGTTGGTTGCTAAGGGCTACACTCAAATGTATGGTATTGACTATCTTGAGACATTTGCTCCTGTAGCTAAGATGACCTCAGTCAGGGTTCTGTTATCTCTAGCTGCTACTTTTGACTAGCCCCTACACCAGTTTGATGTTAAAAATGCCTTCTTGAATGGAAACCTGCATGAAGAGGTCCATATGTCTCTACCTCCAGGGGTGTATGGGAAGGAAATGCAAGGCAAGGTGTGTAAACTGCAGAAATCTATTTATGGTCTTAAACAGTCTCCTCGGGCTTGGTTTGAAAGGTTTCGGGCTGTTCTTGTCTCATTTGGCTACACTCAAACTCAATCTGATCATACTTTGTTTTTGAAGAGAAATGGCTCTCTGGTGACCTTCTTGATTGTTTATGTTGATGATATTGTGGTCACGGGTAATGACACTGAAGAGGTCAGTAAACTGAAAGGATTTCTCAACTCTGAATTTGAAATCAAGGATTTGAGAGATCTACGATATTTTTTGGGCATTGAAGTTGTTAGATCTAAGGATGGTATCTTCATTTCTCAGCGTAAATATGTCTTTGATCTCCTTGCTGAGACTGGTAAACTTGGAGCTAAACCAATCTCCACTCCTATTGATCCTAATCATAAGCTTTCTGCTACAGATGGTGAGCTTTTATCTGATAAGGGGGTGTTTCAGAGACCGCTTGGGAAGTTGTTATACCTTTGCATGACTCAGCCAGATATTTCCTATGCAGTAAGTGTTATTAGTCAATTTATTCATTCTCCCAGAGATACTCATTTAGATGCTACAGAAAGGGTTCTGTGTTACTTCAAAGGTACTCCAGGGAAAGGTATTCTATTTGCTAAACATGGACACATGAAGCTGGAAGCTTTCACTGATGCTGATTAGGCAAGATGTATTGATGATAGGAGATCCACCTCGGGTTATTGTGCTCTGGTTGTTGGGAACATTGTGTCATGGAGGAGTAAGAAACAGTCTATAGTTGCTAGATCCTCAGCTGAAGCAGAATACAGGGCAATGGCACATGGTGTGTCAGAATTATTGTGGCTACGATCCCTTCTAGAAGAATTGGGGGTGGACTACAAGAAGCCAATGATGCTCTATTGTAACAACCAAGCTGCTATCAACATTGCACATAATCCTGTTCAACATGACAGAACAAAGCACATTGAGGTTGATAGACATTTTATAAGGGAAAGAGTTTCCTCAGGGGAAGTTTGTTTGCCATTCATCACATCAGAAGAGCAACTGGCTGATATATTGACCAAGGGAGTTCCAAGAGGGAAAATGACACACTATTTAAGCAAGCTGGGCATGATTGACATCTATACTCAGCTTGAAGGGGAGTGTAAAGAGACTGGGCCGAATGGACCCTAGCATCTTCTCTTGTAATATCTTTTATTTTATTGTTGGCTAATGGGCCTCTCTTAATGGGCCTGTTATTTCCCTTTGTTTAATCTCTTTATGTTACTGCCTAGCTGGCCGCCCACTTAAGGGCATACTTGTCATCACTCTATTTTAATACTTAATAAAAAGGGTTAGAGGAGAAGGGAGAACTGATTTCGACTTCTTCTTCTCTTTCCTTCTCTTTTCGCCATCTTCTTCTCTTGCTGCTCTTACTTCTCTTCTTCCTTTCTTCTAATCTTCAAATTTACACCTAAAATTTGAGGACTGATTTGCATCTATTATAAATCAACTTCATCGGGGGTTACACCGACCCGCAACATAGCTGGTATGGGAGGTGAAAACATGATGTTTCTCATGCCCATTACCCCTTTAAATGGTCTAAACTACCTGAAGTGGGCTAAAAGTGTAAAACTTTATGTAATGTTAAGGGGAAAAGCTAGTTACATAAATGGAAGGGTGAAAGAACCCAAGAGTGAGACAGCTGAACATGATAGGTGGGACCAAGAAAACAGTATGGTGATGTCTTGACTCCTTGCAGCCATGGAACCTGATGTGAAGAAGAACTTTATGTGGGCAGACACCGCTAGTGAGATCTGGGAACAGGCCAAAACTACCTATTCTGAGCAAAGGCATTATGCCAAAGTTTACCAGTTACAAGCTGAATCTTCAACCTGTAAACAAGGAAATTGTAGTTTGTCTTCCTATTATTCAGCCCTTACTTCCATATGGAAAGAATTAGATCATTATCAGGCTATAGAGTGGAAGCATGATGACGATGCTAAGGCCTACAGGAAGTTGGTTTCTCAGCAGCGTGTGTTTGCCTTCTTGTTGAGACTGAACCCTGCCTATGAACCTTTGAGAATTTAGATCCTAGGAAACAAAGAGTTACCATCGGTTCACGAGGAATACTCCCTTGTTCAATCGGAAGAAAGTAGGCGGAGTGTGATGGTTATAGCTGAGGGGGAGCAACAAGATGCTTTGGCTGCAATGAATAATAACTCCACGGGGAAGAAAAGTGACACTAAGAAGGTGGATAATAAAGACAAGTTGTTTTGTACCCACTGTCGGCGTTCACGGCATACACGTGACACATGTTGGGACATTCACGGGAAACCCAAGTGGGCAGTAAAGAACCAAGAATAGGGTAAAGGTCAAGGTCAGAAGAAGATGAACACAGCACAGAATGTAGCACATGTGGCAACCCAAGATACTCAGGTTGTCGGTACTACCCGGGACCACCTTAATAATTCTGACCCCAAGGAAGATATAATGAATTCCTTCAGAGAACACCTGGAGTCTTATGGTAGGGCTTTGCAACAAATGGATAGCTCAGTCACTGGTACTCCCTCTACTTCATTTGCATCTACATCAGGTAATACGGCTTCTGCATTCCATGTCACTCCCACAGGTTCCCCTTGGATCATTGACTCAGGGGCCTCTAACCACATGACCGGTAAGCCGAACTTATTTCAGGCTATAGACTTATAGCCTTTTGTCAAGAAGGGATAAAGTGAGACTTGCAGATGGCTCATTTTCCTCCATTGCAGGCCAAGGATCAATATCTCTTCCCCATGGCCTTAACCTGAATTGTGTATTGCATGTCCCTCAACTTCCTATAAATTTGCTTTCAATTAGTAGTATCACAAGCTCTTTAAACTGTAGTGTAACCTTTTTTTCCTAGCTCATGTGTTTTTCAGGACCTAACTTCTGGGAGGACGATTGGTAGAGGGAGCCTAGTGGATGGTCTCTACATTCTCGACAACAAAGTTGGTCTCTCGGTGTCATCCTCAGAGTCACATAGTCAGTTAAATAAGTCAAATTTTTTTGTGGCATAGTCGATTAGGTCATGTTTCTTTTGAAATAGTAAAGTCTTTGTTTCCGGTTTTATTTAAGTCATGTTCAGTGTCAGAGTTCCAGTGTCAAACGTGTCAATTGAGCAAACAATGTAGAACTTTTCACTCAAATAATAAAAGATCAAGTGTTCTTTTTCATGTTGTGTATTCTGATGTATGGGGGCCTACTAATGTAATCTCTGAGGGCGGATATAAGTACTTTATCACATTGATCAATGACTACTCTCGCTATACATGGGTTATTCCCTATGCATAGTAGAGACGAATTTCCAAAGATTGTGAAATACTTCCAGAGGATGGTATTTACGCAGTTTCATGTTGAAATACAGATCTTCCAATCCGACAATGCAAAAGAATACTTCCATGGTGAGCTCAATGAGTTCTTTGTCTCCCACGGATCTATTCATAGGAGCTCATGCGCCAGAACACCACAACAAAATGGTGTTGCAGAAAGAAAAAACAGACACCTCCTTGAGGTAGCTCGCGGGATGATGTTACACATGAATGTTCCAAAAAGGTTTTGGATGAATGCTATACTTGCAGCTGCTTATATCATCAATTGCATGCCCTCCAAAGTGCTGAACTACATGGCCTCTCATAAGTTGTTGTTCCCTCAGTCCCCTTTATTTTCCATTCTCATGAGAGTTTTTGGTTGTCGTGCCTTTGTCCATGATTTGTCTCCGTCTCGAGGTAAGTTAGACCCTCGGTCCATTCCTTGTATCTTTCTGGGGTATCCCTCCTCTCAAAAAGGGTATCGGTGCTTTGATCCCATTAGTCATAAGTTTTTTGTGTCATGGATCTGTCCTTCTTTGAGTCTGAGCCATTCTTCACTACTTCTCCTCAGGGGGAGAGTAGTAGTGTGGAAGAGGAGAAGCAGGTTCAAATCCGCAAAGTCTCTCTTCCTTCTATTCCGGACCTTGCTCCCTTTCGTGTCTTCCAACGTTCACATCGTAGAGATCAGCAATGTGATAGAGATGTGGAGCAGCCAAACATTGAGCAACCGACACCATTAGACTTCCAGGAGGCAAGTCCAATCCCTGTTGCACCTATTGATACCCCTACTCCTACTGTGGATGACCTTGACATTCCTATTGCTCAACAAAAGGGAGTCAGGTCATGCACTACCAGACACCCCATTACCCATTTTGTCTCCTATGATCACATTTCCCCCTCATACCAAGCCTTTCTATCTGTAGTTGATTGCATCCCTGTTTCCAGAAACGTTGTAGAAGCCTTAAAATGCCCCGAATGGACAGATGCCATGAAGGAAGAGATTAATGCTCTTCACAAAAATCAAACTTGGGAATTGGTGGATCTTCCAAAGGGGAAAGACCCCGTGGGGTGTAAGTGGGTGTTTACTGTTAAACACAAGGTAGACGGAACAGTTGAAAGGTACAAAGCAAAATTAGTAGCCAAAGGGTACACTCAACTGTACAGGGTTGAATATGTTAAGACTTTTGCTCCAGTAGCTAAGATGAACTCAATTAGGGTTCTCCTGTCATTAGCTGTTAATCTTGACTGGGAATTGCATTAACTGGACATAAAGAATGATTTTCTGAATGGTGACTTAGAGGAGGAAGTATACATGGTTCAACCCCCTGGATTCTGTGCCAAGGGAAGTGAAAATAAGGTGTACAAGCTGCGAAAGTCTCTTTATGGTTTAAAACAATCTTCCAAAGCTTGGTTCAGTAAGTTTCACATGGCAGTTCAGCATATGGGCTTCAAACAATGTCAGTCTGATCATACACTCTTTGTGAAGAGATGTCAGGAATAGGTTGTTGTATTGATAGTGTATGTGGATGATATCATCATTATAGGAAGTTGGAGTTCAGAAATACAAAAATTGAAACAATTCCTTGCATCTAAATTTGAAGTGAAAGATCTAGGTCCCCTAAAGTATTTCTTTGGAATTGAAGTCGCCCGCTCAGAAAAGGGTATCTTTATCTCTCAAAGGAAATACACCCTTGATCTATTACAGGACACAGGCAAATTAGGTGCAAGGCCAGCAGATACTCCCATGGATGTTGACCACAAGTTGGGTGACTATGATGGTGAACCTCTGAAAGATGTGAAACAGTTCCAAAGGTTAGTGGGAAAGCTGATTTATTTGTCCATGACCCGTCCAGACATTGCCTATTCAGTTGGGGTTCTAAGCCAATTCATGCACTCTCCTAAGAAACCACATGAAGGCAACAGAGAGAGTTCTTAGATACTTGAAAAAATATCCTAGAACAGGTCTACTATTCAGTAAACATAATCACCTAAATGTAGAAGTCTTTACAGATGCTGATTGGGCAGGTGCTTTGGATGACAGAAAGTCCACGAGTGAGTATTGCACATTTGTGGGAGGAAACCTAGTGACCTGGAAAAGCAAGAAACAAAGTGTGGTAGCAAGGTCAAGTGCTGAAGCTGAATATAGAGCTATGGCACATGGGGTGGCTTAAGTCCTTTGGCTAAAAAATCTTCTAGGAGAGCTTGGAATTGTTGTTCATAATCCTATGTCTCTTTACTGTGACAACAAGGCAGCCATAAACATCGCCAGCAACCCTGTCCTACATGAGAGGACCAAGCACATTGAGGTGGACAAACACTTCATAAGGGAAAAATTGGAAAAAGAGAAATTTGCATCCCTTATGTCAATTCCAAGGAACAACTCGCTGATGTCCTCACAAAAGGGCTTCCATACTCGCGGCACAATGAGTTATGTGACAAGCTGGGCATGATAGACATATTCAGCCCAACTTGAGGGGGAGTGTTGTAAGGCTTATTTAATTGTTACTTTATAGTTGTTGTTAGTATGTTGTCCTCTTAAGATACTGTCAATTAGTTATTTTTCCTTCTTTTTTATTAGTTTGTTTCTAGGGTGTGCCGTCAGGGGCATACTTGTAATTTCTATTCTTTTTATTAAGTTAATATAAATAATGAACTGACGGCAGCCAGAGATAGTTTTTTCTTTTCCTCTCAATCGTATCTTCCTCTCCTTCTCTTTCTCTCTCTCTCGTCTCCCACTCTCCATGAATGATTACAGTCTATATGTAGGATTGTCATACATTAAATTTAGTCACCAAGTGGTGTGTTGACCTAATCTAGCCATGCAGGATATGGTTTCTGGATCAGTATTGGCATACATCATAAGTTCTTCATAGATCAGTCTACTTGTCCCACATGGGCCACATCATTGATGTTTAATATCTGTGCCTGCCAGTTAAAAGAGATCCAGCAAGAAAGGGTCATACAACAAGTATAATGCAGATAAATAAAAGAAGAAAAAAAAACATATTCTGTTTAACAGCACAGGTACAATAGTACACTCAATAAAGTTTCTTACAAGAACATATGCATCAGACTAGAGATAAACATCAGCTATGTAAGTCCCTAGTATAAGTATAGCATGCTCAAGTTCTCCAATATTTCATCTTTATGGAAAGATCTCCTCACACAAACAGATCATAATACATACTGCAAATTTCGCCGGCGAATTGTGGACTCTCCTCCACCTCCTAAAAGAAGTTCCCTCTGTCATCATCCAAATCAAATGTCAGGACTGGGAATAGTCAAGAAGGTAAACAGTAAAAGAAAGAAATGCCCAACATCATCAAAAATCTAATTACAACCCAGAAACCCACAGACTTGGTTTCTAAGCACCATGGATCTATGTTATGAAATTACAAAAGACACCAAATCATCTGTTACAGGAATCCTAAAACTAAATTTCAACAACCTAGCCAAGTTCTATTTCTCAGAAAACTCATCTGCCCAAACCAGGAAAAGGAAAGGTTTTTCCTCTGGGCAAATTTAAGTTATCAACACTGCATAAAGTTGCTGAGAGGAAAAAAGAACACCCAAAATCATGAGGTAAAGAAGTACCCAATTAAATCTCCTAAAGAATAAACTTGCATTTCTACATAGACAAATCTATCAAAAATTCAGATAAAGGAAGTATATTACCTCTGCCTGAGCAGCTTTCCTTACATTGGCCTGTGCTTTCAAATTGGCATTCCTTAGGCCCAAATGCAAACTGATCACACAGGAAAACAAGCATCATGAGAAAGGAAACCAAGTCTTTAACAAGCTTCAACACAAGAGACCCATAATAAAATATTCCCAGATAAATATTTGGAAACAGGTGGAGAAAAAAAACAGAATATTGAAAATATAAAATCCAGGCAGCTCAAAGGTCCAATACTTGAGATTGAGCCTTGCATGAAAGACAGAAGAAGAGGAAGATACGGACCTCTGATATTGAATCTTCCAATATTCTAATGTTGATTGAGCAGATAGTATTTCTTCTTCAGTGGGCAGCTGTGGGGCAAGAAGATCAAGTCTAAACTGAAAAGATCTAAGTAAAGCCAACTCATCCTGTGCAAGGCCATTTAGTCTTGGAAGAGAATTCCCTTTGTTACTACCAGTTCCTGATTTACCATATTCCTCAACTGCTTTAACATGCTTTTGGGCTCGTTCAAATGTCTCGTCCCACTCTTTTTTAACCTTCTCAACAGCCTGTACAACTTCGTCCATGATATCTGATGGCACTGACAGACATTTACCAGGACAGAGAGTTAGCAGAATCTAATGACAACTCCATAAAGATAAAAGTAAATAATTTATAACAGAGGAAAAGTCCACAGACAAGGAACCCTAAAACACTGAACAAATTTCCAAGTCCCAACTACCATAAACCAAAGAAAAGGCATAAACTTGTTCTTCAATGTGAATAACATACATGTGATAGACTATATGTGGTCATCAATCCATATCGTCCAAAATGTCATGCCCTATCTTGGATTGGGCACAAGCAAAAGTGTCCCGTCATTCAGATGATTCTAAACATCAAATTACAAGTTTTTCCTGCCTATTGAAATTAACGATCATGATCACATGGTTATAATCACTATCGGTAGAAGCATGAGACAAACTAGCATTTAGATTTTAAGAGAGAATAGAAAAAAAGACCCGGAAGTTATGTTCATTCAAATTCTCCTTTTTTTTTATCTTTCAAATTTGAGATTCTCCCTTTTCCTATTTCTAGTGAAAGATCCATTAAAATTGGATCATAATTTTACCCAACAAGCATCTACAAGATCTAGAAATAGCAACAACAGGGCGAGGACTATACTCCCATCCCCATCCCCAATCCCCGTCGGCCGATGAGAAAACAGATCCTCCATCCCCGACCCCAATGGAGACGGGTTCCCCCACCAGGGACCCGAATTCAGACTTGTTTTCCAGGTTAAGTAAAATTCCAAGAACACCAAAGCCAAATCAATTTGGTGGTGTTTTATTTAGAACTAGTACAATTATCATATTCAGACTTTTTTTTGGTAAGAGATCAGGTAAAAGAAAAAAGATATATGAGACCTTTAACCTTTAAACTGAACCGTGAGTTTCAATTTGAAACTTATTTTCATTTCTAGTTTTGAGCAAAGCACTTCAAACCCTTTTTTGGGTAAAGCAGATCATTTTTAGTGATACAGCCATGAATCAAAGACAATGTTTTTTTTTTCTCAATTGGTGAATCAAAAGCAAGAATTAAAAATTCAAAGGGCAAACTTTCAAGATGTTACAGCCTTACAGGGGTGCAGAGTAAGGGAAGAAGGGAACCGAAAGAAAGGAATGGAATGGTACCTCTCTCCAATGTAACCGCGTTGATGGTTGTCTTTTTCTTTGTTGAGCGCCCAAAGCTGCAAATGGATTCGGTATTATTTGGGGCGAAACCCTTCTCGCTGTTGAATGAATCTCATTGCGTCTGCATGTCTTTGTGTGAGAGAGAGAGAACTGGTTGCCGGACGCCGCTGTGCTGGACAGACGTAGTAGTCCCGGCAAATCACGAAAGACCCCCGTGTACTAGGGGGAAACCAATATATATGGAATGGTACTATTGAAATTACAATTGGGATCTGCTGCTTACGTAGCGCACCTCACATCGACCTCACAGATACATCCCACCGTGCATTCCGAACATTTCCCAATAATAACAAATAAATACGGGAGATGTTCGAGATAGATGGTAGGCTGTGGCTGTGAGGTCGTGTGAGTAGCATATCTGCACTCTTGAAATTCTGGATTCGGATTTGCTACACATTATTTGTTCACCTCTACTGCCTATAGTCCATTACAGTTGTGCGTATTAGGAATATCTCTCTTGACATTTGATGTTGCGCAATCCGAGCACTCCTAGCTGGTAGCTGACCGGCTCTTAGCTGGCGACGGACGGTACCTGAGATGAAGACGGTGAAGGATTCCTGGGGGACTTGCCCGGTGGGAATACTCCAATGCTTAAGTTAGAACGCTGGAGAAAGTAGTAAAGAGTGCAAAGATGGCTAAGAGTGTAGGTCACGCTAGATCACTGAATGTTCGAGATTAGCTCGAGAGAGAGAGTTCGGATATATTCAAAATGTTCAAGATACTCAAGATACCTTTTCCCCTTCGACCAAGGGGCTCTTAAATATGGGCGTTCTTGTTAAATCGGGCGTAACCGCCACTGGACCTCTGTCGTAGTCGTTATCTACCAGGGTTGCGCAGGTAACCGTTGCAGAGTACTATCCAATCGGATAAGTGACACGTCCCGAAAGGATAGACACACCACCATCTGTCGAGAGACGTGGGCGCAGTCTGTCGGGCTAGCAGGGACTGCACCGTCAGTCAGGAGACGTGGTGCAGTCTGACGGGTACGATCTTGTCAGATAGAAGCTTCCTGAAAACGTCGTGTCGCTTAGTAGCAAGCTATCTCGTAGCGAGCCGCCTTGTAGCGAGCTATTCTATTGCAAGCTACCTTGTAGCGAGCTCCCAGGGGTACTTCGAGGTGATTCCTCTTAAGGTTGCCCTTAGGGTAGTTTTTCTGCCTAAGTGTTGGAGCGAGCTGGTTATCTTAGCTCGCAAGCTGGGATAGACTTATCTTGGAGTATTCCCTTTCAGTACATCGGGGGTCCTCAAGCTCGTGCTGTAGCAAGCTCACCCTATGGCGAGCTGTGACGCAGCGAGCTGTCCTGTGGGCTCGTTACTTAGTCGCGGTTAGGCTGTGGTGCTGAGCTGTTACTTGTGCTGAGTCATGTCATGTGTCACCGTCTCAAGGGGTCGGGCTTGATTAGAACTTGCCTCAGAGGTTTGTTGGTGAGGACGACAACAGTATGAGCTTGGAAGTACGGACAGAGCTTTCGGGCTGCAATAACCAGTGCGTAGGCCAGCTTTTCTATCTGCGTATATCTCATCTCTGCTCCTTGCAACACCTTTCTAACATAGTAGATAGGTCGTTGGACCCGATCTACCTCTTTTATTAGTACCGAGCTGACCACTCCGTCACTTGCTGAGAGGTATAGCTCTAAAACATCGCCCTCCTTGGGCCGGGTTAAGACCGGTATGCTAGCGAGGTACTTTTTGAGCTCGTCAAACGCGAGCTGGCAATCTTGGGTCCATTCAAACCCTTTGCTTTTAATTGCTTTAAAGAAAGGTAGGCAGCGGTCTATCGACTTGGACATGAAGCGGCTCAGAGCAGCTATTCGGCCATTCAGCCTCTGAACCTCCTTCATTTTTCGGGGTGGTCTCATGTCTAGGATGGCCTTTACTTTGTCTAGGTTAGCCTCAATGCCGCGCTGGTTAACGATGTACCCCAGGAACTTACCCGAGGTGACACCAAAGACACACTTATTCGGGTTCAACTTCATGTTAAATCTATGCAGAATTTCAAAAACCGAATGCAAGTCTTGTATTAAATCACGTGAAAATTGGGTTTTGATGACCATGTCGTCTACATAGCATTCTATTTTTCGGCCAATCAATGGCTCAAACAACTTGTTTACAAGTCTTTGAAAGGTTGCCCCGACATTTTTTAGCCCAAAAGGCATGACCTTGTAGTAGTACAGGCCAAACTCGGTTATGAAGGCAGTCTTTTCTTCATCAGCTAGGTCCATCCTGATCTGGTTGTAGCTCGAATAGGCATCTAGAAAGCTAGCAACTCGTGCCCCAAGGTCACGTCCACCAGACGGTCGATCATGGGGAGTGGGAAGTAGTCCTTTGGGCAAGCTCGATTCAGGTCGGTGTAGTCGACGCACATGCGCCATTTATCGTTAGCCTTTTTTACCAGAACTGGGTTGGCCACCCAGCTCGAGTAATGGACTTCCCTGATAAAATTGGCTGCAAGGAGCTTCTCGACCTCCTCGTCGACTGCCCTCCATCGCTCTGGGGCTAGGTTGCGTTTCTTCTGTCTAACGGGCCTAACTACAGGATTAGTATTAAGCTTATGAGTTATAATGCTAGGGTCTATGTCGGGCATTTCTGCCGCAGACCATGCAAAAACATCTAAATTTTCAAGTAAAAAGCGTAACAGTTTATATCGCAGGGGCTCCTCAATGGAAGCGCCGATCTGAAGTGTACGGATTGGGTCCTCCATCAATGCTGGGATGGAGATGGTCTCTTCTATGGGCGCAGCTCGCTCCTCGCTCTGCTCCGTAGGTCGCTCCAGCTCGAGGTCGTCGGCCACCTTGGCTTTCCCTTTGAGGGCGGCGACGTAGCATTTGCGAGACTCAAGCTGGTCACCCCGCGCTATCCCGATTCCGATGTCTGTGGGGAACTTCATGGCCAAGTAGTAAGTGGAGACCACAACTCGTAAGGCATGGGTGATCGGCCGACCTACTATGGCATTATACGGGGAGGGGGTTGCGACCACTAAGAAATCGTGGTTGAGCCTCACTATGCTAGGCCAAGTGTCGACTTCCACAGGTACTATAATCCTTCCCAGGGGCCTGACTTTCTCTCTGCTGAAGCCTACCAGAGGAGTGTTCACGGGCTTCAGGTTGCTCTCTTGGAACTGAAGTTGGTCGAAGGCTGCTTTGAAGAGGATGTCTGCTGAGTTGCCTGAGTCGACAAGGATGCGCCTGACTTCGAAGTCATTGATCTTCATCTTTATGACGAGCGCGTCATCATGGGGGTAGTGGACCCCGCATGCGTCATCTTCTGTGAAGAATAACGGGTCTTCCATCCTTGGCCGCTTCGGGGGGTTCTGTTATTCCCTGTCAGCCTCGCGAGCTGATGCCCGAGCTGCAGCTGAGGTGCAACCCGCCACAATAGAACCTCCAACAATCACGTGGATGGTCCCCCGAACTGGTCTTTCTTCGGGGGGTTGCTTCTGCGGCTGTTCTGCCTGTCTGCTGAACTCGGGAGCATCTCTACTCTGCTCCCCTTACCGACCTGCTTTATTACTATTATTATTTTGTACAAAATTTCTCAGATATCCGCAATGGATGAGTTCTTCTATCTCGTCGCGAAGGTTTTTACAATTCTCGATGCTGTGACCGTGGTCTTTATGAAAGCTACAATACAAATTTTTATTTCTTACATTAGGGTCTGCCTTCAGTCGGGATGGCCACCTCACATACGGGGCGTTCTTGATTGCCATGAGGATCTCGGCCCGCTTCGCGTTGAGGGGCGTGTAGTCCATTTCTGCTGCTAGAGCTCAGAAAGGCTGATTTGGCTTTGCCCCCCCAGCTTGGTCCTTTTTCTTCTTGCTGTCGCCCTGAGTTGGGGGCTCTAGTTCCCTCTTTCTTTTCTCGAGGGCCTGCTCGCCCTTCTGGTTGATCTCTTCCTCCATCCCTATAAACTAATCCGCGAGCTTGAGAAACTCGGTCATGGTCTTAGGCTGATTGACAACCACGTGCCACTTGAATTCTTTATGGGTAATACTTCGCTTGGCTGCTGTGAGACGAACTGCGGGGTCCAGATCGGGTATTTGTAAACAAGCGTCATTGAACCGCTTGATGTAACTCCGAATGGACTCCCCTTCCTTTTGAACTATGTCGATGAGGCTTTCTTGAGTTCTTGGGCACCTCTTGCTGGTGACAAAGTGGGAGGTGAAAACTTGCACGAACTGCGCCCAACTTCTTATCAATCTGGGCACGATGTTTCGATAACAAGTGCAGGTTACCCCTTTGAAGGTGGTGGAGAAGGTCATGCACATACAGGAGTCACTAGCTCTTGCCAGGACTGAAAAGCGTCCACATGATCGTTCGGATCGAAGGATCCATCATACTTATCCAGGGGAGGGAGCTTGAAGTCCCTTGGCATGGGGACAGCAAGAAGTTCTGGCGACAGTGGGGAAGGAACTGAAAGGAGAGGAGTAGCTTTTACTTCATCTAAGCTTACCTCCTCCTTACCTCTGAGCTCGGGCAAGATGCGAGTAGCAGTTCGGCGAGCTCGTCAGCGTCTCCGCTGCTGCTTCATCGGCTCGGCGTTGGTGCTGCTTGCTTCAGTATTACCGAGCTCGATGGGCTCGGACTGCTGATGGTAGCTCTGAACCGAAGGGCCCTGCCTGTAGTCTGCGGCTAGGACCTCGAACGGGTTTTCTGCGAGCGGGAGCTCGAACTGAGAGTGCTGGGGCGATGCGGGTTTGACCGGCTGGGAGGCCCCCGACTTGCCCACAGGCTGCGAGGTGAGGGTGGATGGCCTCTCCTTTCTACCCTGGGAAGAGGCTTGGCTCTTGGAAGGATCCTGGGCCTGAGAGGCTTCTCCTCGGCGAGGTCGTTCGCTCCAGGGGGAGGGCTTGGTTTGCTTCGTTGCCGGGTGCCGAGGGGGAAGCGACTGCTGAGCCTGAAGCAAGGAAGGGAACTGCTGCTGGTACTGGTACTGAGAGACCTGATGCAGTACTTGTTGCTGGTAGAGTTGGAACTGCGGGAACTGCTGCATTTGAGCTTGCATGGCTCGCATGCACTGCACTAAGTCTTCCAACTGGTTTCGGTTGGTCACTGGGGGCACAACCGAAGGTTCAGCAAAGGTCGCTCCAACCGTGGAAGGGAGTGGAGCGTTCACGGGTGCCACTGTGAGAGGCACGTTCAAGCTGGGGATTCCATCCACAGAGAGGGGGATGGTGAACTGTCCGATACAAACAGTGGGGAGTTGGGGTTGCTCCACAGAAGCGTTCTGGCTGGCACCACATCCGGCGTTGCTGGAGGAGGCCATGAATGATAAGTTCTCAAAAGGAATTTGTAGAAAACTAGAGGAAGGCTTTTTGAAGCGATTCCCACAGACGGCGCCAAATGATGTTGTGCAATCCGGGCACTCCTAGCTGGCAGCTGACTGGCTTCTATCTGGCGACGGACGGTACCTGAGATGAAGACGGTGAAGGATTCCCGGGGGACTTGCCCGGTGGGAATACTCCAATGCTTAAGTTAGAACGTTGGAGAAAGTAGTAAAGAGTGCAAAGATGGCTAAGAGTGTAGGTCGCGCTAGATCACTGTTGCGAGCTACCTTGTAGCGAGCTCCCAGGGGTACTTCGAGGTGATTCCTCTTGAGGTTGCCCTTAGGGCAGCTTTTCTGCCTAAGTGTTGGAGCGAGCTGGTTATCTTAGCTCGCGAGCTGGGATAGAGTTATCTTGGAGTATTATTCCCTCTCAGTACATCGGGGGTCCTCGAGCTCGTGCTGTAGCGAGCTCACCCTATGGCGAGTTGTGACATAGCGAGCTGTCCTGCGGGCTCGTTACTTAGTCACGGTTAGGCTGTAGTGTTGAGCTGTTACTTGTGCTGAGTCATTTCCACGTGTCACCATCTCAAGGGGTCAGGTCAAATCACCCTCCATCAACATTCATGGGAGATATTCCCAATACGCGGTGGTGGTGTTTTATGGATAGAGACGTCGGAACACTTAGTGGGTAAAATACATGGGTCCTACAATCATTCAACCTCTCAATATTGGCCCTATGTATTTTATCAATGGTGTGGAGCGTTGTCGTGGGTTCCATAGCCCGCTATACATCTAAAGCGCTCAGCTAATTCAAATTCTCTATATTATCATTCGTGATTAACTTCAGAAAAGAATTTTATTTGGATGCGTAAAACTTCAAGTCCTAAAACTTTCCTTTCATTATTTGCTCAGCAAAAAATAGTTGGTGTGGCTTATTTGTACATAAGTTCTTCTCTTACAATGGCATAAAAGATGCAAATGATTTTTATTCCTTTCCCACCTGTTTGGACAATTGAGAATCTTGAGCATGGTTTTTAAAACTGACTCGGAGACTGAACCGGTCAGGGTCCGGTTACCGGGTCAAACGGTTTGAACTGTTCGAATCGAACGATTGGCTTGTACTGACAAAAAAAATAAAAAATAAATAAATAATGGTCAAAACCGTTCAGACAGTTAACCGCCCGGGTCAACGGTTTGCTGACCAAAATCAACGATTTTGGGCAAATTTTTTGAGGAAACTGAAACCGGTCACCTGATTGATTCCCGGTTTTTCCGGTCCAGTTTTGAAAACCATGATCTTGAAATTCATGTCCATTGCCACCGGACGATTTGTAAAGGAGCGTATCTTTCTTGTAGTGCTTTCCGTTCCACTATTCTGATGGAGAAAGAATCTCTTCTGAATGACCAAGTCATAATGAGATTAAAAAAAGATGTTGTGTGGAACATGGATTAGCATTATGTCATTCCTACAAGTGATCCCATATCTAGGATTGGAAGAAGTGCTATATGAAGACTTCAAGATCAAATGTAATATGTTTCTTTCCACTCCTCGTGAATCAATGTCAAACTAGTTGGTTCCGTAGTTTTAGAATTCTGTTGATCCCAACTTCTAGTAAAGAGTGATGTAGGGTTTGCACCAAAATGGTTCTCTAACAATTTGTTTTTGTAGGTTAGCATTTAGAAGAAAAAAAACAATAAATGAACAAGGAAATGAGGAATAGAGAAAAAGGAGAATGACTTTTCCCATTTTCGTCATTTTGGAAATTTCATTTTCACACCCCTTGAATTATGAAGAGGGAATTTTAGTAATCTGGTGTCTTCCTTCAACTAACTTAACAATAAGGTCTTTGTGTAAACGTAAAAGTACAAGGGGGTATTTATCACTAACCCCATAGTATGGGGGTCTTTGTAATTTACCTATTTTCTAGATAAAGAAACTATATTAGATCAAAGCAAAATTTATAAAAGTAGCAAGATCTAGTAGCCATAAAGACTTATGTACAAAAGAAAAAGAAATCTCAAAACAAGACTTTGCATAGGTAGCTACCAAGTGAGCTATTTGGTTAAAGATACAGTTTACATAACGAAATAGAACAAGGTGGACATTCATTACTAAGACTCAAATGGTAGTAAATAAATATAAACAAAACCAAGAGACTAAAGATGAATGATTGAGAGCATGTTACCATCGCCATTCCACACCCCTTCAAAAGGAGCCTAAATCTCCTACAAGCAAAAACTTGCTCATATAGCATCCAATCACATATTGGGAATATCTTTCATACATGTGCGTTGAATTCATGGGGAGATGTTCCTAATGTGTTGTTGGATTCTCATGCTTTTCATAGTGTTGTGTAGAGTTTTTGCTTGTAGAGAATCTTTCACAATCTCTACACCTAGGGGTTCTCATCAAAATTGAGAGAATCAAATTGAACTGAGGAAATTAAATCTAAAAATCTGATTAATTGAACCGGTCAGTTTGATTTTGGTTTTTTAATTGAAGGAGAAGTTTCATTTTCGATTAACCTAGAAAAAATGACAATTAACTGAACTAGCAAATATAAATCTATACTATATATAAGTAAGAATGCAATGTGAAACTTTTTTGGATTAAAATTACCCTCTACTTCTTTGTTTGAGAAAGGGTCTAAAAGTCATTTTATTATAGCTTTAATGTCAGCTTTTATGCCTACTAAAATGCCCATAATTGTGTATTTAGTTCGTCTTTAATGGTAATTTTTTTTTTTTTTTTTGTAAACCTCAGAAAGCTTCTATTACTTATAGCAAAACATTACATACGTACCCTGACTATTCATACGTTCGACTACAATATTATATTTACAAGCATTATTGGCAAGTTCATGCGCAACCCAATTCATACTTCTATTTACATGGGCTATTACAATATATCAAAAAAGGATAAGAGATGTAGAATATTTTGTTTGATGTTGTGAACTTACCACACCATTTCTCTATCTATATAGATACTATTGACCACACTTTATGAGTCAGAAAATGGTGAGGGTTGAAAATATAACTTTAATTATTACTTCCCACCTCATTTAATCCCTTCTCATTAAGTCTTATACTTAAATTATTAACTCTCATTTTCTGTTATTAAATCCTATATTTAAATTATTTTTTACTAATAAATGCTACTAATTAGATCTATATTAATATTTTTAATAACTTAAACTCATATATTATAAAACTAACTCAGAAAACACAACTATTCTTTGTCCAAGTGGTGGCTAAGAAATTCAACCATCCGAATCAGATTGATCAACTTATGAAGTCATAGTTAAGAGTTAAGTAATAATTTTTTTAAAATAGGAATAAACATAGAAAATTACAAAAATGTAGAAAAAATTAGATACATTCATAATATTTTTATTAATCAAATAAAAACAATAATTATTTTTATTGATAATAAAAATGAAATACATAATTTAGAAATAACCAAAAATGAAATTATTTTACTGTTTGGAAAAAATCAATAGTTCAACTTTTGGGTCAAATGTGTTAACATTTAATGTCATAAATAAATAATAAAAATTAATAAAATATAGAAATAAACAAATTAAAAATACTTAAATTTTGCAAAAAGTACAATGTCATATAACTATCATATTAAACAAAAAGTAAGTATGACATATCAAAATTATTTCCACACATAGAAATACATAAAAATATATATATAGAAAAAATCGAACACATCTATAATTCTATATTTACACTACTATTAAAATTATGAATAAGATTATGGAAATTTCTTTTGACTAAAATAATCATTTTTGGATTTAGTCCATTTTTAATTGTGACGTTTAAATTGTAAATTGAACTACTACTATTCACATCATTCCCCTCTATTTAAATCTAACCTGGTTCAGGTAGGTGCAGACAGGCTTACCTAGGCCAGCATTAGAGGCCCAAGCTATTCATTTACATAAAAAAAAAAGAAAAATATATAACTTTGAAAGTTAGACTTGAATATACAACATATTTTTCAACCTTGGGCCTTTTAGAGCTTTCAGCTTGCAAAACCAGACCTTTCCAACAAATTCAGAATGCATCTTCAAAGCACATGTTAAGCTTATGACTTCCCATCAACTCGTTACCTACTTTTGCAGCTCATCCATATCTGCATCATGTTGGTATATTTGTTAACGCGTTTGTGTTTTCAGAAACATTGACAGCTGAAAGTGACTTGGCCTTAGATGTCTAGGCTATTATGGTTATTTAAGTCTTCTGAGGGGATTTTTGTATTTTCATGTTAATTAAAGTTGGATGCCTTTAGATTTTCTCTGGTTAATTAGAATTTTGTTTAAGAATGAAGTCTACACACAAAGAATGTAAATTTGGAACGGATTCTCTTATTCCAAATTTTTTTTGCTAGGAACCGATTTTCTCTTTTCCCAAGCCCATACTCGTTTGTGTCTGTTATGTTAAAGTCAACCTGACTGCCATAAAGGAGCTACAATAATTCTATCATAGGATCTAATTCCCTGCATGCACTTGTTTGTATTTGGACTTGCCTCAAGGGGCCTTCTGAAGGCTGAAGACCAATTTCCTATGATCATGAATGCAAGATGTTTAACATCAGACTACCAAACTACTTGAAGCAATTATACTATGTTACTTCACAATAATCATAGAATATATGTGATAATTATTACTTATACTTAACAAGTTTTATGAAGCAAGTATGAAATTCAATTAACAAGTGCTAGGTTTGAGGACCACCTATAATGACAAAAGCGGTAGCTTCCAAAAATTCAGAAACAGACAATTATATGGATTGGAAAATAAGGCATTAAGTTGCTGCAAATTAACCATTACTTTATTTATTTATTAAGGATCCTAACTTGGTGAAGAACCAATCAATGTTCAATAATAACATACAAATAATCTTTACAATATTGATAGGATAAAGCTTTAATAGCCCACCTTATAAGATTTTTTTTTAGAAAAATTATTAAACTATTCAGTTCTAACACATGTCCCCACTATAAAGTTCCAACCCATGAAAGAGTCCATGGAACACTGTTTCAACATACTAAGACTAAGAGGCTGGAAAACATAAGGCAAGACTTTGAAGTTCTAGACATCTCTTTGTGGTTTGTTGCATACTTTTCAATTGAAGCCAAAATATCTAAAAAATAGGGAATATTATATCTATATGAAAGCTTTGGACAACATGCATAGAAAAGATAGCCCAAGCATTGCAAAAAACCATTGAAGTTAATATCAAAACAAACAGAAAGATAAGCAAATTGCAAATGTGTAGGGGTGTTTAAATTAATAACTTCTTGACTTAATTGTTTAGAGTTTCATGTTATTAGCAAGAAAGGTTTAGCCTTTATTTTCCAAGTCTCACATAGGCCTTTTTTTTTATAGGTAACTGAAAACTTTAATAACTATAATAAATTATTTGCAGATGTGTATTTACATAAAAAATAAATAAACTTTGAACTCCAAATTGTATATAAAAGTCCTTCCCATACACCTTCTCCCTTATAAGCCGGCATTGCTGAGTTCAAGTACTACCCTGCCTTAGCTAAAAGAGTACTTGTGGAGAGAAGTACTTGTAAATGATAGGGCTGATGCATTAGCCACAAGTGGTGTGAACAACACTATTTTATAGTTGCTGGTGATTGCACAAACCTTATGGAGGCAGTTCAGAGAAACAGGTAGTAGACCAACACTATTTTACAATGATCATCATGTAAAACTACTAAGAAACACCTTAATTATACATGATTACTTTGTCCTCTGTCTCATGAAACAAAATTGAGTACTTATGTAAGTTGCAAGTTATAGCTAACTGTACTTCTAGGAGTTGTTGATTTACTTCAACTATTAACATCAGCCCACTTGTAGAAACATCAATTATATTAATCACTAATTAATAAATTAATCATTATTCATTTTCAATAAATAATAGGAAATAAGTTACTATTTTTGTTTACTATGATTTCATAGAAACATTTATGGCAATTGACATAGGCTTCAACTGAAAAAACAAATTATCTTTTCTTTTTCAGATTTTGGTATTTTTAATCAATACATTTTCAGCTTTTAATAAGAACAATGCATCCCCTAAAGGGTTACAATCTTGCATCCAGTGGATTAAGTCCAACCCAAGTACATCACAAAAGCAAAGGATTGATCTTTCTACTGTAGCTTGCCCATCTTGTGAGTTCTAGAGTTAGGTTAGCCGAAGATTCTAAAGGGACTAGATAGGACAATTCACATCTTACTCATTCTCCTTAAATTTCTAGATCTTGATATTCGTTCCTATTAGTTTCTTGGTTATTCAAGTCTACTGTTCAATCAAGGTATGAAAAATTTGGGAAGCCTTAGAAATCATTCCACTAGGTAGGTACTGATCTAATATCAGCGAGTACTTGAGAGTAATCTGAAGCTCCTATTGACTAAGATTGCATGAGAAGAAGTTTCTCCACTCTCTTGACCTTCCTTCCATGCAAAAGCCGCATAACAGAGCCACAGAGGTAAGAGTCCAAAAGGCATACCTTTTCTTTTCCTTTTTTTTTTGAGAAAAAGGCAAGGTAAAATTTATTCAGATATAAATAGTAGTACAAAGGGACCCCAAGGAAACATTCCTTAGTAGGAGAAACAACCCATTCAAAACAAGCTTGCAAATGCCATAAGCTCCTAGAATTCTAACTAGCCCCTCTTCGAAGCCGAGACCCAAGAAATCAGCTTTCCAAAAGAAATGGATATATGATCCTCTGGGTCGTTGTGGATGTTTTGGAAAAGCCTTTTGTTCCTTTTTGCCCAAATGGTGCTGATAACTACAACTGGAATGGACATCCACACAGCAGAAGCAAGCTTTGATAGCCATTGGAACACCCAGTTCCACAACATCTCCTTCACTAAGGCTGGCATAGCCTAAGCAAGACCCAACAAAGAGAGATAATGATTCCAAATTCTAGTTGAGATAGGGCAGTGCAAAAACAAATGGTTGTTATCTTCCACTTCTTGACCACACAACACACAACTCTGATCCTGGAGTTGAATCCCTCTCTTAAATAGGTTGGCTTTAGTTAAACACCTGTCTTAAAGTTGCAACCCAAACCGGAGCATTAATTTTTAAGGGAGAGGTTGGGTTCTAGATTCTGGAAGTAGGCATGTCTTCCAATTCCAAGTTGTTTGCTTCTAGGTGAGTAGCAAAGGACTCAACTGAGAAAAGACCATTTGTGCTCCAAGTCCAGGTCCAACTGTCTTCTTTGAGCAGATCCAGGGGCTGGACCGTTGGAGGGAGATCAGCTCAAGTAGATCAACTAGGTTTGAAATTTCCCAATCTTGAAAGTTTCTTCTGAAAGAAGGAGACCATCATTAGATCTGTGAGTAGCAAATGAGAGAGGCACTATATAAGATGGAAAGGGAAATGCATTAGGTCCTAATGGGATTCCAATATAAGTGTGTACTGGGAGAGGTAGGTTTTTATTACAGCTAACTAACTAATTTAATAGGATAATGAAAGAAAACAAGAAGCTTGTTGAATAGAGAAAGAGTACCATGATGTTTATATAAAGAACAAAGGCAGTATATAAAATTGTAATTACTATTAGGGGATTAAATTCATGAGTCACACTATGAAACTTTGGGCAAGAATATTTGAGTAAAGATTACAACATGAAACAAGTAATTAGTAATAGCAATTAATAGTGGCATAGCTAGTAAACTCTCTAGCTAGTTTTAGTAGAGACTTCGGATAAAATTTTAATGCCACCAAGGTTAAGGGGTTATAGGTATTGGGGTTGGGCTATATAACCTCCATCTTGTTGTGTAGCTTGTGAAGAAAAAAATAAAAGAAAAAAGATAGAAAAGGAAATTTGGGTTTATGTTAGGTAGATCAATCATGGAAGATATCTTTCTTTTGTGACAATTGATAGAAAAGAAGAAATCTTCATACGGTATTCATTGATCAAGGAAAAAGATAAGATAGAGTCCTAGAGAGATAATATATATGGTAGGTCTAGGAAAATAAAGGGGTTCCAAATAGGTATATAAACCTAATTAAGGATATGCATGAGGGTGCAACAACCCATGTTAGAATACCTATGGGAGAGACTTCAGATTTTACTTGTTAGATGGGTATTCACCAAGGTTCAGCATTCACCCCTTATTTATTTGCACTTATCATAGATGTATTGATTAGACATATTCAAGAAGAAGGCTCCATAGTGCATTATTGTTAATTTTTTGATAACATTGTTTTAAATGATGGAACTAATAAAGGACTAATGCAAAATTAAGCTTATGGACAAATGTTTTAGCAACGAGAGATTTTAAAATAAATAGGAGTAAAATAAGATGTATGACATACAAGTTTAATAATAATATGAGTGCAAATCAGGATATACTTAAGATTGGAGGCTAAGGGATACTCAATGTGACCTTATTGTACCTTGCTTTGATTGTTCATAAAAAGGAAAGATTGAGGAGGATGTCCCCCATAGAATTAAAGTAGGATGGGAAAACGGAGGGGTGCATTCGATGTTTTATGTGATAGATGAATAGCACTTACATTAAAAGGAAAAAGCTACAAAAGAAATGTGTAAGGTCAACTATGATGTGTGGAGCAGAGTATTTGGTAGTTAAGAAACAACGTATCCAAAAAATGAGTTTAATAAAAGCATCTATGCATGGAAGAGTGAAAAAAACATGCTAGAAAGGATATCATAAGAGATGAAGTCATTCATAAGAACCTAAGAGTCCAATAGGTGATAAAATGAGAGAAAGTAGACTACGATGCATTACGTGCATAGAAAACCACCAATAGCACCCTTAAGAAATGATCTATTGCAAGTTAAAGTAGCTAGAAAGGATTAGTGTAAGCACATTTCTAAAAAGGTGACAAATGGTCTTGAGTAACCTGAGAAACAAGATCATCAAGCTGTATTTGAAGCATTCTAAAAATTAACTATTCATTGTTTACCTTTCTTCTTTCAAAGATGACGCGAACTACACTAAAAAATACACAATTTTATTTTTTTTAGTTTTTTAAAAGACAAAAAAAGACCACCTTAATAACATGATAAAGTGATAAACAATGCCTAAGTCCCTCTACATCATCATAACATCAATAAATAGTTAATGGACGATGTTAATGATAAGAAAAACAAATATTTAATTAATGTTATATATTCTAAGGTTGTTTCTATATACATGGGATCATGAGGCATGAAGTGGGCCAGAGTTTTCTAATCTTTTAAATTTTAATGTCCAAAACACCATTATCACATATCAAAAGGCAACCTAAGTTGCATCCTTTTAAGATCTTCTTGATAGTCCCTTATCATGACTAAGGGTGTAATCGAGATGAGTTTAGTCAATACATTGCACCACTTTAACTCAAATCTACTCAAATACTTGTTACTTAAAACTTCACTCAAATACAATCAAGATTTTCTTTTTTCCTACTCAAACTAGACTCAATTTAATACTCAACATCAGCTCGACTCGATTCAATTACCATCGGGACAAAATCAAGCTCAAATACCTGTACTATTAACAAATTGGGAAAAATCTATGATGTGGGAAAGATATAGTATGGAAACAGTTTTGACCAATCAAAACCCACCCATGAATTTTGATAAATAACACCTTATTTGTGACCACATTTATGATTCTAGTTTATTGGTCACTTGTTTTTTGGATATCATATTTTTTTCATATCATAGTCGAACCCTAAACAAGGCATCACACCTTTGAGTCGTTGATGAACCTAATTTGGCTTGGTGTTCTAGCAAGCTCATTAATGGGTTCTCAAGAAAAGTGAAATATGTATTTTTTGCAATGCCTATAAATGATGTATTAGGGTTCCATAAAAGGAGGATCCCAAAATGGACAGCAAATCACATAACTAGAAACGACGATCAAATCATTGCAGGCAACGACCGACAATGACAATTGATGGAAAAAGTAAGGGATCACACTTTGGGTTTGGTATTTTGATCCTCCATTTTAGATTCAATTACAAGAGATAGAATCTGAAGCCATTATAGGAAGGTAGGGACTGGTGATGACAATGATATATGCAACCATTACAAGCAGTGATGGGTGGTGATAAGTGATTGAAGGAGAAACATTATAGGCATGCAATTTGGTAAAGTCTGATCCCTCTTCAAAAGCATTTCAGGTCATGACCTTTTCGAAGAATTATTTCTATTGATTTAAAGGAGAAAACCATTTCAAGTCTCTCTCTTTCTCTGTTTATTACACGGGTGATGATGATCACGGGCGATTCAAGTGCCCAGATAATTCTCTTTTCAAAGCTCGTTTCCAGCCCCAATCATGACCTTTGTTTTCCTTATTCTATTTTTTTTGATTTGCATAAGGAACACACAAACCCACCTTATTCCATTTATGTACAACATGCATCTTGATTCATTGTCAACTGCAAAGCGAGTATAGGTGAAGATGGATTGGATCTCTAGCGAGTAGCGCCCACCTCCCCATATTCGGCATCGACTAGGACTAATCTAGTTTCAGGGAAAAAGCAAACTTTTGAGTTTGATTTTATGGAGAGAAAGATTTTTTTTTGGCTTAGGGTTTGATTTAAGGGAAAAAAGCAGCAGGAAGGAACCTTTGAACTGGAGAGATAACACTTGAGTTTTGACTGTTTTGTTGTTGGTGATTTCCTTTGGTTTTATCAAATGGACCTTTTTAGGTTTAATTTAAAATGAAAATTACAATATACTTTTGGGTAAATACCTCTGAACTTAATTTTCCATAAAGACCCCCCCGAGCTTTTACGTTGTAACAAATACCCCCTTGGCTGTTAATCAGATGATAGAAGGCATTAAATTACCAAAATACCCCATTGAACTTTCTCTATTTTCATTTTCTTGCCATTCTCTCTTAAAACTTAATTGACCCAAAAATATCTTTAATCGTCACCAGAAAAAGAAACCAGGGCTGACTTTCTTTGGTGATAAATCTACGATAGTGAAAAATCTAACTTTCTCACTAGTGATCATTGCTAGAAAAGAAAAAAAGCTATGGCAGCTCGAATTCTTACCTTCGGTCCTTTTTTTTCATCCTTCCACTCTTCTTCTTCTTCTTCTTCTTCTTCTTCTTTCTCCTCCTAATTAGTGGCTTTTAAGCCTTCTTCTTTAGCAAAGAGTATCTTTCTTTCTGATTTTATACCTCCCCAAAACAACTCTTGTCACCACCTTCACTCCCCATTGCTAAACTCATGCCACAAGTACCATCGCGCAAAGATGAAGATGAGAAGGGCTAGAAACGAGCTTCTGCAGTATCTGAGTTTGTTGATGGCATCGCAAGGGAGTAGCAGCTTAAGTAGCATGATTCATCAGAGGCTCCTCTAGATACTGCCGGTGATGTAGAAATTTATTCTGTGCAACATGAAGACCGTAGCCATTACAATCCCATCTAATGCTCATATTCAAATCATTACTTCTTTCTATCCATCTCCTTCGTCGCATTCTTATTCTTTGTTTTCATCTAGCAACAGCCTAACCACCAGATTATCACTTATTTGCCTTTGATGACACCATCATCGAGGGTGACCTTTGAATTTTCCCAGGTATACCTCTTATGATGCATACATCCAACATGAGCTCGAGTAGACCTTAAATCCTAGACTTAGAAAAATATGGACCACCAGAGATTGGGAATGGGGCAAGAGGTGGCGGCATTAAAGTGGGTTGGGGTGTAAGATTTAGTGGGCATTGATTTTGTTCCATACCCATCGTTGATGGTGAAGGGAGACTTTCACAGTCAATTGTTTGAGAATCAAACCTTTGATTTTGAGTTCTCGAATATGTTTGACCATGCATCGTATCTGTGGAAGTTCGTAGAGGCTCCTCTCCTCTATACTCTTTTAGCCGAATACTTCTCAAGCTGGGCATTTCAGAACTTCATTAATCATTCAAGCAGACTTTGTACTAGAAGCATGATCAAGCTCAATTTTTGAAAGGGCACAGATCCAAAAACCATGAAAAAAGGGTAAAATACTTAAAACCTCCCTTAAGATTTCGTCTAAATACTGAAACTTCCCCTCTTTTTTCAAATTGGACTAGAATTTCCCTATTGAATGATGTTGTTGGACAAAAATATCCCCTCTTAATAATTCTGTCTAGATCTGTGTATGCACAAAAAATGATTTGCCAGTTTATTTTTTCATAAAACCCAATTTTCCCACCATTATCACCCCTTTTCTTGCAGTTCTCCCTAGTTTTCTACTACTGAACAAAAAAAAAAAAATGCTAGCCGAAACTCTTTTATTGGCACAATATTCTTACTCGGAATCTTGAAATAGAAGATCTCTAAATCTATACTACTTTAAAAAGTACGAATGGCCTCAAGAATATTTCTGGAATTTTCTAAGGATAACATTTACCCCTCTATTTAAATTTGTTGATAAAAAAATGAGGGCAAATAGGGTAATCGGTTCTTGATATTAAATGAGTTGAAAAGAGGTATTTTAAAGATATTCAATGCATTCAATTCTCTCTCATTAAATCCAACATTTAAGTTATTAACTTGCATTCATGTTCATTGAATCATATATTTAAGTAATTTTTATTTCTTCTCATCCTTAAGTCCTATTAATTAAATCCATACTTAATAAATTAATAACTCCAATAACATAAAAGCTTATACTTTTAAAATCTACCTAGCAAAAATAGTGTTTTCATCTAAGTGGTGGTAAGAAATTAAATCATTTTGGGTTAAATAGGTTAATCCATGTAGCCACGATTAAATAATAAAATTAAAAATACATAAAATGAAAAAAATAGAAATTAAAAAAATTAAGGACATTTTTAACATACATATTAAACAATAATAAGTATGATAAATAAGAAATGTTTTTTTAATGATGAAAATTGAATATAAAATTTAAAACCAATTGGAAATAAAAATATTTTCCTATCCTCTCTCATTAAATCCTATATTTAATATATATTTTTTCATCATTAAATTCTTGTAATTAAATCCACAATATTAATTTTAATAGTATAAAAATAAATATTTTAAAAAGTAACTTTGAAAACAAAACCGTTTTCTTCCCTCTCGGTGGTGAGCAAGCAATTCGACCATTTGGGGTCAAATGGATTATTAAATAATGTCATATTAAATAATAAAAATTTAAAATAAATAATTATGAAATGTAAAAAAGTATTTTTATTAATGATGAAAATGGAATGCCAAATTCAAAATCCACCTAGAAATTAAATAATGTCATAGTCAAATAATAAAATTTTTAATAATAGAAAATACAAAGAATTACAAAAATTTAGAAAGATAGAGAAAATTTTGACACATATCTAATGTTATATATTTATAAAAAAAAAATATTGGGTACATCTCTAATATTGTACATTCATTAAATTGAACAAAAATAAATTTTATACATAAGAAATAATTTTATCCATGATGGAAATGTAATACAAAATTTAATGACAACATAGAAATCAAACAACTTTTCTTTTTAGATGGTGGGTTAGTGGTTTGAATAAAACGATACCACAGACAAACAAAAATGAAGTGTGATAAGTAAAAAATATTTTATATAATATAAATGAAATATATAATTTAAAGGGGAAATTATAGTCAAAGTCGATTGTACATTTAAAATTAGGTTGCAGATTGTACCAAAAACCAACAAAACTCTGACAAACAACTCTACATTTCAAATTATAAAAACCCCCGCCATGCTCCCTTGTCTCTCACTCTCACGATCATCTCTTGATTTCCTACTCCCTCTATCTCTCCTACTCTTTCAACTTCGGTCTATAGCCAAATCAAAACCTCTCTCTCTCTCTCTCTCTCTCTCTTGTTCTCCTTCAATCTTTCTCATTCTTCTCCCTCACTCTCTCTCTCGGTCAATATCTCCTTCCTCAATCTCTATCGTTCTCCAGTTAGTGTAAATTTCATAGCCAAGAGTTTCTTGTGAATTTTTATCAAACTGGTGTAATAATTTTTGAACCACACCAAGTTGGTCTCATGTTTTTTTATACGATCTGATTAATACCATATAAGTGTGTAAGAAAATTAAAAAAAAAACAAGAGAGGGAGTAGGAAAGAAACTCGGGAAGAACGATAGAAATTAAGGGAGGAGAGATCAATTGAGAAAGAGAATGAGGGAGAACGATAGGTAGAGAGAGAGAATGAGAGAAATTGATATAGAGAACGTAAATACAGAAACCAAAAACCATTTTTATTTATTTTCAAATCACATATTTCATTTAGCAAATAAAGATGACTGTGAGTGAGAGAGTGTGAGGGAGATTGAGAGAGAGAGAGAGAGAGTAAGAAACTAAAAACTCTTTTTTTTTTCTAATTTTCCAATCAACCACCATTATAGGGAAATTTCAGTATAAGCTTTTTGTTGTGTCCAATACGGATTAAGAGTCCCATGTTGGCAATAGCCGCATAACCCTCCGATGGCACGATGAGGGTTTTTATAATTTGAAATGTAGAGCCAGTTGTTAGAGTTTTGTTGATTCATGGACCAACTTTTAGCCTAATTTTAAATGTAGAGCCAGCTCCTACTATAATTTTCCCTGATTTAAAACTAATGCAAAAGCAAAGCTATTTTCTTATCTAGATGGTAGGTCAATGATCCAAGTTTTCAAAGAAACCCATGATGTCATAATTGAAAAATAAATATTTAAGTTTATTTTTAATCATATTTTTACTTTTGTGAATTTTCAATTTCTATCTTAACTGTGATATATCTAAAATTCATGTAATTAATATGAAGAAAAATTTCTCAAGTACAATGCATGTGCTTAATTACTAGTCATATAAAGGACATAAAAACCCAATGAAGATTGACAAGAGAGCATTGATCTCCAAGTGGCCATTTGAATGTTTTTGGGAAGAGAATGCAGAAAATTGTTGAAAAACAAAATGATTTTGAGCTCTCGTGTTCTTACCTGAGTATGACACTCGACCATCAAAACACCATTAGAGCTCACTTACTTAGCAAAGGGATGGAAATATTTTAAGAGATTCATTGCTCAACAAAGTGAGTTTGAGCTCAAAACAAAAAGACCATTCTTTAATTCTGATCCATAGAGCCATGATGATACCGGTTCAAAACAAAAAATGGATATATCCTTTCTTCCCTTCACTATTCTTTTTTTGGGCCAGAGATCTCTCAAAGGCTCAAACCTCCTTTCCTTTTGTACTAGCACCTTTGATTTCAACAGTTCCAGATGAGAGAGAGAATAGGGAGAGAAAAATAAACAATTATGCATTTTTCTTTCCAACAGACATACTCTTTGGGTTATATTTCTGTGGTTTTCTTTGAAAATATAAAGACTAATAAAGGGTATGGAGGCCTTTTTGTCAATTCCATCAAATCTTATCATAACAGGTTTAAGTCATGACATAAATTAAAGGGGAGATATAAGTATTTATCTTAAAACTTAGGGGTGGTTTAAGTATTTTACCAAAAAAAGGGAAAACTCCAAATTAGTACCCTATACTTTGTCTAGTGCCACTTTTGTCCCTGAACTTTAAAATGCGACAATTTAGTTCCTGAACTTTCAAAAGGTGACAATCTAGTACTTTCCATTAACCAGTTCTTAAGTGTCGTTTGAAAAGACACAAATACCCTTCAAGTGTCATCTAATTCTCTTTATCAACCATTCAAACTTTGACAAAAACTGAACAGTCCCAAGTCCTTGCCTCTTTTGTTCAATAAAGTTGGGGTCACCAAAATGCCCACAGAGATGTAAACCTAACTTTCTTGTATAGAAGAGGCAAGGATTTGAGACTGTTCATTTTTATCAACATGTGGATGGTTGATAAAGAAAATTAGATGACACTCAAAGGGCACTTGTGTCTTTTCAAATGCCACTTAACGACATGTTAACGGATTGGTTAATGACAGGTACTGTATTGACACATTTTGAAAGTTCGGTTATTGAATTGTCGTGTTTTAAAGTTCGGGGACCAAAATGGCACTAGGTCCAAAGTACATGGTACTAATTGGGAATTTTCCCCAAAAAAAACAATCATATAGAGATATAATCAGCTATTTTAGAGAAGAGATTTCTTCCAAAATAAAAGTGCAGAGTTAGTAAGATGATTGTATTCAGAAGAATAAAAAGTGGAAAGAATTTGATGTCGAACTTTGATTGTTTTGGAGTTGAAACTCGAGGCAACGATGATCAAAACGCGAAGAAATCGATCTGTTTGGTGTAGAAGTAGGATGACAAAAAAATCAGAAGTCGTACCTCAACTTAAAAGAAGTGGTAATGGAGTGAGTGCAATCCTTTATAAGGAAGAAACTCGGAAGTTTATGCCTCTCCTTTCATTTTAACACACATGAACTTGTTGATTTGGATGACAGATTCTTTAACTGTAAAATTGCAAAAATTTACCGAATACAATGACAGATTCTTTAATAGTTAGACACACAGTCATGGAGAGAGAATTGCGCTAATTAACATGTAATGCTCATAAATCTATACTACTTTAAAAAGCACGAATAGCCTCGATAAAATTTCTGGAATTTTCGGAGGACAAAGTTTACTCTTCCATATTTAAATTTATTGATAAAACATAAAGGCAAAAGGGTAATCAATTATTATATTAAATGAGTTGAAAAGAGACTATTATAAGATAATCAATGCATTCAATTTCCTCTCATTAAATCTAACACTTAAAGTATTAATTTACATTCTCCTTTATTGAATCATATATTTAAGGAATTTAATTTCTTCTCATTATTAAATTCTATTAATTATGTTCATACATAATAAATTAATAATTCCAATAACATACTTTTAAAATCTACCTAAAAAAATAGTATTTTCATGTAGGAAGTGGTAAGAAATTAAACCATTTTGGGTCAAATGGGCCACATGTGCTTAATTACTAGTTAAATAAAAAGGTAAAATAAATTAGAAAAGAGTAGTTTGGGCATTTAGAAAATTTTAAACAGTCAGACAAAAATCTTTTTTGAAGTTAGTAATGCTAACAGAGGGGGTCTTTGTCACTGACCCCATAGTAGGGGGGTTATTTACCCTATACTTTTTGTATTAACAACAAATTCAATGAGGGCATAACTGGTTTAAAAAATAGATAATGTATTTCATATGTATAATTTATATAAGAAATATATTACTATACATATTATATAAAAATAATATTTTATTAAATACTTATTAAGATCATGAGCCACTCAAGCTGAATATTACGAAACTCGAATCTCGACTCAATTAACTATTTAAGGTCAGCTCAAACTCGATTATCTACAACTTAAATTTGAGTTTTCAACAAGTCAAGCTCAAATAACTCATGAGTAGCTTGACACAATTTAACATTCTATAAGTACGTTTAAGGATTTTTCTCTAAACTTAAAATACAGTAAAACTTTTGTCTAGGCATCCTCTCGTTGTAGAGATTGGAATTATTATAGGATCCATATAAGAAATGTAAAGATAAAAAGGTTCATGATTCATACACCAATATAGAAAGGTCTTAATGATTTTTCAACCTAGTTTTTTTTTTTTTTTTTGTGGAAAAACTGTTATATTAAGAAGTTAGTTGAACAGAAATTAAATAAGAAAGTTTCAGAAGATTATGCATTAAATTATTAAAGTAGTTCCTCTGCAACTATATATATGCGACCAAAGCAATATGGGAGTGACAAGAAACAGAATGGCTCAGAGTGACATGATGCTTAAGAGTGTTCTGATGGCTATTTTTGTCTTTACCTTGCTTATTTCCTCAGGTAATTCCATTATTGATTCTTTGTCTTTGACTTGGCTATTGGGGTTAAGGAATTCTAACCCCATAGCATGTTACTTATGGGTCCTTGCATGGAGACATAAGACTGGTGTTGGATCTAGCTAGTAGGGGTGTCAATTGGACTGGTTTGGTCCAATCCGATCCAGTCCAATGGAGCCCATTCCAAATGGACCAGGTCCAATTTTGGGTCATTTTGGACCGGTCCAATTTTACCTTTAGACCATCCAATCTGTTTAAATTTGTTTTAATTTAGATTAATTTTAACCTAAATCTGGACACCTATATTCCTATCTCCCATAAATGGACCAGAGATTGGTTCAATCCAACCCAATGCAATATAAATTCATTTTGGATGGACTAAGTCCAATCCAATCCAATAAATACTTTGGACCATTAAGTCTAAACTGGCCTAATTCAATGTCTAATCCATCCAAATTGATTTTGGTTTGGACAGGATCCAATCCAAAACCAGTCCATTGACACCCCTACTACTAGCTAGGGCCCATACAACTCCCATTTCCCCAATGCCAAATATTTCATCCCACATTTTATGTATTGTAACGAAATTAATTTCTATATTGCAGCACAAGGAATTGAAGAAAAGGCTACTGGATGGGTTTATTGCCAAGGGCCATGCTCAAATTTCCCTGATTGCCAAGGGACCTGTATTTCAAGAGGTTTCCCTAAAGGAGGAAAATGTATTGAACCAGGTTCTGGTGCGGCTACTACTTGTTGTTGTTCTAATTGATGAAACTTTGGGTAGTCCTACCCTCGTCTAAACAATCTTGTCTCCAATAAGTGAGAGGGAGGGTTCTTTTTCAGATGCTGATTTTGTAGCATTTCATTCTCTTTATTAATTTGGAAAATGAAATGGGTTGTGCCAAATAAAATTTCTCATACATACCTATCTTTTTCAGAGCTCGCATCTCCTAAATTTTGTGTTGTGTACACTAACTAATAAAACTAATACGAATTCATCAAAATTCGCAGGGTGGTTTTGATTGCTTAGTCTAAGAAAGTGAATGTTCTGATATCATAATCACCCACTCTCATATTTTTTGTTATGCCTCACCAATTAAAACCACCTCAGTGAATTTTGATGAATTCTCATTTGGTAGAATTTAACACATTCAACAGTTGATGAATGAGGTTTTCCACCACAAACCCAATTAGTATAAGGAGCCAATTCCTGGATGGAAGACTTTCTGGCAGTTGAAAATAGTTTTGGGCAACATAAATATATTTTCTTAGATGCTGATTACATGTCTATCCTCTTCCAATTGATTTGATTTAGTGGGTAGGACCACCTTAATTAGTGGCAACCCCAACCACTTACATGCTGATCAGATGTCTAGCTATCATATTCCAATTAATTGGACAATTTGGACAAATTGATAAAGTGTTTATTAATCTACCATGCACCCTTTCTGATTCTAGCTTGAGGGGATGAAGAAATTAAGGTTCAACTTTGAAGAAAACAAAGCAAAACTAATCCCCTTGTACATCTTAATCCCTTAACATTCTACAAATCTGGTTCTAACAAGTAATGGTACAATTTTGTTTTCATAATTTCATACATTCTAGAAATCTGGAAGAGATAGTAGCACCATCATGGTAAGCCTTGCTTGGCCTTCTTTTTTCTTTTATTTCTTCTATAAGAAAAAGATTCTCATCGAGCTCTAGTGCAGTCAACTTTTAACAGCCACAAAATGGAAGGCAAGAATAGGGTCCTTTTAATAACAATTTGGATAAAGATGTTGTGCTTTCGTTGAGATATGCAACTAGATCTACCCATTTCTGTGGTTATTCTGTTATTAATGATGTTATTGTTATTGGGATTTCATCACTACAGTTAATATTTTAAGTGATAGACTTTTATATGTAATCTGCATGTGCAAAGCAAAGTGCATACTACAATTTATTGTGCATGTGGATAGCCGAATATGGATACATTATTACTATCATTATCATATCTAAAACTGCATGTGCAAAGCACGTGCACACTTACTATCACAACAATAGTTAGAACTGAACTGGAGAAATATAGGTAATTTACGAGTAAGAAGGATTCAGCTGGTTCTAGTTCTTTGGACAAGCAGTGAAGTATAGGAGCCGGTCACACTACTTCCTTTGCTCATACAAGTAATTCATACGCAGTTGCAAATCATTCATCCACCTCAGATAAGGAGGGACCTTCCTGGATTATAGACTCGAGAACATTTCAGTTCTTACCAATTGTCTTCTCCAGGAACACTCTTTGTGTTTTGGTAAAAAAAAAAAAACTCGAAGAGAATAACAAAAGCCACTCATATGATTCCCTCTTATTCCCTTTGGAAAATAGTAGTATAACTAGTGGGGACCCGTGCAATGCACGGGATTTGTCAAAGAAAAGTGAAATAACGGAAATTGATAACTATTATAAAGAAAGATTGCAGTATTGTCTAAAATAACTAATATTTATTTTTTGTTACAAAAAAAATTAGTAATTTAGATTAATTATATTAATACTTTTTAACAAAAATAATAAATTACTACTAATTAATAAAAATAATTATTTTTTCCATATTATCCGCTAGTGTTCTATTCTATTTGTTTTACTTTATTAATGATTAAATGTTGTAATTTTTTGTAAAAAAAAAGAGAAAGTCCTCAATTTTCGATGGTGATAGCTAGAATGGATTTCTATTGTTGATACAAATTTAATTAGTCAATTATATCAATTAAACTTTTATTGGGCTTTTAAGTTGAATGGATTTGCTTTTATTGAGCTCAAAAAAATTATTAAGTCGTAATATATTATTAACCGATTACAATTAACTAATGAACTACTTAACTATTTTTACATATTATTTAGTTAAATAGTGAATTCATGTAATAATAAAACTAATGCAATTATTCAAATTAAATAATTAGTTTTTTTTATTTTACATATCATTAATTATGCTTAAATCTCATATAGGGGATCCCCACTTCATATGAACGTATGGGTCCCATAAAGATCCTTTGAAACACCATTGTTAGCTCTTAAAAAATAAATAAATAAACACCTGTAACATTTAAATCAATCCCATTGAATCCCCCACTAATGAATGAAATAAATAGCAAAGAGATGTTAGATTAACAAGAGAAATACGACACCACAATTATAAAACTACTCACTAAGAAAGTGTTGGTACTGTGAAAATATCATGGATAAGACTGTGATTTCTAAGAATCTCATGGCCAGCTCAAAGAAATGGAGTCATTACCCATTTTTTAGAGGAAATGGGTCCTCATTTTTCAACAAAGAAAATTGACTTTAGTGCTTTTATAGTAACCCCATCCTCCACCAAGAAAGGTACTGAACCAAAAGATTTTAGGTTCCAAAGATTGGGAGAGGGAAGGTGTTAGGCACCCTATCTCCAAGATGTTGTAGCAGCCCCAAACGGGAACAATTCGGGTTCAAACTCTAGAAAAACACAAATGAATATGATTGCTCAAAGCTGCTAAAATCTGCTTAAAACATTTCAGACTTTATTCAAAATTGATTTGAAGTGATGCTATCGAGTCTTAAGTATTGATTTCTTCTTCAATTTGGAGGAAATAGGGAATGCAAGTTTTCCATGGTTTTAGGACTCAAGTAACCTAGAACTAAATTAAAAAAATAGGGAAAAACTTTTTCTAGCTGCTGGAAAACTAAATTGAGAGGAAAGGGCCTTTAGTTGACCCTTCTTTCTTTGTGCAACATTTTTCCTCGAGTTTGGATGGTTTTCTATGAACTTTGTGCATCCAATGAGAGCTTGGGGGCATGCTAAACATTGCAGTCCTGTATTTGTGCCTAATCATGGCAAAAAACATAAATTTGAGTATGTGCACATGTGGTTTTGTCTTTTCTTAGTTTTAAGTGGGGGTATCTTGGGTATTTTGAGCTCCTATTAGGATCAAGGTGCTGACATCAGTCCCCACTCTCTTAATGCGTTGAAATGGCATCTTCCCAGTTTAATGGTCAAATGGGTGAATTAGGACGTGAAATTTGATGTTTTGAGGGTTTTTTGGGTCTCTGAACAAGGTGGTGGGGTCTGATTGGCCAAATAAGGCTTACATGATGGGGATAGATGATAGGTAAGCTCTTGATCAATAAAATTTATCAAAATGGAATCAAGGCTTGGTTATGGGACAAACGAGAGAATTTTGGGATAAAATTTGGTGGATAGATCATAGGTTTTAGGCTTGGGATGCATTGTAGTATCAGACGCATTGAAATGGAATCTCTGATGGATGATTGGTTAAATCGATTTTAAAGCTGAAATTTTGTGTGATTGGTTGTTTAAGGATTTTGTCTCAAGTGATGGATTTTGATTTGGGATCAAGTATGGTGATGTGTTACAATCAAGATTGTCGAAAGGGAATCATGTATATTTAATGGTGGATTTGAGGGTATTTGGATTAAAATTTGGTCTATAAGGGTTTTAGCACATTCTAAAGAGGTTGGTGTGGTTTGGTTAAGCATTCAGGATGCAAGAAATGGGTTACAGAAGGGACTGATAAAAAATTAGGTGTTGATAGCTGGCCCTCTTTGTTGGAGGTAGTGAGCTGCTAAACAACAAAGAAAAAGAAGCACCTAGAGGCTTTTGTGAGGGACAAGGAGTTGGGGGAGAAAATTTTGCTATTGGAATTTCAGTCATGGTCAAAGTTGAAGTAAAATTAGTGTGGTTTGGTTAAGCATTCAGGATGCAAGAAATGGGTTACAGAAGGGACTGATAAAAAATTAGGTGTTGATAGCTGGCCCTCTTTGTTGGAGGTAGTGAGCTGCTAAACAACAAAGAAAAAGAAGCACCTAGAGGCTTTTGTGAGGGACAAGGAGTTGGGGGAGAAAATTTTGCTATTGGAATTTCAGTCATGGTCAAAGTTGAAGTAAAATTAATGCATTACGTCAACATTTTGTATTTGGAATGCTGGCGAAAGGAAGGTATTTGCACATTTTATCAAAACAATAGGGAAGGTTTTTTAAGGTCAAAACAATGGGGAGTATTATAGGATTGTAAGAAAAGCCAAGGAGGTTTTATAATTTTCCTTATTTTTGAATGAAATTTAAATTAATTTTAAAATAAATAAATACATTATGTTTAAAATTAATATTTTTTATTAAAATTTTAAATTTGTGAAAATTGAATTTGTTTAAGTATATTAATTATTTATTAAATTTAATTCCTCATGAAATTTAATCAACTATAAAAAATTTTTAGCGTAACTTAAGTTGGTTTTAAACTAATAAAATTTAATTATAAAACTAATAATTGTTATATATATATAGAGAGAGAGAGAGTCTTGAAAGTGATTGGTCACTTGAGTTATTTTATTCAATTTATGCTGTATCATGAGAAAAAACAAAGCCATAATTATCAAATCTTTATTATGTACTAATAGAAATCAAGATAATGGTAAAGGAATTCTATTATTTGTTTCTTTTTTTCTGAATCCAAATGGTGAACTAGCTAGTTCATTTCCAAAGTAAAGAAATTATTCTTTACCCAAATCCAGATCTCTGAAGTTAAGATATGCTTCCTTGGGCCACTTGGAAACATAAGGAGTAGTCATGCATGTAGCTATACAAGTTTTACTTAGCTCCTCAAAGAAAGGACACTTTCATCCTAAAATTGTTTATTATTGGCCCACATCAATTTTATTGCCATGTCAGATAATAAGAAAACAGAGACATAATGTCTTTACAAATGGATGTAACTTATGAACTTCGTTAAATTGGTTCTTTTTTTTTTCCTTTCTATTTTCTAAACAAAACCCTAAAAACGACCTCACTCTCCAAATTGAAGGTCATTCTCTACCGGCTAGACTCTTGATCCTTGGTGAAGTAAGGCTAATTAACAATCCATTGTCTTCATCATCTCTGGTTAAAAAACGGTAAGCATATACCTCTGTTATTGCTTTTCTTTTTTTTTCTACTTATATTTAATAGGGCACAAAAAAAGGCTCCCTCTCTTAATGTGATTCTACATCTGTTACTATTCTTTGTTTCTGTTTATATTTTCTAGAACTCAAAAATAAATAACTTTGTTAGAGTGTTTCTATGTCTGTTATTATTATTTATCTTTCTTTCTCATTCTTACCTCTTACTCAACTCTGTTACTATTATTATTTTATTTATTTATTTATTTTTGAAGTCTAATCTTATTGGAATTCTCTCATGGATACTGGAAAGTGGTTTTGTTTAATATAATGAATATATAATATGAGAAAATGGAGATGTGTCCCAACTTTTCTATGCATTTTTTTTATAAATTTTGTATTCTATATATTCTGAAATTTTATTATTTAACTATAATATCATGGATGGTCTCTTTTGGCTTGGATGTTTAAACCAATTACCCACCACCCCAACAGAAAAAGTGGTTTTGTTTCTAGTTGATTTTAAATATTTATTCCATTTCCATTATTAATAAAAGCATGTTTTATTTATTATGATGAGTATAATACTAGAAACATTCACAAATTTTTATATTTTTATTTCTATTTATTTTAAAAATATTATTGTTTTATTATGACATCATGGATTGATTGACACATTTGACCTAGACAATTGAACCACTAACGTACCTCTTAAACAAGAAAACAATTTCGTTACCTGGTTAGTTTTAAAATTTGTCATTTCTATCATTAAATAAATATACTTCTTATTCATTATATGCTTCTTTTTTGCTTAATATGATAAATATATAATATTAGAGTGTTCCATTTTTTTTACAAAAATTTCATTTCTTTAATTGTTTGTATTATAACTATTTTTATATATCTATTTAGTTATGACATCATGGTTTGACTCATCTGTGATGTTATAGAGATGGTTGAACCGCTAACCTACTACCAAATGGAAGATTGTTTCATTATTGGATAGATTTAAAAATATAGTTTTTATATTATTAAAATTATGTGGGATATATAGTCATATAGATTTAATTAGCAAATATTTTATAAAAAATTAGTGGAATTCAATGGTGAGAAAAATGCCTTAAATATGGGATTTAATGATAGAAAATAAAAATTAATGCCTTAGTCATAAATCTTAATGAAAGAGAATTTGATGAATTAGAAATGATGATGTTAATAGTTAGAATATTCTTATTAAAACCTATAAAGCAAGGGCAAGTTTAGATTTGGTGCAAACACAAGTTTGTGAACTTGGTTCTGTAAAAAAATATGACTGAACACACCATTGTTCCTTATACATGCATGAGACCCATGTGGGATGTGGGCCATGAGTATGAAAAACCGACAAGCTGGCTTGTAATTGGCAAATAGCCAAGTCCTCAAACTTGTGTTTATAGTAGATCCTATGGTAACAAAGACAAGTAATCAAAGTATGGTGTACTGGTGGATTTGTTATTTTTCAACTTAAAGACTTAGCTTTAAATCTTCTTATTTGCATTTTATATCAATGTTTTTTAACTTGTAGTTGAAACAAATAGTTGAATGGATTGACCTATCAACTGAAAGAATGGTAGGATCCATCCAATGGACGCCATGAAGGTTGCGGAATGGGTGGGCGAATTTCAAAAATTTTCCTACCTTCTCCCAACTGGGAATCATATTCCCTAAATTTAGAATATAATATTCAAGGATCCTACTTGAACCATAATCAAACCAGATCTGTACCAAAAGACAAATGGGAGGAATATACATGATCCGGAGAAGCACTATCTCCCAAAGTTGGTGTTCACGCCCAAAGAATGCTCCAAGATCCGTTCCTGCTGAAGATGACACAGCAGTCGATGGAACATAACCAGCAGGGTGCGTCCTACACACTGGATCCTTCACAAGAATCCTCTGGAAGTACTAAACACTGGATCTTTTTCAGTCTTTCTTGCAAGACTGATGTCAAGAACAGATTTCTTGACTTTATTTTCTGCAATGATCTAATCTTGCAATGGCAGATGGCGGCGGCAGGAGGAGATCTCCAAAACGAAAAAGGGCTGAACTGCTTTTCTCTTTTTCTGGAGAGTATGAGATCTGATCTCAATTCGCAGGAACCTTTCTTGCGATTTTCTTGGTTCAAAATCTGTTGTATTTCTCTCTCAATTGGTTAGGTTTTCTCCTCCTTTCTTCTTGATTAAGAAACCTCCTAAATCAGGAGTCATCCCAATCCAAATCACTATTTGGATAGGGGATTATCTTAATCCTACCTACAGATAGAGTTAGGTTACTCCTGATCTTATCTGGAGGTTACCAGATTCAAATCTAATTTGAATTTGGTCTCTAAGAGTGGATAAGGCTAAAGGCCCAATCCTTTTACTAACTTCAATCTCAAATTCGCCCCATGGATGGGTGGTCATATCAGCCCACCTCGAAATGGGCTTTTGGCCCATTAAGTGTTCAGTGTCTAATTACTTTCCAATCTGCTGCCCAGTTGGGCTTCTTTGTATGGCATGGGACCCAAGCATTGATCTACACACCAGCCACATGGGTTCGGCCCAGCCTTTAATACAAGGCCCAGCCGAATTCACTGAAAAACTCAATGAACCCCTTGAGTCCATCATATGTACCCTATGGGCCCAACACTTACATTAAGTGGTCCCTGGGCCAAGCTATCTTATAAAAACCCAGGGACTGTGGGCAAGTGCAAGATTAGCCCATCAGGTATTATACTAAATGGTCTTACACTTAACCTCTCAGCCCTTAATGATCAAGCACTGCCCGACAAGAGAGGACCTCTCCCTCGGCTACAAGGAACAGTGCCGCACTTCCCTCTCACATGGATCCCGGGAATTAAAACCATTTGCAAACAATTTGAAACCGTACATAGAAATATAAGTATGTTAATTTTGCAAAAACAAAATTCCAACGATTGAAATCAACTGCCGGCAGTTTGGTTTCCATCAGAGAGAGTGCATTCCCGATCATTACCCTTTGTCCGACAAAGTGGCTGATTCTGTCACTATGATCACCCACTCAGATGAATTCTCAAACTGCCCCAACATACCCAGGTTTTGATCCCCGCTAAGGATCTCACTGATTGGCATATCAAAGGCAGCCTGATCCAGCACCTAGTGAAGTGTCATAATCGAGTCTAGGGGTCAGGTGTAACTTTCCAGTTTTGCCCATCTATCTCCAAGGTCCAGGGCAAGACTGGAAATCTGGTCCGGTTCAAGGATTCAAGTAATCCCATACTGTATGTGCCTCGGGTCTTACCCTCGTGGCTGAGACAGGCCATCCCAACACTTGGTGGCACACCAGCATCAGCCTTGGCAGGATAAATCTCCCCAGACTTATCCAATGGCTGTGAACATTTAAAACTAACATGAATCTCTCTATAAATGTCCAGTTTTAGGGTTTTACACAGAATTAAACCAAACAACATGAATCAAACATGCACTTTATTTATTTCCACTAAATAACAAAAGTACATCAAATCAGATTGAAGCTAAGGGCATACATAAACTGTCTAACATCAACCACACAATTTTTTTTTCAACTTATAGACTTAGCTTTAAATCTTATTATTTGCATTTTATATCAATGTTTTTAACTTGTGGTTGAAACAAACAACCAAATTGATTGACCTATCCACTATACAAATTTAATCAAGAGTTTATTTCAATCCAACCATTTGAGAAAAAAAAAACATTGCTTTGGTTAATAACTGGATGGCCATATTGGTTGAACTGCTGACCTATTTGACTAAGTCAATAGGACTTGGGTAAGATATTAATTCTTTTTTTTGTATTTTAGCCATTTCCTTATTTAATAACATTAAAATTAATTTTTATGCATATTTTGATTTAATATATGATGGATATATAATATTAAAACATGCTCAAATTTTTTATAAATTTTACAAAAATTGTTATTTTTAGTTTATGAATTTCACATTGACTTATTAAACTAAAATACAATTTCAACTGATTTTTATAATATTGATTTTCATTTACTATTTTTGTCTTATGCTCAAATCAATTGGTTAGACTAGCCAATTTATCACTTAAACAAAATTTTGGGTCAATTTACCACCAAGCTATTTGCCTACAAAAGTACATTGATTTAACCACTATGTTATCAATGTAGCAAATTAAACCGTTGAACCATTTAACTTAGTCAATGGTATATGGGCCTCAGGTGCATGAATTTTTGTTATTTATTGTGGTATTTGATAATTTTTCTAAGGAAGTTGAATGAAATGACACTTGTAGTTTTTTTCTAAAAAAAGTGGGGTCATTGATCATATATGAATTGGGAGCCGCCTGGGGAATCTCGAGGTGCTCCTTCCTTTGCTTCAGTGGTTGTTGCCGCTGCGAATCCTTTTCCTACCGTTCTTGATCCACCGGCAGTGGATATTCCTTTGAAGGTACCTTCGATCAAGTAGGGGAGAACTGGTGGTGCTTTTCTCAGAAGAAGATATTGAGAAATCTCTCTCCCCTCTCCAATTTGCTTTGGTTGGAAAATGCTCATATGGTCACCCTTCCCTAGCAGAGATCAAGGAATTTTTGATAGGTACTTTTAGACTCCAAAAAGCTATTATGGTCACTGATTAGATCTGAGGCATGTGCTTCTTTGATTTGAAATTGAGGAGGAATACCTTAGGGTTTGGCTGCGAGAGGCTGTTATTATCAAAGACTTTCTGCTAAGATTTCTGAAATGGATGCCTGGTTTGGAGTTAGGATGGGAACCTTCAGTGGTTCCTCTTTGGATTTCTCTACCAATGTTGCCGATTAACCTGTACAATGACAGGTACCTGCGATCAATTGCATAGGTAGCAGGAAGAGTGCTAAAAGTTGACCTAGAAACTACTCGTTTAACTAGAACAACCTCCCCAAATACTGCACACTCTGCTCCAAACATGGTCACGATGAGGGAGAATGCAAATTGAAACTGAAGAGAAATTCGAAATCTAAGGGAGAAGTCGCCAAGTCTAAATCCACTTCAGCTCCAAAGCCTGTTGAACCTAAACAAGCACCCAAGAAAAAAACAAACTTTGAAGCAGGTTTGCTAGGAAGTTTGAAGAACCCCAGCAACTGTCCCAGAAATTGAAGTGATAGAAAATACAAATATAGAAGAGATCTAGCCTCCACAACCTGAAATCCCAGAACAGATGATATTACCTATAGAGGGGGTGCGAAAATCCTTTGCTTCCAGAGATGATATTAGTTTGAAACCTGTTCGGCCAATCAGTCTGGAGACAATCTCCTTTTCGTCTAGGAAACCTGACAGGATCTGGAGTCTTGCGGATCTACAAAAATCCAAACGGGAATTGGACAAGAGGCTTTCTCGTAGGGGGTACAACATTGTCATCAATTCTGATGCTGAGTTGCTCGATAAAATTACTGAAAGAGCTCAAGGTTCCTCCTGCGCCTTATCTGAGGACGAAGTCAGGTTAGAGGTGGAAGCGAACTGGACATAGGTGGTTTGCAAGAAAAGGCCTTGCAAAAAATATGTACAAAGTGAGAACATACCAGTTACCAGATCGCAGGCTAGCTAAGGTATGAATACCTCTAGATGTGCATAATGAATGGTCTATTCTGGAATATTAGAGGGATTGCAAATGATCCCTCTATCACTCATTTGAAAGAACTGTGCAAAATGCATAAGTTAGGTGTAGTAGTAGTATCTGAACCCATGATTGGGGATGACAGACTTTCCCAGATTTCCAGGCGACTCAACATGACTGGTTTTATGGTTAATATTAGTAGTAAAATTGTTTTATTTTGGAATAGATTTTTCTCTGTACGGTTGAATGAGGATTGTGATCAAATCCTAACTGTGAAAGTCACCACTATTGCCAATGAGATTTTTTTTTCTTTTTGTGGTTTATGCTAAATGTGATCAGCTGGAAAGAATGTCTCTTTGGGACAGAATTCAAAACTTAGCCTCAGGTATTTCTAAACTCTGGTTGTTAGCTAGAGATTTTAATGTGATCACTTGGAGGAAAATGTGGGGGGAAGAAATCCTGATGTATCTGCAATGGAGGATTTTGTTGATCTGATAAATGCCGTAGGCCTGGTTGATTTGGATTTCTCAGGAAGCATATTCACATGGTGCAATAATAGAAAAGGCTTGGACTATGTTTGGGCTCGTCTAAATCGAGTTCTGGTTAATTCCAGCTAGGTGCAATCCTTCCCTTTGAAGCCTATGACACATCTTAATCGCACCTGTTCAGACCACTGCCCTTTGGTTTTTTCTGTTGGTGAGGAAAGATAGACAGGTCCCAAGCCTTTCAGGTTTTAGCAGATGTGACTCTCTCATCACTCTTTTCACACGGTTGTTAGGGATTACTGGATTGAGGAGGTTCATGCCAATCCGTTGGAGTAGTAGTAGATGTAGTAGCTGAAGGTTGGGATGATCCTAAGGCTCCAACTTCACATTCTAACTGAGTTAAGGCAGCTCTTGGTACAACTAATTTCTCTAAGGATGTGGATTTTGTAGCAAAAGAAGATGCACAATCAGAAGTAACCGTTGCATTGGCATTCCCTTTTTATTCTTGAGTCTTGCTGGAATAAGATGATGATACAACTTCCAACAAGTGTCTCTAATGTATTTTGTCTTCTTGCTATAATCACACACCATTCCCTCTTGTCTTTCATTTTCATTTCCCTCGCCTTATCACTAACAAGTTTTGATTTTACTGCTACCAAGGCTGATTCTGTGGGTGGGATTTGTAACATAACTTTCCTTCTACTCTCTTCACTATGTACTAGTGAATAGGCTTGAGACAAAGTGACATTGTCCCTAGTGAGTAATTGTTGCCTTACAATATCATAATCTGAATTCAATCCAACAAAAATTCAAACACTATTTGTTTTAACCAACTTCCTATATGTTGTTGCATCATTTTGGCTTTCCCATTCAATAGTCTCCAAGTGATCAATCTCATGCCACTGAGATTTTAAGGTAAAGAAGTAAACTGATATTATTTTCTCCCCTTGTTTAAGGTTATTCACTACACTTTTCAGCTCATATGCCCTTGCAACATTAAGGGGTTGTGAGTAGGATTCTCTCATATTCTCCTAGATTTCCTTAGCAATCTTCACCCATAAGTAATTTCTACTGATGTGTGGTTGCATAGAGTTGCACAGCCAAGTCAACACTAGATAGTTTTCTTGAACCCATTTTGCATAGGTTGAGTCTACCTTTCTGGTTTTTTAACGTCTCTAGTTACATATCCAAGCTTATCCCTTCCCCCAATAGCCACCATGGCTGATTAGGACCATTCCAGGTAATTTATGCCATCAAATTTAATAGTAGTAATATGAAAAGTATTATCTAACATACTCCTAGACCCCATAGGTCCTTCTCCAGATGATTTTGGTTTCCTTCCCACATGTTTCCATACTGATCTCACCATAAAGACCTCGCAAATACTCCCTTAATAGGTATGAAAGAGAGCTTATGTAGTAATCTAGTATAAACTACATGTATGAAATACTCCCTTAATTAACAGTCCAATAGTGAAATTAGAACAATAGAAGTAAATGCGGTAGGTCAAAAACACTAGAACTAGCTTGTTCTCAGTAGAAACCCTAGCACCGGCCTAGGGAGAAAAACAAAAGGACTCGGCTGCTCCCTTCCAGAAGATCCCAATCACTTCCTACAAGTTGTTGATCTCATAAAGGAACTATTTTCTACTCAAAAACCACTGAGCACCAATACCAAATGAAGGTTTAGCCCCTAAATCTTAATGTGATCCAAAGAACTTTGATTCTTCTTGGTTATTGGTGATCTCCAAGATTGCAGATCTTGGACAACAAGAATTTCTCCAATAAACCTCCAAGAATCAGGCAAGACAGACTGAAATATCCAACCCTAAAACATCCTCATGTAGCCGGTTGGAAGAAGCCTACATAGGAACCCTAGCAAGCCCTAAACCTTGTTGTGATACCAAGATGGGTGGTGTTGTTTACAATTAGCCTGTATTTTGATGTAGTTTCAGCAAGAAAACCAAAAGAAAAATAAGAGAAAACCAGAAGAAACAAGAGAGGAAGAGAAGAGAATAGAAGAAGAATGAGAAGAGAAAGGGAGGAGATCTAATTTAGTTTTTGCCACCTAAATTTAGTATTTACATGTTTCTATTATAACAAGATCTACAACAATAGTAGGCTTAGTGAGGCCCAAAAAGACTAATAACAAGGCACAAAAACTAATATTAGGTAAATAAAAAAAAGACAACTAATATGGCACGAGCTTCACTAATTTACTAGAGTGCTTCTCCACAGATGATGATGATGATGATGATAAAACAAAATAAAATATTGATAATGAAGTAGTTTTTTAAAATTATTATTTAAATAGTTAATACTATTACATAATTATCTAATTATATAATTATTAATGTAATAATATAAAGAAAATATTATTATTACTATTATTTTACTAATTATATATGTATTATTTTATTATCTATTAATGATTATTTAATTACCTATTTAATTATTTTATGATCTATTAATGATCATTTTATTATTAATTAATAATTAATTATTTTAATTAGTTGATTAAAGTATAATTATTAATTATCAGTATTGGTTTTAATTAATAATATTACTTGGTTTTTAACAACTAATTATTATTTAATTATTAAGTGATAATAATAATAAATGCTAATTCTTATTAATTATTTAATTCATAATTATATAATTAATAAATAAATAATTATTTTAATTAATTATAAGTGATTAATAATAATTGTAAATTATTAGTTAATTACTTTAATTAATAATTCTATATTTGTTTATTTTTAATACTTATTAATTAATTAATAAATGGTTAATTTTTTACAAATATTTAATAATTTATAATTTTTTATCATTTCTACTTCTATTAATTATTTTATATTCATTTAATTAATTTTTAATTAAATTGCTAAATAGCTAAACAAACTTTTCTCATATCTAAGCTTAAAATGGTCGGTTGTCAATTTTTTGAACTCATTAATCAGATTTCATAATAATATTATTTACGTTTAGGGGGTGTTCTTTTTTTGGATTTTGAGAGGGGGGGAAGTTGGTCAATGGGATTTTGGTTCCCATTGACCAACAATCCCATGTTCATTTTTCAGATTTATGTGAGGGCTAGGGAAAGCTTATTTTCCCAGGTAAGTGATATCCATCTCTTAGGTGGGTAAATAATTTCCTACATAGGGGGAAAGTTGCTAACACTTGAATGGGACAAAAATGACCCTTTTAATAATGAATTTTTATGGATAAAATGGTCATTACATTATTTACGTAGGAAATAAAAGAACATGGGTAAATGAACTTACTCAGGTAAGTGTTTCCCAGGAAAAGATTACCCAGGTAATTGCATTTACCCGGATAAGTAATTTACCGAAAAGCAAACGGGGCCTTAGACTTCAGAACCAAGAGAAATTAAGCAATTCCAATATACATCTAAAAGTAATTATTGCGGTTTTATATGTCAAACTTTGGTGCAAACAAATAGGCCTTTAGTCAAAAAAATTGAAGAAATGCAAGATTCTCTTTGTACTTTTTATAGTAATATAGATATAGATACAAATCTCTTTTAAAACCTTTGATTTCATGTTTTTTTGTATCTCTTTTTCTCTCTTTAAAAAAGAGAAAAACCTATAATGCCAAAAAGACATTATACCCAAAAGGGTTTTGACCAATCAAAATCAAGACAAGAGGGCTCCCCATTGAACATACCCCACAACCTATCCCCACCCGGAATTGGGAAATCTTGATATTCATGGCAAGCATGGGGGATGTTCCCAATGCATGGAGGGGATGGGCTGTGGGGCACCTAAAGGGCGCACTACGTGGGGAGCCCATCCGAACTCTTAAAAATCCTTATGAAATGTGATTAAAGTTATAAGTTTTAGGGATATTATCAAAAACTCATCATGATTTTGTTCACATTTTTCTCAAAACTCACCATGACTTTTCAAAATATCCAAAAGCCCCCATGTCAATTAAAAATAAACAGTTTTTATTAAATTTCCCGTACTACCCTATTAGTTCTAAGTTAGAATGTGGGACAGTGGGAGTATCAATGCTCATCATCTTCCTCCCGACAACTAAACCAGATGACCACGAGTTCTTCTCTCTCTCTCATATGAATCTTATACTCTTCTTGCCTTTAGCATTCAAATTGTCACGTTCAAGTCAGAAGCATTCATTGAGCTTTTGAAAAAAAAAAAGAAAGAAATGATGGGAAAAACCCAAAACCCAAAATTGCTTCTTTAATTTGCTCCACTACTGGGTTTCAGTGGCCTATACAGCACAACATGGCCGGTTTTATGTTAACCAGGTTTTTGGAGGGTGTTGTTAACGACACCAGTTTTAGAGGTTGTGTTCCATCACTAGGTTTGGTTTTCTTTGACAAAGGAGGTGGAAGTGGAGGAGTCTTAAGTCTTCTTATCATTATTATCTGTTTTTATACTTGCTCTTGGAGATTAGTGATGTCGTGAGTTGTAGAGATCTTACTCTTCAACTCTGTTATCATAGCAAACATAGAAAATAAGAAAATGGTAGATAAACGAAATTTAGCAAAAGATAAAGAAACAAGGGAAGCACAAAACTCGATCTTGGTCGTTGGAGGTTTTGGGATCCCTGGTATTTTAGATCTTGAGACCTAGCTTTAATTTTGGTTTTTTCCTTTCGGGGGGTTTCATTTAGATCTATAAGGCTTCACCTCTTTGCCTCCGGATTTTTGAAAGATTGATACATTCACTACTAAATAGGATGAAGTCATAGGTTGTAGAAGAAATGTGGAAAGTTTTAGTCATTCTCTGTCGACAACATTGCCGGTTTTGTTCATGTTGTAAGAAAATGGAGTCCGCGTTCTGTTCACCCATGGGTGCACTGGATGCGTGAACCCGCCAATGAGGGGTGACCACGAACCCTACCCCACAAGCACCGACGAGCTCAATCCACACCGGCGTCAGTCAACTCGGAATTCACCGGCGGCGAGAGAACTTGCATCCGGCGGTTATTCTTCCTTCACCATTTCAGCATGGAGAGGCGGCCATCCCGGTTGGTGTCGAGCTGAGTGAATTGGTTGTGAACACAGTCTTCAAAAGCTTGCTCGTCCTCCACAAAGCTGCGAACGGTTGCCCATCCAAAACTTCTACACTCATCTTCGTAAAATGTAAACAAGCTTCAAGCCTCCGATCAAAGAAGAAGAGGATGAATAAGAAGATCAAGTAGAATTTTTTTCTTTTCTTCTCTTAATGGTTTGTTCTGAGCAAAAATAGAGTTGGCTCTGCAACTATATATACATGATGCTCCGACGTTGAATTAGAATGACAAAGGCCTGTGGTTTAATGGGTTTTCTGTGATCTACAGACTACAGTGAGTCAACAAGCGTCAAGGAAAGGCAACCGCTCTTTCTCGAAGGAGGCCCACTGCACCGCCCCACTTCTTTAAACCGACATACCAATGGCTATTTCTGTGTATATGACGCTATTAAAGAATATAGGAACCGATTGACAGCAATGGATGCACCTAGTTTTGCGATTCATGCTTCTTCCCAATTGGTTGACACTCGAGACTTCTAATGATCCAGTGTGGTCCGCCTCCCGACTGAGTTGACCTCAAGCTCATCAATCATCTTTCAGCTTGTTTGGCATTTGATCCATGACTTAGCCATTTTCAGCAAGGATTTTTAGTGTTGTATTCCTGCATTAATTATGTTTATTGGGATCTTCATGCTATCGGGTTTTTATAGGGAAAAGAAAACAAATAGAAAAGGATTCCAGGAAAGAGACTCTGCACCTGCTGTTTTTGCGTTTCTATATATCAGCCAATCTGTTGTCTTGATGCTTTGCAGTTTACATTGTTGATCAGCTTGATCTTCTCTATAATTATTAGTTAAATAAGATAAAATATTCTTTTGTAATTCTACAATATTAGAGTCAACGATGAAGGAGCAATCTTACTGAAATTTGAATACTCATCAAGATGGTTGTCCTCTTCTAAAACCATCTGGACAGGAAGGAATCCCAAACCTTCGGTCTATTGAAGGTTTCATCCACCTCGTTATATTGGAAATTCACCCACCTTCGTTCTCCGGAAGAATCTCTCACCGGTGTTAAAAAAAAAGGTTCGGTCTGGTGAAAAAGAAAACAGAAATCCCTTTGTAAGAAGAATAAGTAGAAGAAAAAGAAGAAAAGGAGGAGGCCAAGAAGGTACCGCCGGAGCTATCGCCGCCGATGGCCGATGGTTTAGGTTACCTTCTGCTATGGTATGCTCGTCGGTGCGTGGGGAAGGAATCGGTGGAGGAGAAGCAACAAAACGAGAGGGAGGGTTCGAACTGAGGGGTTTTTTATTTGCTTTTGTCTTTTTGTGTCTGGTTCAACCGGACACCCCAGTTAACGGCCAAAGGCCCGATATCATTAGAAAGATTGGCGCCAGATGACGTGGTCAATTCTCATTGGTGGGTTCATGCATCCATTGTACCCATGGGTGCACAACGTGGACTCGAGGGCATCGGCCATCAAGTCCTTAAAATCTTGGACTTCAAAGCTGAACCTAGCCAAGTTGTCCTTGATCCAAAATTCGTTGGTTCTCTCAGCTTGGTTAAGATCCATGTTCCATGCACCTGCACAACACTGGAACGCCCCACACAGCTGGAATCTCCACCGCCCCCACACAACACCACCAAGAAAGTAGTGTTGCAAAGGTCATCGGTGAGGGTAATGAACGGCGGTGTTGTGTGGGAGGTGGGAAAGGAGGAGAAGAGAAGACAGAGGGAATGAGAAAAGAGATGGAGGGAAGAGAATAATGGCCTGATTGATTGCTATTGAATGGCACAGAAATTCTTCTGTCCATATAACAGACAGATGATGCGAACTCATTCAAATGTGTCCCGCCTACAGTGCTTTGTGGGATGACCCATTTATTCAATGGTTAGAATACAAGGTTAGTTTGGTCATATAAATTATGTGGACAATTTCCGTAAATTCACAATGACAAGTGAATTTGAACAATAAAAGCTTTCTTAGGGTGTTTTTTGAAGGTTTTGAAAGTTTATGCTGAGTTTAAGAAAAATTTAAACAGTCGTGGTAAGGTTTTAGATAATATCTCTAAAGTTGTGTTTCTTTGCGATAACGTAAATACATATTTTGCATAAATATTCTCTTTTCGATTTAAGAATGCAAAATGGATTTATAATGTAGACTATTTTTTATATTCTTCTTGTTTGGTTGAAATTGGTGCAAAGCGTGGATCACATCATTAAGGTTGTGTTTGAAAACAATGCAAACTAAGTGTAAATCCCAGTTTAGGGTAAATTTAAACTGGTTCACTTTTGCATCAATTAAAAAGAAGTAAATTTACATTGGGCTTTTGATAAAAAAAGGCTATACTCTATTGGAATTCATATTTGTATCCATTACAACTAAAAACCTGTTTGGTAAGAAGATAAATTTGTCGTATAAAACTAACTCAATTTTACAATTTATATAGACCATTTTACACTCTACATATTTGTCAAACACACTAATTACAAGAAAAACACAAATTTATATCCAAAAAATGGATACACTAATACTCTCTTCTTAGAATACAAAAATCTTTATATTTTTGCATGTCAAACAAGAATTTACATTTACCCCCCAAATTCCCAATGTGTGCTGAATTGTGGATATGGGGCGCAGATGTGATCTCGTCACCAAATGCTTATGTGATCTCGTCAACAAATGCTTACAAATTCGAAGCGTACCCAGGTTGGGCGTTTGTATTGCAAACAAACGCAGCCTAAATTGTTTCGGTATCATGAGTTTACGGCATCATAGTCGATCTTGCACGACGTCAAGCGCATTTGACCATGTGCAAAAATCCCTGTGACGTGCATTTGACCATCTGCAAAAAGGCTAACTGACCATGTGACGTGCTTCATAAAGCGGCGAATTGTTTCTTCCAACCGTACGACTTGCAGTACCATCGCTGACACGTGTCCTAGCTCTGAAAACCTCATGATTTGAAATCGGGTCGGGTGTTCCGACAACACTGCACGTGTCAGTACCCAATTGGTCATAATTGAATTCCGGCGTGGCGTGGCTGCCCACGAACGACCCACCAAGAGGGATTTTAAAGGGGGAGAAAGAGTAAGAACATGAGGAGATCTGCGACTGCGAGAATAAAATTCTTTGATCTCCTCTCGTGGCGCAGATAGGAGTTTGATTTCGTTCTCTTTGCAAATTAGGGTTTTTGTCTTCTGGTATCAGGATTTTGAGGAAAAAGGCGACGGAATTGAGCTGTTTATCAGGGGAATTATTGTGTTCTTTTTGATCTGGATTTTATTTGAATTCAATAATCATTATATTATTTTTCTTTTTTTATTATATGGCGTGAAGCCTGAGGACTTTGGAATGCTTAATTAAGGTTTTTGGTTATTGGGCTTATTCATTTTGGGAAAGAATTCTGTAATGGTGAAGAAACTTGTGAGAATTCGAGCGGGATTTGAGTGTTTTTGAATGGCGTCAGCACAGGTTTTACCCAACCCAGCAGTTTCTTCGCGTAAAGGGCATCTTGAAGCTGGAAAGCGCAAGGTATTGTATTGATTTTGTTCAAATGCAATGCAGTTCCATGTACTTCTATCGTTTATATTGTCCTGGTTGCAATTAATTAGAAACCTATGCAAGGATTTGAAAGTGCTTTTTCTTTTTCTTTTGTTTTTTATTCTTACCCTGTGTTTGAATTGGGAAAAGGGGAACTTATTTTTCAATGTTTTGGACGATTACGCATTTTATAGTTCTCGCTCTATGGATATTGTTTCAGTTTCTTTGAGAGTAAAAGATCACTAAACTTAATTTGGTGCATTTGGACAAATTTTTCTCACCAAAGATTGTTAGTGGTTTAGGTCTGAGGCATGGAATGTGGACATCTCTTTGCTTGAAAAATGGTGGTTGAGGTTAAGCCAAGAACCAGACACCCTTGGGGAAAGTTATAGCTTCCTAATCTATCAAAAAAAAAAAAAATCTAAGGTTTTGATGTTTGCCTGTTTGGAAAGGATTCTAGATAGCACAGGTGTCTTTCATTGAAGGAATTGTTTGCAAACTCGAGGTTGTCTCTAGAATCCTTGGGCTGCTGAGCAATCTGCCAATGGCTATTGGATTCACCTAAGTAATTCACAGTCTTGTTCTTTTTCAAGAAGCCAAGTAGCCAACCAACCATTCTTGAGAGGGGAAGCTTCCCAAGTTCGCAGGTGGCATTCATGGTTTCAGGTGCAGCTTTGAGGAATTTCCTAATTAATGATAAATTATCAACTAGAGATGTGGATCTACCAAACTTGGATTGTGTCCTGTGTCAAGAAGTGGAGGATAATGCAAGTGAACTGTTGATACATTTCAAGTACAGTTCAGTGTTATAGGTCTATTTCTTGGATATATTTGGCATTACATGGTTTTATATTTCTCTTGTACAGTCCATGACACATTAGATACTTGGCATCTTTGGTCTTAGGAACTTAAGAAATAGGATAGATCACTATGGAACACCATACTTTTAGCCACCATTTGCATAATATGCGGTAAAGGAACTCAGATTTTCCAGCAGCTGCTGCCAAGTTGAATTTTGAGAAGTTCAAGTAGGCAAAAATTGCTCTTGGGAAAAGGATTTTAGGGAAGTACCACTGCTTCTTTATTTTCTTTTGAATTCCTTTACATATTTTAATGGTTTTCTGTTCATTATTCTTTTTATAGCTTAGATCCAAATGTGCTAGCACCTAGTTGTACAGGGGCATGCTTGTTCACAGTCTAGTTCTTTGGCTAAAGCATGACAATTAGATGTATCAAACAAGAGATATTGTTGAGAAAATAATCATTTTTCTAAAGACAAGAATCCCAAATTTACTATTGTGCTAAAGATCTGAAGTGCATGAGGCTAAGGGGACATAACTGATCAAGCATCTTGTGTAAGATGTGTGGGTCACCTTGGGGGGGGGGGAGTATTGGAGTATTCAAACTGTATTATGCATGGAGAAAGGGGACATTTTAGAAACTGTATTATGCACGGATCACCTTGAGAGAGAGAGAGAGTTACTGTGGTTTGAATCCCTATTTTTCTTTTTCCCTTCCACCTATTCTTTTTTCTCCATTTCTTCTGTCATATTGTTCATGACATCAGTAGACAAAAGAAAAAGTTAAAGAATCTAGCAACTTGTGTGCTTCTTAAAAGTGAGAGTTTTCTTACTTGATGGTGAACCTCCAACTTTCCTCTCTTTTTGATTGGTCAGACCTGATCTGTCAGGTACAGTCATACTAGGACTGTACAACTTTGTATGGGCTTGGGTTGAACAGTTTTTAAAATTTCAAGGGACCTGACCCCAATATGATATAAATCTCCAGATATGCACCTCTATTCTTTTATAGTTTTTTTTCCTTGCCAATTTCTTTATATTATAGGGAAATGCTTAATATAAAGATTAGCAACTTGTACTTTGGTATCATCCTGATATAATGGGTCTTAAGATTTCTTTCTTTTTCTTGTTTGGGTACAAAATAATAGTCTTGGAAAGTGGCAACATAGGATTTTGATGAAGGAAGTGAAATGTTTGGCCAGGGAACTGAGGCAGCCTTTATAAGGGTCCAAAGATCAGCCAATTGCTTGGTTGATAATTTGGCAAGAGAGGTTGTAACTAACGACCACCATATTGGGGGGGGGGAGCTATTTGTATCATTTTTGTGTAGCCTTGAAACATGGAAGCTACAAACTTAGTTTTCGAATCTTGAATCATGGTTATCAGCAACACCTGTATTCTTGCATCTGCTTTTGACTTTTTGTCATGTATGGAGCCAATTTCTTTTATGTATCTTCCTAATCAATTGGTTTGCTCTTGCAGTAGGAGTTATTTATTTATTTTTTTGATATTCAACCTTTTCCTCTCCCTTGCAGCTTGAGGAGTTTCCCTTGTTTATTTGTATCATTTTTGTGTAGCCTTGAAACATGGAAGCTACAAACTTAGTTTTTGAATCTTGAATCATGGTTATCAGCAACACCTGTATTCTTGCATCTGCTTTTGACTTTTTGTCATGTATGGAGCCAATTTCTTTTATGTATCTTCCTAATCAATTGGTTTGCTCTTGCAGCAGGAGTTATTTATTTATTTATTTGATATTCAACCTTTTCCTCTCCCTTGCAGCTTGAGGAGTTTCGAAAAAACAGAGCCAGAAAGGCTGCATCAACTGGCCAATTACAGTCTAACAATAGTAGCAAAAATGGGAAACAACCAAAAGAAAGAGGTGTTATGCAACTTACTAATTCAGATGGATCTAATACATCCAGAAGGGAGGTTATTACTAACATTGAGCCTTTTAGTCTGGTTACAATCAGTGAAAGTAAAGCAATCAATTCTTTTGGCACTAGTGTTCCAGATCATGCTAAATTTCCTATTTCTGCCAATAATTATGGTGCAGCTTTTGCTAATCCAGTTCAGGAACCTGCAAAGGTTCGTGAGTTTGAAAATAATGATGGTTCAGATCATCATGGACCATTTTGTTTCAATTATGATCGCCTCAAAGACGATATGAGTGGTGACTTTGTTGCTTACACTGGAAGCCAAGGACTAACATCTGGGGTATATGGAATCCGAGATAGTGGAAGCCATGCTCACCAATTTAATTATTATTCTGTTGATGAAGCTAAGTTGAAGGAAAATGAGACCTCTTCAAAGGAAAATACAAGCAGAGATTCGGTTATACCCTTGGTTGGCATGTCAGTTAGTCTACCAGTAAAAAGTCAAATGAGATTTGGTAGCTCACCTTCCAGTGGCAATATGTCCACCTTATATGAAGGTAATATCATTTCCTTGAGTTTTGGTTTAGCTATTGCTCTTTTATGTCTTTATTTTCTACAAGGTAGTAAATATATAATTTCTTTCTATTTTAAATTTATTTTTTATTTCCTTCTATTTTAAATATATTAAGAAAGGACCCAACTATTTTTGGTTTTTGTTGTATGATAGCTTCTATTCATTATAGTAACAACTTTAAAGAGCTGCTTTCTGAAGGTGGACCCTATATGAATGCTAGTCAGGATTTTAATGGCCTCATGATTGTTGATATGGGGGAAAGGAAAGCTTAATAGCTCTTCTAATCAATGTCCTCTTGCAGACAATGCACCTTGGCAGGAAGCAGAATCTCTGTCTACAAATCTTCGTTTAGATCTCAAAAGTTCCTCTGATTATATGCCTCTATATGCACAAACATTTGGAACTGGAAGTGAACGATCCCGTCCATCTTTCCTTGATTCTATCAATGTAGCTGGGGTCTCTTCAGTTTCTTACTTTCCGTTTACTGAATCAGAAAAACACAAGCCATTTATGTCTAAAAGTTCAAAAATCCAGAGTGTGGATATTCTAGCATCATCTTCTCAGCAGCAATTTCCAGAGAGCGAAACTTTGAGACCTTTCTCCAACTTCAGATTACCAAATCGGCCCAGAAGAGATGAACTTTCTATGAATTCAGTTTCTGTTGGTAATGAACAGGAAGTTTTGAGACAGAAGTTGAAGGAAAATAGCATAGAAAGGAAGAATGAGTTTTCTTCATTGAAACAGGATGAAGAAATTGCTGCTTTAGAACAGGTTCTTATTATTTAATTTTCCTCGTCCCCACTTTGTGATTTTCATATTCACATGTCTGTAAAATACAGCATCTGTATTTATTTTTTTTTGGAAATGGAGATGATTTGCCATGAATGCCAGAATTGTCTGATATACTGCTAATGGTGATTCTTCTTTATTTTTGAAGATAAATAAAAAGAAAATTTATTAGAGAAAGAGCAAATAACAAATACACTTAGGTTATGGGAAACCACCCAAAAGGAAATAAGACTCAACAACAACCCTCCCAAACCCTACAAACTAAAAAAGATCTTTCCCAACCCTTACAAGAAAAAGACTCGAATAAAAACAAAGCATCAAATCCCAGACAACAACCCCCAGGAACCCAAACCAGAATTGAAGACTAACAACTTTCAGCAGACAGCTCTGCCCCATTAAAGCTTTATCTTTTTTGAAAGATCTCTCTTCCAATTCCGGGAACACTTTTCTTGCAAATTCTTCCCCTCTGAAAAAGGCTAACCCCAAAATCTTGGTGACCTGAACTTCCACTTCCACTATTTTTTTTCTGACTCAGCAATTCTTTCACCTTTCCTCACTCTATCAAACATCACCTCCTCAGCATTCTCCTTCCCTTCTTTATTCTCTTCAGCTAACTCTATCTTATCCCCTGGAAAGACTTCTTTTTGATTAATTGAAACAGATCCCAAAACCAGTGATGCAAATGGATAGGATCGGATTCGAATCAGGGTATATTCGAATCCGATCCGACACTGTTCATGTCGGATCCGATCCAATCCGAAGATCCGATCGGATCTGATAGGACTCGATCTGAATTCAAATCCTATCGGATTGGATCTGATTTGTTTTATTTAAAAATCAATAAATTATTAAAAGAAAAAAAATAAAATATACCAATTTAAATAAAGAAAAAACAAAAAATACAAGTATTTTTTAATTATTTTCGTCATATATATACATGATTTTTATAAAAAAATAAATAATATAACAAATTTATAAAATACAATATAAATAAATAAATAACATATATATATGTATTATATATATATTTATATTTATAAATATATTACACATCGGATCGGATGGGGGTGGGGGTGGGGGGGGTTGATCCGAATTCGATCAAATAGGATCGGATCGGATAATGATCCGATCCATTTGCACCCCTACCCAAAACCCTCCTATCCAAGCCTTCTTTCAAAGGGTTCGATTCATAGTTGACCTTTGTTAAATTCTGAATGCTAGACTTAATTTTTGTCCCCTTCCTTGTAAATTCTCTTGAATCTGCTAAAAGGACTGTCCCTAACAAGCCATTCCTTCAAATAGTGAAATACTTTGGTCTCATGAACTAACTGCCCATTGTCCTATGAAAACTTGTGAAATTGAAGCCAAGCCCCTCAAATCATCCTCCTTGCACACAGGCTCATGGTTCAAGGGCCTCGATCCTCCAATTATTTCCTAACCCATCTCATTGCTACCATTCTCACAAGCAAACAGATTATTCTTCGAAGAAATGGAACAAGAAACATTTTCCATATCACCTTCCATTGCTGAATCTTCTCCTGCCTAGCCATCTCTGAATGCTCCTTCGAAACCCGATCTTCACTAAAAATAAGATGTTGATCCACTACATCTTCATCTATTGAAATCTGATCACCAGTAAGAACTTCACCTTCCCTTACCTCATCTGAAATAGGAATTAAATCTTTCATTGTTCACAACTTCACCACCTTGGAGACTTTGAGCTTGACTGGGTTGCCCTGCTCCTTAAAACCCTTGATCTTGTTTGTTTGGATCCCTCTAAACCTGATGCTCATGTTTGGACTCCTAACCCTATGTGAATTTTCTCTTATGCATCCTTATTTTCTTGTGCTCTAATCCTAACCCTTTTTCTTTTCATTGTAAGGAAATTTGGTCTAAACCTGTTAGAATGCTAGAGTGTGTTCGGCTGATAGGGTCTCCTATTAGCCCATTCTTATGTTAATTTTATCTTGTAACTGGGCCTTTGCTAATGGGCCTAATCCTGTTTATGTTTTAAGATTCTGGTTGTCCCATTACTAATCAGGGGTATACCAGTAATTTTATTGTACTTTGTACTTCACTTATATTTAAATAAAGGCCTAGTCGACTGCTAACACAGTTCGACATTCTCTGCATCTAAGAAGTTCATCCTCTTCTTTACTACTTCGAGTTCAGCTTCTTAGTTTACATGGTATCAGAGCATTAGCTCCTTCCTGGTTTCAATCGGTGCACTATCTTCTCTTGCTGCCTTCTTTTATCTTCTCCTTTCTTTCTGGGTTGCTGCAGTGAAGACCTAGGAGTGTAAGGGAACTCAGCAAGTTCGAACCTAGGGTTTCTCTTGGTTGTAGGACTCAAGGGAAGTAAGTCCCAGAAGTAGATGTCCTACTAGTTTTTTTTAGCAAGTAGTAGCTATTTGGCTACGAAGAGAGGTCTGTACAAGACAGACCTAGTTGAGGACTGATTCCAACAGTCCTAGCACTAGCCGAAAGGGGGAGGGCTTCCTCTACAGTTGCAGCTTTGGTGCTCCAGCCAGATTTGTGCAGAACAGTGGTAAAGGCATAGCCTCCTCTACAGTTGCAGATTCGGTGCATCAGCAAGACCTTTACAAAACTGTGGCAACTTCAGTTACAGATCATTTCCAGGTCGGTTATCAGCCCTTCTTCTGGTATCAGCACTACTTCAGCTCTGTGAACTAGTTCAGTTACAGACCTTCATTTGCTACTGTACCCGAACTGGTTTAGTCTAAGTGAAGCCTATCCAGTGTGTTATCAGCACTGTGAACTCTGAAGTGAAACCTATCCGGTGTGCTACCAGCACTGTGAACTCTATGACCACTTCGGCCAGCCCTAACCAGAACCACCTACCGCACTGTGAACAAACTCTTTGACCGAAGTTAGGATGTCATCACTATCTGGTGAAGTTTCTTCTAGAGATAACAGATCTGTTACAAGGTCCTCAAACCTGGAGAACCCTAATCTGCATAGCGTGCAGATTACAAGTGTGCTATTGGATGAGTATAACTTTAGAGAGTGGTCAGTCTCAACAAGACTGTTCATTACCTCTCATGACCTCATAGGCTATTTGGATGGAGACAAAAAGGAACCAGAAATCAGCAGCCCTGAATACACTGTGTGGCGCAAGGAAAATGCCATAGTCATGTCTTGGTTGCTGGCCTCCATGACTCCTCGGGTGGCCAGAATTGTTCATCACTTCCCTACAGCTGCAAAAATCTAGGAGAAAGTATCTAAGACATATGGCCAAAAGAAGAACAATGCCAGGATCTACAGGCTGAACCAAGACATTGCAGCCCTAAGGCAAGGAGACATGTCTATGGCAACATACTTTGCAACACTGGAAGGCCTCTGGGAAGAGCTTGACCATCACTTGATTTTGGATTGGGAAAATGCAAGGGATAAGGAGAGGCATGACAAGCAGATTGAGGAGGGCAGAACCTTCAAGTTCCTGGCAGGCTTAGACCCTATATATGAAGGTGTAAGGTCACAGATTCTAGGGAGAGACGAATTACCTGAAATTCATCATGTTTACTACCTGGTGAGGAATGAAGAAGTAAGGAGAAAGGAGATGCAAGTTGATTCCCAGACACAAGCAATAGAACTATCTGGAGAACATTCAGCCTTAGTCTCCACTAAGGGAAACAGATTTTCAGACAAGAAAACCCTCAAGTGTACCCATTGTGGTGGTGAGAAACACACAAAGGAGAAATGTTGGGTATTGTACCCTCATTTGAAGCCAACTGCTCTGAGAAAGGACAAAAGGCAACATAAGGGCCATACGGCAAGTGGGAATCTTGCCACCAACAGCAGTAGTGACATCTCACGGAGTACTCAGCCAGTGTCTTCCTCCACCACAAAGCAGGTTGCTGATTCTGCTGGACCAAGTACCTTGGGATTTACAGCTAGTGAGGTAGAGGTTCTCAGCCGGGCATTAGCCCGTCTGAAGAACAATCCTTTAGCTTCCACCTCTCTTGTCAAATCAGGTACAGCCTCTGCATTTAGTGCAACTAATTCCATTAATTCTAGCTCTTGGGTGATTGACTCAGGGGCCACTGACCATATGACACACATGTCCTCATTATTCTCCTCATATCATTTGTTGTCTGGCCAGGATAAGATGAGAGTAGCTGATGGGTCACTCTCCACCATCTCGGGAAAGGGAGTGGTTGATCTAAGCAAGGATCTCTCTCTTAAATCAGTCTTACATGTTCCTAGTCTTACATCAAATCTGTTGTCTGTTTCAAAGCTTACAAGAAATTTGAACTGCAGTATAACTTTTTTTCCCTCTCACTGTGTCTTCCAGGACAGATTGACGAGGAGAACGATTGGGAGTGGTCGTGAGTATGAGGGCCTCTACTATTTTGATGCGGATGTCAGCTCAGCACTGCAAGCTTCTGCTACTACTAGTCCAGAAATTGTGGAGTCAAGAGCTAGGCTGCACTTGTGGCATGCTAGGCTAGGTCACTTGTCCTTTTCTTCTTTAGCTATGTCGTTTCCCGATTTATGTAAGGGAATTCCGAGTCAAAGTTTAGTTTGTGATGTGTGTCAAATGTCAAAACAATGCAGATCAATGTATCCAATTTCTAGTAATGAAATACAAGCCTCTTTTGATTTGGTCCATTCTGATGTTTGGGGTCCTTCACCCATTGTTTCCATTGATGGCTTCCGTTATTTTATCAGTTTTATTGACCATTATTCTCGGTGCACTTGGATTTATCTGTTAAAAGGACGTGAAGAAGTTCCACGGATAACTATGATGTTTTGCAAGATGATTGAAACACAATTTGGGAAGAAGATTAAACAATTCCGTTCAGACAATGCAGCTGAATACTTTGAAAGATCCCTGAACTCATTCATGGAAGACGAAGGCATGTTACATCAGTCATCATGTGCTTACACCCCTCAGCAAAATGGAGTTGCTGAGCGCAAGAACAGGCACCTAATGGAGACAACTCGAGGTTTACTTTTCCAGCACAATGTGCCCAAGCAATATTGGTCTCAAGCTGTCCTCACTGCATCATACCTGATAAATCGGATGCCATCTAAGGTACTGGGTATGAAGACCCCCTTTTCTGTGTTGTGTCCCACTCTTCCAGAATTTTCTCTTCCCCCACGGGTTTTTGGATGTACATGCTTCATACATGTGAATGATCCAAAGAAAACCAAGCTGGATCCTAAGGCTACAAAGGGAATATTTTTGGGGTACTCTCCTACACAAAAGGGGTATAAGTGTTATGATCCTGTCTCCAAGAAAAAATGTCACCAGAGATGTAGTCTTTTTTGAGTCTCAACCCTATTTCCAGTCTTCCCAGAATCCTCTTCAGGGGGAGTCTAGTGGAATGGAAGAGGATTCTCAGTCTCCCTTCTTTTTGTTCCCCTTTCATCTCCTTCCACTACTCCTAGCAGTAACATTCCGGGTCAACCTAGTGAGACTCCAGCTTCAGCTGATGCTTCTGATGACTCTAGCAGGCAAGAGAAAGAGATACTCACATACAGTAGAAGGAAGAAGGGCCCTCAGCCTCATGATTGCAACCAGTTGAACTTAGATCAATCTGTCTCGGCAATCCAAGGTATTTTCTGACTCTCTCAATTCAGATTTGGATCTTCCTATTGCTCTCCGTAAGCCTGTTCGTTCTTGTACCACTCGGCATTCCATAGCTGATTATGTCTCTTACTCACATTTATCACCTGCCTATCATTCATTTGTGTTTGCTCTTTCCTCTGTATGTGTCCCTCCAGATATTCAGAGGCGGTATCTGATCCAAGATGGAAAGAAGCCATGAATGAAGAAATGAAAGCCCTAATGAAAGCAAGAATGTGGGAATTGGTGGACCTGCCAGAAGGGAAAGGCATTGTTGGGTGCAAGTGGGTATTCACAGTAAAGCACAGGGAAGACGGGTCAATTGAAAGATACAAGGCCAGTCTTGTGGCAAAGGGATTTACACAAAAGGAAGGAATTGACTACAAGGAAACCTTTGCCCCAGTAGCAAAACTCAACACAATCAGGGTTCTACTGTCATTAGCTGCAAAATTCTCTTGGGAACTCTATCAACTGGATGTGAAGAATGCTTTTCTAAATGGTGATCTACATGAAGAGGTATTCAAGGAACCCCCACCTAGATATAATGTTGGAAAGGTGTGTAAATTAAGGAAAGCTTTGTATGGCTTGAAGCAATCTCCCCGGGCATGGTTTGAGAGACTCTGTACGGCCATGGAAAAAGTGGGGTACACTCAGAGCAGTGCGGATCATACATTGTTTACAAGGAGGCAGGATGGAAAACTTACAGCTCTCATTGTTTATGTGGATGATATGGTGATTACTGGAAATGATGTGAAAGAGATGAAGAGGTTGAAGGAGTTCTTAGCTTCACAATTTGAGATCAAGGACCTGGGAAATCTGAGATATTTTCTCGGGATTGAAGTTACTAGATCAAGAGAAGGAATCTACATATGTCAACAAAAATATGTGCTAGATCTCCTAGAAGAAACAGGCATGATGGGGTGCAGGCTAGCAGACACACCAATAGAACTGAACCATGGATTACAAGAATCAATGGGTGAGGAATACTGTGATAAGGAAAGGTACCAAAAATTGGTAGGAAAACTGATATACTTATCCCTCACTAGGCCAAACATTGCCTATGCAGTGCATGTTGTTAGTCAATTCATGCACTCACCAAAGACTCCTCATATGAGAGCAGTGGAAAGAATTCTCAGATACTTGAAAACTTGCCCAGGGAAAGGAATTCTATTCAAGAAGAACAGTAGACTTGAAATTGAAGCCTACACTGATGCTGATTGGGCTGGGTCTGTTGGGGACAGAAAATCAACCTCAGGTTACTGTACATTCTTGGGAGGAAACCTAGTTACATGGCGCAGTAAGAAGCAGAATGTTGTGGCTAGATCAAGTGCAGAAGCAGAATACCGAGCTATGGCACATGGGGTTGCTGAACTCTTATGGCTCAAAACTCTCCTTAATGAGCTTGGTATCAAGACTGAATGTCCTCTCAAGTTGTATTGTGATAATAAAGCAGCTATCAACATTGCCAACAATCTCGTGCAAGATGACAGGACAAAACATATTGAAATTGATCAACACTTTGTCAGAGAGAGAATTGTTTCAGGGGAAATCTATGTGCCTTATACTCCATCAGAAATGCAGATTGCAGATGTATTAACAAAAGGGATGGCAACTACAAAGTTCAAGGACATACTTGGCAAGCTGAACATGATTGATATCCATGTTTAGCTTGAGGGGGAGTGTTAGAATGCTAGAGTGTGTTCGGCTGATAGGGTCTCCTATTAGCCCATTCTTATGTTAATTTTATCTTGTAACTGGGCCTTTGCTAATGGGCCTAATCCTGTTTATGTTTTAAGTATTCTGGTTGTCCCATTACTAATCAGGGGTATACCAGTAATTTTATTGTACTTTGTACTTCAATTATATTTAAATAAAGGCCTAGTCGACTGCTAACATAGTTCGACATTCTCTGCATCTAAGAAGTTCATCATCTTCTTTACTACTTCGAGTTCAGCTTCTTAGTTTACAAAACCCGTCCCCCCTAAGGTGAGAGCCTTTTGCTGGGAAGTCTCTGTTTGTTGGAATACAGTTGCCGAAGGAGAAGAGAAGAAGAAGAAGGAGAGGAAGATTTGAGAATGGTGGCAATGACTCTCTCAGCTGGCCCTGCTCTATTATAAATAAGAGTATTACATAAATAGACTAGAATGCCCCTGATTAGTGATGGGACACCTAGACAAATAAAACACTAAATTAGATTAGGCCCAATAACTAAGGCCCAACAACTAATGACTTAAGACCCAACGAAGATAAGCATACATATTAAGACAGCCGAACCAACACTCCCCCTCAAGCTAAGCATGGATATTAATCATGTTTAGCTTGCCAAGTAAGTCCAAGAATTTTATTGAAGCTAGCCCTTTAGTTAAAACATTTGCGATCTGCATCTCGGAGGGAGTATAAGGAATGCAGGGTTTCCTTGAGACTATTCTTTTTCTGACAAAGTGGCGGTCTATCTCAATATGTTTCGTTCTATCATGTTGCACTGGGTTATTTGCAATGTTGATGGCAGCCTTGTTGTCACAGTACAACCTGAGAGGGTACTCGATCCTTATTCCAAGTTCACCAAGAAGGATCTTAAGCCACAGAAATTCAACAAGCCATAGCTCGATATTTAGCCTCTGCACTTGATCTAGCAACCACATTTTTTTTTACTCCTCCATGTAACTAGATTTCCTCCAACAAAGGTGTAGTACCTGGAAATGGACTTCCTGTCCCCAACAGAACCAGCCCAATCTGCATTAGTATATGCTTCAACTTCAATTTTATTGTGTTTTCTGAACAGAATCCCTTTCCCCGGGCAAGTCTTCAAATATCTGAGAATTCTTTCCACAACTCTCATGTGAGGGATTTTAGGAGAGTACATGAACTGACTGACAACATGTACAGCATAAGCAATATCAGGGCGAGTGAGGGACAGATAAATCAATTTCCCCACCAGCTTTTGGTATCTCTCTTTATCAAGGTAGTCCTCTCCTACTGATTCCTATGGACCATAGTTCTGCTCTATTGGAGTATCTGCTGGCTTATACCCCATCATACCTGTCTCTTGTAGAAGATCAAGGACATGTTTCCGCTGACATATATAGATGCCCTCTTTTGACCTAGCAACTTCAATCCCAAGGAAGTATCTCAGCTGGCCCCGGTCTTTGATCTCAAATTCAGCAACCTAAAACTCCTTTAGTCTTTTAATTTCTTCCTGATCATCCCCTGTAATCACCATATCATCCACATAGACAATAAGTGTTGTAAGTTTGCCATTTTTCTTCCTTATGAACAAGGTATGATCTGCCCCACTTTGAGTGTAACCCCCTTTCTTCATGGCCCCACAAAGCTTCTCAAACCAAGCTCGAGGAGACTGCTTAAGACCATATAATGCTTTTCTTAGTCTGCACACCTTCCTGCCAAACCCATAACCTGGTGGAGGATCCATGAATACCTCTTCATGTAGGTCGCCATTTAGGAAAGCATTCTTCACATCCAACTGATGTAGCTCCCATGAGAAGTTTGCTGCTAATGACAATAGAACTCGGATTGTATTGAGTTTTGCTACTGGAGCAAAGGTTTCTTTGTAGTCAATCCCTTCTTTTTGAGTAAACCCTTTTGCTACAAGTCTGGCCTTGTACCTTTCAATGGACCTGTCCTCCCTATGCTTAACAGTGAACACCCACTTGCATCCAACAGTGCTTTTCCCTTCCGGTAGATCCACTAATTCCCAAGTCCCTGCTTTCATTAAGGCTTTCATTTATTCGTTCATAGCCTCTTTCCATCTTGGGTCGGACACTGCCTCTGAATACCTAGTAGGGACATGCACAGAAGAAAGAGCAGACACAAAAGAACAATAACGAGGAGAGAAATGTGAGTAAGACACAAAATCAGCAATGGGGTGTCGGATAGTACAAGAACGGGTAGGCTTACGGAGGGCAATAGGAAGATCCAAGTCAGAGGGATGTGTGATAGGATTACCTAGAGTTGCCGAGACAGGTTGATCCGAGTCCAATTGGTTGCTTTCATGAGTTAGAGGACCCTTTTTCCTTCTGTTGTAGGTGATTCTTATATCTTTTTGTTGCCTGCTGGAGTCTTCTGTAACATCTGCAACATCACGAGTAGTACTGGTACAATGGGAGCCTCACTAGATTCACCCGGGATACCACAACTAGGAGGATCAGGAGGAGAAGATGGAAGGTCCGAGGCTGAAAGAGGCACAAAGAAGGAGGGAACAGAAGAATCCTCTTCCATCCCGCTAGTCTCCCCATGAAGAGGATTCTGGGAAGAATGAAAATAAGATTGAGACTCAAAAAATACCACATCCTTTGTGACATGTTTTTTCTTGGTGACTGGATTATAACACTTGTAACCCTTCTGTGTAGGAGAGTACTCCAAAAAGATTCCTTTCGTAGCCATAGGATCCAGTTTGGTCTTCTTTGGATCCTTTACATGTATAAAGCATACACAACTGAAGACTCTCGGTGGAAGAGAAAAGTCTAGAAGATGAGGGCAAAGGACAGAGAAAGGAGTTTTCATCCTCAATACCTTGGATGGCATTCAATTTATCAGATATGATGCAGTAAGGACTGCTTGAGACCAATAGTGTTTGGGAACCTTGTGCTGAAATAGTAAGGTTCGAGCAGTCTCCAATAGGTGTCTATTCTTGCGCTCAGCAACCCCATTCTGTTGGGGGGTACTAGCACAAGATGACCGATGGAACATTCCAACATCCTCCATAAATAGGTTTAAGGATCTTTCAAAATATTTAACAACATTATCTGACCTGAATTGTTTAATTTTCTTGCCAAATTGTGTTTCAATCATTTTGTAAAATGCCATGGTTACCCGTGGCACTTCATCGCGTCCTTTTAACAAGTAGATCCATGTGCATCGAGAGTAGTGATCAATAAAACTGATAAAGTACCGAAAGTCATCAATAGAAATAAGGGGTGAAGGGCCCCAAACATCAGAGTGGACTAAATCAAAATGAGCTTGAATTTCATTACTAGAAATTGGATAAACAGTTCTACATTGTTTTGATAGCTGACATACTTCACAAACTAAATTTTGACTTGAAACACCTTTGAATAATTCCGGAAACAACACTTCTAATGATGAAAAAGGTAAATGACCTAGCCTAGCATGCCATAGATGTAACCTAGCTATTGACTCCACATTGGACTGACTACTAGTAGTAGATGTTTGTAAGGCCAAGCTGATGTCTGCATCAAGGTAGTAGAGACCTCCACATTCATGACCGTTCCCAATCGTTCTCTTCGTCAATCTGTCCTGAAAGACACAATGAGTAGGAAAAAAGGTTATGCTACAATTCAAATTCTTGGTAAGTTTTGAAACAGATAAGAGATTTGAAGAAAGATTGGGAACATGCAGAACAGATTTGAGTGAGAGGTCCTTGCTTAGGTCAACCATCCCTTTCCCAGAGATGGTAGAGAGAGAACCATCAACAACCCTCATCTTATCTTGGCCAGACAATAAATGATAGGAAGAAAATAGAGAAGACATATATGTCATGTGGTCAGTTGCACCAGAATCAATAATCCAAGAGGCAGGACCAATAGAACTAGTTGCACTAAAAGAAGAGACAATACCTGATCTGGCAAGGGAGGTGGAAGCAAGAGAATTGGTCCTTAGACGGGCTAGTGCCCGGCTAAGTACCTTTACCTCATCAGCAGTGAAACCCGAGGACCCGTGTCTAGAGGAATTAGCAATCTGTCCCATGGGGGAAGAAGTAACTATGGATGAGTGTTTTGAGCTATCATCACTATGACTAGCAACTAGATTCCCACTTGCAGCTTGACCCTTCTGATGCTTCTTATCTTTCCTCAAAGCAGCTGGTTTCAGATGTGGATAGAGAACTCAACAAGTCTCTTTCACTTGCCTTTCTCCTCCACAGTGGGTGCACTTCATATGCCTCTTGTCTGAGTACTTATTCCCCTTTTGATTTGTAGAAATTAGGGCCGAATGTTCAACAAGCTGCTCAGCTTGCTTAATTTGAGTATCAACTTGCATCTCTTTTCTTCTAACCTCTTCATTCCTCACGAGGTAATAGACATGATGTAAGTCTGGCATTTCATCCCTTCCCAGAATTTGGGACCTTATGTTCTCATATATTGGATCTAAGCCAGCCAAAAATTTAAATGCTCTGCCCTCTTCAATTTGTTTGTCATGCCTTTCCTTGTCTCTGGCATTCTCCCAATCAAGAATAAGGTGATGATCTAGCTCTTCCCATAGTCCTTCTAAGGTAGCAAAATATGTTGCAACAGTCATATCCCCTTGCCTCAAGGCAGCAATGTCTTGATTCAGTCTATAAATTTTGGCATTATTTTTTCTCTGCCCATAAGTTTTAGACACTTTCTCCCATATCTTGGCAGTAGTGGAGAAATGTTGAACAGTCCTAGCTACCCTTGGAGTCATTGAAGCAAGTAGCCAGGACATAACAGTAGCATTCTCCTTACGCCAAACTGCATATTCCACACTACCCACTTCAGGTTCCTTCTTCAGCCCGTCCAAATAACCAGTGAGTTCTCGGGATGTGATGAAGAGCATGGCTGAAACAGACCATTCTCTGAAGTTGTACTCATCCAACAAGACATTAGTGATCTGCAGGCTGTGCAGATTTGGATTCTCCAGATTAGGAGACCTCCTACCAGTCCTAACATCTCTAGAAGACACTTCCCCGGATATAGAAGACATCTTCTCCTACTTGCAAAGATCAAAGCTGTAAACACAATACACAGAAAGCTGTTTCAGACTTACGGAACTTGTTGCACTGCAAACTCAGTCCTGAGAACCCATAACAGAGCTGAAACCACGAGCACCACACGGCTGCACTGTGCTCTAATCACTGCTGTCGCAAACTGTAATCTGTTTTGCTGACTTCTGCTGTGTTCTAATCACTGCTGTCGCAGACTATAATCTGCCCTACGACCAGTTCTAGGACTGCCGCAATCAGTCCTCCCACCTAGATCTGTTCAACACAGATCTCTCTTATTCTAATGGCTACAATCTGCTGTACTGAGTCTAGTAGGGCATCAACTTCTGGGACTAACTCCCCTTGGGCCCTACAACCAAGGGAAACCCTAGATGTAGGTCCTGCTGTGTTCTACGACCAACCCTAGGGTTTCTTTGCAGCAACCAAGATAGAAAAAGAAAAAGACAGAGAGTTAGAAGAGGAGGCGGCGGCTGTAACCGGGTGAAAGATTAGAGCTCTGATACCATGTTTGCTGGAATACAGTTGCCAAAGGAGAAGAGAAGAAGAAGAAGGAGAGGAAGATTTGAGAATGGCGGCAATGAATCTCTCAGCCGGCCCTACTCTATTATAAATAAGAGTATTACATAAATAGACTAGAATGCCCCTGATTAGTGATGGGACACCTAGACAAATAAAACACTAAATTACATTAGGCCCAACAACTAATGACTTAAGACCCAACAAAGACAAGCATACCTATTAAGACAGCCGAACCAACAGTCTCTTTTGGAAAGTTAAAAGCTTTGGACTTGCTGCAAAAGAGAAGACCTGGACTTAGTATTTCCCTAGATTGGTGTATACTTTGTAGAGCTGATGGAGAAATTACCACTTGCTAATCTCCTGCCCTTTTGTTGTAGGTCTTTGGGAAAAGTTTTTTGGTCTTTTTCGTTGTAGGTGGACTGAGCATGTTGAGACACAAATAAAGGGAATACAAGTGTACAAGAAAAGGCCACGCCAGCCTTTAAAGAATGTAACTAACAGCCAACCACTAGAACAAACTAAATAACAAACTAGACAAGTGGACTGGACAAGTGGAGAGGCTGGTATAACAGAATTGTAACAGCAGTATATAAATAAGGAAAGGAAGTTAGGAGGGGATTATCGATTTGGGAATACAATCTCTCTCTCTCTCTCTCATTCAGGAGGCAGGCTCCCTTGAAAGAGTCCTTGAGTTAGGCAGTCCCTAACAAGTTGGTATCAGAGCCAAGATGCCAAGTACAAGGTCATCCGCAATGGAGAACAGAGTCGACAACATGGAAGGAGAAATGCAAAGAATATCGGCTGACGTCAAAGAAATCAAAGAAAGCTTTGCATCCTTGCTTGAACGACTGGCACAGGCACCACCTGCGCCGAATCAGGAAGAGCGCAGTGACACCAGTCATCGAAGCGAATCAAGAACAGCAAGAATTGAGTTTCCCATCTTCGCAGGGGGAGATTCCACATCCTGGCTTCTGTGAACAGAAAGATACTTCGATTACCACGACACACAAGGACCTGATCGTGTTCCATTAGCTTTTGCACACCTGGAAGGAGAGGCGATCGTCTGGTACCAGTGGTACCGGCGACGACACCCAAGAGCCACATGGGCAGACTTCACCGACACCTTAACCATGCGATTTGGAGTCTCAGCTTTTGAGAACTAGGATGAAAGCCTCGCTAAGCTACGATAGACCGGCTCCGTCCAAGATTATCAGATGGCATTCGAAAGATTAGTTGTGCGCGTGCAATGCTGGCCAGAAAACGAGCTTGTCGGCAGTTTTGTTGGTGGACTCAGGGAAGGATTGCGGCTGGAGGTAAAATCCATGCAGCCCACCACCGTTCTTGAAGCAGCAGCATTAGCTCGACTAAAAGAAGACAAACTGAATTGGGCAAGAAGGATTAATCGACCTCTGGGAGTTGCGATCAGACCAGGTATACCGAACCCAGAACCACGTATCTTGGGTAAACCGGAGTCCAGATCAGTAGTAGGAATCACAGGCAAGGACGCCAACTCTGGTTCAGGCCCCGACTCAGCCAAGAGGTTAACCTGGGCTGAGATGCAAGCCTGACGGGAAAAGGACCTTTGTTATGCATGTGGAGACAAATTTGAGCCGGGCCATCGTTGTAAGATCCCTCAAGTTTTCTTCCTTCAACCTGAAACCGAATATGTCGAGCAATCAACAGACATTAAAGAGCCAATGGACAACAAAGAATGGGGGCAATGGACAAAGGAATACCCAAAAGTATCCCTGCAAGCCTTGACCGGTCTTGCTTCTTCTCAAACTATGAGAGTAACCGGACTGGTACAAGGGCGCCATGTGTCGGTTCTGATAGACAGTGGCAGCACCCTCAATTTCATTACCCAAACATTGGTCAGACAACTAGGGATTCCGGTCCAACCATGTACAACCTTCCGGGTGCACGTAGCTAATGGGAGCAACTTGGTGTGTGACAGTACGTGCACATAATTAAAGATGAAGACACAAGGACATGAGTTCGAGGTAGATCTGCACCCCCTGGAAATCAGTGGAGCAGATGTAGTTCTTGGAGTCCTATGGTTAAGGCAACTAGAGCCGGTGATATGTGATTGGGCCCGTCTCACCATGGATTTTCAAGTGGGCAGCTCATAGGTGCATATTCAAGGGCAGCTGTCCAAGGTTCCAGGACCTATTAGTCTCGCCTCCCTAAGGAAATAGGCAGTAGGCCTAGCCCACATCATTTTAATGCAGATAGACTCCCACGGGAATGGCCCCATTCTAGCCCAAGGAAGCAGATCCGAAGAAGGCCGCACACAACTACAGCAGCTACTCCAGAAGTTCTCAGTGATCTTCCAAGAACCTAAGGAACTACCACCGAAACGTGCCCATGATCATTGCATTCCATTGTTGCCCGGAACTGCACCCACAAATGTAAGGCCCTATCGATACCCCTATTTTCAGAAACTAGAGATTGAGAGGCAAGTGCAAGATATGCTTGACAGAAAAATTATACAACCCAGCCAAAGCCCATTCTCCTCGCCAGTATTACTTGTAAAAAAGAAGGATGGGACATGGTGGTTTTGTATAGACTATAGGGCTCTGAACAACATTACTGTGAAGGATCGATTTCCCATACCGGTATTCGATGAACTACTAGATGAACTCGGCAGGGCCACCATATTCTCTAAACTAGACCTGAGATCGGGATATCATCCAATTCGGGTCCATGAGGGAGACATCCACAAGACTGCCTTTCGTACACACGAAGGGCATTATGAATTTCTGGTTATGCCATTTGGGTTGACCAATGCGCCAGCTACGTTCCAAGCCCTTATGAATGACATATTTCGACCCCATTTGCGCAAATTTATACTCGTTTTTTTTGATGATATACTTGTATATAGCGCTATATGGGACGAACACCTAGTACATCTACAAATCACCTTGGAACTGCTAAGGACTCATAAACTCCTTGCAAAGGAGTCAAAATGCGCATTTGGACAGACACAAGTACACTATTTAGGGCACGTGGTCGAAAACGGCATTGTAGCAGCAGACCCGGAAAAGATCTCAAGCATGATAAATTGGCCCCGACCTCAAAATGTTAAGGAGTTACGAGGCTTCTTGGGTTTAACAGGGTACTACCGGCGATTCATTAGAGGGTATGGACTGATTGCTGCCCCCTTGACAAGTTTACTTAAGAAGAATGGGTTCTGCTGGACTAGGGAGGCCCAACAGACCTTCGAGACACTCAAAACAACTGTCTCATCCCCACCGACGCTCGCACTTCCAGACTTCTCAAAGGATTTCATCATTGAATGTGATGCGTCAAGCCAAGGAGCTGGTGCAGTCCTCATGCAAGAAGAAAGGCCACTAGCGTTTTTTAGCAATGCAATGACAGCATAGAAATGGACCAAATCAGTATACGAACGTGAACTGATAGCAATTGTTCTTGCAGTTCAGATGTGGCGGCCCTACCTTCTAGGAAGGAGGTTCATCATACGAACTGACCACCAGAGCCTGAAATTTCTGTTGGAGCAGTTCGTACTATCCCCAAAACAGTAGCGATGGATAGCCAAATTACTTGGTTACGATTATGTCATTAAATACAAGGTAGGGCACACTAACAAGGTGGCGGATGCACTGTCACGCCAGCCACAACTATTTCCATTACTTCTCATGGGCCCAACATGTTCCATCATGGGTCAGCTAAGGGAAGAAGCTGAAAGGCACCCACAACTGAGCAAGCTGCATTCACAGGTCCAAGAGGACCCTACTAGCCACCCAGGGTACACAGTGGAGAATAACTTGCTGCTGTATAAACTCCGAATGGTGATACCACAGGATTCAGCCCATATTCAGCAGCTTCTGGAAGTGTTCCACTCATCCCCAGTAGGAGGACACTCAGGGATCCTGTGCACTTACAAGAGACTAGCCACCCAATTCCACTGGAAAGGCATGCGAAATTCGGTCCAAAAATTCATAGCCAAATGCATCATTTGCCAGAAAAATAAGGCGGATACCCAGTCTCCAGCAGGACTGCTACAACCACTCCCAATTCCTACACAAGTGTGGGCAGATATATCCATGGACTTTATAACGGGGCTCCCCCTTTCCTATGGCAAGTTCGTCATTCTCGTAGTGGTTGATAGATTCACCAAATACTGCCATTTTCTCCCTCTGTCCCACCCCTTTACAGCCTCCATGGTGGCTGAGATTTTTACTTAGGAGGTGGCACGACTGCATGGTACCCCTAACTCTATTGTCTCAGACCGCGACCCTATTTTTATGAGTCGTTTCTGGGCAGAACTTTTTTGACTATAGGGAGTGAAACTCTTCAAATCTACCAGCTACCACCCTCAAATAGATGGGCAGACTGAGGTGGTCAACCGGAGTTTGGAAACCTATCTAAGGTGCTATGCAGGGGATAGGCCACGTCAGTGGCTCAAGTGGCTTCATTGGGCAGAATGGTGGTACAATACCACGTATCATAGTGCAACAGGAATGACTCCCTTCCGGGCTCTATATGGACGGGACCCACCTCCCCTACTCCCATATGAAAAAGGGTCTACAACAGTAGCAGCAGTAGAAGACCAACTCCTCCAGCGAGATAGGGTGTTACAAGATCTCAAATCCCACCTCCATCAAGCCCAACAATGGATGGCAGACTCGTACAACAGAAGGCATAGGCCTGTCCAGCACCAGATTGGGGAGCAAGTCTTCCTTAAATTACAACCATACAAGCAAGTTTCAGTAGCAGGCCACCGGTGGAACAAACTGAGCCCTAGGTACTTCGGCCCATTTCGGATTGTGGAACGCATTGGGTTGGTGGCATACATGCTTGACCTCCCAGCAACATCAAAATTACACCCTGTATTCCATGTATCCCTATTGAAGAAATGGCCAAAAACAGGAGCAATAACAACAACCACCCTCCCATCATTCTCGGAAGATGGCCAAGTTCAAACTGAGCCCACTCAGATAACAGATTTCAGGTGGATACGCAAAGGGAATCACATCGAACTAGAGGCATTGGTGGTATGGTCAGGTCTCCCAATTGAGGATGCAACTTGGGAACCTTACTTGGATTTACAGAATAGATTCCCACATCTTGACCTTGAGGGCAAGGTCGCTTTCAAGGGAGGAGGGACTGTTGAGACACAAATAAAGGGAATACAAGTGTACAAGAAAAGGCCACGCCAGCCTTTAAAGAATGTAACTAACAGCCAACCACTAGAACAAACTAAATAACAAACTAGACAAGTGGACTGGACAAGTGGAGAGGCTGGTATAACAGAATTGTAACAACAGTATATAAATAAGGAAAGGAAGTCAGGAGGGGATTATCGATTTGGGAATACAATCTCTCTCTCTCTCTATCTCTCTATCTCTCTCTCTCTCATTCAGGAGGCAGGCTCCCTCGAAAGAGTCCCTGAGTTAGGCAGTCCCTAACAGAGCATTTGCAGATTGGTAGTCTATTTGACCCTACAAACTTCAAGTTGCCTAAGAGAAGAGATAAGGTCATGTGGAGGTGTGCTAGGGCAGCTCTAGTGTGGACAATTTGGGAGGAAAGAAATGTTAAAATATTCAATGACAAGGAGAGAGATGAGGTTGTGGTTTGGGAGTGTATACTTAATAGGGCTATAAATTAGGTTAAAGCCTCAGACTTGTTTTCACAATTTCCCTTTGATGACTTATGGCGGAATTGGGATCTAGTTAAACAAAGCACTACTGTCAAGGATAAGCTTGTGGTAGCTTGGAGGCCCCCTAAAGAAGGTTTTATCAAGTTGAACTTTGATGGATGCATCCTAGGCAACCTGGGGTCCTCTGGTATTGGGGGAGCTTTCATAAATGTAGAAGGTCAAATTATTGCTTTATTCTTTGGTCCCATTGGAGGTGGCAATGTTGTTAATGTGGAAGTCAATGCAAACTTATAGGGATCAAAGCTTGCTATAGAGTTGGGTTTTAACAGATTGTTAATTGAAGGTGACTCTAAATTGGTAATCAGGTGACTAAAGGAACTGGAGACATTGGCTTGGTCCTATAGGGGGACTTTGTGAAGATTCAAGTGGTTAACCACGAACATGGTAGTTATTTTTCAATGGGAAAGGAGATCAACAAATGGGGTGGAAGATTGCTTAGCTAAGCAAGGGGTGCATAAGAATCAACTATTTTGGGCTCATTGTAATTTTTCTTTTTTGTTTTTGAGTCTGGATCCTGCGCCTCTACTGTGTATCTTTCTTATTGAACCTTTTAATCTTATTAAATTCTTTTTTACTTATATTTCGACTGCTGCTACAGTAGTCCGAACAGGAAGAGGAGAAGAAGAAGAAGAAGAAGAAGAAGAAGAAGAAGAGGAAGAGAAGAAGAGGGGTCAGTCGAAAATCTGATGGTTAACCCATTCAGTCGACCCCCTTAATCTATATTAGCTTCTAATCATGTTTACAAAGACAGAAATGCCCTTACTTAAGTGTGGGGCAGAGTAACTCTAATAACACAGCCACATAAGCAAGTTACTTAATAAACAGAAGAAGACTAAACTACCCCTATTCGACACATCTTAACACTCCCCCTCAAGCTGGAGAATATATGTCATATAATCCCAGCTTGTTACATAGATAGTTCACTTTCCCTGAGCTTAGAGCTTTTGTAAACAAGTCTGCCCACTGGTCATTGGAGCTCACATGTTCTGTATTTATCTCTCCGGCAAGAACCTTCTCTCTCACAAAGTGGCAATCAACCTCTATGTGCTTTGTTCTCTCATGAAAGACAGGATTGGAAGAGATTTGGAGTGCAGCTTGGTTGTCACAGTACAATTTCATAGGTTTATCCATGTGAAACCCAATTTCTTGTAGAAGATTCCTCAGCCACACTAATTCACAGGTAGTGTGAGCCATGGCCCTATATTCGGCTTCAGCACTGCTTCTGGCTACAACCGTCTGCTTTTTACTCTTCCATGTCACAAGGTTTCCTCCCAGAAATGTGCAATAGCCTGTAGTAGATCTTCTGTCACTCACTGAGCCTGCCCAGTCTGCATCTGTATACCCAACTACTTCAAGTTTTCCTCCTGGTTTATACAATAGCCCACGGCCTGGAGCTCCTTTCAGATACCTCACAATTCTAAGGACTGCATCCCAGTGAGGTATACGAGGGTTCTGCATGAATTGCCTCACCACACTGACTGCAAAGGAGATGTCGGGTCTCGTGATAGTCAGATAGTTCAGCTTTCCCACTAGTCGTCTATAACTTCCAGGATCTTCAAATACTTCTCCTGTATCACTGCTCAACTTAACATTTGGTTCCATAGGGGTCTCAGCCGGTTTTGCACCTAACAGTCCTGTTTCTTCCAATAGATCAAGGACATATTTCCTTTGACACAGATTCACACCTTGTTTTGACCTGGCAACCTCAATTCCCAAGAAATACTTTAATGTTCCAAGGTCCTTTGTTTGAAAATGATTTTGCAGAAATGCCTTTAGTTTGCCAATCCCCAATTTATCACTACCAGTGATGACAATATCATCCACATAGACCACTAATAAAATCTTCCCAGCTTCTGAGTCATAGCTGAACACGGAGTGATCAACCTGGCATTGCTTCATTCCAAAACTCTTCACCACTTCACTGAACTTCCCAAACCAAGCACGTGGAGATTGCTTCAACCCATAAATTGCTTTCTTCAGCTTGCACACCTTACCACCCTCCCCCTGAGCAACAAACCCAGGTGGTTGCTCCATATATACCTCCTCCTCTAGATCACCATGAAGGAAGGCATTCTTTATGTCAAGTTGAAGGAGAGGCCAATCATACATAACTGCCAAAGAAATTAGAACACGAACGGAACCAATTTTAGCCACCGGAGAGAATGTCTCCATATAGTCCACACCATACGACTGTGAGTAACCTTTAGCAACAAGTCTGGCCTTCAGACGCTCCACACTACTATCTGGCAAGTATTTCACAGTATACACCCATTTACAGCCCACAGCATGCTTCCCAAGTGGGAGAGTAGTGAGTTCCCACGTTTGAGTATGTTGAAGAGCAGAAAGTTCCTCCTCCATTGCCCGCCGCCATCCAGGTGAACTAAGAGCTTCTTGAACATTGTTAGGTATGGAAATAGAAGACAAAAGTGAAACAATCTGGCGATGTGAGGTAGAAAGACGAGATAATGAAACAAAATTGGAAATGGGATGGAGTGTAGAACTACGTTTACCTTTCCGTAAGGCAATGGGTAGGTCAAGATCTGAAGGTTCAGCAATAGGAGCCATGAGAGGATCCGCAGACGAGGTAGAAGTAGGAGGAGGGGCCGGTGTCGTTCGACGTTTATACACTTGTCGGATCGGTGGTCGTTCAGTGGTGACCTGCACTGGATGAGGAGATGAGTCTACTCCAACAACAGCCTCTGGAACTGAATCACTGACAGGAAGAGGAAGAGGAGGTAAGGGTGAGGACAAGGGTGCTTCAGGACGGGAGAAGAAGGGAACAGACTCAAAAAAGGTGACATCAGGGCAGACATAGCACTTTCGGGCAATGGGATTATAACACTTGTACCCTTTTTGAGTCCGAGAGTAGCCAAGGAAGACAAATTTAATTGAGCGTGCATCTAGCTTGTCTATTCCAGGACTCAGATTATGAACAAAGCACACACAACCAAAGACACGAGGAGTTAATGGAAACGGAGATAAAGTGGGAAACAAGATGGAGAAGGGTGACCGACCATGAAGAATAAAAGAGGGTATCTGATTAATGAGAAAACATGCAGTGAGTACAGCATCACTCCAAAACCGTTTAGGAACATTCATGTGGTGAAGCATAGACCGAGCAATTTCAAGAAGATGACGATTCTTCTGTTCAGCCACCCCATTTTGTTGAGGGGTGAAAGCACATGATGTCTGATGAATAATGCCATGCTGTTCTAAATACTGTTGAAATGCAGTAAGAAAATATTCACGACCATTATTTGAACGGAGAACTTTGATTGGAACACCAAATTGTGTACGTATTTCAGCACGAAATTTTTGAAAAATGAAAAATAATTCACTTCTTTCTTTCATTAAGTAAATCCATGTCATTCTTGAACAATCATCAATAAAGGAGACAAAATACTTGTACCCATTGTAAGACTCAATTTTGATTGGACCCCAAACATCTGAATGAACCAAAGAAAAAGGACTCAACATGCGACTCTCAACTCTCGGACTAAAGGGCACACGACGGTGTTTACCAAACTGACATGACTCACATTGTAAAACTGACAACTGACTCAATGATGGAACCAACATCTTGAGAACCTTGAGAGATGGATGTCCCAGTCGACAATGCCATTGTAGAGGAGTAAGGGAGGTCTAAAGTGCAATTGAAGATCCACCGCCGTCAAGGTAATACAATCCACCAGCTTCATGCCCCCCACCAATCTTCTTCCCCGTCTTGAGATCCTGAAAAACACAAGTGGAAGGAAAGAAGGTAACAGAACAGTTAAGAGCTTTGGTTATTTTACTAACAGACATAAGATTGAATGGAAACTTAGGTACATATAAAACAGATGATAAGGGGATAGAAACCAAGTCAACATTACCAACACCACAAATGGGAGATGAGGACCCATTGGCAAGTGTAACAGTTTGTGATGTGGAGGTTTCAGAAAGAGAAGAGAACACACCTGGAGTCCCGGTCATATGATCTGAGGCTCCAGAGTTAATAATCCAGGAAGGAGTTTTAGATGACATGCAAGCAATACCTGATTGGGCATATGTGGCAGTGGTATGCTGTGAAGTAGTTTGAAGGAACCGTTCATACTCATCACGCGGAACACTCACCATCTCCCTCCCAGAAGTAGATGTAGATGTGGGAGGTGTTCGGTCTGCCAGTTTACTGTCACTAATAGCAACCTCGCCTGCTACAGCATGATTAGCCCATTTAGAGGGAGGGCCATGTAGGTCATAACAGAAATTCACTGTGTGTCCATCCCTACCACAATGAGTACATTTCCTTGTAGAATTATTTTTTCCTCTACCACGGCCTCCCTCTGAATCACGGCCACCCCGACCAATCATGGAATTGCCACGGCCCCCTCTGGAATGATCTCCCCCTCTTGTACTATGTCCACCACCTCTAGCTGTCACAAGTGCTGATCTATCATACTGTGTGGGGTTCTCTGTCTGGCCCAAAGAAATTCTACGAAATCTTGAGAATACTTCCTCAAGTGATGGAAGAGTAGAGCCCCCCAATATTTGAGCTCTAATTGGTTCATATTCTGATTTCAGCCCCACTAAAAATCTTGTAACATCAAGTTGCTCCTTTTGCTGTTGCTGAACTTGAATATCTGAAGTAAGGGGATTATAGACATTGAGTTCATTCCTTATATTCTTCATGCAGGCATAGTACTCTTCTAGTGTTTTGGTTCCTTGTTGTAGATCAAAGTACTCCTGATACAGCTGATATACTCTTGTTGTGTTGTCTTGTCCAGAATATAACTTCTTAGCATGCTCCCATATATCCTTAGCCGTATCAAGGAACATGAAGTTGGCACTGATTTTGGGTTCCATACTATTCCATACCCAAGTCATGATTTGAGCATCTTCTTGTTCCCAATCATCAAACCCTGGAGAGTCAACCGGTGGCTTCTCATCTCTTACATGCTTTACTTTCTTCTTTGCCTTGAGAAAAACTTCCACTGATTTAGCCCATGGAACATAGTTCTCTCCATTTAGCTTAATTGAGGTCATTTGTACCCCTAGGTAGTCGGAGGAAATTACTACACTAGGTTTCTGATCATTGTAGCCATCTCCTATTGCTGCCATTGTATTCTTTCACAGTTGTCTCTAACTTTACTTCTCAGCTACAAGCTGATTGATGTTGTTCACAGTTTGATATTTCAGCACCTATTGCAGTCTCTAAACACCACAGTGGAAGCACACACTTGTTCTTATTCACACTACTGCTGACTTCACACACTTACGTCCCACATAAGAATCAGTTTACCATTCATTAATCACAAGTAGAGGCCCTCTTACAACCACTCAAGCACCACAACACAGCCAAATCTGCTGCACCCAGTTCAGACTTGTTCAACACACTTAAGAGGGCATTACACAACCACAAGGAGTTCGGCAAGTTCACTGCATTCTACCTTACACCACTCAGCCACTTACAGCAGCCCTAACACCATTCGGCTACTACACACACAGCTATTCAACAACTTACAGCAGCCCTACACCATTCGGCTACTGCACACACAGCCACTCAACAACTCACAGCAGCCCTACACCATTCGGCTAATGCACACACAGCCCTACCTAGGGCAACAATGAACCTAGTTCTCTAGGTTTTACTCAATACTAACAGCTTCTTGTAGGGTTTCTACCCAGAAATATAAGTAACACTAGAAGAAGAGAGAACCGACCTTCCTTTGAGAATATCAATCAACCATTCACTGCTGAAGTTACTTTCCTTGTTGAAGAGAGTTATGCGCAGCAGAGAGACAAGCTGTAATGTTTCTGACCTAGGGCGAACCAGTCCTCTCCATCGACTGACCAGAAACGAAAGTGAAGAGTCACGAACAACACTGAGGTGCTTTACCAACTGACTTAGATCAGGAACCTTGCTCTGATACCATATTTCGACTGCTGCTACAGTAGTCCGAACAGGAAGAGGAGAAGAAGAAGAAGAAGAAGAAGAAGAAGAAGAAGAAGAGGAAGAGAAGAAGAGGGGTCAGTCGAAAATCTGATGGTTAACCCATTCAGTCGACCCCCTTAATCTATATTAGCTTCTAATCATGTTTACAAAGACAGAAATGCCCTTACTTAAGTGTGGGGCAGAGTAACTCTAATAACACAGCCACATAAGCAAGTTACTTAATAAACAGAAGAAGACTAAACTACCCCTATTCGACACATCTTAACAACTTAAAAAAAATTTCTTACTATTTTCTAATGATTAAACTCCACTAGATCTTGTTTTCATAGGTGAAAGAAGCACTTTTTGATACATGCATTGTAAAAAAATTATTATGTCAATTAAAAAAACAAAGTAATACTAATATCCAAATTTGGCAACCAATCTTGTCCACATATCAGATCTTCAACAACGTTTGGAACAAGGCAACTACGTCTTGTACAATTAATCTACCACCTATAGAGAATGCCGACTATGATGCAACTGTAGAAATTGGAATCATCAATATATCTTATGTCATCTTAGAAAGTATTGGAAGCATTGGACTGTTCACTCTCCACCAATTTAAGATATTGAAGTCTTGATTTCTAGGAAAAAGTGAGTCATCCAAATTTTGATCTAAATCTAATTTTTGGCATTGCCATTGACTATCAAGGCATTCATTTAAACACCAAATATCAAAACATCTGAATGTTTGATCATTTTCCCCACTTCCTCTTCCATCTCCAGATGATTTATCATTGGAAACCCTATCTCTAACAGTTGAAGGACTACCACAACCCACACATCCTCCTCTCTTCTCCTCTTATTTTTCTGTTATTTCTCGGGTGAAAACACTTCACATGGAGTGATTGGAAGTCTCATGTATGGCATTTGAAATTTTACAAAAAAGAATATTGTAAACAAAATATTTATGAATAGAACAAATTTGCATGTAAACCTATATATTTGTTGATTCCTGTACTATCTACTCTGTCCATAAGGATGGTAACATTTGATAACTATCTGAGCTTCTCCGTTGGATGCTAGCTTACTTCATAATCTTGTAGTGTGGTGGTACTGCATTGATGCAAGTTACAAAGGATTGTGTGATAAAGAAAGGAAGGGAAAAGAAAAGAAAAGAGGAGAAGAGGAGAAGAAGAGAACAAGAAGAGAATGAGAAGTATTTTTTAAGAGAATGAGGTGTGTTACTGTTCACACCCATAAACTTGATATTTGAACATAATGAATAAATTACAAAGATGCCCATAACTAGGCTCCCTAATACAATAACATATAAAAGGAAAAAAATTCCCTTACACTCTCAACAATGTTAATGGTTATTTCAATTTTTAACTTTATCATATTATTATTTCTGTAGGCACTCAGATTATGGTCAAGTGAGCTAAAGCTGGAAAGGCAATTGGAGAATTCAAATGCTGAAATCACCTCATACAAGTATTGTTGATGTTTTAGTGTCAGTTTGTGCTTTTTGCTCCTGTATGCCTTTATGTTTACTTGATTATTATTTTCCTGTGAACTGAACTATTACTTAAATGAGAATAGGATCATGGTTTCAAAGTTCATTGAGAAAAACATTTGGTACTGTTTGCATATGTAATCTAGGCTGTCATCATTCCTTCCAAAGAAAAAATAACTTTATGTGGAAAAAAAATTATCAGTACCATCTACTGTACCCTCCATTTAGATTTTTTTTTTTTTGTATTTTTTGAGATATATGTTACTGTGTGGTAGATACCCTCCATTTATAATTTTCACCTTTATATGTTCTGTGGTATTAAATACTGCATATCGAAAAATCTAATGTGGTTGTCTATCTTCTTTTGATATTCAATAGGATTTCACTGCTGTTAGAACTGTTAGCTGTTTGAAACCTTAGGAAATTCTTTACCTCTCGTAAAAGCTTCAAAATGTTACACTTCGCCTGTTTCTTTTGAACCTTGGTTGAACGGTTAAGTTCATACCTTACTAGAATTCTTGTCTTCTCAACACTCAACCCCAAAATTTTCCTATCTTGATTAATCATTTTTTGAATCCATGGCTGCTTACTCCTTTCCATTGAGTTGGATAGCTCTTCACAATTTATCTTGGATCTTATGGGATAGTAAGGTTTCAGAGATAGTGGATGTAGATTTGTTATAGCTGGTTGAAAGATAGTCATGAGCTGTATTGTTGGGGTATTCTGAGTTGTATTGGGTCTGGATGTTAACATACTCTTTGGATGAAAGATTGGATACAGAAGTTGGGGTATTCTGAGCTGTATTCGGTCTGGATGTTAACGTACTCTTTGGATGAAAGATTGGATACAGAAGTTGGGGTATTCCGAGCTGTATTAGTGGATTCATCCTTCGTAGTATTTCTCTTAATTCCTGATTCTTTTATCTTTTTTGTAGTTAATATCCTGTTGAGTGTTGACATGGCTTGATTTTGGTAAGATTTGTGTAGCCTAGGAATCTTCATTCTTGGTTTTCCATTTACTACTATCCTGTTTTTTTGTGTGTTGTGTCTGGAGAAATGAGGATGGTTTGGTCTCTCTTTAGTTGCAGGTGGGATGCACCTCAGAATGTATCTAGCTTGTTTGGTCCAAACTTTATGAGGCAGCCTAAAAGAAGAGGAAGAATAATGTGGAGGGAAGCAATATTATAGACCATTTGGGAGGAGAGAAATTACAGAATTTTCAAAGGGAAAAACAACTCTGTGGAGGAGATTGTGGATAACATTAAGAGAAGGGTTGCACATTGGTTATAAACAATGGAGACATTCAAGGACTCCTCGATTGATGATGTAGTGAGAGGGTGGGGTGAAGTGGCAAATTCCTCTAAAGAAAAGGATAAGGCTATAATGGAGTGGAAGCCACTGGCATAATCAGAAAGTGAAGTTAAATTTTGATGGAAGTTCCTTGGATAACCCAAGTCCAGCAGGAGTTGGAGGGAGTTTTTAGGGATGCAAATGGCGTAATCAAGGCAATGTATTCAGGCCCTGTAGGAGTGGAAGACTTTGTTGAAGCTGAAGTCATGGCACTACTGCAAGGATTCAGAATAACTAATCAAATAAGATTCAACAACTAGAAGTGGAGGGAGACTCAAAACTAGTCATCTCTAGCAATCCAGGAACATGGATTTCATAGGGAAACATTAAGGGAGATTGATATGTTGGCTAAGGACATGGAAGATACGTTTAAATAGGTTAAAAAATGGCAAATGGAATGACAGATTCTTTGCCCAAGCAAGGGGTTCGTAGGGAACTTTTTCTTTTTTTTTTGGCCTGAATAGTAACGGGGATGAAATATAGTCACAAAAGGGAGGCTAGGGACATCCCTAGCTTTATTGTAGTTTTCTTCTTCTAATTTAATGAAGTTTCCTATTGCTTATGAAAAAAGATTCCATTGTTGATTCAAAACAATAAAGAAATTTGGTGGCATACTTCGGTCTTGCAATAAAATGGAGATTCAGTGAGTGAGAGTTATTTAGAGGTAACCTATATTTTTATTAATATGGCAAAAGAGGTGTACATGAGAGGATGTACTTCGATGAAGAAAATGTGTACTTACAGTCTTCATCCAAAACCAAAAGACTAGTAGGTTGAGCTTCTTTCCCTTCCAGAACAGATCATTCTTCATTACTTCCTCTCTGGTTAATTAACTGGCCAAGGATTTTGTGGATCAGTAAACCCAAAACATTGAGCGGTTCAGCCTGGGATTCATAGAGCATGCTCCTCTGATTGAATGGCTCAACCTCTAAAAACTGCTAGATCCATCTTTTTTCCAATCTAATCTTGAGTTGTAGGGTCTTGGCATATTATGTCTTCTGGTAGCTGTTGCTTTTTCTTCATATCTACCTATCTTTTTAGTTTGGTTCTTTAACAAAATTTCTTGTTATCAATAAAAGTTGAGCTGAAGCTGGTTAAAGAAAAAGGAGGAAGTAAAGTGTCTGTTATTTATTTTTTTGATCAATACATGTCTGTTATTTATCTATAAAAAAGCATCTGTTGTTTACTGAAAAAAATCGACACTTGAATTTCTAAAACAATGTTTTAAACTCAAATGGATTTCATGCTGAATTCCTAAGGTGGGCCCTGGTTGGGCTCCTAGGCCTGCAAGTCAGTTGGGTCATAAATGCTCATTTCATATTTTAACTTGGCTGAAAGGGTTTGTAATCGAACTATGTTCTGATATGAATTCAGCAAGAGAAAAGAATAGAGGAGAAGAGAAGAGAAACAAAAGAGAATGAAAAAAGGTTGCAGTTAGTTGCAGTCCTGTTGCCCCATTGCTTTTATTTATATTTAGCAAATAAAACATCAAAATACAGTGACTAATACCCCTGCTGCCTATATAAGAAAAAGAAAAATAACAACAAACAAACAAATAACATAAACATAAGGAGGGACCACAAAAATCTACTGTACTATGTCTCTACAATCCCCCTCAAGTTGGGAATAGATATTGGTCATTCCTAACTTGCATAAATCTGTCTCCGACTTGACTTTTATAGCTGCTTTGGTGAAGAGATCAACAAACTGCATATCAAAGGCAACATAGGGAAGACACTTTTTGAGAAGAAACTCTCTCTCTGATAAAATGTTGGTCAACTTTGATATGTTTTGTTCTATCATGCTGTATTGGATTATTAGGCAATATTAATGGTGGCCTGGTTATCACAATACAATATCAAGGGCCTTTCATATTCAATGTCAAACACCTCAAGTAGGGATCTCAACTATAACACTTTAGCTGCACCATTATCCATGAATTTATACTCTGCCTTGACACTGGAATGGGCAACAACATTCTATTTTTTACTCCTTGAAACAAGATTTCTTCCAACAAAGGCACAATACCCTAAGGTAGATCTTCTATCACTTGGCTCAATCAACATCTATGTATACCTCTATTTTCATATAACCATTATTTTTGAAGAGTATGCCTTGGCCTGGATATTTCTTCAAGTAGGCAATGTATACCTCTATTTTCATATAACCATTATTTTTGAAGAGTATGCCTTGACCTGGATATTTCTTCAAGTAGGCAAGGATCCTTTCAACTGTAAGTAGATGGGTTGTTCTGGGAGAACACATATACTAACTAACAACATTGATAACATAAGAATTGTCAGGTTGTGTCAAACAAAGATAAAGAAGTTTCCCAACCAATGGTTGAAAGATAGTTTGTCTCAAGAGGCTCACCACCTTTTGTTGATATCTTATGATTCTGCTCAATAGGTGTGTCGGTAGGCTTAACTCTTAACTTTTCAGTTTCATCCAATAGATCAAGGACATATTTCCTTTGGGGGATAAAAGTGCCATGTCTAGACCTAGTGTAAATCATTAAGGTCTTTCACTTCAAACTCCTTGTTAAGTAGTACTGAATTCAGTAATGTCACTACCTGTCACCACAATATCATCAACATACATAGCAAGAAGAGTCAAGGAAGAAGCTTCTTTCTTGGTAAAAAGGGTGTGTGATCTAATTGGGTTTGTAGATAGCCAAACTTCTCTAAGGCAAGTCTAAATCTATTAATCCATGCCCTTGGAGATTGCTTTGGACCATATGATGTTAGATAATGTATATGCCCTCAGCTCCAACTAATGTATTATACATAATTTATTATTAATAACCATTTATTTCATGTGTGATTTGGGTTGTTTTCCTAAATTGCACTTGGTTCATAATGGTGTTATGTACGAGACCATATAATTAATTTAATATGGGTTTAAATCTTTACAACTAGTGGATACACTTGGAGAAGTCTATCCTAACAAGGTTGTCATTCTCACACTGCCCAAGTTTGTGGAGCAGTGGGTCTTAGCTGGGTTGTGACCTAAGGTGTGAGGGTGAGTATTTACAAGAAACATTGAATTGGACCAAATCTAGCATGTTCCTGGACTTTATGATAGGTGAAACAACTAGGTGTTGCTCTTAACCCCTAGACTTGATATTGATATCAAATTGAGTATTAGACTTGTCTGTCTTTGATATGCTAACTAGTGAAATCCTTTTGGGTATGTTGGGGCATTCAAGGATGGTATGTCAACTGATGATCAACATGATAGGATATGCTACTATGTCAGGACATAGAGAATACTTTGTACAACTTCCTCCTTCGATTCCTGAATCTATCAATAGTAGGATTATTTGAATCCTCAATGAAGGATCTAAGTGGTGTTGGAAGTTGGACAATATGTCATAAGGACAAAGAGGGAAAAAGTCCTTCCCTTAATGTGGTGTCAAGTATTTCTAGTAGAGATATTAATTGCAAGTGATTATTTGGCTCGCATTGACTTGATTATCCTATTAATGGGCTGAATCAATGGACCCCATTCGACCAGCCCCTTTATTAACTCTTTCTAGCGCTCTTCCAAATTGGTTTTGGGTCAAAAATCTTGCCCAAAATTGTGATAAAGGTCGGACCCTTGCTGCTGTAACTTCTGGAGAAAGAATCTAAGAATGTAAGTTCAAGGTTGCACCATCTTCAACTTGTTGCAGTGATTTGAGGAAGATTTGGCTTGGGTGTGAATACCACATCGAATTTTGCACTTAAGGACTTCAAAATCAGGTAATTCATTGAATATTGACCCAAAAGATCTTCATGGCCCAAAATCCAACCGATCCAAGAGGAGAAAACCTAGAATTTTATCCCATGCAATTTCAGCACTAGGTTTCAATAAAAATTCGATTTTTACTACTCTAGTGACTGGAATTTTTGCATAACATGATCATTGGATGATCATCCTTCATACGAAGCGTTCTTCAGATGACAAAACTTTCTTTATTGCATTTGTATCATAAAAACTAGGGGGTAATTCTATATATACCTCCTCGGCTCCTCTTGTAGATTACCATTGAGGAAGGAATTCTTAACATCTATTTGGAACAATGACAATGAGAAATTCGCAGCAAGGAACAACAATACTTTAATGGTGTTCATCTTGGTGACTGATGCAAAGGTTTCTAAGTAATCAATACTATAAGTCTATGTGTATCCCTTTGCAACTAGTTAGGCCTTATATCTTTCACTTGAGCTTTTTGCATTGTATTTCATTGTAAATACCCATCTACACCCAATGTGTTTCTTTCCTTCAAGTTGATCTACCGATTCCCGTGTATTATTTTTAATTAGAGCATCCATCTCCTCCTTTGTTACATCCTTCCGATTAAACAACAAGGCTTCCTACACTGTTTTAGGAACAGATATAATAGCAATAAATGCCAAAAAGGATTTATAGGATGGTGAAAGATGGTCATAAGAAAGAAATTGGGAGATGCAATGGGTAGTAGATGAGGTATAATGACGCTTATCTTTGCAAACTGCAATAGGGAGGTCAAGATCATTTGAGAGAGGCTAAGGTTCAGTAGTGGTAGGTGTATCATTTGTGATTTTGTAGTAGTAATAGGTAAAGGGGCTATAGTACATGGATCTAGCGACATAGTGGAGACTGGAATTGGCCTGGACTACTCATGACGAAATCAACTTGCCTCCATTGCTTGTGAAACACCCTTAATTCTTTACACTTCTAGCAATTCTCTTTACCACAAAACCACTCAGTGATTGGAATAGGTAACAAGAATTCTAGAGTATAAATACCCTTTTCACCACTCTCCCTTTGAGAAGAAACCTAGGATAATAGGGAACATCCTCAAAGAAAGTAACATTCATAACACAAAATGATTCACAGAGACAAGATCATAGAAGCAATACCCCTTTTGATTTTGTGCATACTCGAGAAAAGTACACTTGATAGCCTTAGGATCAAATTTAGAATGATGAGGTCCAAGGATTTAAACAAAGAAAGTGCACCCAATGGTCTTAAGGGGAACAATGATTAATTCTTTATTTGAATATAATATGTTAAAAGGAGCTTTCATATCTAAAATCCGTGAAGGAACCTTGTTGATGAGATACACAGTTATGTGGATGGTAACCCCCCCCGAAAAAAAAAAAAAAGTATAGGAATATTAAAATTTAGTATGATGCTTCTAGCAACTTCCAAGATGTGTTTATTCTTTCTCTTAACTACATTCTACTGAGGTATATAGGAACAGGTACTCTAATGGGTAACCCCATACTCAATCAGGACCTGGGATAGGAGGGAGCAAATAACTGATTCATGCACCACCTTGAAAGTTCGCTCACATTCCACTCCTGATCCAGCTAGGGGGCACTACTGAAGATGGGAGGAATTCTCTGCTTCTCTAACTCTCTCGCAGACAAGAGATCAGATTCCCCTTCCAGAGGTATCAGTTACCAGTGACAGGAGCGATGAAGGCCTTCTAATCGGTGCTCGGATCAGAATCAGTTCAATCTTTTCCCCTTAATATGAAGCTAAGGGTTTAAAAAAAATACTCCTTGGCATTATTAGGAGAAATGAGAATAGTCATCAACAAACAATGGGAAATATTTGTTCCCCTCCCCCCATAGAAGTAATATGATATAATCCCCAAACATTGGTATGCACAATTTCAAAAGGAATAATGCTTTTTTTTTACTTGATGAATAATTTGACCCACAATGCTTTGTAAGTTCACAACTCTTACACTTTAAACTAAACACTTAGACCGACTTAAACAAAGTAGGAAAAAGACTCCTTAATGAGTCAAATGGTGAATGACCACTCACAGACTGAGAAATAAAAGACCTCCCAACTTCTTTATGCCTCCCAAATGGATGCTCAAGGAAGTAGATTCCATTTGTCTCACGGTTAGTCCCAATCACCTTCCTTGTCACTAGATCTTGAAAGAGACAATGATCAGGGAAAAAGGTATCTAGGCAATTTTGTTTTTAGTAATAGTACTAACTGAAAGCAGATTAATGCCAAGCTTAGGACATGCAGGACTGAAGGCAAGGAAATGGCATCAAACACTCTAATATCTCCATTGCTAGAAATAAGGACAAGAGAGCCATCAACAATAGTACTTTGTCTCTATTATAAGATAATAAGAGATAAACAAAGAAGACAAGCTAGTCATATGATCAAAGGCACCCAAAAATACAATCCAAAAAAGACTAGTGTTACCTAGGGTTGAAGCATGATGGGTAGTATCCCTTGTACTTGTGTGAGCAAAAGCTGAAGTGGGGGATAGTAGGTATAGTATCTAGTGGCTGAGATGATCCAGAGATGCCAACCTCACTTTCCAACTAAGTTAAGGAAGCTTTGACTGCAACTAGAGCATCTAGTGATGTGGATCTTGTGCTAAAGGAAGGTGGATCATTAGTAGCAATGGCTGCATTGACACTCCCCTTTTATTCTTAATTTTTGCTAGAATAAGATGAAGATGAAGCTTCCAACGAGTGTCCCTAGTGTGCTTTGGATTCTTACAATAATCATAAAATATCTCCCTCTTGTCTTCCTTCATATCCTTCTCCTTATCACCACCATGCTTCAGCTTTACAACTGCTAAAGTTGATTCCATAGGTGGATTTTCTAACATAATCTACCTCTTACTTTCTTCACTATATACTAGTGAATAAGCCTGAGATAAAGTGATACTGTCTCTAGTAAGCTGTTGTTGCCTCACATTATCATAATCTGAATTCAGGTCAACAAGAAATTCAAACACTATTTGTATCAACCAACTTCCTATATGTTGTTGCATCCTTCTAGTTTTCCAATTCAATTTCTCCAAGTGATCAATTACATACTATAAAGATTTCAAATTAGAGAAGTAAATTGACATAGGTTTCTCCTTCTATTTAAAGATTGCTTACTTCACTCTTCAACTCATAGACTCTAGTAGCATTTAGAGGCTGAGAATAAGTCTCTTTCATGTTTTCCCAATTCTTCTTAGTTGTTTTCACCCACAAATAATTTTGACTAATGTGAGGCTGTGAGGCTGCATAGAGTTGCACACCCAAGTTATCACCAAATAGTTTTCTTGAACTCATTTGGCATGAGATGGATCTTCGTTGGCTGGTTTTTTTGTATCCCCAGTCACATACCCTAGATCTATACACCTCCAATGGCCATCATGGCTCATTGTGCCCATTCCAAGTAGTTGTTTCCATCAAACTTAACAATAGTGATCTAAAATGAGTTATTCGTCATACTTCCAGTCCCTACAAGTCCTCCTTGAGCCTCCAATTCATTCCCAGCTGTCTCCATGACAAATTCACCACAAAAAAAAAAGAACACCACAACTTCAAGAAGAGAAACCCAATTTCAGTCTCCAAAGGACTGGAAAGGTTTGCACAACCACACAAAACAAATAACAGTCCTCAAAGTTCTCCAAAAAAAGGCAACAATGGTGATTAACAGCCGAAGTAATGGGCCGGAAATCAAAAAACTGATTGAAGAATTAGGGGGAAACCCTAGAACCAATCCTGTAGAAAAACAATTCTATCACTGCTCCTTCCAGAAGGATCCAAACACCTACTGACTGTTGATCTCAATAAGAATGATAAAATCAACACAAAATCTCTGAGTGTTGGTTCCAATCTCAGGTTTAAACCCTAAACCTTGAACTTACCTGGTTTCTCTGGTTCTTCCTTCTCACTAGGCAATCTCAAAGGTCACACAACACCTTGGGAAGTAATCGAACTCTCCAATAACATCCAAGAATCAGATAACATATGCTGAAGCTCCAGCCCTAGGAAATTCTCATGCAGCCGGCTGGATGAAGTCCACAAGAGAACCCTAATCAACCCTAGGCCTGCTCTCATACCAGCTTGTCTGAAAGGGTTTGTAATCAAACTATGTTCTGATGTGAATTCAGCAAGAAAAAAATAATAAAATAAGAGAACAGAAGAGAAGAGAAGAGAAGAAGAGAAAGAAAAGAGAGAATGAGAAAAGGGGTGCAGTTAGTTGTGGTCCTGCCACCGGCATTAGTTCTATTTATATGTTCGCAAATAAAGCATCAATAAAATGACACTTATACCCCTGCCACCTATATAAGAAAAAGAAACAATAACAACAAACAAACAAAGAACATAAACATAAGGAGGGACCGCACAAATCTATTGTACTGTGTCTCTACATTTGATATTATCATTATAAAACTTTCATGTAATCTTTTATATGTTTTTATACTTTTTTCAAGTATATATCTGAGGTAAATGGGGAAAACATCATATAAAAGGGCTGTTTTAGAGATTTGAACATTAGCCACTTCAATCTCCATTGAAAATGGTAAACACATTCGACCAGGCCATACATGAAGTCATGGTATCCATGTGTGACAACACAAATATTAGTTGCTGCATACCATATATGCAATCAGGGTGGAGGCCTTACTGGGACCTTCATGTATCTGGCCCATCCTGGCTCAGGCGTGACCTGGCCTGTAGCTGGCTTGGCCCATGTCTGACCTTGGTACAAAAAACCTGAGCCATAACTCAGGCTGGGCTCCCTGTTGCCACCCCTATTTCACCTCTTGCGAAATTGTGCTCACGATGTTTCAAGCATTAGATTTGGCTGCCTTTCCTGCTGTCATATGTCTTATTTTATTTTTTCTTTTCCTCGTGGTCCTTCTAGTATTTTTTTTTATCAGTGACAGAAAACTTTCATTAATTAAGAAGAAAATATTTAAATGCAAAGGTGGGAGGAGGTGAACTCTCTTAACTCTCCCCCAAAAGGAAAATTACAGTGTAGCCCAAAACAAATGACTTTTTCCCACCCCCTATTTAGCCAGTGCATCTACAAATGAATTGGCACATCTTTTAACCCACTGGATATGCACTTCCATTCCTTGAGTTAACCACTTGAATTGCCTTCGTTCATTAATGTATGTCCATAACACATCATTTGTCCTCTTTATCCAGCCAATTACCACTTGTGAATCTCCTTCAATAATCAACCTGTTTATATTTAGTTCCTTAGCCCTTTTCATCCCCTCTAACAAAGCCAGAATTTCTGCTCTCAGTGAATCCCCAAATTCAATTGGTCCTGAGAAAAGAGCTATTACTGAACCTGCCTCCGATCTGAAAACACCACCAACCCCCGATGGTCCTGGATCTTGGCCCTTCTAGTATTTGTGTTTCAATTTTTTAAAATGTATCATCATCTTTTCTTTGGAATGGTTGAAGCTGCAATACTGCATGATGCTAGAATTTTTACAAGAATCCTTGTTTCTGATACCCTACAGAAAGAAAGTGTCTAGTCTTGACAAAGAGCGTGAGGAACTGCAGTCTACAATTGATGCCCTGGAAGAAGGTAAGAATTAATGTAGCGATTGGTCACTGCCATGCATGTCCATTTATTTGTTTTTTTGATCAGTAAGGAAATCTTATTAATTGTATTAAATTGTGAAAACAAGTAATTACAGCAGATTGGGTATCCAGCTACCCAGAGATACAGTAGACATTAGTTCAATGCCCCAAAACAGAAGAGTTACAGTAATGCCCAAAACAACTACTGCCAATTATAAACCCCCTGTTTTGCTAATATATGAGCCACATCCCATTTGCAGTCCTTACCAAATTAAAAGTAGTATTCAAATCCTTTGACAGGCTTTCTATTTCCCCAAGGGCATGCCTATAAATCCAAGGCACATTGTGCCTACTTGTGGTCCAGGAGACAACCAGTTTTGAGTCTCCTGCTTCTGAGTGCTTGAAGCTAGATTGCTTAGCAAATCTTAAGCCTTGCAATAAAGCCATCAGTTTAGCCTTCAGTCAGTCTCCAAATCCTATAGGTCCTGAATACATAGCAACCATTCTGGATGTCCATTTATTTTGAAAAATATTGCCTTGTGTATTAAAATGATTTCTTCAATCATTGTCAAACTGCTTTCTAGTGTTAAAAATATGGGAAGCTTCTGAAGGTCTGATATATTCTTATTAAAATAAAGAGGTGCTTACATTATCTTTGTGTTTGTTAAAGTGTCCATGAAATAATTGGAAGTGTGTCAGTAGGCAGAGCATCTACATGCAGTACATTTAGTTACTATATAGTATAGACTAGAGAGCATGCTTGGTTTACTGTTATTTGCTTTTCTTTTTTACTTGCAATACACAGAGAAAAAGCTATTGCAATCTAAGCTACGTAAAGCAACTGGAAGTGGAAAATTTATTGATGTCAGCAAGGTACCTTCTGTTAAGAAAGATGTATCAACCTCTACGGAGGATTTAGGTATGTTATTAGTTTTCTCTATGAATGCTTTATCGTTTTAGTTCATTTCAGCATAAAATTATCTTTCGCAAAAAAAAAGGTACTTGATCAGTTAACTTTCAAACCTTGGCCTGTATGTGGTTAAAAACGTTTTGTTGACTTGCCCAACATTATTACTTGGCTGAATTGATATTTTAGGGTTACTACATGAAGGAAACTCAATGTCCCTTGAGGTGATGGTATTATAAAGCATGCTAAGGAACATCCAGGAGTTGCTACAAGCATCTGAGTTTCATGCCTTGTAGATTTAGGCTTATGGTATCCATGATTTTACCACCGTTAATGCAGGGTGTTAGGGTGTTAGGTGTTCTTTGATACAAGTATCTGATTTAAGAAGAATCTGAAAATTCTTCACTATGAACACAAACTTTTTAATTTTCTTTTTTAATTCTTTAAGCTATATATCCAAGATGAACATAACTTAATTCTAATATTCTAAAGAAAATTTTACACCACAAATACTGCTTAAGGGTTCTGTCACCTAAATGTTTCTTCTTTTAAATTGCAAATAGGTAGATTTGTTTCATTGTAAACAAGAACATATAAATTTTCTGTTTCTTCTTTTCACAAAACTTCTATTTCTCCAACTTTTTAACAAAAAATAATCCCACTCAAATATGTATTGGTGTTTACATTTTTTTTAAACAGTTTTTTGATCTTCTTACCAAGGTTCAAAATATTGTTACGTATCGGCCCATATCAGCCGATATTTATCGCACTGGGGCCTTCCCGATACGCTTCTACAGGGGGTGTATCGGGTCAGGCCATGGTTCAGAGGGCAGCCAGGACTTAAACCGACCCCTCTGAACCGGTTTTGAAAAATAAATAAATAAAACACAAAAAAATGTACCTATACAGGCCGATATGCCAGGGTGTCAATTGGATTGGATTTGGTCCAATCCGATCCAGTCCAATGTGAGCCCATTATAAATGGATCAGGTCCAATCCAATCCAATGAATGTTTCGGACTAATTTGGACCGGTCCAATTTAATGTCTGGACCGTCCAATCTGTTCAAATTCATTTTGATTTAGATTGGTTTCAACCCAAACCTGGTCCATTGACACATATATTCTTATCTTATATCAATGGACCAGATATTGGCTTAATCCAACCCAATCCAATATAAATTTGTTATGGATGGACCAGGTCCAATCCAATCTAATAAATAATTTTGAACCGGATTGGTCCAACCCAATATGTCTTGTTGGTCCGTCCAATCCATCCAAATTGATTTTGGACTGGACAGGGTCCAATCCAAAACCGGTCCATTGTCACCCTTATCAATATTTAGAACCTTGCTTCTTACAGTAGTTGCAAATTACTTCTTCTGTCTTCTCAGCAATAACACCCTTGCCTCCATTAGCTGGCTAGAGCATAGGAAGGCTCAAGATGTTTGATAAATGCTGTCTAGTAAAACCAAAATCTAGATTAAGTCCTACTAAAAACTCAAACACATAGGTCTTCTTTATGACTCTTCGGTTCTAATTAGCATCCACAAGGTCCCTCCATTGAAGAGCCTCCAAATGATCCATCTCCTCCCATAAAGTCTGTAAGGAAGAGAAATACATACCCACCAATTATATATGCTATTTGTGTGTGTGTGTGTATGTGATATAATAATATGACACCTAACTTTTCCAGCTGGCCAAAGAAGAGGGGGACAACCCTTTGGAGGTGTACAAGGGCGGCTGTGTGTTGGATGATTTGGGAAGAAAGGAATAAAAGAATCTTCTTAGGAGTTGAGAGTAGGGTGCTTTACTTGAAATCATTACTATCAAAGTGGTCCAATGGGTGAAGTCACTGAATCTATTTGAAGATTTTTCATCTGGTAATCTGATGAGGAAGTGGTTTGAGATTTTCTTACTCCTCCTTTAAGGTTGTGGTTAGGCTTTCTTGGTCCCCACCTAATGGAGGTTTCATAAAACTGAACTTTGATGGAAGCAGTGATTTAAAAGGCGTGCCTGAGGAACGCCTAGGCACATAGGCAAGGCACATTTCAGGGTATGTGCCTCACCTAGGTCCTAGGCACAACCCTTTCAAAAGGCGCAAGCCTGGTGCGCCTAGGCGTGCGCCTTTTGAAAGTTTGACGCTTTTTTGCTTTTTTTGAATGTAGTGGCTGGGCCGGGGGCTCCGCCCCTGGATCCCCGTGCCACACCCCTCAAAGAAAACCCAAACAAGTCCACTTTAGGTCTGAGAACCCCCAATTTGGTAATGTTGCTCATTCATTCGTCCTAATAAAATGTCTTCTTAAAAAGCAATTAAAACTATAAAATGATTATTTTTTGTGTGAAAAATAAGAATTTAAGACCTAACGTGGACTTGTTTGGGCTTGCCTCGAGGGGCATAGCTACTTGAAGTAATGCAATTGAGTGAAAAAAGAGATTAGAGGTTTTACATGCTTGAAAATGTTTTATATGTTTGATTTTATTTTTAAAATCTCATTTGAATATGCTTTACATCTTATGTTTATGTATTTTAATTTTAGATAATAGGTTTTTTAAAACATTTATTTTAAAATTTAAGTATATTTTTATTAATATTATGTTTAATATTTTTTTGGCATTTTATTGATTTTTTTTACTTTTTTTACTTTTTTTTTTTGTATTTTTCTGCCTTGCTTCAAAAAGGCGCACGCCTCGCCTTGCACCTTGTGCCTCAGGCGCAAATTGACCCCTGTGCCTTTTTTGCACCTTGCGCTTTTAAAACACTAAATGGAAGTAGTGAAGGAAATCCAGGTCCTTTAGGTATAGGCAGAGTATTCAGAGATGAGGATGGTAGAGTACTTGTTCTTGTTTCAGGTTCAATTGGGGAGGGTGACTCCTTGAGAGCTGAAATAATGGCTGTGTTAGGTGCGGAAAAGGCTAAGGGATTAGTTATCAACAAATTGGTGATTGAAGGAGATTTCAAACTAGTTATTGATTGGCTGCAAAAGGAGGAGGATCTTGGATGGTTGGGCTACATCTTTGAGAAAAGGAGAAGCTTGCTACAAGATATGGAGGTCATTATATACAATGGGTGAAAAGAGATGCTAATTCATTTGCTGACAGTTTGGCTAAACAAGGGGTGGGAAGAAATCAGATTTTTTGGGAAACTTTGTAAATCCTTTTCTGTTTTGGGAGAGTTATGAAAGTTTATCTCTCCCTTTAATATTCCTTGTACTTCCTTTCTTTTATTAATATAATGAATTGGTTATGTTATTGATAAAAAAATAATGACACCTATAAAACATATTATATATGCTATTTTGTATATATATATATGATTGGAAACGGTGACTTCATTAAGCAAATTAGGATGTATCAAGTACAACTGTCAGCCCCAGAATAGGTGCTGACCCCAAAAGACCTTTTTTACAATTCTGCCCAGAATAACCTTTCCCTCAATATCCCCTGTTTAGCTAAAGTATCATCTATTCCATTAGATGATCTTCTAGTCCATTTGAAAGGAGCCCCAGTCTCCTTAGTTATGTTGGCGATCTCCCTTATAACATGTTTGTAAATCCAAGCTCCCAAGCTGCCCGACTTCAACCAATAAATGAGCATTTTAGAGTCACCTTTTACCTCTATTCGGTTCAGTCCCATCTGTTTGGCAAATCTCACACCTTGAAGAAAAGCCATTACCTCCATCCTCAAAGAGTCACCTACTCTTATAGGCCCTGAATACATAGCAACAATTTTACTGTCTCCATCTCAGAATACTCCCCCAAATTCTGATAGTCTTGGATTGCCTCTAGAGCTCCTATCAGGGTTATCCTACCCCACAATCTATCCTTGTTCCAATGACAATCTCCATATCCATTTCCCCAACAAGGTTGTGTTTCTTAACCTAATATTTCCTATTCCTAAGCCTCCATCATCTCTACACCTAGAGACCATCTCCAACTTCATTAGGTGATCGTTTTTAGTGTCCCCTGATTCCCATAAGAAGTCCCTTATGATCTTCTTTAACTGATATGCCACTTTCACTGGAATTCTGAAGGTAGAGAGGGAGTACACTGGTAGATTGGCTGGTGTTGACTTTATAAGGGCTATCCTACCCCCCAATGAAATGTAGTTTCTCTTCCAATTTACCAGTTGTTTGGTGAATCTCTCAATCATTGGGTACCAAAAACTATTTGAGTTTGGATTCTCTCCTAGAGGTAGCCCCAAATATTGTAATGACCAATCTCCCACTTTACACCCCAAAAGCCTAGCTAAAATATTCACCTCTTCACTCTCTAGGTTCACTCCTACCACACAACTTTTACCCCAATTCACTTTAAGGTTGGAGATTCTCTCAAATTTATCCACAAACTAAAGGTGTGTGACCACCACTTCCTCCCAATTCTCCAACCTTTAATCAAATTGTTAGCATTTGCCTTTGTAATCAAGTCGCTCAAGACATCAGCCACTAGGGTAAATAGAAAGGGGGATAGGGGATCTCCTTGTCTAAGGCCCCTCTTAGTAGGGAAAAAGTCTAACTACTTCCTTACCACATTAAAATCTCCTCCCAGACACCAAGGTCCATTCCATAAACCTCTAATTTCTGCTAGTTCCTCCCCAAAAGCTTCCTTTTCCTTGTAGGAAGTTGGACCATACACATTAGTTAAGACCCATTCCCAACCATCTGTTTTCCTCTTCAATTTTATGGACACTGAGAAATTTCTAATCAGCTCCTCAGCACACTCCATCTCTTTATTTATCCAGTGTTATAATTCCCCCTGAAGCTCCTTAGGATTGTGCAAAGGCCCGACTGATATCTCCAAGTGACCAAATACTTCAAATCCATTTCCTATCCAGGTCTAACAACTTAGATTCTTGGATTAGAACAACATGTGGCTTTTCTCTCCTCAACAAATCCCTAATCACGCCTCTTTTTCTTCAACTTCCCAAATCCTTGACATTCTAGCTTATTATCTTCATAATGACCAACTAATATTTCACCCTAACTTGGAAGCTCCCATCACTGCTTCTTCCTATCCTTCCATCCAACACTCCCTTTTATCATAACCTACCTCACATTTGAGCCTTTCCACTTCACTCATCTTTTTCTTTCTTTGTTTCACAGGACCACCACCCTCCCCCCTTTTTGTTTTACTCCTCTCTTTTTCTTTCCTCTCAGGGTCCGTTTTCTTTATTCTCCTTCTACCGTTTGCTAGACCCATTTCTGTCCTTTGGCCATCCCTCCCTTTCTCGGTTGCTCCTACAAACTTGGACTTGGAGTGTTACCCTCCTTGTCCCTTTTAACTTATTCAGCCAATTCTTCATCCACCCGGGTTCTAAATAACTCCATAATAAGATCCCAAATGCTGTCTCCTATTTCTCTGTCTATTCTCTCCAACTCTTGTTCTCCCACCATCTCTGTTTCTTGCCCCTGAACATCCAGACCGACAGATTATATGGTTGGGCTCGTCCCACTTGTAGGCACGTCACACTTGTAGGCACGTCACACACAGGACTAGGCAGAATATTAGTAGTAACAAAAACTGGGGTCATGACAGGTTTCTGGGCAAGGGACGAAGTTACCGGAGGAGAAGACGTAACCTGGAGGTCCTGGACACCACAAACTGGATTTTTGCCGGAGGTGTTCACTTCAAAATCAAACTCTGGAATGTTAGCTATGGGGCATGGGCAGTTCGTATCTCTGTTGGAGTGATCTGGGTTGACCTCACAAGCCTTAGAGTCAACCTGAACTTGGTCTTTATTTGGAGAATGGTCTCCCCTGTTCTTTGGAATGGAGTTCCCTCCACTGAACCTAGTGCCTGATCTTCCTTCGTTTTTTCCAGACTGACCTAGGAGCTGAGTATGAGAAGTAGATATTTCATCATCGAAAAGCAACCTCAGACCTTCTCCTCCTATCCGTGACTGGTATTTACCTTGAATGTGCCGTGGACTGACTTGTCAGGGCTTTCCTCTTCTTCCGTACTTATCTCTTCCAAGCTTATCCAACCCGAATCCACTGTTTCAACCCTGTTCCTCTGTCGATTATATCTCGGTTTTGGCTTCTCTAGACTGGTAGAGTATGAAACCAGTCTCTGCACCCATTCGAGTCTCGAACCAGGCTTCGATTTCGTCCCAAGATTTCTTGCTTTTGTTTTGGGACGAAGATAGACCATTAGAATGGTCTACTAACTTTCGATCTCTGCTACTGGTCACGTGATCACATGACCTTTCTTTTGGGCCTTTGTTTAGCTGAACTCTCCTTTGTTGGGCCGGGCCTTACTGGCCTGTCTTGACTGGTTCGGCCCATCTACTTCATTTCCTTCGACTCTTCCACCTGTCCCTAACTTCTGACTTGCCATTAAATGTGGATATTGCCATTGCGTACAACTTTTCGCTCCCTCACCGCTTGAGCATGCGATTTGGAGAGAGCCGTTGGTTTCTTTAAAATTTGATTCAAAAACCCAGTTTCCTTTTTCGTGAAACTCTTCTTCTCCCTTTGTCGCTTCCCTTCCTCGAGGTTGACTCGAATCCTCTTTGCCACGTCAGCATCATCTTCTCCAGTATCGTTCCACCATCTTGCTTCCACAGAGGTAGCAATCTAAGCCTTGAACAGCAAGCCATCTGAAAAAATCTTTGTAGCTCTTGGAATTAAATCCGGCTTTGCACCATTTACCCTAAGTGGTACTGCTCGCAGCTCTGAATCATTTGGCAATTCTATTGAATATCTCATCTGACCATAAATGAAAAGGCAGCCCTATAATTTTCATTCCAATATAGGTAGTTGCAGCTACACTTTTCTCGTTGCAGGTTGGGGACCACCTTCCAACGCCAGTCCTTCCTTTGTTTCTGCTGAGATAGTTGAAAACTCTGACCCAGCGTAGAGATTGGAAACTAGAGTCTTCTGTCCATCGAATGGGACTATCTACAACTCTTTTGGACTCTTCTAAACTTGCTGAACCTCTTCTCCCAGTCTCTTCCAGTCTATAACTTCCTTGTTTAACGAGATTACTAGTATATTTCCCAATATTCTTTGGATTTCTTCATCCATAATCTCAATGAGCTCACTCTTACATCAAATTGAGTATCCCCTATTTACTGGTAAGCTTCGTTTCTGTCTCCTTCCATTCCATATCCTCCACCCAATCTTTAGAGCTTTATTTATTTTCTTGTTGTCTTAGTAGAGGCTTATTCTTTTCATACACTATCTCCAGGTACTCTTGCAGTGCTTGTGTTATCACATCCCACCCTACAGCTTCTCTTTGTTCAGGGAAGCATGTGAACTGCTTCATACCCTTTCCATAACTTTCATAGATTCTAACATATCTCCCTTCCTGTTCTCCTTTCTTTCAGCATTGAAACTTCAACCATCTTCCATCATGATGCACTTCCATTCTCTTGTTCGTACTGTCCTCTTAGCTCCTTCCAATAAACCACGGAACCAGGACACTCCTCTTCCTTCAAGGATCAGCAACCCTCTTCTCAACAATCTTCAAAGCATCTCCCGTTCTTGTCCACGCCTCTTCTATAACATATGTTTTGGCTCGATCTTCAGAATTCTCCTCCATCTCCTAGTTGGAACAAAGTCCACGATCTCCCCTTCCTTATTTAGTACTTTATCCTTAGGCCTAGAGCTTGTGGCCTAGGCCTGGGCTACCCTAGGCAGCTCCATACTGTTGCATTGAAACCCTTGAGCTTTCTTCACTTTAAACTTGTGCATTCACTTGATTCTGTTAGAGTCAAATCATGAGACTAAGAAAAGAAGAAGACAAACAAATGTTGGGTGTTTCAAAAAGTGATAGTTGACACCTAGGAAAGAATATTTATATTCTAATGGTGAAAGGACCATTCTGTCCTCAATATGCAAATAATGCACAAAAGAATAAGAAACAATCTAATCTACAAGAAAGCATAAAAAATAAAAGTTATAGCTTTTGCCAAAATGTAGGCAAGTTGGAGTCCAAAGGACACAGTGGCAGAGAGATAATGCCTGCAAGGAAGAGGTCTTGAATAATTTAGCAATCAACTTCGATGTGCTTTGTGCGCTCATGAAAAACAAGATTGAAGGCAATCTTGATGGCACTGAAATTATTTGTAAAGAGGGAACTGAGGGTGGAGACTCATGTAGAAGATCATGTAGAAGAGCCCTTAGCCTGATAATCTCACTACACATAGAGGACACGGCCTTATACTCAACTTCAGTAGATGGTGTAGATATTGTATACCACTCTTTGCATTTCTAGGAGATAAGAAAGTCACCCAAGAAAACAAACCAACACGTAGTAGATCTCCGAGTGTTTAGGCAACCAGCCCAATCAGCATTAGCATAACCAATAAGATTGAGAGAAGATGATGATGAGAAGAATAGACCATGAGGTAAGGTCCCCTACACATATTTGATAATTTAGAAAATAACAGACATATGTGGTTGTCGTGGAGACAACACAAACTGGCTTACAATTTGGACTACATGTGATATATTTGGTTGAGTCATAGTAAGGTAAATTAAACTACCCACTAATTGGCGATAGAGAGTAGGATCTTCGAGAAGGAGACCATCATCTTTATTATCTTTTAAATTAATCTCCAAGGAAATGTCAACTAACTTGGAATTAGTGGGATTAGCCATCTTGACAAGATCTACTACATTCTTATGTTGATTAGTGGGATTCGTGGGATTAGTTGACAAGATCAACTAACTTGGAATAGTTAGATATTCAGCTCGGCTTGGCTCGAATCCACCCCTACTTTGCATTATCAAATTTCCATTGCTTTAGGGCCTTGGGATCTAAATCATCATGTTTAGTAGTTGTGCCATCCAAATAACTTCAAAGTTCCTTTGCTTCAACATGGAATTTAAAGTGGAACATCCATAAAACATAATTAGATCCATTAAACTTGAAGGGAAGGACATCTATTCTTTCTGAAGCCATTAATCAACAAAGCAGCAGTGTAAAACTCCAAAGGACAAGTAACAGTCCCCTTAAGAAGTAGCAATGGTCCCTGAAAAGAAGAGAAGAAAGTAAGCACCTTTCAGCTGAATAAAACAATCTCTGGAAAAGTTTCAAAGGCAGAAAAGATAGGCCACTCCTAATCCAACAATTAATCAGGCCACTCCAAATCCAAGAAATTTCTCACTTGTCCATAAAAGGAAACTGTAGCAACCAGGCAATCCAAGAGAGAGATCAAAACCCTTCTAAATGTTCTAGTCTAAGTCTGCTCAGGATATTAGACCTGAGTATCTGATATTGTGGTCTTAGTCTCATGAGAAACTGATTCACCTTCTGTTTCTCGAAATGTTTCTGAAGGTGCTTGGCACACTCAGGTTCAATTTGGTACTGTCTAAGACATGTTGGACTGGTAATAAGCTTCCCATTGGAACTTACCTGATTCATCAGCAGATAAGCATACATATCATAAGCAGTTTGCATTCTCCTCATTGATACAGCAATGTGGGTCTGTATAGAACTTAGAACCCAAGAGACTAGCTTCCCATTGCCAAGCTTCAATTGCTTTAAAGCCTTTGCTTCAGTTTCATCAGGTTTAGTGAATTTACCATTCAGATAACCTTCTAGACCTTTTCCCTCAACAACGAAATCAAAGTGAAACTTCCATATGCTGTAGCTAGTTCGGTCGAATTTCATAGGTATAACATCAACCTTGTAAGCCATCTTAGTAAACAGTCCACAATTTAGATCAATAACATTAGTGAATCCAAGTTCAAAAACTGAGCAAAAAGAGCAGTTTTCCAAACAAAATTGATCAGAGATCTTTCTTAACACTAGTGAGAATATCCCACAACTGAGAAAAAAAAGAAAAGTTTTTGTTTTAGCTGCAAAATATTCTGTCAGTTGAATGAATATTCCCTTGTGATTTGCCTTGATCTCTGCCTCATATGTTTGATTTTCGCTGCCTATTGTACTTTTCCAGTTGACCTTGTTTATAAACATTGCACTTGAGTTTAATTGTTCTTTACTTTTTTGTTTTTCTTTTAATTGCTGACTAACTACTATTTATCTTATCTAAAAAGTGTGAGATGTCTCTGAGCATGAAGTTCATTTACATTCATTTCGTGAAATAAAATAACATCCTTTTTTTTTAGTTCTTTTGGGTGGGGAGCAATTTAGTCAAAGCATGTTGTTTCCCAATCAAGAAGAGGGGAAGCTTATTTTCAATTTTAAAGAGATTTCTAATTTTCATTTCTATCCCTTAGGTCATTATCCTTTTAATGATTTGATTTAAAAAAATAGAAAAAATAAATAAAAAAAAATTCGCTTCTTTTGGCAGTATATGTATCCTTGTCTTCTTGTATCTTTCAGTACCAAACGTATTTCTTATTAAGAATTATTTGTTATTTTCCATTTGTAATTTATTTGAAATTCCCTTCTCACTGTAATTGCTTTCTCTTTCAGGTGTTAAATTTCTTAGTTCATTTCTTGGGGAGAGTAGAAGTGCAGACATGATGCCAAGCACCTTCAAGAATGAATTATTAGACACTGCATCTTTTCCCTTAAGTAGAACCTCCACTAACCGATTGCTTGTTGAGAATAGGCAATTTCTTCCTCCAGCTACTCTTGTTAGTATGCCACCTGATCAACTGGGAATTATTAACAACATTAATTCATTGATTTCTGAGGTAGTGCATTTCTAGCATTTTTATTGACTCATTGTTTTTGCTTCTTCAATTCTTCTGGAGTTACAATTCTATAAGATGAACTGTTCTCATTAGATTGTGAAGTATTTTGAGCAAGAGAAGAGGAGAAAATAAGAGAAGAGAAGAAGAAAATGGGGTGGCAGTCTTGTTCTGTTCAGCTCAGGATGGAATTTAAATATAACTTAGAAACATGAGAAACTACAAGGTTGCCCTTCATTAGGCGGGCTAAACATAAACAAATTTAAGAAATGAGTAACTTAGGCCCATTAGGCCCAGAAAGATAAAACTGATGTAAGTAACAACCCAACCCATACAACATTAAGACTTACAACACTCCCCCTCAAGTTGAGCATAGATATCCATCATGCTTAACTTGCTCATGAAATTTTGATTTGGGCTCCTTTTGTAAACACATCAGCAAGCTACTTTGTGGTAGGAAAAATAAGGAATGCATAGATCTCTAGAATGATCCTTTCCTGAACAAAATGTCTGTCAGTTTCAGTGTGCTTGGTTCTATCATGTTGAGCATGGTTGTTGGCAATGTTGATGGCAGCCTAATTGTAGTAGTAGAGTCTTAAGGGGCCATTAGTTTGAATTTCCAACTCCCTAAGTAGAATCTGAACCCACAAAAGTTCAGCTAGGCCATGGGCTTGAAGGGATGAGAGATCCATCATATGGATGGCTGAACTCTGCAGGAAGGTTGGGCAAAATTTCAAAAATTTCTCTCTCTCCCATTTGGGAATCGCATTCCCTATTTTAGAAAACTGCATTTTCAAGGATCAATCTTGAACCAAACCGGACCAAATCTGAAACCAAAAGGGAGGAGAGGGGTATACCTGATACGGAATAGCAGTAACTCCCAATGAAGGTGTTCACGCCCAAGGAGATAACCAAAACCCGCTTCCACTGAAGATGACACAGTGTGTGTGGTGAAGCAGGATCAGTAGGACGGTTCTTCAGCAAGAACCGAATTTTTCAACAAGAATGGAGTAGAGGGCTGGTGAGCACGACTTCAGATTGCTTCTTCTACCAAGAAGCAATATCAAGAACAATTCTTGATCACTCCCACAAGTGGAGATCGAATTGGGTAGGGGCGACAAGAACAGGGAAGAACTCTACAGTTTGTTGTGTCTTGTCTGGTATGTTTTGCATGTCCACCCTGCTCTCTTATTTATAGCCTTAGAGAGACAACCTCCTAATTTGATTAGGAGTTTCCTGATCCAAATCTTTATTTGGATCTGGACTCTTTAAGTGATAAGGATAATCCCTTATCTTATCTGTAGTTCAAGATCAGCTTAATCCTAATCAAATTAGGAGTTTCCTGATTCAAATCTTTATTTGGATATGGACTCTTTAAGTGGATAAGACTTATCCTCTTATCCTTATTTGCTGATCCAAACCCAGATCCGCCCCTATTTAATTAATCTAATTAACCCAGTTCGAAATTGGGCTTTAGGCCCCTTAAGTTTATGTGCTCACTTAACCTCTTAACCTGTTGCCCAATTGCCTCTCTTTGTATGGCATGGGACCCAAACATTGATCTACACATCAGCCACATGGGTTCAGCCCAGCCTTTGTTACAAGGCCTGGCCGAATTCACTGTAGAAGACAGTGAACCCCTAAGTCCATCACTATGGGCTCTTAATGGGCCCAACATTTACACTAAATGGTCATTGGGTCCAACCACCTTATGAAAACCCAAGGACTGTGGGCAGATGCAAGATTAGCCCATCAGGTATTACCCTCAATGGTCTTACACTTAACCTCTCAGCCCATAATGATCAAACACTGCTCGACAAGAAAGGACCTCTCCCTCGGCTACAAGGAACAGTGTTGCACTCTCTACTCACATGGATCCCGGGAATTAAAACCTTTTGCAAACATTTTGAAACCATAATATATATATATATATATATGTATCTCTATATAAATATATTTTGCAAAATAAATTTCAATGGTTGAAATCAATTGCGAGAAGTTTAGGTTTCCATCAGAGAGAGTGCACCCCTGATCATTCACTTTGTCCGTCCGACAAAGGGGCTGATCCTGTTACTGTGATCACCCACTCAGATGAATTCTCAGACTGTCCCAACATACCCAGGTTTTGACCCCCTCTGAGGATCTCACTGATTGGCATATCAAAGGCAGCCCGATCCGACACCTAGTGCAGTACCATAATCGAGTTTAGGGGTCAGGTGTAACATTCCAGTTTTTCCCATCTATCTCCAAGGTCCAGGGCAATGCTAGAATTTTGGTCCAGTTCAGGGTTTCAAGAAAACCCATACTACATGTACCTCAGGTCTCACCTTGGCAGATGAGACAAGCCACCCCAACCAACTTGGCGGCACATCAGTGTCAGCTTTGGCAGGATAAATCTCCCCAGATCTATCCAACGGCTGTGAAGATTCTAAACTAACATGAGTCTCATAAGTGTCTAGTTTAAGGATATTATACAGAAACACACCACAATGACATGAATCAATTATGTACTTTATTCATTTACAATAAATGTCAAAAGATACATCAATCTAATTGGAGCTAAGGGCATAACTATCTAACAGGGCTATGGCCCTATACTCTGCCTCTGCACTGGATCTTGCCACAATTGTCTACTTCTTGCTTCTCCAAGTAACCCGTTTTCCACCAACAAAGGTACACAGAAACACACCACAATGACATGAATCAATTATGTACTTTATTCATTTACAATAAATGTCAAAAGATACATCAATCTGATTGGAGCTAAGGGCATAACTGTCTAACAGGGCTATGGCCCTATACTCTACCTCTGCACTGGATCTTGCCACAATTGTCTACTTCTTGCTTCTCCAAGTAACCCGATTTCCACCAACAAAGGTACAATGTCTTGTTGTAAATCTTCTATCCCCAATAAACCCTGCCTAATCAACATCTGTAAAGCTTTCTATAACCATTTTGTTGTGTTTCTTGAATAGAGTAGAAAGCCTTATGTGCTGATTTCAGCCAAGCTTCTTGTGAAAGGAAGAGGAGAAAGTTGGGATTTCAGCAATAGACAGAGGAAAGGGAAGAAAAGGAGAAGAAGGTTGACTAGGATAGTGATGCATAACCCTAGCCGCCAGCCTCTCATTCTATTTATAATTAACTTAAATATGGGATATTACAAAGATGCCCCTAGTAGGGCGGCAACTCAACTAAGTACTTACAATTCCTTTAAAAATAAAATACTAATGGGCCCAAGGCCCAACAACTTCTTAATTTAAAAGAAAACAAACTAAACATAAATCGGCCCAACATAAATCAGCCCACTCAACAAATAGTAGTCCCTTTCTTGGACATGACTTGAGATATCTCAGAATTCGTTCTTCTGCTCTCATATGAGAGATTTTGGGAGCATGCATCTGTGGAGAAATAGACTAGTTTTAGTGAAGTCTCTGCCATTATCAGTTGTTGTTTTTTTAATTGTTATTATTTTGGCCTATTATTATTTCTGTTTATTAGTTTTCCGGGCCTTACTGGGCCTATTGTTATTCCTGTCATTATTGACTAAGGAGTGAATTGGGCGGCAGGGGCATAGGTGCCTTTATGTTCTTAGTTTTAATAAGAGTATATAAATAAAAATTCTGGGCAGCAGAAGATTCTATTCTGTGCCTTTTCTTCTTCTCATTCTTCTTCTCTTCTCTTCTCTTCTCCTTCTTTCTTCTTCTTCTGTTATTTCTTTGTTTTTCTGCTGAAGTTTTATCAGGTTTCTGGTCAACTGAGATCAGCATACGCCATCTTGGTATCAAAGCAAGATTAGGGCTTGCTAGGGCCTTACTGGGCCTATTGTTATGTAGGCTTCTTCCAGCCGGCCACATGAGGATGCATTAGGGCTGGATTCTTCAGTCAGTTTTGCCTGATTCTTGGAGGTTGATTGGAGGAATTCTTGCTGCCCAAGATCTGCAATCTTGGAGATCAGCATTAACCAGGAAGAATCAGAGTTTTTGGATCAGTTCAATTGGCATTGGCGCCCATAGGTTTTTGGGTTAAAGATTGTTCTTTTTTGAGATCAGCTGCTTGTAGGAAGAGATTTAACCCTTCTGGAAGGAGCAGCTGGTTCTTTTCCTTTTCTCTCTAGACCGATTCTAGGGTTTCTACTGAGAACAGGCCAATTTTGTGTGTTTTGACCTAACCCATTTATTTCTTCTGCTCTTTTTCAGTTCTGGACTGTTAAGGGAGTAATTCAGTCTTGAAGTTTGTATTGGATTACTGCTAAAGTTGTGTTTCAGATCTGTTAAGGGCGTTCTTTTGAGGTTTTTGTGGTGTGATCAGTATGGAAATAGGTGGGAAGGAACCAAAATCCTTTGGAGAAGGATCTATGGGGTCTGGGAGTAATTCAGAAAATACTTTTCAGATCACTACTGTTAAATTTGATGGCACAAATTACCTAGAATGGGCCTAATCGGCCATGATGGCCATTGGGGGAAGGGGAAAACTTGGATATGTAACTGGAAACATTAGAGAACCAGCAAAGGGAGACCTATACAGAGAATGGATCCAGAGAAGTTCTGAAACTCCATGTGCCATGGCCCTATATTCCGCTTCTGCACTTGATCTTGCCACAACTGTTTGTTTTTTACTCTTCCATGAGACTAGGTTACCCCCAACTAGGGTGCACACTCCTGAAGTTGATCTTCTGTCATCAAGGCATCCTGCCCAATCCGCATCTGTATAGGTCTCTAGCTTCAGTTGTCCATGATCAGTAAACAATATGCCTCTGCCTGGATGTCCCTTCAAATATGCAAGGATCCTGTCAACTGCCTTCCAGTGCTGATCTCGTGGAGCATGCATGTATTGACTCACTACACTTACTGCATAGGAGATGTCCGGTCTTGTCATACACAAGTATAGTAGCCGACCCACAAGTCTTTGGCATCTCCCAAGGTCCTTGACTGGTTCACCTTCTGATGCACTGATTCTATGGTTCTGATCAATGGGGGTGCTAGCTGCCTTTGTTCCAAGCTTCCCTGTCTCTTGGAGAAGGTCCAAGACATACTTCCTTCGAGAGATAAAAATTCCATGTTTCGATCTTGCAACTTCAATGCCTAAGAAGCATCTTAGTTCTCCAAGATCCTTAATCTCAAATTCCTTATGCAGGTTCCTCTTCAGACCATCAATCTCACTCATATCATTCCCAGTGACAACAATGTCATCCACATAAACAATTAGGATTGACACCAAAGATCCCCTGTGCTTCACAAACAAGGTGTGATCAGATTGAGTTTGAGTGTAGCCAAAAAACAATCAGGGCCTTTCTGAATCTGTCAAACCATGCTCTGGGAGATTGTTTCAAGCCATATAGTGACTTCTTCAGCTTGCACACCTTTCCCTTTTCAGCATTATCATAAAAACCAGCTGGAAGATCCATATACACCTCTTCTTGCAGATCCCCATTTAGGAACGCATTCTTTACATCCAATTGAAACAAGGGCAAAGAGTATGAGGCAGCAAGGGAAAGGAGTATCCGAATAGAGGTCATCTTTGCAACTGGCGCAAATGTCTCTAGATAATCAATGCCATAGGTCTGTGTGTACCCTTTTGCAACAAGTCTTGCCTTGTACCTCTCTATACTTCCATCTGCCTTATACTTTACTGTGTAAACCCATCTACATCGAACTGTCTCCTTGCCTTCTAGTAGGTCCACAATCTCCCATGTCTGATTCTTAATCAAAGCCTCCATCTCTTCCTACATAGCTGTCTTCCACTCAGGTTTGGAGAGAGCCTCACTAACACCCTTGGGTATAGACACTGAATCAAGAGAAGAGAGAAAAACACGGTAGGAAGGAGAAAGTCCACTGTAGGATAAGTACTGTGAGATACAATGAGCAGTGCACTTTCTCTTCCCTTTTTTAAGAGCAATAGGGAGATCAAGGTTATTTGTAACAATGTTAGTAGGATCAATGGGAACTGAAATAGTGGGATCAAGAGGAATACCTGAATCCGTATCAGCCGAATCTGGAGTCTCCAAGGGATTGACAGGAAGTGGTGTGAGTTCTGCTGTAGTGGAATCAACCGCCTTATGAAGTCTCTGCCGTGAGTAATGCTGTGAAATGGAACGCAAAGGAGGTGGCAAGGTGGGTGACATCGGGTGGTGGACAAGCATAGGAGTAGACACAGAAACTGGAACTGGGAGAGGGATAGACTACTGACTTACTTCCCCAAAACACTCCCCCTGAGAAGGATCCTTTGAGAAGAAGTACGTATATTCAAAAAAAGTAACATCCATAGTAACATACCGGTTCCCAGAGACTGGATCATAGCAGCAGTATCCTTTCTGATTCTCTGCATATCCAAGGAAAACACATTTCTTTGCCTTGGGATCAAGCTTCGAACGGTAAGGGCCAAGAATATGTGCAAAGCAGACACATCCAAAAACCCTTAGAGGAATATGAAACATCTCCCCAATTGGCATATTTATACAGTAAGCTGCTGCAATAAATAGAAAGAAAAGAAAATAGAAAGAAGAAAAAATAGAAAGAAGAGAAAATAGAAAGTACAAAAATAGAAAGAAAGAAATAGAAAGAAAAAACTTTCTAAATCAATCCTTCCACAATCCTAGGAATATATACAATTCTATTTTCAGATCTGAACCAGTAACCCCACGTTTTACAACACTAGTTGTGCCTTGTATCTCTGTACTGATCCATCTACCTTGTATTTTACTATGTAAACCCACTTGCAACCCACAGTTTTCTTCCCATGTGGTAGATCCACTAACTCCTAGTTGCTAATCTTCAAAAGTGCTTTCATTTCTTCATTCATTGCTTCTATCCATTTGGGATCAAGAATAGCTTCTGAATACCTGGAAGGAATAGTAACAGAAGACAAAGTAGACACAACGGAGTAATAGGTAGGAGAGAGATGAGAGTATGAAACAAACTTTGATATTCAGTGCAAAGTACATGAGTGAGTCTACTTTCGTAGAGCAATGGGTAAGTCCAAATCAAATTTAGAAACAATACCTTGACCAAGTTGAGAGCCCCTCGATTGATCATGAACTTCATTTGGGTTAGGTGCAAAGTACATTTGTGAGTCTCATAAGAAACCCTTTTCCTTTTTCTTTTATACACACTCATCTCCATTCCATCATGCATAGTGGTGTGGGGGGTGGCAAGGTTAGGAGCTGTAGAAGTCTTTTCATGGCAAGATGGATCAGATGAAGAAGATGGAGAGGATGGAAGTGAGTAATCAAGATGAGGCTAAGGCAAGAAAGGATTTACCTCAGAGGAAGTTTGTTACCAAAGGCGGGCTAAGGCAAGAAAGGATTTACCTCAGGGAGGCTCAAAGAATGACTGGGATTCAAAAAATGTAAGATCTTTGGTAACAGACTTCCTCCCAGTGTGAGAATCAAGACACTTCTAGCCCTTTTCAGTAGGAGAATAGCGAAGGAAAACACTACGAATAGCCTTAGTTTCCAATTTTGTTCTCGTTGGATCCGTGACATGGATAAAACACACAACTAAATACCTTGGGTGGTAGAGAAAGGACTGAAAATGGAGTCTGCATGCACAACACCCTGGATGGCATCCTATTTATTAGATAAGAGGCAATAAGCAATGCATGTGACCAAAACTTCTTTGTAACCTTGTGCTGGAACAATAAAGCACGAGTAGTTTCAAGTAAGTGGCGATTTTCCTTTCTGCAACTCTGTTTTGTTGTGGAGTATAAGTACAAGATGACTGATGGAGGATTCCTTCATCTTCAAGGAACTCTCAAAATATTCAGCTGCATTGTTTGACCGAAAATTATAGTAAATTCCAGGAACTTCATTTCTGTCTTTCATTAAATATTTCCACATACATCAAAAGAAATAATCAATAAAAGTAATAAAATAGCAATAGCCATCCAATGAAACAACAGGAGAAGGGCCCCACACAACTGAATCCACTAAATCAAAAGGATTGGAAATTTCATTTATAGATTTTTGATAGGTTCTCTTACAATGCTTGGACATTTGACACACCACACAAAAGATTTTCTAATGACACCTTTTCAAATAGCTCAGGAAACAAAACGTTCAATGAAGGAAAAGATAAATGGTCAAGTATAGCATGCCACCAAAATACTTTAGTAACTAACTCCTGACTATTGCTGTCCCCACCACTTGACACCTGCATAGCAGCATCAATATCTTCATTTAGGTAATAGAGTCCTCCAGCCTCACAACCACTCCCAGTCGTTCGTCTCATCAACCAGTCCTGAAACACACAATGAGTGGGAAAGAAAGTCAAACAACAGTCTAGATCTTTGGTAACTTGAGACACAAACAACAAATTAGTAGTAAAAATAGGAACATGCAACACAGATTTCATAGGTAGATCATTTCCAAGCATAATGTCTCCCTTCCCAGAAATGCTAGAAAGAGAGTCATTAACAATTTTTACTTTGCCCTGGTCAGGAGAAGGATAATATGAGTTGAACAAAGAGAATACGCTAGTCATATGTCCTGAAGCCCCTGAATCAATCACCTAGGGGCATGGGGAAGATGGTTGGATAACATTGAAGGCAGAAGCTATACCTATCTTAGCAAATGAAGCAAATGAAAGCTGTTCCAGACGAGCCATAGCTCTGTTCAGAAGGTCTACCTTCTCAGCTGTAAAGTCAGGGAGACTGGAATTATTAGAAGCCGGTCCAGAATGGAGGGAAACACTTGGTGTAGTATTCTTCTTACTACAATCAACCACATTTGAACTTGTGACATGGCCAGCACCATTAGGACATTTATATTACTTCTTATCCTTCCTTAGAGCTACAAGGGCTTATTGTTCAGTTGGTTGAAACTGAACCTCACTTCCCATCTCTTTCCTCCTCAACTCCTCATTCCTTATTAGGTAAAAGACATGCTGAAGGTCAAGTAGTTTATCCCTTCCCAAAATCTGAGAGCAAGTTCTTTCATAAGAAGAATTCAGACCTGCAAGAAACTTGAAGATTCTCCATTCTTCAACTTGTTTGTCATTGTTCTCTTTATCCTTGGTACTCTTCCAGTCCAATATCAAGTGATGGGCAAGTTCTTCCGAAGGCCTTCAAGAGTTGCAAAATATGTTGTCACAATGAGTTCTCCTTGGAACATGGCTGCAATGTCTTCATTCAGCCTGTATATCCTTGCAAAATTTTTCCTCTGCCCATATGTTCTTAGAAGTTTATCCCATATCTTGTATGCAGTACCATAGTGCTGCACAGTTCTAGTGATCCTAGGTGTCATGGAATGGAGAAGCCAAAATTTTTCCTCTTCCCAATATTCAGGTTGCTCCTTTGGTTCAACAATCTGGTCATTAATATATCCCTCCATTCCTCTACTGATTATGGCAAGTCTAGCTGAAATAGCCCAGTCCACATAATTGTACTCATCCAACTTAATGTCAGTAATCTGTAGGGTAGGGCTTTCAAGATTGGGAAGACCCTCCCCTAACCTAGTTTCCTTGGAAGAGACCTCAGTAGTGGAGGACATCCTTATAATGGGAGTACACCACCAACTCAGAGACACCAGCAGCACAAAACAACATCCCAACTTGACTGCCTAACTTAAGAAAGCAAGAAACAGTCTCAGCAACAAACCTGACTGCGACTGTAATCAGTTCAAGTCCAGAACGACTGATGACAGCCCAAAACTCCAAGAAGCTGTCCAGAATTCAGATCATACAAATTCTGGGTGCAGAATAGCAGAACATAGAGCTTCTTCACCTCCTAGTAGTTCTGCTGGAGTAGAACCTCACTGTCTTGCAACAGCCAATGCCTCTTCTGCTGTACAGAAACTAGACCTGAAACTCAGGTCTCGCTAGCAGTCCACAGACTTCACTCCTTCTTATTACCCTAATAGGCCATAACCAAAGGCTGCTTAGGGTTCCTTTGGTCTCTTCTCCAAGGAAGAAACCCTACAAACAGGATGCCAACTCCTTAGTGACCCACAAGCTGCTTAGGGTTTCAGTAGAACAACTTCCAGAGAGAAAAGAAGAGGAAAAAGAAAAAACAGATTTTAGTCTAAACAAAAAAAAAGAACTCCTATTGCTCTGATACCATGAAGTGTTTTGAGCAAGATAAGAGGAGAAAATAGAGAAGACGGGGAGAAGAGAATAAGAAAATGGGGCGGCAGTCTTGTTCTATCCAGATCAGGATGGGATTTAAATGTAACGGAAAAACATGAGAAATTGCAAGGTTGCCCTTCATTAGGTGGACTAAACATAAACAGATTTAAGAAATGAGTAACTTTGCCCATTACACCCAAAAAGATATAAACTGAAGTAAGTAATGGCCCGGTCCATACAACATTAAGACTTACAACAGATTGTACAGGAGTTTTATGAATTTATCATATTAAATCACACTGAGTAGTTCAGAATATTAAGTCGTTTACATTAACAAGAAAAGTTGTATTTTTGCAGTTAGCATCAGAGAAAGAAGAGTTGATTCAAGCTTTGGCAACAGAATCATCTAATTCTTCCCATCTCAAGGTACTCTCATTTTCTTTATTTTCTTTGAGCAACAAAAATATTCATTTACTTATAAGGATGTATAAAATTACAGAAGTAAATGCTTCTTTACAGTGTGTAACTCTCTATACACAACAGCATTGCATGATTCCCATCAAATGCAAAATCTCTTCTATGAAAGCACCAATTATTTAAGAGCTAAATGAGTAGTCTATGATGAAGCTACCGGTATTGGCACAAAATGAAGCGAATAGTTCTCCTTATAGAAAGTTCTGTGTGCCCTTTCCTTCCAAATCCTCTTGCAAACAGAACTATAGCAGAGGGGATCTCTGCCCAAAATCAAGATATTCCTGGAGCCCAGTGAAAAAAGGTGAAAAGGAAAAATGACATCTCTGATCAATGGGAGAAAGCAAGCTAATTGAAACTGGAAAGAGATTTAAAGCAGATCCTTCATTGTTAGAAACCTGATTGTTGAGAGAGCTGTTCTATGTTGAAGTCTTGGGAGGCAGGGTAATCTAGTAATTACCAAAAGAAAATAAAGGCACTCCAGTCCTAGAATTATCATAAACAGGGGCATTATTGTACTTGCACTTATTCTTTATTAATATATATGTGCTGGGCCAACTTTCTTAGAGAGATTAGACTCTAATTTTCTCTTCTAAGAGAGGTTCGGCTGTTCTCTTGTCTAATATCTCTTTCTCTTCTCTCCCTTGCCTCTCTCTCTCTTCCTTGTCCGAATACTAATACAGCTCTGTTACATGGTATCAGAGCAGGGAGATTGAGGTATCTCATTCTTTTTCTCCATCTTATTCCCTTCAAACTGCTCTAGCAGTTACTTTTGTGGAAGGAGAGGAAGAGCAGGGGGAGGAAGGGGAAGGGGAGGTGGAGGTCATGGTTGATGAAGAGTAACAGCTGGCAGAGTAAGAGGGTTGAGGCTGCAATAGAAAATGAAATGGATTACGTGGAATGTGAGAGGGCTGAGAGAAGATAGAAGGGAGAGTGAAAAGTTTTTTGAGAATTCAATATCCTGATACGGTGCTACTACAAAAAACTAAGCTGGAAGCCTTTGACATGATCTTGAAGAATGAGATTTGGGGTTCAAGTAGTGTAGATTGGGCAGAGGTGAATGCGGAGGGCCTACCGGGAGGCTTGGTGGTGTTTTGGAATTCCAAAAGTATCAAGAAATTGGGGGTAGAAAAAGGGAGATATTCCATCTCAATTTGCTTTCAGATGGTGGAAGGGGGATGGCAATGGGGTCTCACAAATGTTTATGGTCCAAACGTAGAAGGGGAAAGGGTGACAATGTGGGAGGAGCTGGAAGAAGCGAGAAGGGAGTGGTAAGGTCCGTGGTGTCTGGGAGGAGACTTCAAAATTGTTAGAAGAGTGGAAGAGATGGAAGGGGGGAGGGATGAAAGTGAAAGTGCAGGAGCGAGGAGTTTTGGGGATTTTATCAGGAGAAATGGCCTAACTGACCCACCCATAAATGGTTGCAAATATACCTGGAAAAATGGACAATTTCCTCCTATTTTAAGAAGGCTGGATAGATTCCTCTATACTGGAGATTGGGTGGACCACAAAGGTCATTTGATCCAAGAAGCCTTACCATATATTATGTCAGATCATAAGCCAATTCTGCTGAGAAAGTTGGTAGTGACTTCAGACCCATGACCGTTTAAATTTGAGAACATGTGGATGGATCACGCAGATTTCTTGGATTGGGTGAAAGAAAAATGGAAAGGTTTGCAAGTGAAGGGATCAATGGGGTTGAAATTGGTTAGAAAGTTGCAGTTTCTGAAGGAGGAATTAAAGAGATGGAATGTGTCGGTTTTTGGTAATGTGGGGGTAAGAAAAAAAGAAATCTTAGAGAAAATGGCCAACTTAGATAGGCTGGAAGAGGTGGGGGATCTATCTAGAGAAGAGAGAGCAGAGAGAGACAGATTGGAGTTAGAGTTGAAAACTTTGATTCATAGGGAGGAGGAAAGTTGGAGACAAAAGTCCAGACTGACTTCGCTGAAAGCATGTGACAAAAATACAACGTTTTTTCATGCCTATGCTAGTGCAAGGAGGAGAAGAAGTTTAATCTCAAGAATTCAGGTAGATGGGGAGGTAGTGGAGGAGTGGTCAGGAATTCAGGAGAGGGTAGTGGATTTCTATAAGAAGCTGTATACTTCAAGAGTGTAGAATTGGATGTTTCTAGGGGAGCTGGTTCCCAAAAAGCTGAGTGAAACATTATCCTCCTGGATTGGAAGTGACTTCAGTTTGGAGGAAATCAAAGAGGCCTTAAAAGACATAAATGGGGACAAATCCCCGGGCCAGACGACTTCAACTTTACATTCATAAAGTCATGCTGGAGCATTTTGGAGAAATCAACAAATTCTACTTTCATTTCCTTGATCCCAAAGAAGGAAGGTGCAATGAATCTAAAAGATTTTAGACCAATAAGTCTAATTAGCAGCCCATATAAGTTGTTGGCTAAAGTTTTATCAAAAAGGTTGAGAAGAGTTCTACATGAAGTTGTAGGGGAGTCACAAATGACATTTGTGAAAGGGAGACAGATTTTAGATGGAGTTTTAGTGGCAAGTGATTGCATTGATGCCAGATTAAGAAGTGGGAGACCAGGCCTAGTTTGAATGGAGATTCTTAGAGGAAGTTCGAAGGTTAATGGGTTTTGGAGAAAGATGGAGATCTTGGATGTATGCATGCATGTCTATAGTTTCATTTTCGATCCTTCTAAATGGAATTTCCTCGGAGTTTTTCAAGCTACAAGAGGCTTGAAGCAAGAAGATCCAATCTCCCCAATGTTATTTGTTTTGATCATGGAGGTTCTGAACCTACTTTTGTGGAGAAGTATGCAAAGGGATTTGATCATGGAGGTTCTCATCTACAATATGGTAAATGATACTCTGATCTTCCTGGATGCTTTGGTGGAACAAGTGTCAAATTTGAGGGCAATTTTGGCAAAACTTTAATTGTTATCAGGTCTGAAGGTTAATCTTGCAAAAAGTGTGGTGATTGGAGTGGGAGCTATCGAGGAGGAAGTGCTGCTAGACTGTGCCAATGCTTTTGAGTGCAAAATTGGAAAGCTTCCTTTCACGTATTTGGATATGCTAATAGGAGGAGCTTCAAATTCTGGTGCCTTGTGGAGACCAATAATGGAGAGAGTTGAAAGGAGGTTGGATGGTTAGAAGTCAAAGTACCTCTCATTGGGAGGGAGAATAACTTTAATTAAAAGTGTCCTCTCTAGCCTTCCAACTTATTATCTTTGTTGAAAATCCCATTACAGGTGGCCAGGTCTGGTGAAAACCCTAATTTGGTTGTTTAAAGAGCAGTTTTTGACTTAGGACAATAAGTTTTGACTAGTAACACCCTGTTTTGATTTTCGTTTATCTCCATATGGCCAATGGAGCTAACTAGAGGTGAGATTAAACTCTCCACCGACTACGGGTTTGGTCCAGGAGGGTCTGTGGAGACTCTGTTAGGGGCAGTAATCTCAATAAAGTTGGATGAAACCAATATTTTAGCTTGGTTTAGTCTATAAAGATTCATGTATGTAGTAGGGGGAAATGGGGGTACATCACTAGGACCAAGAAGAAATCTGTGGGCGATGACCCTACCTATGAGAGGTGGATGCAAGGAAACTACATTGTAGTAGGTTGGTTAGTGAATTCCATGCAACCTCATGTCAGTCAGCATTACTTGTGGATGGAGACTGCAAAAGAGGTGTGGGACAGCATTACCGAGACCTATTTCCAGAAGTTCAATCTTGCTAGGGCTTACAAGCTGAAGAATGATGTCAATAATTTAAGACAGGGGGAGAAACCTTTGGCTGTTTATTTTTTTGTGCTGATATCTCTTTGGAAGGAGATTGACTTGATGGAGACTGTTGTGTGGGGGTGTATTAAAGATTCTAAGACTCATGGGAAGTTAGTAGAGAGAAATCAGGTCTTTGAGTTCCTCACTAGACTCAATCCCGAGTATGACATTGCAAGACAGAATATTCTAGCAAAAGATGAAGTTACCTTGTCCTAAGTTAGCAGTGAGGAAAGTCGGAGACAGGTACATATCTAGTGACAGAAGTGTTCTTTTAAATCTTATTCATGTTGTTCCATTCGTTTTCTATTCTTTTTACCTTGTACATACTTATTGTATTATAAGGACAAAAGTGTTCTTTTACATCTTTTAATATAAATAGCGTCTTCTTGGTGTGGTCGACACATTAGACCTGCCCCAAATTTGTTGTGTTCTCTCTTGTACGAACTGCACTGACATGGTATCGGAGTAGGTTTAGTGTAGGAATTATTTTAGTGAACCATGGAAGACTAACAATTGAGTTACTGTTCACGGTTATTATTCATGTTATTGTTCTCGTCCATTGTTCACGCGAGGTTTGTTCTATTTGGATTTGATCTCAAACTTTGTTCTCTTATATTCAGCATCAAGTTGGGTCTATTTCTCAACCTTTTCAGACTACCATATCCATCTTTCTTGGACTGTTCTGATCAAGACAAGAAATCTGGATTTTCTGGATTGAGATGCTACTCAAGTCAGTTTTTTGGGTTTTTCTTTCAAAAAACTGGTTTGTTTGCTCTAAATATTTAGATCTTGTGTCACCCTAGGCTGTTCCTACAGCGCTAGGAATTTGTTGAAGACTGGAGTTGGTTTGCTGGGGTTTTGATCCCTCCTTTTGTTCGGTTTGTCTGTGAACCTTCCCTTTTGGACTGTAAACATATTCCTTTGTTGTTTTCAGCCTGTTAGAGAACTATTTTCTTCATCTTTTCCTTTATTATGGCATCTAAAAGAGGTGATTTTCTTCCTATTAAGTTCAATGGAACCAACTATGCCTTATGGCAGTTCCATTTTCAATTTTATGTTGAAGGCAAGGGGTTGTGGGGCTATATTGATGGATCCTCCACTATTCTTGAAGTGACTAATGCAAAAGGGTTGCAGACTTGGAAGATTAATAATGCCCAAATTGCATCCTGGATTCCGAGTTAAGTCACTACTGATGTTGCTATCCCTATAAGGGGTTTCTGGACAACCAAGGAGATGTATGAATATCTAGAAAAGGTTTATCAGTAATCCCACAACTCACACTAGTATTAGATTGGAACCAAGATATTTTACTACAGCCAGGGTGAAAGGAAAATTCAGGAATACAATGCGGGGTTCATTAGTCTTTGGCAAGAGTATGAGCTTATTCATGTGGGTGAAATGTCCTTAGCTTTTTGTATCAAAACTTTGAAGGAGCATTTTGACAGATGGAAAGTAATGCACTTTTTTATACATCTCTGACCTGAGTATGAGGTAATAAGATCAAACATTTTATGTAGAGACACTGTACCATCACTTGATACTATTTTGGGTGAATTACTTAGAGAGGAAACCAGGATAATCACTCAATCAGTCATGAATTCCAAGAATGATATAGTAGATGTTGTATTTATAGCAACAGATAAGTCCAAACCAAAGAAGGACTTATCCAAGGTGCAGTGTTACAAGTGCAAAGAATTTGATCATGTGATATCCCATTGTAATAAGAAAAATGCCACCTAAAGGAAACCAATTTGGTGGGAAAAAGAGTCATTACAAGGCATATTAGACTTCGGTTGAGGGATCAGATGATACATCATCCTCCACATCTCAGATCAAGAATGACACTGGAAATGTTATGACTGAAGAAAAGATTTGGCAGTTGATGTCCTTGGCAATCTCTTCTGACTTCTACATTTTTTTTCTTTTGGCTTGTCTGGTAAGTGTGTCTACTATTGTGCTTCTCCTAGTCATCTCTAGATAATAGATTCCGGTGCTTCCTATCATATAACGGGAGCTACATGTGGTCAATCATCCTATCTTCTTCCTTCTACCAAACACATTGTTATAGCCAATGGTGAGAAACATGATATTGTAGGTTGTAATGATCTCACCTTATCTACCTCTTGCTCTTCTTCATTCAAGTTACCACAGATGCTATTTGTTCCTAGACTTATAACAAATTTAATATCAGTTGGTCAACTTGTTGAACATGGTCATATTGTCACCTTCTCACCTAATGGTTGTTTGATACAAGACTAGCGCACTAGGGAGGTGAAGGGGAAGGGGTGAAGGCTAGAATGGCTATTCGCTCTGGACTTTGAGAAGAGACCTACTTCTCTAGCAATGAGTTCTTCTTGTTTATTTTCTACTACTTCCTTGTAATAATTATTGGAATATTTGGCATCATCAGTTGGGCCATTTTTTTGCAAAGAAACTTGATTTACTTATTTCATCTAGATGTTTACCATTATCTTCTTCTATTTCCAAGAATATGGATAGAACTTGCTTGTCTTGTTGTTTAAGTAAATGCCATGTTTTACCATTTCTTATTTCTTCTACTTGTGCTATTGCACCATTTCAGTTAGTGCACAGTGATGTTTGGTCGTCTGCAATAATTTCCACGATGGGTTTTAGATAACATTTATTGATGACTATACCCATTATACATGGATATACTTTCTTTGAAATAAATCAGATGCATTTGCTATTATTTAAACTATTTCATGCTAGAGTGACCACACAATTTAATGTTATCATTAGTACTCTCCGTTCATATTCAGGGGGAGAGTACATTGATGGGGAATTTTAGGCCTACTTACAATGCCATGGTATACAGTCTTAGAAGTCTTGTCTTGGCACTCCTTAACAAAATGGAGTTGAAACACAAAAATGGCCATATTCTAAGTGTTGTTAGAACCCTCCTTGACTTTCATGCTCCTGCAACCTTTTGGGTGGAGGCATCCAACACTGTTGTACATCTTATCAACCTTCTTCCATCATCTGCTCTTGATAACATATCCCCACATCAGTCTCTATTTAAGACTCCTCCAAACTTATCCATGCTTCATGTGTTTAGTTGCATCTATTTTGTTCATCTTCCACATGAGCACACTAAACTATCTGCACAATTTGTTTTATGTGTGCTCTTGAGATATAGTCCTGACCATAAGGGATTCATTATGATCCTCAGTCTCATCGGACTAAAATCTCTTGGAATGTGATATTTCTCGAAAATCTTTCATTTTTTCAACTAATCACAAAGCTCTCTACTCTTTTAGTTTCTGTTCTTTAACATTTTGAGCTTGTATGTACTTCGGAAACATCACCTTCTTCTTGTTGCACCAACTTTATTTTAGGAAGCAGTTAGCAGCTCTAGCCCCTACACTTCCAAATGAATGTAAAGAATGTAAAGAATGCTTTCTTGTATGAGGATTTGAAGGTGGTCGTGTACATGAAACCTCCTCCTGGTTACTATGATGAGCCTCACCTAGTTTGCAGACTCAAGAAATTCCTCTATAGCCTTAAACAGGCCCCTCGTGCCTGGTTTGGGAGGTTTAGATTTGTGATCACAGATGTTGGATTCATTCAGAGCTCCTCAGAATTAGAGATGATCAGGATGGTATACATCAGTTAAAGCACCTTCTTAGTCAATCCTTTAAGATGAAAGATCTGGGACCAGTTACATATTTCTTGGGCTTGGACGTTCACTGCAATTCTACTGGCTACTTCTGTAATCAGCAAAAATGTCACTGACCTTGTCATCCTTGCTCATCTCACTGATACAAAGGTTATTGATACCCCCTTGGAAGTCAATTTGAAGTTAAGCAAGGTAATGGCCCTCTTTAGAAGATGCTACCTTATATCGTCAATTTGTGGGCAGCCTTATATATCTCACAATAACACGCCCAAACAGCTGTTCACCGTATATATCCAGGGGACAATTTCCTATGGTGTGTTTTTTTTTTTTTGCTTCTGTAGATGCCAATTGGGATATTTGTCTAGATACTAGATCTAGCACTAGTTGGTGCATATTTCTTGGTGATTCTCTTATATCTTGGAAATGTAAGAAGTAACAGGTTGTTTCCACGACATCCATTGAAGCGGAATATAGAGTCATGTCCTCAGTGTGTAGTGAGATTATTTGGCTCCAGTCACTTGTACATGATCGTAATATTGCTCAGTCCTCTCCTATTCCTTTTTGGCTAACAATCTAAGTTCAATCAAAATTGCTTTTAATCCTATTTTCCATGAAAGGACGAAGCACATTTAAGTGGATTGTCAGTTTATGAGAGACTTCCTTACTGCCGACAATATTTCATTGCCTCATGTATCCTCTACTCTTCAATTGGAAAATATTTTCACAAAGGCTACGACTAGGGCCCGACATTCCTTTCTAGTGGACAAACTAATGATAGTGCTACTACATTAATTTGAAGGGGAGTGTAGAGACAGTAATAGTGAGGGCTGAATTGTAATTTTGCTTTCTTGTTGTACCATTCATCTTCTATTCTTTTTACCTTGTACATTACATATTGTATTATAAGGACAAAAGTGTCCTTTTACATCTTTTAATATAAATAGCCTCTTCTTTGTGTGGCCGACACATTAGACACACCCCAAATCTGTTGTGTTCTTTCTTGTATGAACTACACTAACAGCAGAGGCCTCAACAGATTATTTTGCAAATATTGGGTTGAATCCAAGGGTTGGTACTGAGAAGAAAGACATAGTATGTGAGTATTGCAAGCAACCTAAGTACACAAAGGATACCTGTTGGAAACTACATCCAAAGCTTATACCTCCTAGATTCAATAACAACAACAATGGTAAGAAGAGTGGAACTAGGAAGAGTGGAAATGCCAATGTAGCCACCTCTTTTAAGGTTGAAAAGGGTTTTGGGATGAGAAGTTATTGGGGGAACAATTAGCAGCTGCTAGAGCAGAGTTTGAGAAGTATGAACAACTCATCAGCCAATTAGAGTCTAGTACTACAGCTACTGCATCTTCAGGAAATGGCTCCTAATCTACATATGTCCATTCAGGTATTCGTGTTACTACGAATCATGCATTTATCTCATATTTTCAGGTAATCGTAGGATCCCTTGGATAATTGATTCTAGTGCCTCTGACCATATGGCTAGTGTGTCCTATTTATTTTCTACTTATCAGTTTTTATCTGGCCGAGATAAGATCTCCCTTATTCTATCTCCGGCAAAGGAAACATCTAAGCTTTAGACACCCTCACCTTATCCTCAGTTATTCATGTTCCTAAACTAAATACTAACTTGCTTTCAATTAGTAATTTGACAAAACCCTTGAACTATAGTGTGACCTTTTTTCCTTCTTACTATGTTTTTCAAGACATGAAATCTCAGAAGGTGATTAGGAGTGGCCATGAGGCGAATGGAATATACCTGTTGGATATGCTTGGACAGAGTCAAGTATCACCCCGAAGAGCAGCTTTTGGTTCAAATGTGTCAAAGCCAGTCAGTCGTATTATGTTATTGTCATTATCATTTGGATCATATTTCTTTTTCTTCGTTGAATCTTTTGTTTCCACCTTTGTTTAAGGAAACTAAGCTGTCAAGTTTACATTGTGAGTCATGCGAGTTGTCAAAGCACTGTAGAATTCTTATTCTGCAAGTAATAAAAGATCTACAATTCCTTTTCATACTGTGCACTCTAATGTGTAAGGACCATACCATTTACCTTGCATGGGTGGTTACAAATATTTTGTTCTATATATTAATGACTTTTCTTGTTACCCTTGGCTTTACCTTATGCAATCCCGTGCTGAAGTACCTAAACTAGTAAAGTAGTTTCATGAATTTGTGCTTACCCAATTTGATACCCGCATCAAGATATTCCAATAAGATAATTCTAAGGAATATTTTGAGAAGGGTCTTGTTTCATACTTTGAAAAATTTGGGGTTATACATCAGAGTTCTTGTCTACGTACTCTAGAGTAGAATGGGGTGGTAGAGAGAAAGAATCAACATGTTGTTGAAGTAGCAAGGAGCATCTTTTTTGCCTCTCATGTTCTAGTAAGATTTTAGGGTGATGCAAACATGATAGGTATCTACCTTATTAATCGCATGCCTTCTCAAGTCTTAGGGTTCAAATCTCCTTTTGTTCTATTCCTCGAGAGTGAAATGTGTCTTTGGTTGCACATGTTATGTTCATATTCCTAGCTCTTAGAGACATAAGTTTGAACCAAGGCCTAGAAGTTCATTTTCTTAAGGTATGCTTCCACACAAAAGGGTTATTGTTGTTTTGGTCCCACTAGTAGAACTTTGTTGAACAAGAGAAGAGAAGAGGAAGAGAGGAGAGGCAAGAGGACTGAGAGCCCAAAGAATACTGCAGGCGTGTGCAGTATGTTATTATTTATACTAGACTGGTCGTACAATATAAAATATGAAGAAATTACAAAAGTACCCTTGCAGTCCTAAACATGTGTACAACAACCTCTGTCAACAAACTTGTTTTGTCACCATGGGTGTTACCCTTGTAGAGTCCCTTCCTTTTTATGGCTGTTAGAGTGAGCCAAATAGGGGTAGTTTAGTAATCTCATGTCAGTTAAGTACTTTGCTTATGTGGCTGTTTTATTAGAGTACTCTGCCCCACACTTAAGTGAGGGCAGTTTAGTCTTTGTAAGTGTAATTAGAACCTAATAAACATAAGGGGGTCGACTGAATGAGAGACTAATCAGTTTTTCGACTAAACCCTCCTGTTCTCTCTTTCTCTTGTCTTCTTCCTCATCTTCTTCTTCCTTCTTCACTGGTTCGGATTACTGTAGCTGCTCCAAAACATGGTATCAGAGAGAGGTTTCTGACCTGCTTCCGCTTGCAAAGCACCTCAGCTGTGTTCGTGACACCCTCTTCTTTGTTTCTGGTTAGTTAATGGAGAGAGCTGGTTCGCCCTAGGTCTGAGACATCACAGCTCGTTGCTCTCTGCTGCGCACAGTTTTTCTTCATTAAGGGAGGTGATTTCAGCAGTGAATGGTTGGCTGATACTCTCAAAGGAAGGTTGGTTATTTAGTCCTTTTGTGTTGCTGGTATTTTTGGGTAGGAACCCTTCAAGAATCAGTTAGTACTGATTAGAACCTAGAGAACTAGGTTCATTGTTGCCCTAAGAAGGGCTGTGTGTGCAGTAGCCGAATGGTGTAGGGCTGCTGTGAGTTGTTGAGTGGTGTTAGGGCTGCTTTAGGTGGCCGAGTGGTGTAAGGTGGAATGCAGTGACTTGCCAAGCTCCTTGTGGTCGTGTAATGCCCTCTTAAGTGTGTTAAACAAATCTGAACTGGGTGTAGCAGTTTGACTGTGTTGTGGTGTTTCTGATGCACAATTTTTTTTATTATTGAGTGGTTGTAAGAGGGCCTACTGTTGTGTTGTGGTGCTTGTGATGCTTATGTGGGTCGTAGGTGTGTGAAGTCAGCAGTAGTGTGAAGAAGAACAAGTGTGTGCTCCCACTGTTGTGTTTAGGGGCTGCAATAGGTGCTGAAGTATCAAACTGTGAACAACATCAATCAGCTTGTAGCTGAAAAGTAAGGTTAGAGGCAACTGTGAAAGAGTACAATGGCAGCAATAGGAGATGGCTATTATGATCAGAAACCTAATGTGGTAATTTTCTCCGACTACCTAGGGGTACAAATGACCTCAATTAAGCTGAATGGGGAGAACTATGTTCCATGGGATAAATCAGTGGAAGTGTTTCTCAAGGCAAAGAAGAAAGTAAAGCATGTAAGAGATGAGAAGCCACCGGAGGACTCTCCAGGGTTTGATGATTGGGAGCAAGAAGATGCTCAAATCATGACTTGGTTGTGGAATAGTATGGAACCCAAAATTAGTGCCAACTTCATGTTCCTTGATACGGCTAAGTATATATGGGAGCATGCTAAGAAGCTATATTCTGGACAAGATAACACAACAAGAGTGTATCAGCTTTATCGGGAGTATTTTGATTTACAATAAGGAACCAAAACACTAGAAGAGTACTATGCCAACATGAAGAATATAAGGAATGAACTCAATGTCTATCACCCCCTTACTCCAGATATTAAAGTTCAGCAACAGCAAAGGGAGCAACTAGATGTTACAAGATTTTTAATGGGGCTGAAGTCGGAATATGAACTAATTAGAGCCCAAATATTGGGGGGCTCTACTCTTCCTACACTTGAGGAAGTATTCTCAAGGCTTTGTAGAATTTCTTTGGGATAGACAGAGAACTCCACACAGTCTGATAGATCAGCACTTGTGACAGCTAGAGGAGTTGGACATGGTACAAGAGGGGGAGGTCATGCTCCCCGAGGAGAACATGGCAGTTCCATGATTATTCGGGGTGGTCGTGACTCAGGGGGAGGCTGTGGCAGAGGGAAGAATAACTCTACAAGGAAATGTACTCATTGTGGTAGAGAGGGACACAGTGAATTTCTGTTATGATCTACATGGCCCTCCCTCTAAATGGGCTAATCATGCTGTAGCAGGTGAGGTTGATATCAGTGACAGTAAACCGGCAGACCGAACTCCTCCCACATCTACATCTACCTCTGGGAGGGAAATGGTGAGCGTACCGCGTGATGAGTATGAACGGTTCCTTCAAACTACTTCACAGCATACCACTGCCACACTTGCCCAATCAGGTATTGCTTGCATGTCATCTAAAACCCCTCCTTGGATTATTGACTCTGGAGCCTCAGATCATATGACCGGGACTCCAGGTGTGTTCTCTTCTCTTTCTGAAACCTCCACATCACAAACTGTTACACTTGCCAATGGATCCTCATCTCCCATATGTAGTGTTGGTAATGTTGACATGGCTTCTGTGCCCTTATTATCTATTTTATATGTCCCTAAGTTTCCATTCAATCTTATGTCTGTTAGTAAAATAACCAAAGCTCTTAACTGTTCTGTTACCTTCTTTCCTTCCACTTGTGTTTTTCAGGATCTCAAGACGGGGAAGAAGATTGGTGGGGGGCATGAAGCTGGTGGACTGTATTATCTTGACGGTGGTGGATCTTCAATTGCTCTTCAGACTTCACTTACTCCTCTACAATGGCATTGCCGACTGGGACATCCATCTCTCAAGGATCTTAAGATTTTGGTCCCGTCATTGAGTCATTTGTCAGTTTTGCAATGTGAGTCATGTCAGTTTGGGAAACATCGTCGTGTGTCCTTCAGTCCAAGAGTTGAGAGTCGTATGTTGAGTCTTTTTTCTTTGGTTCATTCAGATGTTCGGGGTCCAATCAAAATAGTCTTACAATGGGTACAAGTATTTTGTCTCCTTTATTGATGATTGTTCAAGAATGACATGGATTTACTTAATGAAAGATGGAAGTGAATTGTTTTCCATTTTTCAAAAATTCCATGCTGAAATACGCACACAATTTGGTGTTCCAATCAAAATTCTCCATTCAGATAATGGTCGTGAATACTTTCTTACTTCATTTCAACAGTATTTAGAACAACATGGCATTATTCATCAGACATCATGTGCATACACCCCTCAACAAAATGGGGTAGCTGAACGGAAGAACCATCAGCTTCTTGAAACTGCTCGGTCTATTCTTCACCACATGAATGTTCCTAAACGTTTTTGGAGTGATGCTGTACTCACTGCATGTTTTCTCATTAATCGGATGCCCTCCTTCATCCTTCATGGTCGGTCCCCCTTCTCTATCTTGTTTCCCACTTTATCTCCATTCCCATTAATTCCTCGTGTCTTTGGTTGTGTGTGCTTTGTCCACAATCTGAGCCCTGGAATAGACAAGCTAGATGCACGCTCAATTAAATGTGTCTTCCTTGGCTACTCACGGACTCAAAAAGGGTACAAGTGTTATAATCCCATTACCTGGAAGTGCTATGTCTGCCCTGATGTCACATTTTTTGAGTCAGTCCCCTTCTTCTCAAGTCCTGAAACATCTTCGTCTCCACCCACACTTCCTCTTCCTCTCCCTGTCAGTGATCCAGTTCCAGATGTTGTTGTTGGAGTAGACTGATCACCTCATCCCGTGCAGATCACCACCGAACGTCCACCAATCTGGCAAGTGTATACACGTCGAACGACACCGGCCCCTCCTCCAGCTTCTACCTCATCTGCGGATCCTCTCATGGCTCCTATTGTTGAACCTTCAGACCTTGACTTACCCATTGCCTTACGGAAAGGTAAACGCAGTTCTACCCTCCATCCCATTTCCAATTTTGTTTCATTATCTCGTCTTTCTACATCACACCGCCAGTTTGTTTCCCTTTTATCCTCTATTTCCATACCTAGCAATGTTCAAGAAGCTCTCAGTTCACCTGATTGGCGGCGGGCAATGGAGGAGGAACTTTCTGCTCTTCAACATACTCAAACGTGGGAACTTACTACTCTCCCACCTGGTAAGCATGCTGTGGGATGTAAATGGGTGTATATTGTGAAATACTTGCCAGATGGTAGTGTGGAGCGTCTGAAGGCCAGACTTGTTGCTAAAGGTTACTCACAGTTGTATGGAGTGGACTACATGGAGACATTCTCTCCAGTGGCTAAGATTGGTTTTGTTCGTGTACTAATTTCCCTGGCAGTTATATATGATTGGCCTCTGTTTCAGCTTGATATAAAGAATGCCTCCATGGTGATCTTGTGAAGGAGGTATATATGGAGCAACCACCTGGGTTTGTTGCTCAGGGGGAGGATGGTAAGGTATGCAGATTGAAGAAGGCAATTTATGGGCTGAAACAATCGCCGCGCGCTTGGTTTGCGAAGTTCAGTGAAGTGGTGAAGAGTTTTGGAATGAAGCAGTGCCAGGTAGATCACTCAGTGTTCAGCTATGACTCAGAAGCTGGGAAGATTCTATTAGTGGTCTATGTGGATGATATTGTCATTGCTGGCAGTGATAAATTGGGGATTGGCAAATTAAAGGTATTTCTGCAAAATCATTTCCAAACAAAAGATCTTGGAACATTGAAATATTTCTTGGGAATAGAGGTTGCCAGGTCAAAACAAGGTGTAAATCTGTGCCAAAGAAAATATGTTCTTGATCTATTGGAAGAAACAGGATTGTTAGGTGCAAAACCGGCTGAGACCCCTATGGAACCAAATGTTAAGTTGAGCAGTGATACAGGAGAAGTATTTGAAGATCCTGGAAGGTATAGACGACTAGTGGGGAAGCTGAACTATCTGACTATCACGAGAACTGACATATCCTTTGCAGTCAGTGTGGTGAGCCAATTCATGCAGAACCCTCGTATACCTCACTGGGATGCAATTCTTAGAATTGTGAGGTATCTGAAAGGAGCTCTAGGCCGTGGACTATTGTATAAACCAGGAGGAAAACTTGAAGTAGTGGGGTATACAGATGCAGGCTGGGCAGGCTCAGTGAATGATAGAAGATCTACTACGGGCTATTGCACATTTCTTGGAGGAAATCTTGTGACGTGGAAGAGTAAAAAGCAGACGGTTGTGGCCAGAAGTAGTGCTGAAGCTGAGTATAGGGCCATGGCACATACTACCTGTGAGTTAGTGTGGTTGAGGAATCTTCTACAAGAAATTGGGTTTCACATGGATAAACCTATGAGACTGTATTGTGACAACCAAGCTGCACTCCATATCTCATTCAATCCTGTATTTCATGAGAGAACAAAGCACATAGAGGTTGATTGCCACTTTGTGAGGGAGAAGGTCCTTGCTGGAGAGATAAACACAGAACATGTGGGCTCGAATGATCAATGGGCAGATTTGTTTACAAAAGCTCTAAACTCAGGGAAAGTGAACCATCTATGTAACAAGCTGGGATTATATGACATATATTCTCCAGCTTGAGGGGGAGTGTTAAAGTGAGCCGAATAGGGGTAGTTTAGTAATCTCATGTCAGTTAAGTACTTTGCTTATGTGGCTGTTTTATTAGAGAACTCTGCCCCACACTTAAGTGAGGGCAGTTTAGTCTTTGTAAGTGTAATTAGAACCTAATAAACATAAGGGGGTCGACTGAATGAGAGACTAATCAGTTTTTCAACTAAACCCTCCTGTTCTCTCTTTCTCTTGTCTTCTTCCTCATCTTCTTCTTCCTTCTTCACTGGTTCGGATTACTGTAGCTGCTCCAAAACAATGGCCATTCTCTTTAGGGAGAGAATTTCCTTGAGTTGTTTGCTTCACCACTTCCTTTGCCTTCTCCTATTGATCTTGGGGTTGAGTCATCTGTGGCCTTCTATTCTAGTGGTAGAGCCTTCATCTCCCAGCTCTTCCATTCCTGCTCCTCCTTCTCCTGCTAGTCCTCCAGTTTTTGCTTCTCATCCTATTCTTCAAAGGTGATATCGGAGACAAAGACTACGACATGAACAGGTTGTTCCCCCATCTATAGCTAAGCCTCAAACACTCTCAACTCCTAAAGAGAGGACAAGTCCCTTACCACCTATTTCAAAACCTCCCTTCCTAGACTTGGACCTACCTATTGTTGCAAGAAAAGGTAAGAGGAAATGTACAACACATTTTATTTCCAAATACCTATCTTACAGCCTGTTATCCCCAACTTATTATTCTTTCTTAGCCTCCATTTCTTCTCAGCCAGTGCTTTAAAAGGCATGGGAGGCATACGCTTGGAGGCGCGCCTCCAGGCGAGGCTCTCCCAAAACGCCCTAAGGCGTATGCCAGAGACGCTAACACCTCTAAGGCGTACGCCTTAGGTGCAAGAGGCGTACGCCTCAGGTGCAAGAGGTATATGCCTCTTGCACTTTTTTCATGAGGTGTGCTAGAGGCGTACGCCTCATGCGTCTCATGCACAATTTATATAAAAAGATAGGAAAAAAAGGAAAAAAGAAAAATAAGGAAAGGAAAGGAAAGGAAAAGAAAGGGAAGGGAAAGAAAAGAAAGAGAAGAAAAAAAGAGAAAAGGAAAGAAAAGAAAAGGAAAGGGAAGGGAAGAAAAGATAAGGGGAAAGAAAGTAGTTTGCCCCCTGCCCCTTCAGCCCCCCAACTTCTTACAAGACCCCCCTTTTCAACTAATGTCATGCATCTTTATTCTTCTTAATATAAAAGATTTTTATTAAAAATAAAGAAAAAATGAGATCCCCCCTTCCTCTTCATCCTCCTCCTAACCCCCCTCCTCTTAAGGAGGCTTACGCCTCGTTGTGTTTGAAAGGCTTATGCCTCTTGCGCTCTGAACTACACCTCACGCCTCTAGGTAGTGGAACACCTCGCATTACGCCTCCGTGTTTTAAAACATTGTTCTCAGACTATATCCACATCAGTTATAGAGGCCTTGTCTAAGCCAAAATGGAGGGAGGTTATGAGAACTGAAATAGAAGCACTTTGCAAAAATAATACTTGGGAAGCTAGAGGCTTACACAGATGTCGATTGGGCTGGTAGTATTGGTGATAGGAGATCTACATCAGGTTACTCTGCCTTGGTTATAGGGAACATTGTCTCCTGGAGGAGTAAGAAACAGTTAGTAGTAGCCAGGTCTTTGGCTGAGGCAGTGTATAAGGCAATGGCACATGGAGTTTCAAAGTTGTTATTCGTTATAGCTCAGGCCACTTCTAGAGGAGATGGGTATTACACATGATAACCCCTTAATGCTTTACTGTGATAATCAGGTGGTAATCAACATAGCTCACAACCCAGTTCAGCATGACAAGGCAAAACATATTGAAATTGACCAGCGTTTTACAAGAGAAATGTTAGCTATCAGAGAAGTTTGCCTTCTTTTTATTGCTTCAAAGCAATAGTTAGCAGATGTTCTGACCAACGGTGTCCCCAAGGCAAAGTACAACATTGTGCAAGCAAGTTGGGCATGATTGATATCTATGCTCAGCTTGAGGGGGAGTGTAGAGATGATGGGCCGAATGGGCCTTATTTTCTTTATTTTTCTTTAAGTAATGTTTATGACTTGTGTTAGTAGGTATTGGACTTAGTTATGGGCCTGATTTTTCTTTTTTTTTTTTATTGTTTTTTATTGTTGTCTTTAGTGCTGGACACCCTACTAAGGGCACTCATGTAATTGTCCTTATTTTTTACAACAAAAGAATAAAAAAGATCATTGGGGGCTGAAGAGAGTTTTTGAACTCTTTTCTTCCTTCCCTTTCTTCCATCTTCCTGCTTTAGTTTTCTCTCATCTTCTTCTTCTCTTCTGTTTTTTTTTTTTCTTTATTCCAGATTATTGCAGGTGGGATCTACAACTACTACAAGGCACTAAACAACAAGAAACAATGCCAAAAGAGAAAGAAAGAAAGAGGGAAGAGAAGAGAGGAGAAAACCACTGAATTGTTTTGAGAGTGATTAGAATATCTTAATCTCCTCTTAGCAATAGGCCCAACTTTATATTTTAAATAAAGGATAGAATTACAAGTATGCCCTTCTTTATGATAAACAGTGGACTGGAGTGTCCTTATTCAAGATAGAATTACTTACCCTGCCGCCCATCTTTGTTTTCTATGGTATATTGACTACGTAATATTTTGTAAATGGGGCTTGGCCCCTTTCTTACATATATCAATTTAATACACTAGTTAAGTATTTCCAATATTATTGCCCCTGTGCAATGTTAACAATGCCACTGATAAAAAGTTCTGCTGTATTTTCATCAATAAAAGTATTCTAGTTTCACAGTTTCTAAAAATATTCTTATTATTGTTATTGTGAAGGACCTTTTGTAACTTTTTATTTTCTATTGTAGTTATAATAAGATGGCTAACAAAAAAAGTATGAACTGATTGTATTAGAATTGAGAAATGCAAAAACAATTGCTGCTCTTGCCATAGTTAAAGGAAAACAATAACCTCCATGTACCACATGTTTGAACATGCTTGTTCACTATGTTACTGTATGATCTGTAACTGCCCTTCTAATGCAGAATTAATTGTCTTTCCTTTTTCTCTTCCTATTGTTGAATTATTGAGTACAAGCTCAAACCATACTTTGTGTTATTTTATTTTATCCAATTTCGTTTGGACTCTTTAAGTTCATACCAGGCAGTGTTGTAAGACTCAACCCAGACCAGATGGTTGAACTGTGAAAACTGTAAACCTGTTCCCTTTCTGGGCCCCGGTTTTCACGGGTTGAACGGGTTAACTGCCCAGTTAACTGTCAAAACCGGGACCTGTGGAGCATTCTGGTTTTTAATCCGGTTCGAACCTTACAGCATTGATACCAGGTATTATCTCAGTGCAGTGTTGAGCCTAGAAATTATTTCTTCTTGTTTATACAAAATTTTTAAACCATGTATGTGACAATAATTAAAAGTGATAGTGTGATGTTCTTCAACCTGTAAGTTTAAACACTAGATCTTCTAGCTCAAGATAGGATTTTCAATTCATGAATTTTCCATCTATATTGTGTTTGTCTCCTATTTTCCATTCTCATTTATTTTGTTCTTTTCTATTGAAGGATTTGAACAAGGAATTGTCACGAAAATTGGAGGCTCAGACTCAGAGATTAGAGCTCTTGACAGCCCAAAGTATGGCCTATGGGAATATCTTAGCACGACAAACAGAGCCTCCTACCAAGCCTGATAGCACATTGCACACAGATGAAGGGGATGAGGTACACCAATTTATGATATTTTATATTTGGCATATCTAAATATTACATATTGTGATATCAAAGAGAGTAAGCCCATGAACAAAATATATGAATCACCGCATCTATGTTTGTTGGTCGTTAAGGGCATGTTCTGTTCCAATCGAGACATGTATATGGCTCAACTTTTAGCCTTACATTTCTACAAAGTTCCAGATATCTATTCTTTGTCACCTGGTATTCTCCTTTTCATACTTAATTAAGGCCAACCCTTCTGAGATGAATGAGGCAGTATTAATGTAGTTGAACTATTTGGAAACAATGGTTGACCTATTGATAAAAAAAGTGTTTTATTTCATTTTTGTTTTTTATGTTCAGAGATGAGTTAAACCTCTCTCTTTCAGTAATCTCTCTTTGCCTGTAGCCTCTGGTGAAACCTCAAATTTCAACTGCAACATATAGCAGTATAATGTTTGCAAAACTGATTGAACTAATTGAATACTGACAATCCCACAGGGACAAGACCATGCTGTCCTTTTGAACAAGAGGTACCAGTTTGTTGGACCATTTAGACTTGTAAGGATGAGCATCGTTGGTGTGCCCCAATGTTTCTTATCAAGGGCTTCTGACCTGCTGGTTTAGTAACTTAATGTGGCATGGAACCTTGAAGACTATGTTTATTGAATGTCATGGCTTTGCTTGAATCTTCTGCTATTATTACTTTATTGCTATTCATTGCACATACCTTAGAGTGGTGCTTAAATAACAGCTTTTGTTTATTCTTGCCCATCAGGTGGTGGAAAGAGTGTTGGGCTGGATAATGAAACTCTTTCCAGGAGGTCCATCAAAGCGCCGAATTAGCAAACTTATTTGATTTCCAAAGTTTATACCTTAAAAATTTTTTCCCCTTCTTTTGTTTCCTTGTTGGTGGTGCAATGAGATCACCATTTGTATATTATGAGCCTATAAACTGCATCCATTCTTTGTAACAGTAGAAAATGTTCTTTTATTTCCTCATTAGTTGAAAAGGTAATCCACCCATGAAGCAAGTTTTAGTTTTCATTTATGTCGAATATGATTCACCCATCTGAGGAATGTAGTGATTCTTTACTTGTCACTTTTTGTTCAGGGAAATTAAATTTACACTTACATCTTTGTTCAGGGCAAGATCCAACTCATGTCGTGCTCCAATTACAGGGATACTTAGAATATATTTTCCTATTGAGGGTTAGTATGACATATCATTGTAAATTCTCCAACGTGTGAGCGAACCAAATCATTTTATTCGACATATCTACAATAGTAGACCACTATATGCTTAGAACGAATTTTAATATTTGATTGAAATCAAGGATTGTGATGTTGATACAGGGGGTGAGATTTGTATATTTTATCATTTGCATAACTTCAATAGTCTTCTAGTGTTCTGTTATTTCCGCCCTTAAAAAGCTAATATTTTGTGATCTGAGATCTAACTACATATAATTGAAGAAAACTGAAGAGAAGAGAGTTGAGGGTTCGGCAATGAGGGTCTGAGAAGAGGATTTCGAACTCTCCCTCTCTCAGCCCCCTAGTACTGTTTTATTAGAAATATTTGAATAATTACAAGGAGGCCCTTAATTGGGTAAGAATTTACACAGAACTTAATATTGACAGGATGGACCCAAAATAAGGCCCATTACAGAAAAGAAACATAAATAACAAGAAAGAATAAGCAACCAATGGGCCATTCGGCCCATCTTCTCTACACTCCCCCTCAAGTTGGGCATAGATGTCAATCATGCCAAGCTTGCTGGTATCATGCTGAAGTTTTGCCTTGGGAATGCCTTTGGTGAGAAAATCTGCCAATTGTCCTTCAGATGTGATGAAAGGAAGACACACTTCACCCGAAGAGACCTTTTCCCAAATGAAGTGTCGATCAACTTCAATATGTTTGGTTCTATCATGTTGCACTGGGTTGTGAGCAATGTTGATGGCAGCCTGATTATCACAGTATAACATCATTGGCTTGTCATATTCAATTCCAAGTTCTTCCATCAAAGATTTTAGCCATAATAATTCAGAAACCCCATGTGCCATAGCCCTGTATTCTGCTTCAGCAGAAGACCGAGCAACAACCGATTGTTTCTTGCTTCTCCAAGAAACAACATTACCAGCTACCAAGCTGCAATACTCAGAGGTAGATCTTCTGTCATCAATGTTCCTGGCTCAGTCAGCATCGGTATAGGCTTCAAGTTTCATATGACCATGCTTGGCAAACAGAATACCCTTTCCTAGAGAGCCCTTCAAATAACATAGGATTCTCTCTGCAGCTGCCATATGAGTGTCTCGGGGAGCATGCATGAATTGACTAATGCAACTGACTGCATATGCAATATTTGGCCGAGTCATGCATAGGTACAAAAGTTTCCCAAGAAGTCTCTGAAAGATTCCTTTGTCTTCTAACAATGGCCATTCTGAGGCTGAGAGTTTATAACTCATATCAATAGGAGTAGCAACTAGTCTAGCACCCATCTTTCCAGTTTCAGAGAGTAAGTCAAGAACATACTTCCTTTGGGAGATAAGAATCCCGTCCTTGGATCGAGCCACTTCTATGCCAAGAAAGTATCTCAGTTCCCCCAAATCTTTAATCTCAAACTCTGTATGTAGAAAAGATTTTAGATCATGAATTCTTGAGACATCATTACTAGTCACTACAATATCATCTACATACACAATGTGGTATATTGCCAGAGGTCCACTCCTCTTCACAAAAAGAGTATGATCGGACTGTGTCTGCACATAACCAAAGTTAACAAGTGTTGTTCTAAATCTCTCAAACCATGCTCTAGGGGACTGTTTTAGTCCATAAAGAGGTTTTTTCAGCCTGCATACATTCCATTTTATATCAGTTCCATACATCCCTAGAGGAAGAGACATGTAAACCTCCTCATGTAACTCACCATTCAGAAATGCATTCTTCACATCCAATTGATAAAGGGGCCAGTCAAAGTGAGCAGCTAAAGATAGAAGAACCCTCACAAATGTCATCTTGGCAACATGTGCAAAAGTCTCTAAATAATAAATCCCATATGTCTATGTATAGCCTTTTGCAACCAGCCTGGCCTTGTACCTTTCAATGGTGCCATCAGCTCTATATTTGATAGTAAAGACCCACTTGCAACCAACATGATCCTTCCCTTCAGGCAAATCCACCACTTCCCATGTGTCATTCTTGTGTAGGGCATCGATTTCAGATCTCATAGCATCCTTCCATTCTAGAATCTTAAGAGCTTCAGACACAGACCTGGGAATAGGATGAGAAGCAATAGAAGAGAGATAGGCAAAGTATGAAGGTGAAAGCAAACTGTAAGAAAGGTGCTTGGAAATGTAGTGTGCAGTGCACTTCCGTTTTCCTTTTCTAACAGCAATAGGAATATCAAGGTCAAGAAAAGATGAATCCAAAGGTGCTGAAACAGTATCTGTTGTCTCTTCTGTGACTAGAAGTGTATGAGGCTCATGTGTTGTAGGAGAAACAACCTGCACATTTCTGAATCTTTGCCTGTGATACACCTTGGGATTGAGGATAGGACGAGGAGGTAGAGAACTGGGACAAAGAGAATGGAGCGACCGATCCACCCTTGATTCATTTGAAGGAGAGGCAGACACATCAAGAGACTCAACAGGGACAGGAAGAGGAAGAGCAAACACCTGTGTCAAATTCTCCCCTTGTGGACAATGTCCTTTTGGAGAGGAACCATAAAAGGGGGAAAGCTCATCAAATGTGACATCCATTGAGACATACCGATTGTCAAACTTTGGATCAAAACAACAATAACCCTTTTGTGTGGGGGAATAACCAAGGAAGATACACTTTTGAGCTTTGGGTTCAAATTTATGCCTTTGGACACTTTGAACATGTACATAACAAGTGCAGCCAAAGACACAAATAGGAACAGGAAAAAGATCCTTGTCCGGATGAAGAAGAGTGAATGGAGACTTAAACCCCAAAACCCTGGATGGCATGCGGTTTATAAGGTAGGTAGCAGTAAGTACAGCATCACCCCAAAACCTGGTAGGAACATGTGAGGCAAATAAGATACTTCTTGCAACCTCAACAATATGCCTACTTTTCTTCTCAGCAACCCCATTCTGTTCTGGGGTCCTAGCACATGAGCTTTGATGAATAACCCCCATGTCAGAAAGATAGCAGGATAGGTTTTTCTCAAAGTATTCTTTTGCATTGTCCGATCTGAAGATCTTCATCCTGATATCAAATTGGGTTAGAACAAATTCATGAAATTGTTTTACAAGTCTTAGAACTTCATCACGGGATTTCATTAGAAATATCCAAGTGAACCATGAAAAGTCATCAATAAATAGGATAAAATATTTGTAGCCACCTATGGAGGGTAAGTGGTAAGGTCCCCACACATCAGAATGTACAATATTAAAAGGAACAGAAGATCTTTTACTGCTCAAAGGATAATTGCTTCTATAATGCTTTGACAATTCACAAGACTCAAAATGTAGACTGGATAGACTAATTCCCTTAAACAGTTCAGGGAATAGATGACTCAAGGCAGAAAAAGACAGATGACCAAAACGATAATAATACAACATAATCCGACTAACAGACTCTGAAGAGGCAGATCCAAGAGCAACATTCCCAAGATGATCAGTGCATTGTCTCAGAGTATCAAGCAGGTATATTCCATTCGCCTCATGGCCACTCCCAATCACCTTCTGAGACTCCAGATCCTGAAAAACACAGTAGGAAGGAAAAAAAATAACACAACAGTTTAGTGACTTGGTTAAACTACTCACAGACAACATATTTGTATTTAGTTTAGGTACATGAAGGGCAGAAGGTAGGTACAAGGAATTCGTAGCCTTGATGGTTCCCTTACCAGAGATAGGGGCAAGTGAACCATCAGCTAAAGTGATTTTATCACGTCTAGGAAGTAAGTCATATGAAACAAACAAGGTAGACAGATTGGTCATATGGTCAGAAGCACCTGAGTCAATAATCCAAGGAATCTTAAGATTACCTGAAGAGGTAGCATGATTGGCAGAAGCCCTTATACTTGAATGAGCAAATGCTGAAGTAGTAAAATTTCCTGAAGGGTTGGAAGGAGAGGTCACATCACTCAGCTGACTGATCATCTTCCCAAACTTTTCATATTCTGCTCTCATGGCTGCCAACTGTGCAGAAGCAGACATCTCTTCACTATCTGGCCCGGCAGCTACATTTGCACTTCATGATCTTTTACTATCATGTTTTTTCTGAAACCGAATGGGAACAAGATTAGGATGTAACTTTTAACACTTGTCTTTGGTGTGCTTCGGCTTCTTGCAGTACTCACATATAAGTTCTTTCTTTCCTGTGCCATTAGAAGTTTCAGCATTAATATCAACCCCTTGAACCTGAACAGCCCTTCTGCTCTCTTCACTACTCATCAATGCATAAGCTTGTGACAAAGAGACACACTCCTTGGAAAGAATATTATGTTTTGTGATATCATATTCTGGGTTTAGTTCAGTTAAGAACTCAAAAACCCTGTTCCTTTCAATCAATTTTCTGTAGGTCTCTGCATCAGTGGTGGTGTCCCAAGTTACAGTTTCTATTAGGTCAATCTCTTGCCATAGGGACTTAAGGGTTGAGAAATATACAGCAAGAGGTTTCTCTCCTTGCCTTAAATTCTTTACATCACTTTTCAATTTATATGTCCGGGCCACATTGAGTTTTTGAGAATAGGTTTCTGCAACACTGTCCCAAATTCCCTTTGCTGAATTCATCCATAGGTAGTGTTGACTGATTTGTGGCTGCATTGAGTTCACAAGCCACCCAATGACAGTGTAATTTTCTTGCATCCACTTCTCGTAGGATGGATCATCTTCTGGGGGAGCCTCCTTACTCCTGGAAATGAAACCCCACTTTCCTCTTCTACATACATGAATCTTTACTGATTGTGACCATGCCAGATAATTAGTTCCATCTAGTTTAACTGTGGTCACAGTCAATAAGGAGTCACTTGGAATCCCCTGAACCAGTCCATATTCAGCACCGCTTTTGTTTTCAGATGACTTCTACAAGTATACTGAATAAGGACAAGCAAAAACAGAGTTCAACCGACCACAAGAAGGCAATACACTGAGTTCAGCCTTCAAGAAGTAAAACAGAAACTTCTAGATACTTAGCCGAAGTACCCTTTTCAAATCTGGACTTCAAAGTAAATACCACTTGGCACTCAGCTGAAGTACCCTTTTTACAAACACAGTGTGGGCAATAGAGACAACCCCACTGTCAAGAGAAAAAAGGCCTCAAGAACAGTTCGGAAATTTCTGGGTTAAACCAGATTCAATGGCAGCCGAAGGTAGTACAGAACAACCAAAGCTTTCGGACAGTTCAACAGTCCAAACACAGTCGAAAGCAATACAGAACAACCGAAAGAAAATTGAACCCAGAAATATGAGTACAACTTACAGTTTCGAACCAGAAATCTGAATACAACTTACAGTTTTGAGTTTCAACAGAACCGAACTGTTCCTCTTCCCCTTTTTCTTTTCTCTGATTCTTCCTGGCCACCAAACCACTTCTCCAAGAGATTCAAGTCTTGGGCACTTCCAATGACCTCCAAGAATCAGGCAACACGAGTCAAGCTTCCAGCCCTAGGATACTAAAGTTCAGGTATGCTCTGATACCATGAAGAAAACTGAAGAGAAGAGAGTTGAGGGTTCGACAATGAGGGTCTGAGAAGAGGATGTCAAACTCTCCCTCTCTCAGCCCCCTAACACTGTTTTATTAGAAATATTTGAATAATTACAAGGAGGCCCTTAGTTGAGCAAGAATTTACACAGAACTTAATATTGACAAGATGGACCCAGAATAAGGCCCATTACAGAAAAGAAACATAAATAACAAGAAAGAATAAACAACCTATGGGCTTCTCTACAATAATTAAGATTTATAAATTTTTATTATATAAGCCCATTTCAACAGGACAAGTCTCTGGTCTCAACTCTCAACTACAGATGCTCTGATGAAACTGTTGATGCCTATTAAGATAGTATTTACCTTTGACTCGTGACTTGTGAGTTGTGGCAGCAAAAAAGCTTGTGTATTGACTGTCACTTCACCATTTTATTAAAGCAAAAAGGCTTGTCCTGTGCTGCAACCACTTGCTCGTCAAAATCTAGTACTACTGGTGTTGAGACTTCAGGTCTGAAACCTAGAACTCCTTTTTTCTCCAAAAATATTGAAGGGTCTATATTATTTGTCAATATAAATTGGCATGTCATGGAGTACAAAGCCTTCTTAATGGTGAAATGCTAGAGTGGCCTAGTGCCACAACGCATGGTGGCCATTATTCATAACGCACCGAAAGGGGAAAAGTGCATAAACAGGAGGTTTATTCCGACACATGGTGCCAGGAATCTCAACAACCTGCTTATGTTTCTGTCCTTTCTCCAGTGGTGCTTGCTTGAAACACCCCACTTACCTTATAAGGAAATCTCTTTTGCATAAATTGCTCATATTTGGATAAAACATCCTCAGTGTGCTAAATTGTGCTGAACCGTTCAAATTTTGTTGTCATTTGTTTCAAACCGAGTTTAATATCTAAGAAAAAGGAAGCTGGTGCATCACTGAATGTTTTGTCTGCCAGTTGTATCTTTGAGGCCTGGGGAGAACGAACATGCTATCTTCTCAGCTTCTCTAGCATCAGCATCCTATTTGGATGACAGCTGGCAACAATGATATTGTGATCTTTCAATTTCGATTTTCGACAGCAATGACTGAAAGATACCATTGCTTTTCTTTTGTCACTGACCAAAGAATTCTGTTACAAATGATTTGATACTGTTAAGCCTATAGGTCTCCTCAAAGGCAATTTAGTGTATTTTCAGCCACAAGATCTAATTTATATCGAAGGACTGATATTCCTTTGTAACAAATGAACGGGTTTAGTTTTTTAATATGGTAAAAGAGGAGAGAGCCCAAGGTTGGTAGGGAAAAAAAGTGCAGAGAGAGGAGGGTTGCAACAAAGGAGTTTAAGGGTAACTCTATGTGAGAATAAACGAGTTCCCATTGTACCCATTCTTCAAGTTCATCTAGTGGATCCACTTATAGGCCATAGAGCTGAACCACATAAAAAGCTTGTCCCTCATGGTGATGCTTTCTTTTACTTTGTTTTCTTTTATTGATGTTATGTATGACTTTGCCTATCTATTACTCGAGTTTATTCTAACTGGGATCAGAGCTGAAGGGTAAAATACTTAAACTACCCTTGTGCTTTAGCAAATAGACAAAAAGAAAATTCATTAAGTACTCTTAATTGAATTCTTCCTCTGCCATTAGCGTGCTGTTACAATCCACTTGCAATGTCGATTTTTTCCTCCATTATTCTTTAAAATTTTAAAATAAAATTCAACGGATCCAAATTTCAATAATGCTTCTACCTGTGGATTGAGTGTCTCCGATAAGCATGTCTGATGTAAATGCTCCCACCATTGCTGTTCACCACCGCTAATAAAGAGATTTTAGAGCAGCCCCAACAGTTTTCCATTGCATGAGGAATTTCTTTTAGCAGCCAATAACAGTAAAAAACAGAGCTGAATGGTTTCTGCTTTAAATTTCAGATAAAAATTAAGTCGAATAGTGAAGGGAGTGACCGAATAGAAAAACAAGGAAGGGGCATTTACGTCTTTCTCTTGAGTACTTGTCCACTAAAAAATGTTTAATAGAATATTTTGTGGATTCTATTAAACATTTTTTTCATAGTTTGACAGGGGGAAAATAAAAATCATATGCATCAAGTTGTCATGCTTGAACAAGAGGCATTTTGCATGTAGGTCTGCTGGATTTTATCTGCCACTTTTTTTTTTCAACACAGAGAAAGTGATTTGGAGGAATATGGAGCATTCATTTAGGTTGTGCTTGGAACCGTTGCCACTTCTACTTGCAATGTTTTAGGTTGGCCAATACAAATTGTATGAAAATATATTTTTTTCTACCACAAATGATTTGAGTAGAAATGGCAACGGTACCTAACACAACCTTAGTGGTCTGATTTGTGCAAAATATTTATCACCTTGCGGAAGTGGTTTCCTTCAACGGCATGGTGTGGACTGTCAAGCACTGGTGCATCAGTCTACTGTGAAGATGTATGCATTCTTTGTTACCAAGCAGGTGTTTTCACAATGCCCATGATCTTCTGAGATGCTAGGGTGTGCTTCAGAGTGCCCCAACTATCATGAGCAACATCCTAGGGGCTCTTGAAGTGAGTTTAATGGAGAATTTAAGCCCAAAACAAAGAATGTTTGCCACTTAAAATGGCTGGTTCACAGCAAGCACTGACATGAAAACAGAATGTATGGTGTTACAGTGGATCTGCTAACTGTAGAAAATCCAACTCAAATTTGTTGAGATCGAATTAGACAGACCCAGGATTACGAGATGATTTCAACTCAAGCATTCGATTATGGTGGAGACTTCATTTGGACAAAAATCTGTGGTGGTTCAAGCTGTCTCTGGTTGTTGTATGTTGTGGTGTAGGCCAACTCTTATGTTTGTGGTGCTTATTTTATTGTTATGTTGGGTTTGAAGAGTTATTGGGTCCAGATTAGTTGCTTTTCATTTTAGGGCAAATTTCTGCACCCTCCCAATCGTTGATGAAACCTCCTCTATAGTTTGAATTACATTTACCTCCCCTGAACTTTCTAACACAGTCGTAAGTAAACCCCCTCCACTGGAATCCTCTAACAAGTAGGGGTGGATTCGGATTGAGCTAAGTCAAATATTTGGCTATTCAAGATCAGCTTTCCAAAAAATGATAGACTCGAGCTCGAGCTTAATTCAAGCTAGAGGCTTGAGATCGAATTCAGCTTGACTCAAAAGCTCATATGTTCAAGCTCGACTGTGAGTCAAGCTTCCTATAAAAAATAAAAATGATTTTTCATTTTATATACAAAAAATAAGAATTATAAATTTTTTTATTAATATATATATATATATATGTATGTATGTATGTATGTATGTATGTATGTATGTATGTGTGTCTTAGGCTCAATTAGCAAATGAGCCTATATATTGGACTTGAGCTTGGCTCGAAATTTGGTTTAAACCAAGCCAAACCAAGCTTGATTTGTTTAGGTTGGTTTCTCTAAAAAACACAAACTTTATAAATAACAAAAAATAAAGAATTTAAAGTTGTAGCTTTACCTTTGAGTGATTGATATCAAGGGCAAAATAGGAAAATAAATCAAATTCAAAAAAGAGATTGGAAGGGTTTGGGCTAGCAATTCATATGAAAAGAAAATTTGAAAAGTAAATATTTTGGTCAAAAGCAACTACATGGATATTTTAGAGATTTTCAAGAGATTCTAACAAAGGGGTTCTAATTGCAACTATGTTAGAAAGTTCAAAGGAGGTGATTGCAATTACCAAACTTCATGGGAGGTTTCCACAATTTACCCTTTATTTTAACTTATGCGTCCCTTCACTAGTCAAGGACGTACTCTTTCAGGTTAGTAAACATGGTACCAAAGCACTAATCGACTTGATTGTTGATTGTTTCAACCTTTTTTTTTTCTTCTATTTTTTCTTTTTTCTTTTATTTTTCTAATTACCTATGAAGAAGCCCTAGTCTGATCGTAGGACACAAAGAGGTTTGTATCTAGGGTTTCTCTTTGGGTGTAAGGACCAAAGAGGAATTTTCCCAACCTAATGTATGCCCTATAAGAACTTGTTCACAACTAGTAGCCATTAGTCTACTAGAGAGATCTGTTTAGAACAGATCTAGGAGGATTGAGTGGACATTCTGAGATTAGGCTTGAAGGATAGTTCCTGGTGCAGTCGGTTGTAGTAGAATGGTTTCTCTGGTATCTAGAAGGTGCAAGAAGGCTAAAAGTGGTTATAACTGTACAGTTGTAGCTGTAGTACTGTCCAACAGAGTATCATTGTTAGTATAAGCCTATTTCTTTTGGGTGACAAAAGCTGCAATGTTATTGTTGGAGGGGAACCATGTTAATAATCTCAAGAGAAGTTTCTTCTAAAGACAACCAAACTGTTGGGAGAGCCTCAAACCTTGATAATCCTAATCTGCATAGTCTACAAAGCACTAGTGTTTTATTGGATGAGTACAATTTCAGAGATTGGTTAGTTTATACCAAGTTGTTCTTTACCCCCTAGGAGCTTATGAGCTATATCAATGGAGAGAAGAAAGAACCTAAGGAGGAAGATGCAGAATACTCAACTTGGTGTGGGGAAAACACAATTATTATGTCTTGGTTACTTGCTTCGATTGACATCTATGATCAGCCTGAGGGGGAGTGTTGTAATAAGTGATTAAGTGTGTAGGCCGACTCTTATGTTTAGGGTGTTTATTTTATTTATATGTTATTGGGCCTAGATTAATTGTTTAGGGTGTTTCTTATGGTATTGTAGATTCCCTTCTTTTGGTTTTTGGATCTCATAGGACTCCTTAGCCTTTGTCAAATTTTTTGGTCACAATATAGCACAAGACCATTGAGCCAACTGATTGGTGTCTCTAGTTGACAATGAAGATTGCCAAAATTTCCTCTTTGGTAAATTTCGAAGAATTTGAAAAGCATGGGATGTATTTGAAAAATTGAAGAAAAATGAAAGAAAAATTGACATTTCATACCAAGGCTAGAAGGGTATTTTTTATCATAAAAGGGTAATTTTGAAATTTAGAAATATTATATAAGTCATGTGGCATCACATGCGAACAGATTATAATGGTGTGCTAATGACAGGGAAAGAATTTGTCAACTATCAAAAAACTTAGGGGGTACTTTAAGTGATTTTTCAAACAATAGGTTAAGTTTTAGTCTATTTACTAAAACATTGTGGTAGACCCTCAACCTTTGAATTGGGCCTGGGTTGCTAAACTTGGGCTTAACCTTTAGTTGGGCAAGCTTGAGCTCGAGGTTTGAGAGTTGGGGTTGGGCTTGAGTTGACCCTCAACCTGACCCAACACGCACAAGTTGCACCTGAAGAAGGAGCATCGTGGCATTCCTAATCGTATTAGTTTTTATTTTTTTATTAAATTGTTTTAACTACTACTAAATATTTATTTAGTATTAAATTTTGTCATTTTAAAATGGATTAGGGGATTTTGAATTAATAACATTTAATTTTAAAACTAATAATTTTTTAATTCTTTTAATTTTATCAACAAATTTGTAATATCATTTTATTCTTTTACATGAAACTTAAATGTATATCAAATTATAAGATTTAATTTTGAAACTAAAATTTTCTTACTTTTTGGTTGTTTTATTAATATACATGTATTAATTTGTATTAACTTTATTTAAAAAAATGTATTAATAACAAAATATCAGAAAAATGGTAATTTTTATCTATAATTCTTATTACATTATTAACTTAATTAGATAACTAATTATATAAGTATATTATTATTTAATTAACCTTTTTAATTATATAATCACTTTCTAAGTTAACTAAATTTATTAAGTTAATTAATGTAATTAAGAAAAGTAATTAATAATTTCCTACATTAATTAACAAAAGTAATTTAACTAAATAAAAGTAAAATAACCTTGTATAAGTTAGGTGTACAGAAAGTTAATTATCTAATAACTAATTAATTAATCTTAGTTAATTAAGGTAATAACATTTTTTGAAAATGGTATGGTAAAATCAATTAAAAATCTATACAAGATGTATACAAAAGAGAAAAGAAAAGAGATAAAACAACCCCAAGAACCACAAAGTCCTAAGCAACAAGGCAAAGCCCACAAAGCCTAGATAGCTCCCCAACAGGACCTCAGCCATCCCATATGAGCTAACTAGACACCAACTGAAGAAAAGTGATCCTTTGAAAAAGTAGGGAGGCAAACAACCCTATCGGCTTGAAGGAGGATCAAACTGTCAAATTGTAAAATTCTACCAATAGCTTGAACTTCCTATTCTCAAGAGGAAACACCACATTGGATCTCTTCACTAGATGGGCATGCAGCCACCCTGAGAAGTGAAGCATCATCAGCCATCAGTCATCTAGGAAGGAAGATTTCATGCTCTCGAATCCCGTCCCCTGCAACCAACACCCTGATTTAATGCTTTAAGGTAATGACTTTAAGGAAGTCAATGAAATAAATTCAGTTAAACCTTAGGGAAAATTCCTGATCAGTACTCTGTAGTTTGGCACGAGTGATAATTTGGTCTTTGAACTTTAAAATGCGACAATTCAGTATTCAAATTTTTAAAATGTGACAATCTAGTATCCGAACTTTCAAAATGTGACAATCCAGTACTTACTGTTAATCAATCCGTTAATCAGCCGTTAAGTGACATTTGAAAAGTTAAAAATGTCATTCGAATGCCATCTAATTTTCTTTATCAACCATCCAAACATTGACAAAAAATTGAACAATCCCAAATTCTAGATTCTTCTAAATAGTCACCAACTTTTTTGAATAGAAGACGCTAGGATTTGGGACTGTTTAGTCTTTTGTCAACGTTTGCATAGTTGATAAAGAGAATTAGATGGCATTCGAAGGGCATTTTTGACTTTTCAAATGTCACTTAACGGATGATTAATGAACTAGTTAATGGTAGGTACTACGTTGTCACATTTTGAAAGTTCGGGTACTTGGATTGTCACATTTTGAAAGTTCGGATACTGGATTGTCGCATTTTAAAGTTCGGGGAGCAAATTGTCACTTGAGTCAAAGTACAGGGTACTGATTGGGAATTTTCCCTAAAGCTTATTTATTTTTTAAGTTAATTAATTGAAACATTATGTAACTAAGTAGTTTAATACTTTAAATAGTCAAAAAGGTCACTTTATGAGTGATTGGGTCGACCCTCATTTGTCTTTAAACGACTAAATATTAACATGAATGGAAATAATTTATAGAACTATAGATAGCTGCATTAATTAGTTGGGTTGGCCCTTGTGTTAGTTGCTAAACCAAACCTTACTAAGGCCAAAGGGAGAGGACAAATAGAAATTAGAGATAATTTAGGAGAGAATAATAGGTCTTTTTTTTTTTGTTTTTTGGAAACCTGATTGGAGGGGAGAATAAAGGGGAATTGGAGTATTTATATATACTAATAAGTGTGTACATGCTTTGCACGTGGTAATTCTAGATGATGATAATGATAGTGATAATGTATCAAGGTTTTTCTATAAAATTTATGTATTTTTTATTTTTTTGTTTTTATATATATTTTTTGTTTTATATTATTAATCAGATGCAGATTGAAAATCCAAATTTGATTACATAAACACCTCACCCAAATATGTGATAATCGGATCGAGTTGTGAAGTTTGCTTGGCTAGATTCTTCTTTTTGTAATATTTAATCTTTTGGTGTATCATTTTTTTGTTTATTTATCAAAAAAAATGTAACATTTAAATAGAGGGAATTGAAGGAGGTGAAAAGTAGTAGTTCAATTTACAATTTAAACCTCATAATTAAATAGTGACTACATTCAAAAATGAGTATTTTAGTCAAAAGAAAGTCTCACAATCTCATTCATATTTTTAATAGTAGTCTAAATATATAATTATAGATGTGTTCAATTTTTTCTATAACATTTTGTATTTTTGTGTGTAAAAATAATTCTAATATGTCACACTTATATTTTATTTAATATGATAGATATATGCTATTATATATGTGCCTAAATGTTTTATTGCAAAATTTATGTATGTTTTCCATTTTTGTATTTTTATATTCTATTAAATTTTATTATTTATTTATGACATTAAAGGTTAACATGTTTGACCCAAAATTTGAACTATCGATCTTTGCCAAACAGTAAAATAATTTCATTTTTAGTTAGTTCTAAATTATGTATTTCATTTTCATTACCAATAAAAATAATTATTGTTTATTACACTTATTTTTTAATTCTGATTAATAAAAATATCATAAATGTGTCTAATTTTTTCTACATTTTTTTTAAATTTCTATATTTATTTCTATTTTAAAATTTTTATTACCTAACTATGACTTCGTAGGTTGATCAATTTGATTCGAATGGTTGAATTGCTTAGCCACCACTTGGATTCAAAATAATTTTGTTTTTGAGTCAATTTTAAAGTATATGGGTTTATATTGTTAAAAATATTGACACAAATCTAATTCAATAAGAGAAAATGGGAGTTAATAATTTAAGTATAAGACTTAATGAAAGGGGATTAAATGAGGTGGGAAATAATAATTGAAGTTATATTTTCAACTTTACCATTAGAAATGGACTAAATACAAAATTATGGGCATTTTAATAGCCATTAAAACTAACATTAAAGCTGTAATAAAATGGCTTTTATACCCTTTCTCAAATAAAATAGAGGATAATTTTAATCCAAAAAAAAAATTACATTGCATTCACACTTGTTATATATATAAGAGAGAGATGCATAATCAAAATATAATGAGTATTGTGAAACATGTAATTAGTCCCCTCATATCACTAATATAGATAGCAGCTAAGAGGTCTGAAAGGTTGTTAGGATTGAGATCTACTGAGCCAATTGAAGACGACAGAGCCTCATTTGCTAGCCAGTCCGCAACATGGTTGGCCTCATGGTACACGTGTCCACAATGGACCTCTTCGTTCATACGAGTTCTTAACTCTAAGCAATCCTGCACAATACTCCTAAGTCTCCATGGGGGGTTGGTGAGACCACGAGCTTTGAGGCTCCCTCTATGGTGACGGGGTTGTTGATGAAGTTTGTTGCTAGATTATAAGCCTCCCACGTAGCCCAGGTTTTGGCCAAATTGATAGAAGTAGTACCTAATTTATAAGCTTTAAAATCCACTACTCCACCCAGATGATTTCTAGCAATGGTAGCGACTGAGCACATCCCATTTGTAAATCGTGATGCATGGAAATTTATTTTGATATTAATGTTTTCTCTCTTTGGATATTAATGCTTTCTTTATTTTCTATTAGAGTGTGTAGGAATTTTAGGATTCTTACCTTTAATTGTAAATATTTCTGCCATTTTCCTTGGATAATTCAGATTCATCTTCCTGAAAAAAGTGCATCCCTTTATAGGGTATCCAAAGAAAAGAAAGTAGTTTATTATGTATATTTTTTAATTTAGAAAATAAAATTGCAATGCTTACTACTATTATAGAAAATTTTTGGAATAAAATAATAAGAAACTCCAATCTAATGTAATCTTTTCATTTTCTTTTTGAATGCTAATTTAATATTAATTAAGGAAATTTAAAATTATATAGAAACAAAATAGCAACAGCTAATCTGACAATGGTTTAAACTAAAATCAACTACAAATAAAAATAGAAAATGAAAAAAAAAACATTTCCAGTCCCAAAATAATAAAAACAATCTAACATTTATGAACTAGATAGCTAAAATTCCAAAATTAATTTCTATAGAATATATAATTTTACAAATAAACCTCATTAAATTTTATAGTGCAGAAACATTGCACCCAGAGACCACTATACATTCAGCTGTAAATTAATCTTGCAAAATGAGGGTGCAACATTTAATTTTATTGTTGTTGTTTAGTAAGAGATGTTTTAAACAAAACCAATGTGATTTTCATGCATAGTGCCACCCATCAATGGAAAAGTTTGCTCCCCACATGTTACAACATGTTGCTAAACATAGGACATCCCACTTGTATGAGATTTTTCCAAACCATAAAAAATGTGTACATGCAGCAATGCAGCACTGTCAAATTATTGAGCCTCAGTTCCTTCCCACATAAACAGATTTAGGGGATGAATGGAGAGATTTGGGTTTTTATGTCTGTTGTCTTCATTCTACAAAACTTAGTAAAGAGTTAAAGAATACATCCTTCACTTTTCTGAGTGATGTCAGCCATATCCATCATTGATAGGGCATAGAGAGAAATGGAAGTAGGCAACATCAACATCAAAAACTAAGGGCAACCCATAAATTTAAAAGCTTCTTTCTTCTTTCTTTCCTTTTCCCCCCTTTTTTTCCTTTCCTTTTTAGTGTTGATGCAATGAAGGTGTTCTCACTTCTCATTGTGTAAACCTTACTGTTTATAAGTCATTGTTTTTCATTGATTCTTTACAATTTTTAAACACTGGTGGATTCTGAAATAAGAGAACCTTGTCTAGACAATCAGGGAGACATGGGCCTCCATATATATATAGTGGGTTCTGAAATAAGGGAGACGGATGGTGGCAAACCCACATGATGTTTTCTTGGTGTTAGTGATGGTTAAGTGAGAAGATGGAGATGTAACGGAAGCCATAGGTGCTCCAACAAAAAGAAAACATGCAGATGATCCATGGAGAAAAGACAGAGAAACACAGTTGTACTTATGTTTCAACTTTTAAAACTGGAAGTAGTGCAAAGTTCAGGCACTTGAACAAGTAGAGAAAAATAGAGCTGCTGCAGATTGTGTACCATAAAGGATATCTGAGATGTACACCAGCATCAATGTTCTTTTGAAAGATGTTGTGGTGGGTGGAGAAATACATACATGGGCCACAGGGAGAAAGGCCTCTAGCTGTGTGGTTTCATCAACACTTGGTGACTCATGTGCTTTGTTTTCCCTTTTGTGTACATCTGGGTTTCTTTTCCTGCTTATTTTGTTGATTCAATGTAGCATATAAATTTGAATCAGAGCTTAGTAAGAAGAGTAAAGGATTAAAAAAATAATAATGAGAAAAGAGGAAAAGACAAAAAGAAGAGGCAGGAATTTTTTATTTTGTGTGCTCAAGTTGCAACCATGGTTTTGAATTTTGAAAAATTTATAATTTTGGACCCAAAATGTAGAAATGGAATTTTAAGAATTTTGAAAAATTGTGCAAATTATTAATTAAAATTCATGATAAAATTTAATTGGTGAACCATATGATGAAATCCTAAAATTTCAGTAAATTTGTAACATTTATTCTGCAATAAATTCATGCTAAAATCTATGGTATATGAATTACACTATGAACGAAAAAATGTGAACCAGTGATAAAATGGCAATTGACATCTTCAACATTGTTGAAGAGTTGATGGTAAGTATATCTTGTTAAACATGAAAGCACATATTGTGAAATGGGAAGGAATGAAAAGTAAATAAACTATTTGATGTTTTTAATATGATTAATTAAAATTTTGATTTACCATACAAAAAATATTTATAAATCCACCATAATTAGACCTAAGGGTGTCCCAAAATCAATTTGGATGGATTAGACGGACCGAAAAGACATACTGGATTGGACCAATCTGGTCCAAAATATTTATTAGGTTGGATTGACTTGGTCTGTTCGTAAAAAAAAGAAAAAATTATATTGGATTCGGTTGGATTAAGCCAATATTCGATTCAATGATTTTAAGATAAAAATATAGGTGTTTATAAACTAGGTTTGGGTTAAAACCAATCTAAATTAAAATGAATTTGAACAAATTGAACGATCCAAACATTAAATTAGACCAGTCCAAAATGATCCAAATTATTGATTGGATTAGATTGGACCTAATCAATTTATAATGGACTCACATTAGACTGGATCGGATTGGACCAAATCCAGACCAATTGACACCCCTAATTAAACGCTCTAAATTCCACACCCAACATTTTCTGAATTTCATTTCAATTATTGTGATTGAAACCAAAATTTTCCAATATTTCACGAAATTTAAAACCATGGTTGCTAATATCATCTCATGATGTAAACTTTGGAAGCTTGAATCCAAAGCCAGGATTCTAGGAATGCGGACAATGCTGACAGAAATGGATCATCCACACATTTATTTATTTAAATCTGACAAACAAATTAATGTTAGATACCATTGATCTAATGTCAGAATTATCATACACAAAGGTCAGAAGTTGATGAGTGATCATAAGATTGCAGCCATCAAAAGGGCCTACTGAAAAGTCTGAACTGGTAGATACATTAATTGTTCTTCTGAAACCCATTACTATGATTTATTACAATCAAGATCACAATCAGGTGTCGTGGTGTAGTTGGTTATCACGTCAGTCTAACACACTGAAGGTCTCCGGTTCAAGTCCGGGCGACGCCATTTTCTAAATTTTATTAGTATTTTGTTCCGACCTCCCATCTCAATTCAAATCTCCTTATTTTTCTTCTACCCCTCCCTCGCTGATGGATTTTGGGGTAGTTTTTTTTTTTTTTTTTGAACTGACTGATTTTGGGACAAGGATGGGTTTTGGTATTTAAAACATTGTATCGGTATGGTATGAGGCAAAAATCAATGTAACTCTCTTCAATCTGCATATTAAATTTATTAAAATACCCTAATGTTTATAATTATATTGTTAATACAAAACATATAAATTTATGTATTATGTGTTGAATTTAATAATGTTTTGAATCTTATATAAAGAATAATTAATAATTTATATATTTTCTAGATCCTTCAATCAAATAATTTGAAATTTTGGTGTTTATTCATGTTATTTTAATTTGCTTGTTTATTGCTAATATAAAACAGAAAATAACAAAAAAAATAGATATGGGTTCTAAATCCAACTCAAGAGCCCGACCCATCCACCCCTCAAATACAGGGATGATGGGGTCGGGAAGGGTTTATTCACATTTTCATGTGTAGGGATGGTTTGGATTTTGAAAATCCAACCCGTTGCAAATTCTAGAGAACTAGGGTACAAGTGAGAGGGTCAAAAATTTACAAAACCCTCTCTGAAACTCGCCCCACTACCATCCCTAGATGTTTGTTGCTCAGTTGGCCACATTCTGAGTCAAAATATAAAAGAATTAAAAATCAAAATTGATGAGTGCTTTGCTTTTCTATACATATGTATACCTCAAGTATAAATAAGGCAAGACTAGGATAATGTTTGGCATCTTGGTATTCTTTTTAAAAGGAATTAAGTCAAAATGGTGTTTCTCATAATTCCTTCTTGCACAAAATTAAAACCTATGCACTGAAGTTGGTGTTTCTATACAAATTGACATAAAAAATTGATTCTTATCCATATTTATACTAAAATACTGATATATAAATTATTTTAAAGCAACTCGAAGCAATATATATAAAATTTTCTAGTTTACCACTGTGCCCCCATGTGCAAGGCAATATAGAACTTAGCTGCTCTCTCTCTCTCTCTCTCTAGATCTCTCTCTCTCCTCTCCGTGTATTTGTCATCCTCAAAGCGAAGGAAAGGAATGGAACAAAATGATGAAATGGTGGCAGGATAGTAGATATGGGACCAATATAATATAATAACTCTAAATATCTCTCTAGCCTGCCCTTGTGGTGATATATGTAGACTGCTGAGTCAATGATGTGGACCATTGGTGGGGCCCTCTCTAGTCTCACCTCATAAAAACTTGATGGGTAAAACCTGAAAATGACGTGAGTCGCCCATCCAGTGAACTGTCAGGATTTATTAGTTGGCGGACCAAAATGTGTGGTTTTGGGGAGGTAGGTTTCCTCACCTCAGAAAACAGAAAACATCAAACACTTTCATAAGATAAATCCTCTAAACAAAACCATTCATTAATCAATGTCACCGGAATGGTTAGAGAGAGAGAGAGAGAGAGAGTCTTCCTTTAAACAAACTCTTTCATTTAGATTCAATGATTGGATTATTGTACAAAACTTTGTAATCTAACACTAAAAAAAGCCTCATCTTCCTCTGTACACAAAACGCCCCATCATTTTCAAAACTTGGGCTTTTTGGAGAGGGCTGGTCTCTGTGCTATCTGTCTCCTGTGTTTTTTCTTTTCTTTTCTCTCCTTTTTACATAATTATTGTACACGATCGATCTCTGTCACGGCTACCCATCTCGACGGATCGATCGGTCGCCAACCATGAAATTAAAAGAAAAAATGCAAAGAGATCAAATACAATAAGCACCCAGAAGGAGAAACTCGATGCATGGAACTATTGAGTCATCTGTGTGATCTCAGAACTGTGAAATGCATCTCCGGTGGCAGGCAGTAATCTGCTTTTTCTGCTTTGTTTCTTCCTTCCACACTTTTCCAATATCTTGTGCTATCTTCACTGCATCAGAAGATGCACCAGAGAGCCCTCTCCTAGTGAACCCAACTGCATAAAGCCCTGCATTGCCTTTCCATCCATTTGGAAATGGAGACTTTGGAAACCCGTTCTTGGAGAAGAACTCACTCTCCTGTAAAAACACAGATATAGGAAGCAACTTCAGTCCATTTATCCACTTGTTGTTATATAAGATTTTCTTCAGAAAACCAGACCCACATAAGAAACTTCTGAAAACTCTACCCTTTCTTCTTTTAAATAATGAAAGAAAAACAGACAAATCACCACCTCCAAACAGAACCCATATACTTATTACATCCTGAGTTCCTAAATAAGTGTCAAATCGACCCAAAAATAGTAAGAAAACTAGAAAGAATCTAACAGATGCCCCCCAACTTATTCTAGAACTGTCATATAAATCCAAAGAATAAAAGTTAAGTTAGAAAAAAAAAAAAGAACATCTTCTCACCTGTAGCCAAGAAGGGACGTTGCTGCGATACCCAGTAGCCAGAATAACCGAATCAACCTCAAGCTTTTCTCCATTAACAAGCTCAACACAACCACGGGAGAACCTTTTGATCCCAGGAACAATTTTAACCAAACCAGATTTGATCTTTGATAGTGCACCAATGTCCAAAACAGGGGTCTTTCCTTGAGAATTCTTGAGCTGCAAAGGACCCATGGAAGGTCGTTTCAGCCCGTATTTCTCAATGTTTCCTAGTACCAACCATGCCATTATCAACAGCAGCTTATCAGCCAGCCACAGAGGAAGCCATTTGACCATGAAAAAAGCCAATTCGTACGTGGATTTCCCGAGAACCTCCCTCGGCAATACATGAACCTGTGCATTAATTAATTGAAACCGAATTCAGCTCCAGTATAATGAATTATATATGTAGTTTTCAATCGATCAACGAGATCTAATGGTGAATTATATATGATCGTGGGGGTATGCTATCGATTACTCACCGAGCTGCGAACCACCATGGATGGGAAGGCATTGTGGTTGCAGAGATCGAGAGAGACTTCCATGCCTGAATTGCCACAACCCACAACTAGAACACGCTTTCCCCGGTAGTCCTCACCAGACCTGTAGTGACAAGCGTGCATAACATGGCCTCCAAATTCCGACAGTCCCTCGATCTCAGGCAACACAGGCTCGGCATTCTCCCCTGTCGCCACGACAAGCCAGCGGCAAATGTACTCAATCTCGGCGGTGCGGTTGCCGCCGCCGCTGCTGGTAGAAACAGTCTTGACCCTCCACAACCCACTAGTCTCATCATACTTTGCAGACTGCACGCACTCATTGAATCGTGGGTTGAGCTCAAAACGCTTAGCATATGACTCGAGGTAGCCGATGAACTGTTTCTTGGTTGGGTACTCAGGGAAGTCCTCCGGGAAGGGAACCTTAGGGAGTTGGCAGAATTGCTTAGGGAGGTGAAGTTTCAGGCGATCATAGGTGCGCTTCTGCCACAGAGATGCAATGCAGTCCGTCCTCTCAAGAATTACAAAGGGTACGCCCTGTTCCTTGAGACAGGCGCCCACTGCTAGTCCAGATGGGCCGGCCCCTACGATGACCGGACCGTTCACCAAGACACACCGGCGAGCGAAGAAGTCCTCGTGATCAGACATTTTCGGTGGCTGCATACTGGAGACTGGTAGTGTTAACGTATGTAGCAGATCGAATTGTCTATGCCTATGTATGTTTGTTCTTGGATGACAATAAGTGAATTTGAAAGAGAAGTTGGGAGAGGAGATAGAGTTGATCAGAAGAGGCAGGAAATTAGAGAAAGGATGTCTTGAGTTGGTTGAGTTTGGAATGGGAGGGGAGAAGGGGTTGGAAGGCTTTAAATAGGAAAATTGTGAAGAGAGAGAGAGAGTCCTTCATATAAAATATTCTTAATATCATTCATTGAATGCAATTTTATTTAAATTTAGGATTTTTCAATTTTAATTTTTAATTAGGAAAGTTGCTTATGTTTTTATTTTGTTTATTTCTGTGGACAATTATCTAATACTAATTAATAGTATCAAAATGCATCACCCACAATGTTAGCTTAACGCCCCTAGATTACCTCTCTACCATTTCAATCACAATTTTAAACCTAGGTAAAAACAATAAAAGCTGTATGGACCATCCAAACTTCTATATATAATAATTTATATATGCCATTTGATCATGCTGATTTTTAGGTATAACACATATCCATCCATCACTACCTAATTCACAAATGTAACATCAATAGATCAAGCGTCAAAAGGTACAAATTAAATCTTCTAGTCTAGGTAAAACTTTTTCTAATGTTGCTCTAAAGAAAAAAAAATTCTCACATTTGTATGTACACACACTTATTAGCTGCCTAATGTCACATATTTAGAAAATTTCAGTCAAATTAAATAAATGGTTCTAACCTAATGGCTAATGCTATGTTTGGTTGGATAGAAAGTTTTTTTTTTTTTTTTTTTTTTTGGATTTGGAGAGGTGGAAAGTTAGTCAATGAAATTTTGATTCCCATTAACCAAGAAATTCATACTCATTTTTAAGAATTATGCCGAGACTAGTGAAAGTTTATTTTTCTGGATATCACTTACCTAGTGGATAAATTAAGTGTAAATGATACCCATCTTCTAAGTGGACAAATTAAAGGGGAAAATTGCCAATACTTTGATGAGACAAAAATGCCCCTTTTAATAATAGAATCTTTATGGTTAAGATTGTCATTGCCTTATTTACATAGAAAAATAAAAGAACATGGGTAAATGCACTTACTTGGGTAAATCTTTTCTAAGAAAAACTTACCCAAATAAGTGACTTACCAAAAAGCGAACGAAGCATAAGAGATAAACACAAAAATCCTTAAAAAAACATTTCCTTCAGTTTTCAATTTCTCTTTTATGTATTTTCTATTAAACCCAATACAGCCTGATAGATTGCTTATGCCACAAAATCGGGCATGATTAGATGACTCATAACCATGTGCTCAAGATAGACTTTAGTGCTTTAATAGAACCTCTTGTTCTTTATCCCAATGAATAGATTAAAATAAATTGTTGAAATCACCTAATTGAGCTGATTATTATTAATTTGTGCACACAATTAATCTCCTAGGAGAGGCTTATTTCGATGATGGTCCCTATCAATACACATAGAGTGGACCCAATTCAACATTTCTATGTATGTGTATCATCAGTGTATGTATATATGTATATATGGAAAATGCATATATATAAACATTATTTTTATTAATATTTATATAATTTATTTCTTTTATTGGCTATATTTAGAGTTAATCTGGGAACAGAAAAAAGTTTGCTAGCTATCCAAGTTGCACTTTATGCACACCGAGTTGCACCCCACACTACCAGGTAAGTGGACAGACTTTACAATTTTAAGTGACGTAATACCTTCCGTCAGAAACATGATTGCACCAAGGATGTACTATGTAAAGAAATTAGGTGCAACCTTTAATTTACAGCTCATAGCCTCATAGGGCTGCAAATCGTATTATCCAAATTCAAATTCAAATTTGATTTGATCCGATCCATTTATAATTCGATTGATATGGATCCACCCCTATTCAGTTCGATATGATTCGATTCAATTCAACTTAAATAATTATATTTATTATATTTTATTTACTGTTATAATTGGTTTGCATACTGTAGTTTTGCTAAAATGTCATAGGTTTACCTTTCATACAAGTGATTTTCAATTTATTTTGTCTACCGTGAAGTGAATCAAGCTGCAGATTGGTTAGTCTATCAAGCCCAATCCTGTACTATAGACTTCTTAACTTTTAATTTGCGGGATTTCCCTCCTCCTTTAGGCTTTATTTGTAATTGTGATTTGTGGGGATGTGCTACTCGAGGCTTGTGTGGCATCGATTGGATCTATCAAAAAAAAAGTTTAATTCATTTGATTAATAATATATCATATTTTGATCAATTTTAATTTATTTATTGATGCTATATTTATTCAGCATCCGGTTATTGCATCCGATACGATTTGAATCCAATTGAAATTATTAATCTAATTAAAATCAAATTTGGATTTAGGTAATTAATTTCTCATTCAATGGATCCATTTGCATCTCTATGCATATCATACGACTCCCATGGTATCAATTTGCTATAGAACCCAAAAAAAAAAAACTTGATAAAACTATAAAATATGAAACGAAATTCAAATAATTAAGAGAATCCAATAATAATAAAATAAAGAAATTTAAGTTATGACGAAAAAGAAATACTATTAATAAAATACAAAGGGTTAAATTATATGGTTTGAATTTACCGCCTATGTATATCCAAACCATATACTTTATGGCTTGCAGCTCAAATATATGAAAACTGCTCTTATATGTATACAAATTTTCTTCTTCTTTTCAACACAAAAAAACATTTATAAGAGAAAGAAACCCACTCACATTTGGGTTCATCTATAATATGGAAAAGATATCATATCTGAAAAACTTCTGAGCATTCAACTGGAATCATAAATCTGGTAGCCAATCAGGTGTTATTAATCAAGATTCATAGGTGGGTTTTGATTGGTCAAAACTCTTCCCATACCATATCTTTTCCACATCATAGATTTCTCCACTCACATTTATATGGATTTCCTTACCTTTCCTTTCTTTTCCCCACCTTTTCCTTCAAACCAAACATGGCCTAACTGATTAGCTCGAGCAGAGATGTGAAATCAGTTCTCTCAACCCCCAATTTTGGGGAAAAGGGTTATTAGTGTGGTGTTATGCTATTCTAACTGCCTCTATGGGATTCAGGTGTATCACAAAAAAAAAAAAGAAAAGAAAATCCACTCTTACACCAACATCTTTTTTTTTTAATCTTTTTTTCTAAGAGATAATTTTCCATATAAAAAGTCTATCTTATTGTAAAAAAGTAATTAGAAAAATCTACAATACTAAAAAAATATGATACAAAACGAATTTTGACCAATCAAAACTCACTCATAAATTTTGATAAATAATACAACCTAATTAACTACCACGTAAATTTCAGATATCATATCATGCGAACCCAAACTAACTATATCAACTGTTAGATTACAACATAATAAGCGTTGCACAAAAGTAACAACCTCCTAATTTTAGAAGAGGAGACCTACAAGAATAATTACATAAAAGGTGTTAATAGATAATTTAGATATTATTATTAAGGGAATATATGATGGGACAGGAGATCAAACTTTTTCACGATATCGTACATTTGGGCCCATCTAGTCCCATTGCACCAATTCTCATTCACCAGCGTCCTATCCAAGAACATTCTCATTTCTATATATTTAGGTTTTAATTAATTAGGTTTTAAGTGAATAAGAATGAGGAAGGTGCGTATGAGAGAGAGAAAGAGAGAATTTAGGGGCATGAGAAGCAACACGTCATCCTCATCCCATGAGAGAATTAACAACGAGAAATTCAAGAGGAAAATGATTAGAAAGAGCAACGTCCACGTGGCAGACGAGGGTGCTTACTGTTGTAGGCGCCCATAATTGATCCAATTTACCTCGTGGTTCGAGTAGGGGCTCAATACTCTCTCTCTCTCTACTTGTTCAATTTAAACTTCACCAACTAGGGTTTTTTTTGTCTGTTGTATATATGTTGCAACTATAAAAGAAAAATTAAGAACCCTAGTAGCTACCTCATTTATATACTGACGATGATTTGTGTGTATAGATACAACGATATTGGTTTTTTGTGGGGCTCATTCCTTGAAATTTAGACGGTGGATTGTTAGGGAGAGTTTTTGTAAGATGTGGTGATTTTGGGTCTCTTCTTCTTTCACGTTTTCCATTATTTCATGGATTGGGTGCCATGATATATATTCTCTATACCCTTTGAGGGTTTTGTATAGTTCATTTGGACTCATTTGGTAAATAAACACACTTGCTCGCTTCATTTTTGTTGAAGGCATTTAGTCAACCTTTTTGGCGTTACTTAAATTTGCATCAGTTGCAGAGATTTCTTAAATTGTTTTTTTTTTCTCTCGATGCTCGTGATTACCTGTTTTTGTTTTAGCACGCTTAACATGCTTCTTTGGTTGTATTTTATTTCGTTGTTGTTAATTTTTCTACTTTATAACCTAAGCATTTATGAATGAACTTGCCTTTAAGCATTAAATAAAAAAAAAAAAATTGTTCCTTACAATGTTGTTCATGTTCCAGAATTAGCTAACCTATAAAAGTGCCATGCTGATCAAAAGCAGGAGCATTAAGCTCTAGCTAGAATGAGTTTTTTTCTTTAGTTAAATGGTCTATTATGATACTTTTCATTATTGATTATGTAACTTGGGCTAGGGTTCTGGTTCAGATCTTCCTTCTTACTGTTATTTCGGGTAAAGTTGAAGCTATATATATTTGTTTTATGTATTTCAGAGAAAAATACAAATATTTGTATTGAAGTACACTACAAGGCTTGAGTTAGAGTTGAATAATCATGGTATATACCCCACCCACTTGGAGTTTGGGAGTGAGAACTCATGGAGAGGAAAGGAGGGAAGCATGTGCAGCAAACCTTGGTTTCATAGACTCTCTCCTTTTCATGTAAAGATTACAGCAGAGAGAAGGAGAGAAGTAGGTGTTTGGCACTTCTAAGGTTTATATTTTAATAATTTTAACTGATGGGGCTTTGGAATGAGCAGTGGAATCATACAACATGGATGCCAACTTTATAATGCCCTCCCCCCCTCTCCCAATTTAAAACCAAGCCTCCAAATGTGGGAAGTTAAGATATTTATAATACTAGCATCCATCCATGCATGATCTGTTAGCTAGCTAGGGATATGTGCTTTTATCATCCCTAGCTAGTTGCATAGCCTTGCAAAGTCTCTAAGCCAGTTTGGGGGCCACCTCAAGGCCACCCTTCGCCATCACTCTTTTGGTTAGCTTTTTAGGCTCCAATAGAGTACTTTCCTTTCCTTTTCTTTTCTTTTATTCTTTCTTCTACTTCTTCTAAAAATTAATAAATTTGAGGTCTTTCGAGATATTTTCTTTCCTTTTGTCGATCCATTGGCGCTAGCTATTAGTTACCAAGCAAGCGCGTTCGAAAGAATATTAAACCAGTACTATCTAACTAAAATATACTAAAGTCTAGCAAAACCTTTAAAGGGTTTGATCACGCGTAGAACAATAAAGGTCTAGAAAGATGAAATCATTAGGATATCACAGGCTTCCTAGAAGCTCAGTCGCCAATCTCAAGTGACCCTTTTCTCACAGGTCACCAAGAAAGTGATTGGCGTTTTTGTTGCAGATTTTATAGTTATATTAATATCACAAAATCAGTAATTTACATGATTGCTTATAATCTATAATCATGATATATACCAAGAAAAGTAGTTAACATGCAAACCTCCACAAATAAAATTGAGTATTTATAAGTACATTTTTCTATATATTGGGTTCTATATTTGGCTGTCAAGGAAACCTATTGATTTATTGTATTTTTTAATCAATGTAAAAACAGATTTCTATTCCCTTCTTATATGTGATATTATTGATTTTATTTTTGGAATTTTTGGCTCTGACAACCCTTGGTAGTGTCAGCTAATTAATTTGATTAGTGATAGTGAATTAATATTGGAATAAGAACATGAAATAGAAAAATTAAATATCGATTGGAGACAAATTATAGTAAAACCTTACAAAGAAAGGAATATGTGGAAAATGACTAATCCGATTGCTGCAAATTCCTTGATGTGAAAATCACCAATTCTTATTTTGTAGAAATTAAATCAAATTTGTAACAAAGGCTCAGTTTGAAAGGAATACAAATACAAATATGTAGAGTGCAAAACCTTGTTTTTCTTTTAAGCTTTTTTTTTTGCTCTAAATACTTTATCTTTTGAGGGTTTAAATCATATCTCCTCCCAGTGATTATTAATAATTTTTTCTTTAAAATAAATAATAATAATAATATTATTATTATTATTATTATTTTGTTATTGTTATAAGATTGGGAGATGATGCAACCCAAACTAAAACCCTGTTTTTTTTTTTTTTTTCTTTTCTTTTCTAGTCATGGAATAGTTTCCATAATTGGTCTACGAATGTTTTGGTCAATCTCAAGTAGTAAAGGAGTACGTGTTACAACGCAGTTCCACAACATAAAATATGTTGTGTTAGGTTCAGTTCATGATTGAAGGAGGGCCCCCGTCAGATTTCAAAAGTTTTCTCTTTGCATTTGAACCTTTGATTAATCTCAATCTTTTTCAGTCTCTATTTTATATACATTTGAATACTCATTACACTCGCAACTTCCAAATCCTTAATTATCTTCGTTATTGATTCAGCTATTAAAAATAGACTACTGATCGGCTACCCTTCTTCACCACAAACCAACATAAAGGTAAAACCTCTCAGCTGCTCCCTTTTCTAATCTAAAGGTCCAGAAGCATCTTAAATTGGAATCTTGAACACCAACGGTTCGATGGAAGGTTCTCTAGGGTTGTTTTCTTTAGGGTTCAGTCAGAATTACATGATTAGGGAGAACTTTAGAAGTTCTATAACTAAGTCTATTATATTATATTCCACTTTGGAAGCTTTAATCATCTTCTAATGGAATCATCCCATTTTTTACACAGGAAATTGGATGTTTTAAATCCCTGCCCTACAGAAGGAATGACTCATAAAGTCAAGAAATGCTGAGGATAGGAGAGAGAGAGAGAGAGGTAGTGACTTGTCAAACTAAAAGGTGGTAACATGGCATCATGAGAACTTGTGAAATATTAAAAGAAAACCCAACAAATCCATTCCACAAACCTATGTGGGCATCATCTGCTCTAGCACATTTCCTATTAGGTTTTGGTAGTTTAGATATGCATTCTGACTCCAGTTTGTTTTTCTTTCATTTGACTCACTAAAACAAATAAATGTTCCACTGATCTATTAAAGAATTATATTTCAATGAATTTTATCATATAACATATCCCCTTGGAGATGTTCTATCTCTTGTCCTATATTGAGAATATCAAATCTTAATTAACAATTAATGACCATTATCAAGATATCAATAGATATTGTCAAGGTGGAAATCTATCTAAAATTAATTGGCAGTATCTTTCTGGTCAAAAAAATTAATAAGTTTATCAAATCTGATCGCCCCTTAAAAACAATTTCCTTCTATTATTTTGTTATAAAACTAAAGTCTTATTACATATTATTCTATGATTTGGTTCATTTTCTTTTGATTCTTTAATTTTATTAAATCCCAAGTAAGCCGACCTTTCTGGTAAAATCAATAAAATAATAGTAGTTACTTAAAATTGATTAGTTCTTAATTTGTAAGCATCAAATCTTAACTACTTTCCTTTAACTCAATCTCCCTAAGTTTCCAACTTAAGTTTGCTAATAAGATATTGATAAATTAAATTGCACTATTTCCCTATTAGTTGACAAAATGGAGAAAATTACTGAAGTATGAACCAGGTAACACGGATATTAAGTGTGGATTTCTTAAGGGTTACTTATTAAAACACCCCCTATAGTTTCATGAATTTATTAAAATCTACCTTGTAGTTTACATTTTGCTAAAACCCCCCTTGTAATTTGCAATTAATTTACTTAATCGACTTTCCATTAGATGTTAGTGGAAATGACAGTTTTGACCCTAATGTCCATTTGAATAAATTTAATCAAAAGAAAACTAAGAATAAAATGCCATTAATGCCCATACTAAGACATGAGCAACTACTCTTTTTGGTTAATTTTGCTTTTTATGCAAAGAAGTGTTAGGGGTAGTTTTGGGATAAATATTCATGAGCCTATGCCATTGAACACTTCTTAGTGAAGGGTTGATTAAGTAAATAGATTGTAAATTATAGGAAGTGTTTTACTAAAATGAAAACTATAAGGTAGGTTTAAGTAAATTAATTTATGAAACAATAGGGAGTGTTCTAGTAAATGACACATTAAATTAATCTGTATGTACATTAGAGAGGGAGATAAAGAGCGAGAAAGAAGAAAAAGAAACGATGTATCTAATTAAGAGATTAATATAGAAATAATGTGTTATATATGATCCCAGTTACTTGTTAACCACATGGTAGAGAAACATGCACTGACCTATGAATAAGAAATTAGGGGTTACCAAAGAAAGAACCCACTTTGTTTAAGGGTAACTTAAATCATTGAGCTTGAATGTGGGTGACCTCATTCTCTTCCCCATTTCATTCCATAAGCTGGTGACCCAGTTCTCAAGGACTAGATTCTGTTAATAAGGTCGGTAGAAACGGTTTGAATCAACATTGAAATCTCTTGTGTTAGTTATCCAGATATAGGGAGCTGAACCTGCTGGCACAACCATAGCCTTGGCATGTGGTACCAACCTCTCTCTCTATATTAATCTTTCTGAATTTTCAAATTGGCTTCACCATACCCTAAATGCCGCCCTTAATTGCCATGCTTTTTGCTTCACAGTACACCAACACACACACAGACAGTAGTGTTTAGCCTTTCAAGTTGATATAACTATTATTATATATACATATTATAGGGCACAGATCTCAAGTGGGTTTTGATTAAAAGGGAAATTAGTGAAGAACATGTGGTTGTTCTTAATGAGATGTGTTTAGAGGGGTCTCCCTCACTTATCTAAACCAATTTCCTAGGCATCTCACATGCTCCTTATTGATTTTATAAACCCAATATCAAATTAAATAAAGCATATTATATTTCTGATCAGTTTAGTACTGTTAAGTGAAGCTCTCCTGATACACCGCTCATCACATGAGATGCTGTGGATCAGATTGGTGATCAGACCACACCCTTCAGTGGGTCCTGCTCATCAGGAGATATCAAGAGTAGTCAAGAGTCAACCTGATGGGAAGATCCTAAATGTTGGGTATTTGTCAGGACTGCGAGTCTGTGACACAATATATATAAGAACCAGGACAACGTCTATGGACGGTTGAGCTCATGCAGTCTGGTCGGTTTCAACTTTCAAGGTCCAACCGATGAAATTAAAACCAGTATATATATCTAAATTGCCTAAGACTAACGACACAGAGATTGATTTATAATCTCTAATTAATACTGATTCAGATTTATAATCTCTAGGTTCCTTCCATCTAGTGAGAGGTTCTGAGGGTGCAACGCGAAGCACAAGAAGTTTACATGGAGATTTCCATGTATTAGAGCACGATTTCCATAAACTGATTCTCTCCAAAGCTGAAGAAATGTTTGGAGTATGGAAACTCTCTTCCGATGAATATTTCTATTAATTTTTTATTCATGCATGAAACAAGTTTTCAAAAGGGTTTTGGCTGCACAAGTGCACATGCAATGCACTAACAATTAATTAGAAAGGCCAGTTTCACCATTAAGACAAGATTTATTTCTTCAATACCTTAAAACTCATGCGCATTTCTTACTGAATCTTCATCAAAATTGCTCCATTAGTATTTATTACTACACCCCACTAAATGCAGGATGGCACACAGTCAAAACATGAAACCATGCATATAACCACTGAATGTATACAACATAAGATTTCTCCACTTGTTAGATGTTGATTATCCCTAGTTTTCTCCTAAAAAGCTGAGTTCTTCCAGCTCTGATCTATATATCAGACAATAAGATCCTCCTCTACCATACCTCAGCAATGAGGTAAGCAACTGACATGTGTTCTAAGAACAATTCTTGTCATATATTCTCTCTCCAACTAACTAACAAACTAACTATAATAACTAACGGTATACATATTTCAAGAATATTTCCCAAGTGGTTAGAGAACCGTTGTATGAACATGCTTAAGAACTAATTCTTTCGGTTATGTTATGTAAGACAAATTTGACCGAAGAATATCCCTGAGTCACGAGGACGAGTCAGGTAAGAGAAATCGGAACACATGAAACCACATGGAATAGATATTTTATAAATCCATGTTAAAATATATATGATGATGATGATGAATATATATCTAGCCTTTAATGAGAAAACTGGTCAATGAGCTTCTGAAAATCAAAACTCTAAATACCAGACTAACATGTGAAGCATATAATTGAAGCGGTTTACTACTCCTACCAAGCAGAATTGCCGTTGGTTCTGTCATTAATTAAAGAGGATGGTCATAGTATTAATTTATTTATATAAAATCAAAAAAAAATAAAAAAAAAGGGAACCTTGAACAACCGTCCCAAACTACCTTTTGATTGTCTTGAACAGAGTTCATTTGGGGTCATCACTCATCACATGGCATGAGACATTTCAATGTGACTCCATGGTTTTCAATTCATTGAAACACAGAACCTCATTTATTTGAAGAAATTAATTAAGATTTGATTTACTAAACCTGGTTTATAGCAATTTTATATATTTATCCATTTCTATAGTCTGTTTGGTTCAGACAGGAATAAGAATGGAAACGAAAATGAGAGACAGTAGAAATGAGATTTCATTCCCAAAAAGGGCAGGGACTGGTCGTTCCTTCAAACGGGGGAATGCTATCGTAGCAGGAATGGGAGTGATATTTTAATTTGTCCACCTAAACAGTTAGAATCGAAACAACCCATTTTGATTCCGATTCTAAACCTCTATTCCTGTGAACCAAACAGGGCCTTACTGTTTTATTTTAATTTATTTGACTTCCTTTTGCAACTTCATTTGATTTTTGGATTGATATTTTAAGATTGTGATTAGTCCTTACTTATCAGTTGGCACATCAAATAATTGATTTATGTATCACAAACAAGTAAAGCAAACAAAGTGATGAGGGGATAATAAAACATACATCCTATATATATGAATGTATGTACAAAATCAAGAATGAATCAAGACAAAACACTGTATTGCCACTATGAGGATGATTGTATCTAGTCACTCCAAGGTAGTTGTAGAGCACTCATGGGCGATTAATTTGCCTTATGTTTCATAGAAAGCTCATTAGATTCTTCATCATCAATCCTCATATATGGCCCTATGATTGTCAAGGTTTAATGCATCAATTTGAGGATGAAATTCAGTTGATGACAACTGTAGGATACACTTTATAGCAAATTACACAAAGGGATAGATCCTATAAAGGTAACTTGTGGGGACAATTACATGGGTAGCTAGGTAGAAGACAATAGGCGACTGCCGTGACATGTTTCCATCTATTGCCAAGGTATCAATGCCTACTTGCCTATAGGAAAATCCCAGCAATAAAGAGACAAACACACAAGGGCATATAGAGAGGAACAATGGAAATTATCCAGAAAAGGAATAGTTAGGAAAAATAATGTTCATTATCATGGTTTTTAAAACCGACCCAGAGACTGAACCGGTCAGAGGTCCGGTTATTGGGTTGAACAGTCCGATCGTTCGAACCAAACGATTGGTCCATTCTAACAAAACAAAATAAAAAACAATCAAAATCGTTTGAACGATTAATTGTCTGGATCAGCGATTTACTGATCAAAATCAACGGTTTTTGAAAAAAATCTAGTTTTGGAAAAAATAGAACCGGTCACCTGACCGATTCCCGGTTTTTCCAGTCTGACCATCCAGTCCAGTCCAATTTTGAAAATCATGATCATTATAATGAATTAGAAAAGAAAATGTATAATATATATATATACACACTTGTATATTTTGAGATAAGCAACTGGGATAGATATCTGGAAAGTCACTAGCTAGTACAATATGGAAGTTCAGTTGCAACTGATCAATGAATTAAATTGAGAGTGGCAACGACAAGGTCACGGTTTCTTGTCTCAATTTCAAGGAACTAGAGTATGTATGGAGGTGTAGTTGCAACTCGATCGATCAATTAAATTGAGAGTAGCAACGACAAGGTCACGATTTCATGTCTAAACTTATTACATGCCAAGAAACAGAAATTTTGATATGGGAGAGAGCAATTTGGCTTCAATTATTATAAATTTTCTTGATGCAAAAGTTGTGATATTTATGTTTTGAACTATGTTGTATATGCAATTAATGGTTTAAGTTACTTAAACCTCTCCTAATTTTTGTGAAACTCTAAGAGAACTTCCCATGCATGTAGTGGTTTCATACTGCAGTTGATAACTATATTCAAGAGGCTATTATCCATCATGTAGATATTGGACAGAAAAAGAACTTCAATATATCCTTTGACGAGGGTAGATTTTGCCCTCTACTAACAATGTGCTAAGTGGCAATTCTAGAATTGTCGCATGATATCCCATCACCATGTGGATGAGGACTTGCCTTAAACAAAATGACGGAGACCTATTTGGAACCACGTTGGGTGTTCCTCACACACCCTGAGGATGCTTCAACACCACCTTTCTATGGCTGATCTGTACACACTTCGTTAGGATTGGGATGGCCACCATAGGATCGAGCTTGAGATTTCGACATGAAGGGAGACCTCCCATCGAGGTCTCACCAACCAGATTGGGACCCAAGTAGCAACCTACATGACGTGGTGGTCAACTTGCCTATACCTCCGCTGGCTTAACAGAGACCCAACTGGTGATCTACCTTTGATGACCTGACGGCATAAGATCTCGATAGGACTTGGTCGACAAAAGAGTCGACTTACCTCTACCAACCTAACGAAGAATCAGCTAGCGACCAACCTCTACCGAACTGACGTTGTAAAATATCGACAATACTAAGTCGGTAGAATAGGCAACTTACCTCCACTAACCTAATGAAGACTCAGGTGGCAACCTCATCACAACCGAGCTAGGGACCTCAGCATTGGCGGCAACCTCCCTCAAGACCCTCTAACCTAACTGGGACCCAGTTGGTGACCTACCTGACGTGGCGATTGGTCACTTCAAAGTGAAACATTGTACTTGACTCCTATAGGCATGATGCTTGACCGTTAGACCCGTCTCTCTACATCGTCCGCATCGGAGTTGATTGGACGGACCTTATCCCTCTATGTGGATCATGTTTCCGACTAAGAGATCTCCTCTGAACATGGCGGATGCAGTTTCCCGAGGATCTCGGACTCGTTGCATGAAGCTCCTAGTTTCTTACACCTATATAAAGGCCTCCTCTCTTTCATAGAAGGTATTTGTGATTTACCTCTAACAACTCTCTACCTCTCTTGCTTTTTACCTCTCTCAAAACTCTTTGTTGACTTAAGCATCAAAGTGTCCACCCCGGATAAAGCAACCTGGACACTCTGATCTCTTTCTTTATAGCTTAGCTAGGCGACCTACTCAGTTCGACGTCTTAACAATCTGCCAACAGGGAGTACCAGATCACGCATCATCACCTTGAATTATATATATCATGTTTTAGTCAATGTTTTGAGAACTAGATTGGAGAAATTGATTGACCATGAAAAATGATTCAATGATTAGGAGCAATGGACAACTTTCAGTTGGATGTGCATTCTGCTTTTCAAAACATTGTCTTCTTTTCAAAAAAAATATTAATGATAAAAAAAGGGGGGAGACATGAGACCTTACCCACGAAACAACACTAGGAACTAAAGCTCGAAACAAAAGACAAAAATAAAACTAAAAGAAACAAAATAACTTAAGAAGAACACTTGGAGTGATAACCCTTGTTTATTCTAGACAACATGTGAACAACTTCCATTTGAATTGTTTCCTGCACCTTCTTGGACATGGAATTCTTTTTCTTCTTTTTATTTCCCACTCTTACGGGTTCTTGATTAGATTCATTCCTCTTTGGAATTATATCTAACCAGATTTTCAACAACGTGAATTGTTTCTTCGCACCATGAATGCACTGAGTTCTATGTCAATGAGCTACAAAGGAATTCTACATTCTCATTGATTCCAATCTCCTAATCAACCCAACTCTATTGATTTGCTATAGGCCATAGAAAACATGGCCTACCATCACTGCCTTTTGCTGACACCTCCTACAAAAGTGTTTGTTTCATTGGATTCTTCTCCAAATCTATAGAAACATTTGGACGGGTACTATGATGATTGTAATGGCTTTTTAAAAGAATAAGAGAGAAAACGAGGAGAAAAAATACCTAAAATTAGGACTGTTTACGGGTTGGGTTGGACTGGGTTGGTTTAATAGATTTTTTTTCAATTGATCCAACTTGGTCGGGTTACTTAAAGAGCAAATCGAAACCGACCTACCATTAAGTAAAACTAACCCAAACATGAAGGGTCGGTTTGGGTCGGTTTGACATTGTTTGTGAACAACCCTATATTTGGTATAAAATTCCTACTCAAAAAAGAAAACAATCATAAAGACAAAAGTAATTCCTATTTAACTAATGTTTTATTGTTATTTAATGTTAAAAATAAATAACTAAATAGAAAAAATAAACTAGGATAAAGATTAGATTACCTGGTTAGGGAAAGACTAGAAAATGAGAAACTAACTCCATGAAAACTAAAAGACTGGCCCACTACAATGGGTCTCACCTAAGAATTAATAGTGGGTGATGACTGATCTAATTTGTGTGAAGCCACGACCCTGACTGGCGTTTTTCTCTTTCTTTCTCTCCATTTTTTCTCAGGCAGGACCAGATTGGACTGCAGCCAACTCTGTGATGGGCCTGAGCATCCAGGAAATATCGTGGGCACGTCGGCACAATGGGGTTTGGACTGAAAATTCCATGCACTAACGTCTGTATAGAGTGGATCACCTGTGGAATATCTTGGGCATGACTGAGCTTTAATAAACTGAAAGTCCCATCCACTTCGATCACTTATGGTGGATTCATACAGGGTTCAGCTTAAGTCATTGTCGCCAAATCAAACATCAATTTTTAGAATTCGAAATAAACTAGATATAATATATAAAAGATTCAAGGTTTGGAAACTTTATAATTTTCTGATGAACAAGAATTAAACTGTGATGAAATGAACTTGGACCAACAAATTGGTAAGCTTAAGACTCTTGGAGCACGTCTAATAATCATAACCTTTAGAGGACAGTCACATATCACCAGCCTCTGCATCCTATGTCTCAATGGCTCTCAGTACTCTATGTAGCTTTTATATATTTTGGCAGCACCTCTCTCCTTACTGGTGGCTTTGTCTCTGTTACAGATAGCCCTTTTCATGCACTCCGGAGCATCCCTCTTTTTATGATGGTTTTGTGGCTTAATTGGTAGGATCTCTTCATTACCTCTAGGGTTGGGGGGAGGTGGGGGTTAAGGGAGATGGGGATGGGTAAGGGTGTTAAAGGACTGGTTTTGGATTGGACCCCATCCAGTCCAAAATTAATTTGGACGGATTGGATAGACCAACAAGACATATCAGATTGGACAAATTCAGTCTAAAATATTTATTAGATTGGATTGGACCTGGTTTGTTCCTAACAAATTTATATTGGATTGGGTTGGATTAAGCCAATATTTGGTCTATTGATATAAGATAAGAATACATGTATCAATGGATCGGGTTTGGGTTGAAATCAATCTAAATTAAAATGAATTTGAACAGATTGGGCAGTCAGACATGAATTGGACCTGCCCAAATTGGTCCAAAACATTCATTGAATTAGACTGGACCTGGTCCATTTATAATGGACTTACATTGGACTGGATCGGATTGGACCAAATCCAGTCCAATTGGCACCCCTAGCCGGATGGGCTACCTCCCTCCCCCCTCAAAAGAAGAAAAAAGTTCTATATTGGGCCAGTGGGCCCAAATCGTTACCTGAGCCCAATGTAGTTGAAAGAAATCTTTTTTTACTCCAAGGGGCTACACAACGGGGGTAGCCCATCCCCTAGACCTATAAACCCCCTAACCAAGGTGTAGGTGGAATTCAATCCCAAGTCTCCGCTACAACCATGAGAGACCTTACCAACCAAGTGGTTGGCACCTTATTAGTTGAAAGCGATTAAAACCCCCCCTTTTTTTCTCGCCTTAAAATTTCATTTTGGAATCACGAGAGGGGCATTGTTTGGTATAATGGTAAAATCTTGGGCTGGCAGATATGACGATGCAAATTTGAGTCGAGAGTGGCTACTCTGTAAAAAATGCCAAAGGTTAAAGATCATATCCAGTCTGCCCCTCCAAACTGTCCATATAGATCCATTGATTTTACCATATGTACATGTTCAATGCCCCAGGCCATTTCTGCCCCACATTGTGTTGGTAATTTTGGCGAACAATATTAGCTATCCATGGTTCTAATTTGGCCCACATTTTACACCAATTTCAAACAAACAAGATGAGTACAAAAACGATTTAAAATGTGAATCATATTTACATTTATGAACCAAAAAAATAGTAAATATGCAGTGTACATATTTGTTTTTGCGTTGCAAACAAACGCAGCCAAAGGCTCAATTTAAAAAGAATACAAATACAATTATATAAAGTGCAAAACCTTATATTTTTGTATTATTTTATAATATTTGCACTCTACATACAAATATTTGTACTCTTTCCAAATTAAGCCAAAGTGATTTTGGACTAAAATCCTTTTCTTTTCCATAAGATAGGGTGGGGACTGGGGAATGAAACTTGGAGACTCCATCTGAGCTCCAAACTTGTTTGCCGACCAGCAAACCCACTCTAGAATGCTCCCCAAAGGAAATGAAATTGACCTTGTAGGCATTCCATAGTCCCTAAGAGTCCACCTCATCTGACCTACTAAACTGAGGCCTATACAGGTGAAGATAGATGACTCTGTGATTGCAACAACAATGGCAAATATCACAATTTCATTGAACACATAGAAAGGCCGGCCCATCGGTCCACTATTTGCCTGCAGATATACGCCTCACCCATGTGATTGCCATGTGTTTGATGAAATGCATGAACCATAGTACAACGGAACGGAACGGAAGTAACGGGTCTTTGAAATGCAGGAGTAGGGGACCTTCAACGATGGACCAATGATATTGTGTTTCGATGGTTCGATCAGGTGAAGCCATCAGGCCAACCACGAGGGTCGTCCTTTTGTATACGTAGTCGGTAACAATGGAGGTGCCAACATCTTGACCAAGGGACACTACCAGTCATGGTTATCCTGGAGATGGGATGTTACAGGCAACAACCCCGACGATATACCAACTGTCGGTGAGCGATCAACACTTGGGGCTCAGAATTGTGCTACTCTGAAATCTGAATTCAAGGGTGGTCCATTGTAGGGGACCTCGCTACAATTTTGTTATATATGGTCCCAAATCCAGTGGAGATCGTTTGATTTTGTGGATGACTGGTTCAAGGGGCTACTCAGTCCATGTGAATTCCTCATGGCGAAGGCTGGTTTCTCTCTCTCTCTCTCTCAGAGGCCAGCTCTTTCAATAAATACTTACTAGTTCTAAGTCAATATATGCAAGTGCTCCAGACTTATTGCAGTCGTCTATGATTGGATTTTGAAAGAAAAGGACCAGTAATGACAATATATGCAAGAAAATAACTCGTAAAATCAATAAAATTTTTTGAAAAATCAACCCTGAACCAGTCTATTCTCTAATATATATATAACTAAAGCTAGCTTTGATATTGACCTATAATCTTATATAGTAGCTTATAAGAATACAATATAAAACAAAAATCCATCACCTTCGTCTTTAATTTCATGAAGATATCGCAAAAGAATAAAAGAAACTTTTGAGAGAGAGGACTATCACATCCAGAGAATTGAAGAGTCGAAAAGGAAATCTATTATACGTGGCAACTCACTAATGCTACCGTCTGGGTCTGCAATCAACATAATATGTATTTTGTACAACTCTTTGTTTACTTTTGACTTAAAGTCCTGGAGAGCGAAAGGAAGCTGTCCTCTTTAATTCTGGAAGCAAACCTAATTTTTGGAGCTACAACTGACAGAGATATAAAAGATGATTAATTAGTTATCTTAATTTATAGCAAAAAAAATGTAAGAGACTATTTTTGTCAATTGACCCCCTACTAGTTAAAGGGCAGACTATATATTCTCCATTTTTTACTGCAATAACCATTCAATAGGACTAATGGGAGAAAGCTCCTAATCGTGATCAAACAATGAAGACTCCCCTAATGATCAATAACCAATGTGGCTCAACATATTTATTAAATCACACTGACAAGTTATATACCAACCCTTTTCTAGGAATTTCTTAAGTATATATAAATGAGAAAAACTGAAAACTCAATTATTAGGGTTGCTAAAGAAAGGTGTGATGCATGGTGGATGTAGGGAAGTCACATCTGCCCCTCAGAATGGGTTTCAAAAATGTCCCACAGTACATCCCAACTGTATACTGGAATATCTCACAATGATAAGTAAGGAAGATGTTTTCAATGCATGCTGAAATGTACATGTGGGGTGCTTTTGAAGCATGTTCTATGGTGGACAGATGTGAACTCGGATATAGGACCAAATTATTTGACACCTACACATTTATTGGGATATCATTCCAAGAAAAAATAAATAAAAAGAAAATGATCTTAAGCTGTGTTACTGAAGAAGTATTTATCAAAATATTGGAATAGTCATGACCAATCACTTTATGATTGAATGCAAGAATATAACTTATATCACATACTATTGTGCATAAAAAAACTTGTATCATCTTATCATGTAATTAAGCCATGACCAATCACTTTCAAGAGATGATTCATCAATCCAGCTATCTAAACCTTATCTAAACACAAACCACAAGATCATATTATGCCAACATTACCCATCCTTCACATCCATTCATTAATTTCTATATCATTCAAGTTGTGTGAGAGAAGAAAAAAAAAAACAAGAATATAAAATCATTGCATATGATTGCACATAATCTTGCTTTTTAATTAAAGAGAAGCATTGATTGCACACATATAGGTCAGCCAATAGTATTGTGGAGGACTTAATGCATGGACTCTTTCTTTTTTTCTTTCTTTCTTTCTTTCTTTTTTTCTTTGCATTGAAGAGGGTGTTCTATGTTTGATCAAAAGATATAAGGTTTCACTACAAAAACGAATGTCGAGTCGACCTTTAGGCTGTGTTTGGAAACAACGCAAATGGAGTGTAAAACCTGGTTCAGGGTAAATTTGCACTTTGATTCACTTTTGTCTGTGTTTGGCAACATTGCATTTATGCATTGACAAATGAAAGAAAACACATTTTTCAATACATATTTACATTGATAATAAGATGTAAAAGTACATCAATAAAAAAGAAGTAAATTTGCATTCAAGTGGGCTTTGATAAAAAAAAAATGGCATTTATTGGAATTTGTGTTTGCATCCATTACAGCTAAAAGTTTGTTTGGTAAGAAGGTAAATTTGTCTGTGCAAAACTAACCCAACTTTGCAATTTATATAGACCATTTTACACTCTATTTTTGCATTCACACTTATTTGCATCATTTCCAAACACAGCATTAGTGAGTTGTTTTTTTTTTTTTTTTTTTGATTTTGCGATGTTATCACACATGTTACCAAAATTACTTTGGGGCAAAATGATGTTGGCAATTAACATGCCAAATCTAAAACAAGTGTTGTTGAATATCAAATTTTCATGGAAAGCTGACCTTTGGGGACGTTTATTTTCACGATTTAACGACGTTTATACCAAACATTGCCAAAATTATTTAGCATGAAATGATAAAAGTAGGGAAAAGTATCTTTTATGATGTCAGAAATAAAGAAAATAGACTCTAAAACAATATGCTAACATGGTAATTTATATGAATTTTAAAATCAGCTATGAGAGATTGCTCTAATCACCCTACTGTTGAAGATCAACCGATCGAGGCTTTAAAAGGCTAAAGTTGTAGTTGAGGCATAAAGGCTCAAAATGGAGAGGTATAAGCCTCAAGGCATAGTAAGCCTAAAAAATTTAAAAAAGATTAATTAAAGTTTATAAATAATAAAAACAACATACAATAAACTAAGATAAAATGATAGAATTTGCTAGAATTTATAAAATAAAAGTCTAATAAGTAACAAATTCTAGGCTTCTTTTTTAGCATTCAACAAAGTAATAACTAATCAACTAACAACCATAAGCCTTTTATAATTTCAAAATCCAAATTTGTCAAATTGTTTAAATGATTATTCATATGTTTTAGATTATCAAAAAGTCCCCTTCATCAAAGTTTCCATCACTAATGAGTACTTCATTTATAGTATTTTCTTATGGAAAACAATAAAAACAAACAAAAAAAAATCCATTAGGAAGAGAATTGAGAAGCAAAATTGGGTATATAGTATTTTCTTATGGAAAAAAATAGATACAATGATATATTTAATAAATATGCTAGATTTCTAGTCACCCAAAAGGTGTAAAGTAATAAGAAAAAAGAATCACATTTGATTGACCAAGAATGAACGAAGAGAGAATAATTATGTTCCTTTTGGCCCTTGTTGCCTTGAACTCTTCTAAAACCCTAAAGATGGGCTTGGTTTGATGGAAAAGGTAGGGAAAGGAAGGAAAAGGTAAGAAAACATATAAAGGGGAGAAAACAAACCAAAAACTAGGGCACCCAACCCTAACGAACAAAAGAAGTAACAAGCAACAAGGGGAGAAAACAAAACACTAAAGCCTAGCCAAAAGCCCATTTACGGCCCAACCAATAAAGCTGGAGAAACAAAACACTACAGCCAGCAACAAGGGGGATAGCGGAATTCCTGAGCAAAATGTCCTAAGAGAAACTAGGAACTTTATTTTCTCTATTAGCTTTACATATTTAATCTTTTAATTTGTCCCATAATTACCAAAGTGTCTATATGATTTAAACTTAAATAAAACATTAAACAATCCTTTTTTTGTATCAAATAACTCAACTATTACAGGTTTTTGAAACTTTTGCCTTTTTTTTTTCTGACCAAGGCTTAAGCCTTTTAAAACCATGACATGTAGTGTGTGATGGGAAACTGGTTTTGGGCAAGACTCTGTGACTTACATGCTAAAACTATACATTCAATCAAATTTTTTATATATAAAACAAAATATCTATATTTATACTACTATTAAAAGTGTGAATGAGGTATAGATTTTGAATTTTTTTGATTAAAATATCCTTACTCTTTGAACTTGGTCTCCCTATATTTATGAGGGCAAAAGACATAATTTGTAAATTCATATATTCCTTAGCATTAAGTCCTATATTTAAAGTATTAAGTCTCATTTCATTTCATTAAATCTTATATTTAAGGCACATTAAATAAATAAGATTCATGGACTTTTTTTTTACTAAAACACCCCTATTTATGAATTTAATCCCTCTTTAACTATATTGGCAAAAAATGTAATTTAAAGTACTATTACTTTTCACTTTATTAAATTTCTTCTCATTAAGGTATTAACTCTAATATTTATAATAATGTAAAACCTACGTTCAGAACCAACATGAAAGTTAATTAAATAAACCACCCTTTTGTCTAAGTGGCAAGTAAACAGTTCAACCATCAGTGTCAAATGGGTCGACCAATGTTGTCACAATTAAATAATAAAAACTTAAAAATAGATATAAATATTACAAAAATTATAAAAAAAATGTAAAAAAATTAGGTACATCTCTAATAATCTATTTATCATATCAAACAACATTAAGCATGCTAAATAAAAGTATTTTTATTCAATGGAAATGAAATACAAGATTTAAAACTAACCCAAAAATGAAACCATTTTTCTATTCAAGTGGTGGATCAATGATTCAACCTTTTAGGTCAAACAGATCAACCCATGATATCATAAATAAATAATAAAATTTTAAAAAGTTAGAGACAGAAAAATTATTAATAACATATATTTTTGTAAAAAACATTTGGATGCAACTTTAATATTATGTATTCACCATATTAGACAAAAATAAGTGTGATAGATAAGATTTATTTTTACTAATGATAGAAATAGAGTTAAAAACTAAACTAATTTAAAAAGGAAACTATTTTTTGTATCTAATTAATGGTTAATGGTCCATAAGGAGGCTAATTAAGTGGGTTTAACTATAGCTCGTATCGACCTAGCTTGTAATTTTAGATGGGTAACTTCGATTTCCAATCATTGACTAGGGCCTAGGAGTAGGTTGAAAAGTTTGGGATTTTTTATTTTTGGGTTCAGCTTAAGCCTATTCCTTAGGTTGAAAAGTCAAGCTTGATTATATATATATATATTTGAATATATGCATATATATACAATTATACACATACATCATATGTCAAATTTTGTCATGGGGCTAATTGATAATAGATAGACCCTAGTCCAAAACTAATACAAGTGCATCAAATTTCAATGCAGTTTGGAGGTTGGGCCCAAGTTGAATAAATTAGACTTTGTTTGAAGCCTTATGTCATGACTTGACTACTCCCATTGGCTAAGTCGTGTGGCACTCACATGGCCCTCCAAGCAAGTCAGCCAAACTACACACCCAAAACCCTTCTTCTAGGTTGTTTAAGTGCTAAGGACACACACCAAAGTACACAAGAGCACACTAAGTATTGTAAGAGGAAGAGATTGTATTGCACTAGAAGAAAGCTTATAGCTCAAAGAATGCCCTTACAACTTGGATGCTTGTTGCAAATGAAGGAAGGGACCCCTATTTATACACTAACCCCCACAAGGAATCCTCTAGAATTATGTACACTTGACATCATCTAGACGTATCTCTAGAACATTCTACCTTCTACAGTCTTCTAGGGGATGCCCATTCCATAAGATACAAGAATACTCTAGAGGAAGTCTAGATTACTTCTAACCCCTCTAGGGCATTCCACATAAACCCGGATTGCTCCACAAGGTTCTAGAGATTTCCACCAACATCTAGCCCCTTCTAGACACATGGAGAACACTCTAGAACACCCCAAAACACTCCAGAACAGCCCAAAAACATGCAGAATTGTCTAGGAGCCTTAGGAAACACCTAGAAAGCCTCTAGCCAAGCAACCCATTATGTCACCCCATGACATTCTCCCCCACCTGATTGTGCAACACCCTCGTTGCACTCAGTTGGCTTGTACATCCTATTTCCTGATCAAGTCCTTGTGGCCGGCCGCAATCAACTCATCCACTCGTACATATGATGCTTCTGATGTAGGCAACCCCTTCCACTTGACTGCGTACTCCAACCATGGAGTTACCCCGGGAAAAGTGGCCATGGTTTCAGCAATAATCTCCTCATGTTCCCTGCCCTTTGGAAATGTGGCCTGCATTGTTGCTATAGCTGCCCATTTGCTCCAACCTTGATCATTTTCTTGGCCCTTGCCAGTGTCCTTGCCTCGGCCTTTGCCTTGGCTTATGCCTACATATACGACTTTGTCCTTGCCTTTGACCTACTTGTCGTGTTGTGCTGCCCTTGGTTGCTTGTCCACCCATGGCCTTGCCCTATGCCCATTTGTAGGGCTGATAACTTCTTCATTATTGCACATGTCCCATCCACCAAAGGGACCATGCATGAGGCCCCTACCTACATGATGCACAACACCCGTGCATAAGGTATGGGCATAGACCACACATTGTTGAAGAAGTCCATATCTAATATCATCTGGTAGTTATCCATTGGCACTACGGTCACATCTATGGCATCCTGCCAGCTCCCTAACTGGATTCTCACCCCTTGAGCAACACCCTCGATCTCACGTGCTTGGGAATTAATTGCCTTGATCATGCATGTGCTCTTTGTGACCTCTAAGCCCAAGCGCTTTGCCTCCCTAGTTGAGACAAAGTTGTAAGTCGCTCCTGTGTCAATCATGGCCTAGGTCTTCTCACCATTGATCAACGCCTCCACATACATTAGCCTTGACCAGGCCGTGGTCTTGGCTACCCCCTTAGCCAGCCCCTTCAGCTTCTTAACACTACAAAGTAACTACAATGACCAAACCTTGGCCTCCTCATGGCCAACGTCCTACTGCCCCATCTGTGCCACTAGTGCACTAAGCACCCTGTGCTATAGACAGTCACGAGCATAGTGGTCCCCTTTAAAAATGAAGCACCTTATTTTTGCCTTACCCTTGTCCCTTGACTTATGAGGACTAGTCTTGTCGTCTTGAGCTTTGGTCTGGGCCCCCTTGCCCTATAATCACTCAACATGTCCCAATTGTCCCTATGGTTGTGGTGATCTCCCCTACCTATGTTGTGGCCACCCCTTGTAGACTTGGGCTCCATTGAGCTACCCATGTTGCTCTCCCCCAACTTCTTCGCCTCAGCCATGGCAGTGGCTAGATCTTGCACGCCCCTGTGTTGTAACTCAATTTTCACCTACGACTGGAGTCCATCCATGAAGTTGAACAACTCCTTGTCAGCCATGTCGAGTATCTCAAGCATGAGTGTAGAGAACTCCTATACATAGTCCCTAATCGACCTAGTATGCTTCAACTTCCTCAAGTTGCGTTGCGTCAAGTAGGGGTGAGCAAAAAAAAACTGAAAGACCGAACCAACTGAAAAAACCAAACGAAACCAAATCGAAAAATTGGTTTCAGCTCAATGTTTTTAAAAAATTAAAGGTACCGATTTGGTTTCGGTTAACCAACATAGAAAACCAGTGGTAAACCGAACCGATCAGTATACATATATTTCTATATATTTTATATATAGTTGTGTATATTATATATATTATAAATTAATAAATATCCATTATATATAAATATATATTTATAATATATGATATATTATTTATAATTTTTATTATATATTTATATATATTTTTATAATATATTGTAAAAATTTAAAAATCAAAAATCCGACGATTAACCGAATCGGTCAACTGGTTAACCGACTGGCTTTGGTTCGGTTTCGGTTACCGATTTTCCAAAAATTAGTAGTATCGATTCAATTCCCAAAAAGCCCTACGGTTTGGTTAACTGAGCCGTGAGCACCCCTAGCGCCAAGTACTCTACATTCTCTAGATAGAATTAGCGCTTGATGTCCCACTTGAACTCATTCCATGTGTCAATGTGATACTGCCCCTTCTCCATGTCTGCACAGCGCTGCCTCCACCACAAGACAACTAAGTACCTAGTGGCAACACGTACCTTGGCCTACTCATCCCTTATGTGCACGGCTTCAAAGTACTGCTCCATGTGCCATAAGAAGTTGTCCAACGCCCATGCATCCCTAGCACCATTGAAGTGAGGTGACTCGGGTGCCCTTACCTTTGGCACATCCCGTAGAGTCCCCACCTCGTCCCGTGCTAGAAGCTTCTTGTAGAGCACCACGTTTGCCTTAAGCTCATCTACATTAGCACGGGCCTTGGCCAGGCTTCCCATCAGCTTGGCTTCCATCCCTTCTCATTCTTTGTCTTCCCCATGCCAGGCAAGATCCACAACCTCTTTCATGGTTGCCTTGAGCTCCACCAGCCTGCCCTCTAGGCCGTCAAGTCGACTGCCCATGCTTGTGAACTTGTCTTGCATGTCTCCCATGGCAAGCTCCAACCTCGCCATCCTAGCCTCCAAGGCAGCAAAGACGTACCTTGACACTTCCCTTGTTTTCTTGGAGTGACCCTTCTCCCACTTGTATGTCTTGCTATTGTCGAGTCCATCCTATATCATGTCCATGCACAAGCTCCCATGCGTCCCTAGAAAAGTTGTTCTGATACCACTTGTCACGACCTGATTGATCCCGTTTGCTAAAACACTCACTTGGCACTCCAAGCAAGTCAGCCAAACTACACGCGCAAGACCCTTCTTCTGGGTTGCTTAAGTGCTAAGGACACACATCAAGGCACACAAGAGCACACCAAGTATTGTAGGAGGAAGAGATTGTATTGCACTAGAAGAAAGTTTACAACTCAAAGAATGCTCTTACAACTTGGATGCCCGTTTCAAATGGAGGGGACCCTTATTTATACACTAATCCCTCAAGGAATCCTCTAGAATTATGTACACTTGGCATCATCTAGAAGCACCTCTAGAACATTCTACCTTCTACACTCTTCTAGGGGATGCCCATTCCATAAGATACAAGAACACTCTAGAGGAAGTCTAGATTACTCCTAACCCCTCTTGGGCATTCCACACAAACCTAGATTGTTCTACAAGTTCTAGAGAGTTTCACCAACATCTAACCCCTTCTAGACACATGGAGAACACTCTAAAACACCCCAAAATGCTCCAGAACAGCCCAAAAACATGCAAAATTAGCTAGGAGCCTCAAGAAAGCCTATAGCCAAGAAACCCATTATGTCACCCCATGACACTTAGGTCCAATGCATAGGGTTAGGCCGTGGTTAAGCTTAAATTCAGTCCAACTTACTTGGCTTGTTCCATAATGGTTTAATCGTTTAGGTAAGTGAGTTAACCAATGATGCCATAATTAAATAATATCTAGAATTATTTTAATAATTAATTATGTAAATGGAATAAAAAATTTAAATTTTCCTAAAAATAAGATTGTTTTTTTTCAAGTCAAATTGTCTAGCACCTGGTGCCATAATTATATAATAAAAGCACAAAAAAAAATAGATAGAAAGAAAACACAAAAATTTGTCTATAAAATTTGTGCACGTCTCTAATATCATATATATCATATTAAATAAAAATAAATATAATAAACAAGATGTATTTTTTTTACCAATGAAACTGAAATATAAAATCTAAATACACCAACGAGCCAAGGGAAATCAAGGGAAGTCATTAGCTGGTTTCTTCTAGCGTTGTCGCGGAATCGAATCCCATAACTAGCGCACTTTGGGGAAGATGGAGATCAAAGGGAATCATTAATGGTTAATGGCACCAAATACAAAAAAAATACTTAACTTTTTTAAATGGTTCTAATAAGAATATTGAAATTAGGGCAAAATTCTTAAATTACCCTTATGGTTTAGCTAATTGACTAACTCCACCCCTAATGGTTGACTATTGTCTTAAAGTACCCTTACTGTTTTGGACAATTATCCGCATTGTTAAATCGTAACGGAGGAAGGTGAAATATCGCTTTTGCCCCTATTTCAATAAACGCGCCAAATTGGAAATTATGTTTTTGTCCATCGTTTTAATAGTTTCATTGACTGAGTGGAGAACTCAGTTTGAATTTGAGTGGAGAATGAACACCATCGGCTGCGTGGGTTACCATTGCAACTCCTGACGATGTGACGACGTTTTTGTCCACCGCTTTAATAGCTTCGTTGACTTAGTGGAGAACTCAGTTTGAACCATGGAGAACCAGTTTGAACATGAATGGAGAACAAACACCATCGGCTATGTGGGTTACCGCTGCAACTAAGAGTGGTGTGATGACGTTTTTGTCCATCGCTTTAATAGCTTCATTAACTATGTGGAGAACTCGGCCTGAACCTGAGTGGAGAACGAACACCATCAGTTGCGTGGGTTACTGCTACAACTCCTAACGGTGTGATGGCGTAAACGATTTGTTTAGGTAAGGTTTCGTATGGGATTAAACCCTAATTAGATAGGGTTATTCAACTGTGTGGGGAAAAACCCTAATCAGTAAGGTTTCTTATTCGACTGTAATGGCGTTAAATCCTAATCAGATAGTTTTTTATTTTTTTATTTTTTTATTTTTTTATGGAGAAAAACACTGTTTTGCCCTATTTTTCAAATTTTAAAGGCAACTATTGAACTAATGTACTATAATGGCATTAAATAGGGGTGTCCATGAAAACTGAAAAACCGAACCAAACTGGAAAATGCGGTTAACCGAACTGATCGGTTTCGGTTTCGGTTTGGTATTTTTGAAAAACTGAAGGACCGGTTTGGTTTTCGGTTACCCTAGAAAAAAATCGACAGTTAACCAAATTGATCGGTATATATATTTATATGTATATTTTATATATATTTTAAATATGTCACATATTTTCTATATATTATTAGAGGTGTAAATTGGGTCGTGTCGGGTATACTTTATATATATTATATATATTTATATATATTTTATATATATTATAATTATATAATAGTATATAGTATATAATATATTAATAAAATAAATATTTCTTTTAATTTTATTATACTAATTTATTTAATTATTGCATATATAAGCAATTTTATACACAAAATTCATATAAAATTAAAATTTTAAGTTTTTTGTCAATTTTTTTAAATAAATAGCTTTGGCCCAATAGACGGTCCGACCTAGCCCAAGGCTCGGTCCACGGGCCAGCCCGGCCCCACATGGACCCGGGCCGTGGGCCGTGCCGGGCTGACCCCCAAATTTTTCACCAAGGATGGCGGCACAGCCCGTGATGGCCCGCAGGCCAGCACAACACAGCCTGCACAAAGTGGGAGCCGACCACGGGCCGTGCCGTGCTAGCTCGGCATGGCCCACTTTACACCTCTATATATTATATATAAATATATATATGCATTATATATAAATATATACATATATTATATTTATAATAATCTATTTATAAATATATTATATATTTTTATAATCCTTATAATATATTATATATGATTTATTATTTATAGTATAATATTATACATATATTTATATAATATATATTATGAATATAAAAAATCAAAAATACTGAAGAACCGAACCGGTCAAAATCCGAAACCGACGGACCAGTTAACCAGTGGTACTGGTTTGGTATCAATTTGGAGAAATTGAAAAACTAGTAGAACCGGTTCGGTTTGCAAAAACCGAACCATGGACGCCCCTAGCATTAAACCCTAATCAAATAGTGTTAAACCCTAATCAGATAGGACGATTCTTTCTTGTCTTGTATGTTTAGTTTCTTGTCTTTTATGTTTAGCTTACAAACATTTTTTTTTTAATTTTTTTCTTGCAGATGGACGGAAGACAATACTTTGCTTTTCATAGTCTTCCTTCTTCCTCCTCCAAATTTATTCGGTTGGTTGACAACCACTACTTCAAGTTCGTTTGGTATGGCAGAACTTGTGGCTCTGGCTATGGTCTCCTATACTCCAAACCTGGTTTGTCGAGCAGAACCTAAGCCTCTAAACCTATACTCTAATAGCGCCCTACATCTAAATCATAAAGGGAATTTTCGACCATCAAAGGGTAGTTTTGGTATTATATGATGAACAATCAATCACATGATGTCACATGTGAATGGCTCTTGATGGAGACTTGACGATAAGGGAGGTGTTAGTCAATTATCTGAAACAATAGGGATACTTTAAGACAATAGTCAAACAGTATGGGTGGAATTAGTCAATTAGCTAAACCATAAAGATACTTTAAGAAATTTGCCCTTGAAATTATTAATGTTATCTAGAATTATCACGTACAATTTACTAATTAGATTCAATAGCAGAAACCATATTTGTGGTTCATCGATTAATTATTCCTGCATGTTTCTCCAGGTTGTTCTAATTACTATTGTTGGGGAGCAATATAATATTAAGGAACTTAAATGACCAATGGATAAGAGCTATAATAGACTACAGGGACGCTGCAAAGGGCATTACTCGAGGAAGCTAAAAAAAGGATCCGAAAATTTAACAATTTAAAGGGTAATAGAATGGCATGTCAGAACATAGTTTAGCTTAGGTTTGAGTTGAGTTGAATTAAATCATGGATTAACAATTAAGGGTCGTGCTAAATATCACAAGAAATGATTATTGCAGTGAGTATTAAAGTATATAAATCTCATGGAGTTGCCAAAGAAGTTAAGACACAAAATAGGTTGTACTTGAATCAAACTTGTTGGGAGGATGTACCTTATAGATTAATTAATGCAAATACTTAAAAACAGTCGGATGAAGCCCATATAATGAAGCTCAAAAGCACCCAATTTAATATGATAACCCTTTGGATGCCTTTGATGTAAAAAACGTTTGACAATGAAAGAGGGAAGACTAAAAAACCCATGCGTAAAATATCATTTTTAACGGCCCAATAGATCATGGTAGATCAAAATAATCATCATGATCTTGAAAGATAAGCTCCAAAATACTTGGTATCAGTTTTGAACCACCATTGATCCGGCTTGGGAACTGTCCAGGCAACTAGTTTTATTTTACTCAAACCCAGTCCTTGATAAAAAACCGTTGAATTGGTCAAGCGTCAGCCCTTTGACTGGTTCAATGGTTTTTGATTATTTTTTATTTTTTAAGTTGGAACGACCTGTCTATTCAAACCAGATGGTCAAACCTTTGACCCGGAAACTATTTGCTAGAACGATTCTGGTTTTGGATCGGTTTTTAAAACTTTGCTCATTATATCTTTTGGTCTCTTGGGCTGTTGAAAGATCTAATTAAGAAGATTTCCCAAACAGATTAATAAATTTGGTCATTTTTCATTTGATAATGAATGATGGGAAACTGAAAAGAATCGGACCCTAGAAAGCTCACAGAAGCCAAAAATGGTTAAAAAGTTAAGAAAATTTCCATGTTATGTGCCTGAAATATAATTTTAACAGCTTGGTAGAACATGGTAGGCCAAGATATTTACCAAATCGCTTATCTTGAAAGACAAGCTCTAAAAAGCTCGATATGTCTTTTGATCTGCTGGGCTGTAGAAAGATCTACTTAAAAAAGACATGCCAAACAGACCCTATATTATTAGGATAAATACAAGTTTCTCCACGGTATCCATGCTTGTTTAAAGTGTATCCTGATACACCTTTTAAAATTGTCTTTCTATACTCCATTTTCAAAACTTTGAACCATGCTTGCCACTAAGCCACCTTACTTGCAATGATGCTAATGTTTGAAATCATATAGGCTTTATTAAATTTTTAGGGTACATTTAATTCAAATCAATAATGTTGTTATATGAATGTTCAACAAAAAAATTTGTAAAAAATCAATAAATAACAAAAATTAAAAGTATTGGGAGCAAAACTAAAAATACTGGGGTATCTTAGCAATTCCACCAATGATAATCCGCCTTTTGTTTCCTGCATCATAGTACACAATTTGGTTGTAACTTGTAACCCGTCAATCCCAATCCTCCATTACAACCCCTCAACCCAGGTGGAGGGAATCAAACCCAAGCCTCCATTATAATCAGCCAAAAGACCTTACTAACCGAGCCAGTTGGGCACCTTCAGTATCAACCCTTCTTGGTTGATAGCATGGCTGAGTATTGATAGATATAGACCAATTTCTAAGAAATTGAAACAAGAAAACTAAAAAATGAAAGGAAAGCTAATTAATGATTAAAATTAATATTTTCAAAAGCATTGGTGTTTGATGATATTTATATTGATTTCTTAAGCCATTACTAACATATCCTAATACTTGTACCATTCCCCGACATTTCCAAAGTAAATATGCATTTGTAAGATTTATATGGATTTCCTTGATGAATTTCATTTATTTGTCCTAATCCACCGTATCCCAAGTGTGTCCCAAATCCTAATCATATCTCAGTACATATATTAGAAGACAGTTTGAATCCCGGTTGCTACACTAGGCTCCTAAAGCTATGTAGGATCTCCAATTTATGGTGGAATAAAATATGCATGAATATTTGAAAACGTTTAGAGAGAAACCTCAACTCATCAAAACAGGAATAATATGAAAAGGAAGCCAGATAAAAAGAAGACAGGACCTGACTAGGATATCTTTAAATCAAAGAGTCATTCCCGTATATTTGCTAACACTAGCGCATCAGTAATCCACTTTAACCAAAGATACTCGGGGCTCAATGTCAATGAATAAAAGACTAATTGCCATCTATATTATTGAGAAGCTACTCACATTATCCTTTGCTTGTTTGCACATGCTACACAAGTTCACATAAGGCTAACTCAGCGTGGAAGCCTTTAAAGGAAACAAACAAATATCCCATCTGAAACAAATCAATTCCTTTTCAACTGAGTGATAAAGTAACAGCAAGTGACAGTAATACATATTTTTTTTTACAAGCCTGCTTGCTTTGTTGTAAAAAATCCATCCAGAGTGTATACAAGGTGTACAAAAAATTAGGAACCAAAGAATTCTCCTATAAATGTGGTCACATATTTGACGCTTTATACAATGAAAATTGGGAGGGCAGGGGGAACAAGATTGACACCTCCCACCAACAGTAAGCTTGCCTCCTAACCTCCTTACAAAGAATGCTGCCCCAATACCAAAAAGAAAATAAAACAAAAAATGGTGCATCGATCAAAAGGAAAACAAAATCTATCCTACCCCTCTTAACTATTCTGAATCACCCTAGGCATTTTACAAAAATCTAAATTCAAAGAATAATTTTACAGCAGGGCATGGATGCAGAGAAAAATAATATATGATGAAAAAAGAGGAATAAAGGGAGAATTTACATTAAATGAAGGCATACTGAAGAGACTGGGGATTTACTTTCTACCTTTGAGTTGTAAAATATTCCAGCGAGAAAAGAATTGGTTGAGAACAGCCTCACTCCTGTAAAAATTGGAAAGCTGGATTCTCAAGAAGTACTGCTGCAGGTTTCACGTATGCAAACTCCTTCTCTTGCATAGAACTTGATATCTCTTCCACTGAGAAGGGAATGCTGCATTAAACAGGCATGTGTTAATAGAAAACGAGCTGCCTAGTTTACTGTTCTGCGATGGAGAGGAAAACTTTTCACCTGGAATTCTCATCCAATAAAAAGGAGTTGCTAACATCATTGTTGTTGTCCTCCGTCATCATCTCCTTCATGCTAGAAATGACCTGTAGAAAGGTAATAATAAAAATTTGGAACTGTTATAGGAAATAGAAGCCTCAAAATATACAACCAGTTGACAATAAACTGTAAAAAGAAAAGAGAATCAGTAATGTTAAAACTTACAGCTGGATCAACAGTTGGAGTATTGTAGTTGTCATCCCAGTACAATGTACATATTCTATAAAGCTGCTCGACAGTCAAAATCTGGAAAAGCAGGCACCAATTACAATTTAGGTAGAAAGATGCATAGAAGATAAGATGCATAAGTGGATGGAGAGAGAGAGAGAGATACTGGGCAGAGGTCATTGGTGATGTCATCATACGAAATTCTAGACTTCTGGTGTATAACCTGCAGATCAACAGAAGAAGCCAATTAAACGAGAAAAAGAAATAATGGATGTGCTTGTCTAGATGTGAAGGATGCAACACAAGAGTTACCAAAACTTCTATGCGTATCTCAGCATTCAATGTGTATTCCTGAATAAACTCATTTTTCAATTATTCAACCATTTTATTGTACCGAGTTCAATGTTAGGCAGATTTGTCAACATGCAACAAGATGTTATTTTTAACTAGCTTTGTTGGTTGGGTAATTGGTCGCATTTATTCATGAAACAGCAACAACAAGAAGAGTTGTTGAAGATAAGCTATAGGAGTGTAGAGAGGGAGAGAGAGAGAGAAGAGTTTGGAAACTTTTTTTTCCAGATAAAATATAGGAAGTTATGTTGAAGATAAAAGAGGGCAAGATGAAGCAACAGAGACTCATGGATAATGACGATAAATGTTTAGAATCTAATGGGGGCTTGGATAATACAAACCATAACAGTGATGAACTGAAGGGAGAGAGTCATGAAGAACAAAAACCACCATAACTGGTTCATACATCATCAATAATGAAGATAAATGTTTAGAATCTAATGGGGGATCGGATAGTACAAAATCATAACAGCGATGAACTGGAGAGAGTCGTGAAGCAAAAATCACCAATTTCTATAACTGGTTCACGCAAGATTAAAAAGATGATGTAGGATGCAGTGGTAGGTCATTGGGAACAGAGATTGGTAATTACGGCAGGTAATGAAGTGACAGATTGGACAGGAATACTGGAGTCGGTTGTGGAGCAACTCAATATTAGGACTGCTGTGATCCTTATGCCCTTTGACGATAGGAAGGCTACATTGATTAGGGAAGAGAATGCAGAGTTTTCAACAGTTGGGACTGAGATAGGCCTGATTATGGTGGAAAAATGGCATACCTCGTGCAACTAGAAGAAAATAAATGAAGTTTTATTATAAAGCTGCTGGGGATTCCCTTCAATATATGTAGGGAGCATATTCTTGATAGAGTAGCAAGGGGCTTGGGAGGAATACTTAATATCATCAACCTGCATGCTACAAGAGCTCAGATCATAGTGGTGATACCGGAGGATGCCCCTTGATCGATTGATGTGTTCTTCGATGGTCTGTGGAGCAAGATCTGGTTGGCGACAAAACTTGAAGCATCACTGTGGAAGGGTTGTAACAAGGTTGAAGATGATGGTGAGGTGGCAGGGTGGTGTACATGTGGAGGGAGAGAGGATAGAGGAACACATGTGCAGAAGCAAGAAAATGAGGAGAGGAACAGTCTACAAATAAGGACCAAATGACAGTTTCCTGGAAAAGAAATTAATTCAAATAATTTCGAAAACAAGGAGGTGGGAGCAATTCCTACGTAGAGGCGGTTAAGGGTGTTATTACTTTCTTTAACAGGTAACAGACATTGAATAGAAGAAAATTAAAATTAGAGGTTAGAATAAACACCAAACACCAAAGACACAAATAGTCTGTATGCAATCAAACTAAAAAGAAAAAGAAGAAAACCACACTTCAACAAATGATGAACTGTATGACAGTAAACTGTATGTATCAGTTGACAATAAACTGTTTGTCAGGACTCTAAAAAGAAAGGAATTGAGTAAAGTGAACATTCAACAGTCAAACACCATGCTTCAAGCACTGAATGTTCTTTTGTAAATTTAATATAGGTATTTACTTTAAAGTAATTGTTTCAAACAATTCTCTGAATGTCCTTTTCTAGTTTAAAAACCCTATGCATATTTACATTTTCATCAAATGATGCTTCAATCAAGAAAATATACATACCAAAAACCCAACAGATTGCCTTATGTGCTTAAGTTCATCCCATGCTGATCCTGCATACTGTGCAATCCAAGGAAATATCAGATGTAAAGAGAACATATATATATATATATATATATATATATATATATATATATATACACATTTTAGTTCCTTTATGACCAAGCAGATTTGATCATGTCATGCCTAAGATTTCTTTGAGCTTAACAAATAATTGCACATCTGGGCCATTCTGTAGACAGCCTGAGGGGTAATGTTGTAATTTTGTAAGTTTGAGGGGTATTGTAAACATTTTACCTTTCTTTGTTTCCTTTTGTATTCTACTGAGGGGGCAGAATTGTAATTCCCCACCTTTATTTTATAATAACATTCTTTATGGAGAGGTAGACACTTTTTAGACTCTCCTTTCATCCTAATCTTTTTGGCATGTTTGAGAACAACATCGCAGGGACTAAGATGGTATCAGAGCAGCAACTAGACTTGAGAGTGCAATAGAAGACACCAGTGTGGCTTTCCCAATCAAAACTCTTTTTCCACAGATCAATAAAGGCATTTATTTGGAACCTTTTGCACATTTTTCTGAATGTCATGCCTAAGATTTCTTTGAGCTTAACAAATAATTGCACATCTGGGCCATTCTGTAGACAGCCTGAGGGGTAATGTTGTAATTTTGTAAGTTTGAGGGGTATTGTAAACATTTTACCTTTCTTTGTTTCCTTTTGTATTCTACTGAGGGGGCAGAATTGTAATTCCCCACCTTTATTTTATAATAACATTCTTTATGGAGAGGTAGACACTTTTTAGACTCTCCTTTCATCCTAATCTTTTTGGCATGTTTGAGAACAACATCGCAGGGACTAAGATGGTATCAGAGCAGCAACTAGACTTGAGAGTGCAATAGAAGACACCAGTGTGGCTTTCCCAATCAAAACTCTTTTTCCACAGATCAATAAAGGCATTTATTTGGAACCTTTTGCACATTTTTCTGAATGTCATGCCTAAGATTTCTTTGAGCTTAACAAATAATTGCACATCTGGGCCATTCTGTAGACAGCCTGAGGGGTAATGTTGTAATTTTGTAAGTTTGAGGGGTATTGTAAACATTTTACCTTTCTTTGTTTCCTTTTGTATTCTACTGAGGGGGCAGAATTGTAATTCCCCACCTTTATTTTATAATAACATTCTTTATGGAGAGGTAGACACTTTTTAGACTCTCCTTTCATCCTAATCTTTTTGGCATGTTTGAGAACAACATTGCAGGGACTAAGATGGTATCAGAGCAGCAACTAGACTTGAGAGTGCAATAGAAGACACCAGTGTGGCTTTCCCAATCAAAACTCTTTTTCCACAGATCAATAAAGGCATTTATTTGGAACCTTTTGCACATTTTTCTGAATGTCATGCCTAAGATTTCTTTGAGCTTAACAAATAATTGCACATCTGGGCCATTCTGTAGACAGCCTGAGGGGTAATGTTGTAATTTTGTAAGTTTGAGGGGTATTGTAAACATTTTACCTTTCTTTGTTTCCTTTTGTATTCTACTGAGGGGGCAGAATTGTAATTCCCCACCTTTATTTTATAATAACATTCTTTATGGAGAGGTAGACACTTTTTAGACTCTCCTTTCATCCTAATCTTTTTGGCATGTTTGAGAACAACATCGCAGGGACTAAGATGGTATCAGAGCAGCAACTAGACTTGAGAGTGCAATAGAAGACACCAGTGTGGCTTTCCCAATCAAAACTCTTTTTCCACAGATCAATAAAGGCATTTATTTGGAACCTTTTGCACATTTTTCTGAATGTCATGCCTAAGATTTCTTTGAGCTTAACAAATAATTGCACATCTGGGCCATTCTGTAGACAGCCTGAGGGGTAATGTTGTAATTTTGTAAGTTTGAGGGGTATTGTAAGCATTTTACCTTTCTTTGTTTCCTTTTGTATTCTACTGAGGGGGCAGAATTGTAATTCCCCACCTTTATTTTATAATAACATTCTTTATGGAGAGGTAGACACTTTTTAGACTCTCCTTTCATCCTAATCTTTTTGGCATGTTTGAGAACAACATCGCAGGGACTAAGATGGTATCAGAGCAGCAACTAGACTTGAGAGTGCAATAGAAGACACCAGTGTGGCTTTCCCAATCAAAACTCTTTTTCCACAGATCAATAAAGGCATTTATTTGGAACCTTTTGCACATTTTTCTGAATGTCATGCCTAAGATTTCTTTGAGCTTAACAAATAATTGCACATCTGGGCCATTCTGTAGACAGCCTGAGGGGTAATGTTGTAATTTTGTAAGTTTGAGGGGTATTGTAAACATTTTACCTTTCTTTGTTTCCTTTTGTATTCTACTGAGGGGGCAGAATTGTAATTCCCCACCTTTATTTTATAATAACATTCTTTATGGAGAGGTAGACACTTTTTAGACTCTACTTTCATCCTAATCTTTTTGGCATGTTTGAGAACAACATCGCAGGGTCTAAGATGGTATCAGAGCAGCAACTAGACTTGAGAGTGCAATAGAAGACACCAGTGTGGCTTTCCCAATCAAAACTCTTTTTCCACAGATCAATAAAGGCATTTATTTGGAACCTTTTGCACATTTTTCTGAAATTCTTTGAAGCGATCTGATGAGGTTTAAATCAATTTTGTTAGAGTCGGCTAAGGAAGGGGACTTCTGTCTTTTATCATAAGTTAAGATGTGCTTTGTCTGTTTGGTACTGTGTTAAGTTACATGTCCCATACTTAAGTAGGAGCATATTAGACATTGGATCTTGTATTGACAATATATATATATATATGGTCGGCTGGGAGAGTCTCTTTGACTTCTCAAATCAACAGTACTCTCCTTCTTCTTCTCTTTTCTCCTTCTTCCTCTCTCTTTCTCTTCTCTCTCTCTGAACCTGGTTCAACTGAGCTATCAACACATGGTATCAGAGAAATAAACAGGAGGGAAGAAGACTTTACAGATTCAAGTTCTTGGTACTGCGATCAGTCCTCCCCTTCTTTCATTTTTGTTTTCTGGGGCGCGCAACCTGGATTAAGGGTGAAAGAAGGCTGCGGAAATCTATAGAGGGCTGTGGTAACCTATTCTGGTGTTCCCAGAATTAATATGGTCTGGATTACAGGTGAGAGAGGAGTCCGGCAGCCCTAGTTGGTGGTTTCTGGACTGCTGTCACCATGTGTGACAGCCCTAGTGGTTGTGTGGTTATGTCTTGTAAAGAGACTGGGCCGAATGGGCCCTAACAGCCTCTCTTGTAATATCTTTTATTTTATGTTGATGGACCACACTTAATGGGCCTGTTATTTATTCTTGTCTATTTTTCTTTATGTAACTGCCAAGCTGGCTACCCACTTAAGGGCATTCTTGTCATCATCAATTTTTAGATCTTAATAAAATAGGGTTATAGGAGAATGGAGAATTTTTTTTGACTCCTTCTCTTACCTCTTCTCTTCGCCATCTTCTTCTCCTTTACAGTTATTCAGATCTGTTTTATTCTGCTAATCACTAAGTTTAATCTTGATATTAGAGGACTGATTTACATCTTGGTATCAGAGCGGGTTTAGTTCCTCTTCCTTCTTTTTCTTCGTTCCTGTACGCTCTAAAATCAAGAGAGTGTATGGAGAGATAGGTTCTCTATAGTATAGAGAATCACTTGCCTAGTTGGTAGAAGGGTTTGGAGAGTTTAGTTCTGGCTAGATTTTGCCAAGAAGTGATGCTGTTCTGCTGCTGCCCGAAACCCTAGCCGACTAGAGATTTTCGAGGTTACCAGGAAAGGTGAAGCTCGAGTGTGGCGCTCTGTGCTTGGAAGGTGTCTTGTGACTGCTAAAGGAGGGCGGTTCAGGTTTGGAAGAGTTTGGGTTAGTCTGGTAGGTGCGACAGCATCTTCTCTCTTCCTCCCATCTACTGGACGGAGCAAAACCCTAGTTTTTGAAGCACCCGAGTTCTGGTTTGACTTCAAGTAAGTTTACATAGTCAAAATTTCTGTTCTTTGATTTCCGTTTGATTAATGGAGCCATACGGAAGTGAGTTCAAGCAGGTGCCGGTTTCTGGACCTGCCTCAGTAGATTCCGTATTGACTGGTGTTACCACAATTAAGCTAGATGGAACGAACTATCTTGCTTGGGCACAATCTATAAAAATCTATGTTTGTAGTAGAGGAAAACTCGGGTATCTCATAGGCAGTAAGGTGAAACCCGAAGAGACAGACCCTAAATTTGAAAAATGGATGCAAGAGAACTATACTGTTATAGGATAGTTAGTCAACTCTATGCAACCCCATATAAGCCAGCACTATCTCTGGATGTCTTCGGCCAAGGAGATATGGGACAGTGTAACTGAGACCTATTCACAGAAACTGAATGTAGCCAGAGCGTACAAATTGAAAAGTGATGTGAAAAATCTGAGATAGGGGGAGAAGAATGTAGCAATCTACTACTCTATACTAAAATCCCTATGGCAGGAAATTGATGTTATGGAGACAGTGGTATGGGAGAGTAAAAAGGATGCTGAAATGTATAGAAAGCTGGTGGAGAGAAATAGGGTGTTTGATTTTCTCACTGGACTCAACCCTGAGTTTGATATTATCAGACATAATATTTTGGCAGGGATGAGGTTACTCTTTCACAGGCATATGCTATGATAAGTAGTGAGGAGAGTAGGCGGCAGGTTCAGTTGCAGAGTCCACCTTAAGAACATTTTGCACATGCGGGAATGAAACCAAAGGGCCCTACTGATAAAAGAGAGCAGGTGTGTGAATATTGCAAGAAACCATGGCATACAAAGGACACCTGCTGGAAGCTTCATCCTAGACTTCTCCCTGATAGGTTTAAGAACAATAGTAACCCTAAGAAGGGTAGTCAGGTGGGAAAACCCAAGACTACTAATGCTGCTACAGTACCTGAAGGGGGAAGTAAGGAGAGTGAAGAGAAATCAACCATTGAGCAGTTGGCTGCAATGAAGCTGGATTTTGAGAAGTATGGGAGGCTCCTAAATCACCTGGAAGCTACAGTTTCTTCAGCTCACCCCTCCAATAGTACATCATCTTCATCGGCTTTTGCTCACTCAGGTACTCGTGCTTCTGCAAATCATGCTTCAATTTCAGGTAATCATAAAATCCCTTGGATTATCGATTCCGGTGCATCATACCATATGACCAGTCTATCTAACCTTTTTTGCTCATATCACCTTCTCTCTGGGAAAGAGAAAATATCCCTTGCCGATGGTTCCCTTGCCCCCATCTCTGGTAAAAGTGATTTAAAGACCTCTGACACCCTGTTCTTATCTTCTGTTCTTCATGTCCCTAAGCTTAACACAAACCTCTTATCTGTTAGTAGCTTAACAAAGTCCATGAATTGCAGCATAACCTTCTTTCCCACTCATTGTGTTTTTCAGGACCTGCAGTCTCAGAGGATGATTGGGAGTGGCCATGAGGCGAACGGAATATACTTGCTAGACACACCGGATCAAGCTTTGGGATCACCTTAGAGTCAGTTGTGTCAGAGTCTGTTAACAAAATTTTATTATGTCATTTTCGGTTTGGTCACTTGTCTTTTTCTACTTTGAGTCATTTGTTCCCAGATATGTTTAAAGGAGTGTCTTTATCGAGTCTTCATTGTGAATCATGTGAGCTGGCAAAGCATTGTAGACATTCCTATTCAATTAGCAATAAAAGATCACTTTCTCTTTTTTATATTGTTCACTCTGATGTGTGGGGACCATATCACAAGCCAACCATGGGGGGCTACAGGTACTTTATCCTTTTTATTGATGATTATTTGCGTTACACTTGGATTTATCTCATGAAATCCAGGGATGAAGTACCAGCTATTGTGAAAAATTTTCATGAACTCATCCTCACTCAGTTTAACACTCGTATCAAAATATTCCGCTCTGACAATGCTAAGGAGTATTTTGAGAGAACCCTCTCCACGTATCTTAAAACTTTTGGGGTTATTCATCAAAGTTCTTGTTCCTACACTCCACAACAAAACGGGGTGGTGGAAAGAAAGAACAGGCATGTGGTTGAGGTTGCCAGATCCCTCTTGTGTGCATCCCATGTTCCTGTAAAGTTTTGGCGAGATGCTGTTCTTAGTGCTACCTTTCTGATCAACCGTATGCCCTCCCGGGTCCTTGGCTTTAAAACTCCTTTTAGTCTTCTCTTCCCAGATGAGGATCTCTTTTCTCTTCCTCTCCGTGTGTTTGGATGTACTTGCTATGTGCATATTCAAAGTCACCAAAGGCACAAGTTTGAACCCAAGGCTCATAAGTGTGTGTTTCTGGGATATGCTTCCACACAGAAGGGTTATTGCTGCTTTGATCCAGTTCGTGGCACCCGCTTTGTATCTCGGGATGTCACCTTTGCCGAGTTGACTCCCTTCTTTAGTATTCCTCCTGAGGGGTATAAATCTGATGAGCCCTTTGCTATGTCTCCAACTGTTCCTCTTCCCATCCCTTATGAGTCCGATCATGGGGTGTCCACCTCTTCCACTGGACCTACCTCTGATATCCCCACTCCCCCTCCTCCTTCTGCTCCTGCTCTCCAAAGGTGGTACCAAAGGCAGAGATTCAGACATGTGCAGATTGTTTCCACTCCTTCAGAAGAGCATCTTGCCACTCCCATCATTCCTGAGGAAACAGATCAGCCCTCTACTGACCCATCTCTGACTGTCCCAGACCTTGACCTTCCTATTGCTCTTCGCAAGGGCAAGCGGAAGTGTACAACCCACTGTATCTCCAAACACTTATCTTACAGCCTTCTCTCCCCTTCCTACTACTCCTTTCTTGCATCTGTTTCTTCCCATGTGATACCCAGGTCTGTACCGGAAGCATTATCTCAAGCTGAATGGAGGGATGCTATGATGACTGAGCTTGATGCATTGCATAAGAACCATACCTAGGATATTGTGGACTTGCCGGAAGGGAAGGAACCAATGGGTTGTAAATGGGTGTTTACCATTAAGTATCACTCTGATGGCTTTGTTGAGAGGTTTAAGGCTCAATTGGTTGCTAAGGGTTACACCCAAATGTATGGCATTGACTATCTTGAGACATTTGCTCCTATAGCTAAGATGACTTCAATCAGGGTTTTACTTTCTCTAGCAACTACTTTTGACTGGCCCCTACACTAGTTGGGTGTTAAAAATGCCTTCTTGAATGGAGACCTGCATGAAGAGGTCTATATGTCTCTACCTCCAGGAGTGTATGGGAAAGAAATGAAAGGCAAGGTGTGTAAACTACACAAATCTATTTATGGTCTCAAACAATCTCCTCGGGCTTGGTTTGAGAGATTTCGGGCTGCTCTTGTCTCCTTTGGCTACATTCAAACACAATCTGGTCATACACTATTCTCGAAGAGAAATGACTCTCTGGTGACCTTTTTGATTGTTTATGTTGATGACATTGTGGTCACGGGTAATGACATTGAAGAGGCCAGTAAACTAAAAGGATTTCTCAACTCTGAATTTGAAATCAAAGACTTGGGAGATCTTCGGTATTTCTTGGGCATTGAAGTTGCTCGATCTAAGGTTGGTATCTTCATATCTCAGTGCAAATATGTCCTTGATCTTCTTGCTGAAACTGGTCAACTTCGAGCTAAAACTATCTCCACTCCCATTGATCCTAATCACAAGATTTCTGGCACAAATGGTGAACCTTTGTCTGATAAGGGAGTGTTTCAGAGATTGCTTGGGAAGTTGTTATACCTTTGCATGACTCGGCCAGATATTTCCTATGCAGTAAGTGTTATTAGTCAGTTTATGCATTATCGCAGAGATACTCATCTAGCTGTTGCAGAAAGGGTTCTGTGCTACTTGAAAGGTACTCCAGGGAAATGTATTCTATTTGCTAAGCATGGTCACATGAAGCTGGAAGCCTTTACTGATGCAGATTGGACAGGATGTATTGATGACAGAAGGTCCACCTCTGGTTATTGTGCTCTGGTTGCTAGGAATATTGTGTCTTGGAGGAGTAAGAAACAATCAATAGTTGCTAGATCCTCAACTGAAGCAGAATACAGGGCAATGGCTCATGGTGTGTCAGAATTACTATGGCTACGATCTCTTCTAGAGGAATTGGGGGTGGACTATGAGAAACCAATGATGCTCTATTGTGACAACCAAGCTGCTATCAACATTGTACATAATCCTGTTCAACATGACAGAACTGAGCACATTGAGGTTGATAGGCATTTCATAAGGGAAAGAGTCTCTTCAGGAGAAGTTTGTTTACCATTCATCACATCAGAAGAGCAACTGGCTGATATCTTGACCAAGGGAGTTCCAAGGGGGAAATTGACACACTATGTAAGCAAACTGGGCATGATTGACATCTATGCTCAGCTTGAGGGGGAGTGTAAAGAGACTGGGTCGAATGGGCCCTAACATCCTCTCTTGTAATATCTTTTATTTTATGTTGATGGGCCACACTTAATGGGCCTGTTATTTATTCTTGTTTATTTTTCTTTATGTAACTGCCAAGCTGGCCGCCCACTTAAGGGCATTCTTGTCATCATCAATTTTTAGATCTTAATAAAATAGGGTTGGAGGAGAATGGAGAATTTTTTTGACTCCTCTTACCTCTTCTCTTTGCCATCTTCTTCTCCTTTACAGTTATTCAGATCTGGTTTATTCTGCTAATCACTAAGTTTAATCTTGATATTAGAGGACTGATTTACATCTTGTCTAGAGGTGTCCATGAAAAACCAAAAAACCGAAAAACCGAACCGAACCGCAAAATAAGTTTAACCGAACCAATCGGTTCGGAATTTTTGAAAAACCAAAGGACCGGTTCTATTCGGTTTAAAATTTTAAAATATTTATAATTTTGAAAAACCGAAGGACCGGTTCTGTTCGGTTTAAAATTTTAAAATATTTATAATTTTGAAAAACCGAAGGACCGGTTCGGTATATATAAAAATATATACTTATATTATATTTATAAATATATTATATATTTATAAAATATTTATAATATATTATATATCATTTATTATTTTTAATATAATATTATACATATATTTATATAATATATATTATAAATATAAAAAACCGAAAAACCTAAGAACCGAACTAGTCAAAAACCGAAACCGGCGGACCGATTAACCGGTAGTACCAGTTCGATTTTGGTTTGGAGAAATAGAAAAACCAGTAGCACCGGTTCAGTTTACAAAAAAAGGCCATGGTTTGGTTAACCAAACTGTGGACACCCCTAGTTATATCTGTGGTGGTATGAATCCTCTACTAGTTGGACCAGTTTTTTTTTTTTTTTTTTTTATGTTGACAAAAGCGGCTGAATGTGTGTTTAGGTGGTATCGTATGTATTGAGTCGTGGTGGTTGGATGAGGAGGTGCTGTAAGGTGGTGAGTGAACTGTTGTAGTATTCAAATAACAACAGTAGTTTTGTCCATGGTTTCAAATGTTGCAACATTTCGCTAATGTCGCCTGACATATGTTGATGTCGAGGCTCACCGACATGAAACTGGATGGTAATATAAACATTACATTATTTCGGTTGACATTTCCTATATTTCGGAAATGTTGGCAAAATTGGTCCAAATAACAAAAAAAATGACAGTTTTTCCTATTAGGTCGACTAATGTACATTAATAATATAATATATTAATATATTACATTAATATAATACAGTATATTAATATAAATTATTCCATTAATAATTTCTACTTAATATTTCAAATAAAATATTTATAAAAAAGAATTAACAAAAAATAAAAACAAAAGAATAAATTAAGTACTTTATAATATAAAACATAAAATATTTTCAAGTAATAAAATATAAACTAGTTAGTATTTTTAAAATATTTATTAAAATCATAAAATGTTTATTAAATTTTGTAATAAATCATATTCTAAATTTAATATAAAAAATCTGAATAAATTTATTAAATTTTATACTAAATCATAATTTATTATAAATTTAATATTAAAAATCATAATAAATTCATTAAATTTTATAAGAAATCGGAATTTATCATAATCTTAATATTACAAAAAGGAGAATCAATTCATTAAATTTATAATAAAACATAATGTATTATAACTTTAATATTTCAAAAATCAGAATAAATGTATTTCTATTTACTAGTGTGAAATAAATATATTAGAACTTATAATAAATCAGAATTAAAAATAGGAAAAGAAAATACAGGATAACCTTGTAAAAACATCAAAATGCATAATAAATCAGTAAATCGTCATTTACTAATTTTTTGTTGATCTTAGTTTCTTAGCTTTATATAATGGTAGGGAATAAGATAATAGTCTAGAAATATGTATTAATGCTTCTTTTATCATTTTACAAAATATCATTGCATATTTCCACAATGTCTCTAATTTTTACAATATTTCCCCTCGACATTTCCAACATTTCCGACATATGTCCTATATTTTGGTAAGCGACATTTACATTGACATTGACATTTTAAACCTTTGTTTTGTCTGGACTGATAAATTTCTTTTTGGAAGGGCAAAAGCAATTTCTTGAATTAAAATCTTGATGGCATCAATTAGTGATGTCAGTGGTGACCAAAAATCGAGTGTGATGATTTCCTCAGATTTTTTAAATGTGCATATGACATCCATTAAACTCAATGGTGAAAACTATGCGCCATGGGACAAGTAGGTGGAAGTGTTTCTTACGGCTAAGAAGAGTAAAACATGCGAGGGAGGAGAAACCTACAACTGAATCTCTAGGTTTTAGCGATTGGGAGCATGAAGATGCTCAAATCATGACGTGGTTTTGGAATAGCATGGAACCCAAAATTAGTGTCAACTTTATGTTCTTAGATACAACAAAGGAGATATGGGAACATGCTAAGAAACTCTATTCCGGCCAAGACAATACTACGAGAGTCTATCATCTTTATCACGAGTATTTCAGTTTGCAACAAGGAAATCAAACCTTTGAAGAGTATTGTGCCAATATGAGAAATCTTTGGGACGAACTTAATGTCTGTCATCCCTTAACTCCAGATGACAAAATTCAGCAACAACAAAGGGAGCAACTTGATGTTACCCGGTTCTTAGTGGGACAGAAATCAGAATATGAACTCGTCAGAGCACAGATATTAGGTGGATCTGCCCTTCCTACTCTAGAGGAAGTGTTTTCTTGTCTTCGTAGGATCTCTTTTGGACCCACAAAGGTTACCATAAATTTTGATAGATCAGCATTTATTGGAGCACGAAAAGAAGGTTATGGAAATAGAGGAGGTCATGCAGTTTGAGGGGGTCGTGGTAACCTCATGTTTGGTCATAGTCATGGTAGTGGTGGAGGTCATGATTCAGAAGGAGGCCAAGGTAGAGGAAGAGGAAGCACTACTAGGAAATGTACACACTATGGAAAGGATGGACACACAATTTCTGTTATGATCTACATGGGCTAATCAAGCCATTGTTGGTGGTAGAGATAATCAACCGGTTGATCCAACACCTTCTACATCTACAATTACTTCTGGGAAGGAGATGCTGAGTGTTCCAAGAGATGAGTAATGAGAGGTTCCTTCAGGCTACTTCACAATAGAATACTGCCACCCTTGCCCATTCAGGTATGGCTTGCCTGGCATCAAAACCTTTTCCCTGGATAATTGACTCTGAAGCCTTTGATCACCTTCCCCCTTCTTTTCTTATCTTCTATTTTTTATGTACCCAAGTTTCCATTCAATCTTATGTCTGTTAGTAAACTAACCAAGTCTCTCAATTGTTCTATCACTTTTTACCCTTCCTCTTATGTTTTTTTAGGATCTCAAGACGAAGAAGAAGATTGGTGAAGGGCATGAAGTTGGTGGATTGTATTATCTTGATTTCCTTACCTCCTCAACAGTGGCATTGTAGACTTGGTCATCCATCTTTTAAAGCTCTCAAGCTACTTGTTCCTTCATTGAGTCGTTTGTTTTCTTTGCAATGTGAGTTGTGTCAGTATGGGAAACACCATTGGGTTTCCTTTAGTCCTAGAGTTGATAGTCGTATGTTGAGTCCTTTTACTTTAGTCCATTTAGATGTTTGGGGTCCGGTTAGAATTGAGACCTATAATGGTTACAAGTATTTTGTTATTTTTGTTGATGACTGTTCAAGAATGACATGGGTTTATTTAATGAAAGAAATGAGTGAATTATCCTCCATTTTCCAAAAATTTCATGCTAAGATACGTACACAATTTGGTGTTCCAATTAAAATTCTTCGTTCAAACAATGATAGGTAGTATTTCCTTACTTCATTTTAGCAATATTTGGAGCAACATGCCATTATTTATCAGACTTTCTGTGCATCCACCCCCCCAACAAAATGGGGTGGTTGAGAGGAAGAGCTGGCATTTACTTAAAACAACTCGGTCCCTTCTTCATCATATGAATGTTCCTAATCGTTTTTGGAGTGATGCAGTGCTTACAACTAGTTTCCTCGTTAATCACATGCCTTTATTCATTCTTGGCGGTCGTTCTCCGTTTTCTATTTTGTTTCCCACTCTATCTCCATATCCCTTGACTCCCAGGATCTTCAGGTGTGTGTGCTTTGTTCATAATCTGGGTGCTAGTTTAGACAAGTTGGATGCATGCTTGACTAAGTGTATCTTCCTTGGCTACTCTAGGACTCAGAAAAGGGTGTAAATCCCATTACTCGGATGTCATTTGTTTGCCCTGATGTTACATTTTTCGAGTTTGTCCCATTGTTCTTAGGTCCTGATATGTCTCTCTCTCCTAGAATGGTCCCTCTTCCTCTTCTAATTAATGATCCCATTCCTATTGTTCCTGTTGTGACCAAGTCTCCACCTCCTCCAATGCAGAGTCATACTGAACGACTACCAATTTGGCAAGTGTATACTCACTGACAAACACTAGCACCTCCTCCAGCTTCAACTTTGTTAGTAGATCCAGTTTCTTCTACACCAGTGTTGCCTACTCCTTCTGATGTTATCCACTTATTGCATTGTGGAAAGATAAATGCAATTGTACTTTGCATCCTATATCCAATTATGTTTCTGTCTCTCACCTTTCCGCTTCACATCGCCAATTTGTTTCTCTGTTATCATTTGTGTATGCACCTAAGAATGTCCAGGAGGCTCTTACCTCACTAGGGTGGCGTCAAGCTATGGAAGAGGAACTCTCTGCACTTCAACACAATCACAGGTGGGAACTCACCAATCTTCCTCTAGGTAAGCATATTGTTGGTTGTAAATGGGTGTATACTGTTAAATATCTACTAGATGGGAGAGTGGAACGGTTGAAAGCCCAATTGGTTACCAAATGATATTCTCAATTATATGGTGTAGATTATGTGGAAACTTTTTCTCCTGTTGCAAAGATTGGTTCAATCCGTGTTTTGATTTCATTAGCAGTTATATATGATTGGCCCTTGTTTCAGCTTGACATTAAAAATGCCATCCTCCATGGAGATCTTCTAGAGGAAGCGTGCATGGAGCAACCACCAGGGTTTGTTGCTCAGGGGGAGGATGGTAAGGTGTGTAAGTTCAAGAAGGTAATTTATGTGCTCAAACAATCCCCTCGTGCTTGGTTTGGCAAGTTTAGTGAAGTAGTGAAAGAGTTCGGAATGAGACAATGTCAAGTTGACCACTTAGTGTTCAGTTATGATTCTAAAGCTGGGAAGATTTTGGTAGTGGTTTATGTGGATGACATAGGTATAACTGGCAATGAAAGACTTGGGATTGATAGACTGAAGGTCTTTCTACAAGATCACTACCAAAAAAAAGGATCTTGGGAAGTTGAATTATTTTTTGGGTATAGAAGTTGCCAAATCGAAGCAAGGTATAAACTTGTGTTAGAGGAAATATGCTCTTGACCTATTGGAAGAAATAAGACTATTAGGGGGCTCCAGGCCGTTAGTGTGGTAAGAAAATTCATGCAAAGCCCTCGAGTTCCACACTGGGATGCAGTACTTAGAATTGTGTGGTATTTGAAGGGGGCTCTAGGCCGTGGATTATTGTACAAGCCAAGAGGAAGTCTCGAAATAGTTGGCTATACAAATGCAGATTGGGCAGGTTCAGTGTCTGACAAGTGATCCAATACAAGTTATTGCACCTTTCTTGGAGGAAATCTAGTGACATGGAAGAGCAAGAAGCAAACTATTGTAGCAAGGAGTAGTGTTGAAGCAGAATACAAGACCATGGCATACACTACACGTGAACTAGTGTGGTTGAAAAATCTTTTGCAGGAAGTTGGGTTCTCAATAAACAAACCCATGAAACTATACCATGACAACCAAGTTGCAATTCACATCTCATCCAATCCAGTTTTTCATGAGAGGACTAAACACATAGAGGTATATTGTCATTTTGTAATGGAAAAAGTCCTTAGTGGTGTCATAGGTACAGAGCATGTGAGAACAGGTGAGGGTTGCGTTTGGGTTGAAAATCCAACCAGTTCAAACAAGAGAGCAGTTTAGGGTGAAAACAAGAGAACAAGTGAGGGTTGCATTTGGGGTGAAGTCCTTAATGGAAAAAATCCACAAGTTGACTCCTCAATATTTGTCACACAACCAATTCAAACAAGAGAAAACAACCAGTTTAGGGTGAAAACAAAAATCTGTCGACCCCACCCTAGAGAGTCAATATATATATGTATGCATGTATGTATGTATGAAATATAGTACTTATAGAAAGGCCCATGTGGGGCAAAGAGGAGAAAATAAGAAAGAAGGAATACATGATACTGTACAACAAGGATTATAGAAATAAGGTACAACATCAGGATTCTTCACACTCCCCCTCAAACTGATGTGTGTGCTTAGCATCAGTTTGCCCATAAGAAATAGATATTTGGATCTCGTCATGGCCTTGGTGAAGATGTCAACAATTTGCATATTTGAGGCCACATGAGGAAAGGATATAGAGCCAACAAGAAACAAGTCTCGAATAAAGTGACAATCCACCTCAATGTTCTTCATCCTTTCATGAAAGGCAGGGTTAGAAGAAATCTTTATAGCACTAGCATTGTCTACATGCAGAGGGACAGGTGCAGAGATAGGATGACCAAAGTAGGGATTTAAGTCCCACAATTTTACTGCACACCGACAACATTTCTCTATATTCAACTTCTGTGGAAGACTTGGAGACAGTTTTTTGTTTCTTGTATTTCCATGATATAAGAGAATCACCCATGAAAACACACCACCCAGTAATGGAGTGATGAGTATCGGAACAACCTGCCCAATCAGCATAGGCCATCAAATGGATAGGAGAGGATGAGGAGATACATACTAACTGACAACCTAAACCGCATGAGAGATGTTAGGTCGAGTCATAGTTTGAACCCCATTAGTTGATGATAGATAGAGGCATCAGTGAGCAAGGGTCCTTTTGACTTGGATAATTTAATATTGAGCTCCAAGGGAGAATCAACTTGCTTATTATCCTTGATGATTCTTTGGACTTCAAGTCCTTAGAAATAGGTGAGAGGACCCAAGTCCTTCATGTGAAAGGATCTGTGAAGACTTGAGGTCTTCAGGTGAAAGGATCTGTGAAGAAGGACCCAAGTCCTTCTACATCATCTCCAGTCAACATGTCGTCCACATACAAGAGGAGAATTATAATACCCTAAGGCCTTTTTCGAACAAAGAGAGAATGATTGGAATCACTCTGACTATACCCAACATCCACAACAACATCTCGGAATTTCTCAAACCATGTCCGAGGAGCTTGTTTTAGCCCACAAAGAGATTTCTTTAGGCGACAGACAAGAGATGGATCACTACAATACACAAGAGGGGATTTCATGTAAACTGTTTCCTTTAAATGTCCATGTAGAAAGACATTTTTCACATCTAATTGATAGATAGACCAAGAGTGCACAAAAGAGAGGGCTAAAAGGACATGAACTGTAGTGATCTTGGCAATGGGAACAATGTCTCCTCGTAATCAATGCCATACTCTTGTTTATAACCCTGAGCCATAAGACAAGCTTTGTATCGATCTAAGGAGCCATTAGACTTCAACATGATAGAATAAACCCACTTACTCCCAATGGTAGAGCCATAAAAAGGAGCTGGAACAAGGTCCCAACTGCCATTCTCATGTAAAGCTTAAATGGAGTTTATAAGGACTATTATAAAAGGGCCAAGTGTTATCAGCCTAGCCTTGGATCATATTAGTTCTATATATTTATACACAATATAAAAAGATTGTTATTTCATGGTCTACCATTAATAGAGTTTATAAGGATACTAATGGGGGTGGAAGTAACCCCCAATAAGATCAAGACCCATGGCGACCTTGATGGACCGATACTCACCTCGAACATCCAACTCTAACCTTGGATGATCTGGAACTTACCAAACCCAGTCGGAACTACCCTATCAGTAGTAGCAAAGGGCAGATTGGCTTACAAGCTGATCCACATGAGTAAGAAAGCACACTTCGCCGAGATGAGCTAACTCAGGAGAAACAAACCCGAGCTTTACTACGTTTACGGTAAGACAACCACCTGGCAATGCAGTCATCACACCTACCCATCTTGTTAGCTAGTAGGCCCTGGGCTTCCTCCACGTGTGATTAACGTGGCATATGAGTCACCTAAATGTGTTCCACTTCACTTCCAAGTGTTTCTACTTACAGGTGTCTTGCTCATCTCTGACATGTACAGACTGGCACGAGCATCCCCAATCTAGATAAAGGTTAGTTTTGCATTCATTACACACTTCTTGAACGCATTTACTGCTACCTAATACACCTTGGACAGGTCGGCCATTACTAACTTGCTCGTCGGAGACTTAAGCCCAGGATATCACCCTAGGCCCTCTGATCCTCTTCTTCCTTGCACGTTCCCTACCTCCCTACGAGTTGATCCTAAGTCCTCATTGAGACTTTTGGTGGTCATTAGATACATTTGAAGATTAGCTAATGATGGGAGGGACTAGTTCCTACTAATTGAAAGAAGTTGTTAAGTAAAGAAGTTATTTATTCAATCCACCATTCTTAAGAGATTCAAGTATAATCACTTTGTGATGGTAAGTATGCACCGGTCCATGGTACTGAAGGTTACCAACTATAGTCTTCTACATGAAGATAACACTCATGAGATTCTGTTGATCTAAAGAAGGCTTACTTGTATTTTTTGGATTCTATTTCTTTCCTCCTCATCGAGGCCAATGAAAGGCATAAAAGGAAGGGGGGAGAAGATGACTGATCATAAAATCACACTCAATTACCTCTTCCTTTGCTTCGGAACACCATAGCTCCAGTTCCTCTAACCCAGATTTCACATATTCCCCATTGCTGAATGTGCAACACTCTCGGCGTAGTAAAAAACTGGAGTAACAAAAATAAGTAACTCACATCATTATTTTGATTCTCTACATTACTAGGATTTTCTTGTTTTTTTTTGACAAATAGTAATAAGAAAAAAGTGGATCCAACATTGCAAAGTACCTGTTAAAGAGCTGTACATTTATATATGAGAAAGTCTGAGCAAACATCTTCTGAATGAGAATTGGAGGAACCTGAAATAAGGTCAACCATAAGTATTCATGCATCAACAAGAAAGAACCAGGGCAAGAACAAGAATAAACAGAATCCCATACAAAATTTTCTTTCAATGTATTGAGAAGTGCGTTGAGGCTCTCAATAATGTTCTGCCAGTGATCAGTTGGAGAATTATTGTCAAATGATTGCCCAGGTCGCAACATAGCTCCCCTTGATGCTCTTGGTACCTACATTTCAGTTAGCACAGTAACAGTGTATAAATTGCTATGCCCAGACCTAATAAAGACAAGCATCCATAGCATTCTCACAGAAATTCCAATTACTCGTATACAGAATCAAAAGGCATGTTATTTTCAGAATTCCTAAAAGCAAGTTTATAGAATTCAGTTTAAAACATAGAAGTATGCTTTCTATACTAATATGAAATTTTTGAAAAGCAAGTGTTATTCTTCACAGAGGTCCTTGACCAAGACATCTGAAAAAAATCTTTTCTGAAAGGAAAGCTATATATAGACAATGGAAATCTGAAGTTAAAAAAAAACCTGGATGCATTGGGAAAGTAGTGATCCCAATTCTTTCTTCACATTGTCTCTAATAATTCCATATATCTTCTCCACATATGCTGTCAGCTGCTGCTTGAACAGCAATGCTGGGTATTTGGCCTCAACTTGGCGTACAACATCTAAACCTACAGCAAGTTGTGCAGAAGACAAGCGGAAGCCCTGATAAAAATCAAGATCATTATACATAATGTAAGAGATGATTTCTAAGTCAAGTCTCTAGTTCTCCTTCACTCAATTAAGGATGGAATCAATCTAATAAGAAGATACGAAAAGAAGTAGAGGTGTCCAATTACTTGAGTCATCCTCCCAAATAATGATGTTGGAGGGGGAGGTTTCCGGCGTGGAGTTGAAACACTTGTGCTACCACTAGTTTTTAAACTGCGTTGTAGAAGGAACAACAGGGAAGAGGTAGTTGACAGCCAGTAAGCCATACGTTCAATGTTATCTTGATTCTGCAAACAAAAGGAAAAGAAAAACAAATGTTGAACTAAAAGAAAACAACACCTAAATTTCAGTTGATTTCTCATAGATCATAAACTTGTGTCAGTTGATTTCTCATATCATAAACTTCGGTGTGCAGAAGAAAGAAAAAATAAAACATGTAAAACGTAAAAGAGTCATAAAATTGGGAGGAACCTTGATAGTTAGGAGAAAACACTAGAGATGAAAATGGACAATAAAAGGGCAAAAGGAATAGATCCCAACATTTGTTGGGAGCTCAGAACTAGCACCAATGCACTGCTTAAGTGCTTATCTAACAGTCCAGAATTTCATGTTATGATCAATGACCAAGCAGAGTTGGCCCACATTACTCCCATCCTACAAGAAATACAACTCAAAATAGACTCATAGTGTAGGCTACATGAAAAATAAAATAAGATTCCATGTTAACAGAGTTGGAAATTTTAAACACCTATTTCCAAAAGAAGTATAAACACTTAATGACCTTTGAAGTGGATCAAACAAAAATAAATTTTTTCCTTACTAGGAAAACAGAACGAATGATGTTTAAAGATTGAAAAGTTGTTCTAGGAGAAAGCTTAACAACACAACATAGATTAATAGTGGTAGATGTGTGCATTAAGAAATGGAAGAGAAAGGGAATAAAATAGGTGTCCAAGAGTTAGGTAGGAAAACCTAAAAGAAAAAAAAGCTCGCACAATTTAAAAACAAGTTGATAATAGAAGGGTATTAGAATTTAGATGGAAAGATTAATGATATTTGGCTCGAAATGGCAAACAACATAATGAAAGTAGCAAAGGATGTCTTAGGAAAATTTAAAGGGGAAAGGTAAAGTACTAAAGAAACTTGGTGGTCAAATGAAGAGGTTCAAAATATAATCAGATTAAAACGAACATGTTACAAAGAAAGGAAAAAATCTAAAAATTACAGAATTTGGAAAAAATGAAAAAAATATAAAACCATAAGGGAGTTAAAATGAAAGTGAAAGAAGAAAAATGTAGATCTTATGATGAGCTTCATCAGAAATTAGGAACTGAAGAGGGAGAAAAAGGAATGTATAAACTAGCAAAGCTGAGAGAAAGGAAAGGCAGAGATTTAAACCATGTTAGGTGCATTAAAGATGAGGATCATAGAGTCTTGGTAAAAGATGAGGAAATCAATGAAAAATGGAAAAACTATTTTGAAAGATTATTAAATTAACAGTAGGGAGAGGATGCTAATGGAGGAAATCTAACAATATTAAGGGTTAAAAATATAATGTACCTCCGTAGAGCTAGACCTACTACAGTAAAAGAGCCACTACATATGATGAAGGGAAAGGTGTTAGAACCTAATGAGATTCCAATAAAAGTGTGAAAAGGTATGGGAGAGGTATGCTTGTTATGTCTAAGTTATTTAATAAGATAGTAAAAGATATGAGTATGCATGATGATTAGAGAATTACCAATATGGTGCCTATATTTAGGGGTGAGCATTGTTTGGTTAAAATCGAAAAACCGAACCAAAATTTTCGGTTTCGGTTTGTTTGGTTCGGTTAATTCGGTTTTAAAAAATTTTGGTTTTTAGGATTGGAAATTTAGTTAACCAAATTAACCGAAATTTATTATATACATAATATAATATATGTTATTAATATGTAAAACATAATATATTTTAATATGTATATAATATATAGTTGACAAACAAAAGTTAAAACTAGGGTTTAGAATAGAGAAAGCAAGAGGAGAGAAGAAGAAGAAGAAGAGATGTGTGGAGAGGTGTGTTCTTGTTAGTGTTCACACCCTCAAAAAATCTTTATACTTTGAAAATAGTAAATTACAAGGAAGCCCCTACTTGGACGCCCAAATACAAAAAGAGTACAAGGAGGAGAAAAAGGTCCAAAAACACCCCTGTCTAAGCAATCTCAACACTCCCCCTCAAGCTGAGCATATATGTCAATCATGCCCAGCTTGTCAAGGTTCTTAGCAAACTTTGGATGGTGGACACCTTTAGTAAGGCAATCAGCTAGTTGGTCTTCCGACCTTATAAAAGGAAGGCAAATCTCTCCGCTAGCAACCTTTTCTCTAATGAAGTGTCTATCCACCTCAATATGCTTTGTATGATCATGTTGGTCAGGATTGTGGACAATATTTATGGCTGTTTTATCATCACAATATAGTCTCATTGGGATATCTACTTGGATGCCTATCTCAGTCAATAAGGTCTTCAACCAGAGTAGTTCAGACACTCCATCAACCATTGCCCTGTACTCTGCCTCAACACTAGAATGAGCAACCATAGATTGTTTCTTACTTCTCCAAGAAACCACGTTACCTTCCACTAAGGCACAATAACTAGATGTAAACCTTCTATCATCAATGGACCCTGCCCAATCAGCATCTGTGTAAGCCTCAATCTTTAGATGGTCGTAATTGGAATACAACATCCCTTTTCTAGGGCATCCTTTCAGGTATGCTAAAGTTCTATTAACTGCCTACATATGAGATGTTCTTGGTTCATACATATATTGGCTAACCACTCCAACAGCATAGTATATGTCTGGTACTCTGGTCTAGTCAAGTAGAGATACAGAAGGCGGCCTACCAATCTCTGATATATCCCCCTGTCTAGAAGACTTCTTTAGTGGAACTCAACTTGTGTTTAGGATCAATTGGAATTTTTGTAGGCTTACACCCTAATTTCCCAACTTCTTAAAGCAAATCAAGTACATACTTCCTTTGTGACAAAAAAAATTCCCTTATTGGATCTTGCAATTTCAATACCAAGAAAATATCAGAGATCACCAAAGGTATTTAATCTTAAATTTAGAAGCGAGGAAGGACTTTAATTGAGAGATACTTGTGATATCATCACCTATCACAACAATGTCATCAACATATACTATCACATTGTTACTCTACCATGAACTCTTCTAATGAATAAGGTGTGGTCAGCCTAAGATTGAGCAAACCCAATCTTCAAGATAGCATTTTCGAACTTGTCAAACCAGTCTCTCAGGGACTGTTTGAGCCCATACATGGACTTCTTCAGGTGGCAGACTTTTCCATCACTATTAGGAAAGCTTACCCTAGGTGGTAAGTCCATATACACTTCCTCTTGTAAGTCCCCATTAAGGAAGGCATTCTTTACATCCATTTGATATAAAGGCCAAGAGTAATGGGCAGCAAGAGACAGGATCACACGAATAGAGTTCATTTTAGCAACTGGAGCAAAGGTTTCTAGATAATCAATGCCATAAGCTTGAGTGTATCCTTTGGCTACAAGTCGAGCTTTGTACCTCTCAATCGAGTCATCTGCCTTGTACTTAATAGTATAAACCCACTTATACCCAACAGGAATCTTATCTTTAGGGCAAGGAACAACCTCCCAAGTCTGGTTCTTTATTAGGGCCTCCATTTCTTGGTTCATAGCTTCCTTCTAGTCAGGGGACTGCATTGCCTCTGTAACACAGCGAGGGATGGAAACAAAAGAGATGGCAGAAATATAGGCACAATAGGAAAGTGAGAGAGCCTCATAAGACACAGTAATAGAATACTTGCTACATGTCCTCTTCCCTTTCCAAATGGAATAGGAAGATCAAGGTTACAAACAATAATAGGATTGTTAGGAGCTTCAAGATTACCTGAGTCTGGGGAATCAGATTGTAATGGGCATTCTTATTCAGGAGCCACCCTCTTACTGTACCTGATGAAAAAATGCTACCAAGACTGAGGTCAATATGACATAAAAGCAGAGTGATCAATAGTAAAGATCTATTGAATTAAAAAATATGAAAGAAAAGTAGTGTCTTGAAGAGAGAAGGAGAAGGAGAAGAAGAGAAGTTGAAAAGAAAAGAGAGATAATCTGGCCGCCCCTTCACTTACTATTTATACAATAAATAATAGAATAGTACAAAGACAACTATGCCCTTATAGGGCGGCAAAACATAAAACAACATATATAACACTCAAAAACATAATAAAATTTGGACTCACAAATCTATTGTGGTCCCCACCTCCTATCTAATAACTAACATAAAACATCATAAAACTGATTAATTTTCAACACTCCCCCTCAAGTTGGGAGTAAATGTCACACATTCCCAACTTGCATAGATCGTGTTCAAGCTTGTTCTTTGCCACCCCTTTAGTGAGAACATCAGCCAGCTACAACTTTGAAGAGACATAAGGCAAATAAATTTCTCCAGTTGTTAACCTTTCTCTTATAAAGTGTTTATCAACTTCAATGTGATTTGTCCTATCATGCTGAATTGGATTGTGGGCAATATTGATTGCAGCCTGATTGTCACAGTATAACATCATAGGTTCCTCTGATTTTATCCCAATCTCACTCAAAAGAGATCTAACCCAAAGAAGTTCTGAGACACCATGAGCCATGGATCTATACTTAGCCTCTGCACTTGACCTTGCCACAACCGCTTGCTTCTTACTCTTCCAGGAGATCAAGTTTCCACCTACAAAGGTACACACTCCTAATGTAGGCCTCATGTCATCTAAGCATCCTACCCAATCTGCATCTGTATAGGATTCTAGCTTCAGATTCTCATGATTTGAGAAAAGAATGCCTTTTCCAGGGAGATTTTTCAGATATGCAAGTATTCTCTCAATAGCTTCCCAGTGCTGAACTTGAGGTGCATACATGTACTGATTCACAACACTGACAACATAAGAAATATCTGGTCGTGTCATAGACAAATACAGCAGTCGACCCACCATTCTTTGATATCTCCCCACATCCTTTACCAACTCACCATCAACACCATTAATTCTGTGATTTGGATCAATAGGAGTGTCTGCTGGATTGGTCCCCAGCTTCCCAGTCTCCCATAGTAAGTCAAGTACATACTTTGTGAAATGAAGATCCCATGCTTGGATCTTGCAACTTCAATCCCCAAGAAGTATTTGAGCTCACCAAGATCTTTGATCTCAAATTCTTGTTGCAATGATTTTTTGAGATCATCAATCTCCTCCACATCATTTCCTGTCACCACTATATCATCCACATACACAATCAGAATTGACACCAAAGCATCTCTCCTCTTCACAAAGAGGGTGTGATCAGACTGTGTCTATGTGTATCCAAAACAGATGAGTGCCCCTCTAAACCTGTCAAACCAAGCCCTAGGTGACTGTTTCAGTCCATACAGAGATTTTTTGAGTCTGCACACCTTTCCTTTACCAACATTTTCATAAAAGCTTGCTAGAATGTCCATATATACCTCCTCCTGCAAATCACCATTGAGGAACTAATAGTCACTCCATCCCAAATCCCCCTAGTATTAGCCCATAGGAAATTTTTTGCAATATGAGGTAACATAGAATTACACAGCCAAGACATTACCATGTAATTCTCCTGCACCCATCGGGAAGAGTCTGTATCAGGTTTCTTCTCCTCCCCAATGAGATACCCTAATTTTCCACGGGCACCAATATCCATCTTAGTTGATTATGCCCACTCCAAATAATTTGTACCATCATGTTTTACTGTAGTAATGATCCCAGACCCAAAAATATCACTACTACCTCCAACACCTAGTCCCACAGTAAGGGTAGATTTCATCTTGGTATTCCAACTCTCCATCTTACTTCAAACAGTTCAACAGTAAGAAAAAATAGATTGGAGACCTTCAAAACATAATTTAATATTACACACACAGAAACCAACCCTTCCGGAAGAAGAAGACCCTAGATGGAGAGAAATCTCTCTCCTCCCCACGCCTCCCAACAGAGAGGAGTGAATCGATCACTCTGGGAGGCTCAGAAAATTCCAACAATCAAACCGCCCTCTTCAAAAAATCAAAAGAAAACTAACAATACCTAGGCGCCCAAGATCAGATAAAAAACAAAGAGTCCAACTTTTCTGGGACTCTTCCCGATACTCCAGTTGTTCCTGATTTTGATGCCAAACAGTAGATCACCTTCTTGATGACTAGATCCCACTAAAAAATCCAAGAACTGGGCAATCTATAGCAGATCGATCAACCCTTTACTACTTCATGCAGTCGGCTTATCTAAGGCTGCATGAGAATGCTTCAAGAAACCCTAGCCGATGCTCTGATACCAAGTAGAAATCTGTTGAATTAAAAAATATGAAAGAAAAGTAGTTTCTTGAAGGGAGAAGGAAGAGAGAAGGAGAAGAAGAGAAGAAGAGATGTTGAAAAGAAAAGAGAACAATAATCTGGCTGCCCCCTTCACTTATTATTTATACTAAAAATAATAGAACAGTACAAAGACAATAGGGCGGCAAAACATAAAACAGCATATATAACTCTCAAAAACATAATAAAATTTGGACTCACATAACTACTATGGTCCCCATCTCCTATCTAACAACTAATATAAAACATCTACTCAAAAAAACATCATAAAATTGATTAATCTTCAACATCAATCATAGGAGGTTGCATCATGGAGGCGGCCCTTTGACTTTCTTCCGCTTGTACAAGGGAGTAAGCGGAAGCAAGAGAGACAATGCCAACAATAAGAATGTGTTGCCTGGTAAAATCTAACTTTGGATTTAAGCCAGCCAATAAATCAAAGCCTCTATTCTCCTCTATGTACTTCCGATATTGCTCACCATCTTCAAGGTCCTTCCATACGAGTGCTTTCAAGTGATCCATTTCTTCCCAAATAGATTGTAGAGAAGAGAAATACATAGCCACAAATCTCTCCCCTTGACGCATACTACAAGCTTCCCTTCGAACCTGGTACACTCTAGCTGTATTGTTAACTTAGGAATTAGTGGCAACAACTCTATCCCAAATATCCTTGGCCGTTGGAAGAAACATGTAGTTTCGGGCAATATGAGGTTGCATTGAGCAAATCAGCCATGACATAACAAGGGAGTTATCCTGTTCCCCCTTCGCAAATTACGGGTCTTCAAGATTTGGCTTCACCTCCTTTCCTGTGATGAATTCCAGTTTACCTCTCCGAGTAATGGTAAGTTTAGCAGATTGAGACCACTCTAAAAAATTGGTTCCATCAAGTTTAACTGTACTTATCATCTACTAGCAATATCTACACTTCTCGGGAACACACTGGAAACCATCTGAACATCCTTAGAATATTCCATATTCTATCAAGACACTTTCTCGCCAACCAAAAATGACCCCTGACACTTAACCAAAGCCACAGACCCAAGAACCAAGGTCACCACACGGTTAAGATACAAAAGGAGGCCAAAAAACCAAATTGGCGGCAAAATAAAAGGAGAAACAAAACTCCCTAAAATTATATAGGGCTCAGAAAATTATGAAACCACTTTCTTTCATTCCCAAAGAGTGAAACGACCTGAATGGTTTAGGTTTTACAACAGAAGAAGTCATTAAACATGATGTACAAGGCTCGACATCAGATCTGAAATTTTTAAGATTTTCTCCTTGAAAAAATCACTAAAAATCATAGAAGCTTCGAATGAGAGAAAGATTCATATCAAAATTCCTCTAAAATGAGGGCGAATCAAACAATGTAAGTTTCATTGACTGCCGCCAACACCTATACGGACTGCTGACGTCACTCGGTGGCAGTCTGACATCAGCAGTTCACCTCATGAGAGAGGATCAACAGGAGAGGTACTCCCAAGTTCCCTTACCCGCTCTTATACCAAGTTGACAAACAAAAGTTAAAACTAGGGTTTAGAAGAGAGAAAGCAAGAGGAGAGAAGAAGAAGAAGAAGAAGAAGAAGAAGAAGAGATGAGTCGAGAGGTATGTTTTTGTTACTGTTCACACCCTCAAAAAATCTATATACTTTGAAAATAGTAAATTACAAGGAAGTCCCTACTTGGGTGCCCAAATACAAAAAGAGTACAAGGAAGAATAAAAGGTCCAAAAACACCCCTATCTAAGAAATCTCAACATATATATAATATAATATATTAAAATATATAAAATACATTAACATATACATAAATATATTAATATATAATATATAATATGTATTAGTATAATATTAATAAAAGTCGGTTTTAACCGAAAAACCAAAAACCGAACCAAAAAATTCAGTTTATTTGGTTTGGTTTTTAATCGAATAAACTGAATGCTCACCCCTACATATATTTAAGAAGAAAGGTGATATACAAAGATGTAATAACTATCGAGGGATTAAATTCATTAGCCACACTATGAAACTTCGGAGAGAAATTGAATAATGATTATGAATTGAAACAAGTGTATCGAAGAACCAAGTTGGCTTTATGCCAAGGAAATAAACCATGGAAGTTATGTTCCTTTTGAGAAGATTGAAAGAAATGTTCAGAGAAAATAAGAAAGATCTTCATATGGTGTTCATTGATTTAGAAGAGGCTTATGATAGAGTTCCTAGAGAGATAATATGGTGGGTCTTGGAAAAGGAAGGGGTTCAAAATAGATATATAGACCTAATTAAGCATATGTCTGAGGCAGAAACAACAAATGTTAAAACACTACGCTGTACATCCCACCTACAATAATCTGAAATAAGGAAAAGAAAAAACAAAAAAGAAGAAGAAGGTTGAAGAAGATGCGAGAGAGAAAGAGTTCAAATCTCTCTTCATCCCCCAATGATCTCTTTTATTCTTTTGTTGAAAAAAAATAAGGACAATTACATAGTGTCCTTAGTAGGACATCCATCACTAAAGACAACAATAAAAAATAATAGAAAAAGAAAAAAAAATAAGCCCATAACTAAGGCCCACTACCTTTTAACACAAGCCATATGTGTGCCTCTAGGGGCATGCATAAACTGATTGATCACACTAACAACATATGAGATATCTAGCCATGTCATACAAAGGTATAGCAACTTCCCTAAAAGTCTCTAGAACACTCTCCTATATGCCAAAAGCTCACCATCATTAGCTAAGAGTTTATTGTTAGCATAAATAGGTATAGAAGTAGATTTGACACCAAGTTTCCTAGTTTCTATGAGAAGATCTAACACATATTCTGTTGGGATATCAAGATGCCATCTTTTTATCCTCCCAGTAATTACAATATCATCAACATAACAATGCGGAAGGTAACTTCAGTGCTTCTCCTCTTTACAAACAATGTATGATTAGATTGTGCTTGAGTATAACCAAACTCAAAAAGTGCAACTTTGAATCTATCAAACCAAGCTTGTGGGGATATGTTGAGGCTATAAAGAGATTTCTTCAACTTGCATACTTTGCCCTACATTTCCTTACCATACATACTTGGGGGAAGTGACATATAAACCTCTTCAGTTAAGCCTCCATTTAAGAACGCATTCTTAAAATCAAACTAATGTAATGTCCAGTCATAACTCACTACCAAGGACAAAAAAACTCTCACTGGGGTCATTTTTTGTAACTGGTGATAAAGTCTCCATTTAGTCAACTCCATATACCTGAGTATACCCCTTAACTACTAGCCAAACCTTATACCTCTTAGTGGTGCTCAGCATGGTACTTAACAATGAACACCCACTTACATCCCACTGGTTCCTTCCGATGAGGCAAATCCACAATATCCTAAGTACAATTTTTGTAAAGTGCTTTTTCAGTTCTCATAGCCTCCCTCCATTCTGACTTAGACAACCCCCAAGAGTTTGGATGGCATTGGTGGCATAGTTTCTGGCGGCTTTGTGGCAATTTAACTCTGCTGGTCCTGACTTTTGAGACGTTTTCGGAAGACATGAAATAGAGGAGGATTAGGAAGAGGAGGTAATAAAACTTGTGTTTGTTTTTGTTTCTCCTCAACTGAATGGTTTCCTTGAGGAGAAACAGAAAAATAAGGAACATTTTCAAAAGAAAGAAACACCCATAGAGACAAAATATTTTTTAGACATGGGATCAATGCATCAATAGCCTTTCTGAGAAAGAGGATAACCAAGGAAAATACACACAATAGCTTTGGGGTCGAGTTTACCGCAAGTGGGAGAGAGATCATGAAAAAAAATTGACACACAAAGATGGAACCCTTAGGGAAGAGGAACTGATGAGGAGACCTATAATCCAGTAACCGAGATGGCACCCTATTCATAACATAGGCAATAGTGAAAACAAAATCCACCCGAGTAACTTCTAGAAGGTGGTGATTTTTTCTCTCTGCAACCCCATTTTGTTGAGGGATTCCGGAACATGAGCTCCTATGATGAGAACCATGGGAAGTAAAGAAATCTGTGAAGTCACCATGAAAGTACTCCTTGGCATTGTCTGATTGGAAGGGTTGAATCTCTATCTGAAATTAGGTATAGACCATAGATTGAAAACCTCTTACAAGTTTAGGGACCTTTCCCCATGAGTGCATAGAGTAAAAACCCATGTGTATCAAGAGAAGTCATCAATAAATGAGATTAAATGTTTGTAGCCATTCTCAGTTGGAATATTAACAGGTACCCAAACATCAAAATACACAATATAAAAAGGAAAACTAATCTTTTTTTGTGTAAAGGAAACAAAGTTCAGAAATTTTTACTTAATTGACACACTTGGTACTGAAAATCACTAATTGACACAGACTTAAACAAATATGAAAAAAAAGTACTTCGAAGACTCAAAAGACATGGCCCAAACGGTGGTGCCACAAAACAACTTTACTCTTACTCGACTAACTCAAAAACTCTGAGACTGCAAGACCAACTTTGTTCTCCAACACATAGAAACCATCGACCATGTTCCCTCTACCAATTGTCCTCCCGGAGGCCAAACACTAAAAAACACAAGAATGTGGAAGAAAGGTTACTAAGCAAGTTAAGGCATGTGCAAATGTTACGAATGGACAATAAATTAATGGGTAACTTTGGAACATGCAAAACATTGAACAAGGTAAGACCAAAAGGGAAAGATATAAGTCCTTGACTAGCAATGGAGAGAATGATCCATAAACTAACCTCACTTTATCTCTGCTAGAAAGAAGAGTATATGACTGAAACAAGGTTGACTTACTAGTCATATGGTTGGAGGCACTGGAATCAATAATCCATGGGGATTTTGGGTTATTAGTAGATACAAGGAAAGCAATGGATGAATTACTTAAGGAAGAAGCAAATGAAGTAGAAGGTGTAGATCCAGAATCTGCCTGTCAGAGGGCCCTACCATATTGCTCCAAGTGGTCACAGAAGGAGCTTATAATCTCCTCCTTGCGATTAGAACGGAGGCATTCTTGAGAAGAACTCATGGTAGAAAAACCACCATGATGCTCATGGGATGCTAAGTTTGTCGAAGTGAACTTCTGATTTGCCTTCTTGCTCTGGTCTTGTGTTGATTTCTTGCTCAATTCCTGTGCCCACTCTGGTTTCCCATTCAATTCCCAACAAGTCTCGCAACTATGCCTGGATTTTTGACAGTGTGCACCATAATTTATCTTTATCGTCTACCTTTTTTCTAGTTTTCCCCTTTCTTGTTGAACCAACATTACCTCTTACAGATAAAGCAATGGTCTCCCCCTCGGAAAGATTCATAACAGGCTTCATACTTTTCTCATATTGAACAAGTGCATATACCTCTTGGGCAGAAGGAAGATCCTTGCTTCCCAAAATCTGCACCCAAATGGGTAAATACATGGGATTCAGACCCAAAAGAAAAGCAAACACCCTCTGCAGTAAGACTAGCTATTTATAGGCTTTGGCATCTTTCTCACTCTCCCATTCAATGCTTTGGTAATAATCTAACTCTTTCCATACTGAAGTGAGGGTAGAATAGTAAGCTGATAGTAGAAATTGCTGATAATTGATTCTGATGGATGCTTTGTGAAGAAAAGTAGTAGAAGCTGAAAGGTTTCAGCAAGAGAGAGCGAGAGAGAAGAAGAAAAGAGAGTGGGATGTCACCAGAACTGAAATTAGGTCTGGCCGCCAACCCCTCTTGATTTATATACTTAAATAAAAGAATGAAAGATTACAAAGATACCCTTAGTAGGGCGGCTACTTTAAGTAGCTGAACAATCACAACTTAAAATAACATAAACTAATGGCCCTAAGATCCAATAACTTCCTAACTAAATAACTTAAATAAAAATAAAACAAAGTTGGGCCCAATAACTTAAAATCGGCCTAAACTCAACACTCCCCCTCAAGTTGGGAGTAAATGTCACACATTCCCAACTTGCGTAGATCATGCTCTAGCTTGTTTCTTGCAACACCTTTTGTAAGAACATCAGCAAGCTGCAAATCAGAAGCAATGTATGGAAGACAAACTTCCCCTGAGGTCACCCTTTCTCTTATGAAATGTCTACCCACTTCAATGTGCTTTGTCCTGTCATACTGAACTAGATTGTGGGTAATGTTAATTGCTGCCTGATTATCACAGTACAACATCATAGGTTCTTCTGCCTCTATACCAAGTTCTCCTAATAAGGAACAGATCCAGAGAAGCTCTAAAACTCCTTGTGCCATGGCTCTGTATTTAGCTTCTTTACTTGACCTTACCACAATTGTCTGTTTCTTACTTTTCCATGAAACTAGATTGCCTCCAATAAGAGTGCAAACTCCTTATGTAGATCTCTTGTCATCTAGCATCCTGCCCAATCAGCATTTGTGTAAGCCTCTAGCTTCAACTGTCCATGGTCAACAAATAGTATGCCTCTACCAGGTTGTCCCTTCAGATAAGCAAGAATCCTGTCAACAACCTCCCAATGCTGGACTGGTGGGGCATGCATGCATTGACTCACCACACTCACTGCATAAGAGATGTCTGGTCTGATTGAGTCTGAGTATAGCCAAAAATAATCAAGGCTTTCCTAAACCTATCAAACCACACTCTAGGAGATTGCTTTAAACCATAAAGAGACTTCTTCAATCTGCATACCTTCCCCTTTTCAGCATCACTATAGAAACTAGCAGGAAGATCCATATATACTTCTTCTTGCAGGTCCCTATTAAGAAAGGCATTTTTTACATCAAGTTGGAAAAGGAGCCAAGAGTATGTAGTAGCAAGAGAGAGAAGGATCCGAACAGAAGTCATTTTTGCAACTGGTGCAAAAGTCTCTAAGTAATCAATGGCATAGGTTTGAGTGTACGCTTTTGCAACCAGTCTAGCCTCCTTGCCCTCTGTAGATCCATAATCTCCCACGTTTGATTCTTAATTAAAGCTGCCATTTTTTCCTGCGTAGTTGTCTTCCACTCAGGTTTGGAGAGAGCCTCACAGACACCCTTGGGTATAAACACAGAGTCGAGGGAAGAAAGGAAGGCATGATAAGGAAAAAGTCCACTGTAGAAGAGATACTGTGAGATACAATGAGCAGTATACTTTCTCTTCCCCTTTCTAAGTGCAATAGGAAGGTCCAGGTCATCTGTAATGGGGTTAGTGGAATCAATAAGAACTGAAACATCAGAGGGATCAAGAGGAATACCTAAGTCAGTGTCAGCCGAATCTGTAGTCTCCGAGGAACGGATAGGAAGTGATTTGGGTTCTTCTATAGTGGAATCAACCTCCCTGCGAAGGCGCTGTCGTGAGTAGCACTGAGAAACAGGACACAAGGGAGGTGGTAAAGTAGGTGACATAGGAGGGTCAGACATAGGAGTGGACACAGGAACTAGAATCGGAAGAGGAATAGACTGCTCACTTCCTTGCCTATAACACTCTTGAGAAGAACCCTTCGAGAAAAAAGATGTGGACTCAAAAAAGGTGACAATCATAGTAACATAACGACTCTCAGAGACTGGGTCATAACAATAGTACCCTTTCTGATTTTCTGCACACCCAAGAAAAACACACTTGTTTGCCTTCGGATCAAGGTTTGAGCGATGAGGACCAAGAACATGAGCAAAGCAAACACAACCAAAAACCTTGAAAGGAATGTGGAACATCTCCCCCTCAGGAAAAAGAAGGCTGAATGGGGTGCTAAATCCAAGAACACGAGAAGGCACCCTATAAAGACTGTTATGAGAACTGCATCACCCCAAATCGAACTAGGATAGTAGATGTGATAATCATGCTCCTCGCAATCTCAACAATGTGTCTGTTCTTCCTTTCTGCTACACCATTTTGCCGTGGACTATAAGAACAACTGCTCTGATGAATTACTCCATACTCTGATAGATACCAAGCAAGGTTCTTCTCAAAATATTCATTGGCATTGTCTGATCTAAACACTTTCACTCATACACCAAACTATGTTAGCACCATCTGATGAAACTGCCGAACCAAGGATGATACCTCATCATGGGATCTCATTAAGTAAATCCAAGAATACCGAGAAAAAAAATATCGATAGCCACCTATAGAAGGAACATGGTATGGTCCCCACACATCAGTATGAATAACATCAAAAGCAGATAAACACCTTTTATTACTTACCTTTAAATTAATGTTTACAATGTTTTCCAAGCTGACAGCCTTCACACTCTAAGCTAGACAAATTAACAGACTCAACTAACTTTGGAAATAAGAAATGCAAAGAAGGAAAAGACAAATGTCCCAAATGATTATGCCAAAGCATAATTTGACCCATAGACTGACTGAAAATCCCTGCTAACATGATGACTCTGATAATTTGGAAGCGCATCCAGAAGGTAGATTCTGTTGTCAGGTGTATTATATGTACTGTACGCAGGTTTAGTGCCCGTACGGGTATTTTTGTAATTTTTTGTAGTCCTCTTGTGTTGTACGGCTATAAATACAAATGCTTCACTCGCATGAAGCAGTTTTGGTTTTGAGGCCTTAAGTCTGCAGCCTCTTTTCTCTTCTTCTTCTTCTTCTTCCTTCTTTCTTCTTCTTCTTCTTTTGCTCAACATGGTATCAGAGCAGGACCGACTAGACCTGGAAAACAACCAGCTGAGGTCTCTCTTCACTGCTGCGTAGAAGCTATAGTCCTGATGCTCGAAGACAAGGAAGAAGAAGCATTCTCTAGTGCTGCGGTTAGTCTCCATTGCCGAGTAGGGCTCTGCTACAAGAAAGCTGACTATTCAACTTCCTAGCGCAGAAAAGGGTTCTGCTACATGTTTTTTCTGGAGTTGCTCGGCTAAGAAGACTGTAGAAAACCATCCCAGATGTACGAAGAAGGGTTCTGGCCTGCAAAGAAGATTGGGTCCATGAGGGTACTACCTATTCACAGTTCGGGTGACCTGGGTACTGAACTGAAGTTTCTCTGGTTATGGTTCTCTTCTTGCACTCTTTCGATGGACTGTTAATGTCCTATAATCTGAGTAGGGATTGTTCGGTTTTTTTTTCCCTCCTCCAATTGTGTGTTGCTCTATTCAGCTCTCTAAGGGACTGTTGTTGACCCCTAAACCCTAAGTGACTGTTCGGCTGCCCTGGAAAGTGGATATCAACTGATTAGGTGTGGTGAACCACCACTTGTATTTCTGTTCCTACTGAGAAGCTGCATGAAAGTTGTAAAATTGTAGGTCATTTAGACCTGGTTACACTGCAAGTTTAGTGTTCGTATATTGTTCTGTGAACTCCTACGAAGGGTAGGTCATACAAACTAGTACTGCAGCTGCAGTGTTTGTGTTTGGTTCTCTGTGAAACCGAAAATCAGCAAGTGCCTAGTTGTGGACTGTAGCAGCTCTGTAAGGCAGTGTGCCTTTGTTTTTGAGTACTTATAAACCTAGAATCATGAATAAGGAAAAAATGTGGTGCACTAATTGTCAGAAGCCCCGGCACACCAAAGATACTTGTTGGGATCTCCATGGGAAACCAAAGTGGGCTCAGGATCTACCTAAGAAGCAAGGCTCAGATGTAATTAGAAGGCATGGGAAACAAGGTACCAAGAAACACCACATGGCCAACATGGTTACTCGGGAGAATCAGCCCTCCACTTCTACTATGACTCAAACACCACATGGTCAACATAGCTACTCTGGATCTGACCCAAGGGAGGATATTGTAAACTCCTTCCGTGATCATTTGGAGCTTTATGGTAGAGCAATTCGCCAGATGGATGCTCCTCCCACCACCTCTTTTGCATCCACATCAGGTGCCACAGCTTTCCATGTTGCTTCTCACAACCTTGACTCTCCATGGATCATTGATTCTGGAAAGTCAAAACACATGACTGGTATGTCCTCTTACTTTCAAACTTATCACCCTCTTTCCGGAAGAGATAAAGTGAGACTAGTCGATGGATCATACACTTCCATAGCTGGTGAAGGAACTCTCTCTCTTCCCCTCGGCCTTACTCTTTCTGATGTTCTTCATGTTCCAAAATTCCCTATGAATTTGTTCTCAGTCAGTACTGTTACAAATTCCTTAAATTGTTTTGTGACTTTTTTCCCTACCTATTGTGTGATTCAGGATCTGGCCTCGGGGAAGACGATTGGTAGGGGACGTATGGTTGATGGACTCTACATGCTAGAGAATACGGCTGGCCTTCATGTTACAGAGTCTATGAGTCAGTTCAAAAAGAGTAAAATGTATTTGTGGCACTGTCGTCTGGGTCATTTGTCTTTTGAGACTTTGAAACTTGTTTTCCCAGAACTGTGTAAGTCAGTGTCTGTTTCTAATTTTTCTTGTCAAATGTGTCAGTTAAGCAAGCATTGTAGAACTCAATTTCCTTAAAGAAATAGTAAATCTGAGTTTCCTTTTCACATTGTACATTCTGATGTGTGGGGCCCTGTTACTTTACCTTCTAAGAGTGGCTACAAGTACTTCATTACCTTCATTGACGATTATTCCAGATACACTTGGGTATATCCAATGCGAACCCGTGAGGAAGTACCAAAAATTATCCAAGATTTTCAGCGGATGGTCTTCACCCAATTTCAGACCGAGATTCAAATATTCCAGTCAGACAATGCAAAAGAGTTTTTTCATAGTGACCTCACGGAGTTCTTTGCTTCACATGGCTCTCTTCATCGGAGCTCTTGTGCCCGTACACCACAACAAAATGGTGTGGCTGAATGGAAGAACCGACACCTCCTTGAAGTGGCACGGGGTTTACTACTCCACATGAATGTTCCCAAACGATTTTGGCTTGAGGTTGTCCTTTGTTCTACATACCTCATTAACCGAATGCCCTCTCGTTGGTTAGAGTACAAAGCCCCACATCAGCTTCTCTTTCCTAAGGCCCCTCTTCTTTCTATCCCTCCTCGTGTTTTTGGTTGTCGGTGCTTTGTCCAAAACCTATCTCCCACCCGGCGGAAATTGGACTCTCGTGCTATCCCATGCATATTTCTTGGCTACTCATTCTCTCAGAAAGGGTATCGCTGCTTTGATCCTGTTTCTTGGAGATTCTATGTCTCCATGGATGTTACCTTCTTTGAAGATGAGCCATTCTTTCCTGTTTCTCCTCAAGGGGAGTGTAGGCATGAGGAGAAACTGGTTCAGGTTCCTCCTCTTCCTATTCCTTCTCCTTCTCCCCCTTCTCTTCCTGATCCTGCACCTTTCCGTGTTTTTTCTCGTCGTCATAAAGGCCAACCAAGTTCAAGAGCTGTGGAGAATCCAGAAGCTGTACCTTAAGTGCCATCAAACTCATCGGGGGAAGATCATACTCACAATGGTCCTGACCTCCCTGTTGCTAATGATCTTGACCTTCCTATTGCCCATAGGAAAGGTGTTAGGTTGTGCACCACTAAACACCCCATTTCCAACTTTGTTTCCTATGAGAACATCTCACCTTCATTTCGTGCCTTCCTTACCTCTAATGACAGTATCCCTATTCCCAAGAATGTGGCAGAAGCTTTCTCAGTACTAGAATGGACAAATGCCATGAAGGAAGAAATTGATGCTCTTCATAAGAATGGCACATGGGAACTGGTTGATCTCCCTAAGGGAAAGGATCCAGTTGGATGTAAATCGGTGTTCACTGTTAAGCATGGGGCTGATGGAACTATGGAAAGGTATAAAGCTCGTTTAGTGGCAAAGGGTTTTACTCCAGTATATGGAGTTGATTATGCAGAAACCTTTGCCCCTATTGCCAAAATGAACTCTATTAGAGTACTTTTCTCTCTTGCTGCCAATCTGAATTGGGATCTACATCAGCTCGACATCAAGAATGCCTTCTTGAATGGTGACCTTGAAAAGGAAGTTTATATGGTTCAACCCCCCGGTTTTTTGGCTCAAGGAAGTGAACAGAAAGTGTGCAAGTTAAAGAAGTCTTTATATGGGCTGAAGCAATCACCAAGAGCTTGGTTTAGCAGATTTCATACTGCAGTTCAGCAGAGGGGATACAAGCAATGTCAGTCAGATCACACACTGTTTGTAAAAAGGGTAGAAGGTAAAATGGCTGCCCTAATAGTATATGTAGATGACATAATTGTTACTGGTGACTGGAAAGATGAAATTCAAAGTTTGAAGGGCTTCCTTGCCACTCAGTTCGAAGTGAAAGATCTAGGACCCGCCAAATACTTCCTTGGAATTGAGGTTGTCCGATCAAAAAAGGGTATCTTCATCTCCCAAAGGAAATATGTCCTAGACTTGCTTAAGGACACTGGAAAGATTGGGGTTAAACCAGCTGACTCTCCCATTAACCCCAACCATAAGTTAAGTGACAGCCAAGGTGAACCTCTTAAGGATGTGAAGCAATTTCAGAGGCTTGTAGAGAGATTGTTGTACCTCTTTATGACTCGTCCAGACATAGCATATGCTGTTAGTGTCCTCAGCCAGTTCATGCATGCACCTAGGTCCACTCATCTTGAAGCAGCGGAGAGAATACTGCGGTATCTTAAGAAGTTCCCGGGTGTTGGCTTATTATTCCAGAAACATGGACATTTGAGAGTTGAAATTTACACAGATGCGGATTGGGTTGGATCTCAAAGTGACAGAAGGTCTACTAGTGGTTACTGCACCTTTGTAGGAGGGAACCTAATTACTTGGAGGAGTAAGAAGCAAACCGTGGTAGCTAAATCTAGTGCTGAAGCTGAGTACCGTGCAATGGCACACGGAGTAGCCGAAGGTATGTGGATAAAGAATCTATTTGGAGAGTTGGGTTTTCCAGTAGACAAACCCATGACTCTACTCTATGACAACAAGGCAGCTATAAGTATCGCTGCCAACCCGGTACTACATGATAGAACAAAGCACATTGAAGTTGACAAGCACTTTATCAGAGAGAAAATCATCACAGGCGAAGTATGCACTCCATACATCAGCTCTGAAGACCAACTAGCAGACATCTTTACAAAGGGGCTAAACCATTCCAGACACCAAGGTCTCTGTGACAAGTTGGCCATGATTGATATCTATGCCCCAACTTGAGGGGGAGTGTTGTCAGGTGTATTATATGTATTGTACACAGGTTTAGTGCCCGCAGGGGTATTTTTGTAATTTTTTGTAGTCCCCTTGTGTTGTACGGCCAGTATGGTATAAATACAAATGCTTCACTCGCATGAAGCAGTTTTGGTTTTGAGGCCTTAAGTCTGCAGCCTCTTTTCTCTTCTTCTTCTTCTTCTTCCTCCTTCCTTCTTCTTCTTCTTTTGCTCAACAGATTCCATTCACCTCATGACTACTCCCAATCGTCCTCTTTGAAACCAAATCCTGCAAAACACAATGACCAGGAGAAAAAATCAATGAGCAATTCAAGTTCTTAGTCAAACTACTAATAGATAACAAGTTAGTACTCAATCTGGGTACATGGAGGACAGAGGGTAGGGAAATGGAATCAGTTATCTTGACAGACCCCTTCCCAACAATGGAAACATGGGATCCATCGGCTATGGAAACTATGTCTCTGCCAGAGCAGAGTTGGTAAGAGAAGAAAATAGTGAAACTACGGGTCATATGCTTCGAGGCTCCAGAATCTATAATCCAAGGAGGTCCCTCGTTACCTGTAGTAGAAACATAGTTTGCAGTGGCATGTGAACTACCTATATGAGCAAAGGAAGTAGAATGTCCACCACCAGATCCACCCGTACCTAGCTGTCTACCTGATAATGGATTAGGGATGACTATATCTCACTGATTAAGTAACAACCCATATCTCTCAAGTTCGGCCTTCATTGCAGTAGCTGCAACAGACTCCAAAGTAGCTGTAGTAGGGGGCCCAGGTAAGTCACCAGTTATTGCCATATTAACATTTCCCTTCTTGTTTTTGAGTCTATTTGGCACAAGGTGAGGATGAAGCTTCCAGCAAGTATCTCTTGTGTGTTTAGGCTTCTTATAGTAGTCACAGATCAGGTCCCTCTTATCTTCTTGATTTCACTGCCACCCCAATCTCCACTCTGCTTAGGTTTCATAGTACTAACCATAGCTGACTGTTCAAGACCCGAATTCTTCATCATCACATTCCTCCTACTCTCTTCCCTTGATACAAAGGCATATGCATGAGAGAGAGTAACACTATCACTATCCCAAGAAAGGATATGTTGCCTTGCAATGTCATACTCGGGATTAAGGCCAGCAAGAAATTCAAAGACTCAATTCTTCTCTAAGAGCTTCTGGTAGGTAGTTGCATCCTTATTACTTTCCCAAACCACTATCTCTAGATGGTCAATCTCCTGCCATAGGGTTTTAAGGACCCAAAAATAAACAGCAATAGGTTTATCTCCCTGTCTAGTAGCAATAACCTGGTTCCTCAACTGGTAGGCCCTAGCAACATTCTCACTCTGTGAATAGGTATCTGCAACTCCATCCCAAATTTCCTTAGCTGTATTTGCCCACAAAAAGTTTTTAGTTATATGGGGCAACATAGAATTGCACAGCCAAGTCATTACCATATAATTTTCCTGTACCCACCAGGAGTAGTTAGTCTCGGGTTTCACTTCCTCACCAGTGATATACAACAACTTCCCACGAGCACCAATGGCCATCTTTGCAGATTGTGACCATTCTAAATAGTTTGTACAATCTAACTTAACTGTAGTGATGGTCCCAACCCCAAAAAGGTCTCTAACACCTCCTCCCCCTGTTCCATTTCACTCCCTGGTTTGTTTTCAACTCCGTAACCCTCCATTAATCCCAAAAACGGGTTAGAAAATCACTTTAAGATGAAGAAATATGAGATAATTCCCTTCAGGCACGACAGACACCCTTCTAGTACCCTAGATGGTCCTCCCACAAAAGATTCCCTTTCTGCGGGAGCGGGAGAAGAGAGAGAAGAAGAAACCGCTCCTTCCAGGGGCCTCCAAAACAGGTGCGACTTGAACCGCCCCCTTCAGAAAACTTCAAGGAACCCTAAAATATTAGGGCGCCACTTCCTTGGTCAAAATTGAAGAGTCCTACAAAAACTGGACTCCCCCCTTTCTCCAATTCTTCCTGAATTAGATGGGAAACCCTAGACCAGCTACAGGGCAAAACAGATCCACCAAAAAATCCAAAAACTGGGCTTACTTGAGGTCTTCGATCAGCCTCTCATATCAACATGCAGTCGGTCGATCTAGGGCTGCATGATAGAGCAGCTCAAGAAACCTTCGGCCTGCTCTGGTACCAAGTAGAAATTGCTGATAATTGATTCTGATGTATGCTTTGTGAAGAAAAGTAGAAGCTGAAAGGTTTCAGCGAGAGAGAGAGAGAAGAAGAAAAAAGAAAGGGATGTCGCCAGAATTGAAATTAGGTCTGGCTGTCACACACATACATAGGCCAAACAGACCTCTGCAAGGCTAACATATGCCACAAAACATCAATACACAACTGCTGAACCAGGTCATTCATGACTTACACAAGGCTCCATGTGCACACAGGTTTCTGGATCATCAAACCCAAAAGGGTTTAAACTTCCCTTATACCATTGGGTTAAGGCAAACATTAACCACTTAGGAAGAATCAGTCAGTCATCAATCAACTTCTGGAATCACTATTGGTGAGATTCAGCCCAAAAACAAGAGATAAAGCTGCAGCCGAACAGTTCTCAGGTCCAGGACAGATTTTTCTTCTCCATTCTCAGTCCAAGGAGCAGAAAGGAGGGCTTCGATCAGAAGCGAAGGAATTTACAGAGCACTGTCCTGCTCTAATACCAAGTTTTCAGTTAGAGAGAAGAAGAGAAGAGAAGAGGAAGAAGAGAAGAAAGAGTTGAGAGAGCCAAAACGTTCTGGATGGTGGTTCCAAATCTTGTGTATATAGACTAGGGCGACCATATATAATAAAAAGAAAGGAAAAAGACATAAATGCCCTTACGACATAATAGTACATATTACATCAGAAGGAGAGGGAGGGGAAGAGGAAGAGAAAATCTCAAGGAAGGCTGCAAATGATTAAGAGGATAGTTTGGGGGAGGAGCAAGAAAAGAATGGTCTTTATAGGAAGCGAAGACACTGAGGTAAATGAAACAAAGGAATCAACAAGAGGTGGAATCAACAAGAGGGTCAACAAAACAAAAAGAGTTCGGATTGAATGGTCTATTAGGTGGGGTCTCTCATTGGTGAGATGGGTGTCATTTGAGTTGTCTTGTGATCAATTGGGTGTTAAGGATGGAAGTGGATATCTCGATGTTTTGCTAGTATGGGAATGATTTGTTGTTATGTTTGTTCTATTTGCAGTGTTGTTTGGAATCTCTCAACTGATATCCTTCCTTGCCTCTGAATTTGAAATCAGGGACCTTGGCGATCCTATGTACTTTTTGGGAATTGAAGTAGCAAGATCAAAGAAGGGTATTTTCATTTCTTAAAGAAAATAGGTTATGAGTGTTCTATCAAGGATTGGTTAGTTGTCTTCTTTACCTATGTTCGACAAGAGCAGATACATCCTATGCAGTCAGTGTATATGCATGAGCCCAAAACCTCTCACATGCAAGGTGGAAATGGGAATTCTAGTAGAAACTCCTATGAGACTTTACTATGAATCAAGAAGTTATAAACATTGCTCATAATCCTATTCAACAAGATTATACAAAACATATTGTAGTGGATAGACATTTCATCCAAGAAAAATTTGATAATGGATAAATTTGCCTATATTTTGTAAGATCTGAGAATCAACTTGCTGACTGCTTTACTAAAAGGATTTCACAGTCCAAAGTTTGATAGTAACCTAGGCAAGATGGTCATGATAGATATCTAAGCTCAACTTGATGAGTATTGAGAATATGCAATATTTTGTAAGGGTAATTTTGGATTTCTCCTTTCTTTTGTATTTGGTCACCCAAGGGCAATCTTGTACTTTTCCACTCAAATATAAAAGCAATGTTTTTTTGGTGTGAACAATAACAAGACACACCATCAGAGTGCACAATATTAAAAGGAGAAGATCTTTTATTACTCAAGGGATAACTATTTCTACAATGCTTTGACAGCTCACAAGACTCACAATAAAGACTGGACAAACTAATTCCTTTAAACAATTCAGGGAATAAATGACTCAATGCAGAAAAAGAAAGATGACCCAAACGAAAATGACATAACATAACTCGATTGATAGACTCTGTAGATAGAGACCCAAAAGCAGCTTTTCCAGGTTGTTCAGGGTACTGTCCCGGAGTATCAAGCAGGTATATTCCATTCGCCTCATGGCCACTCCCAATCACCTTCCAAGACTCCAGATCCTGAAAAACACAGTAGGAAGGGAAGAAGGTTACACAACAGTTTAATGACTTGGTTAGACTACTTACAGATAACAAGTTTGTATTTAGTCTAGGTACATGAAGAGCAGAAGGTAGGAACAAGGAATCTGTAGCCTTGATGGTTCCCTTGCCGGAGATAGAGGCAAGAGTACCATCGGCTAGGGTGATTTTGTCACGTCCAGGAAGTAAATCATATGAAACAAACAAGGTAGAAAGGTCGGTCATATGATCAGAAGCCCCTGAATCAATAATCCAAGGGATCTTAAGATTACCTGAAATGGTTGCATGATTAGCAGAAGCCCGTATACCTGAATGAGCAAATGCAGAAGAGGCTGAATTTTTTGAAGGGTTGGAAGAAGAAGTCACACCCTCTAGGTGACTGATCATCCTCCCAAACTTCTCATATTCTGCTTTCATGGCTGCTAACTGCGCACAAGCTGTCATCTCTTCAGTATGGTACTTGTCACTATCTGGACCAACAGCCGCATTAGCACTCCCTGCCCTTTTATTATCATGCTTCTTCTGAAACCGAAGAGGTAGAAGCTCAGGATGTAATTTCCAGCACTTGTCTTTAGTGTGTTTTGGCCTTTTACAGTACTCACAGACAACCTCTTTCTTCCCTGAGCCACTAGGAGTCCCTGCAACCCCTTTGGGTTTCACTCCCATATTAGCAAAGTGATCATTTAGACCAGCCCCTTGAACCTGGACAACCCTTCTGCTCTCTTCACTACTTACCAAGGCATATGCTTGTAACAGTGAGACACTATCCTTGGATAAAATATTCTGTTTTGTAATATCATACTCTGGGTTTAGTCCGGTTAAAAACTCAAACACCCTGTTTCTCTCAACCAGTATTTTGTAGGTCCTTGCATCATTAGTGGTGTCCCGAGTTACAACTTCTATCAAATCTCTTTCTTGCCACAAAGACTTCAGTGTTGAGAAGTATACAGCTACAGCTAAAGGTTTATCCCCCTGTCTTAAATTCTTCACATCACTTCTCAACTTGTAAGCTCTAGCCACATTTAATTTTTGGGAATAGGTTTCAGCAACACTATCCCAGATTTCCTTTGCTGAATTCATCCACAAATAGTGTTGGCTAATATGTGGCTGCATTGAGTTCACAAGCCACCCAATAACAATATAATTTTCTTGCATCCACTTCTCAAAAGATGGATCATCTTCTTCGGGAGCCTTCTTGCTCCCGGAGATAGAACCCCACTTTCCTCTACTACAGACATGAATCTTTACCGATTGTGACCATGCCAGATAATTAGTTCCATCCAGCTTGACCGTGGTCACAGTCAGTAAAGAGTCAACAGAGGCTCCCGGAACCTGTCCGGATTCAGCACCATTCTTGTTTTCAATCTCTGAGGAGTTCATCTCTTTAACCACTTCAAAAAGATTTCAACCAACTTCAAAAAAAGGACACCGAATGAAGATGGAACAAGGACTGTATTAAGCCTACCTCAATGCAGCAGAACCACAAATCTGAGTCACACCCAAAAGCTGTGAGAAACAGAAACAGAAGCTGCACCTTGTAGACTACATGGTACACCAAACAACTTGGTTCGGTCTTCAAGAGAGAAAATCAGAAGAACTCCTTTTCTAAACAGAAATTCTAGGTACTGTCCAATAAGCATCCAAAGGAAGCAAAAAAACTTCAGAGACTTTTTCACAAACACAAGGTGGGCAGTAGAGGAGACCACACTGTCGAAAGATTAATACAGCCCAGAAAATAGTCCGTACAGGTGCCCTAAACAGTCCAAAAGAAAAGGCCAACCAGCAGTACTGATTCCAGAGATATTTCAGCCACTTGAAAGTCCAAACAATATGAAAACAACCCAAAAAAATTCTGGGCTAAAGCAGTCTAAAAGAACAGCCGAATAGCAGTACTGATTTCAGAGAAATTTTGGATACTTCAACAGTCCGGAAAAATATAAAGAAAACAACCCAGAAATTATTGGGCACCACTCTCAATCTCTGATTTAAGCTCTAAATCAGGAACCAACCTGTTTTCTCTGATTCTTCCTGGTCACCAGACAGCTCTCCAAGAGATTTGAATCTTGGGCACCTTCTTCAATCTCTAATGACCTCCAAGAACCAGACGACTCAAACTGAAGCTTCCAGCCCTAGAACAACTCTCATGTAGCCGGCTGGACAACACCTACATGAGAGCCCAAGCCAAGTTTAGGCCTGCTCTAATACCAAGAAGAAAAACAGCCCTTGAGAATAGAGGACTGTTTAGAACAGATGCAGAAATCAAAAGAAAAACAGCAGAAATCCTTCTTCTAAGGAAGAGAAGATGAAGAAGAAGATGGCGGAAATAAGGGTTCAGAGGAAGAGAGTTTCGAACCTTAATCTCTCCCCTTACCACCTAACACTATTTTATTAAGTTAAACTTTAATAATTTACAAAGAGGTCCTTAGTTGGGCAAGAAATTAAAAGAACATAACATAGAAAGAATAGGCCCAGAATAAGGCCCATTACAGTAAAGAACATAAAAAATAAGAAAGGATAAACAGCCTATGGGCCATTCGGCCCATCTTCTCTACACTTTTCTTCTTTTGTGCTTCTCATTCAACAACAAATAAGTAGGACTAAAACAAAGTATATGACATGTAAGTTTAGAAATAATAGGAGTGTAAATCAGGATACACGTAGGAAGAGAGACCAAGAGATAATTCAATGCTTCTCATTCAACAACAAATAAGTAGGACTAAAACAAAGTATATGACATGTAAGTTTAGAAATAATAGGAGTGTAAATCAGGATACACGTAGGAAGAGAGACCAAGAGATAATTCAATGTTACCATTTCTAGTACCTTGGTTCAATAATTCATAACTAGGGAGAGATGAGGATGTCACCCAAAGAATTAAAGCAGATTGGGAAAAATGGACTGCATCTAGACTTTGTCTGATAGCAAACTACCATTTATATTAAAAGAAAAATTCTATAAAATAATTAATAGTTGTAAGGCCAGCTTTGTTGGGAAATCAAGAAACAACATGTTAAGAAAATGGGTGCCAGAAATGCTAATGCTAAGATGGATGAGTATAACAACTAGAAAGGATAGGATCAGGAATAAAGTCATTCATAGAAACCTATAAGTAGCTCCAATAAATGATAATGAGAGAAAATAGATTAAGATGGTTTGGTCACGTCTATAGAAGACCACCAATAGTCCCATTTAGAAGAATTGATTTGTTACAAGTGTAAGGGTCTAGAAGAGCTGGGGGTAGACCAAGAAGGTCATGGGTTAGGAATGGTTTAAGCACTAATAATTTAATGGTGGATACAGCTTTAAATAGAACAGATTGGAAAAACAGGATTCATGTAACTCACCCCCATATAGTTGGGATAAGGCATGGATGATGATAATGATGTTAATAGAGCATTTCATCTTTTATGTTGTTTGCTTTCTTTTTTTTTTTATTGAGTGAAAGTGAGAGACTTCATAGACAAAAAACAAAAAGTAGAAAATTGGAAAAGAAAAACGGTTGACCTCCTTCATAATCTCAAGCAAGGTTCAAAGTATCAATACAGCGAATATTCACAAACAAACAGATCACAGTATGTGGTGTTTTGACCGAAAAAATTACGAGTTTTTGGAAAACACTTAAAAAAGGTGTATAGGTGATTTGTCAAAATGATAAGATATGCCCAATATGAGAGCATATCATATCATTACTTTGAAACTTAGTTTCAAGTAAAACTGATACACAAAGAGACAAAATATCTCCAAAAGAAATTATGATTCTACAAAAGATAAGGCCATAATAGAAAAGGTGTACAAAGGGAAAGAGATAAAAGCATAGATAAGCTCATTACTGAAGAAGACTCAAGGATGGTAATTGGGTGATTATAGAATGGAGAGGAAACTTTATGGATGTTCATAAATGAACTAAAGAAGTGCAGATGGCTGAATAGAAATATCGAAGTGAAAGTCTAATGCTTACAAAGGGAAGCCAAGTAGCCAATAGCATGGCGGATAATCTAGCAAATCAAGGGGTGCGGAAAGAACAAATGTCTTGGGCTCAATTATAAGAAAACTACAAGGGAAGATAAAATCAATCTATTTCATGGTTTGGATTGAATGATATAAGCCTTTGGAAGGTTAGATGAGGCTAAAATCCTCAATGAATGTTATTTGGAAGGCAGAAAGAAAAGATAAATAATAACAGTTAAGCATAAAAAAAATACAGAGAAGGGATAAAAAACAATAATTTGAAGAATAAGAATATTCAGAACAGAAGAAAAACAATAGTGTGTCATTTGGAAGGCAGAAAGAAAGACAAGATCATTTAAAGTGGGTATAATGTGTATTTAGAATACATTTGCTTCATTTTTCACCTCTTTTCATATGGTGAAATTTTAATTGATAGACTAAGAAAACATGATCACTAAGGAATCAGCCAACAAAGGAGAGAAGACTGAACAGTATCTTTATGGTATTAACATCATAGTGGTTAAATTTACCAAACACATCATACACTGCAACAGGCCACATATTCTCAAAAATCTGTTTTTACAGAATTAGTACTTTATTCAGTTAGTCCTCACCCCTGTCACTGGAAAAGGCACAATCTTGTTTGATATTTATATAATCAAGGTCTTCAAATGACAATTTGATGATTGCATTAAACAAATAAATATTTGCTACGTTGAACATCCGGTTACCTCAATTGCAGTATGTCACTAATATCATAGTGGTTGGGTTTACACAACACTTCATGTACTGAAACAGGCCACATATTTTCAAAAATTCGTTTCTCCAGATTGAGTGCTTATTGGGTTAGTCCACACCCTTTCCTTGGAAAAGGCACAACCTTGTTTAATATTCATATAAAACAGGTCTTCTAATGATTGCATTAGAAGATTGGTGATTGCATTAAATAGACAAATATTTGGTATATGGTGCATCGGGTTACCTCAATCGCAGAACCTATTATCTGAATAAGACGGTCAAATACACTAGTTCTTTCAGCTTCAAACAATTTCCAATGGAGTAGGCATTTATATATGGTAAATGCTGCAACAGGCTTTCCCTGACTGAATCCAAGATGTTGTGTCACACAGTTGAGAAGAGTATCAACACTCTCCTGCACCAGAGGTAGGGAGTCCAAGTAATGTTTCTTAAAACTTGCTTGAGAAGAAATTATGAGGAAAATAACTAAGAACACCAAGTAAACAGATTGCATGGGTCTGGCAAGCCTATACTTGTGGTCTCTCGATGTTGGACCTCCTCAACCTCATAGATTCTGTTCCAAACTTCTTAACAGGCGTTGCACTCTGTGCTTCCTGCAAAAACAGCTTTTTGTTATATAAAAACAAATATAGTAAACCAAAATTGAAAGAATAGGCTCACCAATTATGTCCAAAACAGTTAAACAATAAATAAAAGGATATAAAAGGTAAATTACATTGGCTTTTGTCTCTTCACTCTCATGGTGACCATTTTCTAAACTCTGCAAGTAAAACCATGCATAAGAATGTAGCCACAGAAAGTGCCACAAGATGATGATATATCTACTTTTACTAGATTTACCTTATCTGTTGAAATATATAAATGTCCGGACATACGTTTCCCTGGTGAATTTAAAAATGATTGCTGCCGTATAACTTTGTTCTCAGATTCCACATTAGAAAGCTTCTCCTCAAGCCTGTGAATTAAAAGAATAAAAGGGAAGAAAATAAGTACACCAAACAATCAAGGAAAAAAAAAGAAAAAGAAAGAAAGTAAAACAATTTCTGTTCCGTGTTTACATAATCAAAGAGAACTAAATTGAAATTTTAACTAGATGACAATTAGTTGAATGTGTGAAGGAAATTAGATGAATTTGTGCAGAATAAACAAATTACTGATCGGATTTTGATTGCTAATGAAGGTATCAAGGAAACAAGAGATCTAGAAAAAAAGTATAATTTGCAAGTTGGATCTGGAGAGAGCCTACGATTTGGTTGGTTGGACTTTTTTAACTGAGGTAAAGAGACGGTGCGGGTTTGGAGAGGTGGTGTAAATGGATATGGGGCTTTTTGAGAATCTGTCATTACTCAGTGATAGTGATGGCACAGTTGTGAATTTCTTCTCGGTTAGATGTGGGAATAGACGGGGTGATCCCCTCTCTTATTTCTTATTAACTCTTATTGATGATGTCCTCACTAGACACATACTGATGGCTGATTTCAAAGGTTTAGTGCAAGGGTGGAGAGTAGGAAGAGATTGTGTACTGATAACCCATCTACAGTTTGTGGATGACACCATTTTGTTTTGTGAAGGAGATGAGCAAGATTGGATTAGGAAGCTAAAGTCTATGGTGCAGTTCTTTGAGAATATCAAACTTAAAAATAAATTTTGAAAAGAGCTGCATGGATGTGGTTAATATGGAAGATGGGGATATTTAAGATTGTGCAACCATTTTAGGGTGTAATATTGCTTAATGGCCTCTGCCTTACCTAGGTTTACCCTTTCAAACTAACCCAAAAGAAGTTAGATTTTGGAATCCAATAATTGAAAGGTTCTCTAAGAAGCTTGCTGGATGGAAGAAAGGGTATCCATCTTTGGGTGGCAAGATTACTCTGATCAGATCAACCTTATCCAACCTAAATGTTTATACCCGCCAGTGTTTAAGATCCCAATAGGTGTGAGTAGAAAGATTGAGAAGATGATGGGAGACTCTCGTGGGAACCAGGAGAAGGAAAGAGGGATCATAGGATTAGTACAGAAGAGGTTAGTAGAGGTAAAAATCTCAGGGGTTGGGGATAGGGAACATACAATGAGGGAACATAGGTCTATTAGAAAAAAGGATATGGAGAATCCTACGAGACAAGGACAAATTATGGGCAAAAGTGATTGTGAGTAATCATGGACTCTTGGACAACGAATGGGATGTTGGAGCATTGGCTAGCAAATCGAGCTTCTACTACATCAAACCTTGGAAGAAATTGAACATTACTCTTTCAGGCTCTTTTTCTTGTTTTTCCTTTTCTAAAGCCCTATCCCAACCCTCCACTAGTTCTTTGCTATCTTTTTCAGTTAAGGAGGTATGGTGTAAGCCTATTCCTCCTAGGATTTGAGCATTTTATTGGGAAGTTGTCCATGAAAAGATTAATATTTGTGACTTACTTCAAAGAAAGCAGCCAAAGTAGTGTTTATCCCCTCATTGCTATTCCTTGTACAAAGTCAATGATGAAAATTGATACCACTTACTAATCTCTTGTCCTTTTATTGCATCTATTTGTGAATGAGTTTTCTCCTTATTTGGGTGTAGGTGGAATCCTTTGGTGAATGTTCAAATCCTTTTTGCTCCAACTACTTTTGTATGGCCAAAAGTAACTTTGATGGTAGTAACAGGGAAATCCAGGAGCCCAGGACTTTCAGGTATTGGTGGTGCTATCAAAGATGAGGAGGGGAAGATAATTGCCCTATTTTTAGGACCAGCTAGGGAGGAGGACTCCCTTAGAGCAGAAGCATTCGCATTGATGGAAGTCGTACAAAAGGCGAAAACTCTGAACATTAGAAAATTGATTATTGAAGGTGATTCAAAATTGGTAGTGAGCTGGATACAAAGTGACAAGGTGAAGTTTTAGATCTACAACAATGGAAAGAAGAAATTCAGAAGTTTAACAAGAGACATGGAAGTAACTTTCAGCTGGATTAAACAAAGTGCAAATTCCTTAACTGATGCAGTAGCCAAACAAGGGGTGGGGAGAGAGACTGCTTCTTGTGCACAGTTGCAAACGAGAGGACCTGATGTGGGGAGAGATAAGAGGTTTTATCTCTCATTGACTTTACTTTGTAATTACAGTCATTGTACTCCAGTAACTTCTTTCTCATTAATGAATTCATGAAGTTATCATTCAAAAACAAAAAAAAAAGATGAAAAAATTGGTTCAATCACTAAAAGAACCTTTGCATTGAAATCTTCAATTGAGTCATCTTTGCCTCTGCATCCAAAGCTTGCTTCAGCCTTTCTTCACTAACTCTATTTGTTTCTTCATACTTTCTCTCTGTTTCATCAATCTTCTTTTCCAGAGAACTCACCAAAGCCTGAGATTATGACATACTAAATAATTAACAAGAACAAACCAATATTCTGTTTTACAAAGGACGACATTCTCAATACTGTTTTAAAGAATATGAATACATGTCAAAAAGACATGTCGACGAAACAATATTCATCAATATGCAGGAACAGGAAATAGCAGCCATCGTATATGAAAAACATTAACATCTTAGAGCTTCAACAATCTTACCTTGAGTTCTTCGTTTTCGGCAGTAAGCTTATCCAACATTGCATTATCAACAACTGCAACTTCCTTTACGATGGGAGCTTGCTCTGCTGTCCTTTCCACAGCCTCATGTTCCTTTGCCAGCATTGCTTTATTTTCATCAAATTGGTGTTGCCCCTCTTGCAAAGCCAATTTTGCAGCCTCACGTTCCTTTTCCAGAATTGCTTTTGTTTCATCGAATTGACATTGCATCTCTTGCAAAGCCAATTTCGCATCCTCACGTTCCTTTTCCAGAATTGCTTTTGTTTCATCAAATTGACGTTGCATCTCTTGCAAAGCTAATTTTGCATCCTCACGCTCCTTTTCTAGCATTGCTTTTGTTTCATCAAATTGGTGTTGTGTCTCTTGCAAAGCCAATTCCGCATCCTCACGTTCCTTTGCCAGCATTGCTTTTGTTTCATCAAATTGGTGTTGCATCTCTTGTAAAGCCAATTGTAATTTTGCATTTTCTTGTTTCTTTGCTTCCTCAATGTCCACCTAAAAACACAGGAAGGATGCATCAATTAAAGAAAAGCAATTAACACAACACAACTACAGTCTGTAGCATATGGCTTAGAAAGAACCATAAACAGATGTATTAAGAGAATCCCATGGCTCCCATCTGTCATCTTCTGCCCTTTTTTCCACACTGAGCCAAAGACATTTTCCATTTTTCACCTTTCTCGTTGGGATAGTGTAAACATACAAGACAGAGAAGTATAAACACACAAGACATAAATTAAATTAAAATAAGCATCCAGGTTGGTTACTGTAAATAAGAGCATGTAATGTAAGATTCTCTTATATACACAGTTTCGCCAGTAAAGTACCTGACTTTGGATATTTAATTACCAAACTATCTGTACAACTTCATAGGAAAAGGCCCAACGGTCTATGCTGTTTGTTGATATTGGTGTTAGAATAATGATTCATAAGACACTGAATACAAGTACAAAATGATGGGAAGATTGTTGGATAATATATGACCTTGAAATCCAGCAACTGCTAGTTGCCACTAATTTAGAGGCATGACATGATCAGTATACATACCTAAACTGTTTCAACCAATGACTAAGGGCAATTAGTCTGAGTGGGTTGACGTGCAAATACTGCCTTATGAGAAAGGACAATGTATCTCTTTTGTCTCGCCATTTTTTGATCAATAATTAAAAACTTTATTAAATAAGCGGAAAAAAAGAGTGCACATTCAGACACCTCTGTACTACAAGCCCTCTTTAAATTGTGCCCAACACCCTGTTACAACTGACCCTCTGACTTTTGGTTGTCCTTGCTTAGAAAGTCAACATACAAACAACTTGCAGATCATTTGACTCGATGAAATGTTAATCCTAATTCGCTAGACAGTGTTTTTATCACATTTATTATTTACCTGTATTCCATACTCCCTGGTTGATTGTTCTTAGTGAGCCAACTACAACTACTTTTGAAGCTCTTTCCAAAATAATATTCCGGACACGCATGTTCGCCCACACCTATTGGTCCCATTAACAAAGCAGTAATGCTTCCCTTAGCACTATTCTCTACCTATACCCAATGGTCCGGGATTCCCAATATCGCAGACATCAATGTTCAGTTTCAGTTTATCTAAATCCAGTGGCCTCCATTACCCAATGCACCATCTTAATCATTATGTGTTCCATGATTTCTTTCTTTCTGCAGCATTTAGTATCACCAATGCACTATCTTAATCATTAAACAGATCCATGGTCTTTACCAAAGTCCACCTCCATAAAACCCTTCCTCTCCAGTTGGCATTTTAAATAAAGTGATTAAAAAGTCTTGTTACATTGTCAAATTAACAGCTCAAGGTATGACAATGTATGTTTATAGAAACATTGAACAAAAATGACTCCTACAAATTTATGATTGGTGGTGCATTCTCTAGCTTGTTACTCAAGATCGTCTGGATTTCCCAAATCCTTCTAGCAAGTGATCTCAAAATGGTTTTGAACATCAGATTTTCTAAATGGTCTTTATGTTTTAATTAGAAACCTATAAATAATAATCTGGCCAACTAGAGAAAATTCGCTTCTCTAGTTCAAACAATAGGGAGCTCTCTTGCAGAAGGTTTTCATGTTTGAGGGTATCCACCAGAAGATGAAAGAGGCAATAATGAGTTCAACTGAAGGAACTTTCGATAGACTAAAGCTATTAAACAAATTCTTGGTTGGTCAATTCGTTAACTCTGAACCAGATGTGAAGAAGTGTTGAGTTGGATGGTGACTGAATGGAAACCAAGCAGGCAGTTCCAAGTGAGGAGACTTGGCACAAGTTTCTTTCTATTCTCTTTCAGTAGTTAGAAACAAGCTATAGATATCCTTGAACGAGAACAAGATCAATTATGGGATCCAGAATTAAGATTGGGGAGGTGGAATCCTCTTGTCAGTGTGCTGAGAAATGTGGGACCTTCAAGTTTCGTCTGGATTAACATGTTTGTCATTCCTCTACATGCCTGGAGCTTCCAAACATTCAAGGATGTTGGCAATGCATGTGGTATTTTTAGATTTGTCAGTTCAAGAACTTTGGAGTAGAAGAATTTAGTGAGTGTGCGTACCTTAATTGAGGTGGAGGAAACTCATCTCATTCCAGCATCCTTATTGCTTCACTTTGGCAAGGAACTATTCGACTTAAGGGTGGTGGTAGAAGGAACCTACCCAAGTGATTGGATTGATTATCATCTTCTCGTAGAAGGAGACATGAAGCAATTCTGAGTCATCATCTGGTGCAAAGAGGTGGAAGTCAAACAAGCAATTATTAGAGATAGGTTCAGAGGTTGAAGATGAAGGCAATTTGGGAAGAAAAAAAGTTACCAGTATTAGTGGGGCTGATACGCTGGGTATGTTGGATTTTTGAGACTTTGGGAAAGGAAAGAGGGTTGAATTGGGGAAGTGTATGAAAATGGAAGAGAGGTGTGGGGCCCACTCGGTGTCAGATAAAGAGAAGGTCGGGGATGGCTCGTTGGATCTATTGGGCACTGATATTACTAGAAAGATAGAGGATGTGAATAAATCGTTTGTTGAGATTGCTTAGACGGGTGTTTCTGGACTTTTTCTCTTTCTTGTACTCTTTTTGTTTTCAGGTGGCCAAGTAGGGGCTTCCTTGTAATATACTATTTCAAAGTATAAAGATCTTTTGAGGGTGTGAACAGTAAAAACAACACACCTCTCCATACATCTCTTCTTCTTCTTCTTCTCTCCTTGTAGTGATACAGTAGACCAGACATGATGTTCCTTGTTTATGTGGTCCTATAAGTTCAGTTCTTATTTCTTATTTCTTGCCTTTATGCTTGCGTACTTGTACTATTTTAGGTAGCAGGGCATTTTTGTCCTCCTACCTAATGTAATGTTAAACATATAAATAATAGGCGGCAGTAAGTAATTTTTCGCCCATCACTCTCTTTCTCTTCCTCTGCTCTCTTTTCTCCTTTTCTTCCTCCTCTTCTCTTCTTCTCTTCTCTCTTCTTCTTTTGGTTTCTGTTCTCTTTTGTACTCAGAAGTTCTGCTACCAACAGTAACTTCAAGTTGGTAACAGAGCAGGTTTAGGTCTGCTCGTGAATCTCATGTAGGCTCTTCCCAGCCCGCTACATGAGAGTTTAATAGGGCTGGAGTTTTAGTTCTTTTCATGGCCTGATTCTTGGAGATTGGTGGAGTTCGAAGCCTTGCCCAGGATGTTTCTGTTCTTGGAGTTCGCCCAGCAGTCAGGAAGAAAAAAGTTTTTGAGGTGAGATTTAGGGTTTAAATCTCAGATTGAAGGTGCCGCCTAGAAATTTCTGGGTAGTTTTCTCCTTATTTTGTTTCAAAAGGGCAGAGGAGTGTGGTCTTATTCTTCTTTGTGTTGGTTTCAGCATGGAGTTCTTTGGGGGTGAACAGAAACCAGCTGGAGAGGGTGCTGAAAGGGCTGTTAGTATGACTGATAACAATCCTTTTCAGGTTACCACAATCAGGTTTGATGGTTCTAATTATTTGGAGTGGGCTCAACCTGCCATGATGGCAATTGGAGGAAGGAGAAAGTTAGGCTATGTGACTGGAGATACTAAGGGACCAACCAAGGATGACCCTTCCTATGCCAAATGGGTTCAAGAAAATTATCTTGTGATGGCATGGTTGTGCAATTCGATACAGCCCCATATTAGCAGAAATTATATTTGGGAAAAGATAGCCAAGGATATTTGGGACAATATGAAAGAGACTTATTCCTAGCTACTTGATGTGGCTAGGGCTTTTGAGATGAAAATTGAAGTTAGCAATCTGAAGCAGGGGGAGAAACCTGTATCGGTTTATTACTCCACTCTGAAATCCCTATGGCACAAGATAGATCATCTTGAAACAATCGAGTGGGAGAGTAATAAAGATGTGGCAACCTTTAACAAGTTGGTTGAAAGAAATAGGGTTTTTGAATTTCTTGTGTCTGAATTCTGATTTTGACATTATTAGAGAAAAACTTCTCACTAGGGAAAATGTTACCTTGTCTCAAGCCTACTCACTAGTACGTAGTGAAGAGAGTAGGAGGAAGGTTATGCTTCAAAATTCTTAGATGGAAGTGGCATTAGCAGCTACAAGACACAAGTATAGTGGTGAGAGGGAGAAAGAGATAAAGAATGAAGGAAAGAAGGGTGTGTTTTGTGAGTATTGCAAGAAACCTAGGCACACAAAAGACACCTGTTGGAAGCTTCACCCGAATCATGTACCGGAAATACTCAGGAATAAGAAAGGAAATGCAAATGCAGTTGTTACATCAGATGGTTCTTCTCCTCAGGGCCTCAATCCACTTCTTTGGAGGCCATAGCTGCATTCAGGGCAGCATTGACTCAGTTGGAGAATGAAACCGGGCTTGTAGGATCATCTCAGTCTATCTCTACTACTACTACACCTCCTTCCTCCACATCAGCATTTGCCACTCAGGTACAAGAGCCACTACTTTTCATGCCTCTACTCCAGGTAACACTAGCCCTACTTGGATTATAGACTCAGGTACATCAGATCACATGACAAGCTTGTCTTCATTATTTACTTCTTACAACTTGTGTTTAGGCATAGATGAAGTATCCATAGCTGATGGCTCCCTTGTTCCCATCATTTCTGGCAAGGGAAACATCAGAATCTCTGATGCCACTACTTTATCCTCAACTTTGCATGTACCTAAGCTTAGCACTAATCTACTTTCAGTCAGTAGTCTTACAAAAAGCCAAAATTGCTCAATAACCATCTTCCCTGACCATTGTATTTTCCAGGATCTAGTGACAAGGAGAGTGATTGGGACTGGCCATGAGATGAACAGAATCTACCTGTTCTAGCACCCCCCTGGAAGTGATAAAGGAGTTACGAAGTCTTTTGTTTCTCAGTCTATGAGTTAGATTATGCTTTGGCATAACCATTTAGGTCATTTGTTTTTTGGGTCTTTGAAAAACTTGTTTCCTACTTTGTTTAAGTCAGTTCAGATGTCTTTTTTGAAGTGTGAGAGTTGTGAACTTGCAAAACTTTGTAGATCCTCCTATTTTTTGAGTAATAAAAGAAGCAATACTCCTTTTGAAATTGTGCATACAAATGTATTGGTGGCATATCATATTCCTGCTATGGGGGGGTACAAGTATTTATTATTGTTTGTTGATGAATACTCCCATTTCTCATGGGTTTATCTTATGTGTTCTCGAGATGAGGTTCCTACCATAACCCGTGCCTTTCACCAAATGGTTCTCACTCAATTTGAAGTCAGAATCAAAATTTTCAGATCTGATAACATCAAAGAATATTTCACTAAACATCTGAATTCATATCTTTTTGAGTATGGGGTTGTTCATCAGAGTACTTTTCCTCATACACCTCAGCAAAACAGGGTAGCCAAGAGAAAAAATAGGCATATCCTAGAAGTTGCAAGAAGTATTATGCTGAATTCTCATTTTTCCATTCATTTTTGGGGGGATGCTATTAATACAGTCGTGTACCTCATCAACCGAATACCTTCCCATGCTCTAGATATGAAAACTCCTATTTCATTATTGTATCCTGAGAAAGATTTGTACACCATCCCTCTTAAAGTTTTTGGGTGCACTTGTTTTGTTCAAATTCTAGGACCCCATCATTCTAAGTTGGATCCTAAAGCTGCTAAATGTATATTCCTTGGCTAAATATTGCTGCTATGGTCCTAGTTCCGGTTCTCAGTTTGTACCCATGGATGTTACCTTTATTGAGGATGTCCCCTATTACCTAGGTGTCTCTTCTCAGGAGGAGAATAATGAGAAGGATAATCCCTGTCTTGGAGTTCCTCTACCTATCCCTATTCTTGAAGGAGAGTTGTGCAATAAGGGTGCTTGTCAGAAGTGTAGGGAGTTGAGAGTTTACCACAGGAGGTGGAGGCAGGTTGATTTTGGTGCTCATAATCAGCCCAGGCTAGATCCTCTCTCCTCTGCAGTTCTAGATTCAGGTACTTTTCCCTCCTTGTCTGTTGATACAATACCCTCATCTTCTAATCCTCTACCCCCTCTAGATGATCTTGATCTTCCCATTGCAGTTCATAAGGGAATGCGTCGGTGCACTTCATATACTGCTCATTGCATATCTCAATTTATCACCAATGATCATCTTTCACCATCCTATAGGTCCTTCTTGGCATCTATCTCTGCTATACCTATTCCTAGGTCTCTACAGGAAGCTCTTGTAGTACCTGAGTGGAAGAATGCAATGGAAGAAGAGGTGGGTGCTCTCATTAAAAATAAGACTTGGGAGCTAATTGACAAACCAGAAGGGAAGAAACCAGTTGGGTGAAGATGGGTGTTCACTGTGAAGCATAATGCTCAGTTGAAAGGTATAAAGCTCGGTTGGTTGCAAAGGGGTATTACTCAGACTTATGGCATTGACTACCAAGAAACTTTTGCACCTGTTGCCAAGATGAATACCATTAGAATTCTACTATCCCTTGCAGCAAATTTCTCATGGCCTCTATTCGAACTTGATGTCAAGAATGCTTTCCTTAATGGAGACTTGCAGGAAGAGGTGTATATGGAACTACCTCCTCGTTTTTATGATGTTGCTATAGGAAAGAAAGTTTGCAAATGGCAAAATGCTTTATATGGTTTAAATCAATCTCCAAGAGCCTAGTTTGACAGATTTAGATTGGCTCTTGAAAGGTTTGGCTATGTACAGGCCCACTCTGATCATACTCTTTTCATTAAGAGATGTTGAGGATTAATTAGTTTTATGATGTTTTTCTGAGTAGATGTTTTATGTTAGTTGTTAGATAGGAGGTGGGGACCACAGTAGTTATGTGAGTCCAAATTTTATTATGTTTTTAAGTGTTATATATGCTGTTTTATGTTTTGCCAGCCTATAAGGGCATAGTTGTCTTTGTATTATTCTATTATTTTAGTATAAATAATAAGTGAAGGGCTGAACCCTGAATTTGAGTTCTTAGTAGGGCTGAACCCTGAATTTGACATTGCTAGGCAGCATATTCTTTCCAGGGGTATACTGATGCAGACTTCCAGTCAGATCCAGATGATAGAAAGTCTACATCTGGTTATGTTTTCACGATAGGATCGTGCGTTGTTTGCTGGAAAAGTAGCAAACAGGGGTCCATGGCGGATTCCACAACCGAAGCCGAATACATTGCCGCAAGTGAAGCTGCCAAAGAAGCCGTGTGGATGAAGAAGTTCGTTCACGAATTGGGAGTAGTTTCATCCAGCACATCACTCATTCCATTGTTGTGTGACAACACTGGAGCCATTGCTCAGGCTAAAAAGCCATGAGCCCACTCGAAGTCGAAGCACATCAAGAGGAGGTACCATGTACTGCAAGAGATAGTAGGAAGAGGGGACGTCCTAATTCAGAAGGTAACATCAGCAGAAAATGTAGCGGACCCATTGACTAAGCCACTAACACAGAAAGTGTTTGAGAAACACGTGGAAATCATGGGACTCCGGCTTATACCAAATTGGACCTAAGTGCAAGTGAGAGCTGTTAGACAATGTATGCCCTTAGCTCCAATCAGAATGATGTACATTATGGCATTTAATGTAAATGAATAAAGTGCATATTTGATTCATGCTATTATGGTGTGTTTCTGTGTAATACCCTTAAACTGGACACATATAAGACTCGTGTTAGTTTAGAATCTTCACAGCCATTGGATAGATTTGGGGAGATTTATCCTGCCAAGGTTGACACTGATGTGCCGCCAAGTTGGTTGGGTGGCTTGTCTCAACTGCCAGGTTGAGACCTGAGGTACATGTAGTGTGGGTTTTCTTGAAACCCTGAATCGGACCAAAATTCCAGCATTGCCCTGGACCTTGGAGATAGATGGGCAAAACTGGAATGTTACACATGACCCCAAGACTCGACTATGATACTACACTAGGTGTTGGATTGGGCTGTCTTTGATATGTCAATCAGTGAGATCCTTAGAGGGGGTCAAAACCTGGGTATGTTGGGACAATCCGAGAATTCATCTGAGTGGGTGATCATAGTGACAGGATCAGCCCCTTTGTCGGACAAATTGAATGATCGGGGATGCACTCTCTCTGATGGAAACCTAAACAGCCGGCAGTTGATTTCAACCGTTGAAATTTGTTTTGCAAAGTATATTTATATACATATATATTATGGTTTCAAAATGTTTGCAAAAGGTTTTAATTCCCGGGATCCATGTGAGTAGAGAGTGCAGCACTGTGCCTTGCAGTCGAGGGAGAGAAAGGGTAACCAATATTGCCCACAATATTGAAGTTGATAGGCACTTTATAGGACAAACACATTGAAGTTTTATATTATGACAATCAGGCTGCAACCAATATTGCCCACAATACAATTCAGCATGATAAGACAAAACACATTGAAGTTGATAGACACTTTATAAGAGAAAGGGTAACAACCAGAGAAGTTTGTTTGCCTTATGTCTCTTCAGAGTTGCAACTGGTTGATGTTCTCACTAAAGGGGTGGCAAAGAACAAGCTTGAACATGATCTACGCAAGTTGGGAATGCGTGACATTTACTCCCAACTTGAGGGGGAGTGTTGAAGATTAATTAGTTTTATGATGTTTTTCTGAGTAGATCTTTTATGTTAGTTGTTAGATAGGAGGTGGGGACCATAGTAGTTATGTGAGTTCAAATTTTATTATGTTTTTGAGTGTTATATATGTTGTTTTATGTTTTACTGCCCTATAAGGGCATAGTTGTCTTTGTACTATTCTATTATTTTAGTATAAATAATAAGTGAAGAGGGCAGCCAAATTATTGCTCTCTTTTGTTTTCAACTTCTCTTCTCCTCTTCTTCTATTCTTCTCCTTCTCTCTTCAAGAAACTACATTTCTTTTATATTTTTTAATTCAGCAGATTTCTACTAGAGAAATAGTGCTTCTCTCACCCTTCTTGCAGTGTATGTTGACATTGTCGTGACTGGTTGTGATCCTGATGAGATTGATTCTCTAAAACAATTTCTTCATGCGGAATTTGAAGTGAAAGACCTTGGTGATCTACGTTATCTCTTGGGAATTGAAGTGGCCCGCTCTAGACATGGTATCTTCATTTCACAGAGGAAATATGTCCTTGATCTTCTTGAGGACACTAGGAAACTAGGGGTTAAATCCACAAACACACCCAATGAGTTGAATCATAAGATAAGTGTTGAAGGGTGTGAGCCTCTTAAAGACAAAGCAATGTACCAATGACTAGTTGGAAACAGTGTTTTAAAAGGCATGGGAGGTGTATGCTTGGAGGTGCGCCTCCAGGCGAAGTGTTCCCAAAACTCCCTAAGGCGTATGCCAGAGGCGTTGACACCTCTGAGGCATACGCCTCCTCTTCATCCTCCTCCTAACCCCCCTCCTCTTAAGGAGGCTTACGCCTCTTGCGTTCTAAAACACACCTCATGCCTCTAGGTAGTGGAACGCCTCGCGTCACCTCTCCACGTTTTAAAACTGTTTCACAGTTGTGCTTAGGTAGTTTGAACCAGTAGAGAGAAGGGAGAAAGAAGAAGAAGAAGAAGGAAGAACAGTCGAATCTGATAGCTAAACCCTATCAGCCGACCATAATTTAGATTAGCATCTAATTAGTTGTACAAAGACTAAACTGCCCCCACTTAAGTATGGGACAAGAAGTCTCTATTAAAACTGCCACATAAACGCATAACTTAACAAAAATAAAATGACTAAGGTCTTTTGTTTGAAAATGGTTTTGCAGAAAGACCTTAGTTTATCAATCCCCAATTTGTCACTACCAGTTATGACAATATCATCCACATAGACCACTAATAAAATCTTTCCGGCTTCTGAATCATAGCTGAACACAGAGTGGTTAACCTGACATTGTTTCATTCCAAAATTCTTCACCACTTCACTAAACTTCCCATACCAAGCATGAGGAGATTGTTTCAACCCAAAAATTGCCTTTTTCAATCTGCACACCTTACCATCCTCCCCTTGAGCAACAAACTCAGGTGGTTGCTCAACATATACCTCCTCCATAAGGTCACCATGAAGGAAGGCATTTTTAATGTCAAGTTGAAACAAGGGCCAATCATACATAACTACTAGGGAAATTAAGACACGGACAGAGCCAATCTTAGCCACTGTAGAGAAGGTCTGCATATAGTCCACCCCATACAATTGTGAATAACCTTTAACAACAAGTCTGGCCTTCAAACGCTCCACACTACCATCCGGCAAGTATTTAACAGCATACACCCATTTACAACCCACAATATGCTTACCAGGAGGAAGAGTAGTGAACTCCTGCCTGCCGCCACCCAGGTGAGCTAAGAGCCTCTCGGACATTCTTAGGTATAGAAATAGATGACAACAGTGAAACAAACTGGCGATGTGAAGTAGAAAGGCGAGAGACTGAAACAAAATTGGAAATGGGATGGAGGGTACAACTACGTTTACCATTCCGTAAAGCAATGGGAAGATCAAGTCCTGAAGGTTCTGGGACAGGAGCAACAACAGGATCCACAAACAAGGTAGAAGCTGGAGGAGGAGCCGGTGTCTGTCGATGAGTATACACGTGCCGGATCGGTGGTCGTTCAGTAGGGATCTGCCCTGGAGGAGGTGAAGGGTTAGCCCCAACTGGAACAACCGGAATGGGATCACGAACTGGAAGAGGAAGAGGAAGAGGAAGCAAAGGTGGAGATACCAATACTTCAGGTCCCAAGAAGAAAGGGACAGAATCAAAAAAGGTGACATCAGGACAGACATAGCACTTCCGAGTAATGGGATTGTAACATTTATACCCTTTGTGGGTCCGAGAGTAGCCAAGAAAGACAAAATAGAGCGTGCATCCAGCTTGTTTATCCCATTATAAGACTTTATTTTAATCAGACCCCAAACATCTGAATGAACCAAAGCAAAAGGACTCAACATACGACTATCAACTCTAGGACTGAAGGGAACCCGACGATATTTCCCATACTGACACAACTCACACTGTAAAGACGACAAATGACTCAAAGACGGACCAGTATCTTGAGTGCCTTGAGAGATGGATGTCCCAGTCGACAATGCCATTGTATAGGAGTGAGTGAATTCCGAAGTGCAACTGACGATCCACCACCGTCAAGGTAATACAATCCATCGGCCTCATGCCCCCACCAATCTTCTTCCCCGTCTTGAGATCCTAAAAAATACAAAAGGAAGGGAAAAATGTAATAGAGCAATTAAGAGTCTTAATTAATTTACTGACAGACATAAGATTGACTGGAAATTTAGGTACATATAGAACAGATGATAAAGAAAGAAAAGTCGTGTCAACAATACCAACACCACTGATGAGAGAAGAGGAACCGTTGGCAAGGGTAACAGTTTGAGATGTGGAAGTTTCAGAGATGGAAGACAACACACCTGGAGTCCCGGTCATATGATCAGAGGCTCCAGAGTCAATAATCCAAGGAGAGGGTTTGGATACTAGACAAGCTTTTTAGACAGTTTTGTATGCCCTCAGCTTCAATCCGATTTGATGTACTTTTGTTATTTAGTGGAAATAAATAAAAGTGCATGTTTGATTCATGTTGTTTGGTTTAATTCTGTGTAAGACCCTAAAACTAGACACTTATAGAGACTCGTGTTAGTTTTAAATATTCACAGCCATTGGATAAGTCTGGGGAGATTTATCCTGCCAAGGCTGATACTGGTGTGCCACCAAGTGTTGGGATGGCCTGTCTCAGCCACCAGGGTAAGACCCGAAGCACATGCAGTATGGGATTACTTGAATCCTTGAACCGGACCAGATTTCCAGTATTGCCCTGGACCTTGGAGACAGATGGGAAAAATTGGAAAGTTACACCTGACCCCTAGACTCGATTATGACATTTCACTAGGTGTCGGATCGGGCAGTCTTTGATATGCCATTCAGTGAGATCCTTAGATGGGGGTCAAAACCTGGGTATGTTGGGACAGCCTGAGAATTCACCTGAGTGGGTGAGCATAGTGACAGGATCAGCCCCTTTGTCGGACAAAGGGTAATGATCGGGAAAGGCACTCTCTCTAATGGAAACCAAACTACCGGCAATTGATTTCAATCGTTGGAAATTTGTTTTGCAAAATTAATATTTATATATATATATATATATATATATATATATATATGTACGGTTTCAAAATGTTTGCAAATGGTTTTAATTCCCGGGATCCATGTGAGAGGAGAGTGCGGCACTGTTCCTTGCAGCCGAGGGAGAGGTTCTCTCTTGTCGGGCAGTGCTTGATCATTAAGGGCTGAGAGGTTAAGTGTAAGACCATTTAGGATAGTACCTGATGGGCTAATCTTGCACCTGCCCACAGTCCCTGGGTTTTTATAAGATGGCTTGGCCCAGGGACCACTTAATGTAAGTGTTGGGCCCGTAGGGTCCATATGATGGGCTCAGGGGTTTACTGAGTTTTTCAGTGAATTCGGCTGGGCCTTGTATTAAAGGCTAGGCCGAACCCATGTGGCTGGTGTGTAGATCAATGCTTGGGTCCCACGCCATACAAAGAAGCCCAACTAGGCAGCAAATTGGAAAGTAATTAAACACTGAACACTTAATGGGCCAAAAGCCCATTTCGAGGTGGGCTGATATGATCACCCATATGGGGCGAATCTGAGATTAATGTTAGCAAAAGGATAAGGCCTTTAACCTTATCCACTCTAGGAGACCAAATTCAAATTAGATTTGAATCTGGTAACCTCCTGATAAGATCAGGAGTAAGCTAACTTAATCTGCAGATAGGATTAAGATTATCCCCTATCCAAATACTGATTTGGATTGGGATAACTCCTAATTAGGAGTTTTCTTAATCAAGAAGAAAAGAGGAAAAACAAGAGGTGGAGAAATATCAGATTTCAAACCACTTTTTGATACACAAGGGATACCTCCTGCGAATTGAGATCAGATCTCAATTGTACTCCAAAGAGAAGAGAAGCAAGTTCAGCCATCTTCGTCCCAGGAGTTCTCCTCCAGCCGCCACCGTTCCCTCTTGCAAGATTCGATCTTTGCAGCAAAAGGAAGTCAAGAAATAAGTTCTTGACATCAATCTTGCAAGAAAGACTGAAAAGACTTAGTGTTCAGTGTTTCCAGAGGGTTCTTGCGAAGGATCCAGTGTGTAGGACACACCCTGCTGGTTCTGTTCCATCCACAGTTGTGTCATCTTCAGCAGGAACGGATCTTGGTGTATTCTTTGGGCGTGAACACCGACTTTGGGAGATACTGCTTCTCCGGATCAGGTATATTCCTCCCTTTTACCTTTTGGTTCAGATCTGGTTCGATTATGGTTCAAGTAAGATCCTTGAATATGGTATTCTAAATTTAGGGAATACGATTCCCAGTTGGAAGAAGGTAGGAAAATTTTTGAAATTCGCCCACCCATTCCACAACCTTTTGGCGTCCATTAGATGGATCCTACCATTCTTTCAAAGCTATACCTGAGTGTGCAAGGGTGGCTGTCGTATGCTGTGAAGTAGCCTAGATGAACCTCTCATACTCACCATGCAGTACACTCACCATCTCCTTCCCGGAAACAAATGTAGATGTGGAAGGTATTAGATCTGCCTGTTGGTTATCACTGACATCAACCCCACCAGCTACTGCATGATTAGCCCATGTAGAAGGTGGGCAATGAAGATCATAACAGAAATTCACCGAATGTTCGTCCCTGCCACAATGGGTACACATCCTAGTAGATTTACTTTTTCCTTTACCATGGCCTCCCCGTGAGTCACGACCACCTCCACGACCAAATATGGAACCACCTCGACCTCCCCAGAGGCATGTCCTCCCCCTCTAGTACCACGTCCACCTCCTCTGGCTATCACAAATGTTGATCTATCAGACGGTGTAGAATTCTCTGTAGATCCCAAAGAAATCCTGCAAAGCCATGCAAAAACTTTCTCAAGTGTAGGAAGAGTAGAGCCTCCCAATATTTGGGCCCTAACTGGTTCATACTCTGACTTTAAACCCACTAAGAACCTAGTGCCATCCAGTTGCTGCCTCTGTTGTTGTTGAACCTTAACATCTTGAGTGAGGGGATGATAAACATTGAATTCATTTCTGAGGTTCTTCATACTAGCATAGTACTCTTCTAGGGTTTTATTCCCTTGTTGTAGATCAAAATACTCGTGATAGAGCTGATATACCCTTGTAGTATTATCCTACCCAGACTAAAGCTTCTTGGCATGTTCCCATATGTCCTTAGCTATATCTAAGAACATAAAGTTGGCACTTATTTTGGGTTCTATACTATTCCATAACCATGTCATCATTTGGGCATCTTCCTATTCCCAGTCATCAAACCCTGGAGAGTCAGCTAATGGTTTATCTTCCTTCACGTGTTTCACTTTCCTCTTTGCCTTGAAGAAAACTTCCACCGACTTGGCCCATGGCACATAATTCTCACCATTAAGTTTAATGGAAGTCATATGCACACCCAAATAGTTAGAGGGGATCATCACACTCGGTTTCTGATCACTAGAACCATCTCCCATTGCTTCCATTATGTCCCCCCACTGCTATCTCTAATGCAGAACTCTCAGTCACCAACCAAATACTGCTGTCAAGGCAACACTACAGCACACTGATAACAATCTCACAACTAGTCACAATCAACACTTGATGTAGAGTAACATTCAGGTTAAGAATTGGATGTTTTAACCAGATTTGGCTACCATCCAGATTAAGAACATTGATGAAGGCTACTAGGCTGAGGTATTTGGCAACTTCTTTCGGCACAAAAAAAAAATTCTGTTCACACCACTACTGACACCCCAGAAATATTAGGCACCATTACAACAACACAACACTCAAGCAACCACACAAAAATTTTGTTTACACCACTGCTAACAACCCAGAAATAGTAGTCACCATGACAGCAATGTAACCACTCGAGCAACCACACACAAACCCTCTTGAAATGGTTCAGTAGAGAGTAAACACCACAAGCACCACCACACGACTAGGGCTGTCACACATGGTAACAGAAGTATTAGGTTGATATCCTAGGGCTGCCACACCTTCCTAATACTTGTAATAGGGATTGCGGCAGTCCTAAAAAAAATAAATAACAGATGCAGCAGCTTTCAGATTGTGTACCTCAGATTCGCAGCCCAGAGAAGAAAAAAAAGAAGAGGGAGAAAGAACTTGAAGTCGCAGCCTTCTTCTCCTTCGTTTATGGCTCTGATACCATGTTTGACAGCTGTGCTTAGGTAGTTTGAACCAGTAGAGAGAAGGGAAAAAGAAGAAAAAGAAGAAGCAAGAAGAAGAACAGTCGAATCTGATAGCTAAACCCTATCAGTCGACCATAATTTAGATTAGCATCTAATTAGTTGTACAAAGACTAAACTGCCCCCACTTAAGTATGGGGCAGGAAGTCTCTATTAAAACTGCCACATAAGCACATAACTTAACAGAAATAAAATGACTAATCTACCCTTATTCGGCTAGATCTAACAAAAAATTGGTTGGAAGACTCCTTTATCTATGTCTCACTCACCCTGACATCTCTTATGTTGTTAGTGTTGTCAGCATACATGCATTCTCCTAGAACCACTCATCTATTGGCTGTGGAAAGAATCCTTGCTTACTTGAAGAAATGTCCAGGTCGGGGAATACACTTTAGAAATAATGGTCATACGAAAATCGATGTGTATACTGATGCTGATTGGGCTGGATGTGTTGATGATAGAAGATCGATTTCAGGATATTGTGCTTTTGTTGAAGGTAACCTTGTGTCAGGGCGTAGTAAGAAGCAAAATGTTGTTGCCCGTTCAAGTGCTGAGGCAGAATACAGGTCCATGGCCCATGGTGTGGCTGAAGTGTTATGGCTGAGATCTCTTCTCGAGGAACTAGAGATTGAGTATGAGAAACTGTTGAGGTTGTATTGTGATAACCAAGCTGCTATCAATATTGCTCATAACCCCATCCAGCATGATAGAACTAAACCTATTGAGGTTGACCATCATTTCATCTGCGAAAAAGTTGCTTCTCAAGATGTTTGTTTGCCCTATGTCACCTCTGATATGTAGTTTGCTGATCTCTTCACCAAAGCAGTCACCAGAGTCAAATTGGAATGACTTGTGTAAATTGGGAATGATGAATATCTATTCCCAACTTGAGGGGGAGTGTAGTGATACAATGGACCAGACATGATGTTCCTTTTTATGTAGTCCCATAAGTTCAGTTCTTATTTCTTATTTCTTGTCTTTATGCTTGCTTACTTGTACTATTGTAGGTAGCAGGGCATTTTGGTCCTTTTACCTAATGTTATGTTGAACATATAAATAATACTGCCTCGGGTGGCAGTAAGTAATTTTTCGCCCATCACTCTCTTGCTCTTCCTCTGCTCTCTTTTCTCCTTTTCTTTCTCCTCTTCTTCTCTTCTCTCTCCTTTTGATTTCTGTTTTCTTTTGTACCCAGAAGTTCTGCTAACAGCAGTAACTTCAAGTCTCCTCTTGCTTTCTCTCTTCTAAACCCTAATTCTTGCAAGAAGGTCTTTTGTCCCGTTCAAGGTAGAGGTTAATAGAAAGAGAGTAACTCCTTTTAAAGACTCAGTTAAAGGAAGACGACCGAGCAGATTCATTTAGAACAAGATTCGAAAGGAAAAAGATGTCATTTACTATAAAGGGAAGAAGCACAAGGTTATTGATAGAATGCAATCAAGATATCCACATTTGACATGACCCAAAGAACTGGTAACAGTGCAATTGATTCTGGTGGATGCGATCAAAATAGGAGAAAATCAGTGGACTTAGAAGTTGCAACTCCAGAGGGGAGCTCTGGTGAAGCGATTAGAAATTCTAGTAACAGTGTGGATGATTTTCATCATTGCGGTCAAAAAAGTAGAAACAATGCTAGAAGAACTCAGAAATGCAACTCCAAAGCAGACCTCTGTTTCAACGTCTAAGGCACCTTTTCTTATTGAAAATAAAGCCACGCATAATGCAGATAGGGAGATGCACAAAGAAGCAGAGAATGGCCTGATGGAGAGGGAGAATAACTCGAGTAGGTTTGTTGTTGCTGAAATCAGTTCCCCATTCCAGATTAAAGACGATGCTGCTGAAAATTGTCCTTTCGTGGAGGTGGTGATTGGGAAGATTTAAATGTGATTGAATCTATGACATCGAAAAAGTATCAAGGAGCCTGAGGCGTGCCTAAGCACGCAGGTGAGGCGCATTTTAGGCTAATGTTCAGGCATGCCTTGCCCGAAGCTTCGAGAAAACCCATTTGCTAATGTTGTTCATTCATTCATCTTAATAAAATATCTTCTTAAAACACAATTAAAATTATAAAATCATTATTTTCTGTGTGAAAATTAAAAATTTAAGACCCTAACATGGGACTTCTTTGGGTGTGCCTCAAGGGGTGTGGCACAAAGGTGGCTCATAGAATCAGGAATGTAATATGTTATACATCACATTAGCTACTTGAAGTAATGCAATTGAGGAAAAGAAAAAAGATTGTGAGTTTAACATGCTTGAAAATGTTTTATATGTTTAATTTTATTTTCAATTGAGAAACATGTTTTATATGTTTTATATTTTATCTTAATATTATGTTTAATACTTTATGATTTTTTTGCATTTTTTTTCAATTTTTTTAATTTTCTGACATTTTTTTTTGTTTACCTTTTTTTGTATTTTGCGCCTTGTGCCTCAGGCGCAAATTGGCTCCTGCGCATTTTTAGTGCCTTGTGCTTTTAAAACACAGGCTTGGAGTGGTTGGGCCCAGGTCTACAAAGAACTATAAAATGGTGTATAAAAGAAGGAACAATAAGATTATTAAACCAACAGATAATGTTCTTGATAACGAGAATTCTTAGGGTGCCTCAAAGCCAGGTAAGCACTTAGGGACTGGTCATTATGAGGATGTTTTTGAGAAGGTTTCCAATTCTATTGTAAGAGACACTGATAATAGTATCGGAAAGAAGGTGGAGAAAACCAGAAATGTTCTTATAGAGGCAGGCTATAAAGGACATAGAAATTAGTAAATGCTTGATTTTGTTCTTCTGGGGAGGTGAGGAATTCACCAAAAAAGACTCTGAGGAGTTTGAGACAGAGAAGAAGGACGAAAGATCAAGGAAAAGGGCGTTTGGAGAAGGGAGATGGGATGGAGATGGCAACTAGGAGGAGGTGTTCGTTAGGGAAGATTAGTTCTCATTCTTCTAGTTTTTATCTTTGTGTTGTAATTGACCTTTTTGATGTTGGTATAGGATATGGTACCGAAGGAGTTAATTTTGTTGTTCTTTTTTTTTAAGTCTTTTGTTGGTTGTTTTAGTGTAAGTGTCTAAGTTAGTCTTATCTTCTTTCGGGTGATTTCTATCACCTTCCTCTATATTTTCTTTTTATTTTAATGAAATTTCTGTTTACTTTTCAAAAGAAAAGAAAATATTTTTATACCCCTTTCAGGAATATTTGGAACATGGCACTATCCATCAAACCTCATGTACTTACACCCCTCGTCAAAATGGGGTGGCTAAGAGAAAGAACTGCCATCTTTTAGATTGGTCCCTTTGACACAATATGAGTGTAGTCAAACATTTTTGGACTGATGTTGTGTTTATATCTTGCTTCCTTATTAATTGGATGCCCATGTCTATCCTTAAAGTTCATTATCCCTTCTTTGTTTTGTTACCTACCTTATCTCCTCTTCCTCTCAATCCCAAGGTTTTCAAGTGTCTGTGTTTTGTTCATAATCATGGACCAGGAATGGACAAATTAGATGCACAATCCACTAAGTGTATCTTCCATGACTATAGGATCCAAAAGTGTGCAAGTTTTATAACCCCAGTTCCCGACGTTCTTTTGTATGTCTCAATGTTACATTCTTTGAGTTAGTTCTGTTTTTCTTTAGGTCAGATGTCTCTCCTCTTTCTCCACCTCCACTTCCAGTTCCTAACAAGGACCCCATTCTTCTCATTCCGATTGTGACCAAGTCTTTGCCACCGATGCAACTTTCCTTTGAACGACCACCTATCGAGCAAGTGTATACACATCGACATGCATAAACTCCTCCAGTTTCTTCATCATCAACAGATCTAGCAGTTGTTCTTGCACCAGCCTCGCCCCCTTGTCTCTGACCTTGACCTTCCCATTGCCTTGTGGAAAGCTAAATGCAGTTGTATTCCTCATCCTATTTCGAATTATGTTTTTGTGTCTCATCTTTCTACCTCCCATCGATAGTTTGTTTCTTAGTTGTCCTTTGTTTTTGTTCCTAAGGTTGTTTAGGAAGCCCTTAACTTTCTAGGATTGCACCAAACAATGGAAGAACTCTTAGCTCTATTGGTTGCCAGAGGTTACTCACAATCATATGACATTGACTACACAAAGACCTTCCCTCCTGTTTCTAAGATTGGCTCAGTTTGTGTTTTGATATCTCTAGCTACTATGTATGATTGGCCTTTGTTTCAACATGACATCAAGAACGCCTTTTTACATGGTGATCTTCTTGAAGAGGTTTATATGGAGCATGCACCAAAGTTTGTTGCTAAAGGGAATGATGGTAAGGTGTGTAGACTCAAGAAAGCCATTTATTGACTTACGTTGCGTTTGGCAAGTCTTTCCACGTGGGCTTCGGGCTGTTTAGAAGCCCCGAAGCTTGAATTCTAGGCTTTTCCCATTTGTCAATGGAAAGATCTATTGGGAAAAAGCTCCAGCCCATGAAAGATGCTTGCAGCCCGAATTTGGACTTTTTCAGGAAGCTTCAAATGAAGCTTTTACAATCTTTTAGCACCCCGCCTTCTTCGAATATGTGGCATGATGCACACACTTGGGAGAAAATAGGTTATTTTCACAAAAAAACTATTTGAATGTGCAAGTGGGACCTACCAATGATATGTGGGGCCCACCTTGGAAAATTTATATGGGCCAACATTAGGTATTATGTGGGGCCCACATACATGTCCACATATGGAACCACATGCATGTCCACCAATGGCATGTGGGGCCCACCTTGTAAAATGTATGTGGGCCCACATACATGTCCACACTATTAGACAGTCTATGCCCTTAGCTCCAATCGGATTAATGTGCATATCCATTTATTGTAAATGAATAAAAGTACATAATTGATTCATGTTATATTTGGTGTACTTCTACGTAATTACCCTTAAACTGGACACTTATGAGGCTCGTGTTAGTTTAGAATGCTCTCAGCTGTTGGATAGACTTGGGGAAGTTTATCCTGCCAAGGCTGACACTAATGTGCTGCCAAGAAGGTTGGGGCAGCCTGTCTTAGCTGCCAGGGTTAGACTCAAAGCACATGTAGTGTGTGTTTGTTTGAAACACTGAACCCGGAACCTTTTCCAGTTATGCCCTGGACCATGGAGACTGGTGTGCAAAACTGGAAAATTACACCTAACCCCTAGACTCGATTATAGTACTACACTGGGTGTCGGATTGGGTTGTCTTTGATATGCCAATTAGTGAGATCCTTCTAGGGTCAAAACTTAGGTACGTTGGGGCAATCTAAGAATTCACTCGAGTGGGTGATCATAGTGACAAGATCAGCCCCTCTATCGGACAAAGTGAATGATCGGGACTACACTCTCTGATGGAAACCAAAACTGTCGGCAGTCAATTTCAAACTTGTTTGATATTTGTTTTGCAAAATATATTTATATGAAAATTATATATATATTATGTTTTAAGAAAAAGGTTTGCAAAAGGTTTTAATTCCCGAGACCCATCCGAGCAGAGAGTGCAACACTACACCTAGCAGCTAGGGGAGAGGTCCTTCCCTGTCAAGCAATGTTCGATCATTAAGGGTTGAGAGGTTAAGTGCAAGAGACCACCATTTAGGGTTGTTTTACCTGATGGGCTATATCTCACTTAAGTCCATTGTCCTTGGGCCTTCATAGGATGGCCGGACTCAATGATCATTTAATGTAAATGTTGGGCCCATTAAGAGCCCATATTGACGGACTCAAGGGTTCACTGTACTTGACAGTGAATTCAGCCAGGCATTTTCACAAAAGGTTGTCCGAACCCATATGGGCTTATGTGAGGTCATTATTGGGGTCCCACGCCATACAAAGAAAGCCAAAAGGGCCAGCAACTATCTAGGGTCGTGAGCCACATGTTTAATGGGCCTAAAGCCCATGATTAATTAGATTAATCAAGTGGTCACATGACAACTTAAGCAGTCATGTGACATGGGCAAGTATGGGTATGGATATGGGTTTGAATCAGCAATTAGGATAAGAGGATAAGTCTTATCCACTTAAAGAGTCCAAATCCAAATAAAGATTTGGATTGGACTCCTCCTAATTGGATTAGGAGTGCTGATCCTTAGGGCTTATAAAAGGAGGGTGAACTACTCCAGTTAACACATCTGCTCTCAGTTCTCTCCTTCTGCTCTTGCTGCCCCACATACATGTCCACACATGGACTCCACATGCATGTCCACCAATGGTATGTCAGGCCAACCTTGTAAAATGTACGTGGGCCCCACATACATGTCCACATATGGACCCCACATACATGTCCACTAATGATATGTGGGGCTCACCTTGAAAAATGTATGTGGGCCCTACATACATGTCCACACATGGACCCCACATGCATGTCCACCAATGGTATGTCGGGCCCACCATGTAAAATGTATGTGGGCCCACATACATGTCCATCCATGGTGTGTGGGGCCCACCTTAAAAATGTATGTGGGTTCCACGTGTTAAATGAAAGGTTTGCTGGCCCATACACAAGACATTCATATATACATAACACATATTTTATCACATTACCAAACGGTCTTGAGCTTTTATGGTCTTTCCTGAGATCTATGAAAAATAATTTCAACCAAACAATCTTTCGTCTTCCAGGATCTATTTGCAAAAGCTCACCCTGTCTTTTAACTATTAGATCTTGTAACAGATCTTCTGGAAAAGACTTGCCAAGCAGGCACTTAAACAGTCTCCCCGTGCTAGTTGACCATTCAGTATTTAGCCATGACTCAAGTGTTGGGAAGATTTTACTAGTGATATATGTAGATGGCATTGTTATTACCAGTAGTGGCGGGTTGGGAATTGATAGGTTGGAGACTTTTCTGCTTGATCACTTCCAAACAAAGGATCTTTGTAAATTAATATATTTCTTGGGGATGGAGGTAGCAAGGTATAAGTACTAAACCAATTGGGTGCCAAACCAGTTAAAACACCCATGGAACCAAATGTCAACTAGAGTAGTGATGAAGGTAAGGAGAGTTGTAAATCACCCCTGCAATAATCTAAATTAAAAGAAAAGAAACAGGAGAAAAAAGAGATTGGAGAGAAGTGATAGAGGAAGAAGATAGAAGAAAAGGAAGAAGAAGAGATTAGTTCAAAACCTCTCTTCAGCCCCCAATGATCTCTTTTATTCTTTTGTTGTTAAAAAATAAGGACAATTACATGAGTACCCTTAGTAATGTGTCCATCACTAAAGACTACAATAATAAAAACAATAAGAAAAAGAGAAAACAGGCCCATAACTAAGGTTCACTACCTACTAACACAAGTCATAAACATAACTTAAAGAAAAACAAAGAAACTAAGTTCCATTCGACCCATTATCTCTACACTCCCCGTCAAGCTAAGCATTGATATCAATCATGCCGAACTTTCTTACACAATGTTGTAACTTTGCCCTCGGGACACCCTTGGTTAGAACATCTACTAACTATTGCTCTAAGGCAATTAAAGGAAGGTAAACTTCAAAGAAAACTACCCTTTCTCTTATAAAATGTGATCAACTTCAATATGTTTTGTCCTGTCATGTTGAACTGGTTTATGAGTCATTTTCATCGCAACTTGATTATCAAGTAAAGCATTAACGGCTTATCATGTGTAATACCCATCTCCTCTTCAAGACCTGAGCCATAACAACTTTGAAACTCCATGTGCCACTATCCTATACTCTACCTCAGCCAAAGACCTAGCTACTACTGAATTTTTCTTACTCATCCAAGAGACAATGTTCCCTGCAACCAAGGCACAATAACCCGATGTAGATCTCCCATCAACGATACTACCATCCCATCGACATCTGTGTAAGCCTCTAGCTCCATGTGTCTATGCCTAGAGAAGAGGATACCCTTTCCTGGAGTTCCCTTCAAGTAACACAAAACTCATTCTACAACAGCCATATGTGTGTCTTTAGGGGCATGCATAAACTGACTGATCACGTTAACAGCAAATGAGATATGTGGTCATGTTATGCAAAGGTACAACAACTTGCCAAAAGTCTCTAGAACACTCCCATGTCTACCAAAAGTTCACCATCATCAATTGAGAGTTTAGGTTAGCATAAATAGGCGTAGAAACAGGTTTGGCACCAAATTCTCCGTGAGAAGATCTAACGCATACTTCCATTGGGAGATGAAGATGCCATCTTTACACCTACCAACTTCGATTCCCAGGAAACATCCCAATTCCCCTAAATCCTTAATTTCAAACTTTTAGTTAAGGAATGTATTGAGTGCCTTAACTCCTTTGTATGACTCCCTATAACATCAATATCATCAACATAAACAATGAGCAAGGTAACCCAAGTGCCTTTCCTCTTCACAAACAAGGTATGGTTGGATTGTGTGTATGTACGGCCAAACTCAACAAGTGGAGCTCTGAATTTATCAAACCAAGATCGTGGGGATTGCTTGAGGCCATAAAGAGATTTCTTCAACTTTCATACCTTGCCCTGCATTTCCTTACAATACATACCCAGCATAAGTGACATATAAACCTCTTCAATCAAAGCCTCCATTTAAGAGAGCATTCTTCACATCAAATTGATATAAGGGCCACTCATAACTCACTACCAAGGATAACAGAACTCTCACTATAGTCATTCTTGCAACTGGTGAGAAAGTCTCCATATAATCAACTCCATATACCTGCATATAACCCTTGTACTAGACAAGCCTTATACCTCTTAATGGTTCCATCAACATGATACTTGATAGTGAACACACACTTACATCCCACTGGTTCCTTCCCATGAGGCAAATCCACAATATCCCAGGTATGATTTTTACAAAGTGCTTTTATTTTATTTCTCATAGCCTCCCTCCATTCTGGCTTAGACAAGGCCTCTATAATTGACTTGGGTTTAGGCCAAGAAGAAATAGAGGCTAAGAAAGAATAATAAGTTGGGGATAATGGGTTGTAAGACAGGTATTTGAAATACATTGTGTTGTACATTTCCTCTTACCTTTTCTAACAACAATAGGTAGGTTCAAGTCTAGTAAGGGAGGTTCTGAAGTAGGGGTTGAATGACTAGTACGAGAGAACAACTTGATCATGTCGTAGCCTTTATCTCTGGTGCCACATCTGAACTAGGATGAGTAATGATAATTGGAGGACTATTACGAGGAGGACGAGGAGGAGCAAGAATGGTAGAACTAGGAGACGAAGGCTCTACCACTAAAACAAAAGGAACCACAAGAGACTTAATCTCAAGATCAATAGGAGAAGGGAGAGGAAGTGGTGAAGAAAACAGTTCAACGAAATGCTCCCCCTCAGAAGAACAGTTCAACAGAATGCTCTTTCTCAAAAGAACAACCATAAAATGGAAGTGACTTTGCAAAGCTAACATCCATGGAGACAAAATGAGTTCCACTAGTGGGATCAAAACAGCAATAGCCCTTTTGTGCGGAGGCATACCCTAAGAAAATGCACTTCTGGTCCATAGGTTCAAACTTATGTCTCTGAGAACTAGGTACATGAACATAACACGTGCACCCAAAGACATGCAATGAATTAGGAAACAATTCACTCTTAGGAAACAAGACAACAAAGGGAGATTTGAATCCCAAGACTCGAAAAGGGTGTGGTTAATAAGGTAGGTAGTTGTCATCACTGCATCACCCCCAAAATCTCACTAGAACATGGTAAGGAAAAAGGATGCTCCTAGTTACTTCAACAACATGTCGGTTCTTTCTTTCGGCTACCCCATTCTGTTCTAGAGTAAGGGGACAAATTCATCAAATTGTTTTACAGGTTTAGGTACTTTAGAACAGGAACCGGAACTGTTGTGGCCACCGGTTTCCGGGTCGATGGTTGGACCGATTCAAACAGATGGTCCGTTCCAACAAAAAAATAAAAAAATAATAATTAAATAAAAAGCGGCCAAAAACGTTGAACCAGGAATAGGTCGACGATTCGATTACCTAGGTCAACGGATAGTTGACCAATTCAACAGTTTTTTGCTAAGGACCTGGTTTGGGATAAAACGGAACCGGTTTCCTGACCGATTCCCAGGCCTAACAGTCCAACCATCTGGGTCAACAGCAAATTGAAAACATTGGTTTCTACAATGTTTTGACAACTCACACGACTCACATGTAGACTTGACATCTTAGTTTCTTTAAACAAAACTAGAAACAAAACACTCAATGAAGAAAATGAAACATGACCCAAACGTTAATGACATAACATAATACAACTGTCTAACTCTAACACATTTGAGCCAAAAGTTGCTCTCGAAGTTGATACTTGACTTTATCCAAGCATGTCCAACAAGTATATCCCATTCACCTCATGGCCACTCCTAATCACCTTATGAGAGTATGTGTCCTGAAAAACACAATAAGAAGAGAAGAAGGTCACAATGCAATTCAAAGATTTTGTCAAATTACTAACTAAAGAAAATTAGTGTTTAATTTAGGAACATGAATGACTAAGGATAAGGTGAGGGTGTCTAAAGCTCTAATGTTTCCTTTGCCAAAGATGGAATCAAGAGAGCCATCAACAAAGATGTTCTTATCTCGACCAAATAAATGTTGATAAGTAGAAAATAAATGGAACACACTAGTCACATAGTCGGAGACACCATAATCAATTATCCAAGGGATCCTACGATTACCTAAGATAGAAGCATGATTCACAGTAGCACGAATACCTGAATGGGCATATGCGGAAGAAGAGGGAACAGTCTTTAATGAAGTAAGTGTTATAGTAGTAGATTCCAGGTGACTAATTATTCGGCCATACTTCTCATACTCAGCCCTGGTAGCAACTAGTTGCTCTCCCACCAACTTTTCACCACTATGCCCCTATTTACTTTCTAAGGTGGCTACATTTACATTTCCACTTTTCCCATTCTCATTCCTTTTTCCACTATTTACATTCTTGAGTCTAGTAGGTATCAGCTCTGGATGCAGCTTCCAACAAATGTTTTTAGTATGTTTAGGCTTCTTGTAGTATTCACAAACAACATCTCTCTTCCTAGTGTTGATCTTTAGTTTCATCCCACCCAACTGGGAGAACAGGAGGAAGTTCAACAGCTCCTACCAAAGGTTCCAAAACCTTATCCAACTCAAATCGCCCTTAATTATAATCAAAAGGCTACCCTTTGATCCCCAAGTTCCAGCTTCAAAGTGTCTCTAGGACCTGTAACTAGTTTTCTCCAATTGTTAAGGGTTTTCGGGGGAAAAAAAACCTACAAAAACCAGCCTTAGGCTTCTACTAGGGACGAAAATTTTCACAGAACCTCTTCAAAAAACCCTTCCAATTGGGCTACATACGCTGTTACCTAATCAGCCAATCAGTTCTCCAAACAATCTGTGTATGGGCAAAAAGAGAAGAAAGAAAAAGTGAGAACCTGCTCTGATACCAAGTTAGAAACCACACCTGCAATAATCTGAATTAAAAGAAAAGAAACAGGAGAAAAGAAGAAGATGGAAGAAAAGGAAGAAGAAAAAGAGAGAGTAGTTCAAAACCTCTCTTCAGCCCCCAGTGAACTCTTTTGTTCTTTTGTTATCAAAAAATAAGGATGACTACATGCGTGCCCTTAGTAGGACGTCCATCACTAAAGACAACAATAACAAACAGAAAACATGCCCATAACTAAGGCCCACTACCTACTAAAACAAGTCATAAACATAACTTAAAGAAAAACAAAGAAATTACGGCCCACTACAAGGAGTTTGAAGACCATGGAAGGTATAGGAGTTTGGTGGGTAAATTGAACTACCTAACCACTACTTGGCAAGATATCTCATTTGCAATTAGTGTGGTGAACCAGTTAATGTAGAATCCTCAAGTTCCAAATTGGGATGCAGTTCTAAGGATTGTAAGGTACTTTAAGGGAGCTCCAAGTCATGGCTTGTTATATAAGAAAGGAGGAAGCCTTGAGATAGAGGAATATACTGATGCTGATTGGACCGGTTCAATATTTGATAGGAGGTCCACTACAGGGTATTGTACTTTTTTGGGGGCAATTTGGTGACATGGAAGAGAAAGCAGAATGTGGTAGCAAGAAATAGTGCATAAGCTAAATATAGAGCTATGGCACACACAACATGTAAGCTTGTGTGGTTGAGGAACCTCTTACTATAGATCAGGTAAACAATTGATACCCTTGTGAAGCTATATTGTGACAACCAAGCTACAGTCTACATTTCTTCCAATCTACTTTCCATGAGAGAACAAAACATATAGAAGTTGATTGTCACTTTGTGAAAGAGAAGGTGCTCCGTGGAGTGATAAGTACAACATTTTTAAACACAAGAAGTCAATGGGCAGACTTATTCACCAAAGGGTTGAATTGGGGAAGAGTGGATTACATATGCAACAAGCCGGGACTATATGACATATAATCACCAGCTTGACGGGGGAGGGTTAGAGTCAGCTATATAGGTTGACGTAACCAGATTCTTAATAGATTGAAGGTTGAAAATTGTAAGAGTTGACTGTAAAGGGGTCGAATCAGCCTTACTCTTATTTTTCTTCTCTTCTCTTCCTTCTATTCTCTCTCTTCTCTCTTTTTCTCTGTTATTCTAGAACTAAAACCAGTACAAATCTAAATTTTATCAAATATGAACCAGTGAGAGCATAATACTAGGTGGGTCTGCCCTTCCCTCTCTTGAGGTGTTTGCCCATCTTTAGAGGATTTCTATTGGACCTACAGAAAACTCAACTTTATCTAATGGGTCTGCTTTGGCAATGACAAGAGGGGGAGGTCATGGAGGTAGAGGGCGAGCTCAAGGAGTTCAGCTAGGTCATGGTGGTGGTAGTGGTCCCATGTTCAATCATGGAGGTGGGCGCATTGGAGGTCAAAATTTGAAGGGCAGCTTGTGGTAGAGGGCATAGTAATTGTTCGAGGAAGTGAACGTACTATAGAATGGGGGAGACAATAAAATTTTGTTATGATCGACATGTTCCACCCACAACCTAAGCCCATCATGCAATGTCTAGTGATGGTGGTATGAGAGATGAAATTCAACACATTGATCATACACCTACATCTACAGATGCCTTCGAGAAAGAAATAACTACCCTTACCCACTCAGAAATGGCTTATCTAGCATCCAAACCTTCCCATTAGATTATCGACTTCCGATAATATGACCAAGACTCCAGGTGTGTTTTCTTTTCTTTCTCAATCTTGTACATCTCACACAGTTACTCTTGCTAATGGCTTCACATCTTCTATTTGTGGCATTAGTAATGTTAACATAGATTCATTACCCTTGTCTTTAGTTTTGTATGTTCCTAAATTCCCCTTTAACCTTATGTCTATTAGTAAATTGACCAAGCCTCTTAATTGCTCTATCACCTTTTACCCTTCTTTTTATGTTTTTCAAGCTCTCAAGACAGGGATGGAGATTGGTGGAGGGCATAAAGTTGATGGACTATATTATCCTGATGGAGTTGGTTCGTCAACAACTCTTCAAACATATCTTTCTCTCTAGTGGCACTACAGGCTTGGTCATCAATCTCTTAAGGCACTTAAATTACTTGTTTCGTCGTTGAGTTGTCTTTTTACTTTGGAATGTAAGTTGTGTTAGTATAGGAAACATCATTGTCTTCCCTTTAGTCCTAGGGTTGGTAATTGTATGTCGAATCCTTTTCTTTAGTCTATTCAAACATTTGGGGTCCAAATAAAATAGTTTCATACAATGGTTACAAGTATTTTGTAATTTTTGTTGATAATTATTCAAGGATGACATAGCATTATCTTATGAAAAAAAGGAGTGAAATCTTTTCCATTTTCAAAAAGTTTCATGATGAAATTTGAACTCAGTTTGTTATACACATTAAAATTCTTCATTCTGACAATGGTCAAGAATATTTCATCAAAGCACATGTACTTATACTCCTTAACAAAATAGGGTCGCTAGGAAAAAGAATCGGCCATCTATTAGAGGCCGCTCGATTCCTTTTGCACCATATGAATGTACTGATTGTTTTTGGAGTGATGCAATGCTTACATCTTGCTTCCTTATTAATCGGATGCCAATGTCTATCCTTGAAGGTCATTCTCCCTTCTCCGTTTTGTTCCCCACTTTGTCTCCTTTCCCTCTCACTCTAGGGATTTTGGATGTATGTTTTGTTCATAATCTTGGGCTTGGGATGGACAAATTAGATGCACGATCTACTAAGTGTGCTTTTCTTGGCTATTCCAGTACCCAGAAAGGGTATAAGTGTTATAATTTCAGTTCCCAACATTCTTTTGTTTCTCTAGATGTTACTTTCTTTGAGTTTCATTGAGGTGCTCAGCCCCACCTCCACTTCCTGTTCTAGTTGAGGACCCCATTCCACTTCCAATTGTAACCAAGCCCTCATCTCTAGTGCAGCTTCCTGCTAAACAACCACCAATCCGGCAATTGTTTCTACACCAAATTCACCCTCTCTCTCTGACCTTGACCTTCCAATTGCCTTGCGAAAAGGTAAATGCAATAACAGTCTTCACCACATTTCTAATTATAATTCTATATCTCACCTTTCTATTCATCGATAGTTTATTTCTCTACTATCTTTTGTTTTTATTCCTAAGGATGACCAAGAAGCCCTTACCTCTCCAGGATGACACCAAACAATGGAAGAACTCTCAGCTCTGGCTCATAATCATACATGGAACCTCACCACTCTCCCTCCTAGCAAGCATGTTATAGGGTGTAAGTGGGTACACACTATCAAGTATTTACCAGATGATAGTGTAGAGCGGTTGAAAACTTAGTTGGTTGCCAAAGGTTACTAACAATTGTATGGCATTGACTACACAAAGACCTTCTCTCTTGCTGCTAAGATTGACAGATCGTGGTTTGATATCTCTAGCTACTATGTATGATTAGCCTTTGTTTCAACTCGACATCAAGAATGCCTTTTTACATGGTGATCTTCTTGAGGAGGTCTATATGGACCAAGCACCAGGGTTTGTTGCTCAAGGGGAGGATGGTAAGGTGTGTAGACTCAAGAAGGCCATTTATGGACTTAAACAGTCTCCCCATGCATGGTTTGGCAAATTCAATGAAGTGGTAAAAGAATTTGGCATGAAACAATGTTAGGTTGATCATCTAGTATTTATCCATGATTCAAGTGTTGGGAAGATTTTATTGGTAATATATGTAGATGACATTGTTATTACCAATAGTGATAATTTGGGGATTGATAAGTTGAAGACCTTTCTACTTGATCACTTCCAAACAAAAGATCTAGGTAAATTAAAATATTTCTTGGGGATAAAGGTAGCAAGGCCTCAGCATGGTATTAATTTGTGCCAAAGGAAGTATGGTCTTGACTTATTAGAGGAGATAGGATTGTTTGTTACCAAACCAGCTAAAACACCAATGAAGCCAAATGTCAAGTTGAGTAGTGATGGAGGTAAGGAGTTTGAAGATCCTAGAAGATACCGGAGGTTGGTAGGTAAGTTAAACAATATGACGATTACTCGGTAGACATATCGTTGTAATTAGTGTAGTAAGTCGATTTATGCAGAATCCTCGGGTTCCACAATGGAATGCAATTCTAAGGATTGTACGATACTTGAAGGGAGCTCTAAGCATGGTTTGTTATACAAGAGTAGAGGTCTGAAACCAGTACAGATTATATCTGTAACACTAGGAAATAGGTTCCTACCACAATTGTTCCCAAAAGTTATTGCATTTCAAGTTTTCAAAATTATAGAATCTCTAATGAGACTCCTAAAAATTAAATAGCCCCTTTAAAATTATGAAAAACACTATTAAGAAGACACTAACAAACTAGGAAATTAAATTTGAAAGAACTAAAAATACTTAAGTCTAAATCATCTATAAATTACAAAGTTACCACTGGATGATAGATAGGAGAAAACTGATTTTCATCTAGTTGTCAGATTTATTTTACTTTTCCATGTAGGAGTGTGTTCTGTAGCATTGCTCCTTGCAAGATGCCCTTTGGTTGAGAATCAACCTCTCTCATGTATGTGTTTTGTACACACTTATAAACCTTCAAACTTCAATATAATAAGAAGAATAGAAAATATCAGAAAGAAGAGGAAAGAAAATTGATGAGAAGAAAAGCAGCAAATAGAGGCTATAAACTGTCTGCTCTTATTTACGATGGGTTACAGGAAGTAAAAAAAAAAAAGAAAAAAAACACTAAATAGTCATAACTAATGACAAAAGGCCCATACAACCAAACCAGAACGTTTGCATGAACACCCCACCTTTGGAAGGGCCTTGCAAGTGAACTCATGGCTGGCCCGTCGGACTCAGCTACAATGTGAACCAAGCATATTCACCAAAATGCTTGTCATGTTGTCTCTCCAAATTACAAAATGCTTCTATACAACAGTGATCCAACCATATAAAACATCCAAAAGGGGACTATAGCACTTGTGTTTTCCCAATTTATACATAATTTATGACCCATTGTTTATTGTATCTTCTCCAGTTAACATTAAAATCAGGACAATAAAGAAAAATTAGTGTGGTCATATAGCAAGTAGGCAGAGGCTGTGAGTTTAACTTATCGATTGTAAATTGCAACTCAACATTTTAAATTCTTATGCTTGTATCTCTCTATGAATTTTATGAACAATATTAAAAGCATTGTGACTAATATTTACAATAAAAAATTATTCATGTGAAATGCATCCAAGAGTCCAACTTTTTTAGGTTTACCGAGTTGGACTGTTAGACATATCACATTCTGGTTCTTGTGTCCATATCCATGCAACACTGAAGAAAAAAACATATATAACCTAAAATAAGAAAGACAATAATCCATACAACAAAAATTAAACATTTATGGTTTAACTCTCATTATATACCAATTAGTTGGAGAGACCCCTCATCTTGAGGAAACTTTGTTCGTAAACAGCAAAAATAGATTAGAACTCTTCTGCTAGGCTGCTTAACAATACTACCTGGAATATAATGCCAAAAAGTGCAGTGCTTCAGAAACGTAAAACACTTACCCGCATTCGTTGCTCTATTTCCAATTGCAATGTCAATTCTTCAACTTGCTTTTCCAACATATCTTTAGCAGCCTTCAGAGCACCAGCTTCCTTAGCAGCCTGTGTATATAGTCAGGACATCTTTTTCTTGATAAATTAGTCAGGACATATTATATATAAATTATTTAGAAAGTATCCACAAGAAATGAAACTTATCGATTTAAACAGCCATAGGGCTGTGGTGATTATAAGAGATAGGAGAGTATTGAATTGTATTACTATAGTCCCTGTTGTATCCTATGTTGTTCATTTCATGATCTTTTATTTCAGCCTTGTAAGGGAATTCATGTTCATATCTTATATACTTTAATATGTATTGACTCTTTGGGCGTTGAGGGGGGCGGGGGGGTCATCCTCTTGATACCCCTTTTATTCAGTTTCCCTCATATTTTCACTTTCAACCCTCTAGTCAGCACTGTTGATCTCCCTCGTTCCTGATTTGTTTGGACTGAAACTTTAGATTAGGTATCGCCCTAATCATTTGAAACAGATAGAAGAGTCAGATTTTGATTAAGACTTGATACAGGTTGTCTTAAGTCTCATCTTCTGCTGTGATTTTGGGACACAATATATTGCTATTTTGATAAATCAGATTTTGTTTCGATATCAGATCAGATTTCAGACTGGTTTACTTCAAGATAGCCTCAAGTTGCCTGATAAGATAGAAGCCATTCCTGCTAAACTTAATGGAGCCAACCATGGAACGTGGAAATTCGGTTTTGACTATTTTGTTTAAGGAAAAGGCCTAAAGGCTATTTGAATAGATTGGTTACTCAGCCTAGTGAAACAAAATGCAGACTTATCAGCAATGGATCTTAGATAATGGTAAACTGGTTTCCCAGATTCTTGTCTCAATCAACTCTAGCATTGCAATAACTATGAGGGGGATGTGCACTATCTATGACATATACCCCTATTTATAGAAGTTGATCATCAGTCTAACATGTCGCGGCAATATCAGATTGATTCAGAAATATTTTCTTTTGCCAAGGAGATAAGAAAATTCAGTAGTATTATGCGGGTTTTCTTGATTTCTAGGCAGAATATGAACCGGTACATATAGATCCCTCTATTCCAACAAACTGTGTTAAGTACCTATGGAAGCATTTTTGTGAAACAGAAGGTAAATTGGTTCCTTAAGAGACTCAAACCATAATATGAGATTATTAGATCCATTCTTATCAAATAATCAGACATTAGAAGTGTTTCCTACATTTAAACTATTTAATGCTATAGTTTGAGTTCATTTCAGAACACAAGTATCCTCCATTCAGATTTAGGGGGAGAATATACAGTAGAAATCACTGATTGCAGTTTTAGATGAATTCCTTGTGAAGAGAAAGAAGAAGAAGATGAAGAGTTTCAGCAGTAGAGAGAAGAGAGGAGAAGAAAAGGAGTGGGATGTCAAACAGAATTGAATTAGTTCTGGCCGCCAACCCCTCTTTGTATTATATACTCAAATTAAAAGAATAAGAGATAACAAGAATGACCTTAGCAGGGCAGCTACTTTAGTAGCTAAACAGTCACAACTTAAAAAACATAAACTAATGGGCCTAAAGCCCAATAACTTCCTAACTTAACAACTTAAAAATAAAAGATAAATAACTGGGCCCAATAACTAGAAATCGGCCCAACTCAACATATACTAATGGAGAATTTCAATCTAACTTAAAGAGCAACAAGAATGGACATACTATTAGTACGGTGCAGACACTGTAGCAAGAATCTCATGTCCCAACTTCATTTGGGTAGAAACAGCCAATACAGCTGTGTACTTGATGAACTATCATCCTACTACTATTCTTCAAAATACTTCCCCTTTCCAAAATTTGTTTGGTTGTTCTCCTAATCTTTCTCGTCTACATGTGATTGGTTGTCTCTGTTTTGTTCAACTTCCCCCACATGAACACACTAAACTTTCAACTAAATCTACTTTATGTGCCTTAGTGGGATATAGTATTGATCATAAGGGTTTCTTGTGTTATGATCCTTCTCTTCATCAAATATGTATTTCACATCATGTTGTGTTTCTTGAATATATCTCCTTTTCTTATGGTATTGCCTAGTTGTTTACTCTTATTTCTTTTTTGTAAAGTTTTGACTCACAATATATTCCAGGCTCATAGCCCATACACCTAACTCCCTTCAACCTACAAAACCTGATAAACAACCTTAACCTCTTTTTTTTTATTTTTCTTGACAATGGAATAGTTCTGGCAGTGCCAGATTCTATTAATATTTATAGGGCGTCTAAAATAAAAGGGAAAAAGACCCTTGTGCCACTGCTGTAAATAAAGTACAATAACAGAAAATAAAAAAGACTTTAAACCGACCAAACAGACCCTAACAAGACAAAATAATAAACAAGAAATAAAATAAACTATTTCAACACTCCCCCTCAAGTTGGAGCATAGATGTCAATGATGCCCAACTTGTCACACAAATCATTATGCCGCACATGATGAAGCCCCTTGGTGAAGATGTCTGCAAGTTGTTCTACTGAGATGACATATGGAGTGCACACTTCTCCACTCACAAGTTTTTCTCTAAGAAAATGCTTGTCCCTTACAATGTGTTTCGTCCTATCATGGAGGATTGGATTAGCAACAATGTTGATAGCAGCTTTATTGTCACAATAGAGTGACATAGGAATGTTAACTAAACCCAATTCACCTAACAAGTTTCTTATCCACATGACTTCAGCAACTCCATGAGACAAAGCTATGAATTCTGCTTCAGCACTGGATCTAGCCACCATACTTTGCTTCTTACTTCTCCAAGTGACCAATTTTCCTCCTACAAAAGTACAATACCCACTGGTAGACTTTCAATCATCGACTACCCCTGCCCAATCAGCATCAATATATACTTCCACCTTTAAATGTCCACGCTTCTAGAATAGCAAACCAGCTCTTGGAAACTTCTGGAGGTATCTAAGGATCCTCTCTGCAACTTCTTCAAAGTGAGTTGTCCTAGGATTGTGAATGAACTAACTAAGGACACCCACTGCATAAGCAAAATCAGGCCTGGTCATAGACAAATATAACAGTCTCCTTACAAGTCTCTGAAACTTCACATCTTTCAAGAACTCCCCCTGACTATCTCCCAGCTAATGGTTAGGTTCAATTGGTGAGTCAATTGGTTTCACCCCAACTTGCTTGTATCTTCTAGTAGATCTAGTACATATTTCTGTTGGAAAATAAAGATGCCCTTTTGAGAGCAGGAAACTTCAATTCCAAGGAAATAACGTAAGGGTCCTAGATCTTTCACGTCAAGTTGAGTGGCTAAGAATTTCTTCAGTTTCTGTATTCCAATCTCCCAGTCTCTTGTGATCACTATGTCATCCACATACACAATTAAAGCTACAATTTTCCCTTCACCTTTCTTCACAAACAGTGTGTGGTCTGATTGGCATTGTTTAAGCCCCATCTAGTGAACTGCTAAGTGGAACTTACTACACTAGGGCTGAGGTGATTGTTTCAACCAATATAAAGATTTTTTTAACCTGCACGCCTTCTGCTCACTACCTTTGGCACAAAAACCTGGAGGTTGAGTCATGTACACTTCATCTTCTAAATCACCATTCAAGAAAGCATTCTTAATGTCCAACTGGTGAAGTTCCCAGTCAAGATTTGCTGCCAATAAGAGAAGAATCCTGATAGAGTTCATCTTGGCTACTAGAGCAAATATCTCTGCATAGTCTACTCCATATACCTATGTAAAACCTTTTTCCACCAATCTGGCCTTGTACCTTTCAACAGTTCCATCAGCCTTATGCTTCACTGTGAGCACACACTTGCATCCCACTGGTTCCTTCCCTTCAGGAAGATCCACCAGGTTTTTGTGCAATGCATCAATTTCTTCCTTCAGGTTTGGATAAAGCTTTTGCCACATTCTTAGGAATAGAGACACTATCAACGGAAGAAAGGAATGCACGATATGAAGGTGAAATATTATCATAGGACACAAACTGAGAGATAGGATGATTAGTAGTACAGGATCTAACACCCTTTCTCTTAGCAATAGGAACATCAAGATTATTAATGACAGGGGAATCAACATTGAGAGGTTCAGGCATATCAATAGGAACAAGTGTACCTGCCTGATGAGGAGGATCTACCTCTGGAGAATCCGATGATGTTGGTTGCATAGTTTCAGGTTCCACAGCTCTTGAACTCTGCTGGCTCTTGTGGTGGTGAAGAAAGGCACAGAATGGAGGAGGATCAGGAAGATGAGGTAATTGAGTCTGAGCCTAGGTGTGTTTCTCCTCAACCCTACTCTCCCCCTGAGGAGAAACTGAGAACAAAGGTTGACTCTCAAAGAATGATACATCTACGAAGACATAGTACTTGCGTGAGGTGGGATCATAGCAATGACAACCCTTTTGAGATAAAGGGTAACCAAGAAAAACACAAGGAATAGCACGAGGATCAAGTTTACCGCAAGTAGGGGACAAGTTATGAACAAAACAATGACACACAAAAGCATGCATTGGAATGGGAGACAATGGAGTTGTAGGAAACAAAAGTTGATGTGGGGCCTTATACTCTAGTAACCGAGATGGCATGCGATGTATGTAGCACACAGAACAGCATCCATCCAAAAGCGTTTCGGAACATTCATATGGAGTAATAAACCATGAGCTACTTCGAGAAGGTAGTAGTTTTTCCTTTAAGCAACACCGTTTTGTTGGGGTGTCTTAGAACAAGAGCTTCGATGAAGAGATCCGCACGAAGCAAAGAACTCTGTGAGATCACTATGGAAGTACTCTTTTGCATTGCCCGACTAGAAAATATGAATTTTAGTTTGGAACTAAGTGAAAACCATGCATTGAAAGCCTTTCACAATTTTGGGCACTTCATCTCTAGATCGCATAGGGTAAACCCAAGTATATCTAAAGAGTAATCATCAATCAAAGTATAAAGTACTTATGTCCAACCTCAGTAAGTAGAGTAACAGGGCTCCAAACATCAAAATAGACAATATGAAAAGAAAATTCAGATCTCTTATTTCTTAAAGGAAAAGAAACTCTACAATGTTTGCTCAATTGACATGTCTGACACTGCAACTTACTAACTGACAAAGACTTAAATAATTCTGGAAATATAACTTTTAATGAACCAAAAGAAAGATGACCAAGACGACTGTGCCATAAGTAGGCTTGACTCTCACTGGATGAACTCAAGGACTTTGTAGACTATAGCCACAAGACCAGCTTTATTCTCCAATACGTAGAGACCGTCCACCATGCTTCCTCTACCAATCGTCTTCCCCGAGGCCAAATCCTGAAACACACATGAAGACGGAAAGAAAGTAGAGAGGGTAAGGCCGAGTGGGAGAGATATAGTTCCTTGGCCGGCTATGGTGGAGAATGAACCATCAGCCAGTTTCACCTTATCTCTCCCAAAGAGGAGGTTATATGCCTAAAATAAATTTGACTTACCAATCATGTGGTTTGAGGCTCCAGAGACAATTATCCAAGGGGAATCAGATGTACGAGATGACACATGGAAAGCAGTGGTAGTGTTACTTGATGTAGATGCAAAGGGGGTAGGAGTAAGACCAGAATCCATCTAGGGAAGAGTCCTACCATATAACTCCAAATGGTCACGAAAGGAGTTGATAATCTCTTCCTTAGGGTCACAACTAGGGTGCCTTTCCTGAGTTACCATGGGACTAGTCTCTTGAGATGCCATATTAGTTGAGTTATACTTTTCCTGATTCTATTGGATTGGTTTCTTACCCTGATTAGTTGTTGACTTCTTACCCAATTCTTGTTCCCATTTAGGTATCCCATGGAGGTCCCAACATGTATCGCTAGTGTGTCTTGTCTTTTGACAGTGAGTGCACCAAAGTTAACTCTTGTCATCCACTCTCTTTTGAGAATCACCCTTCTTAAAGAAGCCTCTGACATTAGAATCTATTCTTCCTCGAATAGCTAGGGCAACTGGCTCTCGCTCTGCACAATTCATCACACTTCTACTCTTTTCTGAATGGACTAAGGCATAAACCTCCTGAACTGATGGCAAGTCTTTACTTCCCAAGATCTGAACTCTAATGAACTCATATGAAGGGTTCAACCCCAAAAGAAAAGCAAATGTCCGTTGCTGAGAGACAAGTGACTTGTATGCCTTTGCATCTTCATCACATTTCCAATTCACATTTGATAGTGGTCCAGTTCATTCCAGATTGATGTCAGATCTCAGTAGTACACTAAGAAACTCCTCTCCCCCTGCTTGCAAGTAGAGGATTCAACTTGCAGTTGGTATATCTTGGCATAGCGCCTTTGCTCTGAATAAGTAGATTTTGCTTGTTCGCATATTTCACAAGCTGTTTCAGCTCACATGAATGTCTTTCTTACTTGTGGCAGCATGGAAACCAAGAGCCATGACATCACCAATACTATTTTCTTGGTTCCACCTATCATAATCAGCACTTCCATTCTTCAGTTCCTTCACTTTCCCATTAATATATCCTAATTTCCCCCCTAGCAGAGATGTAGAGTTTTATTCCCCTAAACCATTCAAGGTAGTTTAGTCCATCGAAGGGAATTACAGCCATGGGAAAACTCATATCCATTCTCCCACTCACTCCATTTTGACTTCCTATTAGTATTTATAGGGCATCTAAAATAAAAGGGAAAAAGACCCTTGTGCCCCTGCTGTAAATAAAGTACAATAACAGAAAATAAAAAAGAATTTAGACCAGCCAAACGGACCCTAACAAGACAGAAAATAATAAACAAGAAATAAAATAAACTATTTCAACAATTTTGATCAGCAACACAAAGTCAATTCATTAATTCAATAAAATAATAAGTAATACAACAAGTCAACAAGATGTTGTGGGCACAAACAACAGGCCTAAAAACTATCTGAATAATTACAAAACAGCCCAAAACATGGATCGTCTCTGAATTCCTTGTTTATCTAAACCATCAGCCAAACTGTTAGCAGATCTCCTAATCCACTTAACCTGGATCGTCATGTCTTTAGATATCTGTTTGAAGCGCCTGAACTCATTCCTTAGCTGCCAAATTACTCCTTCCTCTTTTTCAGCCAACCCACAACTATTTTTGAATCACCTTCAATAATCAACCTATCAATTCCCACTTTTTTAGCTTTCTCTACTATGTACACTGCTGCCATCAGTACTGATCTCACCACATCTCTATGCGGAACCCTTAGTACATGGCTAGAATGTCTCCATTTCCCCCACTGATTACCTCACCAATTCCCAATGGGTCCAGGATTGCCCCTGCAGCTACCATCAAAGTTCAATTTCTTCCATCCAGCACATGGAAGTGAACAGGCCTTGTATACTCTGTCTTCTAGAGGAAGAATGAGCTATTAGATTAGACCCTATGATCTGAAGATATCTTCAACCTTAAAACCAGCGAAGAGCATTAAGGTTATCGCCCAATGTGCCACCCTTAAGGTTATAACTTCTATCACAGCTTCCTTACTCCTTTCTTTGCCTTCAAAGATTCTTAAGTTCCTTTCCTCCCAAATTGTCCAAACTATTGCTACTCTTGTGCATATCCCCAAAATCCGACCCCTTTTTTAGAGTAACCAAAGGTATGAGAGCTAAATAAACCTTCCAAACTAACGGGTGGAAGCCATCTGCAACCAAAAAGAGACGCAAACCACTCCCATACAAAGATAGCAAAAGCACAGAAAATTAGTAGATGAAATGCAGTCACACCATACAACTTACATAAGCAACACCAACTTAGGAACAAGCACCAATTTGGTCCTCTCCTCTAAAGAAAATTACAGAAGTTAATGGAGCCATGAAACACTTCTCAACAGAAAGCATTAACATTTGGAGGAATAGACCGAGACAAAATCTACTTAACAGGGAAGGAAGGAGAAAGGGAGGAGGCTACAAGAGAGTTCAGAAAGGACTTGGAAGAAAAATCCTCAATTTGATTAAGGGCCCATACTCTGGAATCAGAACCACCACCCCCCAAGACCACTGAATTCAACAAGCTAAGAAAAGAAGGAACACTAGAAATTTCGGATTCTCTAAGATTTCTAAAAAAGTCCAAATTCCAACTCAAGCATGAACGGGAAGAGGAAGAATTGATAAAATCACACACGGGTTTTACATTAAAGCTATAGAGACCAAAGAGAGAGGGAAAGACCTCAGCCAAGGAGGAATCCCTGACACAAATATCCTCCCAAAACCTAATTCTCTGACCCAAAGCCAAGTCATACCTTATGTGAATGAGGAACATAGGAAGAATGTCATGGATAGCTTTCCAGGGAACAGCCATAGTAGCTCTATGCAAGCTGCCTGCATCCCACCCATTGTTTGAGAGCCCATGGATACTTGGTATAACTCTACTCCACAACTTCTCATTTTCTTTACAAAACCTCCAAAACCATTTACTCAACAAAGCTGTATTTTTCAACTAAACATTTCCAATGCCTAGTCCCCCTTCCTCCTTCAGCTGCACCACCTTCTTTTCCTAGGCTCCTAGAGGAAATCTCTCATAATCTTTTCAGTTCTTCTTACCACTGCTTGGGGCATTCTAAAACCAAAATGTAGCACTATAGGAGATTTGCTAGAATGGATTTGATCAATGTAATTCTCCCACCCACCGAGATATAATTCCTTTTCCAAATTGCTAGCCTTCTCTTAAACCTTTCCACTACTGGTGTGCAAAAACTAATCGATCTAGGGTTGCCACCAAGGGGTAATTCCAAATAACACAGAGGCCAATTTCCTTTCTCACAGCCCAACGAATCTGCCATTGCTCTAAAATTATCATCTTCCACTTTGATTCCAGCCAATAAACATTTAGACAGTTGATTTTTCAAATTGGATATCCTTTCAAAGAGCATCACTACTAACTTCAAATTTTCTACCCCACCACAAAAAACCAGAGTATCATCTGCAAACTGCAAGTGGGACACCAAAAAGCTATCTCTTCCAACAACCCAACTCTTAAACAACTGCAAGGAGTTAACCTTCAGGATCAACTTACATAGTACCTCAGCCACCAGTGTAAAGTGAAAGAGAGAAAGTTTATCACCTTGTCTATGACCTCAGGAGCCCTTCAATGAAATCAATTGTCGTTCCATTAACTATAAAAGAGAAGTGGCTTGTTTGCACACAACCTCTAATCCATTTAAACCACATGTTCTCAAATCTAAAGGGAATTGGGCCTCCAGCAGTAGACCTCTGAAACAAGCAAATTGACCAATGATCTGAGGTAACTCTAGGTAATGTTTTTCCAATCAAACCCGTCCAATGGTCTTCCCAGTATAAAAAAAATAAAAATCTGTCCAACCTAGAACAGATAGGGTTAACTTGAAGATTAGACCATGTAAAGCTAGGTTGACCTACAAGGATATCTCTTAACTCAAAAACCTCAATAAAATTGTTAAATTTCCTCATGCTAGACGAAACCCTTTGTCTTCCTCCATTTGATTCATCCACAAACCTGATTACATTAAATTCTCCTCCTAGGCACCAAAGTCCTCCCCACAATCCTCTAATGTCTGCTAACTCTTCCCTCATCACATTCCTTTCTCTATAAAAAGTTGGAATATAAACATTGGTGAGAGCCCATTCAAACCCATCCTGAATATTCTGAGAATCTTCCCACTAGTTCCTCATTACAATGGAACATATCCTCCTTCCAAACTGTTATTCCCCCTGAAGCACCCCATGCTAGTAAAAACGCCATTAACATCTCTCTCTCCCCCCAAAAGCGCCTAATCCATTTCCTATTTACCCCCTAAATTTTGGATTCTGGGATCAACACTATGTCTAGCTTCTCCTTCTTCAGCAAATCTAATCACTCTTCTCTTTGTGGCACTTCCTACACAACTCACTTTCCAGCTGATGACCTTCATTGACCTAGCTAAAATTACCCTCGTGCTCCTCTTTCTATAAACCTCCTTTTCTTCCTCCCCTAGCACTAAACTCGTCCCCTTTGACATCATTAATGAGCTTCTCCACCTCATTTAGTTTTCTCCTTTTTCCTTTCTTAGTTTCTGCATTCACATCCTTAGATATCTCTAAATTATGCCTCATTCTATCAACTAGGACAATCACCGGGTCCTCTTCCCCTTTGTCCTTTCTCCCAAGTTGTCCACTTCAGATCTAATCTCCTTGCCCTTTTCTTTACACATGGCCTCTCCTTTTTCTCCAACTCTGTTTTTTCTCTGTACTTCCCTCCCGTTTTTCCTTTCTTGGTTCTCTCAGTGACCATGTTCTCATCAACTTTACCAATTCAACTAGGGAATATGTTGACACAAACTGGGCTAGATGCCTTGACACATGATGTTCTACTGCAAGATAGTGTGTGTTTATGAATGAATCTCTTACCTCTAATAGTGCAAGAAGCAACAGACAATCTCTAAGTCATCTATTAAAGAAGAGTGTAGTACTATGTCTTCTGTCTACAGTGAGATTGTTTGGCCAAAGTCTCTCTTTGCTAACCTCGATGTTGATCTTTCTCTTACTCTCCATGCAGATAATACTAGTGCCACTAGGATTGCTACTAATCTGGTATTCCATGAGAGGACTAAACATGTTGAAGTGGACTATCACTTTATTAGACACTTGACTCTTCTTGGCTCTATCACTCTTCCACATGTAACCTCTGACATGCTGATTGCCAACATCTTTTCCAAGGCTATGACTAGATCTAAAAATCTATGTTTTGTGGACAAACTGACGCTTATGACTGCGCATCAATTTGAGAGGGAGTGTAGAGATGATAGATATTGGAAGAGTATTATATTGTATTACCAATGTTCCTGTTGTATCCTATCTCGTTAATTTCTTATCCTTTCTATTTTAGCCCTGTAAGGTCAATTATGTAATTGTACATGTATGTATGTATGTACGCATGTATATATGTATTGGTTCCTTAAGAGTGGGAATTGACTCTTTACCATGACATCCCTTTGTTCAGTTTCTCTAGTATTATCCCTTTAAACCCTAATTTCAAGTGCACAACTAGATTGTCAAGGGCTAAGCATGCTATAATCATTTTATGCTACAAATAGTTAAGCTCTAAGTTGCACATGGAAGAAAACAAGACTGCTTGGACATAATAGCAATGTAACTTTACACAAAACAAGTTTGTGAACATTAACAATATGATCATGCAATATTGGAATCTATAATTTCATTAATATCATAAATTGAATTTAGAAAAAGAACCAACATAAAGAACAGAAAAGGGAAAGAAATGTCACCATCTTGAGTTTCCGTAGCTCTCTTCTAGCAACTCTTGCTCTCCATGCACACTGCGTGGTAATGGCTGCCTTCTTTAGCCTGAAGTAGTATAAGCGAGCCAAGTATTTTCGGCACCAACTCTGGACAAGGAACCACAACTACTTGTTAGATTTTGCAGTTAGGGGCAAGGATTTAAATATCGATACGATACGTCCGGTACGGGGCATATTGTATCGGTATCGGTGGTGACGGATACGGGATATGCTACGACTGGCATTGTATCATGCCAGTCGTGTGTATCGCTACGATACAGTACCGCATATCGCACTGTATCGGCCAATATGGACCGATACGCACAATACACAGATACACGCGCAAATTCCATCTTAAAAAAGTTTGCGTCTTGCGCGACTCAAACCCAAGCCTACTCGCAACTTAAGGTGCTTAGCAATTTAAGCCACTAAGCCATTTTTTAATTTGTGATGGTAAATGAAATACAATTGTTGTTATTATCTTTATTATAAAATATAATCTGAATAAATGTCATATCTTTATATTAAACAGTTCCAACATAAAATTAAATAGAATAATATTAAAACTTAATATTTATAAATATAAATAAAATAAATAATCTACCAATTTTATATTTATATCAAAAATTGATTTTTTACTCAATAAATTTATACAAATAAAAAGATTAATAATAGGATAATTATTTTAGTACTTAAAATTCATATTTTATATAATTTTAATATATTTTTATAAATTATTAATTGATATTTTAATTTACACTAAATAATAACATATTTTATTATTTATAAAAATAAAAATTTTGTTTAAAAAATATTCAAGCATATAATATTATACTGAATCTATAAATAAACTAATTTAAATTTATATAAAAATTATTTATTATTTTAGAAAAATTATTGAAATAAAAGTGTTAATAATGGAATAATCATTTTAGTAATTAAAAATTATGAATTTGCAATAATATATGCTTTTAAAAATTTTTATATATACATATGAAATATTTTATGTTAACATTATATATTTTATAAATTATCAATTGATATTTTGATTTACATTTTATAATAACATATTTATTATTTACAAAAATAAAAATATTGTTTATTAAACATTTCAAAATTTAATATTTGGTTGACTTTTTTTTGTTAATTGAAAAGTAAAAATATTAAAATGAAAAATAATTAATATAGTAATTAAAATATAGTAGCATTTGTTTGTATCTTGGAATTAAATAGAATAAATATAATAATGGTTTTATACATGCGTTAATTTGTAAAGATCTATATAATATGAGTCTTAGACTCCTTATTAATGGATTATCAACAAAGTTGTATGATATCTGTGCATCCCATAATATTAATTGTAATACATTCCTTTATCTATATCATTAAAATATACATTTCTTATTTTTTATATCTTATTTGTAGCTATTTTGACCTTAAAGCTAGTGTAGTTGATGTATTTACGAAATTTATATCTATTTTCTTAGTGTATCCATGTGTTTTCATATCTTTCGTTTGTATCTATGTGTTTCCAAAGTGTATCCGTATCCGTATCCAAGTTGTCCGATACGATACCCGATACCGATACCTTGATCCTTGGTCATGGGTATTTTGATATATGTCACATACTTATTGAATAGTCTTCATTCCTTACGTAATATGTTCTTATTTTATTGAATAGTATTTTGTTCTCTAGCTGAACCGAAGGTTTTCTCCTCTAGTTCTAACTTTCTCTTCTCTTCCTCTTCTTCTCCTTGTTGTCTTTATCTCTTACCCTAGCACTAAAACCAGTGCAGGTCGAACCAAGAACTTGGTATCAGAGCACTGGTAGTCAACCCAGAATTTTTTCACCACTTCTCAGCATACTATTTCAAAGAGAACTCATCACCCACTTGGAGGATCAAGGAGACACCAAAAAGGAGTGGTCGCTTTTCCGTTTAGTAGGTATTCATGCCTCTCCAATGGGTTCTGAAGAGGCTGTTTCAGTGGGTTTCTAGAAGCCCTATAATCAATGACTCAAAGAAGGCTTTGTAGTGGACTCTTCAGTGCCGGCAATGATGATGCCAAAAAACAAAGAAAGAAAGAAAGAAAAGGAAAAAAAATAAAAAAAAAAGAGAAAAAATGTGAACGTATTTTGCATTTCCATCTTTTTGTAATAGGATCCCAAATTTTTGTTTAGGGTCATGGTTTAAAATGTCGATGTCGGTGAAAATGTTGGTCATCCAAATATAAGAAACATGTCAAAAATGTCAGAAATATCATATAGAAATATTTTAACATGGTGGAAACATTTTAAAATATGCAAAATACAGAAAGGTATTTTATGAAATGATAAAAGAAGCATGGGCACACCTTTTTTAAATTATTATGTTATTGCAAATCATTAAACAAATCTAAGAAACTAAGGTTATAGACAAAACAATACGTTCTAAAGTTGCCCTGTGAACTTTAAGATTCAGAGCTTCATGATAAAATGAGTTAAAGCAAAATTTTAACTCATAGAAAATGCAAATGTTTGTAATAGATCAACCAAATAATCATTAAACAAAGCTAAGAAACTAAGGTTATAGACAAAACAATACGTTCTAAAGTTGCCCTGTGAACTTTAAGATTCAGAGCTTCATGATAAAATGAGTTAAAGCAAAATTTTAACTCATAGAAACTGCAAATGTTTGTAATAGATCAACCAAATAATCTATTACACAAACAAAAAACTAATATTAAACTTCATGTTTGAAATGAATATTGAGCTAGCTCAAAATGGTAATCATGTAAGTTAGGCAAACAATAAAACTGTTACTTAACATATTTACAATATTGTACCAACTTATGTTATAATACTATCTCTTGAACTCCACATAGTACTATTAGTGTTTTTTTTTTTTGATAAATAACAGAGACTTTTATTAAAAGATAATAATAGAAAAGGTACAAAAGGAGGGGTAAAAATTCTTAACCCTCCCAAGAAAGCAATTCAGATTACAATGTTACCCAGAAGAAATTAACTCTTCCCACCCCTTGTTTGGCCAATGAATCTGCCAAGGAGTTGGCGCACCTCTTTATCCATTGAAACTTGACTTCCATATTTTGGGTGAGATGCCTAACTTTCTTTTTTTCATTAAGAAACTTCCACAAACTAGAAGTATCCTTCATCAACCAATTCATAGCCAACTTAGAGTCACCTTCCACTATCAATTTTCTGATATTTAACTCTTGCGCTCTTTTTAACCCTTCCAAGACAGCCAATATTTCATCTCTAAGAGAGTCCTCCCATCCAATAGAACCAGAATACAATGCAATAATTCGACCTTCATCATCTCTGAAGGCTCCCCCTATACCCGATAGACCTGGATTTCCTTCACTACTACCATCAAAGTTTAGTTTAGTGAAACCTGAAACTGGAGGGGACCAAATTGGGTGGGATACATTCTTTCTTGGAGCTGACCAAGCCACTTCTTTCCACTTCCTGATGATGTCTCCTTCTGAATAATTTTCGAAACTTTGCAAAGTCTTAACCCAATGGATCACCCTTATAGAAATCAGTTCAATGATTACACCCTTATTTCTTTCTTTCCCATGAAAGGTTCGTTGATTCCTTTCCTCCCAGACTGTCCAACATACAGCTGCTTTTACACACCTCCACAGAATTTTTCATCTCTTCTTCAGCCCCCTAACAGTAGTAGAATGAAATAGGCTTTGAACATTTGGGGGAGGGGTCCACCTGCCACCAAAAAGAGAGAAAAAACAAATGAGCAAGAAACCAATAAGCGATAGCAAGTCTCACCATTCTTCTTACAAAGGATGCACCAGTGTGGGGATAAACACCAATTAGGACTTTTTCTTTGGAGTAAATCGCAAGTGTTACACTTTTCAAGGAAAACTTCCCAACAAAAAACACTAATTCTGGGAGGAATTGGTCTACCCCAGACTTCCAAAACTGGAAAAGGGATTCCAAAGACAGGAGGGGAATGAGCCAGTTCCTTGAAGAAAGAGGAGCAAGAGAAGATACCCGAAGGAGGGAGCCCAAATCCTACTATCCCTCCTAAGGGGGTCAATAACCACCCCCTCAAGGATATTTAGCAGGTTAGCAATGAGGTTCAGTTCCGGTTCTCTAAGGGCCCTTCTAAAACCCAAATTTCAATCAATGGTTGAATTAGAGGTGATCAAAACAGTGGAGACCGGCTCATTTTTAAACCATGATAAAGAATACAAGGAAGAGAAAAGTTCTTTCAGCGGAGTGCTTCCCACCCAAACATGATCCCAAAATTTCACGCAGTTACCGGAGCACATATCATACCTGATTAGAGGAAGAAAAGAAGGAAGTATGGCATGAATTGATTTCCAAGGAGAAGCCCTCATAGCCCTAGTTGAAACTCCAGAGTCCCAGGCATCCGCCGCTTGCCCATGAATACTTAAGACAACTTGAGCCCATAATTTATCCCTTTCCAAAGTCAATCTCCAAAGCCATTTCCCCAGCAGAGCTTCATTCATTTTTTGCAAATTGCCTAAAGCAAGCCCACCATCACTTTTGGTTTTGGTAACTATATCCCACATGACCCTATGATCTTTTTTCTCCTCTCCTAGTTCTCATAAGAAGTCTCTCATCAACTTTTCCAAAATTCCACAAATTCCTTTGGGCATTTTAAACATCGAAAAAAACTCTTAGTGTTCACTAAGAAATATGTTGATTCCAGTAAAATTTCATGACACTACCCATGGAAGTGGAAATGAAAATATGTTGTGGAAACTATTTGTTGTACTCCACATAGTGCTTGTAGTGTTCATTGGGGAAATGTCAACTCCAGGAAAATTTCATGTCGCTAGCCATGGAAATGGAAATATGTCGTGGAAATATTAGGGAAATTAGGGACATTTTAAACCATGTTTTGGGTTAGCTTTGTTGACAGTTTGGGTCCAAGGGAATTTTCGTCATCCTAAAAATTCAGATTCTGGTCAGGGACAATTGTACACATCAGTTGGGATTTGGTCTCTTAGGGCTTTTTGTAACAAAAATCTTTTTGGGGTTTGTTTGAAGTTATTTTGTTCTTAAGGAGTTGTTTGTGAATGGGAAACATTCTAGGGGCTTATCAGTGTTTTAAAAGCGCAAGGCGCAAAAAAAGTGCAAAGGCCAATTTGTGCCTGAGGCGCAAGGTGCGCGCCTTTTTAAGAAAGGGGCAAAATTACAAAAAAAAAAGCTAAAAAATAAAAAAAAAAATCAAAATAATGCCAATTTTTTTTTAAATGCAAAAAATTCAAAAAATATTAAACATAATGTTAATAAAAAATATAAACATAAATTTTAAAATAATGCATAACATGTAAAGTGTATTCTCCATTTTATGAAAGATAGACGTGAATTATTCTCCATTTTCCAAAAATTTCATGCTAAAATCTGCACTTAGTTTGGTGTTCACATAAAGATTCTATGTTCTGGAAATGGCTGAAATTATTTCTATACACCTTTTCAGCAATATTTGGAACAAAATGGGGTGATTGAATGAAAGAACCACCATCTACTTGACATTGCTCGATCATTTCGAATTATGTGTTCCCAATCGATTTTGGAGTGATGTTTACTTACACCACATTTCCTTATTAATTATATGTCCATGTTTACCCTTGAAGGTCATTCTCCCTTCTTCGTTTTGTTTTCGACTTTATCTCCATTTCCGCTCACTCCCAAGGTTTTTGGTTGTATTTTGTTCATAATCTAGGGCCTGGAATGGACAAGTTCAATGCACGCTCTACAAAGTGTACTTTTCATGGCTATTATAAGACCCAAAAAGGGTATAAGTGCTATAATCCCATTTCCTAGCATTCATTTCCTTATCTTGATGTTACTTTCTTTGAATCTATTCCTTTCTTCAATAGGTCTGATGTTTCCTCCTCATCTCATATTTCCACTTGCAGTTCCAATTGATGACCCCATTCCTATTGTTCCAGTTGTGACCAAGACCCCCTCACCTCTAGTGCAAGTTAATACTGAACAACCACCAATCAAGCAAATGTATACTCATCGACAACTACTAGCTCCACCAGTTTCTTCTCCATCAGCAAATCCAGCAGTTGTTTCTAAACTCATATAGCCTCCTCCTTCTGACCTTGACCTTCCCATTACTTTGCGAAAAGGTAAACATAATTGCAACCTTCATCCTATTTCTATGTTTTTGTTTCTCATCTTTCTGCTTTCCATTGCTAAATCATTTTTCTCTTTTGTCCTCTATGTCTATTAATAAGAATGTCCAGGAAGCCCATACCCCCCCAGGCTAGCGCCAAGCAATGGAAGAGCTCTCTACTCTTGCTCATAATCACGTGGGAGCTTACCACTCTCTCCTGTTAAGCATGTTGTAGGTTGTAAGTGGGTGTACACTGTCAAATACTTACTAGATAGCAGTATAAAGTAGTTGAAGGCTCGATTAGTTGCAAAGGGTTACTCACAAATGTATAGAGTAGATTATATAGAGACCTCTCCTATTGCCAAAATTGGCTCAATTCGTGTTTTGATATCTTTAGCAACTATGTATGACCAGCCCCTGTTCCAACTTGACATCAAGAATGCCTTCATACATGGTGATCTTCTTAAGGAGGTTTAAATGGAGTAACCACCAAGGGTTGTTACTCAGGGGAGGATGGTAAGGTGTGTTGACTCAAGAAGACAATTTATGGGTTGAAACAGTCTTTGCATGTTTGGCTTGGTAGATTCAGTGAGGTGTAAAAGATTTTGGCATGAGACAATGTCAAGTTGATAATTCAGTATTTAGCTATGATTTTGAAGCTAGAAAGACTTTGTTGGTGGTATATGTAGCTGACATTGTTATAATTGGTAGCGACAAGTTGTTATAATTTAGCTATGATCTTGGTAAACTAAAGTATTTTTTGGAAATAGAAATACTTGTGCCAAAGCATGGTATCAATTTGTGCCAAAGCATGTTCTTGACTTGCTAGAGGAGACAAGATTGTTGGGTGCCAACCTAGCTAGAACACCCATGGAGCCAAATGTCAAATTAAGTACAAATGCAAGTAAAGAATCCGAGGATCCTAGGAGGCAGAAAAAGTTAGTGGGTAAGTTAAACTATATGACTATTACTAGGCCAGACATATCATTTGTAGTTAGAGTAGTAAGTTAGTTTATGCAGAATCCATAGGTTCCACATTTGGAAGCAGTTCTAAGAATTGTGTGATATTTGAAGGGAGCTCCAAGTCATGGTTTGTTATACAAGACTGGAGATAGTCTTGTCAACGTCTATAAAAGATCCACTACAAGGTATTATACTTTTCTTGGAGGGAATTTGGTGACATGGAAGAGCAAAAATCAGACTATAGTACCAAGGAGTAGTGCTGAAGCTGAATATAGAGCCATGGCACACAATGCAAACTAGTGTGGTTGAGGAATCTCCTACAGGAGATTGGGTACTCAATTGACAACCCTATGAAGTTGTATTGTGACAACTAAGTTGCATCTCATCTAATCTACTTTTTCACAAGAAAACAAAGCACATAGAGGTTGAAGTTGGGGAAGACTGGATTACATATGTAACAAGTTGGGTCTATGTGACATATACTCACCAGCTACAGAGGAAGTGTTAGAGTTGGTAGTCAGGGGTATTTTGGTCTTTATAACTTGTCTTATTGAATGTTCTATCCATTATGTCTCAGTTTGAGTAATATGTCCCATACTTAATTAGGAGCATAAGTGTCTTTCTGTTTCTATTACAAACATATAAATAAGATTTGGTCGGCTAGGGAGAGAGATTGAATTCTCTCTAGCTGAACCAAAGTTTTTCTCCTCTACTTCTCTCTTCATCTTCTCTTCCTTTTCTTCTCCTTCTGTTATCTTTCCCTCTTATCCTAGGACTGAAAAGTGCAGATTGAACCAAGAACACTACGCAGATTGTAAGATAAGAACTATTAAGAATGAAATAGAAAAATATAGGAATGCAATATAACCAACAGAATAAATAAGTAAATTTGGAAATTTAAGAACAAAAACAAACTCTTCAGGACATTGATTAATGCAATCAAGTATAAGCATAGCAATGCCCTCTACTCCACTTGACTTCCATTGTCAAAGAGAAATAACGAAGCTATTAAAAAGTGGAAAAATTTTTATTTATCAAACATAAAAAATGACAGCAATAAAAGGTTAACAAAGTCCTATTAAATGTGAAATAAAAGTCATGTATTACCTGGATAATTATTGCTGCTTTTGTCTGCCTCCTGAAGCAAAGTTCATTACGAGCAGCCATCCTACGCATACCTGTTTGAATAGAAACAGCTGAAGAGCACAACTTTTTATAGGCTTTCCTAGCAAGATACATGCGCAAGTATTTCTGGATCCGCACACAGGCAGCTTCTTTCCGCATGCTCTCATACAGTTGTCGAGCAATTTGTCCTGTATCAGAATACAAGCAAGGTAAAAGTAGTTTAATTTCCTTTGTATAAAATAATTGCAAGCTTGGCTCTCAGGTTATAAAAATGACATGAAAAAGGAAACAAAGGTGAATAAGTCTCTTAATTTATGAATGATAATGTTTCATTGTCTTCGTTTGAATGATGATGTTTAATCGTCTTTTTTTCAATAATGTACTTAATATCAGTTTAAACTTTTCAGCTGGAAGTAACTTTTTACTTTTAATGATGGAAAAACAGAGGAAATAGTGGAGAGTGAGATTAAGCAAAACTGGCCCCATTTTCTCCAAAAGAAAACATTTATGTTCTTCCCCTCTATTTTCTTTTTCTCTTTTTCTTGTTTTCTGTTCCCCCTTTTTCTTTGCAACCAAAAACAGTATCACCAAATTAATTCTTTTCATTGATAAGCAAAAAATTATATAGTACAATACCTCTGCATGCAGTTTGGATCTGTATAGCAGATAACCGCAATAATATAAAGTTTTTCCGAGCCAAGTATGTGCGGGCTCTCCTCTGGATAAGGCTCGCTGATCTTCCTAAAACTTCAATCCTGAGAGCATCGAGTTCTGCCATCTGGCCAGCCCTAAGAAATACCTTTGTCTTTCCAATCTGCATGATAAATTGAATTAGTTAGATATCCCTACAACATATGCCAGAAATGTTCTGGTGGAGAAGAAAAGCAGACTCAGTAGCTCCCAACATAGCAAAGTATCTCCTAGCTACAGATGTATCTCCTAGCAACACTGATAATGATATCAGGTCCTGCATATGATCAATTACTGAAACCTGACTGCTTATGTCGTTACCGATATCCACTATTATATCTTTATTAAATTCAATTTGAAAATAAGCGTTCACTAGATTACCAAGAGTGATTAATAATAATTAGGAAGTCTAGTTCACATAAGATAATTTGAGAAATAATACCTATCACTTGCTTAAGTGGTGCTTGTCCCCTTATTGGTGTGTTCTGTATAATGCCAATGGAGAGACCCGGTACCACTTACTAATAACCTATCCATTTATTGCATGATGTATTTGGAAGTGGTAATCTCAGTTTGGGTGCAAATGGAATCTTCTGATTGATGTGTCAAGCTTGTTTGCCTCAATAACTTTCTTGTGGCCAAAGAAACATGGACGAATCACGTGGAGATGTACTAGAGCTGCACTAATTTCGACGATTTGGGAGAAAGTACTTCAACAATATTCTTAGAAAAGTAAGGAAGCCACAATTGAATGTCTCACTTCAAGGGTAGCCCACGGCTGAAATCTATTGAGAAGCTCTCAGAATTTTCAGTGGGTGATATCAAAAGAAATTGGAGGGAAGTGGAGAGAACATCCATAAATAAGAATGTCACTTATCACCAGAAAGAGGATAAGCTAAGCTGAATTTTTATCGTAGCAGCATGGGGAACCTTGGGTGACCAAAGTAATGGAAGTGAGATTTCAATGGGATAAAAGGACTGCTAACAATATGGCTGATACACTTGCTAAAAGATGGATGGGGAGAGAGCAACTTTTTTGGGAACAATTGTAAGAAAAATAGGGAATGGGGAGAGATAAAAGGTTTTATATCTTCTCGATTGATTATAAGTTGTTTGTATTTGTATACTCTTTTCATTCGTAAAACACATGGTTAAAGACAAAAAAAAAAAAAAAAAAAATCTTTCCCATTGATTAATACAATTTACCTGATAACCTTGTAGATTTGTCTTCTCCAGTAACTTCTTTGAAGCTGTAGCCCCATCACTACTCCCATAATAACGATTAGCCAAAATAGAAGAGGAAAAAATGTCAACCTTCCAATTATAGAGATATATAATCATTAATAGAAGTATTAGTCATACAACGTAGGCATGGCAGGGTGGAGAATTTTTTTTTCATTTCTATTCTTTTTTGTTTCTTTTTTTGGTGGGAGATAAGGAGGAAAAGCTACCTTCCATCCAGAACGCATGGTGCGAGAATGCTAAACCGCTCTAAGAATTCAGAAAATGTTCTTCTTGTAGGATATCCTGCACAACTTATCCTAATTGCTTCCATGACTCCCTGATATTTAAAAAAAAGTCCAGCATATGGATATTAACAGACAAAAATTTCTAGTGACACTAAAACAAAGAACAAAAATAAATAAATAAATAATTCTTACCCCACATCGAAGCTGCTGTAGAATATTGTTGTTATCAAATATAGATGGCTTAAGAAGATTATTCGGCTTCACACAACGAATGTAGTGTGGATCAGTGGCATTCAGAGTTTCAAGCAAAGATTGTAGTTGTTGCTGCACAGGTGCATTAAAGCACTTCATAAATCAAGAACCTCTGGATAGAAGCAAAAATATCAAACAAACAAAACACCACACCTTAAATCGTGAGCCTATTGATGAGAACTTTGAAGTTTTAGATGACTCCTCAGGCAATGGTGGGAACAAACTGGAGACAAAGGAACACTTTGAAGCACTTAAGACTGCTTGATGCTCAGCAACAACATAGTCTTTGTTCTTGTCCAAGAACAACTCGGTTTGATAAGTAACCTGAAAAACCAAAATTTGTGGTTAACCAATTTCTTATGTGAAATTAGATTAATAGAACATTGATGTTTCATTCATTGTTCACGATATCAACAATATTGGTGAAATGTCCCCATTTTGCTAGGACACAATACAAAATTTTCCAGGAACCTTTTTCTTTTCAAATATCTCCAAAATTTTGCCAATATGTCAGTGATATTTCAGATCTCATTGATAGATAATATATTTAATATTTAAAATTCTAGAAAATTATTAAAAAACTTTAATATTTTGTTAAAATCATTGTCTTATTAAAAATATTTTCCTAAAAGAACCATAGAGAATTGGTGATTGGATAATTGGCCTACCATTTTGATATTATTCACTAAGTCACTATAATTCAAAAGAAAAACAGAAATGCATATAACTAGAAAAGAGTATTCTGAAATTAATCAAAACATATAGTAACAAAAAAGAAAAAGTGAAAATGGCAAGTATTGAAATATTTAATGAAGAGAAGACGGCCAAAAGACTAAAAAAGAGACAAAGAGAAAAATACTAATAAGGCCTCTCAATTTCCCCAATTTGATTTATAAAGTTCTTTACTATGGTTTTTTGAACCTTATGCAAGTATATTTATTCTAATGATTCCTTGGAGGTTTAATAATCAATTCCATGTTTCTAAAAGTCTTTCCAATTTTTTAAATTTTCCAAACATCTTAGCGAGACTAGCGAAATATCTCCAAAATTTCTCCATCTCTAATGGTGAAATTTCCATTGATATCGAAAGTAAAAACCATGGCTTCATTAAAGCACAAGGCTCCTTTTGGTTTGTGAGATGTCATGAAATGGAATGGGAAAATGGTGGATTTCGAGATCTCAATTTTTGGGATGTGGAATCCCACCATTTTGGTGGGAAACAAGTCAGAAAGGAGGGGCAAAGTTGTTTAACAAAAAAAACACCTCCCTTGTAGAAATTTTGAGAGTTAATATAATAATAGACCCATGGCCCATTTATAAATTATTATTTATTTAATAACAGTTTAATAAAACAATTTAATTAAAACTAATAAATAAGCTAAAAAATAATAAATATAATATTAATCAATTAAAACTAACTTAAAATTACTCATTAATTAATAATGAAATATTAAAATTATTAATTAAGTCATAAGTATTAATAAAATAAAATATCAACTAATAAAAATTAAAATATTCATTAATGTCCAGAGTTAATTAACTAATTATTAATATTAATTAACTAACAATTAATAATAAAATACAAAATACCAAAAAATTATTTATAAATTAATGGTTATTTAATAATTAACAACAAAAATAGTTAAATCAAAATAAATGTTAATTAATTAAAAGTAATTGATAATTCAAGAAAATAGATATTAGTTAATAATAAATATTAAAATATTAAAATATTAGTTTTAAATAATTAATACTAATAAAATATAAAATAAGAAAAATTTACTAATTAACTAATTAATTAATTAATAATTGTTATTGGGGTTGATTTTCCCACTACTTTTGCTTTTGCAACCAAACAATGGAACATGAAAAATTTCCACCCATTCTCTTTCTCATCCTATTCCATCCCATCCTTTCCCATCACACCAAAATCTTTCCTCGAACCAAACACAGCCTAAGAGAGTTGTGCCTCCATGCAAGCCTAAAGGAAAAAATGCTTCATATTGTTTACCCGGAAAGGCAGATTCCCCACACCTCGAGTTACCTCATGTGTGTTTGTATTCTTTTGTTTTTTTTTTTCTTTTTTGAATGAAAGTAAGGTAAAATTAAATTTAAAAACCAAAAGAAGGTATACAAGGTGTATATAGTAGAGACCCACAAAAGAACCAACCCAAGGAAATTACGCGGCTAAGCGTAGCTCCTAGCCCAAAAGCCAAAGGACAGCAAGGACGCAAACTAGGCCAATGCCCCAATACAAATACCACTAGAGCAAAAGCCACAACCAAACCCAGGTAAACAGCACAAAGCATAAAGGCAACAAAACCGAAAAATGGACCACCCAATTAACTACACACAGAAGATCTACCCCTCCCTCTTCGACCTCTCCCTCTAGTGTTTGTATTCTTTTGTTGCATGGTTATTGTTGGAGTCTTATCACACAACTCTTCCCCTGGATTGTGCTTTTTTATTTTGATGAAGTTATGCCTTGCAATTGGTATTAACAAAATGTATGTATTTCATATATAGTTTTAAATTTGTGCTTGTATCTATGCTTCAACATAAATGAGGTATGTTTTATACATATAAAACTTTTAATAGTTATCAAGCTCTTAATATCCTCAAATTTCCTGTTTACGTGCTCAGCTATTCGCTTATATGCTCTTCCCCTAGAAAATATGCTCCTGATGTACACACTTTTTTCCTTCCAGTTTTCTTTTTCTTTTCTTGAAAAAAAAATGACACATGAAGTTTAAACCTCACACCTTGGGGCTTACACCTCTCACATGTAAAGACCCTGGCGCCTCACTTTGCGCCTCTGCATTTTTAAACAGTGTTATCAACTTAAAAGGGATACTATGAACAGATGTATGTTACTTACATCACCTGCGTAATGCGAAATGGTGAAGTCAGTACGTGACAACTTTGGCTTGCTGAAGCGCTTATGTTTTTGAAATGTCTGATACAGCTTTTGAGCAAACGTCTCATGTGTTGATCTTGGAAACATGCTACAAAACAAAATCCCCAGCTATCTCACCATCTCAAACAAGCAACTCTAAAAATATTTATCCATTAAATGATATGAAAAACATGTTCCCTTAATGAAATAGGAGTGGTAAAAGCACAACTTATAATATTCTTATTCATACCAAGCTTCATCCAGAAGAGCAATGATCCCACCAGGTTTCTGGAAGTTGTAAGTGTAAAAAATGTAAGATTAAAATGTTTCGCAGAATACATAAAAAATATTGACAGGAGATAGAACTGATATTAGTGGAAGGGGATATGCATAATAAAGAGTCAATAACTGTTCCTGAATCACCATGATGAAAGTGATGTGATAACCTATATCAAAACAATTAATTTAAGTTAGACAAATTAAGCATAAAGAAAAGTCTTAGCCAGGGATGAAAAAACAAACCTTTTCAATAAGATCTAGAACATCTTGGTTATCGATGAATTCTATGTAACTCCAATCAATTTCTTCTTTTGTGTATTCCTCTTGCTCCATTTTAAAAACATGCTGCTTGTCAATAAAATAATGAATAACACAAATGAACAAATACATACATCTAAATCAGAATTTTCAAGGAAAAACAAAGAACCAGAAGAGATGCAATTCCAAAACCTGATTGAAATGTTGCTGCAGTTTCTCATTTGTCAAATTGATACAGAATTGCTCAAAGCTGCCAAAAGAAAAACATTCAATATATGGCACTCAAACAATAGAATATGCCACAACTTTTCCATTAATAGAAACAGCAATCAAAACAATCCATTATATGATGGAAGGGGAAAACCTGCACTCTATGCTGACCTAAAAAGATCAAAGAAAAGGAAAGAAAAAGAGAGGGAAAAGAGAAGAGAAGAGAAGAAAGATAGGAAGCAAAGAGAGAGAAGAAAAGGGAGAACAGTCAAGAGAAGTCGAACTCACTCCCCTCACTGTCAACCCAGTATGTATTATTATTCATTAATGGATGAAATCACAACTGTAGAGAAGATGGGTCGAATGGCCCATAGGCTGTTTATTCTTTCTTGTTATTTATGTTTTTCTGTAATGGGCCTTATTCTGGGCCCATCCTGTCTATATTAAGTTCTTTGTAATTTCTTGCCCAACTAAGGGCCTCCTTGTAATTATTCAAATCTATCTTAATAAAATAGTGTTAGGGTGCTGAGAGAGAGTAGGTTCGAAACTCTCATTCTCAAACCCTCATTGCCGAACTCTCAAGCTCTCCTCTCTTCAGTTTTCTTCATGGTATCAGAGCAGGCCTGAACTTTAATATTCAAGGGTTGGAAGCTTAGGCTCGTGTTGCCTGATTCTTGGAGGTCATTGGAAGTGCCCAAGACTAGAATCTCTTGGAGAAGTGGTTCGGTGACCAGGAAGAATCAGAGAAAAAAAAGGAAGGGGAACAGCTTGGTTCTGGTTTGAAGCTCGAAACTGTAAGTTGTGCTCAGATTTCTGGGTTATTTTCTTATGTTTGGACTGTTGAAGTGTCCGAAAATTTCTGGTTGTTCTGTACTACTTTCGGCGTGTTTGGACTGTTGAAGTGTCCGAAAATTTCTGGTTGTTCTGTACTACCTTCGGCTGCCATTGAATCTGGTTTAACCCAGAAATTTCTGGGCTGTTTTCACTCCTTCTTGGACTGTTAAAACTGCCGAAACATCCTTGTAACAAGGCTGTGGATTGTTACTTATATTTGGCTGTTTTTGGGGGCTGTACGAACTGTTCTTGAGGCTTTTTTTTTCTTTTTTGACAGTGAGGTTGTCTCTATTGCCCACACTGTGTTTGTAAAAAGGCCTTTTCAGCAATACCAATTGGTATTTACTCTTCTTGGCTATTCCTTTGGTGGTTACCTTGAAGTCCAGATTTGAAAAGGTACTTCGGCTGAGTGCAAAGTGCCTAGAAGTTTCTGATTACTTCTTGAAGGCTGAACTCAGTGTATTGCCTTCTTGTGGTCGGCTGAACTCAGTGTATTGCCTTCTTGTGGTCGGCTGAACTCAGTTCTTGCTCGTCCTCATTCATTATACTTGTAGAAGTCATCTGAAATCATATTTGAAGTGGTTACATGATGTACTCCTCAGAGTTTGAAAACAAAAGTGGTGCTGAATATGGACTGGTTCAGGGGACTCCAAGTGATTCCTTATTGACTGTGATTACAATCAAACTAGATGGAACTAATTATCTGGCATGGTCACAATCAGTAAAGATTTATGTATGTAGTAGAGGAAAGTGGGGGTTCATTTCCGGGAGTAAGAAGGCTTCCCCAGAAGATGATCCATCCTACGAGAAGTGGATGCAAGAAAATTACACTGTCATTGGGTGGCTTGTGAACTCAATGCAGCCACAAATTAGCCAACACTACCTATGGATGAATTCAGCAAAGGAAATTTGGGACAGTGTTGCAGAAACCTATTCCCAAAAACTCAATGTGGCCCGAGCATATAAATTGAGAAGTGATGTAAGGAATTTAAGGCAAGGGGAGAAGCCTCTAGCTGTGTATTTCTCAACCCTGAAGTCTCTATGGCAAGAGATTGACCTAATAGAAGTTGTAACTTGGAACACCACCAATGATGCAGAGACCTACAAAAAATTGGTAGAAAGGAACAGGGTTTTTGAGTTCTTAACTGGACTAAACCCAGAATATAATATCACAAAACAGAATATACTTTCCAAGGAGTGTGTCTCATTGTCACAAGCTTATGCATTGGTGAGTAGTGAAGAGAGCAGAAGGGTTGTCCAAGTTCAAGGGGTTGATATTAGTGATCACTTTGCCAATATGGGGGTTAAACCTAAAGGAAATGCTGGAACTTCTGGTGGCACAGGAAAGAAAGAAGTTATATGTGAGTACTACAAAAAGCTCATGTGGTAGGACCCCAGAATAGAATGGGGTTGCTGAGAGGAAAAATAGGCATATTGTTGAAGTTGCAAGAAGTATCTTATTTGCCTCACATGTTCCTACAAGGTTTTGGGGCGATGCTGTTCTTACTGCTACCTACCTTATAAACCGTATGCCATCCAGGGTTTTGGGGTTTAAGTCTCCCTTCAATCTCCTTCATCCGGACAAGGACCTTTTTCCTGTTCCTATTCGTGTCTTTGGCTGCACCTGTTATGTACATGTTCCAAGTGTCCAAAGGCATAAATTTGAACCCAAAGCTCAAAAGTGTATCTTCCTTGGTTATTCCCCCACACAAAAGGGTTATTGTTGTTTTGATCCAAAGACTGGCACTCGGTATGTCTCAATGAATGTCACATTTGATGAGCTTTCCCCCTTTTGTGGTTCCTCTCCAGAAGGACATTGTCCACAGGGGGAGGATTTGTCATAGGTGTTTGCTCTTCCTCTTCCTGTCCCTGTTGAGTCTCTTGATGTGTCTGCTTCTCCTTCAAATGTATCAAGGGTGGATCAGTCATTCCATTCTCCTTGTCCCAGTGTTCTTCCCTCTTTACCTCCTCGTCCTATCCTCAATCCCAAGGTGTATCAAAGGCAAAGATCTAGAAATGTGCAGGTTGTTTCTCCTACAATACAAGAGTCTCATACACTTCTAGTCACAGAAGAGACAACAGGTACTGTTTCAGCACCTTTGGAGTCATCCTTCCCTGACCTTGATATTCCCATTGCTGTTAGGAAAGGAAAACGGAAGTGCACTGCACACTGCATTTCCAAGCACCTTTCTTACAGTTTGCTTTCACCTTCATACTTTGCCTATCTCTCTTCTGTTGCTTCTAACCCTATTCCCAGGTCTGTGTCAGAAGCTCTTAAGATTCCAGAATGGAGGGATGCTATGAGATCTGAAATCGATGCCCTACACAAGAATGACACATGGGAAGTGGTGGATTTGCCTGAAGGGAAGGATCCAGTCGGTTGCAAGTGGGTCTTTACTATCAAATACCGAGCTGATGGCACCATTGAAAGGTACAAGGCCAAGCTGGTTGCAAAAGGCTATACACAGACATATGGGATTGATTATTTAGAGACCTTTGCACATGTTGCCAAGATGACATCTGTGAGGGTTCTTCTATCTTTAGCTGCTCACTTTGACTGGCCCCTTTATCAATTGGGCGTGAAGAATGCATTTCTGAATGGTGAATTACATGAGGAGGTTTATATGTCTCTTCCTCCAGGGATGTATGGAACTGATATGAAAGGGAATGTATGCAGGCTGAAGAAATCTCTTTATGGACTAAAACAGTCCCCTAGAGCATGGTTTGAGAGATTTAGAACAACACTTGTTAACTTTGGTTATGTGCAGACACAGTCCGATCATACTCTTTTTGTAAAGAGGAGTGGACCTCTGGAAGTATACCTCATTGTGTATGTAGATGATATTGTAGTGACTGGTAATGATGTTTCAGGAATTCATGATCTAAAATCTTTTCTCCATACAGAGTTTGAGATTAAAGATTTGGGGGAATTGAGATACTTTCTTGGCATAGAAGTGGCTCGATCCAAGGATGGGATTTTTATCTCCCAAAGGAAGTATGTTCTTGACTTGCTCTCTGAAACTGGAAAGATGGGTGTTAGACCAATTGTTACTCCTATTGATATGAGTCATAAACTCTCAGCCTCAAAAGGGACATTGTTAGAAGACAAAAGAATCTTTCAGAGACTTCTTGGGAAACTTTTGTACCTATGCAATGCAATCAGTTGTTTGCCGGCCAGATATTGCATATGCAATCAGTTGCATTAGCCAATTCATGCATGCTCCCCGAGACACTCATATGGCAGCAGCAGAGAGAATCCTATGTTATTTGAAGGGCTCCCCAGGAAAGGGTATTTTGTTTGCCAAACATGGTCATATGAAACTTGAAGCCTACACCGATGTCGATCAACATCATTGGCTTGTTCAACCCCAAGTTCTTCCATCAATGATTTTAGCCATAATAATTCAGAAACTCCATGTGCCATGGCCCTGTATTCTGCTTCAGCAGAAGACCGAGCAACAACCGATTGTTTCTTGTTTGTCCAAGAAACAACATTACCAGCCACCAAGCTGCAATACCCAGAAGTAGATCTTCTGTCATCAACATTGCTCATAACCCAATGCAACATGATAGAACCAAGCATATTGAAGTTGATCGACACTTCATTAGGGAAAGGGTCTCTTCGGGTGAAGTATGTCTTCCATTCATCACATCTGAAGGACAGTTGACAGATTTTCTCACCAAGGGCATTCCCAAGGCAAAACTTCAGCATGATACCAACAAGCTTGGCATGATTGACATCTATGCTCAGCTTGAGGGGGAGTGTAGAGAAGATGGGTCGAATGGTCCATAGGCTGTTTATTCTTTCTTGTTATTTATGTTTTTCTGTAATGGGCCTTATTCTGGGCCCATCCTGTCTATATTAAGTTCTTTGTAATTTCCTGCCCAACTAAGGGCCTCCTTGTAATTATTCAAATCTATCTTAATAAAATAGTGTTAGGGTGCTGAGAGAGAGTAGGTTCAAAACTCTCATTCTCAAACCCTCATTGCCGAACTCTCAAGCTCTCCTCTCTTTAGTTTTCTTCAACAACAATATCCCCAAACATGTAAAACTGATATTAGAGAGAAAATAAAACAAGAAAGGCTCAGGTTTATAAATACAAAATACAAGGCTTTGCACTGTACATATTTATATTTGCACTCAGTCAAGAGAAGTCGAACTCACTCCCCTCACTGTCAACCCAGTATGTATTATTATTCATTAATGGATGAAATCACAACAATATCCCCAAACATGTAAAACTGATATTAGAGAGAAAATAAAACAAGAAAGGCTCAGGTTTATAAATACAAAATACAAGGCTTTGCACTGTACATATTTATATTTGCACTCTTCCCATACTGACGCCAAAAGGAAAATACACCTATGGACTAATTCTAACACTCCCCCTCAAGATGAAGCATATATGTCATAAAGTTCCAACTTCTTACAAATATAATTCATCCTTGAATGGCCCAAACTTTGGTAAAGATATCACCTACTTGGTCTTTTGACTTAACATAAGGAGTAGCAATATCTCCACTTGTCACTTTCCCTTTCATAGAATGACAGTCAACTTCAATATGGTTAGTTCTTTCCCAAAACACTAGGTTGGAAGCAATATGAGTTGTGCCTTGGTTGTCACTGAACAACTTAATGGGCTGATGAACTGGGATGTTTATTTCCAAAAGAAAATACTTCAACCAAACCAACTAGGTTGTTTATTTCCAAAAGTACATAATCATTAGAGCTGATTTTCTTCTTGATTTTAAAAGGACCCTTCTTGAATGGAGCTTCTTATAAACACCTTTAGGGAAACGATCAGGCCTGGTTCATACCATTACCATGGCCCCTTCATTAAAATCAATAAACCTGCATCATAGGTTACCATGGGACTTATAGGCTTCATTGTTGGTTGCGATCTTCCTCCTAACCTCATCATGGATCTCCTTGATGTGGTTAGCAAAATTTTTTTCATCAGCACTTGGTCTTGCCCCTGATGGAAAAGGAACTAGGTCTATAGTCTTCTTAGGCTGAATTCCCATCACTATCGCAAAAGGGCTGCGACCTGTACTCATAGAGCTATTGTAGGAAAATTCGGTTGTAGGCAACACCAAATCCCACTATGTAACATGATCACTCACCAAACAATGTCCCTAGACTGAGCACAAATCTTTTATCTGTTAGTAGCTTGACAAAAATTTTGAACTATTCAGTGATTTTTTCTCCTGGTCATTGTGCTTTGCAGGATCTGGAATCAAAGAGGATGATTGGGAATGGTCGTGAGGTGAATGGAATCTATCTTCTTGATGCACTTCCCAGTCATCAGAATCATCATGTCAGCGGGAACATTGAGTCAGAGTCAGTGGGTCAGATTATGCTTTGGCATAACTGGTTAGGGCATTTGCCTTTTGCTTCTTTGCATTTGTTGTTTCCAAGATCGTTTGAGTCTGTCAGTTTGTCCATCTTGGAGTGTGAGGGTTGCCAACTAGGAAAGCATTGTAGACATTCCTTTAAAGCAAGCAATAAAAGATGTTCTTCTGTTTTTTATATTGTTCATACTGATGTGTGGGGGTCATACCATATTTCTTCTATGGGTAGCTATTGGTATTTTCTTCTATTTGTGAATGATTATTCTTAATACTCTTGAATATATTTGATGAGATCCCCTGATGAGCATCTTTGGTTCAATAGTAACATCAGATGGTGATGTCGGGGTTTGGAATACGAATAAAAGTGTTTAAATCAGATAATGTCAGGGAATACTTTGAAATAAAAAATGGCATCAAACCTATTGGAGCATGGAGTAGTCCATCAAAGCAGTTGTACATACACTCCACAACAGAATGGTGTAGTAGAAAGGAAGAACAGACATATTGTGGAAGTAGCAAGAAGCATGATATTGAGCTCTATAGTTCCACTTCATTTTTGGGGTGATGCAGTTATTACAGCAATTTTTTTTATTAATCGAGTGCCTTCTCATATTCTTGGATATAGCACTCCATTCAGCATTCTTTTTCCTGAGGGGGAGATGTTCCATATTCCTCTAAGGGTTTTTGGATGTGTATGCTTTGCCCATGTTCTTGGTCCTCACCACTTAAAGCTGGACCCTAAGGCAAAGAAATGGCAATTTTGGAACCCAGAGGTGGATAGAGTTAAAAGAGATTAGCTTCTTGGAAGAGGAATTACCTATCTTTGGGAGGGAGGATAACCTTAATCAAGTCAACTTTGGCCAATTTACCTCTCTACTTTTTATCAGTGTTCAAAATTCTAGTTGGGGTTTCCAAAAGCCAATAGAAAATAATTAGGGACTTTATGTGGGAACCAAGGGAGGAAAGAAAGGATCATAGTGTCAATTGAGAAACTATAATTAAAAGCATGAATTTTGGAGGCTAAGGAATTGGCGATCTTCATAAAAGAAAATTGGCTCTTTTAAGAAAGTGGTGTGGAGGCTACCAACAGATAAGGACAAGTTATGAGCCAAGGTGATTTTGAGTATTCATGGGTTGACAGCTAAGGGCTGGAATGCAGGACAATTGGCTCGAGCTACTAGTGCTTCTCCTTCAAAGTAAGAAGCCTTTTTTGGTGCTTATCTCCTAACTGGTGTGTTCTTTGTAAATCTAATGGTGAGTCCTACTATCACTTATTAATTTCCTATCCATTTGTTTCTTCTATTCGGGAATGGATTTTTTCTTTGTTTGGTTATAGATGGATTCCTCCACCAGATAACTCTCATTTCCACCAATATTCGGTAAGCTTATGATGTGAATTATCAGGTTTTTAATCTCTTTTTATGATATTTCCCTAAATAACAAAACATGAATTATTTATTTTTAGAAGTATGAGTATTCCGTCTAAATTATCCAATTATAGATATCTTATTGGTTGATATTTTGGAAACTATGAAGATGGGAAATATTGGAAAGTTTCAGGGATATTGCAAACCAGGTTAGAATTAGATGTTGTCCAACATAGACACTTCACCTGCATAAGAGAGTCAATACAACATTCCCATAAAATCCATTTTTTCATTGGTCAATTAGAAGATATCAGTCGTGACCAAATGAGGAAAATTTTAAATTCTCTCTCTAGTCTCTACAGAAAATAAGAAAGAGAGACCAGTGATGATCAAATGAGGAGAATTTTTTTCATTGGTTCACAACTCTTAGATTTTCTAGCAAAGTAGCAAATATAATAGATAAACAACCTAGAAAGATAAATGATGATGTCATAATAAGTCTTCTTACACAAATTAGATAACCAGAGCAAACTGTCAGAAATAGCCTAAGGTCTTGACAATACAGACATATGATTAGAGAAGGCACCTGGCTAGGAAAGACAGCACAAGCTTCTTATTCAACAATTGGCAAACAGGCTAGCTTATAAACAAGGAGCATAAAGAGAGAGTAACTATTTTAGAGGAATGTTCCCCCTGCTCAAGTATGATATATAAAAAAGCTAAACCTTATGTACAGTGAGGGACAAAGGGGATGGGAAGGATGGGCTGGCAAGCACTCAAGGGGATGCCAGGCAGACATTTATGTAAATCAATCCTTTTTGTAATTGGTAAAATCTTAACTGTTATCCATCAAAAAAGAATCCAAATCAACTGACAATTGACAAAGACACATATAAATGCTAAGCCCCATTTTCCAAATCACAGCATAAAATGCCCTTCAACCACACAAACAAACACAGTTTTCATGCAGTTCACTGCAAGAAAATCACCTTTGGAATGATAAAAAAATAAAAGCGTACCGGTTAAGCACCTGTTTGTCTTGAAACTCTCAAATCCATAAATATCCAGCACTCCTATCAAGGTTTTTGAATCAGGATCTTGACCAATTGAACTATTTATCTTATTCACAAGCCTGTAGAAACAAGTAGCAAAAAGTTTGAGCACACTGAAAATTCAAAACCACTTATTTAAATTCATATTCAAACTGAAGAAATTAAAAACCAAGTTTTCAACTGATTAGTTATTATGAAATGACAATCAAGACTTATCGATCAAATAATCATTTTTACCTAAAAAGCAAACTTACCAATCAAACAACCTCGAATAGACAATCTTTGCCAAAGCATCTCTACTGAGAGCAGCTGATTCAGGATCAAGACACTTTGTTATAGTCTCATCACGAGTTACAATCACTTTTTTGCACAAGGAGTCTTCTAGAGCCTTCTCATCGCACCTAAACAAAACATGGGGAATTAAGAATTTTCTATCTTCTGTAAAGACTTCATATTCATTCACATAAGATGCTTAAGAAGCATATGCAAAGTAGTTCAGAGAAGTCATTATTTACATAAAAAGTTCGGCAGCAGTTCTGAGATGTGACCAAGATTTTTCATTTTTCGGTTCAGATGAATCTATTTCCTTGCCTTTTGCAAACTCAATGTTGCCTAAATGCAGAATTGCAGCCACAACTCGGAATATTGAATCCTGAAGAAAACAAGGAAAGTGAAAACTCATTATAGATGGTTCTTTGAGGGTCCAAATCCTCCCCATGGAGACAACTCCCTGGTAAAAGCACCTGCTCATCAGTACTGATTCCAACAACATCCATCGCCCTTCTAGTTGCAATGTATTCCTTTGAATCATCTATTCCATCAAGCTCACAACAATTTGATTGATTCAGATAATGGAATGCCCTTGGGTTTCCCAATTTGAACCTCTCAACATCCTGACAATGGACAAAAAAGAGAAGAATATGAAATATGACAAAAACAAATCAGTCATAAAAATCATTCAACATAAGAAGTTTATGATGTTAAATAAATCCCAATATGCTGCCAAACAAAGTAGTAACTAAATAAATCCCAATATGTGCCAACAATTCAAATGGCACATAGCATCACAAAAACACAGCCACTGTAAACCACTTCTCATCACCAATCATTGTTAGTGTGCATGTGTTCAGGGGAACAGTGTATAAAGGTGATACCAACACGTGCTTTGGCTCACAGGAAAGGCACATTTAGTAGGTTGCACCTTGCTTGAACCCAATGCCTAACCTCGCTTGTTGCCATACTTTGATGAACTAACCTAAAATATTACAATGAAATACATAATTTACTATAGTGTAGGTTATACCTATGAGGCTTAGAGTTTAAATAGTCTAACCTATGTAGGACTTGAGCATACAAAGCTAAGTACCTACTATTTTTTTAACAGCAAGAAGAAAGAAGTTTATTAAAATAAGCCATATTAATTACATAAGAGAGGGTGTCATTATTACCCAAGAAACAGAAAACTGAGAAGCATATCCCGAGAAATTACAATAGAGCCCAAAACAACTGCTGCCTATAAACCCCCTGCTTAGCTAGTGTGTCGGCCATACCATTTGCAGTCCTTATCCATGTGAAATTGCCATTTAAGTCCCTTGCCAAGCTATCTATTTCCCTGCAAGCATATCTGTAGGTCCAAGGCACATTGCACCTATTGGTAGTCCATGAAACAACCAGAATCCCCTTCAACCTCCAAGTTTTTTATGCTTGATTGTTTTAGCCAGTTTGTGGCCTTGTAGCAGGGCCATCAGTTCAGCCTTTAAAGAATCCACTACCCCAACAGGACCTACATACATAGTCATTCTGGATTTCCCATAGAGATTGCATCAAAATTCAGTTTAATTTTATTGTTTGTTGGGGGCTTCCACTCCATCACTTTTCTCACCTTTTTTCCTTTAATTCAAAGAGCTTCCTGTTCCTTTCCCACCACAGAGACCAACACATTGCAAAAGGGATGCAGATCCAAATGATTTTAGCTTTTTTGCTTCCTGTGAACTTTGGCTAACCAAAGAAGATCTCTGCAGTTGAGGATGGGCGGAAAATTGGAATCCAAATAGGAATAAGTAGAACCTCCAAATGAAATTTGCTATTTTGCAAGAGAATAACAGGTGGAGAGCAGTTTCCTCTTCGGACTTACACAAATAACAGTAGATGGCCATACTGAATCCTCTACTTTTCAAGTGATCTGATGCAAGAACACTGTCCAGAACGACCAACCAAGCAAAATCCTCAATTCTCGGGGGAACTGGATTACGCCAAACTCCACTTATTTGATCACTCACCACATCATCCTTAATGAGAGCCAAGTAGAATGACTTCACTGTGAACTTTCCATTCCTGCACTCCTTCCACCACAAACCATCATCATTGGTTGTAGAGATTCACGTTTGTTCTAGCTTGTCCAGCAAAAGGATGCACTCATCCACCTCTATATCAAATAGGGGTCTTCTGAACCTAGGGCTCCAAACCACCTGATCACCACTGATTCCATAGAACCAGGCAACCGAAACCTGATGATCAGCCAGCCTATACAGCCTTGGGCAAATGTCACACAACTTCCCAGCCCCACTCCAATCATCCTCCCTCACTCTGGACCCAACTCTCACATCGAAGCTTACCAAATCTCTAAAATCCTTATTAAAATTATTCCTCTTTCACTGGAAAGAAATCCCTTGCTACACCCCTTACTAGTATGGAATAATGCACCGAGCTCAAACAACCTTAATTGACACTGACAATTGTCCTATTAACTCCTCTAGACACTCCACTTCCTCATTTCTCCGGATTGTGATAATACCTCCAGAAGCTCCCCACGAATTTCTTCTTCTAGAGCTCTCTGCGCAAACTTCCTCTGCAACAAGCTTCCCAAATCCAAGTAAACTCGAACTCTTTGTTTTTTTTTCTTAACATTTTTTCTTCGTCTATGTATTTTCTTTTCTAAATCCAAGTAAACTTCCATCTTATCTTCCTCATCATTTTTCTTAAACATTTTCCCTAAATCCAGCTAAACACTTTTACTCCCTCAAATGCCCGACGAGATTCAAATATTCCAAGTAAGAAATCCCTTATCTTAGGGGGCACATGCTTACTCCAAACCTCTTTCACTAGCAAGGAAGCAGAAGCAGGAAATAGCTAATAAAAAGTTAAGACAATATCTTTCATCCATTAGTACATAAAAGTTCAGAAAATCACTGGTTTATCTCTTTGGTTCTTGCATCACTTATTCACATCCCCTGAGGATCACTTTGTTCACTAAAAATGTCATGCAGAAAATGTGTCAAATGAACCTAATTTCGATTTGGAGAGAACTTTTGTAAGTTCTCTGGCCAATTTGACTTGGAGATAACTTTATAACGTTTGGATGTCAGAAGAGGTTCAAGATATAGAACAGGAAATTGCAGCCCAAATGGGTTGAATTCAGTCAACTCAATAAGCAAAAGCCAGAGAATTAAAGATCTACCCTGGACCCTGCTCGCCCCACCTTTGCCTTTCTCCATAAGTCCCTTATAGAGGAAATGCCTGATAATGAGGAGGTAGCCTGACCACTTGAATGTTATTACTCAGCTCAAGCTGTCTTCCTTCTTGAGCAGTATTATGCTACATGCCACAGTGAATAACAATTAACAATTAACAGTATAACATACATACATACATACATACATACATACAAATATATATATATATATTCCAATTATCATGCATACATGCATATATGCATGCAATAGAAACATAGATATACATATATACAGACATGTATATGTATAATCCCAAAGCAGAGAACAGTGGCCCATTACCTCAGGTGGTGCAGCACAAAGCAAGTAGAAACAATGATAATTTCTCTCAGGGTCAGACACTTGACAAACACGTGATCGCTCTAGCAAGTAGGTTCTGATGGCAGCTCCTGAAATTCTTCCCCGCTGATCAAACTGGATCTCCACAAACTTACCAAAACGACTTCAAGGTGCGAGAGAAAAGATTTAGCATGGACTTCAACCAATCAAAAGATATATTTTAATTAACTGAAATGGATAGATGGCTTTTAGTAAGAGCTCATTTCACCTTGAATTATTGTTTCTGACAGTCTTTGCATTACCAAATGCTTCTAGAACAGGATTAGACTGCCAAACAAAGAAAAGATGGTGCAAACAAACAAAAAACTAATAAATCTGTTGGTTGAAATTCAATAATCAGATAGAACTGACAATGGTCTCAAAACCAACATCCTTAACTTCTCTACCACTTTGTTGGATTACAAAATCATACATTGCTTTACCTCAAGTACTTGCTGTTCCACTGTTCTCCCCTCAGTTGCAGCTCTTCCTCCCATAAATGCAAGATAACGCATAAGCATTTTTGTGCTTTCTGTTTTACCTGCTCCACTTTCTCCACTTACAAGAATTGATTGACTTATCCCCTCATTGATCATCAGTCTGTTTCAACAACAATTACAACTTTTTTAGGTAAACTTGATGTCCCTAACTTAAATTAGAGTAAGGCCAGTACCTATAAGCAGCATCTGCGATAGCGAAAGGATGTGGGCTCAGCTCACCAAATGCTGCTCCTTTATATTGTTCCATCACTTGACTATCATACAGCTGAGGGAGTCTTTTAAAGGGATTCACAGCAATCAATATGTTTCCCGTGTAAGTCTGGAAGCATCATTTTGTGGATTAGTTCCAGACTACTTCCAGTATAACAAAAACAAGCAAATAGATGGCTGGGTGGGGTGTCAAATGTCATTAATAAAATGCAAAGACCTTATCCTCTAATACTTACATAAATTTCATTGGCGTCATATCTAGCCTTTAGATTATGCAAAACTCCTGGTTCATGCAAATATGGCAGTCTTGTCATATCATCCACACCACACGATGGTGCATCATCATCTTTGGGATAGACGTTAGATACATTAACAACAACCTGCAATATAGAGATGCCAAATTCACTCGGAGACAATTAACACATAGAGGTCATTCAAAATTAAATTCTTTCCATTTGTTGAAATAAGATGTCAAATCTATAATATTATTACCAAGAGTAATTGGTAGAAGAATATTTTTTTATTAAATGAACCGAGTCCAGAGCTTATAAAAACTGATGCTAATGACCAAGTGTGGAACATAGAAAGGAGCCAGAAGAAGATACCAACAACAACTCAATTGACCTACAAACTTCGCTCAAGAAAGTTTGCATTCTCAATTTTCAAGTAACAAAACATTAAAAGGAAAAGGCAAAAAGCCCCCCATCCACTTACCGTTTTCCCTGATGTACAGCTGACTTTAATTTCTTCACCCTTTACCCCCACAACCTCCCCATCTATCCAAGCTACCTCAGGATCCTCCACCCAAACATGAGATCCAACCACAAAATTGATAGAAGCAGCCTGCAGAGACAACAGCATTAGCAAATCAGCAATCATGAATACCATTTTTACGTAAACTGCTAATCATTCAAGAAGGTCGTTTGGTCTTGAAGCGATGAGTATTTGTATTTAAGAACAAACCAAACGAAATCCATTCAAAACAGAATTACCATTTTAAGAGCTCGATCTGATCGAAACCCCACCTGCTCCTGGATAGTCGAAGAAACCTTTATCAATTTTTTTTCTTTTTTTTTTGTTTTGATAAGTAAACCTTTATCAATTATCCCTTGTACCAACCAAAAATTCTCCCATCTATAGTAGGTATTAATGTATTATTACGAATATAAATTATTTCTAGTGTTTATAGTAAGGCGTTGAGACTGCATGTAGACTGTTGCAGAAGCCCAACGCGGGAAACAGGTATAAACCATCAAGCTGCTTAACCCTTCACCAACCTATTTGCCAAAAACCTGCCTGTGTGAAGAAGACTAAAAACCCTGTAATGTTCCTCCTTCTCCCTATACATTTCTCTTTGTTTCATGTTCTTCTTTTCAGTTTTCCTCCTCTTTTCTGGATACAACCACATCGCAGGTGCTAAGGCAAACCTCCCAAAGATCTAACAACAAGACTTACAACCAAAACATACACAACGATGCAAAATGAAGCTCAAGATCCAATCCTTCCAGCAACAGCCATCGACCCCCACTATTTCTTCTCGCGACCAAACTCAATCTTCCCCATCACAAAAGTCTTCATGCCCTCCTTCCTCGTTCCAAATCTCTGCCCCCCTCCCCTGTAGCTGATCTCTTAATGCTTTCTTCCCTCCTTCTCTTCTCAAATTCTTCAAAAGCTCTTCCGACAAAGGCATCTCCTGCCATGAAAAACAAACCCAACGATTTGCCAATATCCACGATATCCACCTCTCTCTATCGACAATTTTCTTTAAGACCGCCCTTCCTTGTTTCAGCTTCTCCCCCTCTGTTAGACCCTCATTACCATCTTCCCTCCCTCGAACTTCACTTCTGCCTTCCTTTCTTCGCTAGGCTTCCATCCTTCCCCATCTCCCCCTCGAAAATAACAGAATCAGATTACTACACAGCAGAGAAAGGGAGAGATAAAAGGCAAAAACTAAAAAACTAGGTTAAAAGTTAAAACTAGGTTTTTTATTAGATTAATCGGTCCAAGACCACCCCTATTTAACTAGGAGAAAACAAACCCGTATGTTTCCCAATCATATTGGTTCAGTGGACCTATCCGGTTCAAATTTTGGTCAAACCACATTGGTTCATTTCACTAAACCATGCAGCCTAAAGAAATTACTCACCCCACAGAGTCAACTACTACTACTTCAATCGTTGACCACATTTTTTACTTGAGATTTCCCATTTTTAGCATGTATGTTTGGTAGTCTTTATGTGAGCCACACCCCCACCCCCACCCCCCACCCCATACACGCTTTTGATACCCGAACCGAAACTGTGAACACCGCGGTAACACGTGAAATATCGGGTAATATCGTTATTCTCTATTACAATTATGGGCATTCTTGGAAAAATATTGTAACTGTAATAACTCCCGTTCTGCAGGTTTTGTCGTACTTCTATGTGGCGCAAGCGCAGCACTGGCTTTGGTCGTGCAGGTGTGAATTTAGTCCACCTCCCAATTCAAAATGCGATCGTACAGTCGGGATCAGTGTAAGGGCCCACTCACCGTGGATGATGTTTATAAGAGGAATATTCGTATCAGCGCCCCACATTAATATCATCTCTCGTATTTGTCATTGGGAGATATTCCCGATGCACGGTTTAAATATGTTGTGGGGCGCCTGTGAGGTGCTCTGTGAGGCAGTGAAAAGGCCATGAATTTATTAATGGTCTCAACAGATACGACGGTTAAGAATCTTAAGATCTCACCTTCGAAAAGGGCCTCACGTATCGAACTGGTGCACGTTGTTACAAATAGACCTGTTCATGGGCCGGGTAGGCCGATGGCCCGGCCCACACCCCGGTCGGGCTTGGTCATGTAATTAGGCCCGCGGGTCTGACCTCGGGCCTAACACAGTAAGTTCGACTGTGTTTCGGGCCGAGTTTGAGATTTGTCAAAAAAGCCCGGCCCAACTCAACATTATATATTTTATAAAATATATAATATGTATTTTATATATTATATAAAATATATAAATAATATAATATTTATTGAAATTATTTTCTTTATAATTTCTCTCTCTCTCTCTCTCTCTCTCTCTCTTTCTATCTCTATCTCTATCTCTCAATTTAACCGCTTCAGCAGTAGTAACAGTATGGGCTAAATTTCGGACTCGGACCCAGGCCCGGGCTTCGGGCTTTTTATGAGGGTCGGGCTCAAGCCCAAGTTGTAAGCCCGATGGTCGGGCCAGGCTCGGGCTCGGGCCTTAGAAAAATCTATTAATACAGAGAGAAAGCCTGGCCCGAGCCCGGCCCATGAACAGGTCTAGTTGCAAATCTCCGACGACGACACCCCATGTGTAAAGAACTTTCAAAAATATGTATTGACTTTTCATTAAAACATAGAATAATAATTGCAATTATTAATGTATTAATAACAAAAATATTATTTCATTTATATCAATTAATAATTTTAGAAAATAACTTTTAGAAAAAAATTATATTTATTAATAACAAAAATATTATTGTATTTTGAATAATTATTTATTGTACTTTTGTGATAAATATATTTTCAATAATTATGTACAAATCTATTTTTGTTTTATTATTTACTAGTAAAATTTTAATAATGGATTAAAATATTGTCATTTTAATTTTTAAAATTTAATTTATTCTACTTACTAGATTTATTGCATTTTTGTTATAAATTTATTGTTAGTAATTATGTATTTTTATTATAATTCATTGATTAATATTTATCAGAGATTTAACTATTATTGGAGATTACATTATTTATTGACTAAATTAATATATTTTCAATATTTAATATAGTTTTATAATTATTGAATTTATTATGTTTTTATTAGAATTTTATATTCAATAATTATTTATTTTCACTATAAGCTTTCAATAATTATTGGAGATTAAACTATTGTTATTTATTAGAGATTAAACTACTAATTTAGATGAAACTAGGGGTCTTCATGGGTCGATTCAGTTCAATTGTTAGCTATTTAGCCGACCAAATCAACCTAGTTGGGTTGGGAAGTTGGTCACCTAAAATCGACCGATCGACATCGAGGTGTAGGAGTAGAAGTTGTGCAATGAAAATTCTAGAAAAAAGTTGACCATGGATCTTAGAAAAAAGGGGAGGAGGTGTGTAGAAGAGATAGATGGCTCTAAAATCATGGTCTAAGTCAATCAAGTTTACTAGGGTTAGGATCCAGGGTACAATTTGTTGGCAAAAGAGGAGATCGCAATAGTGAACACGAATCACCCTTATTTATGAGATTCTAATCCAATAGTTGCCAAACCAATGGCCACTAGGACTAGTTATTTAGACCCTATATTGGGACCAGATCCAAACTCAACTAGTAGTGGGTAGTAAGAAAATGGTTGAAGGGTAAAATACATAAACTACCCTTATGTTTTAACAAATGGACTAAAACATACCTTACTTTTGAAAAATTACTTAAAGTACCCTTAAGTTTTATAATAATGGACAAAATCCCCCTATCGTTAGCACTGTTAGACAGTATATGCACTTAGCACCAATCAGATTGATGTACATTATGTCATTTATTGTAATTGAATAAAGTGCATAATTGATTCATGTGTTTTGGTGTGTTTTTGTGTAATACTCTTAAACTTGACACTTATGAGACTCGTGTAAGTTTACAATCTTCATACCCGTTGAATCAATTTTGGGAGATTTATCCTGCCAAGGCTGACACTGATGTGCCGCCAAGTTGGTTGGGGTGGTTTGTCTCATCTACCAGGGTGAAACCGGAGGTACATGTAGTGTGGGTTTTCTTGAAACCCTCAACCGGACCAAATTCTAGTATTGCCCTGGACCTTGGAGATAGATGGGCAAAACTGGAATGTTACACCTGACCCCTAGACTCGATTATGGTACTGCACCAGGTGTCGGATTGGGCTGTCTTTGATATGCCAATCAGTGAGATCCTTAGAGGGGGTCAAAACCTAGGTATGTTGGGACAGTCCAAGAATTCATTTGAGTCAGTGATCATAGTGACAAGATCAGCCCCTTTGTCGAACAAAGTGAATGATCAGGGAATTCACTTCTCTGATGGAAACCTAAACTACTGGCAGTTGATTTCAAACGTTGAGATTTGTTTTTGCAAAATATATTTATATAGAGATATGCATATATATATACATATATATATATATGTATATATTATGGTTTCAAAATGTTTGCAAAAATGTTTTAATTCCCGGGATCCATGTGAGTGGAGAGTGTAGCACTGTACCATGCAGCCAAGGGAGAGATCCTCTCTTATCGGGTAGTGTTTGATCATTATAGGCTGAGAGATTAAGTATAAGACCATTGAGGGTAATACCTGATGGGCTAATCTTGCATCTGCCCACAGTTCTTGGGTTTTCATAAGGTGGCTGGATCCAAAAACCATTTAGTGTAAATGTTGGGCCCATTAGGAGCCCATGGTAATGGACTCAGGGGTTCACTGTCTTTTTATAGTGAATTCGGCCAGGTCTTGTAACAAAGGTTGGGCTAAACCCATGTGGCTGATGTGTAGATCGATGTAAGAGTCCCACGCCATACAAAGAGAACCAACTGGGCAATAGATTAAGGAGTAAGTGAGCACATAAGCTTAATGAGCCTAAAGCCCAATTCGAAATGGGCTTAAGTTAGTTAATTAAACGACCAAGATCTGATTTATAATCTAATTAGGATTAGCTGAAGGATAAGATAAGTCTTATCCATTGAAGAGTCTAGATCCAAATATCAAATTTGGATCAAGAAACTCTCTCCTAATTAGATTTGGATCAAGAAAGTCTCTCATAATCTATAGAGTTCTCTCCTGTTCTTGCCATCCCTACCTAGTTCGATCTCCACTTGTGGAATTGATCAAGAAAGGTTCTTGACATTGTTTATTAGTTGAAGAAACAATCTGAAGTTGTACTCACCAGCCTCTATTCGATTCTTGCTGAAGAATCTCGATTCTTGCTGAAGAGCCATCCGGATTTTGGTCTTCTCCTTAGGCGTGAACACCTTCATTGGGAGTTACTGCTATTTCGTATCAGGTATATCCCTTTTGGTTTCAGATCTGTTCCGGTTTTGGGTTCAAAATTGATCCTTAAAAATGTAGTTTTCTAAAATAGGGAGTGCGATTCCCAAATGGGAGAGAGAGAAATTTTTGAAATTTCGACCAACCTTCCTGTAGGGTTCGGCCATCCATATGATGGATCTCTCATCCCTTTAAGCACGCCATTACAATCCACTATCATGTGATGCCACACGACTTACATAACTTTTCTAAATCCTAAATTTTCCCTTTTATAGTTAAAATGTCTATTTTACCCTTCGTTGTTCTCCAAATTTTCAAATTACCTTTCCACACAAAACTTCTTTAAATGTTCACCTCTCACTCATTGGAATAGAAGTAGGTGTTGTCTTTTTTGGTTTTAAGCTCTTAGGCTCTTACTGCTTCGACTAATAATTTTTACTAAGATTCCAACTTCCAAGTTCCAGCATCACATGGGGCCATGGTAAAAAACAGATAGTCAACAATGGGATGCTTCTAACTCTATCATTTGACAAGAATGAATACCTCTTTGCTAAGATAAACATGCAGCTTAATCTTGTCCCTGGCAACTCAACCGACACAGTTAAGACTTATTACTTATCATCTCAAGGGTCGACCCATAATGAGATTGAGTTTGAATTCCTTGGTAACCTAAGCAGTGACCCTTATATCCTCCACATGCAGTAACGTCTTTAACCAAGGAAAGGGAAACATGGAGCAAAAATTCTATCTCTGGTTAAATCCTACAACAGACTTCCACACTTATCCCATCCTTTAGAAACCCCAATGCATCATCTTTTCTATAAATGGAACACCCATAAGAGAATTCAAGAACTCAAAATCCATTGGAGTTCCTGTTGGATTTTAATTTCATTAGAGATTAAATCCAATGGGGTTTAATTGATCAATTACATTAAAAAAATACCTGCACACATGTATTGAAAAATAGTTCTTTCTCTTACTAAAAAAAATTTTCAACTTGTCATACATTAGAAAATTACAAAACTTGTTTTGAGTTTTTAAATAGGAGCTTATTTACACTCCTTAGAAATAAAAAGGAGAGTACAGAGGCTTGCTATCACACAACGTGCATGCACACGTGTGCATGTGTGTGTGTGGCGCAATGAGGCGCTTTAGAGGTACACTTTGCTTGCACTTCACATGCACCCGCGTGGATTGCGAAGGGAAGCTTTGACTTTTGATGCAAGGTTGGCTGTTGATGTTTCAATGGTCACTGATTGTGATCAAGAGGCACTATTCAAAGTTAAAAGTCATTAACTGTTAATTACCTTTTTAACAATCACAATGTTTGAAATTGTGACTGTTCAAGGCGCATTTTCTAAACCAACACCTTCTTTTGCTCCATGACTTCATAAATTATTTAAGGAGCATTAATCAAGAAAATGCACACACAAGCTTTTCGAAAATCACTTTGTCTCTCTTTGTTAAATCTGCTACTGTCTCATAGAAGGTTTCTTTGGAGAATCTTCACCTTTGCTAGTTGTAGACTCTCGCCCAAGGCTCTGTGGTATCCTGGGAACGAATTTGCCTGTAACCCAACAACAAACTCAGTAAATCTGGGGGAAAATAACGTTCCAAAGACAATGTCTTTAGGCACACCTCAGAACTTCTTCTCCAAGTTTTCATGACCCTACATTTCCATCAGTTCCATTCCCTAAGAACCAACCCATGAAGATCTACTCCAGGCTATGGAATGTTGATGATTGGGCCACAAGGGGTGGCCTTGCCAAGATTGATTGGACAAAAGCACCATTTATTGCCTCGTATAGAAACTTTAATGCCAATGCCTACTGATGCAGCGCGGTCCGGGCACTCCTAGCTGGCGGGCGCTTGGCTCCTAGCTAGCGACAAACGATACCTGAGAAGCAGAAGGTGAAGGATTCTCAGGGAGCTCGCCCAGTGGGAATACTCCGATGCTTAAGTTAGAATACTTGAGAGAGTTGTAAGGGATGCAAAGAGAACTAAGAGCGTAGATAGCGCTAGATCAGTGAAATTCGAGATTAATTCAAGATACAAGATACCTTTGCCCCTTCGACCCTAGGGCCTTTAAATGCAAATGTTCTTGTCAAATTAGGCGTAACCGCCACTAGCTCTCTATCGCAGCCGTTATTTGCCAGGGCTACGCAGGTAACCGTTGCAGAGTACTACCCAATCAGATGAGAGACATGACCCAAAAAGGACAGACACGCCACCACCTGTCGAGAGACGTGGGTGTAGTATGCTGGGCTGGCAGGGACTGCGCCGTCAGAGACATGATGACGTCTGACAGGTATGGTCTCATCAGATAAGAAGCTTCCTAAGAACGTCGCGTCGCTTAACAGCAAGCTGCTTTGTAGCGAGCTATCCCATAGCGAGCTGCCCTGTAGCGAACTATCCCCTAGCGAGCTGTCTTGTAGCGAGCTCCTGGATGTGTCCCGAGGTGATTCCGCCTGAGATTGCCTTTGGGCAGTCTTCTTGCTTAAGTAATGGGGCGAGCTGATTCTCTTAGCTCATGAGCTGGGATAGACTTGACTTAGAGTACTCCCTTTCCACATACCGGGGTCCATGAGCTCACGCTGTAGCGAGCTCATTCCGTGGCGAGCTGTAATGTAGCAAGCTGTCCTGCAAGGAACCTAGCGAGCTCGCTACTCAGTTGTTGCCAGGCTATCATGTTGAGTTGTTGCTTATGCTGAGTCTCATCGCCTTCTTAGGAGGTCGGGTCAAATCACCCTCCATCAATTGCCCCCCACTCCTCGGGCTAAGGATTCTACTTTGGCACGAGGAGTTCATGGAGTGTGACGGGTGGATTTGACTTGAAATTAAACTTGATTGACCAATCGCATTAAATACACATGCGGACATCAGGCGATTTCTGGACCTTTCGAATGCCAAAAAGCGCGCCAAAACGCCTCTCACCTCCAGAAGTCGTGCAGTCGGCATTACCTTAATCATGGAAGACGTGTAGCCAGTCACATTTCGGTTTCAGAAGACGTGCGGTTAGCTTGACTACGAACCGTCAGATTTGCCTTAATCTGAGCTGTTGATTTTGTGGGCATAGTGACTATAAATAGGAGGGCCCCAGACCTCATTTCCTTCACACCAACTTGCCTTGCCTTTGGATTCTGAGGTCGCGCCTTCACCTAGCCGCTCGAGCTCTTCTCTTGTTCACACCGTCTTTTCGGTTCATCTCTTCCCGGGTGAGTCTTATCACTTTGTCAGTATGTCTGGGTATCCGTACAACATTTTTCCTTAGGGCGGTAACCAAGATGACGCTCCCTCGAGCTCAGGGGGAGCTTGGGGGCAAGCTCGGGAGGCCTCCGACAGGACGGCTTCCACCTCCCAAGGCAGGGAGCCAGATAGCTTTGGTCCTTCCTCCATGTCGATGGAGAGACTTAGAACCTTGGTTCTTCAATTTAACCTCCCTAGAAACCTCATCTATAGTCTCCCATCCGGTGACTACCCATGGGAACACGGTCACGATGAGATCGTGATCTTCCAGGAACAGCTCATCGTTGGCCTACGTCTTCCTCTACATCCTCTGATAGTGAAGGCTTTAAACCATTTTAATGTTACTATAGACCAGCTTCACCCCAACTCAATCTGAAATGTAGTTGGGACAATTTCTTTATTTTATGAATACTGTCTTCCTCTTAACCACGACATCTTCTCCACCATCCTTTCCATCAAGAATGCTTCCCCCGGAGCGCCTCCAGAAAGGCGTTCCTATTATTTTTCTCCCCGTCCTGGCTTCAAGCTCTTGCACGAGCTGCACGGGCTCAACCTTGAGGGCATAATGATGAAGGGCCTGGATCCAGAGGCGGCGGACATGGCAGAGGAGGAGGAGCCTGACTCTCTGAAGGATGACGACGATGTGGAGAAGGTGGATCCTTGAGGCCGGTTGCTGCTCTTCTTTTTCTTTCTTCTGCATGGATTCTGGTGGTTCCCGAGTGTTTGAACCCAGTTTTAAGTATTTCTCTTATTTTTTTATGAACTCTCTCGGGCAGTTGGGCCCTGCTTTTTATTTGTTTTCTGTTGAACTTTTCCCCGGCTGTTAGGCCCGTTTTTTTGTTTATAGAAATTAGTAATGAAATGTTTTATCTTTTTATGCTAAGTATTGTGTGCTCTTTACTTTCTGCCAAAGCAACTTTATCACTCGAGCTGTTAGAGTTACATGCACGAAGTAGGATCTTTCGGTAGTTGTTACCCCGAGCTGTTCCTCCATACTTGGGGTAATTTTATGATATACACTGGAGTGGTTATTATAGTGAGCTCGAGCTGTATGCACCTGGGTTAAATTGACGTAGCTTGTCCCTTATCGGGTTCAACTAGTATGCCGAGGTGAGCTACGCTTCATAGGGTTCATACCCGAGCTGCCTATGCCTTCGGCATTAATACTTATCCTTTACCGATGAAACGGTTAGGTCTTTCATAGTGCCGAGGTCTTAGTTAGATCGGCGTTTTAAACCTTAGGCTGGGGGAGTGACTTATAGTCCACTCTTAGAGTTCACCCATGCCATAGAGGCGACTGGGTCTTATCGTGCCGAGGTCTTTGTTAGCTCAGCATTTTGGTCCTTAGGCTCTGGGAGTGACTCATGGTCTACTCAGTAGTTCACCCATGCCATAGAGGCGACTGGGTCTCATCACGCCGAGGTCGTCGTTAGCTCAACACTTTGGCCCTTAGGCCCTGGTTGTGACTCGTGGTTTACTCAGTAGTTTATAGGTAATATTGCCCTAAGTTGACAATATTCCATGCCCGAGGTACTTGTTTCCCTTCTAGGGTTTCGAGCTATTATGTTCCTTCCCCGAGCACTCGCTTTACTTGGTAGGGTCCTTCCCAATTTGGCATGAGCTTAGCAACACCGGGCTCAGGCACCATAACTTTACGAAGGACCAGGTCGCCGATGCGGAAGTTATGCTTCTTGACCCTGGCGTCATAGTACCGAGCTACTATCTGCTGGTAGGCTGCGGTCCTAATATATGCGAGGTCCCATACTTCGTCAAGTAGGTCAAGGTTGGTGCGTAGCTCGTCTTCATTTGCCTTGTCATCATACGCTTCTAGTTGTAGCGAGGGAACCTCAATCTTGGATGGGATGATTGTTTTAGTGCCATAGGTGAGGTTGAAGGGAGTCTCGCCTGTAACAGTCTTCACTATGGTCCGATAAGCCTATAGAACACTGGGTAGCTCGTCTGCCCATAGTCCTTTGGCTCGGTCTAGTGTGCCTTCAGTCCGCGGAGGATAGCTCTATTTGTAACTTCCGCTTGGCCGTTTTCTTGAGGGTGTGCCACCGAGGTAAAGTTCTATTGAATTCCCATGTCTTGGCACCAGTTCTAGAATTTAATGTCCTCGAACTGCTTGCCATTGTCAGAGATCAGTACCCGAGGTAACCTGAAACGACACACTATACTTTTCTAAAAGAAGTTCTGTACGTTCTGAGTTGTAATTATTATGAGAGGTTCAACTTCTACCCACTTAGTGAAATAATCAACTGTTACCACTAAGAACCTCCTTTGGCCTGTTGCTGGTGGAAACGGTCCGAGTATATCGATCCCCCACTGTGTGAAAGGCCACGGGCTGGTGAGATACTTCAGTCAGCGGCAAGTTGATGGTGGATATTGGCATGCTTCTGGCACTTGGCATGAGTGTCGCGGAGCACGAGCTCGGCTTCGGAAGGTCACAAGCCGTTCGTCTATTATGACGCATTTGGCCACTTGATGCTCTACCCTTCTAGCGGCATTGCAGTCTGCATGGAGGGTCCTGTGTAGCAGGAAGCTCGCGAGCGGATCAATCCAGCTCGGCTCTGCTTGCACGACAGGAGCATCCTTCTCTGCCCCCCGAGAATGCTAGGCCGAGGCAGGTTCTCTATGTACACGGTTCTCATGGTATTATCGCTGGTGCTGGCTAACCGGGACAGGGCGTCGGCCTCAGCGTTCTCCGATCTCGGGATTTGCTTGATGAAGTGTGACTGGAAGTTGAGCAGGGCCTCTCTTAGTTTGGCTAAGTAGGCGATCATGGTTGGTTCGCGAGCTTCGTATTCGCTAGTGACTTGATTGACCACAAGCTGTGAATCGCTGCAGATGACGATATGCTTGGCTTTCACCTCTTTGGCAAGAGATAGCCTGGCTATTAATGCCTCGTACTCCGCTTCATTATTGGATGCTGCGAACTCGAAGTGTAGTGCATACTCCAGCTTTGTGCCACTTGGGCCATACAAAACAATTCCGGCTCCGCTGCCCTGCTGGTTTGACGAGCCATCTACGTGAAGGATCAAGGGCTCCTCATCCCAGTTTGCGTTTGGCCTAACTAGGAGAGATGCCGCACTGGTTACTTCCTCACGTTTCTCAAGCTTAACCAGCCTGGGAGCTTCGGGCTCGCCCGAGCTAGGTGCCTCGTGCTCGATCGTCCTGGGGACTTCGAAGTTGAAAGTGCATTCCGCGACGAAGTCTGCTAAGGCTTGGACCTTGATAGCAGTTCGCAACTTGTATTGAATATCGTACTCGCTGAGCTCAACGGCCCACTTCGTCAGTCTACTAGAGACCCCGTGCTTGAGTAGAACTTGCCTCAGAGGTTTGTTGGTGAGGACGATGACAGTGTGAGTTTGGAAGTATAGACGAAGCTTCCGGGCTGCAATAACTAATGCATAGGCCAACTTTTCTATTTTCGGATATCTTGTCTCTACTCCCTGCAATACTTTGCCAACATAGTAGATAAGTCGTTGGACCCGATCTACCTCTTTTATCAGTACCGAGCTGACCACCTCGTCACTTGCCAAGAGATATAGCTCTAAAACATCACCCTCCTCGGGTCGGGTTAAGACCGGTATACTAGCGAGGTACTTTTTGAGCTCGTCGAACGCAAGCTGGCACTCTTTGGTCCATTCAAAACCTTTGCTTTTAATTGCCTTAAGGAAAGGCAGACAACGGTCTGCCAACTTGGACATGAAGCGGCTCAGAGCAGCTATTCGGCCATTCAGCCTCTGAACCTCATTCAATTTCTAGGGTGGTCTCATGTCTAGGATGGCCTTTATTTTATCCGGGTTGGCCTCAATGCCGCGCCAGTTAATGATGTAGCCCAAGAATTTACCCGAGGTGACACCGAAGACACTTATTGGGGTTCAATTTCATGTTAAATTTATGCAAAATTGTGAAAACTGACTGCAAGTATTGTATTAAATCATGCGAAAATTGGGTCTTGACGACCAATGTTGTCTACATAGCATTCTATTTTTCTGCCAATCAACGGCTCAAATAATTTATTTACAAGTCTCTGAAAGGTTGCCCCAGCATTTTTCAACCCAAAGGGCATGACCTTGTAACAGTACAGGCCGAGCTTGGTTATGAAGGCAGTCTTTTCTTCATCAGCTAGGTCCATCCAGATCTGATTGTAGCCTGAATAGGCATCTAGGAAGCTCAACAACTCATCCAGATCTCCCACGGACCATGCAAAAACATCTAAATTTTCAAGTAAGAAGCGTACCAGTTGAGATTGCAGGGGCTCTTCAATAGAAGCACCGATCTGAAGTGTTCGAGCTGGGTCCTCCTTTGATGCCGGGATGGAGAGTCTCTTCCGTCGGTGAAGCTCGCTCCTCCCACTGCTCCGTAGATCATTCCAGCTCGAGGTCATCGGCCACCTTGGCTTTCCCTTTGAGGGTGGCGACGCAGCACTTGTGAGATTCAAGCTGGTCACCTCGCGCTATCCCAATTCCGAAGTCTGTGGGGAACTTCATTGCCAAATAGTAAGTGGAGACCACTGCGCGTAGGGCATGGGTGATCGGCCGACCTACTATGGCATTGTAGGGGGAGGGGGTTGCGACCACTAAGAAGTTGTGGTTGAGCCTCACAATGCTAGGCCAAGTGCTGACTTCCACAGGTACTGTAATCCTTCCCTGGGGCCAGACTTCCTCTCCGCTGAAGCCTACCGGGGGAGTGTTCGCAGGCTTCAGGTCGCTTTCTTGGAGATGGAGCTGGTCAAATGCTACTTTGAAGAGTATGCCTGTTGAGTTGTCAGAGTCAACGAGGACACGTCTGACTTCAAAGTCATCAATCTTCATCTTTATGACGAGCGCATCATCATGGGGGTAGTGGACCCTACGTGTGTCATCCTCTGTAAAGAAGATCGGATCTTCCATCCTTGACTGCTTCGGTGGGTTCTGTTCTTCCCTAACGGCCTCGCGAGCTGATGTCCGAGCTGCAGTTGTGGTATAACCTGCGACAATCGAACCTCCAACGATCACGTGGATGGTTCCCCGAACTAGTCTCTCTTTCGGGGGTTGCCTCTGCGGTTGCTTTGCCTGCCTGCTAGATTCGGGAGCATCTCTGTTCTGCTCCCCTTGCTGACCTGCCTTATTATTATTATTATTTTGTACAAAACTTTTCAAGTATCCGCGACGGATGAGCTCCTCTATCTCATCACGGAGTTTTTTACAAATTTCGGTGCTATGACCGTGGCCTTTATGGAAACTACAATATAAATTTTTATTCCTTACACTAGGATGGGCCTTCAGCCGAGGTGGCCACTTCACATACGGGGCGTCCTTGATTGCCATAAGGATCTCGGCCCGCTTCGCGTTCATGGGCTAGTAGTCCGTTCTTTCGGTTGCTGGAGCTCAGAAAGGATGACTCGGCCTTGCTCCACGAGCTGGGTCTTTTTTCTTCTTACCATCCCCTTGAATTGAGGACTCGCCTTCCCTTTTCCTCTTTTCGGGCGCACTTGCGTTCTTCTGGTTGATTTCCTCCTCTGTCTCTATAAATTGATCCGCGAGCTTGAGGAACTCGGTCACAATCTTGGGCTGGTTAACCACCCCATGCTACTTGAATTCTTTATAAGTAATGCCTCGCTTGGCCGCGGTGAGATGAACTGTGGGGTCCAGATCGGGTATTTGCAAACAAGCGTTATTGAACCGCTTGATATAACTCTGAATGGACTCCCCTTCCTTCTGGACTATGCCAATGAGGCTTTCTTGAGTTCTTGGGAACCTCTTGCTGGTGACAAAGTGGGAGGTGAAGACTTGCACGAACTGTGCCCAGCTTATTATTGATCCGGGCGCAAGGTTTCAGTACCATGTGCGGGCCACCCTTTTGAAGGTGGTAGAGAAAGCCACACACTTACCAGATTCACTGGCCCTTGCCAGGTGCATCTGGGACTGGAAGGCGTCCACATGGTCATTCGAGTCGAAGGACCCCTCATACTTATCTAGGGGAGGGAGCTTGAAGTCATTTGGTATAGGGACCGCAAGAAGTTCTGACGACAGAGGGGAAGGGACTGAAAGGAGAGGAGTAGCTTTGACTTCATCTGAGCTTACCTCCTCCTTACCCTTGAGCTCGGGCAGGAAGCGGGTAGCAGTTTGGCGAGCTCGTCGGCGCCTCCGCTGCTGCTTCATCGGCTCGGCGTTGGTGCTGCTGGCTTCAGAATTACCGAGCTTGATGGGCTCGGATTGCTGATGATAGCTGTGAACCGAAGGGCCCTACTTGTAATCTGCGGCTAGGACCTCAAATTGGTTTTCTACGAGCAGGAGCTCAAACTGAGAGTGCTGAGGCAATGCGGTCCTGACCGGCTGGGAGGCCCCTGACCTGCCTACAGGCTGCGAGGCGAGGGTGACTGGTCTTTCCTTCTTGTTGTGGGACGAGACTTGTCTTTTGGAAGGATTCTGGGTTTGAGAGGCCTCTCCCCGATGAGGACGTTCGCTTCGGCGAGAGGGCTTGGCTTGCTTCGAGGTCGGATGCCGAGGGGGAAGCGGCTGCTGAGCCTGAGGCAGTGAAGGGAACTATTGTTGGTACTGGTACTGAGAAACTTGATGCAGCACTTGCTGCTGGTAGAGTTGAAACTGCTGGAATTGTTGCATTTGAGCTTGCATGACTTGCATACACTGCACCAGGTCTTCGAGCTGGTTTTGGTTGCTCACCGGGGGAACAACGGAAGGTTCAATGAAGGTTGCTCCAATTGCAGAAGGGAGTGGCGCGTTCACAGGTGCCACTGTGTGAGGCACGTTCAAGCTGGGAACTCCGTCCACAGAGAGGGGGACGGTGAACTGTCCAATGCAGATAGTAGGGAGCTGGGGTTGCTCCCCTGAAGCATTCTGGTCGGCACCACGTCCGGCATTACTAGAGGAAGCCATGATTGCTGAGTTCTTAGAGAGAGTTGCAGAGATTAGAGGAAGGCTTTTTGAAGCGTTCCCATAGACGGCGCCGAATGATGCAGCGCGATCCGAGCACTCCTAGCTGGCGGGCGTTTGGCTCCTAACTAGCAACGGATGGTACCTGAGAAGCAGAAGGTGAAGGATTCTCAGGGAGCTTGCCCGGTGGGAATACTCCGATGCTTAAGTTAGAATACTTGGGAGAGTTGTAAGGGATGCAAAGAGAACTAAGAGTGCATATAGCACTAGATCAGTGAAATTCGAGATTAATTCAAGATACAAGATACCTTCGCCCCTTCGAACCTGCGACCTTTAAATGCAGATGTTCTTGTCAAATCGGGCGTAACCGCCACTGGCTCTCTGTCGCAGCTGTTATTTTCTAGGGCTGCGCAGGTTACTGTTGCAGAGTACTGCTCAATCGAATGAGAGACATGACCCGAAAAGGACAGACACGCCACCACCTGTCGAGAGACGTGGGTGCAGTCTGCTGGGCTGGCAGAGACTGTGCCGTCAGAGACGTGATGCCGTCTGGGTACGGTCTCGTCAGATAAGAAGCTTCCTGAGAACGCCACATCACTTAACAGCGAGCTATTCCATTCCATAGCGAGCTATTCCATAGCGAGCTATCCCCTAGCAAGCTGCCATGTAGCGAGCTATCCCATAGCGAGCTCCTAGATGTGTCCCGAGGTGATTCCGCCTGAGGTTGCCTTTGGGCAGTCTTCTTGCTTAAGTAATGGGGCGAGCTGATTCTCTTAGCTCATGAGCTGGGATAGACTTGACTTAGAGTACTCCCTTTCCACATACCGGGGTCCATGAGCTCACGCTGTAGCGAGCTCATTCCGTGGCGAGCTGTAATGTAGCAAGCTGTCCTGCAAGGAACCTAGCGAGCTCGCTACTCAGTTGTTGCCAGGCTATCATGTTGAGTTGTTGCTTATGCTGAGTCTCATCGCCTTCTTAGGAGGTCGGGTCAAATCACCCTCCATCAATTGCCCCCCACTCCTCGGGCTAAGGATTCTACTTTGGCACGAGGAGTTCATGGAGTGTGACGGGTGGATTTGACTTGAAATTAAACTTGATTGACCAATCGCATTAAATACACATGCGGACATCAGGCGATTTCTGGACCTTTCGAATGCCAAAAAGCGCGCCAAAACGCCTCTCACCTCCAGAAGTCGTGCAGTCGGCATTACCTTAATCATGGAAGACGTGTAGCCAGTCACATTTCGGTTTCAGAAGACGTGCGGTTAGCTTGACTACGAACCGTCAGATTTGCCTTAATCTGAGCTGTTGATTTTGTGGGCATAGTGACTATAAATAGGAGGGCCCCAGACCTCATTTCCTTCACACCAACTTGCCTTGCCTTTGGATTCTGAGGTCGCGCCTTCACCTAGCCGCTCGAGCTCTTCTCTTGTTCACACCGTCTTTTCGGTTCATCTCTTCCCGGGTGAGTCTTATCACTTTGTCAGTATGTCTGGGTATCCGTACAACATTTTTCCTTAGGGCGGTAACCAAGATGACGCTCCCTCGAGCTCAGGGGGAGCTTGGGGGCAAGCTCGGGAGGCCTCCGACAGGACGGCTTCCACCTCCCAAGGCAGGGAGCCAGATAGCTTTGGTCCTTCCTCCATGTCGATGGAGAGACTTAGAACCTTGGTTCTTCAATTTAACCTCCCTAGAAACCTCATCTATAGTCTCCCATCCGGTGACTACCCATGGGAACACGGTCACGATGAGATCGTGATCTTCCAGGAACAGCTCATCGTTGGCCTACGTCTTCCTCTACATCCTCTGATAGTGAAGGCTTTAAACCATTTTAATGTTACTATAGACCAGCTTCACCCCAACTCAATCTGAAATGTAGTTGGGACAATTTCTTTATTTTATGAATACTGTCTTCCTCTTAACCACGACATCTTCTCCACCATCCTTTCCATCAAGAATGCTTCCCCCGGAGCGCCTCCAGAAAGGCGTTCCTATTATTTTTCTCCCCGTCCTGGCTTCAAGCTCTTGCACGAGCTGCACGGGCTCAACCTTGAGGGCATAATGATGAAGGGCCTGGATCCAGAGGCGGCGGACATGGCAGAGGAGGAGGAGCCTGACTCTCTGAAGGATGACGACGATGTGGAGAAGGTGGATCCTTGAGGCCGGTTGCTGCTCTTCTTTTTCTTTCTTCTGCATGGATTCTGGTGGTTCCCGAGTGTTTGAACCCAGTTTTAAGTATTTCTCTTATTTTTTTATGAACTCTCTCGGGCAGTTGGGCCCTGCTTTTTATTTGTTTTCTGTTGAACTTTTCCCCGGCTGTTAGGCCCGTTTTTTTGTTTATAGAAATTAGTAATGAAATGTTTTATCTTTTTATGCTAAGTATTGTGTGCTCTTTACTTTCTGCCAAAGCAACTTTATCACTCGAGCTGTTAGAGTTACATGCACGAAGTAGGATCTTTCGGTAGTTGTTACCCCGAGCTGTTCCTCCATACTTGGGGTAATTTTATGATATACACTGGAGTGGTTATTATAGTGAGCTCGAGCTGTATGCACCTGGGTTAAATTGACGTAGCTTGTCCCTTATCGGGTTCAACTAGTATGCCGAGGTGAGCTACGCTTCATAGGGTTCATACCCGAGCTGCCTATGCCTTCGGCATTAATACTTATCCTTTACCGATGAAACGGTTAGGTCTTTCATAGTGCCGAGGTCTTAGTTAGCTCGGCGTTTTAAACCTTAGGCTGGGGGAGTGACTTATAGTCCACTCTTAGAGTTCACCCATGCCATAGAGGCGACTGGGTCTTATCGTGCCGAGGTCTTTGTTAGCTCAGCATTTTGGTCCTTAGGCTCTGGGAGTGACTCATGGTCTACTCAGTAGTTCACCCATGCCATAGAGGCGACTGGGTCTCATCACGCCGAGGTCGTCGTTAGCTCAACACTTTGGCCCTTAGGCCCTGGTTGTGACTCGTGGTTTACTCAGTAGTTTATAGGTAATATTGCCCTAAGTTGACAATATTCCATGCCCGAGGTACTTGTTTCCCTTCTAGGGTTTCGAGCTATTATGTTCCTTCCCCGAGCACTCGCTTTACTTGGTAGGGTCCTTCCCAATTTGGCATGAGCTTAGCAACACCGGGCTCAGGCACCATAACTTTACGAAGGACCAGGTCGCCGATGCGGAAGTTATGCTTCTTGACCCTGGCGTCATAGTACCGAGCTACTATCTGCTGGTAGGCTGCGGTCCTAATATATGCGAGGTCCCATACTTCGTCAAGTAGGTCAAGGTTGGTGCGTAGCTCGTCTTCATTTGCCTTGTCATCATACGCTTCTAGTTGTAGCGAGGGAACCTCAATCTTGGATGGGATGATTGTTTTAGTGCCATAGGTGAGGTTGAAGGGAGTCTCGCCTGTAACAGTCTTCACTATGGTCCGATAAGCCTATAGAACACTGGGTAGCTCGTCTGCCCATAGTCCTTTGGCTCGGTCTAGTGTGCCTTCAGTCCGCGGAGGATAGCTCTATTTGTAACTTCCGCTTGGCCGTTTTCTTGAGGGTGTGCCACCGAGGTAAAGTTCTATTGAATTCCCATGTCTTGGCACCAGTTCTAGAATTTAATGTCCTCGAACTGCTTGCCATTGTCAGAGATCAGTACCCGAGGTAACCTGAAACGACACACTATACTTTTCTAAAAGAAGTTCTGTACGTTCTGAGTTGTAATTATTATGAGAGGTTCAACTTCTACCCACTTAGTGAAATAATCAACTGTTACCACTAAGAACCTCCTTTGGCCTGTTGCTGGTGGAAACGGTCCGAGTATATCGATCCCCCACTGTGTGAAAGGCCACGGGCTGGTGAGATACTTCAGTCAGCGGCAAGTTGATGGTGGATATTGGCATGCTTCTGGCACTTGGCATGAGTGTCGCGGAGCACGAGCTCGGCTTCGGAAGGTCACAAGCCGTTCGTCTATTATGACGCATTTGGCCACTTGATGCTCTACCCTTCTAGCGGCATTGCAGTCTGCATGGAGGGTCCTGTGTAGCAGGAAGCTCGCGAGCGGATCAATCCAGCTCGGCTCTGCTTGCACGACAGGAGCATCCTTCTCTGCCCCCCGAGAATGCTAGGCCGAGGCAGGTTCTCTATGTACACGGTTCTCATGGTATTATCGCTGGTGCTGGCTAACCGGGACAGGGCGTCGGCCTCAGCGTTCTCCGATCTCGGGATTTGCTTGATGAAGTGTGACTGGAAGTTGAGCAGGGCCTCTCTTAGTTTGGCTAAGTAGGCGATCATGGTTGGTTCGCGAGCTTCGTATTCGCTAGTGACTTGATTGACCACAAGCTGTGAATCGCTGCAGATGACGATATGCTTGGCTTTCACCTCTTTGGCAAGAGATAGCCTGGCTATTAATGCCTCGTACTCCGCTTCATTATTGGATGCTGCGAACTCGAAGTGTAGTGCATACTCCAGCTTTGTGCCACTTGGGCCATACAAAACAATTCCGGCTCCGCTGCCCTGCTGGTTTGACGAGCCATCTACGTGAAGGATCAAGGGCTCCTCATCCCAGTTTGCGTTTGGCCTAACTAGGAGAGATGCCGCACTGGTTACTTCCTCACGTTTCTCAAGCTTAACCAGCCTGGGAGCTTCGGGCTCGCCCGAGCTAGGTGCCTCGTGCTCGATCGTCCTGGGGACTTCGAAGTTGAAAGTGCATTCCGCGACGAAGTCTGCTAAGGCTTGGACCTTGATAGCAGTTCGCAACTTGTATTGAATATCGTACTCGCTGAGCTCAACGGCCCACTTCGTCAGTCTACTAGAGACCCCGTGCTTGAGTAGAACTTGCCTCAGAGGTTTGTTGGTGAGGACGATGACAGTGTGAGTTTGGAAGTATAGACGAAGCTTCCGGGCTGCAATAACTAATGCATAGGCCAACTTTTCTATTTTCGGATATCTTGTCTCTACTCCCTGCAATACTTTGCCAACATAGTAGATAAGTCGTTGGACCCGATCTACCTCTTTTATCAGTACCGAGCTGACCACCTCGTCACTTGCCAAGAGATATAGCTCTAAAACATCACCCTCCTCGGGTCGGGTTAAGACCGGTATACTAGCGAGGTACTTTTTGAGCTCGTCGAACGCAAGCTGGCACTCTTTGGTCCATTCAAAACCTTTGCTTTTAATTGCCTTAAGGAAAGGCAGACAACGGTCTGCCAACTTGGACATGAAGCGGCTCAGAGCAGCTATTCGGCCATTCAGCCTCTGAACCTCATTCAATTTCTAGGGTGGTCTCATGTCTAGGATGGCCTTTATTTTATCCGGGTTGGCCTCAATGCCGCGCCAGTTAATGATGTAGCCCAAGAATTTACCCGAGGTGACACCGAAGACACTTATTGGGGTTCAATTTCATGTTAAATTTATGCAAAATTGTGAAAACTGACTGCAAGTATTGTATTAAATCATGCGAAAATTGGGTCTTGACGACCAATGTTGTCTACATAGCATTCTATTTTTCTGCCAATCAACGGCTCAAATAATTTATTTACAAGTCTCTGAAAGGTTGCCCCAGCATTTTTCAACCCAAAGGGCATGACCTTGTAACAGTACAGGCCGAGCTTGGTTATGAAGGCAGTCTTTTCTTCATCAGCTAGGTCCATCCAGATCTGATTGTAGCCTGAATAGGCATCTAGGAAGCTCAACAACTCATCCAGATCTCCCACGGACCATGCAAAAACATCTAAATTTTCAAGTAAGAAGCGTACCAGTTGAGATTGCAGGGGCTCTTCAATAGAAGCACCGATCTGAAGTGTTCGAGCTGGGTCCTCCTTTGATGCCGGGATGGAGAGTCTCTTCCGTCGGTGAAGCTCGCTCCTCCCACTGCTCCGTAGATCATTCCAGCTCGAGGTCATCGGCCACCTTGGCTTTCCCTTTGAGGGTGGCGACGCAGCACTTGTGAGATTCAAGCTGGTCACCTCGCGCTATCCCAATTCCGAAGTCTGTGGGGAACTTCATTGCCAAATAGTAAGTGGAGACCACTGCGCGTAGGGCATGGGTGATCGGCCGACCTACTATGGCATTGTAGGGGGAGGGGGTTGCGACCACTAAGAAGTTGTGGTTGAGCCTCACAATGCTAGGCCAAGTGCTGACTTCCACAGGTACTGTAATCCTTCCCTGGGGCCAGACTTCCTCTCCGCTGAAGCCTACCGGGGGAGTGTTCGCAGGCTTCAGGTCGCTTTCTTGGAGATGGAGCTGGTCAAATGCTACTTTGAAGAGTATGCCTGTTGAGTTGTCAGAGTCAACGAGGACACGTCTGACTTCAAAGTCATCAATCTTCATCTTTATGACGAGCGCATCATCATGGGGGTAGTGGACCCTACGTGTGTCATCCTCTGTAAAGAAGATCGGATCTTCCATCCTTGACTGCTTCGGTGGGTTCTGTTCTTCCCTAACGGCCTCGCGAGCTGATGTCCGAGCTGCAGTTGTGGTATAACCTGCGACAATCGAACCTCCAACGATCACGTGGATGGTTCCCCGAACTAGTCTCTCTTTCGGGGGTTGCCTCTGCGGTTGCTTTGCCTGCCTGCTAGATTCGGGAGCATCTCTGTTCTGCTCCCCTTGCTGACCTGCCTTATTATTATTATTATTTTGTACAAAACTTTTCAAGTATCCGCGACGGATGAGCTCCTCTATCTCATCACGGAGTTTTTTACAAATTTCGGTGCTATGACCGTGGCCTTTATGGAAACTACAATATAAATTTTTATTCCTTACACTAGGATGGGCCTTCAGCCGAGGTGGCCACTTCACATACGGGGCGTCCTTGATTGCCATAAGGATCTCGGCCCGCTTCGCGTTCATGGGCTAGTAGTCCGTTCTTTCGGTTGCTGGAGCTCAGAAAGGATGACTCGGCCTTGCTCCACGAGCTGGGTCTTTTTTCTTCTTACCATCCCCTTGAATTGAGGACTCGCCTTCCCTTTTCCTCTTTTCGGGCGCACTTGCGTTCTTCTGGTTGATTTCCTCCTCTGTCTCTATAAATTGATCCGCGAGCTTGAGGAACTCGGTCACAATCTTGGGCTGGTTAACCACCCCATGCTACTTGAATTCTTTATAAGTAATGCCTCGCTTGGCCGCGGTGAGATGAACTGTGGGGTCCAGATCGGGTATTTGCAAACAAGCGTTATTGAACCGCTTGATATAACTCTGAATGGACTCCCCTTCCTTCTGGACTATGCCAATGAGGCTTTCTTGAGTTCTTGGGAACCTCTTGCTGGTGACAAAGTGGGAGGTGAAGACTTGCACGAACTGTGCCCAGCTTATTATTGATCCGGGCGCAAGGTTTCAGTACCATGTGCGGGCCACCCTTTTGAAGGTGGTAGAGAAAGCCACACACTTACCAGATTCACTGGCCCTTGCCAGGTGCATCTGGGACTGGAAGGCGTCCACATGGTCATTCGAGTCGAAGGACCCCTCATACTTATCTAGGGGAGGGAGCTTGAAGTCATTTGGTATAGGGACCGCAAGAAGTTCTGACGACAGAGGGGAAGGGACTGAAAGGAGAGGAGTAGCTTTGACTTCATCTGAGCTTACCTCCTCCTTACCCTTGAGCTCGGGCAGGAAGCGGGTAGCAGTTTGGCGAGCTCGTCGGCGCCTCCGCTGCTGCTTCATCGGCTCGGCGTTGGTGCTGCTGGCTTCAGAATTACCGAGCTTGATGGGCTCGGATTGCTGATGATAGCTGTGAACCGAAGGGCCCTACTTGTAATCTGCGGCTAGGACCTCAAATTGGTTTTCTACGAGCAGGAGCTCAAACTGAGAGTGCTGAGGCAATGCGGTCCTGACCGGCTGGGAGGCCCCTGACCTGCCTACAGGCTGCGAGGCGAGGGTGACTGGTCTTTCCTTCTTGTTGTGGGACGAGACTTGTCTTTTGGAAGGATTCTGGGTTTGAGAGGCCTCTCCCCGATGAGGACGTTCGCTTCGGCGAGAGGGCTTGGCTTGCTTCGAGGTCGGATGCCGAGGGGGAAGCGGCTGCTGAGCCTGAGGCAGTGAAGGGAACTATTGTTGGTACTGGTACTGAGAAACTTGATGCAGCACTTGCTGCTGGTAGAGTTGAAACTGCTGGAATTGTTGCATTTGAGCTTGCATGACTTGCATACACTGCACCAGGTCTTCGAGCTGGTTTTGGTTGCTCACCGGGGGAACAACGGAAGGTTCAATGAAGGTTGCTCCAATTGCAGAAGGGAGTGGCGCGTTCACAGGTGCCACTGTGTGAGGCACGTTCAAGCTGGGAACTCCGTCCACAGAGAGGGGGACGGTGAACTGTCCAATGCAGATAGTAGGGAGCTGGGGTTGCTCCCCTGAAGCATTCTGGTCGGCACCACGTCCGGCATTACTAGAGGAAGCCATGATTGCTGAGTTCTTAGAGAGAGTTGCAGAGATTAGAGGAAGGCTTTTTGAAGCGTTCCCATAGACGGCGCCGAATGATGCAGCGCGATCCGAGCACTCCTAGCTGGCGGGCGTTTGGCTCCTAACTAGCAACGGATGGTACCTGAGAAGCAGAAGGTGAAGGATTCTCAGGGAGCTTGCCCGGTGGGAATACTCCGATGCTTAAGTTAGAATACTTGGGAGAGTTGTAAGGGATGCAAAGAGAACTAAGAGTGCATATAGCACTAGATCAGTGAAATTCGAGATTAATTCAAGATACAAGATACCTTCGCCCCTTCGAACCTGCGACCTTTAAATGCAGATGTTCTTGTCAAATCGGGCGTAACCGCCACTGGCTCTCTGTCGCAGCTGTTATTTTCTAGGGCTGCGCAGGTTACTGTTGCAGAGTACTGCTCAATCGAATGAGAGACATGACCCGAAAAGGACAGACACGCCACCACCTGTCGAGAGACGTGGGTGCAGTCTGCTGGGCTGGCAGAGACTGTGCCGTCAGAGACGTGATGCCGTCTGGGTACGGTCTCGTCAGATAAGAAGCTTCCTGAGAACGCCACATCACTTAACAGCGAGCTATTCCATTCCATAGCGAGCTATTCCATAGCGAGCTATCCCCTAGCAAGCTGCCATGTAGCGAGCTATCCCATAGCGAGCTCCTAGATGTGTCCCGAGGTGATTCCGCCTGAGGTTGCCTTTGGGCAGTCTTCTTGCTTAAGTAATGGGGCGAGTTGATTCTCTCAGCTCGTGAGCTGGGATAGACTTGACTTAGAGTACTCCCTTTCCACATACCGGGGTCCATGAGCTCGCACTGTAACGAGCTCATTCCGTGGCGAGCTGTAATGTAGCGAGCTGTCCTGCGAGGACCCTAGCGAGCTCGCTACTCAGTTGTTGCCAGGCTGTCATGCTGAGATGTTGTTTATGCTGAATCACGTCCACGTGTCGCCTTCTTAGGAGGTCGGGTCAAATCACCCTCCATCACCTACATCATGTCTTTAGGCTCCTCTTCTTTTGACTCCAAATCTCCCACTTCAACAAACATAGGGGGCGAACCTTTGTAAACCTATAAGACAATGAATTAATAAAATAATTGAATACAAAATTGATAAACTGAAATAAATTAAACAAATATCTCACATATTAAAATAAAATAACATGACATAAAATTGACAAATAAATAATATAAAATAAACTCGAACATGTAAGATAAGTCTTTGTAATCTATAAGACAACAATAATAGCGACCAACATGTATGATGTTGTATGATCCAAGGTGTGCTGAACCGAACAAGTAATACATAAGATCCTGCCAATTACATGAAATCGAGGTGGAAGAGTGAAGTTGTGCACCAAAGAGGTTTGTAGGCAGAGAAAGAATCAGAGGCCGTAGGAGATGATACCTGGGAAGGCGCTCCAACACTTAAGTCAATAGCAAGAATCATACGACCATAGATCTTCTTCCGTTTAACTACCTTTGCTGGTTGATCATAGCTGCCATCCTTGGTACAGAAACCACTCACGTTGCTTTTCATGGTCAAACCTACCTTCTTTTTACTACAATCTCCCTTTTCTAACACTTCAAACTGCATGCTATCAGATCCGATATACCTACCGTTGCTTGAACTCATCGGGACAATCCAAAGAGGCAACCATGATTGCCCTCTCAATAGCAATGAAAATGTCCATGTGTGCACCCTGAAAAGAACTTCCAGTAACTGAGCAAGCTAGATTATGAGGCAGCCATGATCACAACCCTAAGTCCCATTAGTTCAAATCCAATAAGTAAATAACTTCTAAAATGGGTAAATCCGGTTGCCGAACGCTGCTTGGGCCCACACTTGGAACTTGATTCTATGCTGCCATTATTTCAAGTCTAAAAAATAATTAATTAATAAGGTAAGGTCGGATGCCTTAGCTTACCTGAAGCTTAGGATTGTAATCAAATCGGACTTAGATCGGATGTAGCAAAATTTGCATCCAATCTGGTTATTGAGAGATTACATTCGAATCCAATTTGAAATTTGATTAGATTTAAAGACTCATATTCAAATTCGAATATTAACTGATCTGGATGGGATTCGAATTTAATCTATCTCTCCTATAAATTTTCTAAAATATCAAAAAATTTTAAAATTTATTTATTTTTAACATTTATATATAATAAATTAATATAAATATAACATAATAAATTTATTATACATATAAATTTATATATTATATTTCTAAATATATTTACATAAAATTTATATATTAAAATTAATAAATATTATAATATAATTAAATTCGGATTTTAATCGAACTAGATGGGGTCAAATCTTATTGCACAAATACATCATCTGAGTCCGAAATAATTGTATCAGATGTTAGCCTCGGATTTTTGGGTATTAGGCTTACTTGAGCCCATACTTAAAAACAAACCCTACGATCCCATTAGTTCGAGACCAAAAATAATTAATTTATTATTTTCTAGCTTGGATGCCTGAACCTATCCGCATCCACACCCAGAACCTCACTCTATGGTTCCATTAATTCAAATAATAAATAAATAAATAAATTTAACATGGATAAGTCCGAATTCCCAAGCCTACCCCGACCCACAACTAGGACCGGATCCTACTTTTGTTCAAGTAAAAAAAAAAACTAATTGAAATTACATTGACCCACACGTGCGAAGAAAGAAGAAAAAGGGAGAGAATAGAGATGAGGTTTAGTGAGGAGGTGTCGCTGTTGAGAGAGAAAGGAAAGTCGAAAAAGAAAAGCAAAGAGAGAACAAAGGAGAATATAGAGAGAGAGAGAGGAGGTGACGCTGAGTACAGAGAAAGAGGGGAGGTGTCGCTGTTGAGATAGAGGAGGGGTCGTTGCTGTTGCATTCTATGTCAAAAACAAAACCCTAGAAGAAAGGGAGAAACCTAAGATAGAGATACATAGAGAAAAAAAGAGAAAGGCGAATACGGAGAGAGGAGGTGCCGCTGCATTCAAGTCCAAAAAATTAAAACCTAAAATTATATTGGCTGAATCAAAGTGTACGTATGTGTTCTTTCTTTTTTTTTTTTTTCTCTTCTTTATTACTTTGTCCCATGAGATGAAGCTTTCTGTCTTTAATCTAATTGTAATGTTTTGATTGCTTTTTTCTCCTAATATCGAAGTTCCTATCTTTAGCTCTTTTGTTGTATTCATTGGATTATTAATCCCTTTAATGGCGTTTCTGTGCTATTTCTTAACCTCCCATACATTTTTTTTTTGGATCTGTTAGCATTGAACCTTAGGATTAGATCATTTCTTGGTTGCTTCTTTTTCCTTTATTTTTTTCCTTTAATTTTTTTTAAATATTATATCAAATCTTAGGTCTATGGTGGATTAAATTTCCAAAATTTAAAACCTTAATTAAAATATACCACTTTTTTGGCATGTTTGATGTGATAGTTGGATAAGACAAGTCATAATGGGTTTGGAAATTTGGAAGGAAAAATTGAACAAGTTGGGATCAAGGGTGCCTAGACAATAGAGTTTATCAACAAAAACCGGAAAGCTAAAATGAATTGAGGAAACCAAACCGAAAAATCTAGTTAATCAAACTGATAATTGATGCTGTCTGATTTGAGGTGTAGTCGAGTGGGACACCTAGTGGATAATCCTACCAACTTGGACAAAGTCGAGGTGGAAGGATGAGGTGGCACATTGAGCAAATAATGCAAATAGAAGAAAGTCAAAGTCCCTAGGATGAGGTCCATGGGGAAGGCACTTTGACGCTCAAGTCAGTAAAGAATAGTGAAGTTAGTTGGGCCATGCTATTAAGGATGAGCTAGTCCAATTTGAAAAGGCGAATATGAGAGCAAGAGTGGGAGAGTTAAAGATGTTAAACCTTAGGGGGAGATACCTTTAAATAGTCGAGTGTTGTGTCCTATTGGGGTATGCTCCTGTGTTGCACGCTATTTCCCTGAAGAGGCCAAGGTCCGTAATCTTCGGAGGTCTTGCATGCTACGACACGGGTTGTCTTGGAGCTTATCTATTTGGGGTCTTCACATAACGGTCTATTCATCTGCTTAGTGCTAACTCAGAGTTGTGGACATTGTCGAACTCATCGAATGGATCCAATTACCACGGTGTCCACGTGGCGAATACTAATGACAAGGATATGGCCCCAACACCAGTCCTCCAGTTCCAAGGTTGAGGAAGAAGTACTTGGCCAAAATCTAGAGTAGGGGTGAGCATTGTTCGGTTTAAACCGAATTAACCAAAATTTATTATATACATAATATAATATATATTATTAATATGTAAAACATAATATTAATATATAATATACATTAACATATACATATATTATAATATACATAAATTTATTAGTATATAATATATAATATGTATTAGTATAATATTAATAAATTTTGGTTTTAACTGAAATAATCAAAATACTTGGTTTTGGTCTTTTTGGTTTTTTAATAATTTGGTTTCGGTTCGGTTTTATATTTTATAAGTCCAGTTTTTAAAAATTCGGTTTATTCGGTTCGATTTTTAACCAAATAAACTTAATTCTCACCCCTACTTTGGAGGTCAAGCTCTTTTGGTGTTTGACTATGGAACTCTTGTTAGAATTCTAAATGCTAGTTGAGACATGTGTCCATGGTTAGACCACTAAGTCTTCATCCTCGTCTTTTTCTTCCAAGTGTTCTTTAGGGTAAACTAAGACCATAGAGTTCAACTCAAGTAGTGAGCAGAGTGGGGGGGCGATATCTCTAGGAGAGACCACTAACATGAGTGTCTTTGAGACCGATGCCAACAAGGACGTGGTCGAAGTGGATGGCATTGGCGTGGGCTCCGAGGAGGAGGTCCGTAAGGCAGGCCATCTCTTGGAAAGAGGGGTCGTAGTCGAGGGTGAAGATGTGGGTCATGATGAGGCTGAAGCTTAGGCCAAGGTTGGCGAGGAGTCTAGTGAGGTTGAGGAGGGTCAATGGGTCATTGGTTGCAATTTACATGGACTTAGTGACGTGCCTTGGTTTCTGATCGAGGCCAAAATAGATTGCACCCAGAGTGTATATTTGATCCCTGCCAAGTACAAGTTGAAGTGCCTGAGGAGGGGAGAGGGCATAGAGGAGCTCAGGGAGGGCGAACTGTGCGTGTACGAGCATAGCATGGAGGTCGGGTCCAGATTCCCATTACATGAGAGGTTGGTGCAGATATTGATCGAGCACTATGTGTTACTTGTCCAACTAGTGTCAAACTCTTTTAGGTACCTGATCAACCTGTTGTGTTTCTACAGATTGCACGACATGCCAATGACCTTCAACCTTTTCCACACCCTCCTATACTTGAAGAAGCTCAACAAGTTGGAATTCAACTACCTTTCGGCCTGACAGAACTTGAAGATCTTTGTTGGTGCCCCTTCGTCTATGCATAGGTGGAAGGGCAAATTCCTTTTTGTGAGTGAAGAGGGTAGATGGCCTGTACGCCTGATGTAAGGACCTTTGTAACCAATCTTCGGATCGATATCATGGAGTATACGTTTGAGGCTCGACTAATTAGTATTGAACTATGCCCACCTCAGCCTAGTAATGGCATTGCGATGCTGCTATTCTTTTCGCATTTATTTGTTAAGTAATATTGACCAACCGTCTTCCTTTGCAGATTTTGAGATGTCGTCCATGGGTAATCACTAGAGGTCGACCGAGGAGTTGGAGAGAGAGAAGGCAGCTAGACGAAGTTGTCTTCAGAGCGCTTAGATCTAGAAGAAGACAACATTTAGTCCAAAGGATGTGCCTCTACTAGTTGGGTAGGAGTTCGGGTGACGTGCTTGTTCAGCCTTCGAAGTGCCCCCACGAGGAAGTGGTCGAGCTTGAGTCAAATGTCGAGAGGTAGTTGATCCCCCCTTGTCAAGCGATGTTGTTGAGGCCTCAGATACAGGAGGAAGGTCATTACTATTGGTTGAACTGGAAGGTTCTGCCAACCGACACCCTTGAGAAGAAGGGTGTGTTCGAAAAGATCAGCTAGGGTATCTTGCTTCCCGAGGTGGTGAAGGATCTACGGGAATAGACTAGTGGGTCGGTCTGTAGTATGGCCATCACGTTTGCTATCTGGGTAACACCCTTTTTCTACTTCGGTCTAGCTTGACTTTGTTATATTAGGATGCTTGCTTGGTTGTCCACCTTGTTAATTGAATGTGTGCCATGTCTTAGTTCATTAGGACTTGGGAGGGAAGACGAAGGCCATGAAGGCTACCTTAGGTGAGGAGAAGGCAAAGGTGAAGGGCGAAGAGAAGAAGGTCCGGACCTTAAAGAAGGAGCTGACTGAAGCAAGGGCATCGGTGGTTGAGGAGTTCCAAAAGTGGGCAGTTGAGGAGTTTCGTGCATTAGCGCAATATGAGCGGGAGCTAGATGAGTTCGCCATTGACTTGTATCTCCTTGGGTTCGAGTAGTGCCATAAGAAGGTGGCGGAGATGTTTCCTAAAGGCCTTCAACCCTTGGATCAACAACCTCCTCAAACAGGCTAGGCCGAGGGAAGAGAAACTGAGTGAGACCTTGAGGTTGAGGATCAACTTAAGTTGGACCCTCCAATAGATGAGTATCTCTTGATCTGTTTCATTTTTTTCAATCTTGTATGGCTCGGTACAACAAGCCTAAATGTCTTTTGTAGTTTCTTGTTACCTCTCCTTTTTTTTGTATAGCTCAATATGCCAGGGTAAAATACTTGTAAAATTTTTTCTAATGAATGAAAGTTATTTTGTCTTAACTCTTTGGCTTCTACTATTGTCTTGCACTATGTTTGCAATATGGCCTTGGCCTTCAGATGATTGAGGCCTTCACCTCGCTATGGTAGCTTTCCTCGACTTGCTTGGAACTATCCATCTAAAATGCGGCCTTGGTCTTCGGTTGATCAAGGTTTTAAGCTTTCCCCCTCACTTGCTTGTTTGATGTGTGCCCTTGGTCTTTAGTCGACCGAGGTCTCACACTCCATGGCTTAGGTGACCCCTAAGCTGAGCTGGCTGAGGAACTCCCAAGCTCTTAGGTTCCTTACAGAGCTTGGTCATCTCAAAGTTGGTTAGCAGCTCCTTAACGGGTTGACCATGGTGCTCAGCCAACTCTTCACTCGATGCTAGGCCAAGGGATTTGTCATGGGTCCTCAGCTCCATAAGGCCATTATAGCGCCCTGGGATAGTCTTTGTTGGTCGTCCTTGGGCCATGAGTGGTGGGGACACTATTCCCGCTTCGCTTAGCTTAAACTAGGGATCCCACGTGTTCATGTTCAGCTAGGTCACCGTGGAGGGCTCTTGGTGTGTGTAGCAACTTTTATTTCTTAGAAATTAGTTATAAGGAGTTCGGCTGCTTGAGGTGGGCATAGGCCTACTAGGCCGAGGGGCTCTCCCTTCTAAGCATCCTTTGCCTGAGATGACAACGATGACTCTGGTTGAAGGCGGGCCCAATCGTCAGGTGTGTCAGAGTGGCTTGAGTTATCTTTTTTGAGAGCTTGACGATTTACCCTCTTCAGATGAGGTCCTCTATGTGGTTGTGGAGGTCCCAACAGCCTTCGATGTTGTGGTCGTGGTCTCAATGGAACTCATAGTGCTTGTCCCTGGTCTTCCTATTTCCTTGAGACTTCAACTTCTCTGGCCAACAGATGAACCGACGATTACAAATTTGCATCATCAACTTAGTTTGCATCATATTGAGGGGTGTCATGTTCTTGAAGATCAAGGGTGGAGTCCTCAGGTGGTATCATCAACATTTCAACTTCTTCTCATCATGATTAGGTTGATGGTTGTCCAGATCTCTACGCTTTGTTCGATATTGATTCTCTTTACCTTCCCTACATTGTGTTGGAGCCTCTTCGATGTTGTTGTAATTCTAGGATCGTGTGAAGAGCTCGGTCATGTTTTGTGGAGGCTTCTTTTGTAGTGAAAAGTTGAAGCAAGAGGATCGTAGGCCATGCATCAGAGCGACCATGGCCATAGATTGATCAAGGTTTTGAACTTGGGTGGACTTGGCATTAAACCTTGCTAAGTACTCTCACAGTCTCACAGGGGCTTCTCATCTTTCTACCTATTCTACATGAGACTGACCGACGTCTTCTAGTGCCATCGGTTATTGGCGAATTATGCCAGGAACTTCTCTTTGAATTGGTCTTGTGTACCAATGGACTACGATGGTAGTGCAAAATACCATTGCCAAGCTGTTCCCTAGAGAGTGGAGGCGAAGGCCTTGCACAACAAGGCTTTGGAGGTGCTGTGGAGGAGCATAGTAGCCTTACACCCTTCTAGGTGATCAATGGGGTTCATGGTGCCATTGTACTTCTTGAACTAAGGAGGTCATCATCTCATAGGGGTCTACTAGTCCATGATCTCCTACGTGAAGATTGGTTCTTTAGTGGAGCAAACTCCATTGGCGGGCACGTTTCAGTTGAGGTGACTTGTTCAAGCTCGTTCAGCCACTCCCACATGTCTTTGATTTCAATGCCAAGATTGGAGTGCTTGCTTTGCTAGTTTTGTCAGTTTGTGGCAGTCTCTAACAGAGCTCGACTTGGCCTTGGAGGCCTACGACTATTGGTGTTGCGATTGGGGTCCGAGGTGCTTCTTGACCGGGGCTCGGATGCCAGAGTTTTGGAATGGTGATTGAGTGTTGTGGACTCAACTCTAGGCTTGAGTGTCAGATCTCCGAGATGGTTGTGGTTGCTCACACTCAACCTTGGGCTTCGTAAGGTCTCCTAGGCATCCTTTTGGGGTCATCATCTTGAGGATCAGTCGTAGTGGGCACTTGATGAGCTGGTGGCACGGTTGTTGGGGCGCGTCCAGGCTGCCCCAACACCTCCATCAACACAATAAGTCGGTCAATTGCTCTCTTCAAGGCGTTAAAGTCTTCGGGGGACACTTGCTTCGGTTGTTGAGCTTTTCAGGGAGCGGAAGTATGTCAAGAGTGGGATCCCCATGATGGAGATTGAGCGCCAGAGCGATAGAGGTGTTCTTGGGATATATTATTGCTAATGCACGAAAGAAACTAGAGAGAAACTAGAGGCTTTTTGTGCTAGTTCCCATAGATGACACCAATCTAATGTTGTTCGATCTAAGGTGTAACCGAATTGGACATGCAACAAATAATACTGCCAACTTGGATGAAGCCAAGGTGGTGCATGCAAAAAGAAGAAAGTCAGAGTCTTGAGGATGAGGTCCTCGGGGAAGGCACTTTAACACTTAAGTTAGTAGAGAATGGTGAAGTTGGTTGGGCTGAGCTGGTCCAAGCCGAAGAGGTGAATATGAGAGCAAGAGTGGGAGAGTTAAAGATTGTAGACCTTAGGGGGAAATGCCTTTAAATGGCCTAGTGCCATTTCCTACATTGGTATGCTCCGTGTCTTGCGGCACCATTTCCCTAAAGAGGTCAAGGCTTGTAATCTTTAGAGGTCTTGCGTGCTACTACTCGGGTTGTCTTGGAGTTATCCGTCCGGGGCCTTCGCATGATGGCTTGATCGTCTGCTTAGTGCTGACTTAGAGTTGCTGACGTGACCAAACTCATCAATTGGACCTGGTTACCATGGTGTCTACGTGGTGAGTACTGACGGCTAGGATACGACCCCAACAACTGGTTTGATGTTTCTCAAAAATCGGTGATACCAGTTTTGGTTTGTTTAACCTAAAAGAAAATCTGACGATTAACTGAATTGACATGTTTATATATGTATGTATATATATAATGCATATATTATATTATCTAAATGTTATACATAAATTTGCATGCATTATATATAAATATATTATATTTATAATTATCTAGTTATAATATATAATATATACATTTATTTATAATATATACTGTAAATATAAAAACTAAGAAATCGAGAATTGAATTGATAAAAAATTGAAACGATGGACAGGTTAACCAATTGGTTTGGTTCAATTTCAATTCACAGTTTTTCAAAATCCGGTGGTACCCGTTCGGTTTAAAAAAAGTGCCCATGGTTCAGTTAACCAAACCATGAGAACTCCAGGTTCAGGAATAAGAAGGACAATTTTCATGGGTACTACCCATTTCATCCCTAAGTGCATTAACAACACTATACAACTTGAGTTAGGCTCAACCTAGGCAGGGCTAGTTACAAGGGAAACATAATGAATACAAATGTTCTCAAGAAAAGGAAGAAAATGGTAAACCAAACACTGCCTTGGCGAAATAGTGGCAGGAAAGCAATTAAAAACATTCAAGTAGGGCTTGGTCGAAGCGGTTTTCTTCACCTTGGGGAGTCAGGTCTAATTCTGATTTTGGGGGTAAAGCGTATGACGTTTTACATAAGTTGGATTCTAGGAATTATAAGATTATGCTTTTATCTTAGTTGACAATAGCATCTTACTGTATTTGGTAAGCAAGGAGTGTTTGTATTTTTTGGAGTGAGAAGTTTAATTTGTTAAGGCTGGTTTTAAAATTATATCTACCATTTTGGAGTGTTTTTAAGTTTGGTGTGAGGTCAAGTGGGTCGGTTATTGCAGGTAATCTAAGGCACTTGGTTCCAATTTTCTTATAGAGGATTCCTTGTTTTCGTTAATTTGTGATGGAGGTGTAATCTTGGATTGTTTAGGAGCTTGTGGATTTATTTGCATGGCTTCTAATGGTTCTTTTGTTGCGACTGCAGGTAGAGGATGTAAAATGGGTTATGTCCCCTGCGGGCTGGCATGGCTCAACATGATATGGGCCATGTCGAGCTGTGTTGCGACCTGGCCCATACTCCTGGGCCATGTTGGGCTTGGGTTTTGAGGCCCACGGGCCAGCATGACATAGCACGACAAAGTGGGTCATGCTGGCATGGCCTGCAACTCGGTACGACATAGTTTGTTATGGGTCACTCCGGCCCACTAAGAATATAGCTGTTGGGGACCCTTAATGGCTATTTTTTTTTTTTTTTGCTTTTTGGGGTTTTTACATAAACCAATCTCTATAAATAGTTAGTTTGAGGGGGTATTTGTGGATTTCAGCTTTGGGGGAGGAAAAATGACATTAATGCCCCCGATAGCTATATAATAGCTAGTTTGAGTGGCATTTTGGTAAAGTAATAATTAACTTATGAAAGACCAAAATACCCTCCCAACAACTACAAAATACTATTTTAAGGGTATTTTGGTCAATTGAATTAACCATCTTCTCATCACACCAATTCTTGTACTCTCTCATATTCTCGTATAGAGATAATTTAAAATTTAAAAATATTATTGATGTAATGGAAGTTAAATTTTAAAAATATTAGGAAAATATTTCTCCTCTATATTGGTTAGTTATAATATTAGATCCTAAGCATAATTTTCAAGGCAGCAAGGCAATTCTGGACAACACCGGGGCACTTAGTCGCCTAGGAAATAAAAATTTTATATTATAAAAAAACTAACTTTTGGTTAGTTCCTTAGTTTATATACCATTCAACATGTATATTAATTGAAAAAATAGCAATCTTCTTTATTAGGGACACTAAATTTCCTCTAAAAATGTGGCAAATTATCACTTCTAAAGATAAAATATTTTACATAAATTAATTTCATTAGTTTCAAACATAATACTATTATAATAAGTATTTAATAAAGCAATTTCATATCAATTACCAGGTAAAGAAGGTTTATTAACATCGTATGATAAATATTCAAGATAAAAAGTAAAATAGATAAAATAAGGACAGCATTTTTGTATTATTTAATTAGAGAGAGAATAGAAAAAATACCTCTTTATAATTCTATTCTTTGTTTTTTCTTTCTTTTTTTTCCTCTCCTCAAAACCCTTTGATCTTTTAAGTTTTAATAGTAAAACATTAAAATAAAATATTATTGACATATGCAGCATATAAAAAAATGTATTAATACATACATTAATAAGCTAGATACAACAATATAAATGATATTATAAAAAACATATGCCTTATCATTTTTTGTCACTTAGAAGGGCACGTAGTTGCTAAAGTCAAGGCGTTTGGACGAGGCACCAACCAAAGGTGCCTAGGCAATGCCTTGACAACTATGATCCTAGGATTAAAATAGATGATTTATATGTTTAACTTGAACATTATTATGAAAATATGAAAACTGAAATTGAAACAAAAAGGATGAAATTAATGTTTGTTATTTAAAATAAGTAATCTATATGAATCTCAGTTATAAGGATTTAGAAGAACTTGTATATCCTCCATTACTGAAGCATCTAGTTCTAGTAGTGAAAGAGATAAAGTTTGGTCTTTAATAAATAGAAGGCAAAAATTAGTTGTCACTTCATCATCAAGTTCATTTACTAGACAATTTTTATTTACAAGCTAATTGTACTAATTAATTTAACAAATTCACTCAAATTGAAGGGATTAAATAATTTTGATATTTTAGCCTAGTGGAGTGAACATGAAAAAAATTGTCTAGTTTTTACTGTCCCAATATGTGATTTACTAATCCCTCCGATGTCTACAGTTTTATCGGAATCTTGTTTATAGGTACTAGGGTACTAGATGGCGAGAAACACTATATGAACAATGAAAGCCTGTGTGTATTTGAATGATTGGTTGGGTGCTAAGTATAGACTACAAGATCAAGGAGGGCATGACACTTGATATTTCTCCAAAAGCAAATGATGTATATTAAGATCAAAGTCAAGGAGATGGAGGTGGAACTTGAAGAAAATAATGAAATCAATACTTTTTTGTATACTCAATAATTGTGTACAACATTTTTAAAGTTATTGTAAATTTTGTTTCTTAATTTTATTTAAAAGTTATTACTTATTTTTTAATTTTTTTCAATGCCACTATAAATTTTTATTTTCAATTTTATTATATTATTTTTATATTTTATTCAAATTCCATTGTATTTTTTTTACTTTGTATGCATTAAATTCAAATGAAATAAAATTTCTAAAATTTTCTTTTCAATTGTTGTCTATTTTGTATTTTGTTAAGTGCTTTTTTTTGGTTAATTTTTCATTTTTCATAAAATTTGTATCATCTTTACTAGTAGAAAATTAAAAAAAAAAACAAAAAATGACCTGGCCCAGCTCGGCCAAGGCCCGCAGTAGGGCCTGACCTAACATGGCCCTGCCTAGACTCATGCCATAGGTGTTAGACAGTTTTGTATGCCCTTAGCTTCAATCAGTTTGATGTACTTTATGAGTTTATTGTAAATGAATAAAAGTGCATATTTGATTCATGTTCCCTTAGTATGTTTCTGTGTAATACCCTTAAACTGGGCACTTAATGAGACTCATGTTGGTTTAGAATGTTGACAGTCAGTGGGTCGGTCTGGGGAGACCTATCTTGACAAGGCTGACACTGTGGTGCCACCAAGTCGGTTGGGGTGGCCTGTCTCAACTGCTAGGGTGAGATCCTAGGCACATACAGTGTAGGATTAATTGAATCTATGAACTGGACCAGATTTCCAGTATTGCCTTGGACCTTGGAGATTGATGGGCAAAACTGGAAAGTTACACCCGACCCCTAGACTCGATTATGATACTGCACTAGGTGTCGGATTGGGCTGTCTTTGATGTACCAATTAGTGAGATTCTTAGCGAGAGTCAAAACCTGGGTATGTTGAGACAATCCGAGAATTCATCTGAGTGGGTGATCATAGTGACAGGATCAGCCCCTTTGTCGGACAAAGGTAATGATCGGGGATGCACTCTCACTGATGGAAACCAAGACTGCCGGTAGCCGATTTCAATCGTTGAGATTTGTTTTGCAAGATATATTTTATATGAGATATAAAAGTATATATATTATGGTTTTTCAAATGTTTGCAAAAGGGTTTTAATTCCCGGGATCCATATAAGTAGATAGTGCAACACTGTTCCTTGCAGCCGAGGGAGAGGTCCTCTCTTGTCGGGCAGTGTATGATCATTATGGGTTAAGAGGTTAAGTGTAAGACCATTGAGGATAATACCTGATGGGCTAATCTTGCATCTGCCCACAGTTCCTAGGTGTTACAAGGTGGCTTGGCCCAGGGACCACTTAGGGTAAGTGTTGGGCCCATAGAGCCCATTCGATGGGTTTTAAGGGGTTCACTGTCCATAACAGTGTATTCGGCCAGACCTTGTAATAAAGGCTGGGCCGAACCCATGTGGCTGATGTGTAGATCAATGCTTGGGTCCCACGCCATACAAGGAAGTCCAACTGGGCAGCAGTTAGGAAGGTTAAGTGAGCACATAAGCTTAATGGGCCTAAAGCCCATTTCGAACTGGGCTATTCATTTAGTTAATTAAAGGGGCGAATTCTGAGATGGATTAGCAGATAGGATAGGGTCTTGACCCTATCCACTCAGAGAGTCCAGATCTGAATGTGATTCAGATTTAGAAACCTCCTAATGAGATTAGGAGAAAGCTAATCTAATCTGCAGATAAGATAAGGGTTTATCCTTATCACTTGAAGAGAAGGCTGATCCAAATATGATTTGGATAAGTAGCTCCTAATGAGATTAGGAGCTCATTTTTCTAGGTTAACAAAAGAAGGGGGCGGCAGCCTAATAGACACACATCAGATTTCCTTCAGTGCCGAAAACAAGAAGAGAGAATTATGCACCCTGCGAATATTCTCTTGCCGCCTCCCTGTTCTTGCTGCCCTGTTTGCCAGTTCGATCTCTAGTTGTGGGAGAAGTCAAGATTGGATATTGACATCAATTCTTTGAGAAATGACTGAAATGAAGTTGTGCTCACGTACCATTCTACTGATTCTTGCGAAGGACAGAGTTCTTGGAGAAGAACACTACTGATTCTGCTCCATCCTACACTGCGCCATCTTTAGTGGGAGCAGTCTTTGGATTCTTCCTTGGGCGTGAACACCTTCGTTGGGAGATATTACTTCTCCGTATCAGGTATAATTCTCTCATACTCCTTTTGGTTCAGATCTGATTCAGTTTAAGGTTCAAGAATGATCATTGAAAATATGATTTTCTAAATAAGGAATGCGATTCCCAATTGAAGGGAGAGAAAAATTTTTGAAGTTTGCCTTATTCCGCAATCTTTGGGCGTCCATGGGATGAATCTTTCATCCCCTCAACAGGCCATTCCGGGCTTGACACGACACAACCCACTTTACACCTCTAGTTGTAGGTGGATAATGTATGATTGGTGTTGGTGCTCTAAAAGGGGCTTGGTTGAATGAATTGCATTGAGAAGTTAGGGGTGTCAATTGGATTGGATTTGGTCAAATATGATCCAGTCCAATGTGAGTCCATTACAAATGGACCAGATCCAATCCAATCCAATGGATATTTTGGACCAGTCCAATTTAATGTCTAGACTGTTCAATTTGTTCCATTTCGTTTTAATTTATATTAGTTTCAACCCAAACCTGGCCTATTGACACCTATATTTTTATCTTATATCAATAGAAAAGATATTGGCTTAATCCAACCCAATCCAATATAAATTTATTACAAACGGATCAGGCCCAATCCAATCTAATAAATATTTTGGCCTGGGTTGATCCAATCTAATATATCTTGTTGCTCCATCCAATTCGTCCAAATTGATTTTGGAATGGACGGGAGTCCAAAACCAGTCCATTGACACCCTTAATGGAGATTGAAGATGTAGGGTGGGACATAGGGTTTCTGGCTCGCAGGCCTCTCTACTCACAGGACACTACAGCATATAAGGATTGTAGGTAGAGTCCTTTGGGCAGGAAATCCGGACTGGGTAGGGAAGGTTTTGCTCAAACCCTTAAGCATATAAGGATTGTTTGGGAGGTCTTCTTTATGATTGAGCTATGTTAATTGAATCACTTTGGAGAAATTGCTTGAGATAGCTTCATTGAAAAGTCAATTTTGCATATATAAGCTTATTTTCGACTTTTTTGCTTTTTACAAAACGCGGCTTCACCACATTTCAGCTTTCTCAGCTCATATAGCACTAAAAGCCCTCTCAACTGGTCACATATACAATCCCAAGGAAGCTCTACATTTGACGTAAGCCTAGCTAAATTCAACTTTGGGCTTTATTGGGCCCATGACTGGTCCCATTTCTACTTGACTAGGCCTGAGCCAATCCAAATGGTGGCTATGGAACAACACGTAGGATCCGTGGATCAGAATCAGACCAGATCATAAGTCTTATCAAACGTTTGTCTTTAAAGACAAGACCCCAAAAGTTCAATATGTCTTTTGATTATGTAGGCCGTTGGAAGATCTTTCTGAAAAGACTTGTCAAACCACATAAAAAAAGGCAAATATTAACCATATCAATACACATATTTGGGTATTGGATATATCAATATTTTAATCCTTGATTGCAAGTTAAAAATGAACATTCCTTTTTTTTATAAGTACTTTTCAATGTGATATAGCTTTTACAAGCATGACCCTACCTAATTATTTTAAAAAATTGCAACTGATAATTGTGCTTACTACTTGATACCTTTTCTTATTGTGAGACATATTCCAGACCTAGTTCAAGCCTATCCAACCTTTCAAAGAAATTCCTAACATGGGTAGAGTGGACATTAAGGGGGTGTTCTTTTTTTTTTTTCTGGATTTTGAGAGGGAGGAAAGTTAGTCAATGGGATTTTAGTTCCCATTGACCAAGAATCTTATGTTCTTTTTTTAAATTAATGTGGGGATTAGAGAAAGTTTATTTTCTTAGGTATCTCTTACCCGAATAAGTGATAGCCATTTCCTAGGTGGATAAATAACTTTCTCACCAGAGAGAAAAGTTTCTAACACTTGAATGGGACAAAAATACCCTTTTTAATAATGAATTTTTATGACTAAATTGGTCATTTCCTTTTTTACGAACTCCCTTAAAACTAAGAATGAACCCTTTTGGTGCTTCGTTTTCCATGATTAAAAGGCTAAGGTAGTTGTTTGATTCCCTATTCGTTTGATTAATTAAAAAGGAATGCGGGGCTCTCCTTTGACTCTTATCCTAGCATATAAATGTCTATAATGTCCCAAACTGTACCCTTGTTAGGAGTAGTCTCTACTCTTCTTGGATGCATCTGATCTAAACATCTTCATGCATGCCCTATCCTATCAGAGACCTAAACTGGTACCTGTGTGTTGTCCCAGCTATCTGGGGTCTTAGGAGAGTTCAATTGGGTATTGACTTATCTTGTCATTTTTTCCTTTTTATTATAAAGCAGCCCACTCAGACTTGAATGCGTATTTTCACGTTTATCAACCTGAGATTCATCATTATACAAAATAATGGAATTCATATCTGTGCCCCGCAATATATCCCAACTGTGTATTGGGATAATTTCCCACTGACAATTTTGTGAGATCTTCCCAATGTATGTGGGATACCCTCTGTGGGGCGCAGATGTGCTATCAAAATAATGGCCCTTTCTAATATATATGTATGTAATTTTGCTCAAGCATGTTTAACTTTGATGATCTAATATGGTGCATCAGTGCTGATATAATCACACCCATCTTCAGTATTAATGATGATGCCCTATATTTGCTAACTATCATGATCTAATCCATAGTGTTTTCTTTTGAAGATGGAGCACACCATATATGATAATAGTGAGTTGAATCATAGTATCATTTTCCGATCTATATGGTTGGTTGGGAGTTGAGACTTTTAAAGCCTCCCCAAATGGTATACCAACCCTTCCAAAGAGATCTCAAAGAGATATTTTCAAACTTCCCTTGCCCGTTAAGCACATAAAAATAGGGCAACAGCCCATTAACTAAGCTTTTCAAACTAAGCAAGCAAAGGCAAGGAGGCCTTTAAGCATCAGTCCCTTTTGCACTTAAATGACGAAAACACCCTTCATTTGAGTGTAGAGTGAAAAGGTCGCTCGTGGGCCCTTCATTTAATTTTAATTTCTGAGTTTCTTGTCTGGGACAAATGTAAAAATGGGTCTTCTCATACCGTGAGGTTAGAACTCCTCTGCCTTTAAAGCCAGTTGAATATAGTGTTCATTGACCAAAATGACCTTGATGACAATCCATCTTCAAAATATCGAGCTATTTGAATTTGGTTGAGAGAACCTAGCTAACAGATGAGAAGAACGTGCAGGTAGTTAAGAGACCCTATTAATTTACAGTAGGTCCATTTGAATTTTGAAAGAAATTCTTTCTCTGGATCAGGAAGCCATGAGTCATTGATCGAACAGGTTGTGGGCAACAACATTAACAATTTTAAATGGCATTGATTGATGAGTTAGTTGAATGGAGTAAACAAGGATGACTGGTCTTATCTATTCTTCATAAATTATCTTTATTTTATATGTTTTTGGTCTCTCAATTCTTCCTTCCACTCAAGTGTGGGCTCCCATGTTCCATGTTAATTGTATCTAATATGACTTCTAAGTTCTAAAATATGATTTATTTGCATCTGACATATAAAACTAAACAAATTTAGTTGACTAGGCTTGATAATTAATATTAGCATCTAATTAATTTCTTTCTAAAAGTCAAATAAACTACTACTGGATGCAGTTGTCAATATAACCCAAGTAGTTTTCTATTTTCAGTACTAGTTGTTTCCATGGTATAGGGTTTTCTCAACTTTCTTACAATTTTCAGATTACAAGAATTTCCTAACTAAACCAATGAATACAGCAGAGTGGAGATCTCTACTGATGGGGAACCAATGAATACAGCTGCTGCAAGGGTTTCGGAACTTAAACTTCTCCTCATGTATAAACAAGGTCTGTCAAGGAAAGTTCCATTTGGGCAAAAAAATATCTAAAAATCTATTTACCATTAATACAAGAGCAATTAATTCAGCTAAAGTGGAAAACTTTAGCTTGAGGTCTAAACCATTGAGTAATAAATTTAATGGAAAATTAGGACCCACCATTGAATAGGTCCCATTTGGGAGATCATTTAGGAGAAAACTCAAATCTTTTTTTTTTTCTTTTTTTTTCCTGAACAAGTGATTGTAGTTAGTTGCTTGAGTAAACATTTTGGATTGTGGGAAAACAATCTAAATTGATGGTTTATCAACTTCAGTTGAAGCTTCTAGAAACAATGCTCTTAGTAAAAAAGTTTCAACTAATGTGGTTTATTCAACCCATCCATATGATAGAGAAACTCCAAATTTTCCTTATAAGGCCTTATCCATATCAGCTTCTATTGCATATGAGAAGGAATTCTCATTTTGCACCTCTAGAAGGAATCTGATAGGTGTGAAGAGGGGAGGAAGTGATGGAACAAAACTTAGGGCCCTTACCTCAGTTGTCATCTCCTTCTTCATCATCATCAAGCCTTCTCCTAATTATACACGGTCAGCTACTTGTATCTTGCTTCACTGACATATCCACTGTTCAATTATGAACATTTAGATTCAGTATGGTTTACAGCCATAATAGGAATTAGAATCAGAATCAAAATCTCTTGGATGGTTCAAACAAGAATAAGGATGACAACGGGGCGGGTTCAGGGAGGTTTCTTGTAAATTCTAGATCCTATCCACTTTCCTAGACCTCCCAATTCGTACCCATCCGAAAACTTGTAGCAGGTTAAAATCCTCCCCGCATTCAAGGGTAGCAAGGGTAGGGGCGGGTTGGGTTTAAAATCCACATCTAAGCAATAAATAAATAAAATAACACAAATAAACAATAAAAATTTCAATTATTTGATTAAGACATATAGAAAACACATGAACTATCAATTATCCTTCACATAAAATTCAAAATATTATTAAGTTCATCACCTAGTACATAAAGTTTGTATGCTTTCTAACAATATACAGGTCAGGGAGGGTTGGATTTTGTCTAATACCATACCTTACCTGTACCCGTATAAGTTGTAAAATCTCAAAATCCGTCCTTACTCCAAAACCTGTCCTTCAAGTAAAAAAGCTAGCTCCATAGGAGAGGGTAGGGTGGGGTACCCACCGGGTAGGGTAGAAACTGATTGCCATCCCTAGACAAGAATAAGAATCAAAACTTTACACCAGGAATGAGATTCTAATTCCACCCAACCAAATAATTGGAATCAGAATACGTCATTCCAATTTCAATTCCAAACCTTATTCTAGCAAATCAAATGAGCCCTTAAATCATTTCTTACTACATAATTAATAACCCATGTCCACTGTTAAATTATTAATACTTAAATCATTTCTACTACATAATCAAATGAGCCCTTCAACTGGTAACAGATTCAACTCCACCTCAGCTGCTACATTAAAATATTATTTCCCAAATAAAAATTATAGATTACACTGCAATCCATTGCAAAATTCTGAAATTCCAGTCCCATAGTTTAATAATAGCCTCCTATAAACCACATCTTATCCATAAATTTGACACCAATCCACGGTCAGAATTCATCCCACTTAAGAATTCTGAGGTGGGCTGAACAGTTATTCTCCCTAAAAATTAAATACCTAACTGTCATTTATTTTAAAGGAAGCAATTTGTATCACCCACCATAACTTACCACCCGTCCCATTTTTCAAGAACTAGGACCGACCACTGCATGGATTTCAAGTTTCCAACTAAAACAACTGCTGTACCATAAATCAGTTTAATTAGTTAGACTTCTTCCAATTTGGGCATTATTTGTAGAACTATTTCTAAAAAAAAGAGTTTTTGTTCACATCACTGCTCAGGAAAAAGAACTTTTTCTTCTGATTCTTGATCCAGCTAATCTTCTAGCGCCCCCCCCCTCCCCCCCATCTAATGGTGGATTCATGATGCTTCAAAAATGGCACAAACACAAAATTATGGGGCCCCAATACCCATGTATTAATGGTTCTAACTTCTATGTCCCCAGAGCCAAGACCCCAGCTTAACCTTATCTAAATGGATGACCTAGTCTTGCTAAATTACGGCCATTGATAACGCTATGACCACTTTGACGGTCATTATCACTTATTTGTCTACTCAAATAATAATGCAAAGTAGAAAAAAATTGGAACAAGTAGCTTCACTATAACCATTAGAATGGCGAGGGCCTAACATTGATCAATGCTCATGTCACAGTTGCATTTGTCATTTTATGTACCAGAAAACCTTATTTTTCTATTTTATACCCTACCTTTCAAACCAAATACATCCAAAAAAACATAGTTGGAAGTTGGAACTATTTTTCATGTGCCTCAAGCCAATCAGACCTTGTTTTCATGGAGCTGTTTATGCCGCTAAGTATGGCAGTGGATCAAAGTCAGGTCAGTTTCAATCAGCTGAAATTTAGACAGCGATTTAGACAGTGATTTAGACTTATTTTTCTTTTTCTTTTTTCGTCTCAGTTTGGAAAGATTATATATAGAGAGAGAGAGTGAAACCTCGTATTTTGTATTATTTTATATATATTTATATACATATTTGTATTTATACTCTTTCAGAACTGAGATTTCTTTCTTTTTTTTTTCTTTTCTTTTTTTGAGAGGTGGGAATGGAAAAATTTTGGCCAGCAAGTGTGAAAACACAGGTTCAAGTTTAAAAATGGCCACTTTGTGCAAAAGAAAAAAAAAAGAAAAAGAATATGAAAAAGCAAAAGTTAAGACATGTGTTCAATCCAAGGTTCAAAGTCAAAACATGTGGGAATGGAAAAATCTCTGTACTCTTTTTTGTTTTTTGTTTTTTATTTTTCTCTAATCTGTTTCAGATGAGCTGGTTTAAGACCGGTCTACCCCCTGAATCACTTGCTAACCCGAAACACTCCCTATAGGAGCATATCGAAAAGGCTCGATATGATATGTATCGACTTTGAACTAGCTAAGACCAATAATTGGTAGTGGTCTTTTTATTGATTAAACCTGGATTGATGGATCCCAAGTGGACATCTGGCAAAGAGATTCAACATAATAGCAATACAGGTCAGAAAATAAGAAAACAAATTGTATATGTTTTTTGCAAATAGTTACAAAAATGCCATTTTTGTTCCCATATTTAATACAAATACTCGGTTTGTCTTTGGCTTTTGCCATGTCCCCATATGTTGGGTGAAGTTTTGTTTCTTACTTTTTGCTTCTTGGGACCAAACCATGTATGCATGAACTTTTGCTGTGTGTAAGTACTTCTGAACAGTCCAAATTGGGTGAGTTCCGGGAAAGAAGCAGAGGCCTGTTCATATTCATCACGACAGGAAAAAAATTGCATATATGAACCCCAACACTTCTAGAAACTGTATCTTGGCTCAACATTAATTTGCCACCTGTCAATGTTCTCTTTAACTCTCTTGCTCTTCCCATGATTTTCATTTCTATATTTTACTTTGGCTCTAAAAAGTACAAACTCTCGGTTGACAACGAAATGGAACTTTAGAAGTTTCCTATATTAGGGTTGTTAAGGGTCAAGCAACTATAGGGCTTTCAATGAGTCGGTTCTACCAATCGACCCAACTGAACCAATTATATTGGTTCTGGTTCTGTGATTTTGTCTTAATTAATAATTAGGCTGGTTCTAATTCTTGTTTGTTCCAAACCAATTCAAACCCCAACTGATTATCTTCGTAATAATAATATATAAAGGCTTTTTAGGTTTTTTGTAATTTTTATAATATTTTATGTCTACAATGGTATAAGATAATTTTAGTTAAAAATGCTTAATTTATAACATATAAATAATATATTATTTTACTGCCATTTTTATTAAGGTTTATCAAAAATCAAGTCTTGTTGTATAAGTTATTATTTATATATAAATAGTTATAGCCGTCAGTATGGTTCCGTCTATCAGGTCAGACCCAATAATCCCGACTCAAACCCAACTCATTGACAGTCTTAAAAGCAAGACTTAGGTGGCATTTGATAAATCTGAAATCTGAAGTTTGAAAAGTTAAAAAGATATTAAAAGTCTGAAATCTAAAAAGAGGTACAGACGCTTTTCTGCTTTTTAGAGGATCTGAAAAGATAATACTGTTTGTGTGGATTAATTCTACAACATCTAAAATTACTTTGTTTTACTATTTTACCCCTAGAACAAGCTATTTTGTAATTGTGAATGCAGTTAGCACTATTTCATAAAAAATAACTTATCAAATTCAAAATAATATCGAAATTATACAAACAGTTAATAAAAATAATTATTCACTAATAAAAAATCTTAAAATGATTAAAATTTAATAAAAACTAAAATAATCAATAAAAATTAATAATTAATTATTTAATTATTAATAATATTGAAATAACATGAACAAAAATGATATAATAAACAATAATTACTAAAAATAATTAATAATTATAAATAACATAATAAAAATTAATAAAAATAATTAATGTTTAGTAAAAAATATTAAGATAATTAATAATTAGTAAAAATAATTTATAATTAATTATCATCATCATCATCATCATTATTATTATTATTACTCAACCGTTGACGGTGGCAGGAAGTCAGGAGAGAGAGAGAGAGAGAGAGAGAGAGAGAGAGAGAGAGAGAGAATCACTACTACAAAAATGAGCGGTGGATTCACGAGACAGTGAAAACACGACTGACGTTCTTCCTTCTTGTCCCTGAGAGAGAAAACATGAATGACTAGGTTTTTTTGGGTTAGGGTTATAGGGGTAGCACACGTCATTTCCAAAAGATTGGAAGGGTAATTTCGACAATACATCGGCTTTGAAACTTGTCTGAGCGCGTTAAGATCCGGCCCATGTTCTATGGTTTTCAAATCTGAAAACAAAATTCAGATCAGTTTTAAGAGGAGACACCAAGCGGGTCTGAGGTCTGAAAAATAATGTTTTTAGACCTCAGACATTTGAAAAGTACAATCAAACACCACCTTAACATGATTTAGATCTTGTTGGGGAGGGCTGAAATGTAATGGCTTTTGGCTTTCCAAGGTAAGTCTTAGACAAAGCCAAAATCGGATATCAATTAGTCATTTGAAGAGTTCTCCACTTCTACCACTTTGAATAGCTTATGTGGGCACTTCTGAGCAAAAACTTAACTGATCTTCTGTTAAACGGGTCATGAGAAATTAACCGTCGAGAATTTGCAGTTGTACACAAAGAAGAGCACCAAAATATCGTGGTGGGTACTTTGGTCATTTCCACACATCCCCAGTCAAATTGCTGAGTTTCGGGAGGAGAATGGAGACTTAAGAGCCAATTCTCCCTTGAATGAGCTCTGAAGCATTAGAGAATCGAGAATATAAACTTAGCCATTAATGATTAAACTATCCTATTTATTACTTCAATATATATAATATTTTGTACTTTATTATTTAAAAATTTATTACTTTATTCTAAAATGTACACTTGGAGCAGAGCGCACAGCAGCATGGATCAAGGTGATTGCTTGTATCACAAAACACTGAACAGGAATAGAATCCTCCCCATCTGCTCAAAATTCAACACCTTCTCCCTTCCTCATCTTCCCCTTGGCTTTCCACCCCACCACCCAAACCCTAGAAATAAGTTAAATTATTAATTAAAAAATCAAAGAAAATAAATGATGTTATCCAGGAGAGATAGTCCGTGATGGATGGATGGGTAGGCCATGATTGGCTGTAAAGATGGTTGAATCGGTCAGCGATGTCAACAGTTGGATGGGTGGGAGGCATACTTCACCATGGTTGAAGGAAGTACAGAATACAGTCTTTGAGAAAAAGAAGTAACAAATAAATAAAAGAAGCCCCAGAATCTCAGAGGGAGAGTTCAGTAAACTGAGGAAGAAAGTGAGTGCAATTTCAAAAGTATTTATGGCTTATCGTGTAGTGGCAGATGCATATTCAAGGAGGTGTAATTAAGGGTGTGTGGAGTGGAGATGGGTAGGTCAAGCTTTTATAGGGCGCTTGAAGCCACTGTTCTTCCCGCTGGTGCAAATGCAAATGTTCCTCCATCATGATGGCGATCCATGAACCAGAAGGGCTATGCGCAGGTTAACGTGCACCTTCCATCAAGAGGGAGGCAGATCGAGACAGAGTTCCTTGTTGCCAGCTGCTCTCTTAATTTCTTCCCATTTACCACTGTTGGTTGGTTTATTATTGAGAATTAATGAGTGGGGCTCTGATTTGTTTGTGCTATTTGTTTTACTGGTAATGGTGGTGATCTAGGCATCTCAGCTTCTGGGTGGCACTGAATGAAATGGATACCGGAACTAGAAGGAAGAGACGACAAGCCCCACCTCTGATTCTGGCTCTCTTCCTCCTTGTTTTCTTCTCAAGATGCACAGTCCACGTTTTGGGTTTGAATTACACAAATCTGAGACAAGTATCAAGCTTAAGAGTTGCAAGGATTCAGAGACATTTGGAGAAGATAAACAAGCTTTCTGTTAAAACCATTGAGGTAATTAGCTTAATTATCTCTATAGTCTTCTCATCACTGCCACTGGTTTTCTTAATGATCTTCTGATTTCTTGTCTTCTGGCTGAGTAGGCCTTAATTTTGAAGTTTGATTCTTTCTTGATTGATTTTCTCAGAGCCCAGATGGAGATATCATTGATTGTGTTCATAGACACAATCAGCCAGCCTTAGATCATCCACTTTTAAAGAATCACAAGATCCAGGTACTTTGGCAAAACTCTCTCTCTCTCTCTGTCTCTCTCTCTGAATGTCAACTTGTATGTCTGCAATAGAGAGTACCTCCAGAGATGCCAAGAATGAGAGTGACAAAGGAAGGAGGAGGAGTAAGAAGTTACAATAGCAGTGAAGGAACAGAACATACATGGCAAACATGGCATCAAATTGGAGAGAGATGTCCGAAGGGGACGATTCCGATGCGACGAAGCTCAGTGAATGATGTCTTGAGAGCTAAGTCTCTGTATCACTTTGGGAAGAAACAACGCAGGCTGCCTCTTGATAGATATGTTGAAGCACCTGATGTGGTCAGCGGCAATGGCCATGAGGTATGTATGTATATATGTATGTTATGTTTTATCCCATGATTAATCTATCCTTGTCTATACACCAACGAAGAGGAAGAATGGTGATGAAAATGGGTATGAGAGGTTACAGAAGTATCTGAACTTGGAAGGTTCAAATGATTAATAGAGGAATTTTTTCAATATTGACTTGTGTATATGTATGTGTTTATGCATGCATTAATATATATATATATATATATATATATATATATATATATATATGATATTTTCCATTCAACGTCTCGACACCGAGCAAAGAGGAAAAATGGTGATGAAAATGGTAATGGGAATGGAAATGAGAGATCAGACGTCACGGAAAAATGATATGTTATATATATATATATATATATTAATGGGAATGGGAATGATCAAGTTGGAAACTTGGAATGGGAATGGAAAGTCACAGAAGGAACTGAACTAATTATAAGATTCAAATGGTCAAATGTGAATAGAGGAAAATTTCCATTGCCTACCTCCTTTGGTTACTTCTTGGCTTCTTCCTGCCTCAAATTTTGAATATCCACTTGAAAGTTCAAACTCACTCATTTTTAGCTTTTGTTGATGAAGAGACAATATCCTCTACTCCTCTCTACCCTGTTACCTTTAGCTTAAAAAAGTGAAAAACCACTGTCTTGATTCTTGAAGCAGCTAATGGTAATTCTCGCAAGTAATTCAAGGGGTAAGTTGAAATTTGATAAATATGTGATATAGTGCTGCAACATACATAGGATTGCCATGGGAAAACCTTTAAGTTTTTAGATTTAGCTACTGGTTTTCTGCACAATTAGGCACTGGATTTGCTTGGTGTTTTGTGCAGGCTGTTGTAGTGTGGATTCAGTGCCCCACTAGAATGATCTAGATCATCGTATCTTTTTATTGCCTTTTGCAGTCTTTTCTCTCTCAGCATCTGTCTGCAAGCCCAAAAGATGTTGACTTTTTTTTATCTTTTCTGAACTGTTTTGCACGTTTATAGCATGCGATTGCATACACTGGATCATCAACGGAAGAAATATACGGAGCAAAGGCTACAATAAACGTGTGGGACCCATCAATTCAAGTGGAGAACGAGTTCAGTTTGTCTCAGATTTGGGTTCTCTCTGGATCCTTTGACGGCTCAGATCTGAACAGCATAGAAGCTGGTTGGCAGGTGCTTCTTCCGTCTCGCGTACCACGTTACACAGTATCCGACATTCGAATATTTAAATAGTAAATAAATAATTAAAAATAACAAAAAAACTCGTTGAAATCAAGATAAACAATTATTTAAACTTCAAAGAAAAGCATTTTCTGAAGCTTTGATTCTTCTCTTCTAGTCAGGTCAGTCCGGAGCTTTACGGGGACAGCAAACCTAGATTATTTACTTATTGGACGGTCAGATCTCTCTTTCAACTCTATTCCTCAATATCTTGTCCTTTCATTAAATACAAACGTAAAAATCATGTTTTGTTTTACTATGCATCAGCAGTATAAGTATCATCTGTGCTACTATGTAGTTGTGTTGTAGGCCCCATCCATCGTATGCAAATCAAATTCCGATTAATTCTAACCGTCTGATGTGGACCTTTATTCTGAACTATTCCACCTACCCTTCTTTAGTATCCTGACTCCTGAGTACACCGCTTGGATGATGGCCTACAAGGGAAAGCCCAAAGGTTGACATTTTAGAAATGGGCCAGGATTACTGAATTATAAATAACCCAGAAAAAGAAACCCATGAAAAGATGGGTTTTGTCCTCTGCCTTGGCCCAGTAATTTTCAAATTTTGGCCTCAGTCATGGACTCATGGTGGACGTGGAGTGGGCCCTTGGGCCATTTAACTGGCAAACCCGTATACGTATAAGACATTTGTTGGATTAGATGTTGCCTTTGAAAGGCTTCAACCTGGTTGGATTTGGGCCTGGTATATTTAAAGCCCATTACACCTTGCACATCTTGTATAGAACAATAACTGGCCATGGTTGGTTGCTGTAATCACAATATTGCATCAAGTTGATTGTCTCCATTTTAATGCTACAGAGTGACTCGTATGAGGCGACGGGGTGCTACAACCTTCTCTGTGCAGGATTTGTACAGACAAACAGTAAGATTGCCATTGGAGCAGCTATATCTCCGGTCTCGAAATTCTCCGGCAACCAATTTGACATCACCATTCTTATTTGGAAGGTCTGCTAATTCATCTAATGGCTTCTCTATATGTCTTCTAAGGCACATTTAATGGCTTCTCTAAGTGATACTTTGACACAGTCCAACAAGAGAAAGAAATTAGGACTTATAAGGGATTGATCAGATATTTGACAGTCACTCTTAAGGGTTTTTGCCGATCAACAACCCTGATGCAAAATTTGCACCTTTCATCTTATTTGCACTTATTAGCAGTGCAAATTTTGCATGGAAAAATTTGCACAATCTTCCTCCTACCTTGATTCTCTTTAATATAAAGTGGGAATTACATCATTTTGCTTTCTATATTCTCTCAAAGAAGTAACTTTCTTTCTGCCTCCATTCTCCATATAGAATGGGAATCACATGATTTTACTTTCTATTCTCACAAACAAACAAGATGAAGTCAACTCTGAAGCAAAAACAAATCAGAATTTACACTCAGCTCATTTGCACTCCCACACATTTATATCAATGCAAATGAAATTTGCACTGCAAACAAATGTAGCCTAGGTTCTGCTTGTTCCACTGTAAAATGGTAGAAATATTTTCAAACCGAAATATTTCAACATTTTATGGTGATGAAAACTTTATTTTGCACTTTTTTTTTTATGTCCAAAACAAACACAACCGTAATGACTAAGGACCGGGGCTTTCTAGGCCCATAACTCCTTGATCCTGTCTAGGGTGCATTTGGATCTTTATAAGCATGAACTGGAGGATCTCATGGCCTATACTTGATTTTTCCCTAGAAGGTTTCTTTGTGATACCCATGTAATGGGCCAACTCATTGCTTTTGTATTCCTACAGGATCCCAATCTAGGGAATTGGTGGCTTGGATTTGGTGATAACACATTAGTGGGTTACTGGCCGGCGGAGCTGTTCACACACTTAGGAGACTATGCAACCATGGTGGAGTGGGGTGGTGAAGTGGTGAACTCAAGGGCCAACGGCAAGCACACATCAACGCAAATGGGCTCCGGCCATTTCGCCGAGGCAGGGTTCGGCAAGTCGAGCTACTTCCGAAACCTAGAGATTGTTGATGCAGACAACAGTCTCAGCCCAGCCCAAGACATCTCCACCCTCGCTGAGAACACTAACTGTTACAACATCAGGAGCTCCTCCAACAATGAATGGGGCACCCATTTCTATTATGGTGGGCCTGGGAAAAACCCACAGTGCCCATAATCATCAACCATTTATACAACCTTAGAAGAAAGTAAAATCTCCATTCTTAATTCTTTCTTCCTAAAGTTCCTATAAATATCTTTCTCTAGTTACAAGTGTATTGTTTTGAATTACCAAAATGTGTAATCTCATTATTTTTGTTCCATCAAACGGGCTTAGGTTTTTTATTTTGCTTTCCTTTTCTTTGGTCCCTTGTATTTTTCTTTTTTCTTGGGTAATGATCCTTGTAATTTTAGTGTTATATTCTTCAAAGTACTATGATATAATGGACTATGAGCCTTAAGAAAGTGGATATTCAATTGATTAATATTTAATTAAAACACATAAAAGAGTAATATTAAGAGAAATAAAAATAAAGATTTAGTGCCACTTGACCTACAGAGTATGAATGAACCCACCAACGCCATAACCTTTCTTTTCTTACCCTTGATTGGATGGGGAAGATTATCCAATGCCAAGATGAACCATGGGTTAGAGATGGGTCAATGTGGGGGTGGCTGTTAAAGCTGTTTGATAGACCATAATAAGGGCCAGTTTGGGAGGATTAAAGCGTTGTTCAGCTTCTTTGGAGAAGCCACTAAAAGAAGCTTCAATGCTATGCAGTAGCTTCTGACGTTACATGAGCCGAGAAAGCTGGAAATTCCTTAAGCCATGTTTGACAAAAAATCGGAAGGCTGAAAGTGAACTTACATGAACCAAAAGTTGACTTTTCAAAAATAAACTGCCAACAAAAAATAATCCCCATGCGAGAGGCTTAAGCATTCAGACTGAACTGCTGGCAAGGAACGAGTCCGGATCTCCTGCCCACACAAATTCTGCCCATGTCTACCCACAAATATTGCAGTCACACATGGAGAATATCTCATTCTCTTACATAGTATTATGCTGGGGAGATGTTCCCAATTCATGGGGATAGTGTGTTGTGAATAGACATGGGCAGAGTTCTCATGGGCAAGAGATCCGGAGTCGGAAGGAACGTCCATGAGAAATTAGACCATAAAATGCAATAATTCTGGGAGAGGGTCACTGCAACCTTTCGGTAATATTGGAAAAACCGAAAAAATATTTAAAAATAAAGCATACCTCCCCCATGCCACAAAAGAATACATAGCAAACAACCCACCGACTCCCCAAAGAGAACCATCTGAAGTAATTGAATTGGATCAGATGGATCACACCAATATCAAATTCAATAAAAATAAATTTGGGAGAAAGATGGTTCAGCCCAGGGTCAGAAATTTTAGGCCTAAAGTACAGTTGGGATTGGTGCCATCTCGGAATTGATGCCAATTTACGGGCAGGCATTGATGTATAGAGTAGGAATTTTTGACATTTTGAATATTTATAGATCTGCAGTGAAATTCAGAAATCTGCATTGGATCTGTCCACTTTTTCGAATAAACTTTGATGCCTCAAAAAAATTGCACGGAAGGTATACCTTTACTGAATGCATAACGAGGAATGCTCAAGGCATAGTTCTAAAGATAAAATGGGGCAAAATTGGTAATACAATCATCTTGATAGATGAAGTGTGGGCTGCTCTAGAAGCCCACAAGTTAGCTATCCATTTGCTAAATCAATTCATCACCATCGAAGGAGACTCTCTCCTCGTAATTAACAACCTCAAAGGTGTCTTGAAGGTCCAGTAGCAATCTACTTCGCTTCTCAAGGAGTGCAGGAATCTAGTTCATAGTTCCTCATCAACATTCTTGTACAAACACACCCACATAGAAGGCAATGCAACTGCTGACTGGCTGGCCAACCAATGCGGCTATCTGGAATGAGCCTCAGGACAAAGCTCCCCTCTTTGGGACTTCATTTTCTTAGTTCTTTTAAATGCAGCTGAGAGGTCTCTCCCCTACTGGTGCTAATTTTCCCTTGTACATTAAAAAAAAAAAGTTGACATATTGTTGAAACTATCTTAGGTGTTTTATCCGAAGTGGCTCAGTCAACACAGAAATGTACCCTAGCTGCTCAACCCCCCTTTATTATTATATGACACTTAGAGAAACCCTAAAAAAGGACGATTAGGCTGATTACTTAATATACTGAGGTTAGGATCTATAATCTCAAAGGCAGCTTTGTTTGGATTAATTAGAAATAAGAAATGAAGGGAATTGCAGTCTCTCACCTAAGCTGGCCACTTTTGGAAATGGGTTTTGTTTGTTTGTGTGATTTATAGAACCAAAAGCCATTGAATTTGGGTAGGTGCAAAGCTTTCAGAAACTCAAGAAATAAAGGCAAATGGAAACAGCTTATTCAATGGCATTTATTATTTGAAGAAGTTGGAAGATGAGCCCATTTGATCTGCAAGCTTTTCCTCTTCAACAACTGTATTGTAGTGGGGACATGAACCTTTTCTTTTTGATGGATTTGGTGGCAAACCCAAATCTGAAATGGAGAAACAATAGTGGGAAATGAATGATAGATATGGTCCGTTTGGTTCGGAGGAATAGGGGTCCGGAATCAGAATTTCGATTCCAGGCGTTTGGTTGGGCGGAATCGGAATCCGATTCCCATTCCGAGTGGAATGGCAATCCCCCATTTGAGGGAATGGCCATTCCCGACCCACCCCCAGGAATCAGAATCCCATTCCTGTTTCTTAAAATAAAAGGGAAATTGTCTAAAACTCACCATGAGTTTTCAACATTTCTCTTAAACTTACCACAATTTTTCAAAATGTCTAAAACTCACCATGTCAGTTAGTTTTTATTTTTCAAAACTCACCTTCCGTTAGTTCACCGTTAATGCTTCTTAACAAAGGTGCCCATGTCAGCATGAATAACAATTTTCATGACCAAATTATCCTTGAATGGTGAGTTAGAGGAAAAATGGTCTTTTTCAGTTTTCAATTTTCTTGTTTTTTTTTGCATTGTTAATGTTTTGTTATAATTTCCAATATTTTTTATAATTTCTGTTTTTTTTTACATTTTTCTATTTTTTACAATCTATAAATTTTCATGTATCTTTGTTATTTATTTACAATTTTTGTGTTTTCTATAACTTTTATTTTCTGATTTTGTTTTTCAATTTCTATAGTTTCTATAATTTGAAAATAATTTTTTATTTTGTTTGCAATTTCTATAATTTTTTATATTTTTTGTCATTTCTATGATTTTATGTATTTTATATTTGGAAATATTTTTTGAACTTTTTCCTTTTTTTATGTCTAAATATTAAAATGGTAATATATTAACACCCGTTAATTTATTTTTTATATATTTTATATTTTCTATGAAGGTTAAAATGGTAATATATTAACTTTTGTTAGTCTGTTTAACGCCAAGTTAGTGACATGGTGAGTTTTAGACATTTTGAAAAGTTGTGGTGAGTTTAAAGAAAAGCTGAAAACTCATGGTGAGTTTTAGACAACTTCCCAAAATAAAAAAAAAAAACAAAATTATATAAAAGCCCTTAAACCCTTTCACTACCTGATTCTAACTTTCTAACCCTCATCTTTCGTCTCTCTCCTTGTAGCTGAAGTTTGAAGAATGGATTTGGACTGAAGCTCCGACGACAACAAGGTAAGTCATCGTTGATTTTGCTCTCTCTCCTCTCCTATTCTACTTCTTCTTCTTCTTCTCTCTCTCACACACACTCTTTACTCCAGAGCGGCAGAATATCAAGCTTATGATACAAAGCAACATGTACAGATATCTTAGCATATTGCTTGAGGGCCGGGAGCATTTTGAAGAGGAGGTTTTGATGAGAAAAAAGGATACTACATCAGATGCTGAAGATTCTAACCCAGGTTTTAATAGAATATTCTTTCATTTTGTTTTACCTTTCTGGTGTTTGCATTCTTTATTTTATTGACTAATTTAGTGCAATCCCTTGGTCGAGATAAAATATCTATACCACTGGTGGTAATTGTTTTCAGTCTTCCATTGTGATGTTGCATGGGCCACCCCAATGTAGGTTGGTAATCTTAAGTTGACCTGCACCTGTGGGAACCAATGACTGATTTTTTTTTCCGTCTCTTATGAATCCAATGAGTTTATGATTTTGTCCTGAATTGACCTGTTTAAATGCCAAATTATGGTAGATGCAGTTGCTTCCATAAGTCTCAAGGAAACAAAAAAATAAAATAAAATAAAACTAAAAAAAGGAAAGGGAACAAACTACAAAACTTTTTCATTCAACAAAGAGGTGCATATTGCATAAGAATGGAACCAGCACTATACTGAAACTTACAAACAGGTTTATTGTACACATAGAACATTGGGAGAAATGACTTGAAGCTTTCTTATCAAAAAAGAACAAAAATACCCAAAACTTAGAGAAGTGGAAATACTAGTTCATCATTTTACCTCAATATCCTACATTTATTATTTTCACAGCTCCATACAAAATTCCGGGAGTAATGGAATCCATCTAGAAGGCCTACTAAAACAATCAACTTCATCATATGTTTTAAACCATCTAATAAAATGTTTGTATAATCATCATCATCCATCCCTTATCCCAACCATATAGAGTTGGCTACATGAATTTTGTATTGCCATTCTGTTAAATTAATTGTAATTCATTTCTTACTACTTCAATAGTTCAACCTATCCTGTTTGGTCTACCCCTAGCCCTTCTAGTCCCTTCAACTTGCAGCGTATCTTTCTTCTTAGGGGTGCTGTAGATGGTCTTATATGCACATAGCCAAATTGGAAATACTCCTAGGTTCCTTTGAATGATTTTATTTCTGCCCTATCCTTTTTAGGTTTTAAATTCATCCATCTGAACATACAAATTTCTGCCACACATCCAATAGAATGTTTGTATCATGCTTTGAAATATTTGATGTATATAATTTCTGTTTAGGACATCTCAATCTCTGGCATGTTTCCAATAGTATTATTCATTTTAAATCAATAAAAGCAAGTTGTTATGTACCAAAAGAGAAAGCAAGCCTCAAATCCTAGGACCATTTGGGCCATCTCTCATGCAACCAACAACAATCTGGGAATCGTCTCCATCTTTATTGCTCATAGCTAAGGATTCATTAGTCTGAGCTGCTGGAACAGAGCCATGATATCCTCAAGTAGAGTTTCCAACTCCAATTGAAGCATAACAATAGAATTATCTCACCCCCTTGACTTGTCTAAACTCTAGTCATTCCTAAAAGTCTCAGGTTTCTAGTACATTTGTCAGAATTGAACTTAACAACTCATTTGGAATTTTTTTTGACAAATCCTGCATAACACCCAACCCAACTACAAAAGACAAACAACATAAACGCTGAAGGCAATAATCGCCAAGGGACCACCTAAGTCACCTTAAGAGACTGTTCTGCAACAATTTTTATCCTTATCCACATGATTACATGGGATTTAAACCATACTAATCTCAATATTTCCAACTATAGGGATGTAAACCAATGTTACATGGACACAACAAGGACATTAATGGACAAGGTGTTTAAACTAAAAGTTGAGGTATCCAACATGAAATGTAATCCTTGTACAGGTATCTGGGTACCATAGGTTTAAATGGTACATGATTGTCTAATGTTTGAAGTTGATTTTGTTTTACAATTTCATATTATAAATACATTTGATTTTCTTTTGCACTTCAACACCCTGCCTCCCTTGTGTAGATCTTTAGAAGAAGTTAAAGTTGTTGGTATGAATGACTTCTTGCACTTCAATTTATAATGCAGAGGGTGGAAGGCATAAATTAATGTGGTGATGGATATTTGAATGAATTCAAGAGAATGTGGAGCCAATGAAAGTAAGCAATGCATCTATTCAATTAACCAAAGATTGAAGCATTTCTTTGACTGGCTACTGGAAATTATGGCTATGGGAGATTTGGATGCTTTCTTTCCTACTGCAACTTGTGAGTATGCCCCTGTTGTAGATGAAATTTGGAAAGGTCCTGCACTTCAAGAAACATACAAGAGAAGAGATGAATTGCATTTTCTTCATGGTGTTGCCAATTATTTCTTAGATCGGGTATGCCTAAAGATATTTCTTTTATACATCTTTCAAAATAGTCATGGAAATTGTTTATGTTATTTCTCTCATGCTTATGTTTTATAAGTTGGTGTTTGATTGAGGCATTTTAGGGGCCATTGCTTGGTGCAATGGTAAAATCTCTGGTTGACAAGTGTGTGGATGTGGGTTTGAGTCAGAGAATGGCCCCTTCGTGCAAGAAAATGCCAAAGGTTAGGTCTGTATTTACTCCATACCTTCCAAACCCCGAATACTTGGGACCAATGCCCTTTTCTGATTGGGGCATTTTATGTTTTTTTAATGACTAGACATTTTACATTGTTTAGGAGATGATTTATTTCTGATGACTTTTTTTTTTCATTTGTGTATTTTTTTCTTATTTGATCTTTTGATGTGCAAGTGGGAGTTACTGGTAAGTATTTTAATGGGTGTAAAAGTTTAAAATCCAGTCTAGTAGATGCAGAATTTACCAGCAAGATGTCATCACCAATATAAGGTTAACTGGCAAATTAAAATCATCTTGGAGCGGAAAAGGTGCTACTAGATCAACTAATAGCAAACTCAAGTAAACTGATTGAGGTGAAAACCAATATAGAGGCAAGTTCTATTGCTCAGGTTAACCTGATAATTTCAAGGGGTTTTTACCGTTCAGTCCACCTCTGAAATCCTAGCTCCACTGTATAGTTGGGGGTAGGTGCCAGCTCAGAATTAATGCCAATTCATGGGTGAGTATGAGTGTTATAGGTGGAGCTGTACATAAATTTGAATTATTGTCAGTCTGCAGTTCAAATCTGAATTCTGAGGTGGAGTACAGGCTAAAAATCCCTAATCTCAAAGGTTTAACAGCCAAATGAGAAGAGTGAGAAGAGTTTTCAAGAGATGAGAGATTGAATTAGAGGTCGTTACAGGGGAAAGAAGCAGAGAATATTGTTACTAGTGAAAAAAATTGGAGAGGGACATGGAAAAAACAGTCGGAGAAGAAAAATAATTAGCAATATCATTTTCAAAGGTTTTTAAAAGAAAGAGATGCCAGAAATAGGTGGTTCCGTTTCTAGCTTCTAGTTGAACCAAACAGGGGCAGAATTGGAAACTTTGGCTAATTCTGATTCCAGCTTCTAGTTGAACCAAACAGAAACAATCAGAATTCGATTCCGATTCCTGAATGAACCAAACAGATGCCAGGAATAGGTGATTTCAATTCCGATTCCTAAGGATTCATTCCGATTCCGATTCCGATTCTAGTCTTGTCCACAAACCAAACACACCCTTATTACTTCTATTCAATTCATGTGTAAGTTTGAATTTCCAAACCAAACAGCTCACTCGACTTCTTGTGTGTTCATGCCCCCATGATTTTCCATCACTTCCCATGTTCATTTTATGGCAAATTGCATCAATAGACAGTTTTCCATCACTAGGAAACGAGCTTTCCCACAACTAGGTCAAAACCAGTTTTTGTCTTATTGATATAACTCGTACCTAACTCAGCAAAATTTTGAGGAAATTTGGTGTAGTTTTCAAACTTAGATCTTTCCTTTCATTTCATACTTGGATGGAAGAACAAAGATTCAAGAATTTGAGCTACTGTAGAAAAAGATAAATAAAAAGTAGAAGAAGGAATTTAGATGGAAATAGAAAAAAAAATGAAACAAGCTCAGTAGATAGTTTCCCTTTCTCAATTTGCCATTTGGTTGCATTTGGATAAGCTTAAAGGTTTGTGCTTTTAAAGTCAAAAATTAGAGACTGAAATCGGATTTGCTCCTCACAGATCGTGTCTCACACCAAACCTCAAGCTAAAGACCATGGATTTCAATACAATAATAGGAATTCGGATCTCCTGCATGTCCACGCCTACCCACATGATGTTCCCAATGAATGGTAACATGCAAATATATGAGAGATGTTCTCAATGTACAACTGTAATGAGACATGGGTAGAATTCTTGTGGATTAGAGATCCAAACTTCAATAATAGTGCTATTGTTAAGGTAAAAAAGACTACAATTTAGCTTGACTCATTCTAAGGCCATCTTGTAATAAAGACTACAATTATATCATTAATATACACATGAGATCTAATTTAATACCCTTTATTTCTCCCTAATGAAGGGTTTTTTAATTTTATTTGGGTGTTCCTATGATGAGTATGAATGAAAGATATTTTGGGAACCCTCTTTTTCATAACAAGAATGAAATTCAGGATTGACAATTTCGTATGAGAAACTACAGGAAAAAAAAATTCATGGTTGCAAGATTAATCTTTTGTCGTAATTAGGTAGGATTGTCCTGGACACAATGAAAGCTATTATAAATTTCATGATGCAATCCCATCTTTTGCCCAAAGAAACTTGCAAGAAAATAGATGCCATCTGTAAGGATTTTTGGTGGGGCACAACCAACGCAACTCACTTATGTTCATGGACTTCCTTACTGATGAGGGGTGATTTGGCCCGACCTAATAAGTAAAGGACACGTAGACGCGACTTACCAGCTAGATGACAACTCAGAATGTGGTGCCATGTCAGGAGATCAGGGGACCTCGGGGCTCGGTCACTTCAGAGCCAAGGCACCCCGGTACCCACATACACTGAGGTGCCGTTAACAGATTCTAGAAGCTCTCCAGTTGTCTCCGAGTCTTCTAGGGTCAAATTACGGAACAATAGGACTTATTCGCACCCTGCCCGAATCGAATGAACACAATAAGCATTATCAGCTAGCATGTTATCCATCCATCGATGTGGTACGGACTCCTCCTTGTTCGCTCTGAGGATATCGAAACTGCTTCATGAGGCCCACGACAGCTCAACTATATAAGGCATTCACCCCATAGAAGAAGGTATGCGCAATTAAGTGCATTCTAGCTCTCTGCTTTATTGATTTCCAGCTCACATCTACTTACTAAGTACTAACTTAAGCATCGGAGCAACCTTGCCCAGTTAGCCACCCCAGGTTCTCTGATCCCTCTTCCTTGTAGTTTGGATGACCCATTTGGCAACCAACGTCCGAGCTGCATTACAGCTAGGAGCATCCAGATCGCGCACGATCAATTGGAGCTGCCTGTGGGTAACGATCAAAAGGTCAACCTTACATCTCATTCAACACCTTATTCTCTTTTGATGGCATCCTCAAGCAACACCGGCAAAGACATTGACATCGGCGTCACTAGGGAGCAAGACCACCCAGCGTCACTACCCGGAGGCTCTTCAGTGACTACTGAACAATTCATTATTCCCCTCATTGCCTCGGGGATCCCAATTGTGTCGATGCAGCAAAAAAGTCAGCAGGTGAACGTCTCATTGCCCCAAGTAAACACCACTTTCACAGAGCCCTCGGTTATTCCTCCTGGGGTTAGTGTCACCAGTTTGATGACCTAGTTCAGAGCGTTTGAGCCATGTAGATCCAGATGCAACAAATGCACCAGTTCCAACAGTTTCCACAGTACTACTTCTACCAACAGTACCAGTAGCAATTTCCAATATTGCAGTTGAACCAGCAACAAAGTCAATATCAAAACCAAGGTCAAAACCAAAATCAGAACCAAAACCAACATCGAGTCCATCATCAGTAGAAGCACCAGGGTGCATGCCAATCTCCTCCCTAGAGTGTGGGAATTTCTCAGGTCTCAGTCCCCCCCCGAGACTGGACCCCACCTGGGGTAGAATCGACGGTTAGTGTACACCCCAACCTTCTCAAAGAGGGAACCCCAAAGACAAACCCGAAGTCAACCAACACACGAAGACCAGCCAGCAACAACACTCGCGGCCTGAGAATTGCAAGTCGCGGCTCAATGATAATCACCTCGGAGCCTAAGGTGCGGACTCGAGATGAGACCCCTTGGATCCCCGTAACAGCTAGCAGCGATTTTGCAACCGAGAAGAGACCGAAGGAAGGAACCTTGTTCCACCTCACGATAGTGTCCGGGAGGGAGAATGGACCAGGGTTGAAGTACCCGATAACACGGAAGTTAATAGCACCAACATGGAGCCAGCAAAGAAGCAACAGTGGCGACGTTGCAAGACTCGTCGATCATCTGCCAAGTACAGCCGCCCACTAAAACAAAGCAGGGAAAGGGAGGAAGTGAGCTCGATAGCTACACAGTCGGCTCCTGCTTTGTTAAGTCGGCCCTCTCCCCTGTCACCCGAGCTACTAGCAGCCCCGATGCCGAAGGACTTCAAGGTACCTTCGTTGGAGAAGTATGACAAAACTTTCGACTGCAACGACCATGTGGACACATTCCAATTTCATATGCATCTAGCCAGAGCAAACAAAGCATGCATGTGCGTGACCTTCTCCACTACTTTCAAAGGACTAGCTCGAACTTGGTACAAGAACATCGCACCGGGCTTGATCAAAAGTTGGGCACAGTTCGTGGATATGTTCATGACCCACTTTATCACTAGTAAGAAGTGCCCGAAGCCACAAGAGAGCCTTCTGAACATGGTCCGACGGGAAAATGAGTCAATCCAGAGCTACATCAAGCGTTTCAATGAAACGTGCCTATAGATACTAGACCTCGACCTGGCAATGTGCCTCACTGCAATGCGGAAGGGAGTTACACACAAGGAGTTCAGATGGTACGTTGGAGTAAATCATCCGAAGACCATCACGGAGTTCCTAGCGTTAGCAGAGAAGTTCATAAGCATAGAAGAAGAGCTCGGCCAAAAACCAGAAAGCCAATAGGGCAAGAAAAGGAAAAGACAAGGAGAAGGAACAAACAGCACCAAGCACAAAAGAAAGAAGAGAAAATCGCCGAGGAGAAGTAAGTCACCTCACTTGAGAAGTAAGTCCCCCTCTCGGAGTTACAGGTCGGGTCGATGATCCAAAACCCCTCCTGTGGAGAGAATGACCTATACCCCCTAAACGCGAAGCGAGGAGAAATCCTACTAGCGATTAAGGACTCTTCCTTCCTCAAGTGGTCACCCAAGTTGCGGGGAGACCCGATGACCAGGAACTCGAACGTCTACTGTCATTTTCATTGGGACCACGGTCACAGTACGGGGAACTGTCAGAATTTCCGCAACGAGATTAAAGAGCTCGTCCGCCATGGGTATCTGAAGAAGTACATCTTGCGCGAGGGGAGGTAACAGGGGAACCGACAAGGAGATCAGAGGAAAGACTCTCTGGAGCTGAGCAGGCATAACGAACAACCACCTTGGCAGCTACCTAAGGAGAGACCGATCCGCAGGGTTATCATCATGATCACTGACGGGTCCATTGTAGCGGGGTGTACCACAACAGCGGGGAAGACCTCAGTTAAAGAACTAGAGTAGGAAGCAAAGAACCCACCGAAGCGACCTTGGGTGGAAGAGCCCATTTACTTCATTGTGGATGATGCACGTGGGATACAGTATCCTCGTGACGGCCCATCCAGCACACCCTACGTGTGATAGCATACTACCTGGCGATGAAGTTCCTGGCGAGTTACGGAGTAGGGGTAGTACGAGGTGATCAGCTTGAGTCTCACAAGTGCTATGTGGTTGCGCTGAAGGGCAAGGCAAAGTTGGCCGATGACATCGAACTGAAACAACCGACAGACTACACCTAGGAGCGAGCTGCCCCGATGGAGGAGATAGTCTATGTATCGGTTTGCAAAACCAAGCCAATGAAGACCCTCCAGACCAGTGCTCTGATAAGCGAACCACTCTGAACACAGCTAGTAAGTTTCTTAATAATTTAGATGTTTTTGCTTGGTTCGTGATAGAAATGTCCGGCATTGACCCTATTGTGATTACTCACAAATTAAATGTGGACCCTTTAGTCAGGCCAGTGAGACAAAGAAAACGCAACCTCACCCCGGAGCGGTGGAGGGTAGTCGATGAGGAGGTCGGGAAGCTCCTTGCTGTAGACTTTGTTAGGGAGGTCCATTACTCGAGCTGGGTGGCCAACCCTATGCTGGTGAGGAAGGCCAATGAGAAGTGGTGCTTGTGCGTCGACTAAACCAACTTGAATAGAGACTGCCCGAAGGACTGCTTCCCGCTTCCTAAAATAGACCGCCTAGTAGACGTGACCTCGGGGCACGAGTTGCTGAGCTTCATGGACGCCTACTCTCTCTATAACCAGATTAGGATGGACATAGCCAACCAAGACAAAACCGCCTTTGTAGCCGAGCTAGGACTGTATTTTACAAAGTAATGCCTTTCAGGTTAAAAAACGTTGGGGCAACTTTCCAGTGTCTTGTAAACATGATTTTTGAACCATTGATTGACAGTAAGATGGAATGCTATGTTGATGACATGGTCGTGAAGACCCAGTTTTCAAATTCTTTAGTTGATGATTTAAATTTTGTTTTTCAAATTCTGAGAAAATTTAACATGAAGCTCAACCTGAACAAGTGTCTTCAGGGTCACGTCGGGCAAATTCCTTTGTTACATAGTGAACCGATGTGGCATCAAATTCAACCCTGACAAAATTAAGGCTATTAGATATGAGACCGTCCCAAAAGATAACGAAGTCCAAAGGCTAACTTGCCGGGTAGCTGCCCTAAACCGGTTTATGTCTAAATCGGCGGGTCGGTACCTACCCTTCTATAAAGAAATAAAGAAGAACGTAGACTTTACATGGACCGAAGAATACTAGCTCGCGTTTGACAAGCTGAAAAAGTATTTAAGTACCACCCTAGTTTTGACTTGACTTGAGGAAGGTGACGAGCTGAAATTGTACCTCTCCGCGAGCAACGAGGTGATAAGCTCGGTACTAATTAGAGAAGTAGACCATGTCCAACGACCTGTCTACTACGTAAGTAAAGTCTTGTAGGATGCAGAGACCAGATACATTGACATCGAGAAGCTAGCGTATGCTCTAGTAGTAGCAGTCTGGAAACTATGTCCGTACTTCCAAGCCCACACCATCATCGTCCTTACCAACAAACCTCTGAGGCATGTTTTGCTCAAGCCTGAGGTGTGTGGTAGGTTGATGAAGTGGTCTATCGAGCTAAGCGAATACAATATCCGGTTCGAGCCGCGCCCAACAATCAAAGCCCAAGTCTTGGCAGACTTCGTAGCATAATGTACGTTCAGTGCGTCGGCTCCTGAACTAATTAAGCCCGCTAGCATGTTAAAGGCGTCAACCAGCGCGCTACTAGTCCCAGTCGGGGTAGGACCAACCTAGGACGAGGAGCCCTGGATCCTCCACGTAAATGGCTCATCTAACCAGCAAGGAAGCTGTACCGGATTGATACTGTACGGCCTGAGTGAGGTGAAACTAGAATATGCTCTCTAGTTCGGATTTGAGGCATCGAACAACGAGGCGAAGTACGGGGCACTGATTGCTAGGCTAAGCCTAGCGAAGGAAATGGGAGTGGAACATCTTGTCGTATGCAACGACTCTCAACTAGTAGTAAACCAGGTCAATGGTGACTATGAAGCTCGAGATCCAACCATGGCAGCTTACCTAAGTAAGGTAATGGAACTCCTGCAATGCTTTCATTCTTGGTTCATCAGGTAGATATCAAGGTTCGAGAATGCTGAGGCCAGTGTCTTGTCGCGGTTGGCAAGCACCAGCGACAACACGATGCGGACAATATACATAGAAAACCTACCTCAACCCAGAATTCTCGGGGGGCAGAAGAGGTCGCTCCTGTGTTGCAAGCAAAACTGAACTGGATTGATTTGCTCGTTGATTATCTACTCCACGAGACCCTACCAGTAGAATGCAATGCAGCTCGAAGGTAGAGCGTCAGTCATCTTGGTATGTCTTTACCAATTGGCGGCTGTACAGGAGGCCCTTTACGCTCCCCTGCCTACGCTGCTTGCAGCCTTCAGAAACAGAATTAGTACTTCGCGACATCCATGAAGGGTTTTGCGGAGAACACTTGGGGGGCAGGGCACTTGCCCAAAAGACACTAAGATAAGGCTATTACTAGTCTACCATGAAAGCATACGCACTCGAGCTCGTCAAGAAATGCGACAACTTTTAGAGACACGCCAACATCCTTCATCAACCTGCCACCGATATGAAGTACCTGACCAATCTATGGCCCTTTGCGTAGTGGGGGATCGACATCCTCGGACCATTCCCATCGGCAACCGGGTAGAGGAGATTCTTGGTCGTGGCGGTGGATTACTTCAAAAAGTGGGTGGTGGCTGAGCCGTTGGTGACTATTACAACTCGGAACGTGCATAACTTCTTTTGGAAAAACTTATTTACCTAATCAACCTTTCATTAAGGGGTGTTTGTTTTGCCATTAGACCTATGGTTTTTTATTCCAAAAATACTCGTAACACTTTTTTTATACAGAAAACAAAATTGGCCAAACATAGCCAATAGAATGGTTGCCCGTATCTTATTAAGGGAAAGAATGGTATTTTTATTTCTATTTTCTTTTGATTAAATTTATTTAAATGAATATTAGGGTCAACACTGTCATTTTCTACTATCATCTAATGGAAGATTGATTAAATCCGTTGCAAATTATAAATGGTGTTTTATATGATAGATTTTTATAAATTTATAAAACTATAAGGGGTATTTTAGTAAATAACTTTTTATATTATTTAACTTTCACTTAATAAATCCCCTGCTACTTGGGAAATTAAAATTTGAGTGAGGTTTGGAATTGAGCGTTGCTTTTTAAAAGTATGCTTTGTAGTTAGAGATACAAGAGACACGAAGAAGAGAAGAGAGTGAGTGAGTTAGTAGTTAAAGATCTCGGGTTGCCACTGTTACAAATCAAATATATATACAAAAATTACAGAGACTAACAGAAGAAAGGGAGAGATTTTAAATCCTTCATTTAATTTTGTCGGAGCGGTCTTGGCCTATAAAAGCAACTCTGGGTTTTCCATTTCTCTTTATACTGATCAAAACGATGCCCTTTTCGCTAGATCTTGATTCTCCCAAAAAACGAACCCCGAATCGAATCAGAAGGAAACTGGGTTTCGTCTTTGTTACCAACACTTGGCTTCCTCTTCCTCTCTCTCTCACTCTCTCTCTCTCCACTGTGTCGGTAGCTTCTTGTAGGGAGGCGACTAGAAATTTAAAGTGAGAGTATAATATGTACATAGGCAGTCGAGCAGGAAAAAAGGAGTCTTTTTCCTCTTCTCCCTGTCTTTCTGCAAACCTTGACGAAACGGCCTGTTCTCCCTGTCTTTCTACAAACCTTGACGAAACGGTCTGTTTTATATTTCTGATTCGACATTTCACCCTTTCTTCTTGGTTTTTGGCACTACTGTCCTCTGCAAATAAAGTTGCATTTTCCGGCTGAATTATTCTAGACTGGTAGTGGTTGACAGGAGTGAGAGATTAGAGCTGGCAATTTGTTTTTGTAATAATTAGCGTGCATTAAAGCTTATCTGCAATTGTAATAACACTAGGGAACTACTAAAAAATAATTTAGTTAACTGTGGGTTACGTTTATTGGATATTTGTTGGGAGGTTGGACAGATAGGGACAAGTGGCCTGATTTGAGTGGATTAGTAGAGAGAAGAGGAGGAAGAAGAGTTTAGCAGGAAATCTGAATTGGGAAAATAGAGTCACTCAATTCTCATTCTATTGGTAATGTGACCCATTTTACACCAAATCACCATGACCAACCCATATTTTGCGCAAATCCTTTTTTTTATATAACCAAAAGGGGCTACACAAGACGGGGTAGCAGATAAAAAGAGGGGAAGGAAGAGAAACTAAACTAAGATTAACGAACTCTATAGGAGAAGATAGAGCTTTGTGCGCCAGCCAATCAGCCTCCTGGTTTGCCTCCCGATGGAACTGTTTATACGCTAGGTTTCTTCAACACTCGTCCTTTAGCTTGATGCAGTTCTTGATGATGTGTCTTATCTTCCAAGGAATTAGGATCTTCTGCTTGAGACAGGAAATGACAAGGTTGGAATGGAATCACCTTCGATAATGATAGGATAATCTTTAAAATTCAAGGTTAATTGAAGCAATGCCAAGCTTATAAGCCTTGATGTCTAAGACTTTCCCGAAATGATCTCTAACAATGCTCGCAACCGAGCAAAAACCCTCCCTATTCCTAGATGGATCAAAGTTGATATTGATATGATCAATATTGGGAGATTTCCCAATAATTGTGTTCCAAGATTTATCCACTTTGACAATATTGGTCTCAAAATGCCTTTCATTGAATTCCCTAAACAGACCATGGGTCTTGTAAAAATGACCGCCGCTATAGAGACAGCTGAGCTGGCACTTTTACAAAGACCGCCGCCCAGAACACTAAAGTAAAGAAAATGAAAATTTAACCGGCGGTCTTTGAGACCAGACACGACACTTACATTTAAACCGGGCTTAATCCGGTCTAAATAATTGGCCTCTTGCGTTTGCGAGGGAGAACAAAAAAATCAAAACTCTCGCACTCCCTCCTTCTACTTCGCGCGTTCGGCGAGTTTTTCTAGCAAACCTTGTTTAGAAATCGATTGAGGAAAACTTTTGACGAAGAAGGAAAAGTTAACTTAGGTAAGGGCGCTTCTTCTTCGGCTTCTTCGTGGTTGATTCAATTGTGCCATTCATGCAATTGAAAATAGTTTTCTTCATGGTTTGATCGAAGGTGCCATTCAGGCAAGCTCTAAACCATTTGCTGCCTCTGAAGGGTTTTAGGAAGGTCTATTAATGAACAGATTACTGTCGGTGTCGATAAGCTTCTTTTCCGCCTTGCTGAGCTTGTACTATTTCCGTCTCTTCAGGTATTTGCCTTTAGATTCTATGGAGTATATGTTTTAATTTGTTATTAAACATGAACCAATTCGGTTCCTCAAAATGTATTCGGAAATTAGGGGCTTAGCTCTATTTTGACAGGGATTACTTAGATGACGATTCTATGAAGATATTAGTTATATATAAAACATGATTCAGTTTGGTCACTTGAGATATATTTCGACATTGGGGGTTTCATTCTTTTATAAAAATTAATTATAAGAAGGACTAATCGGATGATGATTCCATTTTTTGTTGTTCATTGGCATGCTCCGAATTCAAATGTTCATCAAAATGCATTGCATTTGCTCCTTGACATGTTTCCCTTGAAGATCCATATGCTACAAAAGATGTTAAAGATACTTTACTTGATAAACAATTCTTCTTATTGGAACGGTTACTCATAGATGACTGCCCTACTATGAGAGTTGTTGTTGTAGTAGCTTCCTGCCGTATTCTTCATTTGTTTTGGGAAGTTATTCCTTCTTCAACTATAATAAAGAATATCATTAAAGTTGTAGATGATATGCCACATATGCAGCGAGGTTAGAATCTCCACATTGACTAAGATAATATATTTTATTGGAAATCCCCATACTTATGAAATTCTATTAGTGCTTCTACCTAGATTGGGACATCTATTCCATGACTCTGTTCTTTCTGTACGAGTATCTTTTACTGATCTCCTCTTTGCTATAAAAAGTATTCGGGCTTTCCCATTTAATTAGGTACATGATGATCTCCCAAATCTGGACTTTGTACTGGGTAGTGCTTATGTGTAAAAATTCTCCCCTTGAATTTCTGGTGTTTCTATATATAATGTTACAAATTGTTGCAGTTTTATATATAAATTTATCATGATGTTTTCATTCCTGAGGTAGTTGATTAATTTTCTTGTAACTAGGTTGTGGACCAAGAAATAATACTCTCTGCATCTGGGCATGCTCGAATATCTATGTTTAGCATTGTCGTCGTTTTATCTCCAAATGATGTAGCTACCCTTTCTGAAGAATGCACGGGCCTTATCATGAAGACATGAATTGCAGTGGTTTATCTCAAAATGTGGAAAGGCAGGCAGAGATAAGGTTTGTCCATAAGTTGCTGTTATCCTTTAGTAGATTTGATGACATGTTTTCAGCCTTAACCAATCTTTTGCAAAACATTGCCTCTGGATTTCATGTTAGATTTGGAAAAGAAGTCCCTGCTAAGATTTTACCATCTATCAGGCAGACAAAAACTAAGTTATTTGTGAAAACCTCAGCGAAAAATGCCAACAGAAAAAAAAAAAATTCTAGTTCAGCTACTTCCAGAAAGATTGCCTTATTGTTGCAGGAGTAGCATATCAGATAAAAGACTTGCTCATGTCTGTAGATACACGAAATGCATGCTAAAGTCCAAGACACTGGAACTGGCATTTTCAGCTTTGAAGATCATCTCTGAGGTTATTATTGAACAATGCGTGTGTTATGATTTCTTGGAAACATCACTAGCTCTTGCATACATAGCTCTTTCCTTGCACATGACCTTTCAAAAAATTGGTTTAACTAATAAAACCATTCCTAATGAAAACAAGAACAACAAATTGGATACTACACCATTGGAGGTATGACTCTTCTTAACTTCATTTTCTAGCAATTTTTAGTAAGTGCCAGTTGCCTACTTAAAGTTTTTTTTTTAATTAATATCAAATAAACAACATCTGAATGTTCAAAACAAATAGTGTCTCTTTTGGCAGAGTTGGCAGTTCTTTCTTGCTTTCCTTCTTTTAGTTTTGACTTTAGTCTGTGTATTATCAAGCACAGTTTGATACTGACTAAAGTATTGTCTTACATTTAATTCCAGAATTCTTTCTAGTTTGCATTGTAAAAATATTATTAGGAAAGGTGTGGTAAATTTTAAAAAATAACTTAAATCATTTTTTCATTAATTTCATTGCATATGGGAAGAGGAGAATCTTTCTTCTTCAATGAATGCTTGACCTGTTTTAGCCTTTTAGGCACATGACCTCCAAATTGGAGGATTTTTTGATATGCTTCTCTTATTTTTTTGCTTGTTTTTTAACAAGCAAAGTGAATTGTTCATGAACGCCTTATAGCACCAATTTATCATTTAAGTTTCCTTCTCTTTTCATATGTCATTATGACACATTGTGAATTACATGGTATTCTTATGTTGTGAGATTCTTAAGCTTTAGCCAATTAGCCTTGTCCATCTTTAGTGTATAGTTAAAGATGCATTGAACTGTGAACTTATGAACTTATGAACATCTTACTTGGAAATTGGAATAGTTCATAATGTATAGTTAAAGATGGACAAGGCTAATGCATTTAACTATACATTCAGGGAAAGGTCTTAATGCATTGAACTATGGACCTATAAACATCTTACATGGAAATTGGAATATAATCTTTGATATGCTGTTTTTCTCATTTTCCAGGTTGAACTTGGAAGTAATTTCATATTAATTGTTTCAATTTTCCAAGAAATGAACAGCTACGGCAAGAGATAAATTTGTCACTTCAGCTCTTCTTTTTGAGCTTCTTGACCAGGGTTAGGAAGACTTTGGGAGAACAAATGACTCACATGGATAGGTTGCATCTACAGAAAGATGGAAAGAAATGACTTTACTTGGGATAATTATAATTTTCATTAAGGGCATATAGTTAACTAGTCTAGACACACAAAGTGAAATCCCTGTTAAGGATATTCTAGATTGGTTATTAGTGGAAGCATGTTTTCTGTTGTTTGTTTCTTGTATGTTGATCACAAGTGTGTAAGCTATTAGGCAATCAGTTTTATGCATTTTTTCATTTAATTCCACTTTTTTTATTGGTATTTAATCACAAGTGTACCAGACCAAGAGGGACTGGTCCAGAAAGTCACTGGCTAGGTCTCATGGTTTCAGAAGGCGAAGGAGAACCACTAGTGGGAGAGCTGTGTTGAAGCATAGGCGTGCCAAGGGACGGAAGGTTCTCTGCCCAAAGTCTAACCCAAATAGTGGGAAGCGGGCTTGATCCATCATGATTAAAAATGAATCACTTTCAGCAGGTATATAGGATATATCTGCACCAGTCATTGGTGAAAATTTGGTTCAGTTTTAAACTGTTATCTGACGAATGTAATTGTTATTCCATCAAGGGAGGTTTTTTTTGTCTCTAATCAATTTTACTTTTTCTCACATCCCCATTCATTGTGTGTGTGTGTGTGTGTTTGTATGTTTTCCTTCTTACTAGTATTTACTGTTTTCAGCATCTTTTGTAATTTTCAAACCAAAACAAGCAAATCAAATCAATCTTTTCTCTTGAGAATAAAGTTGAAGTTTAGACATTATACGATTCTTAAAAATGATATGACGCATCTTAAATAATTACACACCTCTAGATACTGTTAACAGCTGTATGTTTTTATAATTTGTGTCCATGGATGTCTTGTTCTATCATGTACATGTATAACAGAAGCAGTTTTAGTAACCGCTACAATCAGTCTTTCATATACAGAACTTCATTTGGCTTAGCATTTGTGGGTTGTTCTAAATTGTTGGTTCCATAATGAAACTAATTATCTGTCTAAGAGTGTAACCATATCTGGGCTTAATACTTATCACCCTTTAAAGCTGGTAAATCTATGGATGTATTAGAGGCTTCCTGTGCAAACAAACAACCTTATGAAATGAGATAGGGTAAGCATGTCTTCTAACTGGAAGAGACATAATGAAAGTGATAAATCCTTTACATGCTATTCTCTTGTGATTTATAACTTGGTGCCCTGTTCATTTCGAAAACTTCAATTTTCAGACTTAACTGTGTCCAATGCTTCATCTTTTACATGGAACTTGACATTAGAGCTGCAGCCTGTTTGGATTTTAGTCTTAAACCAGAAGGAACTGGCAAGACCAAATAGAGTAGGAAGTAAAAAGAGACCCACCTTTTTTTTTGGCTTCATTAAAAAGAGACCCAGTTATCTCATAGGTTAGAGGGTCATTTGATGAAAGCCTAACCTAGAGATGGTTCATAACCTTTTTCCTGGTTGACAATCTCCATAACAGGCTTTAGTCCTAACTCCTAATTAAACTGTCAAACTAAAGATGAAAAAGAAAATGATGCTCATGGAGTGAGTTGAAACTGTAAAGGTACATTACAAATAAGGAGATTTGTAATAGAATAAGGAGATGTGTTAGGCAGAATTTGAAAATAATCAAATGATCACCACCATGAATCTTTGGTTAAAACCATTCCTCAAGAGTGGGGAATGCTCAAACAAGGCCTAGTCCTTTTTTTATAAAATTGTAGGAAGTGTTCATGATGTGTTTTAGATTTACCCTTTATGATGATTAATTCAATCTAAAAGCATGTAGGGAAATGTTTAAGCTGCTATAAATGATTAATTCATTCTTGTAGTGATTTGATTAAGAATTATATTTGATATCTCATTTACTTTAAATCATCTAACAATTTATATGTTATGATTTGCAGGTTAAACGATTTTGTAAAGTGGATTTGCATTGGAAGAAGTGTTACATTATTCAAGAAGACTTTTTTAAATGCCTTGTACTTTTGTATATGTCAATTGGATATTGTATTTAAGCAATTTGTTTTGGATATTATAATAATGAATATTTAATTAAAAGTTTTTATTTTTATTTGCATTTTTTATTTAAATTGATTTTTATGTATTATCTGCCATGATATTTGTATTAAATAGGTATAAAAAAATGCTGAAATCAAATTCATATAAATAATTAAAAATAAAAAAAAAGGCTGTGGTCATACATCCACTGCCTTAGACATAAAAGAGATCTAAGCCGGCGGTCCAGACAGCCACCTAAAAATGGAAGAAACATGTTAACTGACCTAAGGCAGCGGTCTAAAGAGATCTAAGCCGGCAGTCTAGACTGCCACCTAAAAATGGAAGGAACATGTTAACCGACCTAAGGCGGCGGTCTAAAGAGATCTAAGCTGGGTTCAGACCATTGCCTTTATTAAATCTAAGCCGGTGGTTCTGATAGACCGTCGCTGTAGGGATGATTGAACCGTGTCGGACTGGCCTTCAAGGGCGGTGGTCTTTTATGTCTAACCGGCAGAGGTTTAGGGGGTGGACTGAAGACCACCGCCTTAGATCAAAGCCGGCGGTCTTAAGGCCTAAGCTGGCGGCCGGCTTAGACTGATTTTCTTGTAGTGAATTGAGGTAGGGCAGCCACTTTCTTGAACACCTTTTGATTTCTATTTGTTCATATTTCCCATAGAATACAAATGATTTTTTCCTTCTCTTGTCCAACTGTTCTTTCCGTTTTCTTATTCTAATCCACCAATCCGTCGTATTTAAATCGCACACCTCTGAATTCCCGGGGAACGGCTTAATCACTCGCCATATTTACTTAGTAAATGAACACTCCCTAAAAACATGAGGTGTACCCTCTTCCTCTCCACAAAATTCGAACTCCCCATCAATGTTTGCTCCCCTTTTCCTAAGAAGTCTTCTAGTGGGAAGTCTATTGTTTATAAGAAGGTATAAAAAAGTTTTCAGTTTCGGGGAGCACTTTATATTCCAAATGTTTGACAGACATTTGGTTGAAAATTCTTCTTTGTTCAACAAACAACACTTCAACATATAGGCTGACTTTATGGTGAAATTGCCTTTAGGATTACTACCCCATATAACAGTATCCTCCACCATAGACACAAATATTGGTTTTATTTGCTACCAAATTTGATTCGGTACCATTGAGAGAATCTTTTGTTCATTCTAACACCATCTCTCTTGATCTATCACGTCTGAAACCAGATAATTGATCTCCTCAATATTATTTCTATTAACCATTTCTAAAGTGGCTTTTGTAACACCCACAGCCTTTGATTTGTTGCCATGACCCCCACTTTTTTTCTTACTATGACCCCACTTTGTTGAAATAACTTATTGTGTAACTAACATGAGATAGAGTATCCATCTATCTATCTATCTATCTATCTATCTATCTATCTATCTATATATAAACTCTCTTTCCTAATTTCCTGTTTTTTTTTGAATTTTTATTTTTTTAATTCCACATAATATCCCATTAAACCAATAAGGAAATAACATAAGATTAACTATTTCTAACAACTATAAAGAAAAAGGGATATGCTTTTCTAATGTTTAGTCAAGTGGTAGCACTTTCCCCCACTTTTTCCTAAATTGTCTCTAATACTGATTTATCTCCAAAATTATCTCTAATTTAGTAGAGAGATTCTCTCCTAAACTATCTCTAATTCCTATTTATCCTCTCCCCCACTTTTCACCTATATCTATCTAAAGTTCAATTAAAATTTTAGAATTATTTAAATATTATAACAAAATTATATACTAAGCTTAAAATATTTATTCAAAACACAAAATTAATTATAATAGATTTAATATATTAATATTATTAATAATTATATATTTTTACAAAATTCATCAAGAAATTATGTAGTAACAATATAAATTATAATTCTTCAAATTATTCAATTTAAATGTTATTCAAATAATAAAAATTTAACATTAAAAAATGACATTATTTAAATATATATTATATAATAACTTTGATATTATGTAATAACAAAATCTTTAATATCGTGTAAAAACTTTGAAATAAATAAAATTAAAAAAATGAAAAATTTAAATATTTTACATATTATTTAAATATTTAAATAACAAAATATTTAACATGAATAAATTTTAAATAGTTAAAATAATGAAATTATGTAATAAATTTAAAAAAATCTTAAAATTAGAAAAATAATTATAATAGATTTCATAATATTCATATTAATAATAATTTGAAAAAATTAATAACAAATTATGTAATAATAGTACTAATTATAATTTTCGTTGCGGGACTTAACCCAACACCTTACGGCACGAGCTGACGACAGCCATGCACCACTTGTGTCCGCGTTCCCAAAGGCACCCCTCTCTTTCAAGAGGATTCGCGGCATGTCAAGCCCTGGTAAGGTTCTTCGCTTTGTGTCGAATTAAACCACATGCTCCACCGCTTGTGCGGGCCCCTATCAATTCCTTTGAGTTTGGATTATTAAATTCAATAAATAATTAATATTTTAAAAATTTAAATAACAAAATTATTTACATAACTAAATAATATTGTAATAACTTTCAAAAAATTAATATTTGTTAGTAATAATTTTACAAAAATAGTGTATATTCATTCTATATTTATATATACTAAAATTAATATTTATTGTATTTTTAGTAATTATTTATAAATCTATTTTTGTTTTGTTATTTAATAGAAAATTGTCAATAATTACTAGAGATTAAAGAACTATTATTTAACTTTTGAAATTTAATTTATTGTATTTTTGTTATAATTTTATTTTTAATAATTATGTGCTCTTTATAATTTATTGATGAACACTTATTAGAGACTAAATTATTATTTGAGATTATACTATTTATTAACTAATTTAATATACTTTCAGTATTTATTGTATTTTTATTAGATATCTATTATATTTTCATTATAAATTTATTTTCAATAATTACGTATTTTTGTTATAAATTTTCAATAGTTATTGGAGATTAAACTATTGTTATTTATTAGAGATCAGACTATTAATTTAGCTGAAACTAGGAGTACTCAATGATTGGTTCAGTTCGGTTGCAGGCTTTGTTTTGCCAACCAAATCGACTTGGTTAGGTCAGGAGTTTGTCACCCGAAATCGACTGACCATTTGTGAAAACCAGCCAACTTGAATTGTATCGAATTGGGTCTATTTTCGGTATTGTTTGTTTGTTCAAAAGATTTAAACTTAAAAATTAAATTTAAGTTTAATAAATTAAAAATAAATAAATTCATGATATAAAATATTTTAGACTAATAAATATGGGATTTTTCCACTTTCCTGTATTAAAAATTATGTTTAAAATATAAAATATTAATATATATATGTATATCTATGGTCAGGTCGGTTCAGTTTTGGTTGATTTACAAATGGCCAAACCAAAACTAACCTAACTTGGTCGGGTTGGAAAATTGCTAAATCAAAGCTGGTTGAAAATAATAGAAAATCAACCAACTTGGGTTGAGTTCAGTTGAATTGATTATTAAAAATTTAAAATATAAAACAATTATATACTCCTTATCAATTTCTATTATTTAGCTTGTGCTTAACAATTCTTCTTTCTTGCATTTCTCTTATTTTTGTTTTTTTTTTAATTCCACGTCATATTCTACATCTAACCAATCAAATGCAAGAGACATTTTGTTTTTCCCATATCTCTTGCCAAAGGAGAGAGAGAGAATCATGCCTTCACCTACATTCCCAAAGGTGGTGATCTCACCACAGAACTAGGTAACCATGGAGGAAGGTTTCGCAAAGGCCACAGATCGTCATCTTGGGGGGCCATGGATGAGCTATTTTTTTGCAGAGGTAATCGACCATATTTTTTTGCAGGTATAAATTTTCTTTTTCTTTATTTCTTTGATACAACAGAGGTAATCGACCACATTTTTTTTTTCTTTTTGTGGGTATGCATTTTCTTTTTCTTTATTTCTTTGACACATAGGCTCTCTATTACCACGTTCTCTCACTCTTTCTCTTTATGCTGGTTCTCTAACATTCTCTAGCATCCAATGGTGGGGCTCGACCCTAACTTCCTATCTCCTTGGTCACCAAGCACATGGGTTCTACATAGAGCGACAACCTTCTTACTCGAAGACTACTCACAGTAGTTTCAAGTGTTGTCCATATTGTTGCAGGTGAGGAAGACAACAACAAGATGCAACTACTCACAGTAGTTTCAACGTTCACTAATATTGTTGAAGAAGACAGAGCGTAAGGTGATCAACGTAATCCAAGAGTTGGGGAAAAGCACCCTCTTTATGTTGTTTGCCTCCACTTCTCTGTTTCAACTTCTGAATATACATTCTGTGATCCAGTCTTGCATCTCCAAGGATTCGGATTATCTTCTCTCACTCATCCCAATCATCTTCGATTATCGATGTTTCCATTACAGCTTCACATGCTGCATAACTTGACACACAAACCAAAGAAGAGCAATATTCTAAGAGGGATAAAAAGTTGCAACGACAACAAGAAGAAAAGTAATAGCCCATCTAAGAATTCTTAGAGGACCCATTGCCATGTCAGAAGATCTTGAGCTTAGTTTGAGTTGGATTCATTCCTTGAAAATGCTTTCGGGCAGGCATTTGAAGATTTGTGTTGACTTTACTGAAATCCACTATGGATTTTCAAACCGTCAGACTGTGACCTTAGTGACTTAACTTAGATTTGCATCATTTCACATGTCACTTAACGGTGGTTAACAATTTTTAAATAAACTGACAGTTTTTGGTAGTTTATGTAATGCATTGGCATGTTTTGAAATTTGGGTACTGAAGTTAGACTACCCCCAAAGTATAGGGTACTAATATGCAATTTGCCTTATTTAAAATTGAATATAGGGATGGACAAAATTGTTATTATAGAAATTTAAAATCTAATATAGTGATAGATAAAACCGTTACTGCCGATGTTCAAAATTTAATGTAGCAACAAACAAAATTGACACTATAGATAGTCAAAACTAAATATAGTGATGGATAAAATAGTAACTATATATACTCACAAGCTAATATAGTGACAGAGAGAATCATCAATATAAATATCTATAATGACAATCATGTCTTATCTATTACTATAGCAAGAATCTATAGTGACAAATGTACCTATCACTATAGGCCAAATATTAGTAACAAATTTTGAATTCATCACTAAAGCCAAATATCTATAATAACGGCCATATGTTGTTTATTATTATAGCAAAACTTTATAGTGACGAATGTAATCGCTACTATAGGCTAACATTAGTAATGGATTTTGAAAATCCGTTACTATAGACTATAGTGACATCACTTGTAGTGATGGATGAAATTTCGTCATTCGTCCGTCAATTGATAGATCAAATCCGTCATTATAACGCTTCATTAATGTAATCAAAATAAACTAAAAATAAAATACCATTTTCCCCTAGTAAAACACTAATGCCCACTCTATTTTTCTCTATTTGGTCAACTTTGTTTTTTATACGAAAAAAAGTGTTAGGGGTACTTTTGGAATAATACTCTATTTTTCACTATTTTTATTAATAAATATAGTATTTTGATAAATATTGTTAATTAATTAATAATATCATCATTACTAAAAATATTGTATTTATTAAAAATGTGGTATTTATTGAAAATACGATACTTGTTAAAATTCTGTAATTATTAAAAATACTGTTTTGAATAAATACAATATTTTAATAAAATATTGTTGATTAATTAATAATATTGTAATTATTCAAAATATTATATTTATTAAAACACTATAAATACCGTAGTTACTAATAAATACTATTAATTAATGAATTACTAATATTTGATACAGTAATGTATTTTTAATAAATACGGTATTTCAATAAGCACTATTAATTAATAAATATCGTAATTAAGTAAAATACTGGTAATTAAAATTAATTATCAGTATATATTAAAATTAACTGTATTTAATAAATATAGTTAAATTGTTAAAACACTGATAATTAATAAATACAGTATTTTAATATATACTGTTAATTATATAATGGTACTGCTAATTATAATACTGTAACTAATTTTAGTAATAAATACTGTTAATCAATTAATAATACCGTAATTATTGAAATACTATAATTATTAGAAATTCTATAAATATGGTATTAAAAATAATGTATATTATATATAAACATTGTGCAATGCACGGGATTCCGGATTTATCAAGAGAGATTGAAATAAAAGGAGCCTATGACATCCTTGATTGATAGGTCCATTACTTTTTGGGTTAAACTAATTAATTTGTATTAATTTATTACTTTAACTAGAATTTATATAATTATTAGAAATTCTATAAATATGGTATTAAAAATAATGTATTTATATTATATATAAACACTGTGCAATGCACGGGATTCCGGATTTATCAAGAGAGATTGAAATAAAAGGAGCCTATGACATCATTGATTGATAGGTCCATTATTTTTTGGGTTAAACTAATTAATTTGTATTAATTTATTACTTTAACTAGAATTTAAATGGATTTAAATTTATAAATATTAACTCTAAAATTAATAATGCTTTAACAATTTATTAAATTTTAGTATTTTAGAATATAAAAATAATATTTTTAAATTTAATTTTGAATGGAACTTAAAAAATTTTGTTTTGATGTTATTAAATGGGATAGATTTTATAAAAGTTATTGTTATTAGTAAGTCCATCAAGTGTTGAAAAAAACAAGAGTTCCACAACTAAAGCTAGCACTCAAAACAACCAACCATAAAGTACTTCCCGCCTCCCACATAGCAATTTTCTAGATGTCAAACTCAAGAGAGGATAGGAGGTCCTTTTCTTGGTATTGAAGAGAGGTCCCAACTCCTAAGATTCCAGCATGTACATGTCACCTTTGGACGATGTTACAAGATTTGAACTCCTTTTGGTATCCCATTGTTTTTCCCTCTAATCCATCAAATTGGAAACAATGTTACAAGATTTGGACTCTTTTTGGTATCCCAATATTGTTTTTCCCTCTAAGCCATCAAATGGCCAGCAACATTACAGGATTTCAATATATCCAAAAAAGCTTTTTTTAGGCTACAAAAAACTTTAAAGAAGTTTTAAATTTTATCCAAAATAACTAAAGATGACCATTGGGAGTTGATGATGCACAATCTGGCCGGTCTTAGCTGTCGATGATCTTGCCTCTGAACTGAGTAATAGGGACCTGAAACGGGAGGAGAAGAGAAGCTCCGGGGAGAACCCGGCGTAAGGGCTCCGAAGCTCAAGTTAGAATCCTTCAAAGGCAAGAATAACTAGATAGCGCGAAAGTTAGCATACCTCCTCCCTAGGGGGGTAGAAGCCTCTTATAACCACCTCGCGCACTCACTTCCAGGCCTCCGTCAGGTCGGGCATGATTACTTCTGAACTCCTGCCAGTTCGGGTGTCATTTCCTCTGGTCGGACAGAACCGCCACTGTTCCTTTTGTCGGAGCCGTCTCTGCGGCTAGTGACGACGGTTGCAGGTGGGGGTGGCAGGAAGCCGTTTGAAATGCGGCTGTCAGGCGTCAGATCCCAAATCAGTCAGGTACGTCACCCTTGGATAAAGACGTCCTTGGTGTCGGGTACGTTTGGCTGGCCTGGTGCTTTGGAAGTGAAGTGTTGGAGCGGCGAGCGAGGTGCCTTTAGTTCGGTTTGGAGTGTTCCGAGCTGCCACGGGTCGGCTCGGGTCAGCTTTGTGAGGCTTGGGGCCCAGTGTAGTTCGTGCTCCTTGCAGGGAGCTCGGGTTCTCAGTAGGAAGCTCGCTCTTAATAGCGAGCTCGGACTCCCAGTAGGGAGTTCTTAATAGGGAGCTCGGTTTTTAGGGAGCTCGGGTTCTTGGGGAGCTTGGACCCTTAACAGGGAGCTCGCTCTTAATCAGGGAGCTCGGGCTCCTAGTAGGGAGCTCGGATTTAGGGAGCTCGGGCTCCTAGTACCGAGCTCGGACTTAGGGAGCTCGGGTTTTAGGGAGCTCGGACCTCTGACAGGGAGGTCGCTCTTAACAAGGAGCTCGGACTAAGTACAGCGGTCTGGAGTTCAGGCTCGGTAGTGAGTTTGGACTTGCTTCCAATGTTGGCTTTGGGTGCTCTACTGTCCCGAGCTGCTTGCCTTTGCCACGTGTCGGGCGATCGCGAGGTCGGGCCAAATTTCCCTTCATCAATTGCCCCCTACTCCCTGCGACAACGGTTCCGTCTTGGCGTGGGGAGTTTGCAAGGTAGCAGGAGGGTTTTGGTCCGTGCTGAGCGCGCTTGCTCTAATTTGATTTTCAAAAAAGGGCGCGCGTTTGGGAGTCGTGACGGCAGTTGTTCGGGAGTTGCGCTGCAGACGCTTTTATTGTGAGGAGACGTGCGCCGTTACCCCGTCAGTTTCGGGAAGACGTGTGCCGACACCTGTCCTCTGACAAGACGTGCACGACGTTCCGTCAGTTTCGGAAAGACGTGCGGCTTAGCGCGGCTGTGGGCCGTTGGATTGGCTTCGATCTGGGCCGTCGCTTTCCGTACGCTGTGGATATAAATAGTGCGCGGGGGGGGGGGGGGGGGGGGGGGACCCGTCCTTGCTACTGTTGTACATCTTGAGCTCGCGCCTTAAGTTTCAGCTCGCGTCCAGGCTTTTCAGCTCGCGTCCCAGGTCTTCTTGCTTTTTCGAGTTCTCGCGGTCTGCTTCAGTCTTCTTCCCGGGTGAGTTTTTGGAATCCCGTTCCGTTTCACGATGTCTGGTTTGGAGGGTTCAGACTGTTCAAGCGGGTCTGAGGTGGGTTCTACGAACCAGTTTGCGTCCCACGGTAGTTCAAGTGAGCCCGATGTAGGTCCTGAGGAAGGGGTCGGGCCTACCACCCGAGGTGCTTCGGGTAGGTCGGCATCCACCTCCCGTCGTGGTTGGGTTGTAGATCAGTTCGGCCCTTCGACTATGACGCTTGAGGAACTTCAAACCCTCGTAGACTACTATAATTTGCCCAGTGAGTACAGTTACTTTATCCCTACGGGGAGCTTTCCTTGGGAACACGGTCCTGATGAGATGGTGATTTTCCGGGAACAGCGCGCCGCGGGGCTGCGACTGCCCTTCCACCCTCTTCTTGTCGAGGTCCTAAACCACTTCGGTGTGACGGTTGGTCAGCTTCACCCGAACTCTATTAGGAACTTAGTGGGAACGATCTCTTTATTTTGCGACGAGAACTTCCCTCTGGATCTGGAGATTTTTTCTTGTATCTTAATGTTGAAAAAGCAAGTGGGTCCCCTTCCTAGGCGTAGGCGGGCATACTACCTATCCCCTCGCCTAGGCTTCAAGCTCTTACACGGACTCCCCAATAAGGTCCCAGCGTGGAAGCAGGACTATTTCAGGGTGCGAAGTGCGATGGGGTGGCCGTTTCAGACCGGCTGGGAGGTGGCCGCTCCTGATTCCGGCATCACACTTGATGAGAAGACGGCAAAGGGCCTCTGACAATGGGCGCGGCTTGGGCTGGATTGCCAATGGTATCTGACGGAGGCCAAGCTTATTGCTGCGGGCCTGAGTTCGGGTAGGTTCTTTCCCTAGTGATCTTGTCTTGCTCTTCTTTTACGTCTTACTGATGCCGAACTCCTTTTCGCAGGTACAATGGATTCTCGAGGGTCCCGAGGTGCGCACTTGTTCGAGGGGATGAAGAGGAGAAAGCGGGTGGCCAAGCGAGCTCGTGCCGAGCCATCCCGAGCTACGGAGCCCGAGGTGCCAGATTATCCGGCAGAGGAGCCCGAGATGGTTCCTCCTATGCAGGGGCTGGCGGGGGCTCCTTATGCTGAAACCACACACACGGGGGCTCCCGCCTATTCTGAGTCCGCTCATATGCGAGCTAGGCCATCGGGCTCGGAGGCCCCGGGGGACTTCAGGAGCGTGCTGTCGCCTGTTCATGCTCTTCAACGGAGCAAGGAGGCGATGTTACCCGAGGAAGTTGCGGCGTGGACCGAACTCCCCCTGCACCAAGTGGCCTGTCGTGCCGTTACTCATGCCATGGTGGTAAGTGATCCCTTCTTTAGAGCTCGGCTTCTATTCTTTTATTCGTTTCTCTGATCTCGTTTTCCTTTGATAGGTGAACTCCTCCATTCACGCCTTGGCGAACCAGGTGGAGAAATGCTCGCGGCAGGCGCGGGCTGCCGAGGAGAATGCTTGTGCTGCTGATGCTGTTGCTCGCCGTGCGCGGTCTAGGCAGGCGAGGTCTCAGAGGGATGCTGAGGCCATGGGAGTGGTGGTGCAGCGCATGGCGGAAATGAAGCTGGACCTGGAGCACCAGGTCGAGTATCTTCAGGAGGATATCAAGGAGAGGACTCAGATCTTCTCTCAAGGCATCGAAGACGCGAAGAAGAAGGCTGTCAGCGATTACATTGCTTCGCCGGATTTCGATGACCTGATGGTAGACTCCTACAGGAGGAGTTTCAAGCTAAGTCGGTGGATGATCCGGAATACGTACCCCGACCTCGATACCAGCGCCATATCCACTTCGCGCATCACTCCGGAGATGGCTAATGCTGCGGATGCCGAACCAGACTCCGAGGGGGAGGCAGGTCCTTCGGGCGTTGTCGGAGAGGCTTCTGATAACGATGAAGTAGCCCCGGGCTTGTGAAATGAAATGAAATGAAATGTCTCCTTTTTTTTTTATGTACACATCTGTTTTGAAATGAAATGTCTTTTTGTTCATGTACTGGTGTCTTCGAGCTATATTTTTTGCCGAACTGACCATTTCGGTCCTTCAGTTCGTTTTATGAAATGACTTCGGCGTACCTGCCTTGGTGGCCTATAGATAGTATCTTCTCAAGTTGACAACGTTCCATGCTCGGGGTACTTGTTTCCCTTCTAGGGTTCCGAGCTCGTACGCTCCCCCACCGAGTGTTTTCATTACCCTGTAGGGTCCTTCCCAGTTTGGTCCAAGTTTCCCTACGCCGGGTTCGGGCACCATGACCTTACGGAGAACCAGGTCGCCGACGCGGAAGTTCCTCTTTTTTACTTGCGCGTTGTAGTACCGAGCTACCTTTTGTTGGTAAGCCACAGTTCGGATGTGCGCGAGGTCTCTCACTTCGTCCAGTAGGTCGAGGTTGGTGCGTAACTCGCCCTCGTTTGTCCGTTCATCGTACGCTTCTAGTCACAACGTAGGCACTTCGATTTCCACTGGGATCACTGCTTCGGTGCCATAGGTGAGGTTAAAGGGGGTCTCACCCGTGGTTCGGTGTGCCCATAAAACACTTGGTAGTTCGTCTGCCCACAAACCTTTGGCTCGGTCCAATCGCGCTTTCAGTCCGCAGAGGATGGCTCTGTTCATTACTTCTGTTTGGCCATTTGCCTGCGGGTGTGCGACTGATGTGAAGTTCTGACTAATTCCCATACTTCGGCACCATTCTTGGAACTTGATGTCTTCGAACTGTTTGCCATTGTCGGAGATCAGTACCCGAGGTAGCCCGAAGCGACATACGATGTTCTTCCAAAAGAAGTTTTGTATGTTTCGGGCCGTAACTATTGCCAGGGGTTCGGCTTCTATCCACTTTGTGAAATAATCTACTGCCACCACTAGGAATTTTCTCCCGCCTGTCGCTGGTGGGAATGGCCCCAGGAGGTCGATGCCCCATTGCGCGAAGGGCCATGGACTGGTAAGGTATTTGAGGTCGGCAGCGGGCTGATGGTGGATGCTGGCATGCTTTTGACACTTGCCGCATTTTCTGACGAGCTCGATTGCCTCTCTCTTCATCGTTGGGCAGTAGTATCCTTGTCGAAGTGCCTTGTGGGCGAGGGCTTTGCCCCCCAGGTGTCCGCCACACAAGCCTTCTGGATGTCGCGGAGTACCAGCTCGGCTTCGGCTGGGCGCAAGCATCGCAGATAGGGGAGCGTGTAGGATCGTCGGTACAACCGTTCCTCTATCATGACGTATTTGGCTGCTTGGCGCTGCACCCTCTTGGCTGTGTTGCGGTCCGCGGGGAGGGTTCCGTCTAGCAGGAAGCTCGCGAGTGGGTCGATCCAGCTCGGCTCCGCTTCGGTGACGGGAGCGACCTCTACTGCCCCACCGAGAATGCTGGGCCGAGGCAAGTGCTCTACGTACACGGTTCTCCTGGCGTTGTGGCTCGTGCTAGCCAGTCGGGACAGGGCGTCGGCCTCAGCATTCTCTGACCTCGGGATTTGCTTGATGAAGTGTGATTGGAAGTTGAGCAGAGCTTCCTTTACTTTTGCTAAGTACGCAATCATAGTGAGCTCGCGTGCTTCGTACTCGCCTGTAACTTGGTTGACCACGAGCTGGGAATCACTGCAGATAACCATGTGCTTTGCTCCGACCTTGCGCGCTAGGTTTAGCCCAGCTATCAGTGCCTCGTACTCCGCCTCGTTGTTGGATGCCGCGAACTCAAAGCGTAGTGCATATTCCAGTTTTGTTCCGCCCGGGCCGCATAGCACTATTCCAGCCCCGCTGCCTTGTTGGTTCGAGGAGCCATCTACGTGAAGGATCCAGGGCTCCTCATCCCAGTTCGCGCTTGGTCTAACCAGGAGGGAAGCCACGCTGGCTGCTACTTCACGGGGTTCGGACTCGTTTGGCTTGGGAGCTCCGAGTTTGCCCGAACTGGGGACCTCGGGCTCGACCAGCTCAGGGGCTTCGGGGTTGAACGTGCACTCTGCGATAAAATCTGCCAAGGCTTGGGCCTTGATGGCAGTTCTTGGCTTGTACTGGAGATCGTACTCGCTGAGTTCGATGGACCACTTCGTCAGCCGGATGGAAACCTCAGGTTTGAGTAAAATTTGCCTCAGAGGTTTGTCGGTCAGGACGATGATGGTGTGGGCCTGGAAGTACGGGCGGGGTTTCCGTGCTGCTACCACCAGGGCATACGCTAGCTTTTCTATCTGCGGGTACCTTGTCTCTGCTCCCTGCAAGATTTTACTAACATAATATATGGGTCGTTGGACCCGGTCTGCCTCCTTTACTAGTACCGAACTGACCACCTCGTCGCTAGCCGAGAGGTACAACTCTAAGACTTCGCCTTCCTCGGGCCGAGCTAAGGTTGGCACATTGGCGAGGTAGCCTTTTAGATCGTCAAACGCGAGCTGACAGTCTTGGGTCCATTTGAACCCTTTGCCTTTGATTGCTTTGAAGAAGGGTAGGCAACGATCTGCCGACTTGGACATGAAGCGGCTTAGGGCGGCTATGCGACCGTTTAGCCTTTGGACTTCTTTTATTTTCCGAGGTGGTCTCATATCTAGGATGGCTTGTATTTTGTCTGGGTTGGCCTCGATGCCACGTCGATTGACAACATAGCCCAGGAACTTGCCCGAGGTGACGCCAAAGACACATTTGTTGGGGTTTAATTTCATGTTATACTGACGCAGGATTTGGAAGACAGAATCTAAGTCTTGTATTAATTCTTGCGAAAATTGTGTTTTGACATCCATGTCGTCTACATAGCACTCTATCTTTGTGCCGATCAAGGGCCGAAACATCCTATTTACAAGTCTTTGGAAGGTCGCCCCGGCATTTTTTAACCCGAAGGGCATGACCTTGTAACAGTATAGACCGAACTCGGTTATGAAGCTGGTTTTTTCCTCGTCGGACTGGTCCATCCGGATTTGGTTGTAGCTTGAATAGGCATCCAGGAAGCTTAGCAATTCATGTCCCGAGGTCGCGTCCACTAGGCGGTCGATCCTAGGAAGGGGGAAGCAGTCTTTCGGGCAAGCTCGGTTCAGGTCGGTGTAGTCGACGCACATGCGCCACTTGCCGTTCACCTTTTTCACCAGCACAGGGTTGGCCACCCAGCTCGGGTAATGGACTTCCCTTATGAAGTCTGCCGCGATGAGCTTTTCGACTTCCTCGTCGACAGCTTTCCAGCGCTCCGGGGCTAAGTTCCGTTTCTTCTGTCTAACGGGTCTGACTAAAGGGTCAGTGTTAAGTTTGTGAGTTATAAGACTAGGGTCAATACCGGGCATATCGGCCGCGGACCATGGAAAAATATCTAAATTTTGGAGTAAAAAACTTACCAGTTTGGTCCGTAGGGGTTCCTTGACAGAAGCACCAATCTGGAGTGCGCGAGCTGGGTCCGTGGGTGAGGTCGGGATCGTGACTGTTTCTTCTGTTGGCGAGGCTCGTTCTTCGTCTTGCTCCGTAGGTCGCTCCAGATCGAGGTCGCCGGCCGGCTTGGACTTATCCTTTAGGGCGGCGACGTAGCACCTGCGGGACTCGAGCTGGTCGCCCCACACTACCCCCACACCGAAGTCCGTAGGGAACTTCATTGCCAAATAGTAGGTAAAGACCACCGCCCGCAGGATATGCGTGATTGGCCGTCCTATTATGGCGTTGTATGGGGCGGGGGTCGCAACCACCAGAAAATCATGGTTGAGTCTGACCGCATAAGGCCACGTGCCGACTTCCACGGGCACCGTTATCTTTCCAAGGGGCCTGACTTCCTCCCCGCTGAAGCCCACCAGGGGAGTGCTTGCAGGTTTTAGTTCGCTCCTTGGCAGTTGTAGCCGATCAAATGCCGACTTGAATAGGATGTCCGCCGGGCTGCCTAAATCTACGAGCACTCGCCTAACTTCGAAGTCGCTGATCCTGAGTTTAATGACAAGTGCGTCGTCGTGAGGGTAGCAAACTCCCCGCGCGTCGTCCTCTATGAAGAGGATTGGCTCCTCGGTCCTCGACCTCTTCGGGGGGTTCCGCTCCTCGAGGACCGCTTCGCGAACTGAGGTCCGAGCTGCCGCTGATGTGCACCCCGCCACCACTGAACCTCCCACAATTACATGGATGGTTCCCCGAACTAGCCTTTCTGCCGGAGGCTGTCGCTGCATCGGTTCGGCAGGCCTGCTGCTAGTCTCCGGGGCGTCTTTTAAGTGTTCGCCCGGCTGATCCGCTTTATTGCTATTATTGTTGTGCTGTACAAAGTTTCTTAAGTATCCGCGACGGATGACCCCTCTATCTCGTCTCGGAGGTTATTACATTGCTCGGTACTGTGACCGTGGTCCCTATGGAAACTACAATACAAATTCTTGTTTCTTTCATTCGGATTTCCCTTTAGGCGAGGTGGCCATTTCACGAAGGGGGCGTCCTTGATCGTCATTAGGATCTCGGTCCGCCTCGTGTTCAGTGGCGTGTAATCCGTCCGAGCTGGCAGGGGAGCTCGGAACGACTGGTTCGGTTTTGGGTCCCGGGCCGGGTTTTTTCGGTCGGCCGAGCTAGAGGGCTCGCTGTCCCTCTTTCTTTTCTCGTTTCCGCCCTCGGTTCTTTGGTTGATTTCCTCCTCCGTCCTCATGAACTTGTCCGCGAGCTTGAGGAACTCGGCCACGGTCGCGGGTTGGTTAGCTACCATGTGCCACTTGAATTCCTTGTGCGTCACCCCTCTTTTTGCTGCGGCGAGCTGTACCGCAGGGTCTAACCGAGGTATCTGTAAGCATGCCTCGTTGAATCGTTTGATGTAGCCCCGTATGGGTTCTCCTTCCCTTTGGACTACTCCGAAGATGCTTTCCTCTGCTCTGGGGCACCGTTTGCTGGTGACAAAGTGTGTAGTGAAGACCTGCACGAACTGAGCCCAACACTTTATTGATCCGGGGGCCAGGTTCCTGTACCAAGTGCGGGCTACCCCCTTGAGGGTGGTGGTGAAGGCCACGCACATGCATGATTCGCTGGCCCTGGCGAGGTGCATTTGGGACTGGAAAGCGTCCACGTGGTCGTTGGGGTCGAAGGATCCGTCGTACTTGTCTAGGGGCGGGAGCTTGAAATCTCTAGGCAAGGGGACTGCCAGGAGTTCTGAGGCAAGGGGGGAAGGAACTGAGAGAATCGGGGCGACTCCTACCTCGTCCGAGCTCGTCTCGCCTTTGCCTCTGAGCTCGGATAAGACGCGGGTGGCGGTTCGTCGACTTCGACGGCGTCTTCGCTGCTGAGTGGGCCTTGTGCTGGCGCTGCTGGCCTCCATGTTGCCGAGCTCGATGGGCTCGTAGTGCTGGAAGTCCGCTGTTGCCAGTGCGCCGAATCGGTTTCCCACCAGTGGGGACTCCGGTTTGGAGACCTGAGGTGCCGACCTTGCGGGTGAGGTTCTTGATTTGCCTGCGAGCCGCGAGGCGGGGATGACTTTTCTTTCTCTCCGGCCTGGGGACGAGGCCTGGCTGTTTGGGGGATTCTGGGGCCTGGAGGCCTTTCCTTGGTGGAGGTGCCCATCCTGCGGAGAGGCCTTTACTGGCTGCGGGGCAGGGTGGCGAGGTGGAAGTAGTGGTTGGTTGGGTGTCAGTTGGGGAAACTGCTGCTAATAGTGGTATTGGGAGAGGTTGTGCAACACTTGGTGCTGGTGAAGCTGGTGTTGCTGGAACTGCTGCATCTGGGCTTGCATTGCCCGCATGCATTGCATTAAGTCGTCCAACCGATTTTGGCTAGCTGCCAGGGGGACGGCGGTTGGTTCAGTGAAGGTAGTCTCGATGGGAAGAGGGAAGGTAGGCTTACAGGTGCCACTGCTTGTGGCATAGTCAGATTGGGGATTCCATCCACCGTGAGGGGGATGGTGAACTGCCCAACACACACCACGAGAACTTGGAGCTGTTCCCCGGTGGTGTTTGTCTCTGTGCCGCGTCCGGTGTTGCTGGATGAGGCCATAAGTAATGAGTTTTTCAGAGAAGAAGGAAAGGGTATGAAAGTTTTGGAGGGAGGCTTTTTGAAGCAATTCCCACAGACGGCGCTAATTGATGATGCACAATCTGGCCGGTCTTAGTTGTCGATGATCTTGCCTCTGAACTGAGTAACAGGGACTTGAAACGGGAGGAGAAGAGAAGCTCCAGGGAGAACCCGGCGTAAGGGCTCCGAAGCTCAAGTTAGAATCCTTCAAAGGCAAGAATAACCAGATAACGCGAAAGTTAGCATACCTCCTCCCTAGGGGGGTAGAAGCCTTTTATAACCACCTCGCGCACTCACTTCCAGGCCTCCGTCAGGTCGGGCATGATTACTTCTGAACTCCTGCCAGTTCGGGTGTCATTTCCTCTGGTCGGACAGAATCGCCACTGTTCCTTTTGTTGGAGCCGTCTCTGCGGCTAGTGACGACGGTTGCAGGTGGCGGTGGCAGGAAGCCGTTTGAAATGCGGCTGTCAGGCGTCAGATCCCAAATCAGTCAGGTACGTCGCCCTTGGATAAAGACGTCCTTGGTGTCGGGTACGTTTGGCTGGCCTGGTGCTTTGGAAGTGAAGTGTTGGAGCGGCGAGCGAGGTTCATCGTGTTTGATTTTCAAGAGATGAGAAAGATGACCCTACTTCGGTTCCACTTCCACTAGTAGAGATTGAGGTTTAAAGGAGATTTTCACGACAGAGAGGGAATAGGAATCTCAATGGGTATTGCAAAAGAAAAAAATATAGAAAATTATGATTTTCCCCATCTAATAATTTTTATTACTTTTTACGTTTGTTTTTATTAAAACCCTACCTATAATACAATACCCATTCCATTTGTATAAATTTTCCTATCTGTCTCAATCGTACAAATCAATAAAATTCAAAAAATTTAAAATTTTATGAGATGAAGGTGTTAGACAGTGTATGCCCTTAATTCCAATTAACATGATGTACATTATGACGTTTATTGTAAATGAATAAAGTACATATTTGATTCATGTTATTGTTGTGCGTTTCTGTGTAATACTCTTAAACTAGACAAATATGAGACTTTTGTTAGTTTAGAATCTTCACAGTCGTTGGATAGATCTGGGGAGATTTATCATGTCAAGACTAACACTGATGTGCCGCCAAGTTGGTTGGGGTGACTTGTCTCAGCTGGTAGGGTGAGACCGAAGGTACATGCAGTGTGGGTTTTTTTGAAACCCTGATCGAACCAAATTCTAGTGTTGCCCTGGACCTTGGAGACAGATGGGCAAATTTGAAATGTTACACCTGACCCCTAGACTCGATCGTGGTACTGCACTAAGTGTCGGATTGGGCTGTCTTTGATGTGCTAATCAGTGAGATCCTTAGGGGGGTCAAAACCTGGGTATGTTGGGACAATCCGAGAATTCATCTTAGTGGGTGATCATAGTGATAGGATCAGCCCCTTTGTCGGACAAAGTGAATGATTGGGGAAATGCACCATCTCTGATGGAAACCTAAACTGCCAATAGTGGATTTCAAATGTGTTTGAAATTTGGTTTTACAAAATATATTTATATAGAGATATACTTATATATTATGTTTTCACAAATTGTTTGCAAAATGTTTTAATTCCTGGGAACCACGTGAGTAGAGAGTGCAACATTGTACCTTGCAGCCGAGGGAGAAGTCCTCTCTTGTCGGACAATATTTGATCATTATGGGCTGAGAGGTTAAGTGTAAGAAAATTGAGTGTTATACCTAATGGGATAATCTTGCATCTGTCCACAATCCTTGAACCTTCATAAGATGGTTGGACCCAATGACCATTTAGTGTAAATGTTAGGCCCATTAAGAGCCTTTGGTGATGGACTCAGGGGTTCACTGTATTCAATAGTGAATTCGGCCAGGTCTTGTAACTAAGACTAGGCTGAATTCATGTGGCTGATGCGTAGATCAATGATAAGGTCCCACGCCATACAAAGAGAGCCAAACTAGCCAGCATTAGAAGGAAGTGAGCTTGAAAGCTTAATGGGCCTAAAGCCCATTTCGAATTGGGTTAATTGGATCAATTAAATTGGAGTGAATTGGGTTAAGGATAAGAGGATAAATCTTATCCACTTAAAGAGTCCAGATCCAAATAGAGATTTGGATCAGGGAATTCCTAATTTGATTAAGAAAAGCTAATCTTGATCAGTAGATAAGATAAGGGATTATCCTTATCACTTAAAGAGTTCAGATCCAAATAAAGATTTGGACCAAGAAATTCCTAATCAGATTAGGAGATCATCTCTTTGAGGCTATAAATAAAGAGTAGGGCGGATCTGAAAGATATACAACAACAAAAGAGAACACAATTTGATTGTTTCTGCCTTCAGTTCTTTCTCTCCCTGTTCTTGTCGCCCTACCCTATTCGATCTCCATTTCTTGGAACTGATCAAGATTAGATCTTGATATTGTTTCTTGCTAGAAGAAACAATTCAAAAGTTGTGCCCACTACCATATTTGATTCTTGCTGAAGAATCAGAGGTTCTTGGTGAAGAACTATCTGCTGATTCTACCTCATCCTAAGCTGTATCATCTTCAGTGGATGGAGGATTTGGTACACTCTTTGGGCGTGAACACCTGCATTGGGAGGATCTTTTTACGTGGATTCCGTATCAAGTATATCCCTCCCTAATCTTGGTTTCAGATTTGGTTCAATTTGATTACAAAAACAAACCTTGAAAATGCAATTTTCTAAATTGGAAATACGATTCCCGGATGGGAGCAAATAAAGTTTTGAAATTTCGCCCAACCTTCCTGCGGGGTTCGGCCATCCATATGATGGATCTTTCATCCCTTCAAAAGGAATCAATATAACCCCATGGTTCTCATTGCAACTAACTTTTTTAATAAAAAACAACTACAACATTTTAAATGCCTAATCATGTCTCTAACAAAATAAAGATTGCATACTATATGAGTGTGTTGCATTTATTTTTAAGGTTCTGTTTGGTTAGAGTGCAAATTTGAATCATTACAAATTCGCACTCCGGTTTAGATTTGCATTCGTTTGATTAGGTTTCAAAAATGCACCGATTTTCAATGCAAATTTGTATACTTTCTTAGGTTTGTACCGAAAATAGGAGAAAATATTGTTTTCTAACGCTGCGCTTGGAAGGAGTGTAAATGCAAAAATACACTCTGCAAAATCTCACACCTTCGGTTCAGGTGCATGAAATTGTGGACCGAATTTTTCCTTTAATTTACACTCTTCTTGTTTGGCAACTATTGGCACAAAACAAGGGTGCTAATTTGTGATTGTTTGGATATTTTATAAGGATGCAAATTAACATCTCATTTTTTTACAAAAAACTACAGTTCCCTTCAAAAGTGTTGGTCTGTGGGAACACTTGTGTACACTCAAAAGTGCTGGTAATGTCTCTTAAAAATCCAACAGACCGTCGATGTTGAATTCATTCAAAAGTGGGCTATGAGCCCATGACATCAGTGTCCAGTTGTTTGGCTAAAGTGCTGGTGAACAGACGTCACCAGCACTTTTGAAGCTGAAGCTGAATTCATTGACTGGCAAATGACTTCTTCTAAACCATTCAATTAGTGGGGTCCCGTCCACGTGTACTGACACTGAGCCTCCAAAGCTGCCACAATAACAAAGAAAAATGTGGATTAAATAATGCAGTGACAAGGAAACCATTAGGCAATGTGTTAGATATGGATTTACACATAAACATTGAAGTATCTGATTTAGATGTTAAAAAGCTTGTTAAGGGTATTTATCTCTACTCCTTGTTAAGTAAAAGCCCTAGGGAAATTGTGTTAGTCTTCCCTCTTCTAAATACCTGTTCAAAGTTCAAACCCTGATTTGAACAAAGAAGAAAAAAACAACTACCTGATCGTGGTTGCTTGTGCTTGCCGTAGAGATTACAGAGAGATTGAAAGAAGGAAAGAAGATAACGTACAAACAAAGCCTGGTAGATACTAGACAAAGATTGAAAGAGAGAAAGAAGAGAAAATACGGACAAAGAATATGTTAATGAAATAAACATATAATAAGCATTAGAATACCATAACTCTAGAGAATGAAATTACCTACATGAATGAGAACTCCATAGGCTTCGAACTCTTGGTTTGCATCTCTCTCACCTCCTCTGTTCTACTCTTTTCATTGTGCTTTAGAAACTAGAGTGGGATTAGTTCTTTTAACCAGAAAAGAGAAGAGATAGGGTAGGAGGTTCACTTCGAGGGAGGAAAAGACGAAGTAGGTCAGAGTTTCGCGCCTGATATATCTTTTGGGCGCCAAACCTAAAATAGCGACTCTTAATTTTTGTCCGCCAAACATGAGGGTAAGAATGTAATAACAAGAGGCATGAAAAGGGCCTTTGTACCAAATAAATGAAATTTCCTTCTTTAATGCATTATAGAGGCATTTTTTTCTTATCGCCTCTAGCAAAGAGCCTCTAAATGTATATATTCTAGTAGTGGTTGTTCATAAATTTGGACAGTAAATTTGCAACAAAACCTAATGTTAGGCCTTGTAGAAGTGAGATAGAACAAGTTTCCAACCAAATTTCTATACAAGGTTTTATCCACCTTCTTACCACCATCTTCTTTCATTAATTTCTCATTGACAACATGTGTAGTAGCTACAGGTTTGCATCCAAGCATTTTGAGTTTTTAAGAACTTTTTCAACATACTTTGGCAAATGAATACACCATCATCACCTTGATAAATTTCAAAACCAAGAAAGTGATGTAATAGTCTCATACCACTCATTTCATATTTTTTCACCATTTCATTTTTAAAATCTTCAATCATTTTCATATTATTTCTAGTAAAAACCAAGTCATCAACATAAAGAGCAGCAATGAGAACATCATCCATACCTTGTTTCTTGACATACAAAGTAGGCTTACTCTTGCTTTTCATAGACCCTTTCTTAACAAAGTAGGCATCAACTTGACTATGCCATACTCTTGACGTTTGTTTTAACCCATATAGGAACTTCTTCAACTTGTACATCTTGTCTTCCTTGCCTTGAATCACAAAGCCTTGTGGTTGTTCTACATACACATTTTCTTTTAATTTTCCATTCAAGAAAGCTTATTTAACATCAAATTACCATAACAACCAACCCTTGTGAGTAACAAATGCAATAAGAGGTCTAATAGTATCTAATTGTGCTACATGAGCAAAGGTTTCAAAGTAATCAACACCAGGTTATTGTGCATAATCCTTAACAACCAACATTGCTTTGTAGACCCATTTAACACCAATCACTTCTTTGTCAAAGTTTCTTCCTTAACAATTTCTTCAAAGCTTTCCAGTTCCGTAACACAGAAATTGTACTTTACATAAACATCACTCAAGCTCCTCATTTTTCTTAAAGTTGAGCTAGATAAAGATGAACTTGAACTTAGATATGACAGAGAAGTTCCTTCATCATTTTGAATTGTATTCTCTTCCAAACTAGACACGGAAACATGTTCTTCAATTTTTTATTGTTCTCAATTCCAAATATCTTTTTCATCAAACAACACATCTCTACTAATAATCATCTTGCTTGTTTTCAACTTGTATAACCTATAACCCTTTGACATAGTGTTTAGCCAACAAAAATACATTTCTCACTTGTTTCATCAAGGTTTGATTTCTTCTCTTTTGGAATTTAGGCATTGAATACACTACCAAACACTTTCAAATGTCTAACTAATGATTTCCTTCCACTCCAAGTTTCAAATGGAGTCATTCCTTTAATAGCAACAACATGGCATCAATTCATCAAATACATAATTGTGTTTACATCTTCAGCCCAAAAACTTTTGGAAAATTTCTTCTCATGTAATGTGGATTTAGCCATCTCCATCATAGTTTGGTTCCTCCTCTCCAATACTCCATTTTGTTGAGGAGTATAATGGATTGTAAGTTGCCTTTCTATTCCTTATTCATTTGAACTGTACTCCTTGCCACGACCATTTCTCAAATTTTTAATGTAATAACCACTTTGTTTCTCAACAACACATTTAAATTTCTTAAAAATAGTAAGCATACCAGATTTTTCCTTCATAAAATAAACCCAAGTCATGCGAGTATAATTATTAATAAAAAGAATGAAATATCTGTTTTGAGAATGAGAATGAGTCCCCAGGGGTCCATAGACATTGATATGAACTAATTCTAACACTTTGTTGGCTCTTCATGCAATTCCTTTTAGAAATGGTTGTCTGTGATGCTTTCCAAGTGCATAACCTTCACAAAATTCATGCTTTTCTTCAATGTTTGGAAGCCCTTGAACCATCTCCTTTTGTAATAGTAACTCTATCCCCTTGAAATTTAGATGGCCAAATCTTTTCTACCATAGCCAAGATTTATCAACCTCCTATTCATAGTAACATTTCTTGCATAATTAACTAGTGGAAAGCTTTTATTTGTCTTCATTTTCACATTTTTATCACATGTTTCTCATGGTCATAAATAGTACAATCAAGATCTTCAAAATGGAGTGAATAACCATACTCCAAAACCCATCCAACACTGAAAAGATTCACATTCAATTCAAGTACAAATAACATATCATGTATAAATTTTCTTTCCTTCTTTGTTTCAACATCAATTGTGCTTTTTTTCCTTTACTTCAATAATTTCTTCATTTTCCCAATTTCACTTTTGAGCTAAATGATGTATCCATGTCAAGAAAAATATTTGGGTGCCCTGTCATATGATTGCTACACCCGTTGTCTAAGAATCACACATCATTATTTTCCTCCATAGTAGTTTGACATGCATAAAACAAACTTTCTTCATCTTCTTTTTCTTCTATAAAATTTGCTTGCTGATTGTTTTTTAGTCTACAATCTTTTTGTAGATGCCCTAACTTTTTGCAAAAATGATATTGTAGCTTTTCTTTAAACTAACAACCTTTGTCAACATGACTGCTTCTTTTGCAAATAAAACACCATTGTGATGACCCTTCATCACTAGATTTTCTATCAAAATTAACTCTGCATCTTCCTCTTGGGTTTCTACCTCTTCCTCTTCCTCTTGTATATCTACCTCCTCTGTAGGAGTCTCATTTTCCATGTTCATGAGTTGAGGATATCCTATCATGATTTTTGGAATTAACATTGAGCTTGGATTGGAATGCATTCTCTATTGATTTTTCGGAGTGGTGTGCCAACCTTTGCTCATATGATTTTAGTGATGCCAACAACTTTTGAACACTTAATTTAGTGAGATACTTTGTTTCTTCAGTGACAACCACAATATGATCAAATTTCTCAAGTAAAGTAATTAAAATCTTCTCAACAATCCTCCTATCATCAAAATTTTCATCATGTGCTTTCATCTGATTTATCAACTCCATAAATCTACTAAAATAATCATTTAAAATTTCATTTTCCTTCACTTTCATATTTTCAAAATCTCTTCTAAGAGATTGGAGTTTAACAACCCTTACCTTTTTGTCTCCTTGAAACTCTTGTATCCCAGGCTTCTTTTGCCTTTTCAATGCTCATTATTCTTGGAAAAGTAAATTTACTAACTCCTCTTTGAATCATTGAAAGTGCTACTGTATTCTTACTTCTCTTGCCCTTTAATTCTTTTTGTTGAGATAATGTGAGATTTGCTACATTTTATGGTTCACCATATCCAAGAACAACAATATCCCATAAATCTGAAGACAAAAACAAGGTTTTCATTTTAACATACTAGAAATAATAGTCGTCTCCACAAAAAATAGGAACTTGGACTATGCTGAAATTAACAGCATTAGTGTTGGTCATGATTTGTTCTCTACAATCAAATTTTCTTTAACTTTTATTGCACCCAAACTTGTCCCAACAAACTGGCTGCTTTGATACCACTTGTAAGTGTTGACTGTAGTTTCAGCTAACTATGGGTGCATGCAAAGTGAAGAAAATGTTCTAGAATAGAGGATTTACATACAACAGATTGAAGTAAAGCAGAGAGCAAAAACAAAGCAAGAGAAGGGCTGAAATCTTCTTGTTCTTATGTATTATGGTTTCTTTTCTTGCAAAGAGTAATACAAGAAGATGACTTCTTAAGCAAGCCAAATAGAAGTTTCTTCTATACACTTCTTACAACTAACATAGGTTAAACAAAAAGTGAAAAAGACCCAATTAAAGTTACCTTTTACATGTGTAGAAGAAGACAAAATAAACATAAAGCATTCTAACTCTTTTGCACATTAACCTTAATATGACTTGATTTGGGAACTCCATAGGCAATTAGGAGAAGACAAGAGTCTCCAAATCTACTTGGTAAAAAGAACTTTCTTCATATGAGAGAAAAACCTAAAACCCACTCCCCTAAAGACTTTAAGCAAACATAAGTTCCTCCAAGAAATTGTGTGGTGGGTTTTGGTGCCCGATGACTACCACCAAAAATCTCTAGCCTTTTTATCCAAAAAATGGCGAATCTTAAAGGGCAGCATGGTAGAGGACATTTGGTATACTAGAATTTAAGGGTGATTCTGTCAGATTGGAATAGGAGTTTTGACTCCCAGGTATTTAGAGTCCATGAGTGGCTATTTTATTTGAAGAATGTGACATGATTTTTTTGTGGTGTCTTGGCACATTCTTATTGAAAGCAACGGTGGATTTATTTGTGTTGGACTTTTGCCTTGAAAGTGTTTCAAATTGAAGGAGTAACCGTTTGAACTCTTGGAGTTGGCTGATGTTGGCTTTAGGGAATAGGATACAGTCATCTACAAATAGCAGATGTGTGAAGGGTGGGCAATTTTTGGCCAGAGGGATACCTTGGATGAGGTTGTTTGAGGAGGCTTGGGTTAGCAGTTGTGTGAAGACTTCCATCCCCATTATGAAGAGATATGGTGAGAGAGGGTCACCTCGCCTTAAGCCTCTTTCCAACTGAAAGTGTTCATAGGATTCACCACCCAGCTTGATAGAAAATGTTGTAATTGATATGCATTGTGAGACGAAGTCACACCACTTATTGGGAAAATTCATTGAGTGAAGAACTTTTCTTATAAACTGTTTACACATCCTATCGAATGCTTTTGACATGTTTAACTTCAAAGCAATGTACCCCGTGCCCTTTTTCTGAGATATCATGGTGTGGAGAATTTCCTTGTTGAGTACCATGTTGTCAGTGATCTGCCTATTCTTTAGGAAGCCTGACTGAAATGGTGAGATTATTTCTTGAAGAATTGGCAGCATTCTTGACACCAACCACTTAGAGGTTATTTTCTAGTTGACATTACACAAGCTTATTGGCCTATAGCAACTAACATCTAATGGGGTGCTATGTTTTGGAATAAAGACTATATTGGTATTATTGATACCTTGTGGAAGCTGACCAGAGTTGGAAAAAGATAGGACCATGTCAAAGATGTCTGGGCCATTGATGTCCCAATATTTCTGATAAAAATAGGTTGCAAAGCCATCGGGTCCTGGGGATTTATATGGATGCATTTGGAGAACTGTTTGTGTGACAAGGGACAAGTAATGACTAAGCCTTGTTCTTCATTAATTTGAGGTAGTCGGAGGTTGTTAAGGAAGGATTTCTCAAAATTTTCTATCGCACCCCGTCTGCAGCATGAATTCTTTTAAAGTAGCTGCAATCTGCTTTTTATTTGAGGTCTATTCCCCATTCATTTTCTTGAACCAGGGTATATCATTTTATATGTTCTTGTAATTGGCCATGTGGTGAAAAAAAGTTGGTATTTTTGTCACCTCGAAGCCAGAGCTCTCTACACTTAAGCTGCAAAGTTGTTCTTCTTTTTGGAGCCAGTAGTGATGTTGGGCTTGTAACTCTTTGAATTGTTTAGATTGCATGGTAGAGAGTTGAGCTGACTGTAAATTTGCTATGTGGCCTAAGATTGTGTTCAAATGATCCTTGATGAAGCCAAAGTGTGATCTGTTCCAAACCTGTAGGGCTTTTTTACGGTTCTCCAATTTATTTGGAATAGAAAAATTATTGGTGTTTTGTGGGGGGAGAATCCAAGAGTCTATAATGGTTTTCTTACAGTTAGGGTATTTGGACCAGAAGGGCTGAAAGTGGAATTGTGTTTTTCTTTTCTTTATGGTGGGGTGGGAGGATGGTTTTAATAAAAACTATACTACACTCCACCTCAGAATTCTAAATTCTACTATAAACCCAGAACAATTCAAAATTTAAAATACCTCCACCTATAACACTAGTAGTTGCCCGTGTATTAGCATCAATTTCGAACTGATACCTATACCAACTGTAGGGTGGAGCTCAGATTTATTGGAATGGACTGAACAATAAAAACCCCATAGTTTTATTGGACAATGGTACGAGGCTAAATGATATAAGATGGATTGTGGGTATAAGTGAAGCCAACTATGAGTGACCAGAGCTCTGCCAAGACGTTCAATTACCTTACAGCACCTTGTTTGTGAAAGAAGGTCTAGAGAATTCAAGGTCAATGAATCGGTGGTTATGAATTGACTGTTTGATGTACGTTGAGAGTCTCAGTGATTTCCCCTATAATTGTATGATCTTGTGGTAGATAGATGTCATTGATGTCTCCAATCAAGGTCGGAGGTTTTTTGATTGTTGACACAATGGTTGTCCATAAAAAAGGATAATGTCCCATGGTACGTTGATTGGGACATTGGTTATGATGTGGTAGATGAAGTGTTTTGAGTGTAATCATTCCATCCACAATATAGTCCACCTGATAGACCTTGGGCTTTCAAGAAAACATATATAGTTTGTGTTTAAGTTGCGTGGGCATGCAGTATTTTTGATTTGTCCGCTGCAAGCTTTGTCTCGCTAAGGAAAATGACATCACTCAGTGCAAAGTCCGTTCGAACAGTCATCATAAGATGCAAGACTGTAAAGGCTGTTTGAACAATGTTCGAACGTGCCTTGCACTGATTGAAGCCGATCTCCTTTCTTAGCTCCTCTGATATTCCAAGCCAGAATGTTCATGGTTTTGGAGTAAATATGATATGAAGAGGATGAAGATCAACGAAAATGGAACTAATAAATTAAAACATACTTCAGTGGTCGTGTGCAGGGTAATCTTTCTCATCTCTTGAAAATCGAACACGATGAACCTCATTATCTCACAGGTAAAACACATTCTATTAGCTCTTCTTCAACCTGAAACTGAACCATAACAGCTGAATTGTAATAGGGTCGTATTTACCTGTTTGGTTAGCCCCATTTCAATTCAGCTGTTATAGTTCAGTTTCAGGTTGAAGAAGAGCTAATAGAATGTGTTCTACCTGTGAGATAATGAGGTTCATCGTGTTTGATTTTCAAGAGATGAGAAAGATGACCCTACTTCGGTTCCACTTCCACTAGTGGAGATTGAGGTTTAGAGGAGATTTTCACGACAGAGAGGGAATAGGAATCTCTATGGCTATTTTGAATCTAGAGTTCTAGATGGGATATTGCAAAAGAAAAAAATATAGAAAATTATGATTTGCCCCATCTAATAATTTTTATTACTTTTTATTTATTTTTATTAAAACCCCACCTATAATAGAATACCCATTCCATTTTTGCAAATTTTCCTCCGTCTCAATCGTACAAATCAATAAAATTTAAAATTTTATAAGATGAAGGAATCAATATAACCCCATGGTTCTCATTACAAGACATATTTCATTCCATTATCTAGGCTGGGAACTTCATTTGAACTGAAAATGTAGTCTGCAACGTACTAATTCAAACTGAGTTTAGTTCTCAAATATCGTACTATATATCAACTTTAACTCATGTAATGGGATTTAGTAAGAGATTATAAAAATTAAAAAAGAAATAGAAACTATTGGAGAAGGAATTAAAGGGATTAAAAAAAAAATAGAGGAATTTATTGTGATCTTTTACATTTTTAATTGAAAACGAAAAAAAAAAACTCTCTGAAAAAGAAGAGGGATCCATAATCTAAGTTGACATCTCTGCTCCACAAGGGACCGCCCCACAGCGCATCCTCGCCGTGTATTGGGAATATCTCCCGATGATGATATCATTGGTTCTGATATATCATCGGAAAATGTTTCCAATAAACGGCCGGGATGCGCATTGAGGCGTTGTGGGGTGGAGATGTCAACTCCCGTAATCCATGCAATTAGTAAGATAAGAAAAATCTTTTCTTGTCATCCTTCTCTTTTTCTATTATAGATTCATGGGCCCAAGGCCTGGGTTATTAGTGTGATGCGTATCACCATAGAATCTGGTTCCAAGTTGTCCCGGTTTAACCAACCACCCTGATCCGGTTTTGAAATCATTGTTTGGAATTGCCACTCAAGTTCCATTTCCTCATTTTTGCATCTATTTTCCAAGAGATAGTATGTGGGAACAATGGGAAAACACTACTTCCAAGCTAAGCTGGAGGTCAGGAGTTTGTGAGGCCCATGAATGGCCCATCTATGGTGATATACCACTTGAGAGTAGGGGTGCCAATTGGGTTGGATTTGGTCCAATCTGATCCAGTCCAATGTGAGTCCATTACAAATGGATCAAGTCCAATCCAATTCAATGAATAATTTAGACCATTTTGGATTGGTCCAATTCAATGTTCAGACTATTCAATTTGTTCAAATTCATTTTAATTTAGATTGGTTTTAACCCAAACCCGGTCCATTGACACCTATATTCTTATCTTATATCAATGGACTGGATATTGGCTTAATCCAACCAAATTTAATATAAATTTATTACCGATGGACCAGGTCCAGTCCAATCTAATAAATATTTTGGACCGGACTGGTCCAATCCACTATGTCTTTTTGGTCTGTCCAATCCGTCCAAATTGATTATATCCAGTCCAAAACTGGTCCATTGACACCCTTACTTGAGTGTGGATTAAAAGCTAAAATGATTTAGCAGTTTACCTAGATTAAGCTTCCTAGACTCAAGGGTGCACGCAATTCAAGTTGGCCCAAATTTAGCATTTTACAATGCTTTGGGCTCGGGCCTTGGAGAGAGGCCCATTCAAAATTTGACAAAAGTCCAACCTGAATTGTACCCCCTACCTTAGTAGTCAGAACTACTCAAAACCTTCTCTTCCACACACAACTTTCTAGTACCTCATCACCACTTTGCCTTGCATGTGAACTTGGTGGTCACTCCTCCACAATGGTCCACAACTGATCTTTCCATAAGATATCCATCCTGACTGATTGAAAGATAGTAACCTTGTCCCTTCTTTGCATAATTCATTAATGATAACTTTTCCTTCGAAAGAATTTTGATTGAATGGCTCAATGTCTTTTCATTCTGATTTCATTGAATATATAGCTGAATATACAGTAATTTAAGGCTTGATTTACACTGATTTACAGAGGTTTAAGGCTGATTTATCTCTACCTACAATTATACAATCTACTTACGGAAAGATAATATGAATACAAAATAAATAGGCTGTACAAAATAAATGTTTGCTTTATATGGTGTTTGCTTTATATGGCAACATCCCCCCTCAAATTGATGCTGGCTGATCAAGAAGCATCAATTTGCCAATAAGAAATTTATGGCGCTGTCGAGTAAGAGACTTGGTAAACACATCGGCAATTTGCAAAGCTGTGGAAACATGTGGAAGAGAAATAACTTGAGCATTTACAGCATCTCAAATATAATGACAGTCAACTTCAATGTGCTTGGTGCGCTCATGGTAGAGTGGATTAGTAGCAATTTGAATAGCACTGGTATTATCTGCATGTAGCGGAGTGGAATTAGATTGAGGAAATCCAATCTCAGTCAACAATCCTCGAAGCCAAGTAATCTCAGAGCAGGCAGCAGATATAGCCCAATATTCAGATTTAGTAGAAGATTCAGAGACCCAATCTTGTTTCTTATTCTTCCACGATATCAAAGAATCCCCAAGAAACATACACCAACCTGTAACAGAGCGATGAGTATTTGGGCAACCAGCTCAGTCGGCATCGCTAAAAGCACTAAGGCGTAGAGAAGACCCAGTGGGAAAAAATAAACCACGACATGGAGTACCCCGAAGATATCTTATGATGCGACGAACTGTAGCCAAGTGAAGATGACAGGGAGAGTGCATAAATTGACTAACTTATTGGACAACAAAGGAGATGTTAGGTCTGGTAATAGTCAAGTAGTTTAAGCTACCCACTAATTGTCGATACAAAGATGGATCAAAAAGTAGTTCTCCCTCATCCGAGTGGTACTTGACATTCACTTCGAGAGGAGTATCAACCAATGAAGAATCCTGAAGACCAGCCAATGCAACTAAATCTTGAGTATATTTATGCTGATTGAGAAATATACCAGAGGAGTTAGATTGAACTTCCAATCCCAAGAAATATGTAAGGTGGCCAAGATCCTTCATATGAAAGGACTCTTGAAGACGCTGCTGAAGCTGAGTAACCAATAAAGAATCCGTTCGTGTTATAACTATGTCATCAACATAGACCAAAAGAATGACAATTACAGTAGAAGTTTTATGAAGGAATAGAGAAGAGTCATATTGACTTTGCACAAACTTAAACTGTAGCAAGGTAGATCTGAACTTCTCAAACCATGCACGGGGAGCTTGTTTTAAGCCATACAATGATCGGTTCAACTTATAAACTTCCAAAGTAGAAGAGGAGAACAAACCAGGAGGAGGTGTCATGTAGATATTTTCTTTGAGATCACCATGGAGAAAAGCATTTTTGACATCCATTTGTTTAAGTGGCCAACCCTGTGAAGCAGCAATGGCAAGAATTGTTCGCACAGTAGTCATGCATATGTCTCCTCATAGTCCACCCCATACTCCTGTCGATTACCAAGAGCAACCAACCTAGCTTTATAGCGCTCTAGAGTCCCATCAGAGCGAAGTTTCACTGAGTAAACCCACTTACACCCAATAGGTTTAACTTTGGGTGGACATGGAACAATATCCCATGTATGATTATCCTGAAGAGCTCGAAGTTCTTCTTGCATTGCTTGTTGCCAACACTCATGCTTAACTGTCTAGGAGTAAGAACATGGAACCGAAACAGAGGATAAAGCAGCACTAAAGGATGTATGATAGGAGCCATACCAATTAGGAGGACGGGAGACTCTAGTGGAGCGTCTCAAGATAGGTAGAGCAGGATCAGGTGACAGATTTGGAGTTGGAAGGAGCGGTGGTGAATGATGTCGTTCATACACATATCCAGGCTTGAATCGTTCAGCCGAAGAAGACGATTCATCAAAGCTAGGAAGAATAGCAATATCGGAGAATGACTGATCACAAGTTGGAAAGAAAAACTGATTTTCAAAGAAAACAACATTGCGAGAAACATAGAGCTTCTTAGAAGAGGAATCATAACAAACAAAACCTTTATGATTTGTACTATATTCCATAAATGCACATTTAACAGATTGAGTAGAAAGTTTATGACGTTCAAGAGGAGGCAAATGAACGAAACAATCACGACCAAATGTATGTAAATGCCCATACTGAGGATGCTGTTGATAAAGACGAAAATAAGGAGACTCAAGGTTTAGAGTTTGAGAAGGCAGTCTATTAATAAGATAAACTACTGTAAATAAAGCTTCTACCCAGAACTGAGGAGGAACGAAAGACTCAAGTAGCAAAGTACAAGCAACTTCTAAGAGATGACGATTCTTTCTCTCCGCCACACCATTTTGTTGAGGTGTGTGTGGACAAGAACGTTGTGAGAGAATACCTTTTTCATTTAAAAAATCATGAAGTACATGAGACATGTATTCTCCACCAGAATCAGATCGAAGAACTTTGATGACAGTAGAAAATTGAGTTTCAACATGCGCAACAAAAGTCTTGAAGACCAAAAAAACATCAGATTTGGAACGAAGAAAATAAATCCAAGTAAATCGACTATAGTCATCAATAAATGTCACAAAATACTTATAATGTGCATGAGAGATAACATGTGTAATCCCCTATACATCACTATGAATAATATCAAAGCATTTATCTGCACGACTACCGGGAAGAGGAAAAGGAAGAATTTTACTTTTTCCCAATTTACAAGTTGAACAATCAAAAGAAAGGCTTGAAATTTTATCATTATTGCCTAATAAACCAGAATTCAACAAATAAGACAATATAGTAGAATTGGGGTGTCCCAAACGTTTATGCCACACCTCATTTTTATTACTAACAGCAGAACATGCAAAAGAAACATTACTAGGAATGGAAATGTGCAGAGGAAATAAACGTCCGACTTTAGGCCCCTTCGCAATCACCGTCCCCGATTCCTGATCCTGCACACAACAACCATTATGAGAAAAATGGGCATTATAGTTATTTTCTACTAATTGGTCAACTGAAAGAAGATTATCAGAAAATCCAGGTGATATAAGAGCATTGTTGAAAACCGGAGTAATATCACCAACACCAGTAATGGGCAAATGATTTCCATTAGCAACTTGAATATTTTCTGAACCATGATAGGACCAGACATTTTGTAGCAAATTAGCAGAACTAGTCATGTGATTTGATGCGGCAGAATCAACAAGCCAAGACTTAGATAAAGAATTACCATTACCTTGGAGTCTCAGATCTGAGAGGGCTGAAACTATCATTTGTTGCACCATTTCAGGAGTAAGAACAGTGGATTGAGCATTTTGATTGACTGCTGACATAGTTGAGGGCCCATTTGGAATCTGATCCGTAGAAGAATTGCCAATTGTTGCTTGAAAAGCAGTGTTTTGACGATTTTGAGGGCGAGTTAAACAATCTTTGATGATGTGCCCATGCTTTTTGCAATAATTGCAAAATTTCTGGGTACAATTTGCTACAATATGCCCATAATTCTTGCAACTAAAACACTGAACCTTACTCATATCTTTACCCTTGCTTTTTCCGTGAACCGAAAATGCCATGTGTGTTGTAGTCATTTTCTCCTGTTCAAGAGTGGTTTGTGTAAGAAGACGTTGTTCCTCACGAAGCAATTCACTGAAACACACATCTAAGGTAGGAGGAGGATGACGATTCATCAAATTAGAACGGGCATTTTCAAAATCTGAACGTAGCTTCAACTGATCGCGCTTGCTAATTTCATAAACAACCAATACATCGGCAAGAGAAACTTTAGACACTACAGACCACACTATATCAGAAAATTCAGCCCATAAATTTTGAAAACCAGAATAGTAATCTTGAATAGAGAGACTTCCCTGTGTATAATTTGCAATTTCACACTCCAATTGAAATCTCCTGGCTGAATTTGTTTGATTATAAACCTTTTTCAAATATTCCCACATGGTTTAAGCACTTCTATAGGGGCATAAATTAAGAACAATTTTAGAATCACATGACCCGGTAATCCAAGACATCACCCTAGCATCTTTGATTTTCCATTCAGCTAATTTAGTAGCATCTACTGGAGCTGGAGTAGTACCATCAATATGTCCCCATAACTCTTTTCCAGTAACATATAAACATAATTGAAATTCCCATTGCCGAATAATTTTTTCCCGTAAATTTAACACAAAATTCAGAGTGGTTACCAAACATTTTCAGCAGAAAACAAGACAAATATAGAGAGATAAACAACCCAAAATATGACCAGAAAGAAATTACCAAAATACGTGAGCTTTCTGAAGAAAATCAGCCAGATGGAACTTGCAATCTATGGCGGCCTGAAGTTCCAATGTCATCCAAGAATAACCAAAAATTCCAAAACTCTAAGACAATGGCTTTGATACTGATGGAGGAAGATTTTACCCGACCCCTTGGCCAAGCGACACGTGGAAGCGACCGAGTGACCTGGCGGAAGCACCAGCTTGGCATGACAGCTGGCCCACAACCCGAGCTCCAGAGGAAAGAATCCCGAGCTCCCCCAAAAGAATGGAACCTACAACTCGGGCCCCGAGCTAGAGAGTCCCGAGCTACCCAAGGAACAACCCGAGCTCTCCAGGACCAGAGTCTTACAAGGGGCACACAAGGCAAAAACCTGAAGTGACCTCCCAGAGGCAGTTCAGACCATACTTCTCTTCGAACTCAAGACTTCACCTCGCACACCACCTCGGCTCCAAGTCGCCTGACAGAACCGTACCTAACGACCAGTAAGCCTATACACGGAGGCGGCGCACCTGACTGATTAGGGGTCCGACGCATGACAACTGCCCTCCAATGACCACCTGCCACCGCCATCTCAGACACAACAGAGATGGCCCTGACAAGGAACAGTGGAGGTTATGACACCCAAACTGACAACTGGCAGTGGAGGTTATGACTCCCGAACTAGCAACTGGCAGTGGAGGTTATGACACCCAAACTGACAACTGGCAGTGGAGGTTATGACACCCAAATTGACAACTGGCAGCGGAGGAACTGACACCCGATCTGGCGAAGGTAATGATACCCGAGCTCGTAGAAGCATAGAAGTAAGTGTGCGGGGTGATTATAAAAGACCTCCATTTCTCAAAGAATAGGCATGTGATATTTTGTGCTTTCTAGTCTTAAAATCTATTGTTTCCCTTTGCCTCCTCAAGAGCGCTAACTTGAGCTTCGGAGTGTTCCAACCGGGTTCCTCCCTGGAAGTCTCCAGCGACTTCTTTGCTCCAGGCAACTCCAGCTCTATCGGAGGCAAGATAACCGGTGACTAGGACTTGACCTGATCACGCACTATCATTTGACGCCGTCTGTGGGAAGACTTCAAAAAGCCTCCCCTAACCTTTAACTCTCTATCTCTCAAAATAAAAAAAAAAACCTTAGCTTCCATGGCTTCTCCCAGTAGCAGCAAGCACAACGCCGACTTGAATGCTGTAGGGGAACACCCCCAGCCCGCCACTGTGTGCATAGGACAGTTCACCATCCCCCTATCAATGGACGGAATCCCTAGCCTCAACGCACCAAAGATGGTGGCACCTGTGAATGTTCCCCTTCCTCTCCCTATCGAGACAACCTTTGCCGAACCAGCCGCTGTCCCTTTGGCGACCAGCCAAAACCAGCTTGACGACTTGATGCAGTGCATGCGGGCGATGCAAGCCCAAATGCAGCAGTTCCTACAACATCAGCTTCATCAGCAGCAAATACTACACCACATATCTCAGAGTCACTACCAATAGCAGTTCCCCCAACTGCCCCTGAACCAACCGCAGCTCCCACCTCGGCACCCTATTGCCAGGCCGGTCAAACCCTCCCCTCAGAGCGGGCGCCCTCACCAGGGGGAAGCTTCCCATCTTCAACACCCCTCCTTGAGCTAGGCCCCATCCCTAGGCAGAAGGGAAATTACCCCCTTCCCGATAAAGTCAGCACCTCGGCACTCCAAATTCGAGCTCCCGCTCGCAGAGAACCAGTTCGGCATCCTGGCCGTGAACTACCAACAGTCTGGGCCCATCGAGCTCGGCAATACCGAGGCCAGCAGCGCCAATACCAGGCCCTCTAAGCAGCAGCGAAGACGGCAAAGTCGCCGAACCACCACTCGCATCCTACCCGAGCTCCGAGGTACAGAAGAGACAAGCTCGGACGAGGTAAAAGCTGCCCCTATTCTCTCAGTCCCTTCCCCCCTCTCATCAGAACTCCTTGCAGTCCCCATGCCTAGAGATTTCAAACTCCCCTCTCTAGACAAGTATGATGGGTCCTTCGACCCCAACGACCATGTCGATGCCTTCCAGTCCCAAATGCACCTGGCGAGGGCCAGTGAATCCTGCATGTGCATGGCCTTCACTACCACCTTCAGGGGGGTGGCCCGCACCTGGTACAGGAACTTGGTCCCCGGGTCAATAAGAAGCTGGACCCAGTTTGCGCTGGTTTTCACCGCGCACTTTGTTACCAGCAAACGGTTTCCCCGAACCGAGGAGAGCATCTTCAGAGTAGTCCAGAGAGAATGAGAGTCCATCCGGAGCTACATCAAGCGGTTCAATGACGCATGCTTGCAAATACCGCGTATAGACCCCGCGGTGCAGCTCGCGGCAGCCAAGAGAGGAGTGACACACAAGGAGTTCAAGTGGCACATAGTAGTTAACCAGCCCGCGTCTGTGGTTGAGTTCCTCAAGCTCGCGGACAAATTCATGAGAACAGAGGAGGAAATCAACCAAAGGATTAAAAGCGGGATCGAGAAAAGGAAGAGGGAAGGCGAGCCCTCCAACCCAAATGATAGAAGAAGGAAAGACCCAGCTCGGTAGACGAAGCCAAGCCAGCCGTTCCGAGCTCCCTTAGTAGCTCGGACGGACTACACACCCTTAAACGCGAAGCGGGCCGAGATCTTAATGACAATCAAAGACGCCCCGTATGTGAAGTGGCCACCTCGTCTGAAGGGAAACCCGAATGAGAGGAATAAAAACTTGTACTGTAGTTTCCATAGGGATCACGATCATAGAACCGAACATTGTAATAATCTCTGCGACGAGATAGAGGAACTTATCCATCGCGGGTATCTACGAAATTTTGTACAGCACAATAATAATAATAACAGTAATAAGCCAGGCCGGCAGGGAGAGCACAGCAAAGATGCTCCCGAGTCCAGCAGCCGACCAATAGAACCACAGAAGCAGCCCCCAGAGGAAAGACCAGTTCGGGGAACAATCCACGTGATTGTTGGAGGATCGATCGTGGCAGGGTGCACCTTGGCAGCAACTCGGGCATCAACCCAGAGGCTGCCAAAGAAGAACAAAATCCCCCGAAGCGGCCTAGGACGGAAGACCCCATATTCTTTACCGAAGACGATGCACGCGGGGTCCACTACCCCCACGATGACGCACTTGTCATAAAGATGAAGGTCAACGACTTCGAAGTCTGGCGCGTGCTCGTTGACTCCGGCAGTTCGGCTGACATCCTTTTTAAAGCAGCCTTCGACAAACTCCAGTTCCGAGAGAGTGACTTGAAGCCCGCAAACACCTCGTTGATCGTCTTCAGCGGAGAAGAGGTCAGACCCCTGGGGAAAGTCAGTCACGATTTCTTGGTGGTCGCGACCCCCTCCCCCTACAATGCCATAGTCGGTCGGCCGATCACCCACGCTTTAAAGGTCGTGGTGTCCACTTACTATTTGGCTATGAAGTTTCCAACGGACTTCGACATCAGGCTAGTGCGGGGCGACGAGCTCGAGTCCCGTAAGTGCTACGTCGCTGCCCTCATGGGAAAGACCAAGGTAACCGGTGACCTCGAACTGGAGTGACCAGTGGAACATAACGAGGAAAGAGTTGCGCCGACGGAGGAAACTGTTTCCATCCCTGTCTCGACAGGAGACCCCGCCAGATCGCTTCAGGTCGGAGCATCCCTGGAAGAACCCTTGCGATCCGAATTGGTACGCTTCTTACTTAGTAACTTAGATGTTTTTGCTTGGTCCGCGGCAGAAATGCCTGGCATAGACCCTAAGCTCATAGCTCACAAGCTCAATACTGACCCTGAAGTTAGGCCCATTAAACAGAAGAAACACAACTTAGCCCCATAACCCTGAACCTGAACCGAGCTTGCCCGAAGGACTGCTTCCCCCTCCCCAGGATTGACCGCCTAGTGGATGCGACCTCAGGACACGAGTTGCTAAGCTTCCTAGATGCCTACTCGGGCTACAACCAAATCAGGATGGACCCAGCCGACGAGGAGAAAACCACTTTCATAACCGAGTTCGGCCTGTACTACTACAAGGTTATGCCCTTCGGACTAAAAAACGCTGGGGCAACCTTTCAAAGGCTTGTGAATAAGCTGTTTCAACCCTTAATTGGCACAAAAATAGAGTGTTATGTAGACGACATGGTCGTCAAGACGTAGTTTTTAGATGAATTAATACAAGATCTACATTCTGTCTTCCAAATTCTGCGTCAATTTAGCATGAAACTAAACCCAAATAAGTGTGTCTTCGGTGTCACCTCGGGTAAGTTCCTAGGGTACATCGTCAACCAACGCGGTATTGAGGCCAATTCGGATAAAATAAAAGTCATCCTAGATATGAGGCCACCCTGAAAAGTTAAAGAAATTCAGAGGTTAAATGGCAAAATAGCCGCTCTGAGTCGCTTTATGTCCAAGTCAGCAAATCACTGCCTGCCCTTCTTCAAGGGAATAAAAGGCAGAGGGTTCGAGTGGAGCCCAAACTACCAGCTCGCATTTGACGAGCTCAAAAAATACCTCGCCAGCATCCCAGTGTTAACCCGGCCCAAAGAGGGCGATGTTTTAGAACTGTACCTCTCGACAAGCGACGAAGTGGTCATCTCAGTACTGATAAAGGAAGTAGATCGGGTCTAATGACCCATCTACTATGTTAGTAAGATATTGCAGGGAGTAGAAACAAGATATCCGAAGATAGAAAAGCAAGCATATGCGCTGGTCATTGCGGCCCGTAAACTCCGCCTATATTTCCAAGCTCATATTATCCTTGTCCTCACCGACAAACCCTTGAGGCAAGTACTACTCAGGCCCGAGGTCTCTGGAGGATTGACGAAGTGGGCCATTGAACTTAGTGAATACGATCTCCAGTACAAGCCCCGAACCGCTATCAAAGCTCAAGCCTTGACAGATTTTGTTGCATAATGCACGTTCAACTCCAAGGTCCTCAGCCCGGTTGAGCACGAAGCTCCCAGTTCGGGTGAGCTCGGTGCTCCCAGGCTGATTGAGTCTGAGCCCCGTGAAGTCGCATCTAGTTCAATATCTCTCCTGGTTAGGCCAAGCGCGAATTGGGATGAAGAGCCCTAGATCCTTCACGTAGATGGCTCCTCAAATCAGCAGGGCAGCGGAGCCGGCGTAGTTCTTCGCGGTCCGAGTGGCACAAAACTGGAGTACGCGCTACGTTTCGAGTTCGCGACATCCAACAATGAGGCGGAATACCAGGCATTGATCGTAGGGCTAGCCCTGGCGCAAGAAGTGAAAGTCAAACACATAGTTATCTTTAGCGATTCCTAGCACATGGTCAACCAAGTTACAGGGGAATACGAAGCTCGCGAGCCAACTATGATCGCCTACTTGGCAAAGGTAAAAGAGGCTCTGCTTGGCTTCTAGTCACACTTCATCAAGCAAATCCCAAGGTCAGAGAACGCTGAGGTCGACGCCCTCTCCCGACTAGCCAGCACCAGTGACAACACCATGAGAACTGTGTACATAGAGGACTTACCTCGGCCTAGCATTCTCCGGGGGGCAGAGGAGGTCGCTCCTATTGCCCAAGTAGAACCGAGCTGGATTGATCCACTCACGAGCTTCCTACTACATAGAGCCCTCCCCGCAGACCGCAATGCCGCCAGAAGGGTAGAGCGCAAGACAGCCAAGTACGTCATGATAGACGGACGGCTGTACCGAAGATCCTACACGCTCCCCTACCTGCATCGCCTACGACCTACCGAAGCTGAGCTCGTACTCCGTGACACTCATGAAGGGTTGTGCGGTGGGCACTTGAGGGGCAGGGCCCTCGCTCATATAGCACTACGACAAGGGTACTATTAGCCAACGATGAAAGCAGACGCCGTCGGGCTAGTCAAGAAGTGCAAGAAGTGCCAAAAGCACGCTAATATTCACCACCAGCCCGCCGCCGACCTCAAGTACCTCACAAGCTCATGGCCCTTCACACAATGGGGTATCGACCTACTCGAGCCATTCCTGCCTGCAACAGGAGGAAGGAAGTTCCTAGTAGTAGCAGTAGACTACTTCACTAAGTGGATTGAAGCTGAAACCCTCGTAACCATCACAACTCAAAATGTCCAGAACTTCTTCTGGAAGAACATAGTGTGCCGCTTCGGGCTACCTCGGGTGCTGATCTCCGACAATGGCAAGCAGTTTGAGGACATCAAATTCCAAGAGTGGTGCCAAGACATGGGAATCCGGAAAAACTTCACGTCGGTTGCACACCCACAAGCAAACAGTCAGGCAAAAGTCACGAACAGAGCTATCCTCCACGGACTAAAAGCCAGGCTAGATCGAGCTAAAGGATTATGGGAAGACGAGCTGCCCAGCGTCCTATGAGCATACCGAACTATAGAGAAGACCGCCACCGGTGAGACTCCCTTCAACCTCACCTATGGCACGGAGGCAGTCATCCCAGCCGAAATCGAAATCTCTTCACTTTGGTTGGAAGCATACTGTGACAATACTAATAACGACGAGCTATGCACCAACCTCGACCTACTTGATGAAGTAAGGGACCTCGCATACATCAAAACCAAGACATACCAGCAAAGGGTTGCTCGGTACTACAATGCCAAAGTTAAGAAACGAAACTTCCACGTCAGCGACCTGGTTCTCCGCAAGATCATGGTACCCGAGCTTGGTGCTACCAAACTCGGGCCAAACTGGGAAGGACCCTACCGAGTACGGAGAGCACTTGGAGGGGCGTACGAGCTCGAGACCCTGGAAGGTAAACAAGTACCCCAAGCTTGGAACATCATCAACCTAAGGCGATATTACCTATGAGCTACCGAACTGGGCGAATTGTGAGCCACTCCCAAAAGCCTAAGGGCCAGAACACCGAGGTAACAAAGACCTCGACACTAGAAAACCCAGTAGCCCCTTTGGGCCTCGACAACGAAAACTAAGTGCTAATGCCAAGTGAGCAGGCAGCACGGGTATAAAACCCGGGGTGCAGATCGGGCAATATAGTTGGCTCGACGATAGTCACTTCGAACAATATAGTTGACTCGGCGATATAGTCACTTCGGGCAATATAGTTAGCTCGGCGATATAGTCACTTCGAGCAATATAGACAGCTCGGCAATATAGTCACTTCGGCAAAAAATAACATATATATTTGCACAACACTTGAACAGAAAAAGGCACTTCATTACTAAATGTTTGCTTTACAGTGTTTAAGAAAAAAAAAACAAAAACACAGAACGAGCTCACAAGCCCGGAGGTACATCTTCCTCGCCTTCAGAAGGGACTTCGATAATACCCGAAGGCCCAGCTTTGTCTTCAGAATCTGGATCGTCATCTGTTGCGGCAACCATCTCTTGAGTAATGCGCGAAGTGGTTATGGCACTGATATCGAGGTCGGGGTACGTGTTCCTTATCATCCATCGGCTCAACTAGAAACCCCGTCTATACGAGCCCACCATCATGTTGTCAAAATGTGGCGAGGCGATATAATCCTCAACGGCTTTCACGTTCGCCTCCTCAACAGCCTGAGAAAAGATTTGCGTCTTCTCCCTAATATCTTCCTGAAGGTACTTGACCTAGTGCTCCAGGTCCAACTTCAGGTCGGCCATATGTCTCACCACCATTTCTAAGGCCTCTTTGTCCCTCTAAGACCTTGATAGCTCAGCCCGCGCAGCACGAGAAGCCGCCTCTACAGCTTTTGCCCGTTTCAAGCGCCTCTCCGCTTGGATCGCCAAAGCATGGATAGAGGAGTTCACCTGCCAGAACGAGGACAAATCAGCTCGAAAAAAAAAAAAAAAAAAACCCACTCTGACTTACCACCATGGCATGAGTTGTAGCTCGAGCACCTATGAGATTGGTAGGGAGATCGGCCCATTGCGCGACCTCCTCAGGACAAGTGGCGGCCTTTCTTTTTCGGAGAGCGTTGCCCGGCGTCAGCACACTCTCAATCTCACCGTGGCTCCCCGAGCCTAAGGGCCCAGCCCGGGCATAGGTAGTGTCGGCATAGGGAGCCCCTGCCACTTCTTGAGCTGGAGGGGGCACCTCAGGCTCCCCAGGAGGCTCCATCCTCGGTGCCTCGGGCTCCACCACCCGGGAAGGATCAGCGCGAACTCGCTTAGCAGCTCGCTTCCTCCGTTTCATGCCACTGAACAGACTCGCACCTTGAGTCTTCTCGGCTTCCATTGCACCTGCAAAAAGGGAGCCCGACGTCAAAAAAAAAATGAACAAAAACAGAAACAAAAGTACCTTTTATCTGAGCAAGAAACCTACCCGAACTCAGACCAACCTGAATGAGTTTATCCTCCGTCAGATAGGCTTTGCATTTTATCCCAAGCCGAGCCCAGTCCCGAAGGTCCTTCATTGTATCTTCATCTAAAACAACACCGGGGCCAGGAGCGGCCAAACCACACTCAGTAGGAAACGACCACTCCATAGCACTTCGAACCACAAAGTAGTCCCGCTTCCATGTCGGGACCTTGTTTGGAAGGTCGTGTAAGAGCTTGAAGCTCGGGTGAGGTGACAGGTAGTACACCCTCCTACGCCTGGGCAGGGGACCCACCTGTTTTTTTAGCATGAGGATAGCTTAAAAGACTTCCAGGTCTAAAGGAAGGCAGTGTTCGCAGCACAAGGAGATGGTCCCAACAAGGTTACGAACAGAGTTCGAGTGAAGCTGACCTATAGTAACGCCGAAGTGGTTCATGACTTCGACGATAAGAGGATGAAAGGGAAGGCGCAGCCCGGCAACGAGCTGCTCCCGGAATATCATGATCTCGTCCGGACCGTGCTCCCAAGGAAAGTCACCCGAGGGCAAAAAATAAGTGTACTCCTCGGGCAGGTTGTATTGGGTGATGAGGGACCAAAGCCCCTCGGGCCTCCTAGTAGAAGGCCCGAACTTATCTGGCACCCGACCTCGGTGGGAGGTGGATGCCAAGCTACTTGAGGGAACCCGGCCTATGGGCTCAAGCTCTTCCTCAAGCTCTACCTCGGGCCCCGCCTTGGACTCACTAAGATTGTCGGGGGCAGCAGCTCGGTTCGTAGAACCAGCATCTAACCCCCTCAGAGGACTATCCGAACTACTCAAACTAGACATCGAAGCAAAGAAAAGGCTAAGGACTCACAAGGAAAAGCTACCGGACTAAGAACGAGTGATGCGAGCTGACAGACTTGGGCGCGAGCTCAAGGAACAAACGCTGAAGGATAACAGAGGAAAGTGACTGGGGGTCCCCCCACTATTTAAAGCTATTGTACCCACGCGTCAGCAGCCAAGATCGAAACCATCCAACGGCTCCCCGCAAAGTCAGTTGCGCACTCCCCGAAGAAAAGACACTTTGGCGCGCACGTTCAAAAATTTGAAATCGTTTGCGCGCACGTTCAAAATTTTGAAATCCTTTGCGCACGTGAGCCACACGCAGCTCGGGACTGACCCCTGGTCGAGCCAAGCCAACCCCGGTTGAGCCGAGAACACAAGCAGGCCGGACCAGAGAAGTTCTTGATCAACGCTAAAGTGCCCCGAGGCAAATCCACCTGTCATCCCATGAACTCCCCACGTCGGGTCAAGACCCCGAGCATGGGGAGTGGGGGGGCAATTGATGGAGGAAGATTTGACCCGACCCCTTGGCCATGCGACACATGGAAGCAACCAAGTGACCTGGCAGAAGCACCAGCTCAGCATGACAGCTGGCTCACAACCCGAGCTCCAGAGGAAAGAATCCCAAGCTCCCCCAAAAGAATGGAACCTACAACCCGGGCCCCGAGATAGAGAGTCCCGAGCTCCCCAAGGAAGAACTCGAGCTCTCTAGAACCTGAGTCTTGCAAGGGGCACACAAGGCAAAAACCCGAAGTGACCTCCCAGAGGCAGTTCGGGCCATACTTCTATCCGAACTCAAGACTTCACTTCGCACACCACCTCGGCTCCAAGTCACCTGACTGAACCGTACCTAGCGACCAGTAAGCCTGTACACGGAGGTGGCGCACCTGACTGATTTGGGGTCCGACGCATGACAGCCACCCTCCAACGACCACCTACCACCGCCATCTCAGACGCAGCAGAGACGGCCCTGACAAGGAACAGTGGAGGTTATGACACCCGAACTGACAACTGGCAGTGGAGGTTATGACACCCGAACTAGCAACTGGCAGTGGAGGTTATGACACCCGAACTGACAACTGGCAGCGGAGGAACTGACACCCGATCTGGAGAAGGTAATGACACCCGAGCTCGCAGAAGCATAGAAGTAAGTGTGCGGGGTGATTATAAAAGACCCCCGTTTCTCAAAGAAGTGGTATGTGATATTTTGTGCTTTCTAGTCTTGAAATCTATTGTTTCCCTTTGCCTCCTCAAGAATGCTAACTTGAGCTTCGGAGTGTTCCAACCGAGTTCCTCCCCGGAAGTCTCCAGCTCCTTCTTTGTTCTAGGCAACTCCAGCTCTGTCGGAGGCAAGATAACCGGTGACTAGGACTGGACCAGATCATGCACTATCAGATACCATGATAACTTTTCCTTCGAAAGAATTTTGATTGAATGGCTCAATGCCTTTTCATTCTGATTTCATTGAATGGTGTTTGCTTAAATGTTTGCTTTATATGGCAACAATTAATTTGTGCCAGTACCCCCAAACAGTAGTAGATATCTCTAATAGTTTCCTTTGTACCCATAGTCCTCACTAGTGGACCAATTCAAATCTGTTCTTCCAAGTGAATGCTTCTGCTTTACCTTCTCAGGTCCACCTTCAGGGGTGGGAGTGCAAGCCTATGATGCCTTTCCTAGTTCCAATTTTAGAAGCCTAACTACTTGAGTTATAGGATCAAGGGTGATGTTTTTCTTTTCCCAGGATCCTGCTTCTAAACCCAATATGGGCCTTAGGAAGAAATGGGGCCCATACTTTTTTTCTTGTACATGGTAGATGGTACCCAATTGGCAGCTAGTAGGAGGGCTGACTAGGGTGGACAAGGAGGGATGGACACAGGCCCCACTAGACATCCACAGATTGAACATTACCAGCATAGTCTCCACTGCATGAGAGTTAACACATTGGCAGTTTCATCTCTACTAGTTAGCAAACCACACTGTATTTTAAAAGAAGTGAAATTGACATATTTATTGAAATTAATTGAAGAATAACTTCAAATTGGTTCACTTTCATTGGATCAAATCCACCCATTTGAGGGATCCTCTGATTATATATCCAATGTAGCTAGGATTCATCAAGTCTCTATTGTCACCCTGGTGTCACTTTTGGGGTGAGAAGACTGCACTTGGTTTCCTTATCTAAAATTTGTATATTTTTTGCTTTCCTTTTCAATAGTTCATTTGTAATGATTAGCTTCCTTACATGGCTTAGGATTTGGATGTGTCTCTGCTGATTATCAACCATAACCTTTGAATCTCCTTCAAGCTAAACTTAGATCCATCCTCCTCCAATCTATCATAAATAGTGCTTCTCTTGGCATTATTTCATTTACCATTTTATGGTGTTGCCAATAGGTCTTGTTATTGCTTCTTAATATCTCATTAGATATCCAATGGCAGCTCTTCCTCTGCCTTAGACTAATGCATCAAAATTAATTTTGATGATCGGTTGGTTTGAGTCACATTCATAGAAGATCATTTACAATATCTATTAGAAAAATGTGATTATTACAAGTCAAAAGAGTTAGAGGAGCTAGGGGCATACTGAAAATGACTTGGGTGACAGTAGTAAGAAATGGTTTATTCTCTTATAATTTAACAATGGATATGACAATGAACAAAACAGAAAGACAAAAAATGATTCATGTAACCGACCCCATATAGATGGAACAGGGCTTAGATGATGATGACGATTGTAGGTTGATTTGAACTTGTTCATCTAATCATCTTGATTCTCTTGTATTTTTCTTATCATGTGGGCACATTCTATCCCATGTTCATTACTTCTTAATATTCCATGAACACCACTCATGGGACTAGGATTTTTATTTTTTTATTTTGAACATTGAAAACAAATTTATTTAATTATATGCACCCAAAGAAGGTAACTTTCTCAAAAAGAACACTTTTCTTTTCTATTGTTTTCTTATTCTTGTACACCATTCTAGTTAGAATAGAGTGATTTCCTTCAATTACGCTATCGCAGTTAGGGTTTGTGAATAACCAATTACTTGTCTCATTAATGTTACATTTCATGAATATATGTTCTACATCTACCAAGTCTTGTCCACAAACTATCAGCTTTACATAGTACTTTCCACCTTAGTTTGCTAATTTAAATTTAGTTATGGCTGCCTTGTGCTCATTTGATGCTTAATCCCATGGTTTTGAAAACTGGATTGAACTGAGACGGTCAGACTGGTTGACTCGGGAACCAGTCAGGCAACCAGTTTCATTTCATCATAAAACCGCTTCTGGTGGCAATGATGAAACACTAAATCATTTGGTCAAAACCTAAATAAAAGCTTAAGCTGTTAGGTGAGGTACTTTAATGATTTTTTATTCCCTTAATATAAGTATTTTATTTTCTAATCCTTCTTTCTAGACTGATTGGAGCCTCAAAGTAATTTTATTATTTTGTATCTCAAAGTATTCTCATCCTCCTAATAAGTATTTTACTTCCTAATCCTTCCTTCACTGAATATGGGAGCCTCTAAGTAATTTTACTATTTTCTGTCTGTAGGTATTTCCGTTCTCCTTTATCATTGGGTACATTTTTTAGGGAATACAATTGATGGTTTAATCTGATGCCAAACAATATCTTCCAAGTATATCTTACCTAACATAAAGCTTACAGAGTTCTATTGTACTAATGGTTGTACATGTAATCAATAATGAAGAATTGTCCACCATAACATGTGAGAGGGGTGTTCATCATTGATTGCATTATTTTGCAAATCTATTAGGAATGATTCCTTGCCCAAATGGTTAATTTGTGCTACCAAGTTTGAATCAGTAGAATTAATAATGTTAAGCCGATGGTTCACATCAAGGGGGTGTTCTTTTTTTTGGATTTTGAGGGGGGAAAAATTTGGTTAATGGGATTTTGATTCCTATTGACCAAGAAACACATGTTCTCTTTTGAGATTTATGTGGGGGGTTAGGAAAAGTTTATTTTCTTTGGTATCACTTACTACCCATTTCTTAGGTGAGTAAAATGCTCTTTTTAATAATGGATTTTTATGAGGAAAATGGTCATTGTCTTGTTTACCTGGAAAATAAAAGGATATGGATAAATGCACTTAGTCGAATAAATCTTTCCCAGGTAAGTACATTTACCCAATAAATAATTTACTGAAAAGTGAATTGGATCGATCTAACAAGAAGAATCAATCGATTCTCAGAACACCTGTAATGGAAAATTTAAAAGAACTGCCAAAAAATTTCCATTGGCCCAAACCCAGCAGTTTCTTGTTGTGCACACACTGTAGAATCTAAATCCATTTATACCAATTGAACTAGACCCATTTCTCACCACCAATTTTGTTTCGATGAATAGAAAAACCACATTACTGAACTATATGGCAGGAATTCATTTCATTTAATCCTCAACCTTATTGAGAAAACCTAAATGGAACATATATACACCTAAGGTGTAAAATTAATGAATCGGTTTTGGGTTGGATCCATCTAAATCAAAATCAATTTTGACGAATTGAGTGTATCAATAAGACGTATTGAATTGAACCGAAATGTCACCACCAATCAAACCAATAAAATGAATGAGAGAGCCTTTTACTCATAGGTATTGGAAGAAATACTCCTTACCATTGTTTGTTTGTTCAGATGAATAGAGAAACCAGATTACTTAACCATATGGCAGGAATTCATTTCATTTAATACTCAACATTATTGAGAAAAGCCTACTTGGAATAATATACACTGATACACCATTTGATTTGATTGAATGATTTTAGGCATGGATTTCAAAATCGGATTGGATTGGACAGTCGGATTGGAAAAACCGAAAATTGACCTGTTTTATTTTAGAACCATTATTGTCAAAAACTGTTAAATTGGTCAATAAACCACTAATTCGGGTGGTTGAACCATTCAACAATTTTGACTGTTTTTTATTTTTTATTAAAACGGATTATCCGTTCAATTCAAACGATCGGACCGTTCAACTCAAAAACCATACCCTGACCGATTAATTGTCCTGTTCAATTTTAAAAATCTTGATTTTATGTGGTATAGAATAATGCCAATTACCCTCCATCTTTTTCTCGTATATAGTAAAAACTTCAAATATGGCTTACAACTTAGGAGCAGCCGTAATTTTTAAATAAAAATAGGTCAAATAAGAAAACCTGTTCCTTTTCTTTTAAAATAGTGAATACCCTCTTAATTCATCTTGAGGAATATAGCTATTATATTCCTGAGTAAATGAAGTATTTATTCCAATGTTTGCGCATCACAGTAAGTAAGGAAGGTGTAGATAACATAGATGTTAATAAAGTGCTTATTCAAAAGCAAAAAAAAAAAATTGTAATCCAAACAAACTGGGCCTATGGAATTGAAGGCTTGTGCATTGAACAGAACACCTCTCATGGCTAATGGTTTTTTAATGAGAACAATTACTAGCTTCGGTTTAATCATTTAACTTTATTGCTTTTTCATTGTGATTTTGGTACCAATAGATTGAACCCCATCTAAGAAATAAATCATCAGAGTATTTTAAATCACTTATAGGAGAGTAAGAAGTTGTTTTGTTAAAAAAAAAAAATACATATTAGCAATTACCCCCTTTAGAAGCTCCGTGAACTATCCAAAATCATACATATGAATGGAAAACACTCCCTTTATTTTTTTGGCAGTACTCTGAAAATCATTTGCCAAAGTAATAAATTTTGGTACATGAAGGAACATTTTTGTACCAGCAGAGGAATTGACCCATCGCTGTACCATGTAAACATGTTTCTTTATTGTTGCTTTCTTCTGTTTTTTTTTCTTATTCACTGCACTACACTGTGTGATTGATCCAAATTTAATACTTCCTACAGAATTTGTTTTCTTTTGATTTTTGTGGCCAGTAATAGAAAATTTTGCTTTAGGGGTGTAAATTAGATAGATCAGATTAAGGGCCAATCTAAATATTAACCTTAACTTGGACCCAAATTTATTCACTAGTGCATGGAGTGGACCAAACTTCTTATATAAAAGTCTAAAGAGACCATTTCTCCTTTTTATTAGTTATCGATTTATTTTTTCTTTTTTATTAATTTAACATAAATTTATTTCATGGATTCTTCTGGTTCAATAATAAAATGTAGTAAGAAATCACTTAAGGTGAGATTTTGGTTATCTTCATTAATTCAATTTGAAAATTATTTTTTGACTTTGTTATTAATCTCCTTCTAATAAGCACGCTTTTTTTTTTCTTCTTGGCTTTATAGGGCTACACACCAAGGGGATAGCCCATCCCCCAACCCTATTGGCAGCAGGATTTGATTCACAACTAGTCAAATAACTTATCAAGCCATCATCAATTGATAATATATATAAGCTATATAAAAAAGGAATACTTTTAAAGCTAAATAACTAAAAATAGAAAAAATAATAATTATTTTATATATAAAAAACTAGAAATATATAAAAACTTTGGTCAATTATAATTAATTAATTTTTTCCTTAAAAATAAATTTATACAAACATCAGCTGCTAGTGATTTAACAATTCAAACAATTAGTAGCTTAGGTTTAGTCATTTCATTGAATGTGTACGGCTTTCCTATGAGTATAACATGATGGTGACTGGATAGCCATGTACCATCGTGTTGTGGGCATCCTATATTTGATAGTCTAGTATGCTGTCATGGACGCTACCAAGTACGTTATATCCCCATTCCCAAACCGGAGACTGGTCTTACCGGTATGAGAAATGTTAGAAAAATGCCAACTTAAAATAAATTAATTTATTTTTCCATCACATATTTTAGCCATTAATTTCTCACATATACATTGTGATTTGGCACCAAAAGATGAATAAGAAATAAATCACCAGAGTATTTTAAATCAGTTAGAGGTGTAAGAAATTGTTTTGTTCAAGGTTTTAAATATCAATATGCTCGATATGTCGGTAGAGACATATTGGGCAGTATCGGTATTTTCTTTTAACTTTTTTTTTTAAATCTGGTTTAGGGGGGGCGGTTTAAGGTTCCTCCACCCTTTGAATCAGTCAAAACCCCAATACACCCTCTGTAGAGGCATATCAGGGTGCTCCCGATAGGATACGTATCAGCCAATATGGGCTGATACATATCGAGTTTTTTACCCTTGATTTTGTTAAAAAAATAAAAAAAATTATGCATATTGGCAAACACCCCCTTAATTGGCAAACACCAAAAGATGAATCATTTGCCAAAGTAATAAATTTTGGTACAGGAGGGAACATTTTTGTACCAGAGGCATTGGCCCATTGCCGAACCATGCAAACTTGTTTCTTTATTGTTTATTTCTTTTTCTTTTTATTTGATTCACTGCACTACACTGTGATAGTCTGATAATTCCAAATTTAGTACTTCGGCAGTGGTTGAAAACTTTGCTTCAACATTCCCTAAAAACACTCGGGATCTGCTACCTACAAAATATTACCATATTTATACCCATGGACCGTTCAGCTCAGGAACCACCCAGAAAATCAGTTCCATTTTATCTCAAACCCAACATTTGATTAAAAATCGTTGAAAAAAGTCAAAAAACAGTTGATCCAGGCAGTCGAATTGTCAATTCGTTGACTCGTTCAATGGTTTTTGACCATTTATTATTTTTTTATTTTTATTATCAAAACGAGCCATCCATTCGAACTGAACAGTCAAACCGTCAACCTAAAAACCGATGAATAGAATGTTGGAAAAGGGAGATATTCCTAATATGCAACTTATACCGTGAGTAGAGATGTGGGAACAACTTGTGCATAATAGATCTGAGCCCCCCAAAAAAAGCATCTCTCTCTCTTGCATACTATGATGGGTAGCCTCATTAGAATGCAATTCTTAAAAATGTTAGTGAGCAAGACAATCTGCTAGTTGGTTTATTTCTCTGAACACATATGAATGCTTGTTTGCATGGTTTTCAAAACCAGACCGGACTAAATGATTAGATCAGAAAAACTGCTAATCGAATAGCCCCCCGGGTCCAATTTTACTAAAAACCAGAATTTGTTAAAAAACATTGAAAAAGTTAGAAAATCGCTGACCCGAGCGGTCAGACCGCTAAACCGTTCGACCCAGGCAGCGGTTCGCGGGTTAGTATTTTTATTTTTAATGTTTTAAATAAAATAATCCTATTATATCCCAATCCCTTATTCCCTTTAGCTTTAGGGTTAGCCCGAGTTCCCTCCTCAGTCCTCTGAACTCTTACACCCTATCGACTCCTCAGTCCTCTCAACTCTTACACCCTATCGACTCCTCAGTCCTCTCAACTCTTACACCCTATCGACTGACCACCTGCGGCGGCCATCATGGATGGTTCCTAAGCTCATCCGCAATGAACCTTTCACAGAGAAATGTGATGTGTTCAGTCTGGGTGTGATAAGTAGGGCATGGAATTTGTTTGCTTTCTAAGTTGCAAAAGGAAACACAGGACCCTCCAACATTGATTTGTGTGCAATGATTCAGGTAGTCTATGCAGTTGCTAATGAGGGATCGTAGCTAGAAATTCTTGAAGGTCCCCTGGGAAAGTTGATTGCAAGTATGTATTAGATTACAAATTTGATGCCAGATTTATCATTGGTGACAATTGAATGGGAAGCTCACCTTGTAGAACTACTGATTGTTGGGCAGAACCGGATGAACGACCAACCTGTGAAGAGATTCTCTCGCGCTTGCTCGACTGTGAATACACACTCTGCTGATTCAGTTTGTATTGTATAGAAAATAGTGTAGAGGTCACATTGCCCTCATCAAATACTACCAGAGCCACCATACATAGAGATATGAATGCTAAGAGATGGGTACAGAGTGTTTGAATGAGTTTGACTGTATTCAAAGTGGGTACCTCCTGATCTTGTTCTATACTGATAGAATTATGGAGGGAAGCTCATTACATGTTCCTGTTTACATATTTTTTCTATATTTTTTGGAAAATTTTCTATATTTTTTTTTTATTTTCTGTATTTTATTATTTTTATATTTAGATATTTTTATTTTTTCATATGTTTTTTTCCTGTATTTTTCTGTGTATTTTTTGTATTTTATTTAAATTTTGATGGTATTTTTTATTATATATAAATATTTTTTATTTTTTTATTTATTTATGACGTCACGGGTCGAACCATTCGACTTGGACGGTTGAACCGCCAAACTGAAAAATGGTGCCCTAACCGGTTCGATCACCGGTTCGGTTTTAAAAACCATACTTGTTTGACTTCTATTGGAGATATTCTTTCCTGATGACTAACTTGGAATCCCCTTCGATGCGGATCTTCCGTGTGATGGTTTTTGTCCCTATAAAACATGCTTTGTTGTTGATTATATAATTTTCCTTTCTGATCAATTGATCCTTTTCAGCATATCCAATTATAGTTGGCCTAAATGCATCAAAGTTGGTTTTGATTTAAATGTTTTAAGGAGGCTTCCATCTTATCTATTCTTCTTTCTTAATTAGGTTCACATAATTTGCCATGTGACATATAAGGCCGTTTGGCAAGTCTTTTTTGAAAGATTTTATGGAAGCTTTGACAGTTAAAAGACGACGTGAACTTTTGCATCAAAATCTTAGCATCTTGAAGACTATTTGGCTAAGGCACATTTTTTCTTTGTATAAAGATGAATTAAAAAAAGGTAAAAAGCTCCATTTGGAGTTTCTCAAAAATAGTCTGAAATGGACTTCCCGCATCTTTTCAGGACTATGGCTTTCAGTGACGAAATCTTTTTTACAACCAAATGAGAAAAGACTAAATTGTAAATTGCCCTTCTAAAAAACGGACAGCCCATGCAAAGAAATGCACCAAATGGGGCCATATATTTAATGAACAATGTAGATCCAACCACTAATTTGATAGGTTGTATTATGTATGTAAGAAAATGCGTGCGTCAAATTCAACTAGGGCTCTAAAACATCAGACAACCCGACATACCCACTTCTGCATTTTTTTTCAGAATTGGGTTTACTTGTTTAATACACATTTATATATAGCAGCACATGGCAGAGGTGGTAGGTGCCTAGAAATAGCTCTTTTAAGTTGATAAAATGAGGGTAAATAGATTGAGATAGTTTGGCAACATGTATAGAAGAAGCACCCGAAAAGTTCAAAATATCAATTCATGCAGGCACAGTTGGGGCAGTCTGTATTGACCTACACTTTTAAATTTTCTTTTTTTCTAATTGGTTAAGAGGGGTCAGTTTAAGGTCTGTGTACTCTTTGAACTAGGTCAGGCCTTAAAACATTCACCATAGGGGCATATCGGAAGGTCATAGATACAATACGCATTGATCGATGAATACAATCCAATATGTACCGATATTTTGAATCTTAAGCACCTATTAGAAAAAAAAAGATCTATCACAAGTTAAAAGGTGCTAAAAAGAGTTAGGGGCAAAGTAAATAGGACTTGGGGTGGAAGTAATAAGAAAAGTAATAAGAAACAATTTATGTGCCCATAGTTTAATGATGTATATGTTACCAAACAGAATGGGTTGGTGAAATAGGATTCATGTAGCTAATTCCATATATTTGAGGCAAAGCTTAGATGATGATGATGATGATGAAATCATACATGGCATAGGTGTTTGTGAACATTTTGTACATGATTTGTCTGTAATAATTCGTATAAAATGTCTAAAATTGTAAAATGCTTTTATTTGTATCTTTTTTTTTTTTTGCTTCCAAAATTGAAATAAAAATGGGTTTTTAAAATTTTAACCTAGCAAACTTTTCTCCATCCTGTGATTATTTCTCATGTTTCATAGATCATAAACATTTACGTTCTAAAATTTGTTTTTGTTTTGAAAACCATTATTTTGATGGTTTAGTTCAAAAACATGAATTTCCATGTTTTTTTTTTTCGAAACAAAGGCAACTTGTTTTGCTTCTGGAAACAAAAAACATAGTTTCAAAATGTGTTTCAATTCTTTGCTTCTACAAACAAAGACAACCGATTTTATTTTAAATGCAAATGAAAACAAAAAAAATCATGTTTTAAAATACCCACTTAATCAACATTTTGACATTTACAACAATATCATCAATATATTTTTGAAAAAGTACAGACAGGTCTAATACAGATTTCTAATTTCCACTGCGAATTATAAACATTCAAAATGTCAACAGTCCACGCTTTATACACCAACGCCCACCTATAAATTGATGTCAATTCCAAACTGACACCCACCCAATAATATTTTGAACCTACAAATTCTGACCCTGGGTTGAACCGCCATTCTCCCATATATTTTTATCTGATGTATCTTATTTCAATTGGAGCAATCTTGTCCCCATCAAACATGTCTCTTGATAAAAATAAAAGGCATCTGCTGTTGATACTAAAAACCATATAAGATTTTTGGTCCCATCCCCAACTAATAATTATCCATACATAGCATCAAGTGGAATCAGGACCAAACATTTATTAATGAGTCGTATCATTTGTTTCATTCTCATGGAATTCACTTTCCTACCACCAAATACTGTTACCATCCTGTCAAATCCAAGGTTTAAAGTATTGTACGATATATGTAATTATGTATCTTTTTTTCAGGGTCATCGATACACTTCATATTAAGATTTTATTGATTTTAATTGTTTTATACGATATAATTTCTGATCTGTCTTTGCAAATGATAAGAGATCAAGAGATCAGAACAACAAATAAATAACTTAAAAAAGTTTCATTTGATTGAAACTCTGAATTACAAAATTATAGTAAATGTGAATTCAAGAAAACTACTTGAGTATTTTTCCTCTAAGCAGCAATTTTGTTTGCTTGGAGTTATAATTGGGAAGCTCCCTCATTAAGTCATTCAGATTTGTTCTAGAGGTGAGCATTATTCGGTTAAAATCAAATTATCAAACTGAAAATTTTGGTTTTGTGTTTTTGGTTTTTGGGTAATTCGATTTGGTTAATTTGGTTTTTAATAATTTCGATTTTCGGTTTTGGCTGCCAGATTTAGAAATTCAGTTAATCGAAAAACTGAATTAGCTAAAATGCATTATATAGTATATAATATGTTATATATTTATATATTAATATATTATATATAATGTATTATAATGAAATTAAATTTCATAATATATATTATAATATATATATAGGTTATAATATATAATATTATATATATAATAACTAAATTCGACTTTTAACTGAAATAACCAAAAACTGAACTAAAAATTTTGGTTCGGTTATTTTGGTTTTATTGAAAAATCATTTTCTGTTTCGGTTTTCATTTTATTATTTTGGTTTTAAATTTTTTGGTTTATTCAATTCGGTTTTAAACCGAATAAACCGAATACTCACCCCTAGGCATTTCAATTTTTAAGTGTAATAATAATGTTGGTTCTCTTTTTTCACCTAACCTTAACCTTTTTCATGCAACAGTGCAACTTGGGTCAGGTTTGGATTGGGAATTTGTTAAATTTTCAATGGACCCGAATCGTAACCCAAGCATGATGTAGTTGAAAATTTTTAAGTTGAATAACCCAATATGTAGCCTTATGTTTATGCTTTGTTGAAATTTCGTGCAGTCTATATTCTATGTAATACAAAAGCTAGGTATTTGAATCTTGACATAAGAAAGAAACATCTAATTTGATTAGGGAAAATTCTCGATCAGTACAAGCCTTTTGTCACAAACACCAAAACCCTTGCAACAGAGCCCAAGCTCTCTCTCACAAACACTTGCAATGACTTCGCCTTTCCTGCAAAGTTGTTGCAAGTCTTTGTCAAGAACAAAAAATTCCAAGTTTTGTACAACTTATTTTTATTTTTTAACTTAACATAGTAATATTTTATTCCTACAAATAAAAGAGAGGAGAAAAACTGAAAGCTTTGTCTTGATACTTGAGAGAGAGAGAGAGAGAGATCAGTGATGGTGGCTAGAGATTTTTCTCTTTTTCTGTTTTTTGAATAAAATATTCAGAAAAGAGAAAGACAAAAGTGTTGTCACAGAGATGAAAATTTTGATGATTGGTTCTGATTTTAGTGAATAGTTGATAAAGAAAATTAGATGACACTTGAATGCTTTTCATATACCATTTAATGGTTGGTTAATGACAGGCATTAAATTGTGACATTTCTAAATTTCAGATACTGAATTTTCACATTTTAAAGTTTAAAAATCAAATTATACTCGAGTCAAAAGTACAGAATACTGATCTAGAATTTTCCCATTTGATTACTGTTGACAGTTAAAACCTTAAAATATTATCAATAATATCTCAATATATTAAAATGGAAATAATAAGCTAGAGCAAATGGAAATAAAATATTATCAATAATATCTCATAGTAGGTTCCCCATGAATCATAACTTGTAAATAAAGAAGAGATGCTTGGGAGAATACAAAAAGTGAGTTCAATCTTGCTCTTTCCGACTTCCATGGAAGAGGCTTTGGAGCACACGAGACGAGGGACAGACAGATGAACAGATTGTCAGCCCAAAAGGTGATTATTCATTCTTTATGCATTTTATTTTATATTATTTTATTATTATTATTATTCAGTTGCTTTATACAATCTTGAGGGATCTGATCCTCACACACAGGGTGCCTCACAATAATCTCACATGCACAACGGAAGATATTTCTAATACACAGTGGGATGTGCCCAGAAGGTCTGTGTGAGATGCCATGTGTGAGGAGCAGATCCGGTCTCTCTTTCAATAAGAACGGTGCCAACCGGCTCAGTTAGCAACCAGTAAGGTCCTTGGGTGATTGTAGTGGATGTTTGAGGTAACAAAATAAATAAACAAAAACACTTTCCTACTTCTAAAAGGACGTTTCTGCCACTGAGCACCCCAGGTTAAATCGGTTGACACAGGGATGAAGAGGGTAGACTGTCAATGGGTCGAAGATATCCAATAAAATCGAATCGATCGAACCAATTATATAATCAATAATATATGAAAGTCGAGAGTATATAAGATAATTTTAATCTTTTCTTTTTTCTTTTCATTTGATAAATAGATACTCTTAGTTAAAGCGTTTTTTAAGGTTATATAATAAAAATAAAGTTCTCAGATGTATTACCATAAGTAATTACAGATATCAAGTATAATCCAGTCTAATTGCGTCAGACTTAGATTATACCGATGAGTAATGAGTTTGGTTCGGGATTTATCATATAAAACCAATGTTTAAAAAAAATTTAGAATTAAAATTACTTTGGCCATTAGTTTTTGGGTCAACCGTTCAATCATTCAGTTAGAATGAATAACCCATCATAATTTAAAATAATAAAAATATATAAAAAATAATTAAAACAAAAAAATGGTCAAAAGTTGTTCATCAAATCAAACGAGTCAACAATTTAATCATCCAAATCAATAAGTGTTTTTAATATAAGACCGGATTAGGAGTAAAACAGAACCCACTGCCTGCCTAACAAACATCTTCACTGACGTTACCATTGAGAATCTACGGCTATGCGAGTTTTATCTCACACATCCATATATAGAGGGACACCAAGTAGGTCATCCACGTGTCCTTCATGAACTTTTTTTCCTCTCATTGAACCGAGCTCCTATCTATCTATTTCAAATGGGGTCCAAACTCCAAAGTCTTAATCAATATTTGAATGGTTATTCACCCATGGAATGATTTTTTTCCCTGATTGAACCCAGCCCCCATCTATTCATTTCAACAGATAGGATCCAAAGTCTAAATCAATATATGAATGGTTATTCACCGATTAAATGATTATCTTTTCCTTGATTGAACCCAGCTCCCAACCAGATGGGGTCCAAAGTCTAAATCAATATATGAATGGAGCTGGGAGCCTTGGACAGTTGCAGTTATACAAGAAAACACATCCAATAGGGATGGAAGGGCAGGTGGGTTACACCCGATTTTAAAATTCGGGCTTAAAGCCTGAATCCGGATCGAGTCTGATATTTTCAATTCGAGTTTGGTTTGTACTGTAATTTGATACATTCAAGTTGGGTTTGGACCTGAAATAGGCTTAGATTGGTCAATGAATTCATTCTAAATTTATACATATATATATACATTTATTTATATATATATATGCAAAATTTACATATATATACAAATATATGTATGAATGTATATAGTTGGACTGGACCTGTGCCTGGTTCAAATTACCTAAGGGCTAGACCTGCGCCCAATCCAAAAAATAAAAAAGCCCAACTTTTTAAATCCAAGTTCAGCCCAATAACCAAAAATCCAAACCCAGACCCACCCAAATTACACCCCTACCTATCAAGGGGAGTCACCTCATACTAATATGAGGGCACCCTCCTTGAGCCTGAAGTAGTAGAACTTTCGTATCTCCCTCTTCAGGGCTAGAAGGGAAGGCACAAGTCATTTGCATCTGGTGACCATGGGATACATAGAACTTTGTCTCATGTTGCAAAGGCAGTTGCCAGACAATCACGAGCGATCAGAATGGCTAGAGCAGAGCTGCAAAGCCCCCTTCCTCATATTTCTATCCATGTCTTATGTTCAAATGATCAGCTCCACTGTGAGATTGCCTTAACCCAAGTACCAGCCTAATTACAGGCAGTGTAGCATTAAAAGTTCCTCTGGAGACTGACACCCTAAAATTGGCCACTGATTTCAATAAACAGAACAGATAGCCAGAAGCTCTCCCCTCCATATATCCTCTCTGAGATACTGAAAAGATGGCTACGTGATTCACTTGAGATTGCTATAAAATCTCCATGATTTCATTCCTTATCTCTGGGTCCAGTCTTTCTCCCTAAGTGGCTGTCAATCCCCTTAATTTCTGATGTTTCTGCTCTGCTTCTGCTTAACGAATTTGTTTTGTCAGAAAAAAGGAAGAAGAAAAAAATAAAAGAAATCATTTTGGAGGCCCATTAGCTTTTCTTTGGATTCCATTTGTTTGATAGTGCATTGTCTTTTGCACTGGTGCAAAACTATGAGATGGGATGGCAACATTCTGATTCACTTTGGCTTTAGACTTCAAGTTTATTTCATTTTCATCTATACTGTACTGCAGAAACACAATGAAGTCAAACATAAAGAAAAAGTAAACCAAAATTTGCACTCTCATACCTTTGAACCAGTGCAAATGAAATTGCACTGTAAACAAATGATGAGAGGCCTTAGGGTTAAAAAGTGAAAACATTACATATCCAGGATGGAATCCTTGATCCGGGCAACCTCTTAGATGGGACCCACTCACTCCCATCATGTGACAAGATATCCTCCAGCCCATACATCTGCTTAGTTGAATGATTTGTGGGCCCTCATTATCCAATTTTACCCTTTACCAAAAGGAATGTGTGCAATTTAACCGATCTCTCTTTTTTTTTGGTAAGGGTTGGGTTATTTTCTATCGACACCCTTGTTCTAAGTTGTTGGCTTTTTTAGGGATAAATAGCTCAGATTCCTCTCTATCTTTTGAGCATCTTGGGATGCAAACAATACCTCTAAATAATTGCAGACAATATACACTTAACCAGAATGCAAACAGCATAAGTTCACCATTGTTCCTGAGTAATAATAAGAGAATTATGAAGTGGGGCCTACAATATTTGTGCAAACATGTACACACGTCCTGTGCAAAATTGTATCCGGAGCAATTACTGCATGTCTTTTCTTGGTAGGAATCCAATGCAATCTACCGAGGAGCTACACATGTGAGGGATAACTGAAGACACAGTACCCCTTCTCTGGGGTTGAATTCCAATCTATTCGAAAAGGCCAAACCCAGTTTTACTCGTTGATAGTCAGACTCAGACTGTAACACGGCGAAATTTGGGTAGATTGACTGGGTCCTGCTGCAGAATGAAATGGGGTCTGTCGAGTTCCAAATGCACCCCATCTGTAGAGGACAAACGGGATGGGGTAATACTTTCTAGAGTTGTAGCCATTGTTCCATCTACATGGAGCAAAATTTTCATAGTTTTATTGAAATTAGAAAACAATACAGCCTAATTCAAGATTTCTGCTTTTGTTAGTTTTCAGCTTTATTTCCTCTTTTAAACATTTGCTTTTTGTATATTATGAACACGTCTTTTATATAACTTTAGGCAGTTCTCTTCACGGGCTTCATTGTCACTGCCTTTAATGATTAAGTGTCTGAAAACCGACTTGACCGATAGGAGAAATGAGAATATTTATCTGGGTAATAAGTAGTGTTCACTCATGAAGAAGAATATTGGAGTTATCAGTAGTTACTTATCACCCCAACGATGCTTCAATCATCAACGGCAATCCACTCAGTCAATTAAATCACTAGAGAGAGAGAGAGAGAGAGAATTGAGAAAGCAATCCGGAGGAGCTGTAATGGGTTGTGTTGCAAGCAAGAACCGGTGTGATTCATGCGAGATTGACATGGGAGATTTTAGAGAGAAGATAACACTTCTTCAGGAGGAGATCAATGAAGCAAGGTGCAAGAGAGAGAAGGAGAGTAAAGTTTATCAGAAGCAAGCGAAGGTGTTTATGGTTAAAGAGGCAGAGTGGAAGCGTGAGAAGAAGAAGATGAGAGAGGAGGTGAAGAGGTTGAGAAAGAAGTTGGAAGAGAGGGAGAAGGTAATTCGGAGGATGGAAGATGAGATGTTAGTTGGAAGAAATGACAAAGAGTGGCAAATATTAGGAGCCAGTATTTTGGTTGAACACATGTTGGAGGAACAAGCACGCCGGGACGAAGCCATTGAAAAATGGAAGAGACTCTACCTAGCAATCAAGACAGAGCTCGATGACCTCATTTACAGGACATATCAAGGTTCTCTCTCTCTCTCTCTCTCTCTCTCTCTCTCTCTCTCTTCATTTTACGTACTTGTATTTTCCAAGTTTAATTGGACGATTACTGGAAGTTAGCCCAGTGAACTCGCTCAGTTACTTGACTCAGATCCCAGTGAATTTAGTTTTCTAGTCCTAGAACACTGCTCAAAACATAAAAAATTTAGCAGTGACAGACTCTACCATTGACTTCAGGTGATAATTAATTGTAGAAAGGCATTGAGACTCTCACCATTCATGGGAGGAGGCCACAAAAGGTTGTGTTTGGTTTGACAGAGAATAAGAGAGAAATTGAAAGTTGAGGGGAAGTTCTCAAGGAATTCCACAAAATTTGTCACGAAGCTTCCCTCTACTTTCTATTTCTCTCTTATTTTCTATCAAACCAGACATGAAGAAACCTCTAAGGTCAAAACTAATGTAGTGAAATTCATGTTTGTTTTCAATTGAAATCTTCCAAGTGAATGCAATACATCATATGTTTGTTATCACATAATCATGTTGATTAATGAATTAGGTGATCTGAGAAAGGGAAACTATGAGAAGATGAATGGGAATCAGAATCTCGGCGTTCCAGCAGGTAGGCGAAATATGTTTTTTTGGAAGCCATTGATTTTTAAAGCCTATAAAATTCTGGTTCATTGGATTTGAAGCCCCATGATGTGAATAGATCCATGAATGATGAACATCTCACTTGAATAGAAAATGAAGTCCTAGTTTTTCATATTAAATTTATTATTAGAGTTCATCTCTAACTTGCTGGGCACTAGAACTTAATTTGCTATACACCATTAAAACCATATCTCTTTATATTGCCTTTAGTAGCATTATCTTTGATGACTGTAATATCTAATCAAAAAATTGAATTCTTGGGTGAGTTGATTCAAGCTGGTTCCTTGTTGATTTGCATGAGATGAGATAGAATAGAGGAAAAGAACATAATAATTTAGAAGCTACTCATTTGGGTTCACCTTTTTTTTCTTTTCTTTTCATGAATGGGACAGACCCTCTACTGAAAAGATGGAAAATGCTTGCTTATGGTCATAAAAGAAAATAATTAAAATAGAATATTTTTTGTCTTGTCATGTGAAAACTTTTTTGTCCCTTGAACAGGGCTGTGCTCTGCTCCCTTTCTTGTAAAGAACAAGATGGGAAATGTCATTGACCTGTTATTGATTTAATTTGATAAGACAGTCCTGGGGCTAGAGACCATTGGATCAGCAAACCCTGTTGTTCCTCACTTAGTTTTTTCTTTCTAGTTTGATACTGTGCCCTCCCTACAACATACAGCCCAGTATAAGAACATTCAAGTGGAGGCTGCTAAATAATTGATCTGACATAGAGATATTAGTCAACTATAGTCCCTCTATCCCCATTTTGATATGGGTCCATACTAAACAAATTTGATTTCCCAAATTATATAGCTCTAAGAATTATGTATAATTTAGGATACAGTGTACTCACATTTAGCTCTTAACAGAGGATCCAAAGTATCAGCAATCCTGCTAGTATTCTATGTTTCATCTACTGTTGATTTAACCCAGCAGCAACACATCTTTCAATAAAATCTGGCAACCTCTCGATATGGTCTGTAAATTTCTTGGTTTAGAGGGTGTTTGGTGATGGATACAAAGTATTAGATCACTGAAATGTGCTTTATCTTTGTAGGAAAGTGTTTGCATACAGGAGGAGAGGCAAACATGATGGAAGAGCTAAAGAGGGAACTGAAAGCTAAGGAAGAAGTAATCCAAGCCTTGAAAGCAAAAATGGCTGCAATGGACAAGGAGGGAGTCAAGAGGGAGAGGGAAGTTGACATACTGAGGCAGAGCCTAAGAATCATGAGCAATGCGAAAAAGTTGAGCAACTCTAAAAGACGATCCATATAACATCAAAATCTCCCTCAAATCTTGCGATTGTAATATATATTGATCACTGCAGCATCTTGATATATCTTTAGTTCCCAGTGTCTGGTACGATCGAGACAAGCATTTGAACCAAGAAACTCAAACATAAAAGGAATGCTTATGATGAGATCAAGAATAAAAAGGTTGTACCTAAGTACAATTAAAAAAATGAGATGAGTTTTTAGTAAACCAAATTCCTTGCTTCACATGAATATATATATTTATACTGCCTACTCTCCAGGTATACAATGCCCCAAAGAGTCCACATTCCTAAACAAGCTATAAATGTTCTTACATAACATGGAAAAAATAATTAGTGTGATCAGGACCATGTAAGCACACATAATCACAGACTCCTGTTTATAAACAGATATTGGGATATTAGAAAGTTGTGAAAACAAGAAATTATATGCATTTATGCTATATCATCTGAAGTTTAAGCACACTGATTATCATAAATACGATTCCCCTGAAAACTGGACTTCCCACACAAGCATGAAAAAGTGTGTTTGTACAGAATTACATAATTTCAATTTATCATTAGCTGCAATATAAGAGCAATACTAAAAACAATGAGAATGGAATGACTAGTGATGACTGGCCTCTTGAATCATTTAAATAGAGAAGTTACAAGAGGATAACTATGTACAGAAGATAACAATTACAGAGTTAGAGTTTATCTAGGAAATTTCATGATAATGAGATAAGGTGATCAGTTATCTAGGATAGCTATCAGAGATACCCATGATCAGTTACAAGTCTATCATAACTATTGAGATACTCTAACATCCCCCCGCAAGTTTAGCAGTCTCTTGGAGACGGTAAGCTTGGTTGTAAGGTCATGAAACCGTGTTGAAGGCAGCGGTTTAGTAAGAATGTCTGCAATCTGATCATGGCTGGGAATGTGATTGATCAGCAGAAGGCCGGCCACAACTTTTTCCCATATAAAGTGAACATCCAATTCTATGTGCTTGGTGCGAGAATGGTGGACAGGATTGGAGGAGAGAAACTTGGCACTCAAATTGTCGCACCAGATGACAGGTGGACGAGGGAGCTTCAATCCAAGCTCCATGAGTAACATCTGGAGCCAAAGAATTTCAGTGGCAGTAGAGGCAAGGCTACGGTATTTTGATTCTGTATTGGAGCGAGAAATCGTAGACTGTTTACGAAAGCTCCATGAAATCAGATTACGACCCAGGTAAACACAGAAACCACCTTGAGAGTGATGATCAACAGGGCAACTAGCCCAGTCAGCATCAGAAAAGGCTTCGAGAGCCAACTCTAGAGAAGCACGAAAAGTAATGACATGATCAATTGTGGACTTGAGATAACGAAGGATCCGCTTGACTGCACTCCAATGAGCATCAATGGGTTCTTTCATAAACTGGCAAACTTTGTTAACTGAGAAGCTGATGTCTGGCCGAGTAAGGGTAACATATTGCAGTGCCCCCACCACAGTGCGATATTCGGTGGCATTTGGAAGAGGAGAACCATTGCACACATCAAGTCTGGTAGATGCCACCATCGGTGTATGAACGGGTTTAGCTTCATGCATCTTGGTCCTGATGAGAAGATCATGAATATATTTACGTTGGGATAGGTGCACCCCATTTGAACTGCGATGCAGTTCTAAACCCAAAAAGTAATGAGCTTCCCTAAGATCTTGAAGAACAAAGGTGGTAGATAGCTGAGAGATGAGTTGAGTAAGTGTAGAAGTAGAAGAGCCGGTAATCAATAAGTCATCCACATATACAAGAAGAAAAATGACATCAGTGCCAGTCCGCCGCATGAATAAAGAACTATCTGCTCGGGATTCTAGAAAACCAAGGGGAACCAAATTCAGCCTTAATCGAGTAAACCAGGCCCGCGGGGCTTGTTTCAAACCATAAAGGGAACGTTTAAGACGACATACAAAATGCGGTCGTGCTGGATCAACGAAACTCATAGGTTGTTTCATAAATACTTCTTCACTGAGATATCCATGAAGGAAGGCATTTCTCACATCAAGTTGTCTAAGATTCCAGCTATAGTGAACTGCGAGAGATATTATTAACCGAATAGTGGTTGGTTTAACCACAGACTAAAAGTCTCAGCAAAGTCAATACCGACTTGTTGATTGAACCCTTGCGCCACCAATCGGACCTTGTATCTTTCAATGGACCCATCCAGACGTCTCTTAATCTTATAAACCCATCTATTTCCCACAATGTTCTTATGAGGAGGTGGAGGTACAAGATCCCAAGTATCATTGCACAACAGTGCTTTGTACTCATCTTCCATGGCGAGTACCCAATGGGGATCTTTCTTAGCAATAGTGTAGCAAGAGGGTTCAACATCGGGGTCAACAGAGGCTTCCAAAGCATATCGAGAGTTTGGCTTGCAAATGCCACTCTTGCTCCGTGTCATCATGGGGTGAGCATTAAGTGGGGTCGCAGTGGAGCAAGAGGGCATATCTGATGGGGTTGATGATGATGGTAGCAATTCGGCAGAACTAACACCAGTAGATATAATAGGAGGGCTGGGGGAGGTGGAGTCGGTGGGTACGGGAATGGTCTGAGGAGAGGTGCATGGGTATGTAACGATAGGAGGGCCAACCATAGTGTCGATAGCCGATTTGGGAGGTGGAGTTGAGCTGCCAGAAGTGCATGGGAAGGTATGTTCATCAAAAACCACATTACGGGAAATATATTGACGTCTAGATGTTAAGTCCAAGCATTTGTACCCTTTGTGATGTAAACTGTAACCCATAAATAAACAACGCTTGGATCGATAGTCCAGCTTAGAACGGTTATAGGGTCTGAGACACAGATAGCAAGCACATCTGAAAGTGCGCAACATAATGTAATCAGATTTAGTGCCAAAGAGACACTCTAAGGGAGAACTCATGTCCAGTATTGGAGAAGAGAGCCGATTAATTAAAAAAACTATAGTCTCAAAGGCATCATACCAGTAATGTTTGGACATTGAAGTCGTAGCCAGGAGGGTGAGACCCATTTCAACAATATGGCGATGACGTCATTCTACAGCCCCATTTTGTTCATGAATATGATTACATGAGAGACGATGAGTGATGCCTGAATCAGAGAGAATAGGGAGAAGTGGTTTGTATTCTGTACCTTCATCTGTTTGCAAAGTTTTGATAGAGGTGTTCAATAAATTCTCTACATTCTTCTTAAAAACAACAAAAATAGAAACAACCTGAGTTTTAGAGGTCATAGGAAAAATCCATATATACTTGTTGTAAGCATCAACAAAAATTAAATAATAGCGAAAACCATGTCTTGTAGAGACAGGGGCTGGTCCCCAAACATCAGAAAATAAAAGTTCTAATGGATACTTTGCAACAAAAGTACTACTAGAAAATGACAAGGTATGACTCTTGCCTAGTGGACAGGATGGACAAAAAGAGATGTCCTTATTTGAAACTGGAAGCTGAAATGAAAATAAGATGTGGGCAGCTTCTCGTTTGCTAGGATGTCCTAGCCGCTGATGCCATACTGAAAACGATGCTTTCTCACCAATGAACGTCGATGGAGCTGTAGATGTGCAATTTGTCTTTAGCTGATAAAGCCCTCCCTTAATCAGCCCTTGGAGGAGAGTTTTCCCGGTCGCTTTGTCCTTAACAGAGAAGCTAGTAGCGTCAAAAATAAAAGTTGCATTATTATCCTTACAAAACTGGCTGACAGAGAGCAAGTTCTTAGATATATTAGGAACTCTGAGAATATTTCTCAAGACAATGGACCCAGAATCAATATTCAAAATAGAAGAGCCAATATGAGAAATGTCTAGACCCGTACCATTCCCAAGATCTGAAGTCATATGATTGGTTGCTCCAGAATCAGGATACCAAATTTCATCACGAGCAGATCGTGAAGATGAGGCTGTATGAACTTGCTTGGTAGGCTTATTGGCAGTGAGTTCTAGATAACGACAAGTAGCTGCTGTATGGCCATGATACCCACAGAGTTGACAAACCATAGTGGCATTCTTGGAATTGGATCTACTGTGATTATTGTTATTATAGGAAGTTTTCTTGGATTTGTCAGAACCACTATCATTATTAAATTGTCGAGACTTATAAGAAGAGGATTGATTTCAATTGAAGGTTTTCTCCTTATTGGCCAAATTAGTAGAAGGAAAATCCAATGCAGGTTGTGAAGAGTGACGCTCTAAGCACTTTTCAAAGGTAAGTAACAGACTTTGAATTTCAGCAAAAGAAATACTATCTAGTCTAGTAGTCAGAGAGAGCACAAAGGTATCATATTCAGCAGGTAAACCACCAAGAAGATAATGAATTTGATCAACATCAGTGTAAAAGTGTCCAGAAGCAGCTAAAGCATCAGATAAACTTTTAATTTTCTAAACACAATCAGTGACAGTGAGAGTACCCTTCTTCAGATAAGCTAATTCTAATTTCAAATCATGGATTCAAGTTTTACTGGTAGATGAAAAGAGAACATGAAGTCGACCCCATACCTCTCTGGATGTCTTACAACCAACTACTTGAGCCAGAACTGGCTCTGCCAATGAAGATAATAACCAACTTATGATCAACTGGTCTTGTTCAACCTATGCTGCATGATTTGAGTTGTTGCGTCTGGATCCTTGGCTACTGCCATCTTCCAAGAAGAGTGGAGGGCAAGGAAAATATCCGTTCACATAGCCATATAAACAGTGCACTCTAACAGCTGGTGTAGTTTGAGAGCTCCAAAGCATGAAGTTAGTACGATCCAGTTTTACTGATACTACATTCATAAAACTAGAAAGTGAGACCACCATAATGGATCAACCATCTGTCGATCCAGGCTGCATTTGTCTCTGGATGGCATGAGCAGTGGTGCTTGTTTCTGAAGCCATGACTTTTGTTAAAAATGACTCTGATACCACATAAGAGCAATACTAAAAACAATGAGAATGGAATGACTCAACCAGTGATGACTGGTCTCTTGAATCATTTAAATAGAGAAGTTACAAGAGGATAACTATGTACAGAAGATAACAATTACAGAGTTAGAGTTTATCTAGGAAATTACATGATGATGAGATAAGGTGATCAGTTATCTAGGATAGCTATAACCATGATCAATTATCTAGGATAGCTATCAAAGATACCCATCCCAGTTACAAGTCTATCATAACTATTGAGATACTCTAACATGCAAGCATGATGAACAACTACTGGAAAATATTAGCCAGCTCACACAATTTGATAAGCTATCTGATATTTTGAACTTGGGCTATTAACAATCTGATAGTATGATGTCACATTCTGAATAAAAGAACGAAATCAATTGTTACTTCAATTTGGCATCAAAATGATAAGAGGTGAGACTATGTGAATTTGTGTAGTCACATGTAAGTATTTATGGTCATACATCAAACTCATAGCAATATTATCAAATACATCTATGCTTATCAATTAATACCTCCTCAATTGTCAACTGAGCAATGCCAATTTTGCAGCATAATTTAATCTCCATCCATGTTAATTTTGTTCTTCTTGTAGCCACCAGTTGGTTAAGCAATTAGAGTTCAGGGAAAAAAGTTGTACTATTCTATGGAGAATATGTAACAGATGTTTTGTTGTCAATTTTGTAATGAAATACCATGAATTGATAGTTGAAGGGATAAACATGCTTGTAGTTGCATGTTACAGAATAACTCTAGGTGAGGTAGAGAATAAAGAGGAAAAGTGAGGTTCTCCTTCTGAAGCTAAAACTATTGAATTGGAATACTTCAGTTATGGGATTTATAGAATATAAATAGGTTGTAAATTTAGTATTGCAGGCCCATTTGCAAGCATATTACTACAACCATCTCTGTTCTTAGGGGCTGCAATCCCCACAACAGAGCCAACCCTATCAACCCAATTAGATGTGCCAATGCAATGTATTTGGCTTATGAATATAGCCTGCATTCTCCCCCTAAGTCCTCAGTGTTAGATAATGTATGCCCTTAGCTCCAATCAGCATGATGTATATTATGACATTTATTGTAAATGAATAAAGTACATATTTGATTCATGTCATTGTTGTATGTTTCTGTGTAATACCCTTAAATTGGACACTTATGAGACTCGTGTTAGTTTAAAATCTTCATAGTCGTTGGATAGATCTAGAGAGATTTATTGTCATGGACACACCGCCCGGCAGCACACTGCGACACAATCATAGGCAGCAACACGCACAGTGGGCCGCCCAGCAGCACGCATCGCCCGGCAGTGCCGCACAGCAGCCCGACAGCGCACGGCCTGGCAGCGCGCAGCACGCACCGCCCGGCAGCGCGCACAGCAGCACGCACCGCCTGGCAGCACGCAGCACACACCGCCCGGCAGCACGCAACATGCACCGCACGACAGCAACACGCACCTCACGGCAGCAGCAGTAGGGCGGGGCCCACATGACAACTCATCAGGCTGGGCCAACACTTATCTTACCACATTAGCTCTGCCTGCCAACTCACTGCCAGCTTACCTTATCTCTTACCCCTTATCTTATCTTATCCTTATCTTATTTTATCTTCTTAAGTAAGAGTTATGAGTTTTAGTTTGAGTAGGAAATTAGGTGTTTTAGTTTGAGTTGGATTACCCTAGCCTAGCCAAATCCAAAAAGGAATTCCCTTCTGTAATCTCCTATTTAAGGAGCTACGAATTGAAGTAAAGCATTCAGTTTTTTGCAGTCAAGAAAGAGAGTGAGGAGAGTTCGAGTGGTCTCTTGGACAAATCACCCATTATGAGAGTTCGGGTGATCTCTTGGAAAATCACCCACGCAATTGCCACAATAGGGTCTGTACGCAAGGGCAAGGGCAAGGGAAGACAGGAGTCTCTCCTGGTGGACCAACCCGTGACGAGATCCTATGCGCGAGCCCATAACATTTTGGTATTAGAGCCAAGCATCATCAGCGATATGGAGCAGCTATCATTCAAGGTCAACGAACTGGAACATAGGCTAGCAGAAACCAGCATGGAGGTTCGTGCAGTCAGGGAAGATGTCCGGGAGATGCAACGCCTGCTGGAAGCATTCCTCTCCAACAAAGAAATGAGTTCTGAGGGAATCGCCAACACCAACAGACGCCATCTGGACTGGGTAGAGGCATCCAGTGAACAGTAGATCGCTGCCCCTACAACCGCAGTAGGGGTTGGCCGGGGACAATGTCACGAACATTATATTGGTACCTGCAGAATGCGCTCCTTGGTCGAAGACAAGTGGGCTTGGCGATGTTGCTGGGGCACCACGGCATGGTAACTATGCAGAAGCCCAAGAAACAGGAATGCGCAAGAGATATAAGGTGGATGGGAAGGATATGGAGGTAACTTTCTTCCAAGCTTATATTGATGGCATGGATTTTGTGTTCATGGACAGCCCTATGTTTCGCAATATTGAGGAAAATATATATGGGGGAGGCCGAGAGGATATTTTAAAACGCATGGTTCTCTTCGGAAGGGCTGCTCTTGAGGTTCCCTTCTATAAGTATACCCGGTGCGTTCCTGTGATCCACAACATAGCACACCGGGGCCGTGGCCCAATACGCGATTTTTGTTATGTGGATCTTCCACAAAACTACTTCAAACTATATGACCCAGGAGGTGGGGAACACTTCAATGTCCTTGTGGCTGGCCTGAGTGCAGCAAATCGTGTAGCCACTGTAAGCCATGGTTACGCCTGGGAGCTGGAAACTAAAGAAGGTGGTTGGGGCCTGCATCAAATAATCCAACTTTATGCACTGAGCTACAGGGCAGTCCCTATTGTTCATACTATTGGTGGACTAAGAAATAGTGTGCAGCCGTTTGATCCATTCGTAGAGTTCCAAGCCACGTATCTGGAATTCGAGCTTGAGGACAAGCTCGTAGTCCGGGAGGGGTGTGATGTTATGGACACACCGCCCGACAGCACACTGCAACGCAGTCATAGGCAGCAGCACGCACAGTGGGCCACCCAGCAGCACGCACCGCCCAGTAGCGCCGCACAGCAGCCCGACAGCGCAACGCACGCACCGCTTGGCAGCGCGCACAGCAGCACGCACCGCCCGGCAACGCGCAGCACGCACTGCCCGGCAACACGCAGCACGCAGCACGCAGCACGCACCGCCCGACAGCGCGCAGCACACACCACCCGGCAACAGCACGCACCGCACGACAGCAGCACGCAGCTCACGGCAGCAGCACTGCGAGACACGTGCACCGCCCGGCAGCAGTAGTAGGGCGGGTTCCACATGACAGCTCATCAGGCTGGGCCCACACTTATCTTACCACATCAGCTCTACCCGCCAACTCACCGCCAGCTTACCCTATCTCCTACCCCTTATCTTATCTTATTTATCTTCTTAAGTAAGAGTTATGAGTTTTAGTTTGAGTAGGAAATTAGGTGTTTTAGTTTGAGTTGGATTACCCTAGCCTAGCCAAATCCAACAAGGAATTCCCTTCTGTAATCTCCTATTTAAGGAGCTACAAATTGAAATAAAGCATTCAGTTTTTCGCAGTCAAGAAAGAGAGTGAGGAGAGTTCGGGTGGTCTCTTGGACAAATCACCCATTAGGAGAGTTCGAGTGATCTCTTGGACAAATCACCTACGCGATTGCCACAATAGGGTCTGTACGCAAGGGCAAGGGCAAGGGAAGACAGGAGTCTCTCCCGGTGGACCGACCCGTGACGAGATCCTACGCGCGGGCCCATAACATTTATCCTGCCAAGGCTGACACTGATGTACTGCCAAGTTGGTTGGGTGGCTAGTCTCAGCGGCCAGGGTGAGACATGAGGTACATGTAGTGTGGGTTTTCTTAAAACCCTGAACCGGCCCAAATTCTAGTATTGCCCTGTACCTTAGATGTAGATAGGCAAAACTAGAATGTTACACTTGACCCCTAGACTCGATTATGGTACTGCACTAGGTGTCGGATTGGTCTGTCTTTGATAAGCCAATCAATGAGATCCTTAGAGGGGGTCAAAACCTAGGTATGTTGGGACAATCCGAGAATTCACCTGAGTGGGTGATCATATTGACAGGATCAGCCCCTTTGTTAGACAAAGTGAATGATCGGGGAATGCACTCTCTCTAATGGAAAGATAAATTGACGGCAATTGATTTCAAACGTTGAGATTTGTTTTTGCAAAATATATTTATATAGAGATATACATACATACATGCATACATACACACACACACACACACACACACAGACACACACACACATTTATATATATATATATATATAGTTTCAAAATGTTTGCAAAATGTTTTAATTCTCGGTATCCATGTGAGTAGAGAGTGCAACATTGTTCCTTGCAGCCGAGGGAGATGTTATCTCTTGTCGGGCAGTGTTTGATCATTATGGGCTAAGAGGTTAAGTGTAAGAACATTGAGGGTAATGCCTGATGTTCTAATTTTGCATTTGCCCACAGTCCTTGGGTTTTCATAAGGTGGCTGGACCCAAGGACCATTTAGTGTAAATGTTGGGCCCATTAAGAGCCCATGGTGATGGACTTAGGGGTTCACTGTCTCCTACAGTGAACTCGGCCAGGCATTGTAACAAAGGCTGGGCTGAACCCATATGGCTGATGTGTAGATCAATGTTTGGGTCCCACACCATACAAAGAGAGTCAACTGGGCAGCAGGTTAAGGAATAAGTGAGCACATAAGCTTAATGGGCCTAAAGCCCAATTCGAACTGGGCTTAAGATAGTTAATTAAAAGGGGGCAAGATATGATTTATAATCTGATTAAAATTAGTTGAAGGATAAGATAAGTTATATCCATTCAAGAATCACCTGTGGCATTACTGACTTGGCCACATTAACATAGATCGTATCACAAGGTTGGTAAAGGATGGTCCTTTAGATTTTCTATCCATAGAAGATCTTTCAACCTGTGAACCTTGCCTTCAGGATAAGATGACGAAGCGGCCATTTAATGGTAAGCCTGAAAGATCTACAGGCACACTTGACCAGATACATACTGATGTATGTGGTCCCCTGAATGTTCGGACACGTAATCAACACGTTTATTTTATAAACTTTACCGATGATTATTCTCGGTATGGTTATGTGTAACTAATGAGACATAAGTCTGAATCCTTTGAAAAGTTCAAGGAGTTCAGATAAGAAGTCGAGAAACAGTTAGGGAGAGAAATTAAAGCTCTTCGATCAAATCAAGGTGGTGAGTATCTCTCTGACGAATTCAATAACTACTTAAAGGACAATGGGATAGTATCACAATTAGCCCCTCCCGCTACACCACAGTTAAACGGTGTGTCGGAGAGGAGGAACCGGACCCTATTGGATATGGTCCGATCACTTCTCATCCACTCAAAATTACCTACGTCCTTTTAGGGATATGCATTGGAGACTGCGATTTATGTGTTGAATCGGGTTCTAACCAAATCCGTTCCGAAGACTCCCTATGAGCTTTAGACTGGTAAGAAACCAAGTGTGAGACAATTGAAGATTTGGGGTTATCCTGCACACGTTAAAAGAACAAGTGCAGACAAATTATAATCTAAGACCAGTCGTTGCCTATTTGTAGGTTACCAAAAAGGCTTTATAGGTTACCTATTCTATGATCCGAAAGAACAAAATGTGTTTTGCAATCGAAATGTCTGTTTCTTAGAAGAATATTACATCCTGGAGAATTTTCAGCAAGAAGTTCTTGATGAGGAGAGCCCAGGAGTAGTGGGAGATGTCCCACAAGCTCCAGATACTCAACCTAGAATGTCTACCCGGGTATCCAGGCCTCCAGTTCATTACGGCTATGACCAAGAAAGTTACTTGGTGGAAGCCACGACAAGTGAGGAGGATCCTAACGACTTATGCGAAAGCTATGTTGGACATAGATTCCCTGAAGTGGGTAGATGCCATGAAAGCCGAGATGGACTCGATGGAGACCAACAAGGTCTGGACTCTGTGGACCCACCCTCTAGGGTGAAAGCAATTGGTTATAAGTGGATTTACAAGAGAAAGAATGGCCCAGATGGTAACATTGAGACCTATAAAGTTCATCTTGTGGCGAAAGGGTACACTTAGAAAGAGATAATCTACTATGAGGAGACCTTTTCGCCGGTGACTATGCTGAAGTCTATTAGGATCTTGCTATCTATAGCAGCATACCATAACTACGAGATTTGACAAATGGATATCAAAATCGCGTTCTTGAATGGAGATCTTACTGAAGATATCTATATGCAGTAACCGCAAGGGTTCATTGTTGCAGGTCAAGAACACATGGTATGCAAACATAACCGATCCATATATGAACTGAACCAGGCTTCTAGGAGTTGGAACATCTGGTTTGAATCTACTGTCAAATAGTTTGACTTTGAGCAAAATCTAGATGAACCTTGTATTTACAAGAAGACTAGTGGGGATTAAGGTTACATTCTTGGTTCTGTATGTAGATGGCATTCTACTCATTGGGAATGATGTAGGAATGTTAACTACGGTGAAAGTGTGGCTTTCATAGCAATTCTCCATGAAAGATCTTGGAGAAACCACCTATATCTTGGGACTTTGACTCTATAGAGATAGATCAAAAAGGATAATAGGATTATCCCAGTCTACTTACATTGACAAAATTGTCAAGAGATACAGTATGGAGAATTCCAAGAAAGAAAATGTTTCTTTCAGGCACGAAGTCACTCTCTCCAAGGGTATGTCTCCCAAGACACCTGGGGAGATTGAGGGCATGAAGAAAGTTCCCTATGCCTCTGTCGTAGGGAGCATCATGTATGCCATGTTGTGCACTCGGCCAGACATTGCTCACGCCGTAAGTGTGGTAAGTAGATACCAATCTAACTCAGGACAAGAGTATTGGACTGCTATGAAAAACATACTGAAATACCTTCAAAAGACAAAAAGAGTTTTGTCTAGTATTCGATGGTAATTCACTACAGATCGTTGGGTATACTGATACCAACTTCTAGTCAGGCCCAGATGGTAGAATGTCTGCATCTGGTTACATCTTTACGATGGGTCCTTAGTAGTAAGAATAACTGTCCACAACCCAAATCGAGCACATTGCCGTAAGTGAGGCTACCTAATGAATGAAGGTGTTCATTCTGGAATTTGGAATTCAACACATCACCCATTCCACTTTTGTGTGACAACACTGGATCTATGGGAGATTGATGTTAAAAGGTAGCATCAGTGGAGAATGTGGCAGACCCATTGACTAAGCCACTAACACAGAAAGTGTTTGAGAAACACGTGGAAAGTATGGCCGAGTGCCCTTAGACAGTGTATGCCCTTAGCTCCAATCAGCATGTACATTATGACATTTATTGTAAATGAATAAAGTGCATATTTGATTCATGTCATTGTGGTATGTTTCTGTGTAATAACCTTAACTTGGACACTTATGAGACTTATGTTAGTTTAGAATCTTCACAGCCATTGGATAGATCTGGGGAGATTTATCCTACGAAGGTTGACACTGATGTGCCACCAAGCTGGTTGGGGTGGCTTGTTTTAGTTGCTAGAGTGAGACCTGAGGTACATGCAGTGTGGGCTTTCTTAAAACCCTGAACCAGACCAAATTCCAGTATGGCCCTAGACTCGATTATGGTACTGCACTAGGTGTCGGATTTGGCTCTTTGATATGCCAATCAGTGAGATCCTTAGAGGGGGTCAAAACGTGGATATGTTGGGACAGTCCGAGAATTCATCTAAGTAGGTGATAGGGGTGTTCACGGGTCGGGTTGGGTCGGTTTCATGGGATTTTTCCAACCGACCCGACCTAGTCGGGTTACTAGAGGTGGGAACCGAAACCGACCCACTGATAGGCCAAACCGACCTGGTCGGTTTGAGTCGGGTTGGGTCGGTTTCGGTTTTGCTCCTGTACAAAGCCGAATAAACTCTGAATTAGTTGAAGACTTGAGTTGAGGGGGGCGGACCAACCAAGTTAAGTTAAAGAATAGAAGATTTTAAGAGAAGACAAAAGTGGAATTAGAAGACTAGTAGGAAACTAGGAATTCTAATTGTAATTGCCTAATGGGCCTTCTAGTTCTAGTAGGAATTCTAATTGTAATTGCCTAATCTAGGTAAAAAACTAAAAAAGGACACCTAATTAATTGAATTCTAATTGTAATTGCCTAATGGGCCTTCTATTTCTAGTAGAAGTCTAGAAGACTAGTAAGAATTAGGAAACTACTCAAACTAGGAAGTAGGAACTACCAAACTAGTAGAAGAAAGACTAGTTTGGTTTGGGTCGGGTTGGTTTCGGTTTTCTTATGTGAAAACCGAAACCGACCCGAGATATCGGTTTTTGTATGTGCCCAACCCGAAACCGACCAGTACGAATGAAAACCCGACCGACTCGGGTTGGATCGGTCCGGGTTGGTCAGTTTGGTCGGGTTGGGCATTCTTATGAACAGCCCTAGTGGGTGATCATAGTGATAGGATCAGCCCCTTTGTCGGACAAAGTGAATGATCGAGGAATGCACTCTCTCTGATGGAAACCTAAACTGCTGATAGTTGATTTCAAACGTTGAGATTTTTTTTGCAATATATATATATATATATATATTGGTTCCAAAATGTTTGCAAAAGGTTTTAATTCCCAAGATCCATGTGACTAGAGAGTGTAGCATTGTTCCTTGCAACCGAGGGAGATATCCTCTCTTGTCGGGCAGTGTTTGATCATTATTGGTTGAGAGGTTAAGTGTAAGACTATTGAGGGTAATGCCTGATGGGCTAATCTTACATCTGCCACAGTGCTTGGGTTTTTCATAAGGTAGTTGGACCCAATGATCATTTAGTGTAATTGTTGGGCCCATTAAGAGCCCATGGTGATGGACTCAGGGGTTCACTATCTCCTATAGTGAATTTGGCCATGCATTATATCAAAGGCTGGGCTGAACCCATGTAGCTGATGTATAGATCAATGTTTGGGTCCTACGCCATACAAAGAGAGCCAACTAGGCAGCAGGTTAAGGAGTAAGTGAGCACATATGTTTAATGGGCCTAAATCCCAATTTGAACTGGGCTTAAGATAGTTAATTAAAAAGGGGCATGATATGATTTATAATATGATTAGGATTAGCTGAAGGATAAGATAAGTCTTATCCATTCAAGAGTCTAGATCCAAATATCATATTTGAATTAAGGAAGTCTCTCCTATTTAGATTAGGAAGCTGATCCTGAGATGGCTATAAATAAGGGGGCAAATTTCTCAGTTAAACAACACAACAACTTGTAGAATTCTCTCATATTCTTGTCATCACTACCCAGTTCGATCTCTTCTTATGGAACTGATCAATAAAAGTTCTTGATATTGTTTCTTGGTTGAAGAAACAATCTGAAGTCGTGCTCACCAGCCCCTGTTCAATTCTTGCTGAAGATTCCTGGTTCTTATTGAAGAGCCATCCTGCTAATCCTGCTTCTTCACACACTGTCATTTTCAATGGAAGTGAGTTTTGGTCTTCTCCTTGGGCGTAAACACCTTCATTGGGAGTTACTACTACTTCGTATCGGGTATATCCCTCTCCTCCCCTTTGGTTTCAGATCTGGTCCGGTTTTGAGTTCAAGATTGATCCTTGAAAATGTAGTTTTCTAAAATAGGGAATGCGATTCCCAGATGGGAGAGAGATAAATTTTTTAAATTTCGCCCAACCTTTCTACAAGGTTCAGCCATCCATATGATGGATCTCTCATCATTTCACTCAGGAGGATGGCATCAAAATCCATTTTTACAAACCAGTACAATGATGTAAGCTTTGTCCCAACTATAGGGGTTTGGCTACATGAATCATGTTCTATCATTCTGTTCTATTCAGTACCATATCCATTGTTAGATTATAGCCCTTTGAATCATTTCTCACTACTTTAACCCATGTCCTTTATGGTCTGTTGCTAGCTCTTCTAGATTCTTCAACTTGTAACTGATCACTTCTAGTCTCTTCAACTAGAAGGGATAGTATTATCTAAACAGTAGAAATAATTAAAGAAATTTGCCCTATTAAATACATAATATAAACAATACATAGATTGCATAAATGGAAAAATCTATAATGCCAGAAAAACATGACACTGAAAAACCACCCCCTCCCCAGACCCCGGTGAATCTTAATAAAAACCCACCTAATTAGTTCACTTTTATAATGCCGTATAATTTTTTCTGTTATTAACGTCTTTCTTGCATCATAGTCGAACTAGATTGGCATATATGTGCACACATAGGGTAAATGTATCATAGAAGGTTGGACAAGCTCGAGTTGGGTTGGGCTTGATCTAGGACCTCTAGGTGACTAGGTCAAGCTATGCGATGCCTCAATATAAAATGAAGTTAAGGAGCTCAAGTTTTCAGGCCCAAAGCCCAACCAATGCAAGACCTCATATTGGGTTGGGTCAACCCAACTTGTCTTAGGCTTAGATAATATATACGCCCAATTTGGATTTGAGTTGCACACTTTGTCTATACCCAACTTGTCTTAGCAAGGCTAACTGGCTAAGATGTGGCTAAGATGATCCGTTCAGGATTTTCTTGCCAAAGTTCTGTCATTCATTGGACTTGAGGTTGCCACCATTCACCAATTTAAAGTTTCAATTTGAGTTTTATGCCCAATTTGGATTTGAGTTGCAGACCTAACCTTGTGTGATTATCAATACATTTTCACTTTGTGTATTTTTTACTTGGATCTACTATTTTCACCATATGTGATTATCAATGCATTAACTTCATGAGAGTAATCTGGAATCTGGATGCTGATGATGAAATACATTTTAATTCAAGAAACTACCTTTGAATTGAAATGTAAAAAAAATATGTTTTGATCAATAAAAGTGGTCGATCCTGTTAGAAAATTATCATCTTGTGCTAATACACTACACATACATATCGCCTAGTTAAACAAAAAACTAAAATAAATAAATTTTGTTCCCTTGTGAATGAATTTCATGTGAACTAAGAGGAATTTTCATGATTTAAACTAGCCGTTCAGTTACTTTTGATGGCAGGGGCATGGATAAAGACATACAGTTGATTTGACAACATACGGAGGTCGATACAAAATCGAAAAATGTGGAGGAAATACCAAAAAAAACACTAAATATGGGGGATGCATTTGAAAATTCTCAAAAAAAGAAAAAACAATTGATGGCATCATGTCAGATAACTTGGAAACCGAGTGATTAGAATAAGCAACTTGACGGGACCCACCAAAAAGATGCATCGAATTTACAATCGAACGGTTGACAGTTGACACGTGGAGGCCAGCCTCTTCAGATGACAACAGGCCCCAACTTCCAGCTGACCCGGAAAGAATTCCAAGTAGTACACAACGAGTAGGCCACCATATGACAGTAAGATAACTATTTTAATGTTTATTCTCCAAACCTGGAGGCTGGAGGCTGAGCCCTCTGTCATGAGTTCACACAGGAGTAGTTGATGATCTGGAAATATGAAGGAAAACCAACAGGGGGAATATAATACATGAGTTCCAAATTACATCTCTAGCAATTAAGAAATGAATCAAGGTTCCAAAATTAGAAGCTGTGCCATCTCCACCCATCTCACCAAACATCACCCATCAACGGGGAAAACTACAGTAATGACTACAAGGACACACCAATCAAGCACAGCTGGAAAGAACAGGCACCTTTGGACTGTACATTTGAAATTTAGATTAGAAACAAGACTCAAACCCAATACCTATCACCCCATACACGCCTTGGAATAAAGCCCCCATGCTCACTCATACTTCCTCTTAACCTATAAAAGGCGGGTTTGCTGCGAACCGTTCTTAGGGGACCTGATCTGTTTGCATGCCTAATTGGTAAAGATCCCTCTCCTCCCCCTATAAAGCTTGACGCTGAATGTGGTCTGTTATTATCTATATCATCAAGTGGACCTGAGCAGTACTCCATTGTAATGAATGAAGAAGCACAACCGTAAGTCAAGCGTGGGGAAATCCCACCTGCATTCCACCAACTGCTATCTGAAGGGCCAAAGTCTCCCTTTAAGTCACAATCAGTATCAGATGGTTCCTTCTGACTACAACAATCTCCACAGGTTTCATCCATATCATTATAGATGAGCTTCAGTGCCTGCACAACTTCACCCATGAATGGCCTCTGAGCGACCTCTGGGTGAACACACATTGAAGCAATGGCTGCCACCTTTGCCATGTCATCAAAGTTGTAACTTCCAGCCAAGGAAGGATCCACCAATTTCTCCAGACCTTCTTGGTTAGTAAGTAGTGGTCTTGCCCAAGTCACAAGATTCTCTTGTCCCTGAGGTTGAGACATGTCTACAGGCTTCCTTCCAGACAGAAGCTCCAGTAGTACAACCCCGTAACTGTAGACATCACTCTTGACAAGTAGATGCCCTGTCATTGCATATTCAGGAGCCACATACCTGCAGATTCACAGATTTGACTCTTTTCTTAACTAGGAGGAAAAGCTAAATAATAAGATGTCTTCACATTGGAAAACAATATGATATCTAATAATCCAACCAGTGGATATAAAAAAGAGTCCTTACTTACCCAAACGTTCCCATGACCCGGGTTGAAATATGATTACTTCCTTCAGTTGCTTCCCTCGCCAGACCAAAATCTGACACCTTGGGGGTGAAATCATCTTCCAGCAAAACATTACTAGCCTTAAAGTCACGGTGGATAACACGAGGATTAGAATCCTCATGAAGATATGCCAGTCCTCTGGCAGCACCAAGGGCAATCTTCATTCGAGCATCCCAGTCAAGAACCCCCTTTTTCTTGTCAGCACCTGAAGCATCACATATTGGTCAATCATTTAGAAGAGCACATCCTAGGTAATACACCCGAAGAACTAGAATGAAATAGACAAAATGGAGGGGTGCATCTGGAGTATTGTGTGATAGGAGAATACCACATGGGCTAAAAGGAAAAGTTTATACAACGGCTATCTGACTAACACTGTTATATGGGGCAGAGTGTTGGGCAATCAAAAAACAACATGCCCATATATGATACAGAAAAAGATGCAAATTTTGAGATGAATCAGTGGAAAACTAGAAAAATAGGATAAAATTGAATATATTTGTGAAAATGTAGCAGTAACCCAAATAGGTGATAAAAAATGAGGGAAAATAGACTAAAATGGTCTGGTCACTCTTATCATGTGCATACAAACCATCAATGGCACCAGTAAGAAGTGACCTACTACAAGACAATGACTAGAAGACTTGGGGGAAGGGAAAAAAGACATGGGCTGAAGTAGGAAGAAATGATTTGACAGCCCATAATTTAACAAATGGATATGGCACTGAAAAGAGCAGAATGGCAGAACAGGACTGATGTAGCCAACCCCATATAGTTTGGACAAGGAACAGTTGAATTGTGTTGAGTATCCAAGATAAATAAGCATTCATACAAGGAAATGGCAAAAAAAGTACCATGCAAGTGGGACTCCAAACTCCCATTGTGAACAAGCTCATATACCAAGCAGCGTATGTGTTCTTCAATGCATATACCAATAAGTTTGACAAGATTACGGTGATGCAATCGGCTTAGCATCTCAACTTCTGAAATAAACTCACGGTCCCCATTCTGATCATCCCTTATGAGCAACTTAACTGCAACTTCGGTTCCATCTTCCATGATGCCATGATAAACTCGTCCAAAGCCTCCTTCACCCAAAATCTTCTTAGAACTGAACTTTTCAGTGGCCTTCTCAAGTTCAGCAAGAGTAAATGTTTTTACCGAAAGAATACAAGGACCCATGGTAGAAACAAGTGATACTGATGCTGAGCTGGCCATACTATTTGACAAAAAGGACCTGATGCCTGCATGTTGAAAGTCAATTTAATCATGTTAATTTGTCACTAGAACTTTAGTCAAAGATAAAATTTACTCGTCTAAGAGAAAAGGATCAAACAAAATCACACTTAGCAACAAAGGTTAAGAGGTTAACCCAACTTAGATAGGATTCAAATAATGGTGATACCCTAAATCCAACAAGATCATTAATCGACCAGCCTCGTATTTGAAATTTTATTAAGAAGGCCATTGAAACTCATGGATCTTCAGCTTCCTGCTAAGAAGATTCTGGGATTCAAACAAAACTAAAAAAATAAAGAAAGAAACAAATGCTGTGCCCATGACAAGGATCCATAACGCATCAGGGTGTATCAGCCGATGCGTATCGTATCAGTGACCCCCTGATATGCCCCTACAGTAGGTGTTTTGGGGTCTGACCTGGTTCAGGGGGTAGATGGGCCTTAAACTGACTCCCTGAACTGGTTTGAAAAAAACTAAAAAAAAAAAAAACATAAAGCGCCCAATGATACGCCTATCTCATTGAAAAACCTTCAGAACCAGTGGAATGAAGTTTTCTCTCTGGAAGCCAACAACCCAGTAACCCAGCCTATCTAATGGCATGCCAGAAGTGCCAAGGGCCAGATCAGCCACCTCTGAAGTAGTCAATCACCACCTGGGAAAGGAGGTCCTAGACAAGGGATAAAAGCTCTGCACCAATGAAAAGTTAAAAAAACCAATCAGACCTAAATAAACCTGCAGAACCATTTTTTTAACCTTGTTGCCTAAGCAGGTCTTTTCCAAATCGCATCAGTAATTTGAGTTATGACTTATGAAATCCACCTTGTTTGTTCACTTGACCTTACACAATGAAGACTTGAGATATGACAAATTATGGACACAGACGGTAAAAAAGAGACTAAGAATTCATGTAAGCAAAAACATGAAGTTCAGAAAAGGTTTAGTTTAGTAGAATTAAATTGAGTAAGCTTGCAAAAGATACAGCTCATTGGTTGTCGTGTAAGCTATGATATTGGTGACCATAGTGAAATTATAGATTGGTAATAGTCATTTATTGTCATCAAATTAGCTGACTCATCATAGTGAATCTCTTTTAGGTTAGCCAAAAAAAAAAAAAAAAAACACTCAGATTATTTAGTCATAGAACAGTCTATACCTAGTTATTGAGATTAGGCCATAGGGATCAATGATCAACTGGGAATGGAAGAGTACTAAATTAACTATTGGACCATCTTGGAATCACAGCTGGGTTTACCTACAGCTATTTTTTTTTATCAGCAACAAAAAACTTTATTAATGATGTGAAGCTTTGTGAAACTTTAATTACAAAGGGGGGAGGTAAAATGTCTTAACTCCCCACCAACAGAATACAATGGAAGAAAGTTAAAAATTAGCCCAAAACATAGACTCCCTATTCACCCCTTGCTTGGCTAACCCATTTGCAAATGAGTTAGCAGCCCACTTTTTTACTGCCATATACAGCCAGTTAGCCAAAGTTGAAAAAGATGATCTGACAAGTGGTGGCAATCGGCTCCCAAACTTTTGAACAGTTTCAAACAACTCAGAAGATGACTTTGTGGTCACGGAAAGAGGAAGTGGTGCTTGGACGAGTCTGTTAAAGGGGGAGGATGTGAACTGGATGGGGGAGTTTTTTACAAAAGGTGATAAAAAAGCAGGGATGATGAGCAGGAGATTGCAGGTGTGTGAAGAGGGGAAGGGTCTTACACATTTAACTATGTGAAAACAGATGGGGAAAATTTTTTCGCTTAAGCTGTTGTGCAAGTCAGGAAGAATGAAAAGTATTTGTATCCCTGAAGAGATGAACAAACCTGGTCGGAGTACTTTCGAACAACTTTTGTGTGTGTTTATCCCCCACAACGATAACCTTTGCCCTGGCAGTCCTCTACCAGAGGTTTTTCCGCAACTGCTGGAGAGAGGTAACAGCAGGGTGGTGAAGGCTGGAGGTTCAGCCCATATCTTGATTGTTCATCACACAAGGCCATTAGGAAGATGGAAAATTGCTTTTATCTGTACCAAACCTAAGGAGCTGGACTGGAGGGAGGTTTATACCTCTGAGATAGTACATCTCCTGCTAATTAACAAGAATAGAATAGTGGGCTTTGTTCCTTCAGAGAACTTAGTCTTTACTTGGGTCAGATAGGAATTGTTACCTATTTATGGGAAGTGGTTTGACTAGGTTCTGATCGATCATTGGACCCTGAGCTTTGATGGTTGGCTGATGATTCAGGCCTAGACTTTCATCACTGGGCAAAGGAAGCATTTGAACTGATTGGTAGTTTCTGTGGTGGACTTGGGACTGTCAACTCAAAAAACAAGGAACATTTTTGGAGTTTCATTTTGCAAAAGTGAAGATGACAAGGGGGTTGTAGTAGGGATATACTCGGGCCCTATTGGAATGGGAGATTCCACTACAGCTGAACTAAAGGCAGTGGCCTTTGGGATACAAAAAGCTATGGAGGTGGGAGTGAGAAAATTAGTTGTAGAAGGCCACTCCAAAGTGGTTATAAGTTGGCTGAAGCAAAATGAAAAAACCCCCTGGCTTTTCAGAAATGAAATCAAGAAGATTAAAAGCTTATCCAAGGACATGCAGCTATTATTTCAGACATTCAGTGGACTCCAAGAGTGGCAAATGGATTTGCTGAGCAGCTAGCTAAACAGGGGGCTAACAGGGAACATTGTTTCTGGGCTCAGTTGTAAGGCTGAAAAGTCAAAGTTGGTAGTTCACATTTTTAAATTCTATTGGGGTAGCCGAGGCTACTCATAATCTGTAATATTTCCTTGCTCTTAATGAAATTTCCTTTTATTGATCGAAAAAAAAGAGTGAAGATGAAAAGTCAAGTGGTGCATTCCAATACTCGGTAGAAATGTTTAGCTTTACCTATCAATTGAAGTGGAGAAGATGAATAAGTCTCCTGCTCAACTCACTGAGTCAACTTGTTGCAATAGCTCTCAAACATGTGGCGGATTAGGAGTTCTTGATCTGCCACATACCAAATCAAGTTCGTCTAGTGTCACTCAAGAAAAGGATTTTGTGGGTGAGATTGCCCCTTATAAGACAAAAATGAAAACAAAAGGGCACCACGCTGGAAAAGACAGATCCAAGGGCGGGGGTGAGATTTCCAGAAGAGGATAAACACTTATGACCTTCTCCAGAAGAACAGTGGCAAACTTTTTATCCCCCCCCCATGCTTGCATTTTATGCTTCTGTGATGGGGAATCAGCTGATCACCTTCTCCTCTGTCAGGAAACAAGAAAAATCTTGTACGACTTTCTTAATCTTATAGGCTACAGTAGGGCTGCTGCCGAGAAACATTATGGAGTTCCTTTGGCAGTGGCAAGGTAGAAGCTTAAGCAGTAGAGGTAACATCGGCACTGTTGTTCATGTGGTGAGGTGGGGTGTTTGGAATGAGAGACATAATTGCATCTTTAACAATAAGGCCAAATCTCAGGAGAAATTGATCTCTCACATAACTCAGTTGTAATTTGTGGGTAAACAGCTCTGAAACTTTTAAAGGTATCTCAGTTAGTGATCTTAACAGGAATATGATAAACCTTCTAATCTCCTCCCCCATGCATCTCACCCTCCTACGAGGCCTAAGTATAAGAGAAGGGGTTGATGGAGGGGCTGATGGTGTTAAATTTGATGGAAGTGCTGTAGAACCTGGTGAAGCTGGGATTGGAGTGATAAGAGGAAGAGATGGCACTATCTGTTGGGTTTTCAGTGGTCCTATTGGAACTGCTAATTCTATAAAAGCAGAGGTTCCAGCTGCTCTCGCAAGCATCCTCATTGCTAGAGATGTGGGCATATTGAACCTAAACACTGAAGGAGACTTGGCAAACACTATCAAGTGGTTAAGAGAGAAGGAAGGTGGCCCCTGGAGACTGGCTCAGTACTTGGACGAGGCTAGAGATATTCTGGTTCTCTTGAATGCAAATCTGTATTAGATTCCTAGAAATCTAAACTCTCTACCTGATTCTTTAGCCAAATCTGGTGCCTGCAGGGACTATTTGTTTAGTGACAGATTTCTTCCTATGTAACACTGTGTGCCTTTGATTTTTCTTTTTTTTTTTTTCGTTTTCCTGCTGTACATGACCTCATGTACTGCCTTTTTCTAATGAAACTCAGTTATTCTCTCTCAAAAAATTCACAGCCATTTATACTCATGTAATACTATCTTCCTTTATCCATAAAAAAAAATGTCAGTCACAAATTTTAGGTCATATAAACCTATATGACCTAAGGTCATGAGAACTTGTTTACCTAACATGTATACTCCTAAGACAGAATTCACATAAACATAGGGGAAATTGAATGCAGAGTAAACCACCTAAGGTCATGAGAACTTGTTTACCTAACATGTATACTCCTAAGACAAAATCCAGATAAACTGCCTGTCAGATTTCTTTTTTTTTTTGATTAATGAATAGTTTTATTAAATAGAGATAGAAATAGTACAAGCATGAAGCACCCTAAAAGGAGGCACGAGGTGTTACCTCCCCTTAAAGGTGGTTCCAAACCCAACTCTTTTCAGATTACAGTTACAAAATAGCCAAAAACAGAGAATCCCTTGAAGCCCTTTGTTTAGCTAAAGAATCTGCCAAAGCATTTTCTGATCTACTAGCCCACTGAAAGCTAACTGACATGGTTCTCCTAAGCCATTTGACTTTTTATGATGTCCCTATATCCCCAAACAACAGTTTCTGGGTCTGACATCCATCCCACTATCCCCAAACTGCCTGTCAGATTGCACATTTATATTCATTAATGTTTATTGAAATTGAGAAACATGAAGACACATCTGGGTGAAATTACTAATCAGTCCTAGGCCTACTTCCAAAGACACTATCAATTTGAAATGGTTATACATTTCCCAACAGATGAGGCTGTTCCATAACATGGTTGTAATCTGCCAAAGTTAGCCTGGAGGAGTTTATTCCCCCAACTTAATGTTAATTTATGATTTGAACTAGAAGCCATAAATTAATATTTTGGCGAGACACTTTAGTCCCAGATTTATTTTCAAGATTAGAAGTGCTTATGTTTTACAAACATTAACAAAAAAGATGCCGTGAAGAACTACACTGATGGAGATCACATTGAGACTGAAGAGACCCGCATGTTTCACACTTACATTAGGCATAGGCAACATTAGTTTAGGACTTATTTTGCTTAAACAGGATTTTGGTTCATTTGTAAAGTTTCTTTTCTTTGTTGGGTTAATTTGTAATATTTCTTCTTAGTAATGAGTTATTTGTTATTTTTATATTTCATAGGGCTTTACTTATAATTTTCAATTTTCAGTTCCTTATAAAGTCTAACAGGGTTATGTTATGTTTTGAGAAATACAGATTCTTCGTCTTTGATTTGTCTTCTCCCCCCCCCCCTCCAATGCTGCTTCTCTTGTTTCTTCCTCTTTTCTTCTAACAGGTGGTGCTGCATCACACTTCAGATCAACTCATCAACAAAAAGGAAATACTTGAGTGTTTAACCCTCAAATTGTGGAGACTCTGTAACTTGATGTACCTTATTAGTATAGTCCCTATTGTATATTACTTTTGCATCTTATTCTTCTTTTCTCTTTTAGCCCTATATGGGCATTCTTGTAATTGTACATATCTTTTATTATATAAGAGACTCTTTGAGGTGGGGGTCATTCATTCTTGACACCTCTAAGATTATTCTTGTTCTTTTCTCTATTCGACCAAGAGTGTTGACATAATATCAGAGCAGGTTGCTCTCTAATCTATTTTCTCGCTCTCTTGAACCTCACTAGAAGCAATAAACCTGTCGCATTAGGGCTGTCTTGATCAACCCTTTTCTGTTCTTTCTTCTTTGCGCAACCAGAAGGAGAGATTTCTATAGATCTCTCTTGGGAGACATTGGTTTGAGGCCAAACTTCAGATCTGGTGTCGCCTAGACCTGATCTATTCTCCCTACAAACAGCATCTGATTTGGTGAAGTTTCCGAAGGAGTTCTGATCTTCTTCTTGGGGCGGCAACACTGTACGGTTTCCTTTTCTTTGGACTACAACAGCTTTGGACTTCAAATCTGGTGTCGCCTAGACCTGATCTATTCCACCTACAAACAGCATCTGATTTTGTGAAGTTTTCAAAGGAATACTGGTCCTTCTTCTTGGGGCGGCAATACTGTACAGTTTCCATTTTTGGACTGCAACTCCTTTTTTTTTGACTTCAAGCCTTCTACATCAGCCTGCAATTTAAGTTTTTCTCTCCAGATTGAAGGGTTCTCTCAAGCTCTCCTTAACCCTACACTCAGTTTCTGATTTGGAGTTTTTAAGGACTGCCTCAATCAGCATAAGATACCTCCTTGTTCTTGAAGAAGACGCTTGATGTGTTGGTAAATCACAGATTTCTCTCAATCGACTGACTCGATCAACCTATAACCCTAGATCTGGTGTCGTCCTAGGGTTTTCTTGCCTCCCATTTATTTGATTCAGACTTCAGATTCATATTTGAAAGGCCTTAGATTCGACAGTCTTAAAAACTTGCCTTTTTTAGACTGTCATCTTGAGTTTTTGATTGCTGAATTTGGTTCTCTGATATCCCTGTGCCTGGACTGTTGTTTTCTTGCTGAAATGGCCTCCGATAGAGTCAATACTATTCATATAAAACTGGAAGGATCTACCTATGGAATTGACATTGTTGCTGTAGCACATGGGAGTAAGAAATCTACTATTGGTGGTGATTCTTTTGTTAAAGGTGATTCTCTGGCATCTATGGTTGAGCAAAACATTTGACAACTGGTAACATCTGCTATTCCTTCTGCTCTCTCTGCTATTGGCTTACCTGGTGAGTTTTCTGGTTATTGTGCTTCCCCTTCTCATATTTGGATCATTGACTATGGAGCTACCAACCACATGATAGGAGCCTACCCTAACCAACCAAGTAACCTTACTAAAACCCATCGCAAACATAATGTTACTACCAATGGTGAAAAGTTAAACATCATTGGAAGTAGTGATCTATCTCTTAAGCTTTCACCCACTGCATCTTTCCCTCTTACCAAGACCCTTCTTGTTCCTAATCTCACTACAAACTTGATCTCTGTTGGCCAATTAACTGATAAAGGTAGCATTATCATCTCCTCTCAAGATGGATGTTTGATTCAAGACCGGGACACTGGGAAGGTGAAAGGGAAGGGGCGCAGGTTGGGCCGTCTGTTTACATTGAAGTTCGAGATGCCTCAAACAACAGCACTTTTTTGAGAAAATTTAACCAAGATTCATTGAGAAAAAAAGGGGAGGAACAAGAGGAGATATACAAAACAGGGGGGGAACCCCTGCAAGTTACAAAGGAGGAAGCTTGTCGCTATACAGATGCTCCAAATACACACCAAAATTATCTAGGCCATCTGCAGTATGATTGTATTCCCTAGGAATCCAAACTAAGTTAACATTCAATCCATTCAAAGAATCTCAAGCTTCAGTCAGATAGTGATAAAGTCTCCAAAGGCCCCCTTTTTTGTCTCTTAACCATTTTATTGTATTTGCTGAATCACCTGCAATGATCAAATTCTGAATTACCAAACTCTTAATTATCCTGATTCCGGTGAGAGCAGCCATCACTTCAGCCTTTGTGGAGTCGGCCCAACCGATTGGGCCACTAAAGGTCGAGCAGATATTGCCCCTTTCATCCCTTACTGTACCACCAATACCTGTAAAGCCCGGATTGCCTAAGGCACAACCATCACAATTAAGGGTTATCACACCTTCACTGATGGAAGCGGGATGCCTCAAGGGAGTTTGTTGAGGATGCCTCAAACAGCAGCAGCATCAGTTTATTTCAGTTCCTCCACTTCTAGTTCATAAAAATAATGTTTGGGACTTATGGCAAAAACGTCTGGGTCATTTACATTCTGAAATATTAAAATTTTTGTTTGATTCAGGCCTTATTAAGAACAAAGTTCCTTCCTTGCACACCTTTGATACATCTTGTGTTTCTTGTTGCTTAAGTAAGAGTCGTACCTTACCATTTCCTCACATATTTGAGCATGCTACCTCTCCCTTCGAGCTTATACATAGTGTGATGTCTAAACTGCTTCCGTCTCTTCTCGACTTGGATACAAATATTTTGTGTTGTTCATTGATGATTGTACCAGGTACACATGGATATACTTTCTTCGCCACAAGTTTGAGGTGTTCCCAACATTTAAGTTGTTTCATGCTATGGTGCGGGTTCAATTTCAATCACAAGTGTGTATTCTCTGTTCGAATTCAGGAGGAGAATACACTGATGGAGATTTTTTATCCTATTTGAAGGATCATGGAATACAAGTGCAACAAAGTTGTCCAGATACTCTTTAGCATAATGGTGTGGCCGAGCGCAAGAATGGACATATCCTTAGTGTTGTGAGGACATTATTGCAAGAGTCCCATACTCCACCTTCCTTTTGGGTAGAGGCAGCCAGTACAGCTGTGTTTTTTATCAACTATATTCCTTCCTCAGTTCTTGGTAATGTCTCCCTTTCAGAAGTTATTTGGTCGTTCTCCAAATTTATCTATGCTTCATGTTTTTGGATGTGTGTGCTTTGTTCATCTTCCCTCTCGTGAACGTTCTAAATTGTCTGCTCAGTCTGTCATGTGTGCCTTTTTGGGTTACAATCCTGACCACAAAGGATTTCTTTGTTATGATCCCTCTATTCGTCACATTCGTATATCATGTATGTTGTCTTCCTTGAGCACATTTCATTTTTTGCTGGAACTGCTAGACTGTCTGCACCGTCTATTTCTATTTTGCCAAACTTTGATTCACAGGATGCTCCACCTCCTACTGAGAAGGACTTTCTCGGCTTCTCTCGCAAGCGGTTACGTGCCCCAGCCCCTGCACCTACAACTCTCTTTCCTCCTAATTCAGATCATCATCCTACCACTGCTCTTGTAAGTGATACCTCTACTTCAGACACTCTTCATACTTATGTTCCTCTTCATCGTTCTACTCGTATATCTAGACCTCCTGACCACTATGGTTTTCCTTTAGACCATAGCTCTTTGTTTGCTGTCCTATCCTCCATAGATGTACATCACTCCTACCAGGAAGCTAATAGTAGCCCTTATTGGAAGGAAGCCATGGATGCAAAGATTCATGCTTTACATGAGAATGACACTTGGGATCTTGTGCCTGCTCCTCCAGATGCATCCATTGTTGGGAGCCGTTGGGTTTACAACATTAAGCTGAAGTCTGATGGATCTCTTCATCGATACAAGGCACGCTTAGTTGGCCAAGGATATAGTCAAGAGTATGGTATTGACTATGAAGAAACCTTTGCTCCTGTTGCAAAGATCACCACAGCCCGTGTTCTTTTGGCAGTGTCTGCTGCTCAGTCTTGGACCATATGCCAACTTGATGTGAAGAATGCCTTTCTTCATGGTCAGTTGAAGGAGACGATCTACATGAAGCCTCCTCCTAGATATTGCAGTGATCCTTCTTTAGTATGTCGCCTCAAAAAATCTCAATATGGTCTAAAACAAGCTCCCCGAGCATGGTTTCAACGCTTTCGCGATGTTGTAGTTGCTGCTGGATATAGCCAGAGTTCTTCTGATCACTCTTTATTTGTTAGGCGACGACCTTAGGGTATTACCATTCTCCTACTATATGTTGATGACATGTTGACTGGGAATGATGCTAAAGGCATTCGTGAATTGAAACTATTACTTTATAATTCCATTCACATGAAGGACTTGGGCCCTCTCACATATTTCCTGGGACTGGAAGTACATCACAGTGATCGAGGGTATTTTGTTTGTCAGCAGAAGTATGCCTCTGACCTTGTTAAACTTGCTGGTCTTAATGATGAAAAGCATGTTGATACACCTATGGAGCTAAATCTTAAGCTATCTAAATCTGAAGGTCCATTACTTCCTGATGCTGCCTTATATCGCCAGCTTGTGGGGTCCCTCATTTATCTCACTATGACTCAACCTGATATTTCTCATGTTGTCTAGGTTGTTAGTGAATTTGTTTCTGCTCCTCGTCAACCTCATATGACTATTGTTGATCGCATCATTCGATAAGTTAGAAACACAACTTCCCAGGGATTGTTCTTCTCCTCCTCTCCTATTCAGTTGAGAGCATATGCTAATGTGGATTGGGCTGGTTGTCTAGACACTCGTAGGTCCACTTCTGGGTGGTGTGTTTTTATGGGTGATTCACTCATCTCTTGGAAGTGTAAGAAACAACAAACAGTCTCCAAGTCTTCCACTGAAGCAGAGTATAGGGCCATGTTTTCGGTTTGCAGTAAGATTGTTTGGTTACAGTCTCTCTTTATGGATCTTGGCATTTAGGTTCCTACTCTTATTCCTCTCTATGCAGACAATACGAGTGCTATCAAGATTGCATCTAACCCTGTCTTCCATGAGAGGACCAAGCACATCGAGGTGGACTACCACTTTATCTGAGATCTCTTCACTACTGGATCTATATCGCTTCCTCATGTAGCCTCGGACATGCAGATTGTTGATATCTTCACTAAAGCTATGAAGCTATGACTAGAGTTCGACATCTCTTTCTTATAGACAAACTGATGCTTATGTCGAGGCATCAGTTTGAGGGGGGGTGTGGAGATTCTGTAAACTGATGTACCTTATTAGTATAGTCTCTGTTGTATATTACTTTTACATCTTATTCTTCTTTTCTCTTTCAGCCCTATATGGCCATTCTTGTAATTGTACATATCTTTTATTACATAAGAGACTCTTTGAGGTGGGGGTCATTAATTCTTGACACCTCTAAGATTATTCTTGTTCTTTTCTCTATTCGGCCAAGAGTGTTGACATGTTGACACAAATAATATCTCCATATTCATTTAATAAAAAAAGATCAAACAGAAGGGGAAACTAGAAGTTGTATATGTTCTCTAGCTTCAAACTTTTTAAATCTTTTCTTAAAAATAGCTGCCATATGTGGACAAATATGGCGCTCAAGTACAACTATTTATAAGACTACTAATAAATGAATCTAGGCATATCCAGTCACCTAACTGAGTCATCCTTTTTTTATCAGCATAAGCAAGTCATCCAAATCCTAACAGCACATTTTGAAACGCTATAATTAGTATATAAATTGTACAGATCTTCTACATTTATAAGATTTAATAAGTTGGCATACTTCAAAATTATGAAAGCTTCATGTATAAACATGGATGGTGGAAGATAATAACACAACTTTCATATTATACAATATAATGCTAATATTAAATTTATTTTTAATGTCTTTCTTAAGAAATAAGTGTGAAAATGCTTTCTGGAAAAAAAAATGAAAAAGGTTAGGTTCATATAAAGTCTACCCCTCCCAAGACCCAGATAATCAGCACTATCATTGTAAATGACCCTTAGTTGATTATCTCTGGTCATATTTTAAGGATTTCTAACATACCTGAGATTTGGTCGGAAGTAACCATTATTCATGAAAAACACTGAACATTTTAACATGACTGTTTATTTATTGGTGGTACCAAATATCTTCAATTCAGGAAGACAGAAGAAAAGAAAAGAAAAGAAAAAAAGAAATACATCATTGAATGCAACCAGCCAACCACACTTTAGGCTGCACTAGAAGCTTCAAACTATTATCAAAACATTCAAACAAATTTATATCTTACCAGATCTCTTAGTAATGGATGATGCGATTGTAGGGCCAACAGCAGTTGATGGTCTTGTAAACTTCTTGCATTTTAGGAGAATAAACATCCCTAGAACACATACCAAGAAGAGTACAAATGCAGACAAAGCAATGATAGCAATAATTCTACCATTCATCCTCTGATTCTTGCCATGAAAATTTGCCATAATAGGGTTTTCATGACCCCCAATACTTCCACTAGGTCCATTCCCCGTATTATTCCCAAAGGGCAGTGAGGAAGGAAGCCCTGTTAATGACAATACTCAGGTGCTCAAACAGTGTAAACTCAAAACATGAAAAAAAAGGTATACTACTGAGGTTATTACCTGGATATTTGATGGATATCAGTTCATAATCACCAAAAAGAGTCGCATTAATTGGCACCTTCTTGTTTAAAAATCTCTCATATGTCAGTGTTGCCGTGGTGTTATCAAATTTTTCTCCTAGTGGGACCAGGTTAATATCTACAACTGTTCCTTGATCTTGATTATCAGCATTTGCACCCATGATTCTTACTTGACTTTGTTTCAGATATGTGCCTTCTGCAACCTCAATCTCAAGCTCTCCAATAAGATGAAAGACTGCGTAAGAAGCAACACCTAGATGAAGCTCAACTTGCATAGGAACCACACAACCACAAGGTGAACCAATTGGAGTGGAAGTAAGTGGCTCTGAACAAGTGATTTGATCACAACCTGCCAAAGCTACTAGTATCATCACCATATCACTGTACCTCAATTAAAATATAAAGAAATACAAACACACAAATGAAACTAAACAAAGATAGTAAAAGAATTTAGACCTAGAACCGAGTATCCAAAACTTTTTCTACCTGATACAACAGAGGGGGTTGGGGAGACAGCAGGAATTCTCTTTCGGTGATGATGGTGGTGATGTCTTGTCTTACTGATAGGACTGCTGGTAGGACTGGCAAAACCTGGAGGGCATAAAATGAACAAAATTAAAAAAAAATAGTCAACAAAGATATAAGGGCAGGATTTTGTAGTAAAAGACATCAAGTACCTTGATTAATTGGATAAGGAGAGGGAGCAGGTGATGGTCCCAAAGATGGTTGGGGTGGGTTAGATGGAGCAAATGCAGGCTTTGATGGCATTGACTTTCCTGGAAACAGAAGCCCAGCAACTTGAATTACCATTTGTGATGGTAATATTCATTAATCAACATAAAAAGTAGAAAAATCACCTCGAATGGATGGCATTAATGCCGGTAAATGTGAGAAAGGACGTAGACGGAAAAATGAGATTGAAACCGATTTATCATATGGATCTTCTCTCACTGCAATAAAATCTGGCAAATAATGACGGGGATTCTTACTTAAAGAAAAAAAATGAACAGGGAAAAGGTGTAATTAGAGGAAGAATCTGAGCAAATATATACAAATGCAAGAATAACCATACCAATATACCAATAAAAAAATTATGCAAATAAAATTTTACAAAATAAACTATATATAATGGTTATATATCCACCTTGAAGGCCATTCTTAAAACCTTGACCTGATTCTTTAAAAAGCCAAACTTCTGGTGTTTGCCTAGGTGTTCAATGATGAGTGCAGTATAGAGAGTGAAAATTGGCTCTATATCAGATGTTAATGAGTTTAACTGATTTTTTAACTGATTTAGGATTAGTAATTCTGTAACCCAGAAAGAATGAGTTGGCTTAGCTCCTCACCCCCCCCCCAAAAAAAAGAAAAACAAAGCCACCCACCATATGACCTTAAATCCCATTTTATTTTCCATAGCTAGCTAAAACATATGCAACTGACTTAACAAAAAGGAAATTTGAGCCCTAAAGGAAGCAAGATCTTTTTCCTATCAAGAATGAACCCTTCTTTCTACTAAAAATCAAAATCAGATAATTATGCCGATAGCTAACCCTGAGGGGAGGGGGGAGGAATTTTTGTTGGGATTCTTTTTTCTTCTATCCAGAACAGATTTTATATCTATAAATTAAATAAGAAAAAAGAACAGGAGAGAAGAACAGAAAAAAGAAAGAGAGAGAAACAATAAGGAAAGAAAGGATTTTTTTTTTAATTGGTTAGGGACCTCTTGATTTGTGGAGTCCTTGTTTGTCAGGGGCTCATAATATCTGAGTGAATGGGTCTTCTGACTTCTTTGATACAATTTATTAATTAACGATCAGAGGAAAAAAAACAAAAAGAAAAGTTAGCAAGTGGGGTCTTCAAGCGTGTTGAAAAATTTTCACGACCTTAAAGCATCTTTTTGGTTAAGGATAAAAGGACCATCTACTAGAGGTCCTAGATTTTCCAAACTAACCATTATTCCAATAAGGTGTATAATTCCTTTCCTTCAAATAACCTTTTAGGCTCATCCAATTACAATGCATACGTTTTAAATTTTTCTAAGAAGGTATTCCAGATTACAATATTCAGTTCTACATCTTACCCAATTCCAGACAATTGATCCTTCTAAAATGTATCAAGGATAACCATCAAATGGAAATCACAAGGCACCACAATGCCACACAAGAACAATGGTACGTTTCAATCATACAGGACCATTTCGACATCCTTTTCAGGTGGCTTACTAAAGTATTGAACTAAGGATCTAAAAACAACGAACATCATATTAGCCATATGAGTATCTTTGTCTTTTTCTTTTTTTAAGGTAAAGTGTAATATATTTTATTTCCAAAATGAAATGTAGTCAAAATCAACTACAAATATCATTTTCACTAAATGCTATCATGTAGAAGTTGTACATAATTTCCTTTTTCAGACTGGTGGATCATGGGAGCTCATTTGACTGTCTCCTGTTTTTTACAACAAATCCCCTCTCTCTCTCTCTCTCTCTCTCTCTCTCTCTTAAATGGGAGGTTTCATTAAGAGAAGGGAATTTTTAGATGATATGTTGGCAAAGCAGGGAACTTTTAGAGAGGACTTGTTTTGGGCAGTAACGTAACTTAAGATTGTTTTTCTGGGGTCAGCACCCTTGTGCTTGGGTGGTTGACAGTTGTATTTTTTGTATTAAATTAACTTCAATGAAAGTCAACCTGTCACCGTTTCCTATCAAAAAACTTGCTACAATGGCTTACTTATTTCTTTTGTTCCAGGCCATAGTGTGGGTGTTTGCACCTTTTATTTTTACTTTTTTATAGCTGCCACCTAACTAGGAGTGTATTTGTATTTTTCGTTTTACTTCCAGAAACTATTATAAAGGGCAATGAGAGGCATAACTGCTTTCACGATTATGAATTTTCTCCCAACTATTCTATTCTTTCTTCTTCTTTTCTTTTTGATGAATTATTCTTTCTTCTTCTTTCTCTCTCTTTACCTCTCTATCTTGCTTCTTTTTTTTATTTTTGGTAAATGTTGACAGGTTCTGTCACCAGAAGTCACTCAAGAGAGAAAAGAAAAACAAACTCCCAACTCAAAAACAAGCAACCAAACCTTCTGAGCCTCAAAATCACCAAACTCAAGAGCCCAAAAAATCACTAAACAATCACAAGCTACAACAACCAAAGACTAGGCAAAACTCAATAGTGCAAAAACTCAACCTCAAAGACAGACGGAACACTTCAAACCCATGAGAAACAAAAGCCTTCCTCAAGTACCAACACCAGCTCCACCCTCAAAACTGCAGCCTCTAAAACACTAACCACCAAAAACTTCTAGAGGTTTTCTTGGTCTTCAAGATCTTCTTGCTTGGTTTAATCCCAAATAGACCTCATTTTAGTCTAACAAAAACCTTTGTGACCAGAATGCCTCAATGTTTTCTCCGTCTTTTAAATCTTCTATTTGCAAAAACACTTCTGGGAATCAAACGAGAAAGAAGGGTTCCCATTAACCCTTTCCATTTCCAGTACTGTGTCTCTCAAAGAATTGGGCATCAACCAAAGCTGCAGTTTTTTCACTACCATCCTCTTCCAAACTAGTTGTGGTTAAGTTATTATCGCCTTCTTCAATTTGCGGCAGAGGCACTTGAAAATTTCCAGCATTCTCCTTTCCAGGCACCACATAGCGTTCTTCGAAATCTTGGAACATTTTTCTTTTTTTTTATAGATAATGAAAATGATAATTTTATTGATTAAAGAACTAAGTATACATCATGCAATTCCCCACTAAGAGGCGTGAGGTGCAGCCTCCTAACTACATCATAAAGCTTACAGTTGAGCCCAAAAGAGCTGATTCCTATGTACTCCTTGTTTAGCTAGGTCTGCCAGCCCATTTGCCGATCTTCTTTCCCATTGAACTGTGACTGAAATATTTGAAGTCAGCCACTTAAATCTTCTCAAAGTCCCCCTGTACGGCCAGGCTGCTGTCTCTGGTTCTTTTAGCCATCCAACAACCAATTTGGAATCACCTTCAATCATTAAATGCTCCACTGCCAACTCTCTTGCATATTCTGCTCCTTGTAACACAGCTTGGAGTTCTGCATTTACCGAGTCTCCCCACCCTATAGGACCAGAAAATAGAGCTACAATCTGACCTTCTTCATTTCTAAAGACTCCCCCTATTCCAGAAGGCCCCGGGTTGCCCAAACTACTGCCATCAAACTTTAGTTTAATGACTCACCTCCCAGCACAAGCAAGCCTAGAGCTTTACTTACCTCCACAGCCTTGTCTACAACCTTAGTCACATCAATAGATTTGTCAATCTGATAAGTATCATCTAAACAAACTTCTTCTTCATCCTCCTCGCTTAGACTTCTCTCCTCATCGGAGGAAATAGAACCATCTTGATTCCTTTCAAATACAGACTCTGTCAACAGAAATAGCACCATCTTGCTTCCTTTTCTTTCTTTAGTATTGCTTTACAAGACAAGTGAATATATTCTATTTCTTCTAGCCTTTATCTTCTACTAGTCTTTTTCCTCGCTGTTTCTGATTTTGCAATGTACTTTCAGTGCTAAGAAATGAAAGAATATTTGTTTCTTAGAAAACACAGGTAAGATTTCATTGGGATGCCAGCTACCAGTTACTCAGCATTAGGAGAGGACTGCCTCGCTACTTTTCTAATGGTCTAGAGAAGGAAAGTAAACTAGTTTTAAGGACCTTTTTTACTAATGTGAAGGATGAGGGAAATTTTCTCCTCCAAAGAGGAATCCCCCAGAAAGTGAGGGCCATTCCATTCTTTTTTTTTTTTATCAATGGGCCATTCCATTTATCAAAAACAGGAGCCACTCAAATAAGCTTCAGCTCCCTTGATCAATTACAAAAACTATAATCAGGGGCAATGTTTCATATGATGGTACAATCTTAGGCTGAGAATATGTTCAGATTTTTCTCTTTGGTGCATGATTGTCTGTTGACTCATCCAGACTTAAAAAGATGCAGATTGTCTTTCAAAATGGATTATGATCTTTTCAGGATTTATTTTCAAAAAATGACTAGTTTTTGAATTTGTACTTTGTTTCTTGTATTTTTTGTTGCTGTTTGGAGTGTTGGTACAACACCTATATGATTTAATATCTTTATTTTCTTTTTTATTGATCATCAAAAAAATCACAGGCTGATAAGCATGAAAACATAGGTAGAGTCTGAGAGGCACCACTTTGTGCTTAAATGCTGTAGGTTAGGTTTGAATCCAGCCCATCCCTCCCAAGACTCCGTTGGCAAGGACCAGCACTGGGTTATGGCCCTTCTAACAAAAACCATAGCAAAGATGGGACAACTGTATGCTAGTAGTGTATTAGAGGCCAAAGATCCCAAGGAAAAAATCAAACCAAAAAAAAAGAAACATGTATGTAATAAAAGGAAAGAGAATTCTTAAGATAAAAGAGAGTTTACAGAAAGAATGTTGAGATAACATCCATAAAATAAAACTAAAGTCTCTCAAAAAGACTACTAAATCCACATGCCTACCCATCATCCTCTATTAGATCCAAGAAAGTTCTTGATAAAACAGAATTCAAATAATAAGAAAGTCCAAAAATAGCAGAAGAAACTCTAGGTGCATCCTCAATCTCTGGATAACCCAACATCCAGCCTTTCACCTCTAGCCTTAACTTCAAAGATACACATGTTCCTCACTCTCCAAATGCAAAAGGAATGGCACTCTAAAAGATCTTCACCCTCCTACAGTCATCAAATGATGGCCACCTTATTACATACATAGACATGCATCCATATATATTATGTATAGTTGCAATCTTCAGAGGATGCATCTTAAAGAAAGTAAGGAATAAACAGCATAAAACTACAACAGTATTGTTCAGTCATTCAGCTACCGCTATAACAAATGTCAAGTCAATAAACAATCAATGGTAATAACTAAACTAGTACAGATACAGAACAGTAATGAAAGACATTTCATCCTCTGCAATACATATTAAAAGACTTACCATGATCTTGTAATATTCTTTTTGTAGATGGTGGTTGACTGGACAGCACAGAAGGAGACAAGTTTATATGAAGTAATGGATACCCTAAAGGAGAAAAGAATGCACATCAGTATCATTTAATAGGAAAAATAAACTTGCATCATCATATTAAATAGACAAAACTAGATATTACCCTACTCTATGAATTAGGTAGCCCCTAAAGGACAAAAAGAATGATATAAATATGATTAAATAGAAATAAATAAATAAACTACTGACACCATGTGTACAGAAGTACTCTCCCTTTTTGCAACCAATCAAAAAAGAATCAAATAGGTGAAACCAGATGCTACTCACCTATTCTACACTGAATTAGGAAGCTTATGTGAATCAAATGTTTTTTTATGGGAACTGGGAGAAGGAAAAAAGGACCACTTGGTGAGTTTGGAGGTAGTATGTAGGAGTAAAAACCAAGGTGAAGTGGGTATTGGAGAATTGAGAACAAAGAATGTGGCACTTTTAGGTAAGTGGCTTTGGAGACTGCCTCTTGAGAATGAAAGGCTGTGGATCAGAGTGGTGGTAAGCATTCATGGGCTGTCCAAAATTGGTTGGGATGCAGACATATCATATCGGGCTACACTAGCCTCCCCATGGAAGGCTATACATAGTATTCTTCCAAAGTTAATATATCAGGTATGATGTTTAATTTGGAGAGAAAATTAATTTTTAGGAAGACTTATGATGGATGGGTGATTCTCCTCTTAAGGTCTTGTTCCCCTCCTTGTACTCTGTTTCCTACTTCACAACGAACCTATCTTGAAATTTGTGTCTCTCTTCACCCTCAATTAGAGGTTTTGACTGGGATTGGGTTTTCAAAGAGGGTTGAGGGATGAAGAAGCTAAGAATGCAATCAACTTGGTGAAAATTCTTGATAAAGCCTGTCTGGACTCTTCAAAACCAGATAGGTGACTCCCCATCCCTTGGGTTTATTTACTTGTGCATCCTTCTCTAAGGCTCTTGAACCTCCACTTATCACCCAACTTTCGTTCTCTGTCAAAGAAGTGTGGGGTAAGCCTATCCCCCCTAAAATTGGTGCATTTTGCTATGAAGTGTATCATGAAATCATGAAAAGATCAACACCTTGGACCTACTACAAAAAATAAGACCAAGGTGGTGTTTATCCCCAAATAGGTGCCTACTTTGTCAGGTTAATGGTGAGACTTGTTATCATTTACTAAATCTCCTATCCATTTGTTACTTGTATTTGGGAAAGTTTCTTCTCTCTCTTTGGTTGCAACTTGCAAGTGGACAGTGCCTTCAAACATGGCAAGATTGTTTAGTGGAGAGACTTTCACATGGCCAAGAAAAAGAGGATCACTTAGTGAAGTGGATCCTAGTGGGCCAAAGTAAGAACCAAGGTGGTTTAGGGCTAGGAAATCTAGTGGAAAGAAATAATGCCTTACCCATCTACTTTTTGTTTGCTTTTAGGATACCTGTTAGGGAAGCCAAGAAGATAGAAAAGTTGATGAGGGATTTTTTGTGGGAGACAGGTGCAGAGAAAAAGGATCATTTGATTAGATGGGAGGTGGTGAGTCGAAGCAAGGAACAAGGGGGCTTAGGGTTAGGGAACCTAGTAAATAAGAAAGAAGCCCTTTGGGGCAAGTGGCTATGGAGGTGGCCTCTGGAAAGAGAGAGATTGTGGCATGAGGTGGTGGCTAGTATCCATGGCTGTTCTGAATCTGGTTGGGATGTTGGGGTATCTCAACGGGCTACACTCACTACACCTTGGAAGGCAATTTTTGGCATACTCCCAAAATTTCTCAAGTTCATAAGGTATGATGTCTGCAATGGTAATCCTGTGCTTTTTTGGGAAGATGTTTGGGTGGGCAACCAACCATTAAAAGACCTCTATCCCTCCCTTTTTTCTATTTCCCTCTATAAAAGGAACCTGATTCGAGGTTTCTTTCTCCCCCCATTCTCCCATTGTCTCTTAATTGGGATTTTGGGTTTCGTAGAGGGTTGAGGGATGAGGAATCGTTTTCTGCCTCTAAACTCTTACTTTTACTTGATTCTGTTTGTTTGGACCTCTTAAACCAAATAGAAGAATTTGGTCTTTGACCTTGAGTGGCTCCTCTTGTTCTTCCTTCTTTAAGTCCCTATGCTCTACTCCTTCCCCTTTGTTGTTCCCAGTTAAAGAAGTCTGGTCAAGGCCAATTTCACCTAAAATTGTTGGTTTTTGTTAGGAAGCATATTATGGTAAAATTAATACTGTGGACAATGTACAAAAACAAAGAGACCTTATTCATGCTTGTCCCCCAATTGGTGCATTTTATGTAAAGTGCAGAATGAGGACTGTTATCACCTACTGATTTCTTGCTCTTTTACAGTAAATATTTGGAATTGGATTTGTATGCTGTTTGGGTACAGGTGGAACCTACCTCCTAAAGTAAATCTGCTTTTTGATCCGTCTTTTTTTGGTTGGCAAACAAAGAGAGGGAAAGTAATGTGGAAATGTATCTTATGGACCATTTGGGAGGAAAGAAATGACAGAATTTTCCAGGAGAAGGAGAGAAGAATTGCTGAAATAAAGGATTGTATACTGACAAGGGCAATCCTTTGGCAAAAAACTACTGATCTCTTTGTGGATTACTCTAGTGATGACCTTCAAAGGAGTTGGGCAGCAGTTGCCCCCTCCGGAAGGAGTTCTAAAGTTGAACTTTGATGGGAGCAGTCAAGGCAATCCAGGACCTTCGGGTATAGGAGGGATCTTGAGGAATAAGAATGGCAACATATTGTCTTTATTCTCAGGTCCAGTGGGTTATGGAGACTCTACAAGGGCTGAGATATTAGTTGTGGTACAAGGACTACAGATTTCAAACCAACTTGGAGTGACTAATTTGATAGTTGAAGGAGACTCTAAGGTGATAGTGGGATGGATGTCGGACCCCTAGAAAATGTTGTTTAGGGATATAGGGACATCACCAAAAAAGTCAAATGGCTTAGGAGAACCATGTCAGTTAGCTTTCAGTGGGTTAGTAGATCAGCAAATGCTTTGGCAGATTCTTTAGCTAAACAAGGGGCTTCAAGGGATTCTCTGTTTTTGGCTAATTTGTAACTACAATCTGAAAAAGAGTCGGGTTTGGAACCACCTTTAAGGGGAGGTAACACCTCATGCCTCCTCTTACGGTGCTTCATGCTTGTACTATCTCTATCTCTATTTAATAAAATACCATTCATTCATTAAAAAAAAAAAATAACGCCTTACTTGGAAAGTGGATGTGGAGATTCCCCTTAGAAGAGGACAGTTTGTGGCATAAGGTCATTTTTTTGGATAAGTAAAGAGTCATATTCCATTAATTCAAGGATCAGTTACATGAGAATCCCCTTAGAGAGGCGCGAGGTGCTGCCTCTCCATATAGAAAATACAAAAAAACACAAAAAATACATTAAAAAAACATGACTGTTACAAAAGACACAAATTACAATTGCGCCCATAACAATGTTTCCCTGTTTGTCCCTTGTTTTGCCAAGACATCAGCAAAAGATTTAGCTGATCTCTCAACCCACTGTACTGTTACAGACATATTCCTTGTCAGCCATTTGAATTTCTTTATCTCATTCTTGTAGTCCCACGTAACATTCTCCAGATTATTTAACCAGTTCACCACTATCTTAGAGTCCCCTTCAACCAAAAGCTGCTCCACACCCATTTCTTTTGCAAGAATTATTCCTTGTATTGCAGCTAACAGCTCTGCCCTAATAGAGTTACAAACACTTAAAGGGCCAGAGTATAGTAAGACAGCCTCTCTAATCTCATTCCTTAGTACACCTCCCAAACCAGAGGGACTCGGGTTGCCCTGGCTACTTCCATCAAAATTCAGCTTCAAAGAACCGTGAGGAGGGGGGACCCAGCTTGTCATTACCTTTATCTTTGAGGAGGAACAACTTGCTACTGATAACCAATCCCTCCAACAGTCAGTAAAGGAGAAATGATCAAACAAATCCAGAGTCTTTAACCAATGTAATGCCCTATACAGAATGCCGCCCTTCAAGGCCTGACTGCTTCTCCCCTTTTCCTAGAAGATCCTGGCATTCCTTTCTTCCCAAACTGTCCATAACAAGGCTGCTCGTACACACCTCCACATTTTCCTTCCTCTTTTTTGGGGCCAACAGAACATAGAAGGGTTAAAGATTGTACTTACTTCTGTTGGCATATCCCATCTACACCCAAACAAAGATAGAAGCCAAACCCAGAGTTCTATAGTGACACTACAAGATAAAAATAAGTGATAACAGTCCTCACCATGAGATCTGCAAAGAGTGCACCAGTTTGGAGAAATACATAGGAAGGGTCTTCTCTTTTGTAGGTTATCCATCGTGCTTACTTTACCACGCCACACTTCCCAACACAAAGCCATAACCTTGGGAGGAACCGGTCCACACCAGACTTCTTTGGAAAGAAAACTTTGTTGAGAGGAGGTTTGGCACAAGAAATTAAAAAAGGAACCACAAGAAAAAGACCTATTAGGGTGAATGGCCCAAATCCTCTTATCAGGTTTCAAAGGATCCAACCAAACCTTATTGAGGAGACCAAGAAGAGTAGACAAACAATCAATTTCATCCTCCCTTAACCCTCTACAGAAACCAAAGTCCCAACACAAAGACAACAAATTTAAAACTGAAGGAAGGAATTTTGAAATCACCTCTTTTTATACAAAGAAATAGAGTTACCAGAACAAGCATCATACCTTATACAACTTAGGAACTGCAGAAGAATTTTGTGAATTGCTTTCCAATGTGTTGCTAGGTTAGCCCTCCTTGAAGCACCAGCATCCCATCCACTCTCTGAAAATCCATGAATACTCTTCACCACTTCATGCCACAACCTATCTCGCTCCATAGGCCACCTCCACAACCACTTCCCTAACAAGACTGAGTTCTTCTTAAGCACATTCCCAAGCCCTAATCCTCCTTCCTCTTTGCTTCTACCCACAACCTCCCAACTAATTAAGTGGTCTTTTTTACCTTCTCCCAGTTCCCAGAGAAAATCTCATTAATTTTCCCAATTTCTTCGCTTCCCTAGATGATATCCTAAAGACAGAGAGGTAGTAAGTAGGTAAGTTCGCATGGGTAGCTCTTATCAAGGTGATCCTCCCACCCAAAGAAATGTAATTTTTCTTCCACACAACTAATCTCTTTTCAAATTTCTCTATAACTGGGTTCCAGAACCTACTCTCCCTAGGGTTTGCCCCTAATGGCAGCCCTAAATAGGACAAAGGCCAATTAGAAATGGAGCACTGAAGATAATTTGCAATAGCCTCAACCTCCTCGAAGTCCAAATTGACTCCAACAACGTAGCTCTTTTCTAAATTGATTTTCAAATTGGACACTCCTTCAAAGGCTTTAATCGATTCTTTCAAGTTTCCCACCTTCTCACTAAAACCGCCACCACAGAAGATCATCAAGTCATCTGCAAATTGCAAATGAGTTAGTAGAATTTGGTTTGTGCCTATTCTCCATCCCTTTATCACATCTTCTCTATCAGCCCTTGTGATAACTCAACTGAACACATCAGCTACCAAGGTAAAGAGAAAAGGTGAAAGTGGACCCCCTTGTCTAATACCCCTACTAGCTAGAAAAAAAATCCCTTACCACCCCATTTACTAAGATGGAGTAGTGACAAGTGTTGAGTTGGGCCTAGTTGTTTTTATTCTTATTTTAAGTTATTTAGTTAGAAAGTTGTTGGGCTTTAGGCCCATTAGTTTATGTTTTTAAGTTGTGACTGTTCAGCTACATTAGTAGTCGCCCTACTAAGGGCATCCTTGTAATATCTCATCCTTTAAGTTAAGTATAAATATAATGAGGGGTTGGCGGCTAGGGTTAATCAAAGAATCCTAGTTAACTTCCTACTCTTTTCTCCTTCTCTTTTCTTCTCTACTGCTGAAATCTTCATCTTCCTCCTCTTTCCCTTCTCTACTGCTGAAATCTTCACCTTTCCCTTCAGTCTAGGACACCAGAAAGGTGTTGTTGGTTCCAGAAATGTTTCGTTTGATCTTCTTGCATATTTCAGATATTTTCTTTACACTTTTTGAGAAGCATGGAGGATCACAGAGTTGAAAATAAGCCCAGGAGTGACATGGGACCAGTGGGAGGTGTTGGAGACCTTTTCGGGACTGGGACCATTACTACAGTTAGGTTGGATGGTGCAAATTACTTAGAATGGTCACAATCTACAAAGATGGTCATTGGTGCTCGTGGGGAATTAGGGTATATCACTGGTGAAGAAGTGAAACCCGAAACTAGCAACTCTCGGTGGGTACAGGAGAATTATATGGTGATGACTTGGTTGTGTAATTTCATGTTGCCCCATATAAGTAAAATTTTTTTATGGGCAAATACAGCTAAGGAAATATGGGATGGGGTTGCAGAAACTTATTCACAGAGGGAGAATGTTGCTAGGGCTTATTAGTTGAGAAATCAGATTATTTCTACAAGGCATGGAGATAGACCTGTTGCAGCCTATTTTTCAGCCCTTAAAACCCTATGGCAAGAGATTGACCATTTAGAGACATTTGCTTGGGAAACCACTAAGGATGCAGCTACCTATCAGAAGCATCTAGAAAAGTATAGGGTGTTTGAATTTCTTGTTGGCCTTAATCCTGAGTATGATATTGCAAGACAGCATCTTCTTTCTAGGGACAGTGTTACCCTCTCCCAGGCATATGCCTTTGTGTCAAGGGAGGAGAGCAAGAGAGATGTGATGATGAAAAATCCTGTTTCTGATCAGTCTGCCATGGTGAGTACTGTGAAACCTAAACAAATTGAAGATCGGGGTGGCAGTGAAATCAAGAAGGAAGATAAAAGAAATTTGATCTGTGACTACTGTAAGAAGCCTAAACACACAAGAGATACTTGCTAGAAGCTTCACCCACATCTTGTGCCGACTAGACTGAAAAATAAGAAGGGAAATGCACACATGGCAGCTACTGGTGAAATTCTGGCCCCTCCTACAACAGCTGCTCTGGAGTCTGTTGCAAGTGCTGCAGTAAGGTCGAACTTGAGAGGTATGGTCAACTTCTGAACTAGCAGGATACAGCCAGTTCCAGTTCAGTAGCAAGCGGACAGCAAGGTACAAGTGGTACTGGTGGAGTCCACTCTACTTCCTTTGTTCACACAGGTAGTTCAATGTCACTGCAAATTATGTTTCTACTTCAGGTAAGGAGGGACCTCCTTGGATTATAGATTATGGAGCCTCAGAGCACATGACCCATAGCTCTACTATTTTTTCTTCTTACCAGCTCTGTTCTGGCAGAGATAGGGTATCCACAACTGATGGATCCCATGTTCCCATTGCTGGGAAGGGATCTGTCAAGATTAGTGATTCTATTTCTCTACCCTCTGTCCTTCATGTTCCCAGATTGAGCACTAATTTGTTATCTGTTAGTAGTTTGATTAAGAACCTGAACTGCTGAGTAATTTTTTCTCCTGGTCATTGTATTTTGCAGGATCTGGATTCAAAGAGGACGATTGGGAGTGGTCGTGAAGTGAATGGGATTTACCTCCTGGACATGTTTCCTTCTCATCAGAGTCATCATGTCAGTAGGGATAGTGAATCAGGGTCTATGGGTCAAATTATGCTTTGGCATAATCGTTTGGACCATTTACCTTTTTCTTCTTTGAGTCTTTTGTTTCCAAAACTCTTTGAGTCTGTTAGTTTGTCAAGTCTAGAGTGTGAAAGTTGTCAACTTGGAAAGCATTATAGACATTCATTTAAACCTAGTAATAAAAGGTGTTCTTCTTCTTTTGATGTTATTCATTCTGATGTGTGGGGACCTTGCCATGTTCCTTCTATGGGAGGCTATCGATATTTTCACTTATTTATGGATGATTTCTCACAATACTCTTGGATTTACCTGATGAAGTACCATCCTTGGTGAGGCAATTCCATCAAATGGTGCTAACACAGTTTGGAACAAGAATAAAGGTGTTCAGATCAGACAATGCCAGAGAATATTTTGAAAAATACCTTGCCTCATATCTGTTAGAATATGGTGTTGTCTATCAGAGCAGTTGCCCCTACAGTCCACAGCAGAATGGTGTTGCAGAAAGGAAGAACAGACACATTGTTGAGATTGCGAGAAGCATGATGATCACATCTACAGTTCCAGTTCGGTTTTGGGGTGATGCAGTTCTCACAGCAGTATATCTGATTACAAGATGCCCTCTCGTATACTTGGATTCAGCACCCCACTCAGTCTCCTTTTTCCCAAGGGGGAGATGTTTCATATTCCTCTCAAGGTGTTTGGGTGTGTCTGCTTTGCACACATCCTTGGTCCTCACCACTCGAAGCTAAAGAAGTGTGTATTCCTTGGTTATGCAGAAAATCATAAAGGGTATTGCTGCTATGATCTAGTCTCTGGGAGCTGGTATGTTACCATGGATGTTACCTTTTTTGAATCCACATACTTCTTCTCAAAGAATCCTTCTCAGGGGGAGTGTTTTGGGGAAGTAAGTCAGCAGTCTATTCCTCTCCCAGTTCCAGTCCCTATGTCTATTCCTATGCTTGACCCTCTTGTGTCACCTACCTTACCACCTCCTTTACGTCCTACTTCTCAGCATTACTTACGACAGAGACTTCACAAGGAGGTTGATTCCACTACAGCAGAACTCACATCATTCCTGTCGGTTCCTTGGAGACTCCAGATTCAAGTATTCCTCTTGGTCCCACTACTATTGCAGTTCCCATTGATTCTACTAACCCTGTTACAGATAACCTTGATCTTCCTATTGCTCTCAGAAAAGGGAAGAGAAAGTGTATTGCTCATTGTATTTCACAATACTTATCCTACAGTGGACTTTCTCCTTCCTACCGTGTTTTTCTTTCCTCTCTCGACTCATTGTATATACCCAAGGGTGTTAGTGAGGCGCTCTCCAAACCTGAGTGGAAGACAGTTATGCAGGAAGAGATGGCAGCTTTGATTAAGAATCAAACATGGGACATTGTGGATCTACCAGAAGGCAAGGAGACAATTGGATGCAGATGGGTTTACACAGTAAAATATAAGGCAGATGGAAGTATAGAAAGGTACAAAGCAAGACTTGTTGCAAAAGGGTACACACAGACCTATGGCATTGATTACTTAGAGACCTTTGCACCAGTTGCAAAGATGACCTCTATTCGGATACTTCTTTCTCTTGTTGCCTCATACTCTTGGCCCTTGTTTCAACTTGATGTGAATAATGCTTTCCTAAATGGGGATCTGCAAGAGGAAATGTATATGGATCTTCCTACTGGCTTTTACAGTGATGCTAAAAAGGGAAAGGTATGTAGGCTTAAGAAGCCACTTTATGGCTTGAAACAATCTCCCAGAGCATGGTTTGACAGATTCAGAAAGGCCTTAATTGCTTTTGGCTACACTCAGACTCAATCCGATCATACCTTGTTTGTGAAGCGAAGGGGATCTTTGGTGTCAGTCCTAATTGTTTATGTGGATGATATTGTTGTCACAGGGAATGACCTAAGTGAGATTGATTGTCTGAAAAGGAATCTACATAAAGAATTTGAAATTAAGGATCTTGGAGATCAAAACATGGAATTTTTATCTCTCAAAGGAAGTATGTCTTGGATCTTCTTCAAGAGACAAGGAAGCTTGGAACGAAGGCAATCAGTACCCATATTGATCAAAACCATAGAATCAATGCATCAGAAGGTGAGCCAATAAAGGACATTGGGAGATATCAGAGACTTGTGGGTCGGCTGCTATACTTGTGTATGACAAGACCAGACATTTCCTATGCAGTAAGTGTGGTAAGTCAATACATGCATGCTCCACGAGTCCAGCATTGGGAGGTAGTTGACAGCATTCTTGCTTATCTGAAGGGACACCCAGGCAGAGGCATATTGTTTACTGATCATGGACAGTTGAAACTAGAGGCTTATACAGATGCAGATTAGGCAGGATACCTTGATAACAAGAGATCAACTTCAAGAGTGTGCACCCTTGTTGGGGGTAACCTTGTCTCGTGGAAGAGTAAGAAATAAACAGTGGTGGCAAGATAAAGTGTTGAAACTGAATACAGGACCATGGCACATGGAGTTTCAGAACTTCTCTAGATCCGTTCCCTATTAGAAGAAATTAGTGTACAAGCAGAAGAACCTATGATGTTGTACTGTGATAACCATGCAGCAATTAACATTGCCCATAACCCAGTCCAGCATGACCGAACTAAGCACACTGAAGTGGATAGACATTTTATCAGGGAAAGAGTGACTTTTCGAGAAGTTTGTCTTCCATACATTTCTTCTGATCTGCAACTCGATGATGTTCTCACAAAAGGTGTTGCAAAGAACAAGCTGGAGCATGATCTATGCAAGTTGGGAATGTGTGACATTTACTCCCAACTTGAGGGGGAGTGTTGAGTTGGGCCTAGTTGTTTTTATTTTTATTTTAAGTTATTTAGTTAGGAAGTTGTTGGGCTTTAGGCCCATTAGTTTATGTTTTTAAGTTGTGACTGTTCAGCTACATTAGTAGCCACCCTACTAAGGGCATCCTTGTAATATCTCATCCTTTAAGTTAAGTATAAATATAATGAGGGGTTGGCGGCTAGGGTTAATCTAAGAATCCCGGTTGACTTCCTACTCTTTTCTCCTTCTCTTTTCTTCTCTACTGCTGAAATCTTCATCTTCCTCCTCTTTCCCTTCACAAGAAATTCGACTAAATCTGCAATCAGTGATTTCTACTACAAGAACTGACACAACCAGACATCCAACCACACCATCTTTCCCCGAACCCACACTTCCTCAAAACCTCTACTAGGAACTACCAGTCCACCAAGTCATAGGCTTTCTCAAGATCGAGTTTACATATAAAGCCTCTTTGCTTAGACCGCTTCATCTCCTCCACACATTCGTTGGAAACTAGGATCTGATCAATTATCTGTCGTCCTTGGATGAATGCCCCTGACTAATAATGGAGGGAAGGATTTCTTTAATCCTCAAACACCTTTGCCAAGATTTTATAGATACTAGTCACCAAACTAATTGGCCGGAAGTCTTTAAGATGGATGGCATCAGATTTCTTTAGAATTAGAGCCGTACCATTAATGCCTCGGCTAACTATATGCTTATCTGCAAACTCATTAAAAACCTCACAAAGATCATTTTTTATCACATCCCAACAATCTTGGTAAAAAGCTATTTTAAAACCATCTGGGCCTAGAGCTTTGGATCTATCCATTAAGAACACTGCCTTCCTAATCTCTTCTTCCTCAAAGATTCTTTCCAGCCACCTAGCTTGATCTTCATCCAAACTTGGCCAATCTATCCCTTCCAATTCCAACCTCTCACCCAAGGGTCTTCTATAAATCGATTTAAAGTGATCCACAAACTTCCTAGCAATATCTTCCTGATTAGTGAAAACCCCCCTACCTCTAGCTTAGACACAAAGTTCTTCCTCCTCCTCCCATTTGCCACATCATGAAAAAACTTTGTATTTCCATCACCTTCCTTGATCCCCTTGTGCCTGGATTTCTGCCTCCAACTTATTTCTTCTCTCAAATAAGACCTCCTCTAAATCCTTCTTTAATTGTTTCCTCATGTCTCTGTCACCCTCCTCCAATCTAGCTTGAGCTTCTCTTTCATCCAGCTCTTTTATCCTAGAGATTAGATTCACTTTTTGCTCCTCAATTCTTCCAAAGTGCTCCCTATTCCATTCTTTTATTTTGGATCTCAGCCTCTGCAGTTTCTTATGAAATCTTACCCCTTTCCATTTTATCCCCCTCAATTCCTCATTCCACCATAATTTAACTTTGTTCACAAAGTCCGGGTGGGTTAGCCACATGTTCTCAAACCTAAACGGCCTAGGTTCAGTTGTAAAATCTTCCCCACCTATTCTTATAGGATAGTGATCCGAGGTTACCCTAGGCAAAGCTTTAGACACCAAGTTTCCCCAATAGTTTTCCCAATCAACAATAAAAATAAACCTGTCCAACTTCGAGCACAAGGGAGTTTCCTGTAGGTTAGACCAAGTAAATCTAGCTTGTAACAACGGAATCTCCTTTAACTCACAATCAGCAATAAAGCTATTAAACTTTCTCATGCTAGTTGTGATGGTTTGTTGGGAGTTATTAGTTTCTTCAGAAAAACGTATTACATTGAAGTCTCGTCCCAAACACCATGGACCTTCCCATAGACCCCGAATTGCATACTACTCCTCCCACATGTCATTCCTTTCTCTATAGTTATTGGGACCATAGATATTGGTTAACACCCAAGTGAAGTCATCCTCTACATTCTTGAATTTGATGGAAACTGAGAACCTCCCTATTAACTCCTCCACTGCTTCTACTACATCCTCCTTCCATAATGTGACAATCCCTCCCGAGGCTGAGGTCCACCTTACTCTTCTTGACCTCCACACACTCCTCACCCATCTTCTGTCCAACTCCAACAACTTTGTTTCTTGTAACATAACAATGTCAAGTCTTTCCTTTCTAAGTAAATCCTTTATCACCCTCCTTTTCCTTGCACTCCCTAATCCCCTAACATTCCAACTAACTATTCTCATAGTCACAAATCATGCAAACACCCTCAGTCATAAACCACCACTCCTTACTTCATACCCTTTCTCCTATCACCTCTACCACTAAACTCTATATTCCCTTCGATGTCACCAATTAATCTTTCCACTTCAGAACGTTTCTTCTTTTCCTTATTCCTTTTTGACTCACTCTTTTTATTATAAGTTTTCACCTGTCCTTTCCTTTCAGCCCTCTCTTCGGCCTGACCTCCCTCACCAATAGCTTGCAAAACTGAAGTCTGAAGTCCTCCTTTATCATAATCAACCCCTTCCTTTCCCCTATCCATCACCATTTCACTGAGCCCGTCCACATATCCTTCCTTTTGTTTGAGATTCTCAAACTCTGTACAAATCAGTCCCCAAATTTTATCTACCTCCCCACTCTTCCCTTCAAGGCACCCTTCCCCAACTCTTCCACCTTCCACCTCCAATCGTACCCTTGTTGTACCTTCTGGGTGGGATGCTGGTACCTCTATTTCAGGCATACTACATTGTTTAGTAACCAAAAACAAATTCACATCCATACCTGGTTGGAAATGGATAGCACAAGGAACGCTAGGACTAAACTGTTTGCCAAATCCGACTGAAGCTGGCGTCGTTCCCTTACAGGGAGACTTCTGTGGAGTAGACATGGTGGAGCAAGCACCACTGTCTAGCCTACCCTCTTGAAAACCCAACCCCAATACTCCCCTTCCTAGTTCACCCTTATCCATGCTCACAAGAGAGAACTGTTCTCTTACATTTAAGTCCTGTACGCCCTGAGACTTTTTGTTGGCTCCCTCGTTATGGGATAGTGGAACCTGTCCAGCAAACACGGGCACCTCCTACCCTTTGTTCTTCCTTGGGAAAATCTGCAATAGCCCCTTCTTCTTCTAAGTACAACGCCTCCGTATTCAAGCTCCCTGTTTCAATCAGATTTTGTTTAGCTTGCAAATCGAGGCTACCCAAACTCGAGGCTCCATCTGACTCAGTCATCATTGCTGCTGCTTTCATCTCCAAGCCAAACTGCAGAATCTAGCTTTTCTAAAACAATGCGGTTGACGCATCTAGGATTCCGCCTCTCAGGCGACAACCGAATCAAATTCTTAGTTGGGATCCACTGAAAAGAGCTACTAGAATGCACACTCTGCCCTGCTTCTGAACTTGAGCTAAGGAACTAGAGGAGGAAGAAGATAGACGATTAGAATTGTCTATCAACAGATCCTCCCCCCAACTCCAGTCATGTGTTGTTTTAAGTGGGCATGTGACTGGACCCCCCCAACTCCAGTCATGTGCTATTTTAAGTGAGCACATGACTTAACCTTATCCTTAATAGCTATGGGCTTAAAACTGGGCCCAAGAGGATTAAGATTTCCTCTCTCCCTTGGCCCAAGAGAAATAACAGGGTCCATGGGTTCAGTGCTCTTAACCGACCCCACAATACTACTTAGCCCACCAACTCGACCCACCTCAGCTCCCGGTTCAACCATCCTGTTTCTTACTTCAACTTGCTTTTTAACACTTGTCACCTCTTTACTCTCCTCTTCAACATTAAAGTTTGCCTTGGCAGTGTTCCCAACCACCTACGCAAAGGTTTTGCTATGCATCAGAGAGGTTTCTCGTGTTTTAAGCCTCTGACTTTCCATATGCCCCAAGTCTTTTTGGCTCCCCAGAAGCTGTTGGCCCATTTTAGTATAACTTCCAGTCTTTTTTGAACCCTCCGATCTGCTTCTTCCACGTACAGCTTCTTCCTCAAACTCCTCACCTCCCTCCATTCTAGCTTCCTTCCAAAAGCCTGCTTCAATGGAGGAAGCCAGCCAGATTGAAACGAAAACACCCTCCACTCTTATTTCTACCTTTCTTGGTATATCTTCAGGCCTCACTCCGCTCAGGAGAATAGCCACAGAATGGAGGTCTCCCCAGTAAGCACCATCCAGTCTCCTTCCACACATCAGTGCAATGACATCTGCTACTTCTTGCTTCCAAAGATGGAAAGGCAATCCGATTATCCATACTAGAACCCCATCTTCAATAGAGAAGTTTTTGGCATTAGAAAGAGGATTCCATCTGAAGATTGTAATAGTTCCTAGATCAGTCTGAAAATTAACTGCTAAGAAGTCTACTCTGTTGTCCCCAAAATCAACTAGAGCTTTACATTTATCAAAGGGAGTTACAATAAACTCACTCTTCAGCTTCAGATTCAAGATCTAGTAATCTGCAACTCTCCTCCAGTCAACAGATTGCAACCCTACCTCTATTATGAACTTACTAATCCATTTTTCCTTCTTTGAATGTTCCATCACCCTGCACTGTCCATTGGCTTTTGCTACAATCACTGGCTCTTGCTCCATGTTTCCAGACATGAGAATGTGGGTTCAAGTCTAAGAGCGGCCATTGTTCATCTAATGAATAAAATATTTTTCATAGTAGAACTGTTTATCTATCTGTTTCACTTATCCCCCTTCCCTCATGTTTCACTTTTTTTCTTCATTTTCCATTTTTATTAGCTACTGTATAAAGGGAAAGACCCAGAATTTGTGGTTTCTGTAGTTTTTATTCTATTTACAGCATTAACTATAGTACTTATTAATCAATTACAGCGAAAAAAAAAATGAGTGACAACCAGCCAGCATTTGAACCATATTCCTGAGACCCGTTTCCTTTTACAGGTCAATCAACACCATTTAGCGTTTAATTTGGATAGAGAGACTAAATAAATAAATCTATGCATTTATACAAATCATTAAAATGCACTTGTCAAAACAGACTATGAAAAATGAAAAGCCAACCCAATTTTAAGCTCTGCTAATTTTTTTATAAGTAATATTAAACTCTAGTCATTAATCCAGATAGAAGGCACATCAACTTATTTTCATTCGAACAATGGAATTAGGAGAAACACAAACAGAAAAGCACAGAATAATGCATCCTGAATACGTTCCTTTCATCATCATCATCATCCAAGCCTTGCCCCAAGTCCCAACTATACGTGGTCGGCTACATGAATTCTCTTTCACCACTTCGTCCTGTTTAGTGTCATGTCCGTTGTTAAACTATGGACGCAATACATTTCCTTTATTTCCACAAATAAACAATAAACACTCATTTTCTTTTCTTCTTGTTAACTGGATTCAATTCCCTATCCATTGCACGTCCTCCATTGAGCTACGCCTAGTAGAAAAGCTTCAATTAAAAGTAATGCTGATGTTCAGAAGGTCGACTAAAGCGTACTAGGGAATTTGGACTGGTTACTGTCATTACTTTAACCACAGAAATCGTTGTTCGGGAGTCGGGACACAATTCACCTTACATTGCGTTTTGAGTAAAAGCACTGACTAGCTGTCTAGCTCCATGCTCCATCTTTCTAAATGTGCTTCCCCTCACCAGAAAAAACTTCTTCATGGAAAGAAAGAGCACATGATAAATGGATAGTAACTACTTTACAAGAACTACACAGAACTACTTCCCTAAGTACCAATTGCTCTACTGTGGCGAACCCATAGACGCAACTAGCAACGACAGACTACATTCAAGTCTCAACAGCAACAGATAACCACCAAAATTAGCAAATACAAAGAACGGAAACAACCGTACCGCAACAGGGGAAAACCAAATTCAACAGCGGAAGAAGAAGCACCATCAAAGTCAGCATCTTCACTTGCCAAAATCAAATTCACAAAAAACATTCTCAGAAGAACTCCAAGAGCTGAAACGCCACAAACGAGAAACCACGACGAGCATCCAAGGGGTTCCCGAGAAGTCCATGGCATTGGCCGAATTCTCCATCCCGCTCCGCTCCTGAACTGAACGGTTGCATGACGCCAACACCGGCGAAGGCAACAAAAAGCATGTGGTCATAAAACCCTAGCTCGGAGAGGACAATGCAGATCCATGGTCTGAAGCATAGACTCGGGAGAGACAAAAAGGCGCAGATCCAGTGAAACTGTGTGAGGAGGAAGAGTGAGAAAAAAGAGAAGGGAGAGAAGTGGATCTCGTGAACGATAATAAGACCAAGTAGCAGATCTTGAGAAAAGGAGAAGAACCCAAAAAGAAGAAGAATTAGTTTTTCTTAGAAAACAATATTTAAGTACAACCAGCAAATCGAGAGAGAGAGAGACGGGTGAAGCAGAAGAGAGGGAGGGGAGATAGAGTGAGGTGGCCTGCTTTATTGCTGTTGTTTCTTGCTGCTCGTGCTGGTTTGAGTGAGTTTCGCAATAAGCCCTTTAATTTGAGGAAATTTCAAAGCAGACCTCGTTTTTTTTCCCTTTTTTAATATTTTTTTATTGGGATAAAGTAGTGGAAGAGCATGGAAATGGGGGGTTGTGGGGTCTGGGGGAGTGGTGAGCTTATGGATATGGGGGCACCATAATAAAAGAGTGTGGGGCCCTGTTGTACAGGTGGGACCCACCGTATCATTAATCCCCACTAAGAAGAGAAAACAACCTTTTTCTTATCTGTGGAGACCGCACATGGGCGCATAACCGCTATGAATAGTGGCTTCGGACCAGAAAATGTTTTTTAACCTTTTTAGTTTTTTTCCCGGACGGTGTTCAGATTTGTTTTCTGCTCGGCATTGAAAGAGTGTAACAGTGTAAGTAGACCTGTTCATGGCCCGGCCGGGCCGGGCTTTCACTTTTCATTAACAGATTTTTTTAAGGCCCGAACCCGAGCCTGGCCCAACCATCAGGCCTACAACTTGGATCTGAGCCCGAGCCCAAAGTCTAAAGCTCAACTTGTTGGTTGTTGTTGCTGCTATCGCTGAATAGAGAGAGAAATTATAAAACAAAAAATGTATATATTAAATTATTAATATATATTATAATAAATATTATATATTTTATATTATATAAATTAGTCGGGTCAGGAATTTTTGACAAATCTGGAGTCCAGCCCGAAACACAATCGGGCTTGGTGTTTTGGGCCCAAGGTCAGGCCCGTGGGTTTAACTACATGCCCAAGCCCGACTATGGTCTGGGCTGGGCCATCGAGCTACCCGGCCCTTGAACAGATCTAAGTGTAAGACAAATGAGATGGGATCTGCTCCTCACACAGGGCGCCTCACAAATGCCGCTCATAGGCACATCTCACCATGCATTGGGAATATCTCCCGTAAATAATAACACATAAGTATGGGAGATGTTCCCAATGTACGGTGGGATATGCCTATGAGGTCGGTGTGAGGCACCGAGGAGTAGATCCGGTCTTAAGACAAATTGTTAGTTGTTCGGGAAGAGTCTGGATCACCTGCCAACGAAACACGTTCCAACCCTCTACCAATGTGATCTTACACTGCACATCTCATACATGGCTGGTCCCACTAAAGGGCGAAGCCAAAGAACACTCCCCACTCCTCACATACATCACAGCCGTGCATGGGGAATATCTCCCCATCAATGAAAAAATACATGTACGAGAGAGATTTTTAATGCATGGCTGAAATGTTTTGTGAGAGATGGATTTACTCACATAATGCACCTCACACCAAGTTCAGAGCACTTTCACCCGTGCATAGGGATGAAGTCAAGCAGATTAGGATGGGTTTATGGTCAACCCGGACCCAACCCCAAAATTTGGGCTTAAGGCCCAAGCCTGAGGTAAAGCCAGATTTTTCGCAACCTAAGCCTGGCCCACATTGTAATTTTATGCATTCAGGTTGGGCTCAGCCAGGCTCGGGTTGGTCAATGAACCCACTCTAAAATTATACATAAATATATATTTATGCAAATATGTATATTATATATGTATGCAAAATATGTATGTAAAATAGGTAAAATATATGTATGGAAAAAAAAATATATATATATATATACATAAATACATAGATAAATATATGTATGCAATATATATATACACACACACAAACATGTATGTATGTATATATATATATATATATATATATATATATATATATATATATATATATATATATATATATATATATACATACAAAATAAACAAATATATACATATGTCTATGGTTGGTCGGGCTCGAGCCGGGTTCGAACTATCTAAGGGATAGGCCTGGCCCAAAAAATAAAAAAAACCCAATTTCTTAGGCCTGTTCCCAGCCTGAGGACCGAAAATCTAAGTCCAACCCATGTTAAATTTTCTTGTTGGGCCCGCCCAAGTTGCACCTAGAAACATCTCCTCTACTTGTATGTTGTTATTCATGGGCAAATATTCCAAATGCACGATTGCGATTAAGGGTGCTCATAAAAAAACCAAAAAACTAAAAAATCAAACCTAAATGAAAAAACAGAATAAAAAAATATGGTTAATTGTGCCATCATTTGATATTTTTGAAAAATTAAAATATCAATTCAGTTTTTGGATAACCTAGAAAAAAGTCGACTGTTATATATAATAAATATATTATATATTTATAGTATCCATAATATAATATACATATTTATAATATATTATATACAATTTATTATTTATAATATTATATTTATATATTATGTATAATATATGTTATAAAAATAAAAATAAAAAAACAAAAAGTTGAAGAATCAAACCAATCAAAATCTGAAATCGATCAATCAATTTAACTAGTGGTACTGATTTGGTTTGAGTTCGGGGAATTGCAAAAACCGATAGTACTAGTTCGATTTCAAAAAATAGCACCCCAGTTCGGTTAACCAAACTATGAGCACCCGAGCACCCCTATCTATGATGTGCTATGAAGTTGGTGTGATGCACGCTCTATGAGAAGCAGGAGGAATGGTAGAGGGTAGCCCGTAGCCATGAACCCCATGCCTTAAAATCCCCACAATCTCCATTTATACCTAGGGATGACAATGTCTACCCTACCTGATGGGATAGGTTTTTTTGCATAAAGTATGGATTTTGGGGTAGGGGATTTTGGGATTCTACAACCCATATGAGTACGATATAGTATTATGCTAAACTGACCCTCCCAAACCTGCATATTGTTGGAAATCATATGAAATATATATGTTAGATATTGAATTTAATAATATTTTAAATTTTGTGTGAAGGATAATTGATAGTTTATGTACTTTTTAAAATAATTGGAAATTTTGTTATTTATCATGTTATTTTACTTATTTATTACTTATATTTGATAGACAATAATAAGAAATTAGATACGGGTTCTAAACTCAACCCACTACACCCTTGAAAGCAAGGAGGGTAAGGCCAAGAGAGGGTTTTGTATTTTCACATATGAGGAGGGGTTGGATTCTCAAAATCTAATCTGTTATAAATTTTGAAACATGTACGAATTGGGAGGTTTAGGGAAGTGGGTAGAATCTAAAGTTTACAAAACCCTTCCCAAAATGGTGAACCCACCACCCTATTGCCATATTTATGCCCATTTATATTTAATATTTTAACCTGATTCATGTTTAACTTTTGGCCCCTTCAAAAAATCTTGAATCCGCCCCTGATCAAGGATGATGTGGCAAATATAAAGCTATGGACATTAATTGTTGGATAGTTTTTCTATGCTTTTTTTTTCCTACACGACCATTGCTGATGAGTAGTAGTCTAGGTGATCGGTTGGCATCCCTTCGGTTTTGTATGTGAATGGACCCCACGTGCATCATACATACATACACTATGTGGGGCCATTCACTTCCAAAAAAAATTCCTGTAGGTCAGGTAGGACAATCGAACCGTGAAAATAGAGAACGGTGACCATTTCGGGTCATGGTTAAGTGACGGATTTTATGAACTGAGCGGGCCATTTGCTCGGTTAATTGAAAAAACCTTGACGGCTTGACCTGTAAAGCATTCCGACTTTTAGTCTAGTTCGAATCTAACAACATTGATATCAGTTCATGCCAACTTTATACACATTTTGCAATTAGGGCAAATTACGTCGGGTTAAGGTCAATTCTAACCCGACCCGGTTTGGGTTGGCCTTCATTCTTCGTTTCTTTTTGTTAAAAAGTTTCTTGAAAATAATAAAGCTTCACCCCTAACGTTGCATTCCTAAGGTTGTTTTTGGTTTGAAGGTAAAAGTAAAGAAAAGGAAAGGCTACCTTTTCCTTCAAACCAAACACAGCCTAGTCCTCCAAGTGGTTTATTCAGACATGCTTAAGAGACAAGCCAATTTTACTTATCACGCTTTTGGTTTAATTGTTTAAGACAAGTTAAACAAAAACGCTAAAAAATTGCTTCTTAACTAATTCCAAAAGGGTAACTTTGGCTTCATTTAGATGAACTTTTACTTTTGAACTTTCGGCTGTTGGAAATCATAACAATAAAGTCAAAACACTTTTAAGCCCCAATTAACCTTGTGCTTTTAGGGTCTAAAACCACAAATCCGTAACCTTAAATTTTGCCATTGTTGGAATTCAAACTTACAGTTTCAATTCCTGTCTCATATTGGTCTATTAATTCAGTTTTTCCAGCAGCATAGGTTTTCGCTTTTGTCATATAGGTTATTTAAGGGCAAATTTCTTAAAGTACCTCTAAGGTTTAGGAAATTGACTAACTCTATCCTTACTATTTACATATTGTCTTAAATTACTCCTAAATTTTTTAACAATTGTTATTCTCATTAAATATTGACGGAAAGAAGCAAAATATCAAATATACCCTCTATTACTTCTCAAATTTTCAAAATAAAACAACCATATCTTTTCAAAATAAGACAGCTTACCTGTTACAAACCCCAACAACCATGGCATAAGAACAGGTCCCTCTACTTCTCTTGTCTTGTTCTAGAAGTCCAAAACCAACTTTGGACTCCAAGCTTCTTCTCCAGCACCTGACAATCGACTCCAATGGTTAGACGAGTGCCAAATAGATGTTGTTTCCAACTTATCCAAAGTAGTCCAAGCTACCCCAAATTCAATTCTCAACAAGACATTGACATATAATCTTTAGACCTCGAAAAGAAAAAGATTGAAAAGCACACTCTCCCTCTCAAATCTTATTTTTTTTTGTTTAAATTAATGAAGAACCTACAAGCTACAAGCTACATAGAAGAGATGTAGGGCCCATTTGGCGTGTCTTTTTGGAAAGATCTTTTGATAGATCTGACAGTCAAAAGATGCATTGAGCTTTTGCATGAAAATCTAAGCAGCTCGAACCACGTTTGACAGACGCACATCTTTCCGTGCGAGAATAAAATGTAAAAGACACGAAAAGTTTCATTTGGATCTTCCCAAAATCAGCCCAAAATGGGCTTTTCGCGTCTTTTCGGCGCTCTGGCTTTTGGTAGCTAGATCTTCCGCGAGCCAAACGAAAATAGACTGAAAATCAGTCTGCTCGACTTGTAAACAACCGAAAGACCATGCGGAAAGATGCACCAAACGGGCCCATATATTTTTTGACCAACTTACATCTCTCAATTCTTTGGACATTTCCCACAATTCCCTAACCGGAAGCCTCCCCCAAAACCACCTTTTAACAATCTCACTAGTTTTCTACTTAAACTACCTTCCAATCTAGTGGAGATGATTATAAAAACCATCTCGTCATTTGGGCCTTTATTGCAATTTTTGTTTCAAGAGCCACTTCAGTTACAGTGATTGAGCTAAGTGGTGGTAACATGTTCAACGGAGTGCTTAAGGGTTGGTTTTTCCAACTCTGGTGTTTACAATAGGTCGTTTTGGCTATGCTTGTCTTTGTAGAAACCTAATTCGATTTGTTGTCAAGCATACGATGGCAAACCAAGGTTTGGTAATTTTGGCCTTAGAGTTAATATTTGGTTTTGCTTCTTCTTATTGTCAGATGGTGTAATAGCTGGAATCGATTGTCCGGTGCCGGCGAAGAAGCTTGGTGTCAAGTTTGGTTATGGATTTCTGGAATGAGACAAAAGATACAAAGAACAGAGTTAAGAGAGAGATTTGGTCTTTTGAAGGCAAATGTGACTGCTTCTATCAAGTTCTCTCACAATTGTCCGAACATGTTAGGGTTTGTTGGAACCCAAATATCACTACAAAAGATGATAAAGGGTATTTTAAGAATTTTTGAAAAATACATCAGTCATGTGATGTCACATGTGACAGAGTGTAATGGAAAGTCAACGGCATGGGAGGTTTTAAACAATTGTCAAAAAACTTAAGGGTAGTTTAAGACAATTTCCTAAACCTTAGGGGTACTTTAGCCCTTTATTTAATTAACACACACACACACACACCAACTCCTATATATTGATAAGGATTTATCAAACATTATACTTTATTGCCTTGATCCCCCACTGATAAAATGATACTAATCGAATGGCTAAAATCGTCTTGACACATCTATAAAGACCTTACTATTTGGAACATTTTTTTTTGGGAGGGGCATCTACACAGAGACCAGATCTGCTCCTCACACCTCGCTACTTACACCGACCTCATAGGCACATCGTACCGTGCATTGGGAACACCTCCCATGAATAATAACTCATAAGTATAGGAGATGTTCCCCGATACATAGTGGAATGTGCCTGTGAGGTCGGTGTGAGGTAAGCTCTGTGAGGAGTAGATCCGGTCACATCTACAAAAAGAAGTTTGCTCAACTATTTAGTCTTCAATTAACTATAGAAAAAGTTTTTCTTTATTTTTTATTCTTTATTCTTTCTTTCTTCTACAAGAGAGAGAAAGAGAGAGAGAGAGAGAGATGTTTGATCTGTTTTGCACTGTGTGCTTGGTGTGAGTAGTCAGAGAAAAAGGTCTCATGAACCCATTTGACCCTCTCCTAAGACTTGAGAGACTTAAGTATTAGACCATGAAAACTTCTACACACATTCTACGTTCATGGGCACCAGATCTCTCTCTCTCTCTCTCTCTCTAAAGTGGGCTAATTGGGACAGGGCTCCCATTAGTCCACATGCAAAAAGAATGCATATGTACAACTAAGTAAATGTGACATTTAATTATTGGATTGGTGTTAGATAGTATTGAAGCCAAGATAATATGTGGGTATACGTATACAATTGATGCCAACCCGATGTGCTCAACATGGCCTCCATGAGAGCTCAGATTTACCCACAAAGATGAACTCTGATTTTTTTTGCTAAGATGAACTGGGATTCTCAGTCCTCACAAAACAGTGCTCACATGAAACTCACAGTGACTTGCAACTGTGTATTGGAAATATCTCAATATTGGATGTTTTTATTCCTTTGGAGATATTCCCAATGCACAACTGTAAGTGGTTGTGAATATAGTGTGAGCACCATATTGTGATGACTGAATCCAATCTCTAGATACTACCAATATGTACCCAACCTGACACTAGAGTTGTGCATTGGAAACATCTCCCCCCTAAATAACAATTAAGATGTCCCCGATGTAATGTTTGTGGGTAGTAGGTCCAGACTCAACCATGAAAGGAGTTTGATCTCCTCCAAGCAAATTTTCTGTTCACATAATATCCAACCACATGTTGGGAATATCTCCCACATGTATTTTTAATTCATGGGGAGATGTGCACAATGTGTGGCTAGATTCCCAAGCTTATAGTGTGTGCAAAATTTTTGCTTGTAGAGAATCCCATCACCCACGAGAGGACTCTCTATGATATCGATCTCTTCCTTGAGGAGGGAAGAATTCTTCTTCTTACCCTGAGTTATAGTGAAAACCACCTCTCTAGAGGAAAATAACAAAACAACAAAAATTTGGGAAAAATGGTTCGATGCCCTTCATGGCAGCAACTACATTATTTATAAGAGAAGACCGTTACATCAGGCGACGTGTAAAGATATAACAAATTAATGATTGCAATGATTGGTAGCATTTCTCCCCTACAATGGCTTGGAATCATAGCTGCCTTTGCTTTCCATCACATGACCACCTTTCCTAGGACTTTCCACGTGTTATTCAGCTAATCATATCATCCACCCTCCCTTACCATCAGCCTTGTCCTCAAGGTTGCAACCTAGAAAATTCTTCTAGAACTCATTCCAGTCCTCCCAAGTGGCATCTTCCATAGTTGTGCCTTCCCAAGTGACTAAGACTTTCGTTATTGTTCGGTGGCCTCACTTGACAAGGCGCCGACCCAAAATAGAAATAAGATTGTGCTGAAGGGTGCCATCTATCAATAGGGTGGAAGAACAAGCTTACTCTGAACATGTTCCCTAACCTTAGCCTTAAGCCAAGACACATGGAATACTAGGTGAACTTTACATTCCACAGGTAATTCCAAGCGATAGGCCACCTGTCAAATTCTCTCTAGAACCTTGAATGGACCACAATAACAAGCTGACAATTTCTGGGACTTCCTCATAGCAATGGTGATCTATCTATATGGTTGAAGTTGCAAGAATACCATGTTTCCTACTTGCAAGCTTCTTTCGGTCCTTCTCTTATTAGTCATTCTTTTCATTCTATTTTGAATTGTTGTCAAGTTCTCCTTCAATTTTCTCAGTATTTTCTTACGCTCGTTGAATGACCCTTCTTCTGGCTAGACCTGAGTAGTCCCTTGATGTATGATATCAATGTTGAGGGGGGTACCCATATAGTGTTTGGAAAGGGGTGAATTTGGAGGCTGAATGGTAGGTGGTGTTATACCACCATTTAGCTAAGGAAAGCCACTTGGCCCATGTATGTGGTTGTGTGCTAGGAAAACCCCTTAGGTAAGTTTCTAAGGTGTGGTTCAAGACTTCTGTTTGTCCATCTGACTGGGGATGATAGGCGAATCTCATGTTGAGCCAGGTCCTTTGGATTCAAAACAACTCCTTCCAGAAATTGCTGGTGGAGGGGTCTTTGTTACTCATTATGGACCTTGGTGGCCCATGCAATTTAAACACTCTATCTATTAAATCCTTGGCGACTTCCTTAGTAGTGTAGGGATGGGCTAGAGGTAGAAAATGCCCATATTTAGTAAACCTGTCGACCACCACTAGTATTACAGTCTTCTTATTTGAAGAAGGCAGCCCTTCAATAAATTCTAGGGAGATATTTGTCCAAGCTTGTATTGGAATTGCCAGTAGTTGTAACAACCCAGGAATGGGAACATTCTCACTTTTGTTCCTCTGGCAATTGCCACATTCTCAGACCCATTTTTTTTCTCCTTTCTATATCCTTTCCACCATCACGCTCTCCTCAATTTTTGCACCATGTTTACATACCCAGAATGCCCTCCTTCTGGTATTTCATGAGCTTTAGTGAATAGCTTCATTCAAGAACCCTATTTCCATAACAGCTCGACTTTCCACTCATAAGGAGTCCCACTAGTACACTAAACTATTAATTTTTGTATATAAGCATCACATGATGCCTTTTTCTTTAACTCCTCTATCCACCCGAGAACCTACATATAGATTGTCGATAACTCCCCTTCTTGTCATGAGAGGGCATCAACCAAAACATTTTCTTTCCCTCTCCAATATTTAATCTCATAATCATACCCAATTAATTTATTGAGAAGTTGTTACTGAGTTGGAACTGTTAGGCCTATTGTAGAATGTATCACAAGATCCTATGATCAATGAATATGTGAAAGTGACTCCACAAAAGATATGGTCTCCACTTTTGAACAGCCGTCACCATTGCTAAGAGCTCCTTATCATAGGTGGAAAGATGCAAGGCTTGACCCTTAAAGGCCTTCATAAGAAAATCCGATGACTTGCCATTTTGTGAGAGTATAGCCTCCAACCCATATCCACTAGCATTGCACTCTAAGAGTGAATGGTTGCCTAAAATCTGAAAGAGCCAAAACTGGTGTTGACGCCATGGCTTCTTTTAGAGTCTGGAATGCGCTTTCGGTAGAAGAGTCCCACCGCCAACCGTTCTTCTTAAGTAGTTTGGTAGAGGTGCAACAATCAATCTGTAGTTCTTAATGAACTTGCGGTAGTACCCTGTCAATCCAAGAAACCCCCTTAATTCCTTGATGGTTTGCGTCCTAAGCGAAGATACCATTGCTTGAATTTTCTCAGGATCAACAACAACCCCTTGTTGTGAAATAACATGCCCCAAGTAGATAATCTCCTTAGAATAAAACTGTCACTTGCTCCGCTTGGCATACGGTTTATGGTTTCTCAGAGTTTCCAAGGTTATTCTCAAATGTTCAAAATGTTCCAAATGTTCTAAATGTTCTAAATGTTCCTTAGAAGAAAACTATCACTTGCTCCGCTTGGCATACAGTTTATGGTTTCTTAGAGTTTCCAAGGTTGTTCTCAAATGTTCTAAATGTTCCTTAAGAGTCTTGCTGTAAACCAGAATGTCATAAAAAAACCAATATAAACTTCCATAGATACCCTTTAAAGACATGGTTCATTAAAGATTGGAAGGTAGTCGGGGCATTTGTAAGGCCAAAGGGCATTACCAAGAACTCAGAATGCCCTTCCGAGGTGTGGAAGGTTGTTTTAGGGACATTAGCTGGGTTCACACTTATCTGATGGTATCCTGACCAGAGGTCTGTTGGAAGGGTTAGGATTCATCATATGGATGGTCGAACCATGCTAGATGGATGGGAAATTTTTCAAAAATTTCATAATCCTTCTAGGAATCAAAATCTCTATGTTTTGAAAAACTGCATTTTTCAAGATCGGTCTTACATTGAATCGGACCAGATTTGAAACCAATCAAAGAGGGAGATGTATAGCTGATACGAATACTACAAACACATATCCTAAGGTGGAAGTTCATGCCCAAATCAATCCTAAAACTAGCCTCCACTAAAGATGGTGCAGTGTGTTCCTGAAGCTAGTTCAGCAACACAATTTTTCTACAAAACTGAGATCCAACTGCTTGGATCGAACTAAGGGTCATGACCCTGATGTCCTTGAATTTTTCTTGCAAAAATCAGAGAACTTATCTAGGAGACAAAAGGGTGCAGAGAGGACCAGAAACTGCAAAAATATGAAGCTGTCTTGGACTTGTCTGCCCCCTCCTCTTTTATAATCTCTTATGGAGCTATCTCCTAATGTAATTAGGAGATAATCCAGATCTAAATCAGATCTAGACTCTAATTAGAGATATACCTTATTTTCTTATAAGATTAGGTTCTTCATACCTAGATCCAAACCCAGATTCGCCCTATGTCACATGACAGCTTGACAACTTAATTAATCATATTAATTATGGGCCTTAGGCCCATCAAATATAAGGCTCACGACCCAAGGGTGTTGCATGGCCAACTTAGGCGTAATTTGTATGACATGGGACCCCACAATGACCTCACATAAGTCCACATGGGTTCGGCCCAGCCACTATAAAAAGGCTTGGCCGAATTCATTGCTAAACGCAGTGAACCCTTGAACACATCACTATGGGCTCAATATGGGCCAACATTTACACTTAAATGATCATTGAATTCAACCATCCTATGACGACACAAGGACAATGGACTTAAGTAAGATAAAGTCCATCAGGTAATCAACCCTTAATGGTTTCTTACACTTAACATCTCGGCCCGTAATGATCACAACACTACCCAATAGGGAATGACCTCTCCCCTGGCTTTAAGGTACAGTGTCACACTCTTTACTCGAATGGATCCCGGGAATTAAAACCTTTTTGCAAACATTTTTCATAAAACATTAATATATATATATATATATACATATAAATATATTTTGCAAGCCAAATATCAAACACAATTGAAATCCACTATTGATAGTTTAGGTTTCCATTAGAGAGAGTGTAAGCCCTATCATTCACTTTCTCTGACAAAGGGACCGATCCTATCACCATGATCACTCAATCAAGTGAATTCTCATATTGCCCCAACATACCTAGGTTTTGACCCTCAATGGATCTCATTGATTGCCATATCAAAGACAACCCAATCCAACACCTAGTGCAATCCCATAATCAAGTCTAGGGGTTATGTGTAGCTTTCCAGTTTTTCCCATCAATCTCCATTGTCCAGGGCATAACTGGAAAATGGTCCGGGTTAGTGTTTCAACCAAATACACACTGCATGTGCTTTGGGTCTAACCCTAAAAACTAAGACAAGCTGCCCCAACTTCTTTGGCAGTACATTAGTGTCAGCCTTGGCAGGATAAACTCCCCAAGTCTATCCAATGGCTGAGAAAATTCTAAATTAACATGAGTCTCATAAGTGTTCAATTTAAGGAGTAATTTCACAAAAAACATACCAAAATCAACATGAAACAATAATGTACTTTTTTTCATTTACAATACATGTATTTGTACATCAATCTAATTAAAGCTAAGGGCATACACTGTCTAACAAGGTCAAGCTTGGAAAAGATCTTGGCTCTCTAAAACTCATCTTTTAATTCATCAACAACTAGTATTAGGAACTTGTTCTTAATGGTCACTCGACTAAGAGCCTTGCAATTAACACATAGCCTCCAACCTCCATCCTTCTTCTTGACCAAGAGAATAGGTCAGGAGAAGGGGCTGGAGCTTGGTTGAATAATCCCTTCCTTCAACATTTCAGAGACAATATTCTCTATTTACTTTCATTGGGCATGGGGGTATTTGTAAGGTCGAGTGCTAACAGTCTTTCCTTCCTCAATTAATGGTATGGAATGATCACATTGCCGGGGTGGTGGCAGTCCTGTTGGGACCTAAAAGACATCCATGAATTCTTGTAATAGAGTCTCTGTTTGTGGTTCAATTTCAAAGGTTTCTAGGAATTCTACCACAGGTCCCAGTTGCATAAGGAAGACCCGACTTTCCTTGGATAGTGAGTTTAGAGCCTTCTTAGCTCCTAAGATCCTTGGAGAAGGTATCTTGATACCCTGTAATTTATGCTTGCCATGGACATCTGCATATTGTAGAGTCAAATTTGTAAGATACCACACCACTAGACCTAGAGTTGTGAGCCATTTGGCTCCTAATATAACATCATATCCTTGTAATTGAAGCAAATGAAAGTCAATAACTAAAGTGCCTCCAGGATTTTTAATGGATACTCGTAAGCACTTACCATCTCCTTCCAAGAAGTCTCTGTTGGCCACCTAAACTCGGAAGGGTCTTATGGTGGTGATGGGCAACTTTTCCTTCACAACTACCTCCAGATCCAAGAAATTATGGGATGATTTGCTGTTGACTAGCCTAGTGAGTTGTTGGCCCTTTAGAGTTCTACGGATTCACATCATGTGGGAAGAATTTCCTCTTGAGATAGCATGTAAGGATATTTCTGGTGCATCTCCTTCTGTCTCGATCTCTTTATCTTCCCCAGAATCTTCACCTTCTTCTACCTCTTCATCTTCCATGGTATCCACAATCCAAAATAACTTCTGATTTTTACACCAGTGCTGTGGTGTACACTTTTCATCACAATTAAAACATAGTCCTCGCTCCCTTCTTTCTCATGCCTCTACAGGTGACAACCGCTTCACTTGTGGGAGGTTCTTCGTGCTAGTTACAACCTTGGTTGGGTTTTCGATTACACGAAGTTTCCCTGGGTTAGATTGGGTTTGTCTCTTCCTTGCAAGCCACTCTTCCTCTTCCACACGAGCAAGTCTGAGAGCCTTCACCAGAGTGGTAGGCTCAAACTTAGTGAACCTAGACTTAGTCTTAGGCTTAAGGCCGACTACAAAACATCCCACTGAATATTCTTTTGTCAACCCTTTAACATGGCAAGGCAACCTTTGGAATTCCTTGATATATTCTTGTACCGAGGAAGTCTGAATTAGCTTCTATAGTTGTCCCGCTACATTCTCACCCAGAGTTAAGCAGAACCGATCCTCTAGTTCCGATATTAGTTGTTGCAACTACGATTAAGGGTGGAGTTCAATGAACCAATAATACCATTTGACAACTTTTCTTCAAAACCCAGACTCGTAATGGTGACCCATTGTTCTTTTGGAACTTCATGGAGGGTAAGATACTACTTGATAATAGTAGCCATCCGTCCAAGTTTGTTCCCCCAAACTTTAGTATGTCTATTTTGATTTGCCGTTGCGGAAGGGATAGGGAACCACCTGTGTGTATAGACCCTTTATGATCTTGATTCGAGGCCACATTTGCCTCAAGACCTGATCTGGAGCTTTTTGCCTACCAGGATCTGTTAGTGGAGTTCATAGAGTTGAGTTTATCTAAGATCTTTGCCAGACTAGCCTTTATCTCAATTTGTGTCCTTTCCAGGCTACTGAAGCGTTTTTCCACACCGTCCATCTCAACATCGTCGATGTAAGTTGGTCCCGACTCTGATACCAAATTGATATTGATCTCTTCCCTAAGGAGGGAAGAATTCTTCTTCTTACCTCGAGCTATAGTGGAAACCACTGCTCTAAAGGAAAATAACAGAACAACAAAAATTTGGGGGAAAATGGTTCAATGCCTTTCATGGCAGTAGTTACATTATTTATAAGAGAAGACCATTACATCAGGTGACGTGTAAAGATATAACAAACTAATGATTGCAATCACACCAATGATTGTGATGATTGGCAGCATTTCTCCCTTGTAACGGCTTGGAATCGTAACCGCCTCAGCCTGCCATCACATGACCACCTTTCCTAGGACTTTCCACATGTTCTTCTTCTTCAGCTAATCGTATCACTCTATGACATTAATATATAAACAACTAGAGTTCCTTTTTTTTCTATGACATTAATGTTTTTTTTGTTTAGTAAGCAATCTTAAAAAGGAATAAAATACTTCAAAAAAACAAAGTTGGGTAATGGTCTTTATATCTGGTAAATGAGGATTTATAATAACATGATGTAGTTAGAAGATCTGGTTCTTAAGCATCATATCTCAATGCATTTAATATGGAAATACTAGTGGGGAAGCCCTTGCTTTGCATGGGCAAAATAGAAAAATGTCATTTGGACATACAATAATAAATTAGGTTACATTTTATTTAAGTAAAATAATTATAACTATATTATTACGAATAATAAATAACTATAGTGGGCCCCAATTTGGTTTAGGGTTGTTAACAAGTCAGGACTAGGTAGAACCAATCTTGAACCAATTATTTAATTGGAATAAAATCATAGACCTGATTATATTGAAAACAATAGTTAACTAATATTAACTTATCTATTATTTATCAAATTTACTATTTCAAACAAGAAACATGATAAAAATTACAAGAAAGATAAAAAATTATATATATCATAAAGTATTTAGTTCTGGACAGGTAAGAACAAGAATCGAATAATTAATCCAATAACTAATCGAGACAAAATCATGGAACCAAAACTTTTATAATTATGTTTAGTCAATTTATCTCCATCAGGCTAGACCCAACCCATTGGTTCAGCCCTAGTTTTTCTTAAATAAATTAATGTTTATATAATAATATATTAAATTGAATAAAATAAATAAATGAATAAAATAAAAATTTATTAGGATGGGACTGGTATAGGCTATCTTGAACCAAACCCGACCCATTGATAGCCCTAAATATTGGTCTCTAGGGTAGAGAATAATTTGTTAGTAAATTATCTCTAAATAAATAAATAATTTAGTAAAATAAATAAATAAATGATTATTAAAATCTCTCTTTCAATTTCAAATCTCCTCTATTTTACTGATTTATTTATTACAATAATTAATTTATTAAATAAATAAATGTTTAGATAATAATAATAAAATAAATGAATGAATAAATAAAAGTTGAGATAGAGAATATGAGGAGAGAGAATCGGACGAAAGAGAAGAGGGATGACATAATTGTAAATAATTATATGTAGAACTCCTGTAATTTCTGAATGCCATATAGTCAATTACATAAGGAGTTTTGTTTTATATGTGGCACTGTTGTAATGTTTGAATATTATAGAGGTAATTACATGGAAAGGTAAAGAATGTGCATTTGTCTTATATGCGGCATTTTTGTAATTTTCAAATATTATATAGTTAATTATATAGGGGGGTTTGTCTTATATGTGGTATTCTTGTAATTTTTTAATGCCATAGAGTAAAGAGTGGTAAGAGAGAGAGAGAGAGAGAGAGAGAGAGGGAGAAAGAGAGAGAAGAACATGCGGCACTAATTTAGAGCATGCCTATCAAGCCAATGGCATTCCACATTCGTTGATAATAAAGGTTTTTGGTTGGTTGCAAGAGAGAGAGAGACTTGGGATGAAATCCTAGATGCGTTACCCCTTCAGTGTAGCCCTATGAACAAGAGGCAGCCCAATTAAAACACACGGAGTATTAGGGCGTAGTGCTGATATGGGGTCGGATTCGACTACATCTAAATTCGATCCGAAATATCACTTAGATCAGATTTGGATTTAATTTGACTCTACTCTATCATCATTAAAATAAAGAAAAAATGATTATTTTTTACTTAAACATATATAAAAATGTATATAAAATAGTATATTATATAATATTTATGTATGTATATATTTATATATTATATGCATATAATCGGTCTCAAATTTTTATGGAGTTAAATCCGCATCTAATCCGATTACTAAAATGAATATAGGTATTAACATCTAAATCCAAGTAATCAGATCAATATTAGAATATTAGGAGTCAGTTGACAGCCTAACATGGTATTTAACGTAAAATGCTTTTGTTATTTTGAGATTCTTTGTTCTCAATGGTGACTCATGGTGAGTATACCATCAGGCCATATATAATATGACTATCATGCTAGACAAGTCCTTATTAATATAATTCAAGCTATTCCATTGGATGTGTATGGTCTCCGCCACTCTCCACGTAGGAGTCATTACTGTCTTTGCCACCATGGACCCCACCTGCTCATCCCTGAAAATGAGGTAGTTGGACATCTAACTACTAGTACCAATTTTTTTCACAATTAGATGTATCCAACTTACCCCTTAGCAACATCATTTTTCGGGGCTCATTAAGTAATGAAGGCTACGAAGCCCCAAACCCTAGATTTCCTTTAGATTAGGTCGTTTTGATTTTGTCCATTAGCATGTTGATAGGTGTTGCATGTAAGATGAAGGAAAAGAAAGGTTTTCCAAGAATTAGCATGTTGATAGTATTTGAAAATGACAATGGAAAATGATCATTTTTCAAAAAGGGAGTAATAATTAATCATTTCTCAAACAGAGATTCGAACTCTTAATTCATATCTTAGATATCATGCATTTAATTTCTCAACTATTTAGGTTCATTTCTAAATGGCTTAAAAAAGGTTTATTTTCCATGCAAAGCAAAACATAGAAAAGTTAGAAAAATGATTATTTTAAGACTTTGTTTGATTTAAGGGAAGATTTTGGTGGAATGAGAAAGGATGAGATGGGATAGGAAAGGGAAAATGGGTTGAAAATTTTCATGTTCCATTTTTTCTCAATTAAGCATTATTATTTCAAATTTTAGTCTATTAATATGAATTATGAAGTAATTAATAATTTTTATTGTTTATTTATTAAGTAAATTAATAATAAAATAATTATTTAATTATTCATTACTTATTAACTATTTTTTTATTGTTAAACTATTTTAATTTATTTATTAATTAATTTTAATTAAATTATTTGAATACTATCTTATTAAATAAGTAATAATTTATTAATGGGCCATGGGTCTAATATTAACTCATAAAAAATACTACAAGGATTTTCTATATCAAACAAGTTTCTCCTCCTTTTTTCCACTTGTTTCCTATCAAAATGGTGGGATTTTACATTCCAAAAATTGAGATCTATGACAAGGTTTTAAAATGCTAAAGGCATAGTTGAGGCGCAATGGTCCAAAAAGGTGAGGATTAAGTCTTAAAAATTAAAATAAAATATCATTAAAGTTCATAAATAATACAAATAGCATCTTATATACCAAGTTAGAATGATAGAAGGTGCAAATATCCATAAAATAGAAGTTTATAAACAGCAAGCTTTAGTTTTTAAGCATTGAATAAAATAATAACTAGCCAACTAACAATTATAAACATTTTACATTTCATTTTCAAAATTCAAAGTTCTTAAATTATTCAAATGACAAATTTAGAACAAAGGAAATACCTTAAGGCTGTGTTTGGTTTAAAGGAAAAGGGAAAGGAAGGGAAATGTAGGGAAACCTTTACAAACCACCTTTTCATTAAAACCAAACATAAGATAATTGATTGATCCATGGAAAAAATAAATAGAAAGAATAAGTTCACTGAAAAAAGACATGAGAAAAATAATAAACTCAGAATGTTATATTTAGAATAATAAGAAAACTTGATTGGCTCTTTTTTCATTGAACTTTCCTATAACACTAGGAACAACTAATAGAACTTGATTTACCCTATTGGTTTTTTATTTTTCTTTAACCTTTTTCAGCACATAATTACTGAAGTGCTTATTCCATATATTTTAAACTATAAAAATGCATACATATATTTTTATATTAAATCATTAAATAATCACTAATATTTGAGGCTTACACCTTTTTATGCCTTGAGGCTAGCTTAGTACTTGCACCTCATTCTAATAGAGATATAAGCCTCACATTAAAATTATGAGGCTTAAGCCTTGAGGCAAAATTTGTGTGCCTCGTCTCATGTCTCAAAGGCTCAACCCTTTTAAAACAATGATTTATGATCTCTCTTTTTTTCTCCATCTCATCTCATGACATCCCACAAGCCAAACATGGGAAACGAAGAATATTCTAGAATATTCCATTTCGCCTTTCCATTCCACAAACCAAATGGAGCCTTAATATCATTCTCTAAGAGAATCAATTCTTTTCTTTCATTTTAAAGAATCGATTCTTTTCTTTCATTTTAAAGAATCGATTATGTTCTTTCATTTTAAATGCAACCAAATATAACCTAAATGCAATTATTATATAGGAATGATCATCAAAGAAAGTGGATTATCTAAGGGATGTTTTTTTTTTATGGTATTTAGTCGTATGCCTGAATTCCCCATAGTGGTTGTATTTTTTTTTTCTTTTTTGGAATAGCACAACATCATACTAATAACTCTCCTCCAAAGTCGGTGGTAGTAGGAATCGAGTCCTCATCTAAGGGATGCTAGACCCATTTGGGAGGGTTTTCATTATTTCATATAGCGGTTGTAGACACTCCATTTTGTGCCCCTTAGTCTTTCTATAGCATTTTGAGCTTTAACCATGCTTAAGCTAACCTTGCAGTCGATTTGGGGTATTTTTGGAATTTTACAAAACTCGGATCCTCAAGGATCCAAGACCATAGGTATGTAGAGCCTATAAAACCAAATGCAACAACACCAAAATCACCAAAATCTGACACCATTTACCCCTTCATCTTTAGACTCGAAGCCGAAACCGATTTGGATTGTCTGATTGGAATCATTTTGACCCTAAACCTCATTTCACACTAAATCAGAAATCCAAAACCGCTCAAAAATCTAAATCCAATGACACCAAGATCACTCAAATCCAACATTGTTTACCCCTTCATCTTAAGACCTAGAGTCGAAACTGATTCTGATCGTTTAATTGGAGTCATTTTGATCATGAACCTCATTTCAAATCAAATTAGAAATCTAAAACCATAAGTACGTAGAGCCCAAAAATCCAAATCCAACGACACCAAGATCACTTGAGTCTAACACCGTTTACCACTTCATTTTTAGACTTGAAGCCGAAACCAATTCCGATCATCCGACCGGAGTCATTTTACCTAGAACCTAATTTCACACCAAATAAGAAATCCAATACCATAGATACATAGAACCTGAAAATCCAAATCCGGAAACACCAAGATCACCCAAATCCGACACCGTTTATCCCTTCATCTCAAGACCTGAAGCCGGAATTGATTCTGATAATCCAATCAGAATCACTTTTGATCCTGAACCATATGCCACATGAAATCTAAATGCAACCATGTAGATGGATAGAGCTTGAAATCCCAAGTCCAACGGTACCAAGATCGTCCAATTTTGACACCACTAACCCTTTAATTTTGAGACCCGAAGCTAGACTTGATTTAGACCTTTCATTTGGAAGCCTCTTCACTACAACTTCGAACCTAGGGCATCCCACGACCAAACCTTTCTCCAAGCCTCTAAAACCAATGCTTTTGAACCGTTGTTGACCCAGACGTTCAGACCGTTCATCTCGAAAATCGTCCAAGCAACCAGTTCCGTTTCACCCCCTAACCAGTTTTTGGGTAAAAAATCGTTGACTTCGTAAAAAAAACGCTGACCCAGGCAGTCGAATCGTCAACTTGTTTGACCCGGTTAGCGGTTCACAATATAAAGTTGTAGAGAGGAGAACTCAGATCTTTGATTTAGTATGAGACATGAACTCATATTTGGGATCTAACACAAAGAGAAGAAGAAGAAGAAGAAGAAGAAGAAGAAGAAGAAGAAGAAGAAGAAGAAGAAGAAGAAGAAGAAGAAGAAGAAGAAGACTACAGGTGTTTTAGAGAAATTGATCTCAGATCTACATCTGTTGCCGCCGCCTCGATGTCGCCACTGCCGCTATTGTCTCCAGTGAGCATCGAATCATCCTCCTCCTCTTCCTTCTTCTTCCCTCATTTTCTCCTTCCTTCTTCTTTCCTTTTTTCTTTCTCAGCCGACAACAGTTCTCCTTTCTCCTTTCTGGCTTTCTCAGCCAACATCTCTTGTTTCTTATATGAGGTTTGCATATTAGGGCAAATCTCATATAAACATTTGCCCCAATATGCAAACCGTTCGAACTGTTTGACCCTGATGGTTGAATTGCTGACCTGAAAATCGATAGCTAAATGGTTCTGTTTCCGGGTTGGTTTTTAAAACCTTGTCTAGAACCATCTTAAAATCTAAGATTTGACCCGCTAGGAGCCTCCAATCTAATCAAGCCAATCACCTAAACTTGAAATGTCCAATTTAGGTAAATTGGTGAAATCTTCCACTCATTGTCTTGATTAATTGAGAGGATCTCTCCCAAAGTTGTCTTGACAACCCATTCTCTCAATCAATCTCCCTTCAAAAACCATTATACCTCATCCATTGATTTCCCTTGTCTCTTATTTCATCCCTCCATTCTCTTCTCAATAAATCTATAAATGCCCCCCATTTTCCACATTAGCCTAGAGAGTACCCCCATGCATATACCCTTATACAGCCCTTAGCTATGTCCCAAAGCATCTCCACTCACTCTCCAACTTCCTAGAGTCATCCCATACCACTTAGAAGCCTAAAAACCCTATTGTCGTGCAAACATCCAAGATTAGTATTCATGAAGCATTCTTGAAATCAATTCACTGCAGTAAGAAGTTTTAATCATACAACAGCGTTCTACACCAGTCGGGCCACATTTCCAACCATGTGAACACCCATGAGAGATTGATCCCACCATATCATCAACTGCATGAAGAGTTTTCATGGATCCAAACTAACACAGAAGTGAGGATTGGTTGAAAATACTTTCACTCGTTCTCTAAGGTATGACATTTCTTTCTTCATTCTTTCTTTTTTCTTTCTTATTTACTTAATTTTGCCTTTGAAGTCCCTTATTGGTAATTTAATTCATATGGTATTTATTAATTTCATTCTAAGTAGTTGAGTAGGAAATTTGGGGTTTTCCGAAGATGAATTTTGCATATAACTCTTCTATTGTTTTGATTTTTGAATAAATTGAAGTTGCACCATTCTATTTTTTCTTCTTGCACATTTTGATCATTAATGTACTTAGAGCTAATTTACCTTCCTTTCTTTTTTTCAAGGATATGTCAACCATTTTTTTTGTTTAAGGCTAATTTCTTAGTTTCCTTTTTTCTTTTCTTTATTTGTTGAACATCTTAGTTAGTTGATAGCAAGTTTAGTGCTAGTTAAAAATTTTCAATTAATCTACAATTGATTTCCTTCTTTTCTTAGTTTCTTTGTCTTGTTTTTCTTTTATTTCAATTAATTAGCGTTAATTCCGATATTAATTAGCGTTCTTTTCTTAGTTGATAGCAAGTTTCTTTGTCTTTTATTTCTTTTATTTCAATTTATTTCTTTTCGTTATTTCAATTAATTGTGATTTACTTAGTATCCTTTCCATAATGTTTTGTTCAAAAATTCCCTGTTCATTTCTAGATTTTCGCTCTAGGCCTCGTGATTTACTTAGTCACTTAGTCATTCAGTCAACACACCTTGCATGTTCATAGCATAGTTGTGAGTCTAATTTAGGAACGATCCTAACAGGTCCGTCTTTATCATGTTTAATATTTGTTTTTTAGTTAGTCACTGAGTCACTTGTCTATAATTGATTACCTTACTAGTTTATCATTTCCTCTTCGTAAATCTACTTCATTTAGTAATGTAATCCATTAGTCTTTTCAGCATTGTTTCATTCATCAATCTTTGTTGCTTAAATTTATTTCATTTGCTCACTTGATCTTTTTGTTAGCTTTCTTTTGGGGTAATTTTATTCATCTTTCATCTCTTGTGTTTTGACAAGTGTGTGTGGGTGTGTGTTATATATTTCAATAAAATTTAAAGCCCAAAATAATGAAATTTCCTTGGAATGGTGAAGTAGAGGTCGGTTCAACCGGGCGTGTATAGGGTGCCTAGCACCTTCCCACATCGTACCTTGGTCCCCGAAGCCTAAGAATCTCATCTCATTGGGCCAACGAGTCACCAAGAAAACTTGTGTTTTTCTTGAAAAATCTTGAATTTTCTTAAATTCTCAATTCCCAAAAATTTAGATAGTGACTCTAACTCCATAATCCATTCCGTCCCCCCTTTGGGTCGGGTAGCTATAGCGGTCTCAGGCATTACAAGATAAGCCCCACATGGAAAGCCATGAAACTATGTTTGGTAGAAAGCCCAAAAATACATTGAGCTGAGAAATTAACTTTTCCACAAAACTAATTTTGGTAACTTCTTCAAAGCAACTCAATCAAAGTGAAAACCCTCTCAAATGGTCCCTTAATAAGGCTGCCAATGGATTGTATACTAGCACATTACAATGATACCACAATGTTTTTTTCCTAATTTTTGGGCTTCATGGAGCTACACAACAAGGGGTAGCCCGTCCGAAATACCCATAAGGCAACACAAAGACACCACAATTTGATATCTATCTTTTCATGGTATACTCATAATATTACTGTATTATCATGTTTAAATGTGCTGATTTAATAATTGGGTTAGTTTTGAATATGGTTTTGTATATTAATTTATTGGTTCAGGGCTGGTTCTACCCTAACACGGACCACACTCAACCTATTGACAGCACTAGGTGTTAATGCGTGAAAGGTGATTCAGTGGGAGTGGTTACGCGTCTATCAGGGCAGGCTCTATACTCACCGTTTGGCAAAAGGAGGATGTGCCACACGTCTTTTCTTCATGTGCCTGTTTAAAATGTATGTGATAGAAGAAATGGCATCTCCTATCAATGCCGTTAGACTCTATTTCGAAAACTTGTCAAATATTCTTCCATTCTCCACTTCCCACTCCTCTCTCATAGGCTGCCTCCTTTTTCTCTCTCTCTCCCCCCTTCCAACCTGTCACAAGTGTTCACTTTGCTGCGCCATAAAGTGCCATAGCCTGCCATCTAAGTGTCCAAGTGTGTGCTTTGGGTGGGGTATTGTATGTATTTTGTATGGGGGGATTGTCAATGGCATTATTGTAATTTTATAATATGATTTTTCACTATTTTGATGTTTTCTTTATGTCATTCCCCCAAAAGCTTAACGTACTCTTTGAGGAAAGGTAGGTAGTCGAGTGAATCAATGGAGTATAAAGGTTAAGCACGAGATCCCCTCGACACTGAACTATGTGCTTGTACTTACCATCAATTAATACAATACAAGTAGCCTTTTGACTAATTCGTGTGCCTTCTTGTTGCCTTTTGTGGGTTATTGCCTGCATTCGTAGGCTTACTCGACCCCATTGAGTGCCACACAGGGCCTCGTTGACTAGCCCCCAATAGTTGGTATCAGAGCAGGTTGCTCTTCAACACATTGTGACCCTTGCACAATGACACTAGTGGTGGTGCAATGAAGCACAATAGGGAACTCGCCGATGAGATTCAGCATGGCCTTGCCCATGCTAGGGAGACCATGAGGCACTAGGTGATGAAGCCATCATATAGAAGCCTTGAAGGGCCGCATATCCAAACCAAGGAAGCATGACAAGTTAGTGGACAAGCTTGCTGCCTTTGAGATGTGCATCATTCGTTGCGAAGTGACCGTTGGGGAGATGCGTGACCGAGAAGAAGAAATCCACCTAAACGTGGTAACCATTGAGAGCTCCATGGTGGAGCTAGAAGCCCGCTTGAACGGCATCGTGAATGAGGTCCAAGACGTCCTAAATGGCACCCTCAAGGAAGTCCTTCGTACGACCTCCCGATAAGAAGGGAGCTCATCCCGATCCAACGTCCAAGACCAAGTTGACGAGATGAGAGCTGAATGGTCGACGTGGATGAGAGCCATGCCCACACCAACAGCCATTCAAGCACAATTAGAAGACAACAAGAGAGAGTGGATGGCCATGAAAGTAGCCATGGAAGCCCCTATTGACCTCCAAGCACAACTGGATTACCTAAGATGAGACATGTCACTCCTTAAGAGATTAGTGGCTAGCACTCCTCTAGCACTCCTAGCCCCTCCATAACACTGGCCCCTACTCGTGTAAAGATCTAGGAGCCCACACTTTATGTTGGCTCTTGAGATGCTCGACAACTTGGCAACTTCTTATGGCAAATGGAACAATATTTCCTTGCCGCTGGCATTGATGATGACCTAACTCAAGCTCGTACTGTGATCATGTATTTGACTGACATTGCTATAATATGGTGGCACAGGCGATGCCAAGACATTGAACAAGGCACATGCACTATTAACACATGGGCTTATTTCAAGCGAGAACTAAAGCGGAAATTCTATCCAGAGAACGTGGAGTACCTAGAGTGGAAAAAGTTGAAAGCACTCGAGCATGCGGACTCACTCCACGGCTATGTCAAAGAGTTTTTAGTCCTTACCCTAGAGATCATGGACATGTCCGACAAGGATCTACTGTTCAACTTCATGGGTGGATTGAAGTCATGTGCCAAATTAGAGCTCCAACGCCGCAACGTGCAGGACCTTGCCACAACAATGGCTGTGGCAGAGCAACTAAAAGTGACAAGCTTGTTTGATGAAGAAGCCCCAAAGCCAACCAACCCATGTGCCTTGGACTTGAGTGGGGGAGCCAATCAATTATGCCCTCCTCATGACTGCTCAAATTTTAGCAATCCAACTAGACAGGACTATGGGAAGAAGCCATAAGAAGATCAAGGTCACCAACACAGTTACAGTCCTAGAACCACTGGACTCCCATGCTCTTGATTTATTTGTGGGGAGAAGCATTTGGTTCGTGATTGCCTCAACAAGGAAGAAGATCAATGCCCTTGTCGCCAAGCTCAGTGATGATGAGCAAAGTAACGAGGAAAAGTCCATGCAAGCGCCAAGAGTGGGCGCACTTCAACTTTTTAATGCAATGGTGAAGAAAGAGGCTACACCAAGACGGACCAATAAAGCCCATAAGGGGCTCCAATATGTGAACATCACCCTCGGCGGGAAGCCAGCCCAAGCCCTAGTAGACATTGGGGCCACACACAACTTTATTTCCATTGTTGAGGGAAAGCGGCCAGCCCTTCCAATTACCATGGAGACAGGCTAGCTCAAAGCTGTAAACTTTGGTGCAAAATCTGTTGAAGGCCAAGATCGTGGGATAGATCTCCAAGTTAGGCCTTGGAAAGGAAAAATTAATTTATCTGTTGTACCTGTGGATGACTTTCAAGTTGTCTTGGGGATGGATTTTCTAATGCAGGCGGAAGTAGCCCTGATGCCACACATCAACTTCTTATGCATCCTGGACGAGAACTCCCCTTGCATGGAGCCAGTGTGAAGCATGCAGCAGAGAAGACCTCTACTCACCCTGCCTCATCCGTGAAGCACCTATCAAGTGAAGACACTAGCATGAAGAAACAGCCCTCCAAGTCATCCTCAGCACCCCAACAGCCGCGGTTGCGCCTGGAATTGAGTGTTAACCAAAGCAGAAGACCCAAGGCCAACTTCAACTGTAACCACACCTACTACCTCAACCATCAGGGAGAATGAGTACAACCCAAACCGTATAGGGACCATATTCTCACCCTTCCTCAATCCAAACCACGTAGTATCACAATGAGCAACAATCCTTGGGCAAAAATTCATGGGAACGAATACCGAAAAATCCAAATCATCATATCGACCTAGCCCTGGCCTCAAATTTTCCTACCACCAAAGTGGAACATCCAAAATCCTACATTGGAGCAGCCAGACAGGGACTTAACTTAGGGACTAGCCATAGGTTTTCCCACCATCAAGAACACCCAAAAACCTTCCACCCAACCTCCTGCTCGGGCCTTGGAAGTAACCTTGTTCGTGGAGCAGCTGGAAAACCATCCTTCATCCACAACAGATGTGAGCCACAAGTAGAAGTTAGCCTTTGAGGACGAAGACTGAATTGAGTGGGGGAGACTATCACAAGCGTTCACTTTGCTACGGCATCAAGTGCCATCATCACGCCCACAGCCTGCCATCTAAGTGTCCAAGTGTGTGCCTTGGGTGGGGTATTGCATGCATTTTGTACGGGGGGATTGCTAATGGCATTATTGTAATTCCACAGTATGATTTTTCACTATTTTAATGTTTTCTTTATGTTACTCCCCCAAAAGCTTAATGTACTCTTTGAGGGGAGGTAGGTAGTCGAGCGAATCAATAGCATGTAAAGGTTAAGCACGAGATCCCCTCGACACTGAACTGTGTGCTTGTGCTTACCATTAATTAATGCAATGCAAGTAGCCTTTTGACTAATTCGTGTGCCTTCTTGTTGCCTTTTGTGTTTTGTTGCCTGCATTCATAGGCTTAGTCGACCCCATTGAGTGCTGCACGGGGCCTCGTCGATGAGCCCCATGACAAACCAGTGGTGACCAACAATCATCACCGGTGACCAGTGGAAAACAATGTTTTTGATCGGATCACTAACATGTTGTCAGTGTTTTTAATTTATTGGATGGACCCAAAATTTTGTTGTGATCATGGTGCTCGCACTAGTTGAGTGGTTTCATGGACCTTGAAACACATGTAAGGGAATGATATAGATGGGTAGTATTCTAGGAAGAATAGGTTATGGTGTTTGGACCATGATTTTTTCATTCATTATCCTTGGATCTTTGTTTTTATTTCCTCCGGTTTTTGGTGATGGTTGTTGGTCACCGCCGATTGGAAGGGGAGAGAGAGGGGATAGCCCTGTGAGAGAGGAGCGGGAAGTGGAGAATGGAAGACTCTATTATAGGTTTTCGAAATAGAGTCTAACGACGTTGATAGGAGACGTCGTTTCTTCTATCACACATTCTTTAAGCAGGCACACAAAGAAAATACGTGTGGCACAACCTCCTTTTGTGCGAACGGTCCGAGTATATAGCCTATCCTGATAGAAGCCAACTCATTATGAATCTGATCGTGGAACCCATCACAAGTCTCTTCGGACAATCTATAGTTTTATTTGTAGTATAGAGTAAGGGTGTTAGTGGACCGGTTTTGGATTGGATCCCGTTTAGTCCAAAATCAATTTAGACGGATTGAACGAACCAATAAGACGTTGGAATGGACCAATCCGGTTCAAAATATTTATTAGATTGGATTGGACCTGGTCCATCTGTGATAAATTTATATTGGATTGGGTTGGATTAAGCCAATATCTAGTCCACTGATATAAGACAAGAATATATGTGTCAATGGACCGGGTTTGGGTTGAAACCACTCTAAATCAAAATGAATTTGAACATATTGGATGGTCCAAACATTGAAGTAGACCGATCCAAGTTGATCCAAAACATTCGTTGGATTGGATTGGACCTGGTCCATTTATAATGGACTCACATTGCACTGGATCGGATTGTACCAAATCCAGCCCCTAGTATAGAGAGTCTAAGACAATATCATACACGTACACCATACCAGTTCCCTACATGTGGTTCAAAGCACTCCAAGGCCTATTGATTGGCATGGTATCATTTCCAAACCATAGAGAATTTGATACACTCACCCGTAGGCTTGAAATGTGCACAAGGATTAACAAGAGAACTCTCATAAGGTATATATGTTGGAATGGAATCTCCACTCCGCAGTCCACAGGGTGGGTTATGAGGTTCATGTGGACTTACGTGGCAACCTAAAGGATGGGTCCCATGCCAGATGGAAAGTTCAGACCTTTAGACTATGTTTGGTTTAGGTTTCCATACCTTTACATTAGGTTTCCATACCTTTCCCTTCCTTTCCCTACTTTTTCCTTTAAACTAAACATAAATTTAGAACTTCCATATATGCCAAGCGTTTCACGTGTGAGTGAGAGATAACCAGATGGCACTATGGCGGGACTTTAGGCTTCAAAAATTGTTTTTCTCTTCCTTCCTTTGGTGTCAAAGGACAAATTTATATGGCTATGACCTACGGACTACACCTACACCATCAGGAGTGCATTATCAAAAAAATTACAACATATCAAGGGCTTTACTGTAAATATAACTAATTGGGGTTTTGGTATGGTTGCTACTGTGGGTGAAGGAGACCAAGAAGTGGGCAACTCTAGAGGAATTAGGGGTGGCCATGAGTCGAGATTTTCATGAGCTATTTGAGCTTGGCTCGGCTCGATTTAAATCGAGCTTCGAGTTGAACTCAAGCCTAATAAGGCTCGGTTTGTGAGGCTCATGAGCCTAATTGAGCTTTTACATATATATGTATACACATACATATATAAATACATACATACATGCATACATACATATATATATATATATACAATAAATATAAAAATATTATATATATAATTTTAATTTTTGTATATAATAATTATTATTTTTTGTAGTTCTTAATTTTTTTATGTCAAATAAAAAAATTATATGTATATTTTTATTTTTATAAAACATTTAATTCACAATCAAGCTCGAGCCAAGTCGAGCTCAAACTTCCGAGCTTTTGACTTGAGCCGAATATGAGCTCAAGCCTCTAGCTCGAATCGAGCTCGAGCCTAATAGTCTTTAAGCGAGCCAAGCTCGAATAACTAGATATTTAGCTTGGCATGGCTCAAATCCACTCATAAGTGGAATCAAATCAAACCAGAATAGAAATTGACATGTAGATACTATAAGAGGCGTAAAATACAATAGTGTAAGAACACGTCCACAGGAGATGTGTATATATAAGATTAAAGGGTAAAAACAAACAATCTTCCAATATTTTTATTTAACTATTATAGGTTGCATTGAAATCAAGGCAAATATTTGCTTTACATAATAATTAGTGAGGACTTGTGTGATGCATTGACTTGTTAAAAGAACTTGAGACAAAAGGAATTAGGGGTCTAATTTGGGCAGCTCAACTAGGGGTGGACACGAGTTGAGTTTTTCACGAGTCATTTGAGCTCGGCTCGTGAAAAGCTCGTCTTGGCTTAGTTCAAATCGAGCTTCGAGCTGAATTCAAGTTTTTTATTATATTCGTTTTAATAATCGAGTTGAGTCCGAGCAATCTGAAATTCAGCTTGTTAGGCTCGCGAGCCTAACGAGCTGATATATAATTATATATATATGTATAATTTATATTATCATATATATATATATATATTATACCTTTTTAATAAATTTTATTGGTGAGATTATATTATAATTGTGGTCCTTCATACACGGTGGCAATTGCAAGAGAAATCAGAAATGAAAAACCCTTACCTTATTTGACCTACCCAGACCCACTCGATTTAGACCTCACCTCAGACCTCAATCTCCTCTATCCTCTCTCGTCTTTGCTCTCCTCTCAAGCTCTCAACCTCTCACCACAGCTTTTAGTCTCTCACTCTCGCAGTCCAGCTCTCCTCTCTCAGTCTGTCCTCTCTCCTCTCCTCTCAATCTCTCGGTTTCAGCCTCTTACTACATCTCTTAGTCTCTCACTCTCGCAAAGTCAAAGTCCACTCGCAGCCGTAGGTCGCAGGCCGCAACCTCTCATAGTGACAAAGTTCTAACTTCTAACACACACTCACAGTCAGTCGGTCACTACGGACGTTGGAGGCGAGACAAAGACGAAGATCAGAACTAAGAACTTGTTCAAACCATTGAAGAGGGACCGATCTAGGTTGGATTTGTCTTCTTTGTCTTCTTCTCATACTGTTCTAGATTTGTTTTTTTTTTTTAGTTTTTATAGTTGGGACATAAACTTGATTCCTTTTTTTTCGAGATTTTGATTTAGCAAATGTTCATTTTTCATCCGAACAACCCTAAAGGAGCAAATCATGAATTCTTTCTATGTGTTTTAGAAAGAACTGTGTCCAAATAGGCTCACCAGAAAGCTCAAATTCAAGCTTGAATAAGTTCGGTTCATTATCAAGCTCGAGCTGAATCGAGCTTGAACACATAAATTTTGTAATCAAGCTGAACTCAAGCTTTCATTTCTAATTTGAATCGAGCTCGAGCCTTGTATTTTTTTACCGAATCGAGATCAAATACTCAATTATTCGGCTCGTGTCTATCCCTAAACCCAACCCAAATAAAGCTTTTGCATAGATTGGTCTTGAGTTTTTGGGCTTCAACTTGGGAACCTAAATTCAAGCTAGGATTGGGTAAAGGCCTTAGGTAGTTGAATAAGGATGATCATGGGTCGGACCAAGTTTTTATAGGGTATCAATAGTTAATTTAGTAACTAATAGTAAATAACAATAGTTAATTTAAACACTAACTAAATTAGCGTAACTAATAGTAAATTAACAATCACTTAATTTACTTGATTAACTTAGTTAATTTAGTAACTCAATTTTCTAATTAAACTAATTTACCTAATTTCTTTAACTACTTTGCTTACCTAATTTACTTTACTTAAATTAACAATAACTTAATTTACTTTTTTGCTTTAATTAGCTTTGATTATTAATTTAATTACTCTATTTACTTAGCTTTATTTACTTAATTGACGTAATCAAATTAATTCACTTAGTTGGCTTAATTTACATATTTAGTTTAATTAGCTTAGTTTCTTTATCTGTTCTATTTACTTAGCTCAATTTACTTAATCAATTTTCTAATTCACTTAATTGACATAATTTACTTATTTAGATTGATTAACTTGTCTATTTAATTTACTTAATTAACTTAATTTTCTTAATTAATATAATTTATTTATTCAATAACTTAATTTACATAGTTGGATTAATTTACTTATTTAGTTTAGTTAGCTTAGTTTCTTTAATTGCTCTTTTTATTTAGCCTAATTTACATAATCAATTAGTTAATTTGCTTAAACGCATGGTTTTAAAATCATCATTGACCTAGGTGGTTGAACCATTTGACCTAGGAACCGATCAACTATCTAGTTCTATTTTATACTTGGTCCAAAGTTTTTCAAAAAAAAGAAACATTGACTTGGTCAACAAGCTGTTGGCCGGCCTTGATGGTTGAACCGCTATACTGTTCAATCCAATAAATGGTTTTGGAGACTTTTTTATTTTAATTATTTTATTTTTTTATTTTTCAAAAAATTGTAGGTCATTCGGACCAAATGATCGAACCATTGACCCAAAAATTGCTGGTCAAAATGGTAAATTGATAAATAATTAAATTAAGTTACTGTTAATTAAGTAAATTAAAATAAGTTACTGTTAATTAAGTAAATTAAAATAAGTAAATAAAGTAAGTAAAGAAATTAAGTAAATTGGTTTAATGAGAAGATTGAGTTACTAAGTTAATTAAGTAAATTAAGTGATTGTTAATTTATTATTAATTATGCGAATCAAGTTTAAGTGATTACTTACTCTTAATTGTTGTTAATTATTTACTATTAAATTAACTATTGCTATTTTAATGACTCTAATTAATTTGATAAAATTTATATTTTTAACTAATAGTTTTTTTAGGGTCTAAAGTGGCCCATTTTCAAACTTTATGGTATGAACTGGCCTTTTCAAACTTTAGCAGTGCCGCATAAACATATTTTTATTATTTTATTCATTGTCTAACGTATCCATCGACATTATTTCAAACGCCGTCTGTTTTTGCCTATGAATGGCCTTTTCACAAACGGTCTTTTTATTTTTAGTGTCTAAATTACCCTTTTCACAAAATTCAGGAGTTGACAAGGTAAAAAAAGTATTATTTTAATATTAATTTAATATAATTATATATAAAAATCTAATCTGAATTCCATTCTTTTCAGATTTTCAGTTCTCACTGAATGGATCGAATTTGGATATTGATGGATCAAATTTGAATCAGACCCGATTACAACCAGGATTAGGGGGTGCAAATTAGGGCCGAGTTAGCCTTTCGATTGGGTTTGGTTGGGTCGGTTTTTTGTTTTTGTTTTTTTTCGGGGGGGGGGGGGGGGGTGGGGTCGGTTGAAGTTTAAGTCTGGATTATAGTTGAAGTTCAGGGATGTGGTTTCTCTCCCAGTCATTGTGTTTGGTGGTCGGCCTGCCTGATCCTATGATTGAGTTCACTGGCAAAAAGAAAATATAAATTCCTTGACACAGGCTCTTCTTCCTTATTCCTTCGTTATAAAGGAAGAAGAAATGGAAAAAAGAAAAGAAAGGAAAATTAGATTTAGCGTCAAGGACTCAAAGGGTTCTGTTATGATTCAATGCTTCAATCTAATCATTAGTTATTTTTTCTATTTTTTGTTTGTATCCTTCGATCTTAATATTTTCTTCAGCCTCAACAATCATCTATTTTTGTTAATCTTGTTTTTAATATTTTTTAAGGGTGGATTTTACTATTATTATTATTATTATATTTTGAAATTACAACAGACTCTGCTTAAGGGCTGTTTTAGGATTACGCCCTATTTCTTTTATGGGAAGTTACTTTGTATATGTTTGGCATCAATGCTTGTAGCACCGTTTTCTGATGTGTGGCTTGAAGGACCATTTTTTCAGAAAACGGTAACTTTATTTTTGTTTGGAATCATTGTTGCCAGGTGGGATGTTTTCTGGAGCAACAACAACTTTTTTTGTTTGTTACCATTGCTGCAGGAAACGTTTTCAGCACTGATACCCATTATGTAGTGGCACATCAGTGCCACATCACTGCCCTGTTGGCAACAACGAGCTATTGTTCCAGGAAACGTCAAATTTGGAATTGCTCCAAGCCATGGCTTCCCAATTTCCGAGGCATGGCTTGGAGCACAATTTTTATGGAAAAATGGTTCCAAACAAACAAGGTTCAAAATATTGATACGCCTGATATGCCGGTATGGGCGTATCGGGCGAATCGATACAACTTTTGATACTTATTTTTTATTTTATTTTTGCAACTGGTTCAGGGGAGCCAGTTTAGGCCTCCTCCACAGCCTGAATCGATCAAGCCCCCGATACACCCACTGTAGGGGCGTATAGGAGGGGTCCCAGAACGATATGTATCGGCCGATACGGGCCGATATGTGTCGATACTTTGAACCTTACAAACAAATGCCCGTTTCATGGAGCACCATTTTTTCTGATGTGGCGCTAATGTGGCATTGTTGCTCTAGAAAACGGCAACGATGCCAAACGGCCCCTTTATCTTGTGGAATTAGGGGTTCCTCCTATTGAGGATTATGCCTTGTTGGTTTTATGGGATGTTACTTACCCGGGTAAATGCACTTACTTGGGTAAGTATTTCCCAGGAACCACTTTCTTGGGTAGCTGAATTTCCCCATGTTCTTTTATTTCCCAGGTCAATAAGACAATGACCATTTTAGCCATAAAAAAATATTATTAAAAGGGACAATTCCAAATGTTGGCAACTTTCCCCACAGGTGGAAAAGTTACTTATCCTCTGAGATGAGTATCACTTACATATCAGAGAAAATAAATTTTTATGAACCCCACATAAATCTAGAAAAAGAATATGGGTATCTTTGTCAATGGGAACCAAAATCCCAATAACCAATTCCCCCCTCTCAAAATCCAAACAATGAAGGGCCTTAAAATGAACTTACCATGATGAAGATTCATGGGCTATTTTAAGAAAACTAGTAATTAAGCACGTGCATTGCATGTATGAATTTTTTCATATTAATTACTTTAATTTTAAAAATATCATAATTAGGATAGAAATTGAAAATTAATAAAAGCAACAATATTGTTAAAAATAAACTTAAATACTTACACTTGTATTCTATTTTTGTCTTAAATAAAAATAATTTTTATTTTACAATTATTTTTACTTAATATGATGATTATATAACATTAGAATTGTTCCAAAATGTCTTTGACAAAACTCTGTACTTTTTTATCGTTTGTGTTTTATCTTTTTTTAATATTTATTATTTAATTATGACATCATGAATTTCTTTAAAAAGTTGTATCATTGACCCACCATTTACATAAGAAAATAGCTTTGCTTTCGAAGCAGTTTTGAATTATATATTTCATCTACATTATATACATAATTTTTACTTATCACACTTAATTTTTGTTTGACATAATTAATATATATTTTTTATATATTCTTTTGATTACTTGTACTTTTTTATTATTTTTTAAATATTTATTATTTAACTATTATATCATCAATTAATTCATTTGACCCGAATGACTAACCCACGACCCAAAAAGAAAAATAATTTGATTTCTAGGTTGACATTAAATTTTGTATTACATTTCCATTATTGATAAAATTATATCTTATGTATAACATTTATTTGTGTGATTCTTTGTATTTTCTGTTTTTAAAAATTTTATTATTTGACAATGACATCATTTCATTTCTAGGTTGATTTTAATTTTGGCATTCCATTTTCATCATTTACAAAAATACTTCATACATTTCATACTTATTTTTTCTTAGTATAATGTATATACAATATTAAGGACATGCCCATTTATTTTTTTGTATTATATATTTTATTTATTTTAATTTTTTATTTTTTAATTATGGAAATATTTATTAATGAATTTGACCCCAAATGGTTGAATTGCTTTCCCACCATTGAGAGGAAAGAAAATGAATTATTTTTCAAAATATTTATTTTTACATTATTAAAATTAATGTTGTGGATTTAATTAGTTGAATTTAATGATGAGAAAAATATATCTTAAATATAGGATTTAATAAGAGAATATACATTAGATATGAGATTTAATGAGAGATAATAGGAAAATATTTTTATTTCCAATTGGTTTAAAATTTTACATTTCATTCCCATCATTAATAAAAACAGTTCTTATTTATAATCAATGTTTTGAACTTGTTGTTGACCTACTCGATTGAACCATTTGAACCGTCACTCGACCTTAATTATAGGTTTGGTTCTAGAAACTCTCCCTTTTGGTTAAAAGTTGTCTAACTTGGGTGGTTCAACCATTGACTTATTCGACCTAGTAACCAAGTCGTAGGTTGCACATTTAATTATGTGCAAACTTTTATAAGCCATAACTTTGCACTTCGATGTCCAATTGAGGTTATATATATATTTTTTGAGTAACTTTTCAAGATCTATACATCCCAAGGGCATTATGCATCTTGCCTTGCTATTTTCGTGAAAAAACCTATTTTTTGGCCCCAAATTGCAGTTTTTAATATTTTTTTATAAATTAAAAATTTAAAATGAAATTAAAAAAACATAAATAAAAGTAACATAATACATATATTATATGTAATATATGTAAAACATAATTATAAAATATATGTAAAACATAACTATGATATATGTAAAACATAATTATACTATTTATTGATAAAATATATATTTTTACACACACACACAAACACACATAGTGTTAACAGAGCAGTTTGACTTGTTTGACCTTGACAATCGAACAGGTGACTTGTGACCCGAAGGCAAAAGCGGGTTGGTCTCTGGGTTGGTTTCTAAAACATTGTTTGTCATACTTATTATTGTTTAATATGTCAAATATATGATGTTAAAAACATTCCCATTTTTTTAATTTCTACATTCATTTATTTTATATATTTTTGAATTTTATTATTTAATTGTGGCAACATGGGTTGGCCCATTTGACCCAAATGATTTAATTTCTTACCACCACATAAATGAAAACACTATTTTTTCTAGGTAGATTTTAAAAGTATAAGTTTTTATGTTATTGAACTTGTTAATTTATTATGTATGTATTTAATTATAAAATTTAATGATGAGAAGAAACAACAAAACCTTAAATATATGATTCAATGAAGGTGAATGCAAATTAATACCTTAAATATTGGATTTAATGAGAGATAATTGAATGCATCGATGAATATCTTAAAATTAACTCTTTTCAACTAATTTAATATCAATAACTAATTTCCCTATTTGCCCTCATTTTTTATTAATAAATTTAAATATAGAGGGATAACTTTTGTCATCACAAAATTCCAGAAATATTCTTGAGACTATTCGTACTTTTTAAAGTAGTATAGATTAATCTAAAATACCCATACAACTCTTGAATCTAAAAAATCCACAAATTAGAAGGCTATTATTAATCAAACAAAACTTGGACTTGGGCTTACTTGAACTTTAGACTGCATTTGGTTGCAATAAAGGCTGAGCTTGGAAGGAGTACAAATGCAAATATATAGAATGCAAAACCTTATATTTTGTATTATTTTGTATGCATTTACGCTGTACATATTTGCATTTACACTCTTTCCAAACTCAGCCAAAAGTTTTATTTAATTTGCGCTGGTGTAAATACAATGGAATGGAAAGGGGAAAGTGTAAATTCTAGTTTTTTTTTTTTTTTTTAATTTGATGATAAATGCAAATTTTAGTTTACTTTTGTTTAGATTTAAGATGAGATGAAGTAAGATGAGATGGGAGGAGTGTGAGTGCAAAAGAAGCAAAAAGTACAAATTTTGTTTAATCTAGAAACGCAATTTATAATTAAGAAAAAAAAAATCAAAAGCAAAACTGAACTGAGTTTGGCATAAGTGTCACTTTATGACATTGGGTCTTACTTTAAGAACTCAACTCCCATGAAATGAGAGGGTGGGGTTTTCCTTTGCTATCTATATGTTTCTCATAGGCTAGTATGACCCTTTCGACATTATTCCTCCACATGTCTAAAAATAGAGGTCCAAATAGACAGTAAGGGTATTCATATAAAACCGAAAAATCCGATTAATCGCAAAATCTCGGTTTTTACGATTTGGTTTCGGTTAACCTTAAAAAATTGATTGATTATATCATTTTTAGTATATATTATATATTATCTATATATGTTATATGCATTTATTGTTTATATTATATATTTATAATAGACACTATTAAAATAAAAAACAAAAAATCGAAAAATTGAACCAGCCAATTGGATTGATTAACCTGTTGACCAGTTTTGGTTTGAAAATCTGAAGATCCGATAGGATTGGTTTCGGTTAGGAAACTGAACCATGAGCATCCCTAGTAGGCAGCCTTTCTACACAATCTACCATATTTTTTGACACATGGAGGGATTATATTAGAACCATCAAGCAGGGGATCCTCTAGATTAACCATCTATATTGTCATCTGAAATCATGTTAATTCTATATATTACTGTTGATGCTCGATTTGGCGATTTGGCCGAGGGCAACAAAGTAAATTCACTCTCAAGCTTCGAAGGGGGGCTGAAGGCTTTAAGGGTTCGGAGGAGACAAGCCAAGGTGGATTGTTCATTCGAATACAGTAGAAGTCGAGTGCTAGTACTAGAAGGGCTTCCGAGGGAGGACGAAATGTTGTTCCCGCAGTGATGAATCTACAAGGGAGAAGAGGTTAGAGGCCTTGGGTGAGAACTTGAGGCGAGGACTCCGACAGTCAAGTTAGTGCGTGCACAAGGTAAGCAATGGGTCTGGAATCGAGGGGTCCGGATGAGGTTTCAGATAGCGCTAAGTCCTTAGAGGAGAGAGCACTAGATATCACAAAGGTTTCGAATCCCCTACCTTGTGGATGGTACCTTGTATTTATAGTTGGAGCTGTCAAGGGGTAGTTGGGCTTGGATGGTCCAGATGCAAGCCGTACGAGGACCTGGCAAGATGTCTGCCAGGGGCCACGCGGCGCCCTACGATTGGGTTTGCCTGGTCTGCGTCATGTAACCCTGAGCGTCCTCATGGTGAGCCTATGTTGGCGTCCTCTATTCGTCCTTGTACAAGCCAACCAAATGCGCCTACATCAATTACCTTTGCTCTATTTAGATAATACTAGTAAGTAAATCCATAAGGCTGTGTTTGGTTTGAAGGAAAAAGTAGGGAAAGGAAAGTTAGGGAAACCTTTACAAACCTTGTTAGGGAAAAAGTAGGGAAAGGAAAGTGAGAATAGGATGTCTATGTAATCTTTGTAGTAAGGGTGTCAATGGACCGGTTTTGGACTGGACCCCATCCAGTCTAAAATCAATTTGGACGGATTGGACGGACCAAAAAGACATGGTGGATTGAACCAATCTAGTCCAAAATATTTATTCCTGGTCTGTCTGTAATAAATTTATATTGGATTTGGTTGGATTAATCCAATATCCGGTCCATTGATATAAGATAAGAATATATGTGTCAATGGATCGGGTTTGGGTTGAAACCAATTTAAATTAAAATGAATTTAAACAAATTAGACGATCTGAACATTGAATTGAACCGGCCCAAAATGGTCCAAATTATTCATTGGATTGGATTCAACCTGGTCCATTTGTAATGGACTCACATTGGACTGGATTTGGTCCAACCAAATCCAGTCCAATCGACACCCCTACTCTATAGTGAGGGAAAGGATCAAATTTTGCAACATATTGGCCTGTTTAGCCAATACGTATTGTATCGGTAGGTCACAAATACACTAAATATGGGCTTTTGGGACGGGGGGGGGGGGGTTGACGGGTTGACACATTTCAGGGGTAGACGGGCCTTAGACTGACCTCAATGACTAAATTAAAAAAAAAAAAACTATTAAAAACTTGGGTGAGAGGGCCCTTAAGGCTGAGTCCAGGTTAGGTTCTATGTTTAGGGTTGAGTTGGTTTGACTTGGGTCTTAAAGAATTATTTTATTAGATAATAATATTATGAATGTTAACTATTGGGGGGGGGGGAGTTTAAAGAATGATTTTATTAGAGATCAATGATGATAATAATATTATTACAGAAAATTAAGACCTAATATGTTTTTTCTTTTTGTAATTTAAAAGTAAATTATATTTTTATAATTTAATCTAAAAATAAATAACCGTATGTATGAAAAATGAGAGAAATAGAAGGTGCATGTGAGCTGAGCTTTGTGGTGAAAGGACCCTTACCTCTTCTCTTCACTCTTTCTATTATATGTCCGAAAAAAAAATCTTGTGGGATGTATAGGTTGGGAAATTTGGTGAAAAAAAAAGAGTTATAAAATCCTGATGTATGTATAGTTGTCTTTTTTTAGGTTATGTTTGGTTTGAAGGAAAAAGTAGAGAAAGGAAGGGAAAGGTAAGAAAACCTTTACAAACTTTGCATAGATTTCCCTACCTTTCCCTTCATTTCCTTACTTTTTCCATTAAACCAAACACAGCCTTAGTTCCTATACATTTAAAGTATCATAGCTTTGCTATGTTCGTGGTGTGTCATAAAATTAAGCAATTGCTTTCAACTTTTTGATACACATTCTGTTCCCATAGATGGGTTTGAGCATTTCATAGTTCAAGATAAGTTCAACTTGGAATTACCTTTTACATCTCTAGAAAAAGAGATAGGGCAGATAGACGAATGTATGGTTGTTATCCTCATATCCCAACTACATGGTTATGGTAAACTTGATCAGTATGCTTGATCTTGAAGAATCTACAATCACTAGGGTGGTGTTTGGGAGTGTGGTGAAACCATGATATATTGGGTTTTAAACCACACCACATCTCATTCAGCTGTTTGGTTGTGGTGTGGCATAGTTTGAACCCCATCATATTGTGGTGTGGTTTTCACCATGTTCAAAATATCACCCATAGGTTTTTATTGTGGCCTTAACCACGCCATGCGGTACTATAGCCCCAAATTTGGTTATGGCGCTTTGTAGACTCATTTTTAATATTTTAATTTATAATTAATCAATTTTATTTTATTATTAGTTCTCTTATGTATGTATTTTTTATTTTTATATTATTTTAAATTTTTGATCAATATGAGTTTTTTTAAATTTATTATTAGTATTATTAATTTTATTAATATTATTATTAATGTTTTAAATTTTTAATCAATATTAATTTTCAGTGTTTTCAACCTATTGTTGACCCAACCGATTGAACTGGTCGAACTATCACGATTCCAGGCCTGGTTTTAGTAAAACCCAGTGGACGATTAAAAATCATTGACTTAGTAAAAAACCATCTGACTCGGACGGTTCGACCATTGACTCATTTGACCTAGACGACGTCACTGGTTGCATGCTAGCTGTGTATGCAAAATTTGGGAGGCCATAATTTTGCATTCTAATGTTTGATTGTGGCGAATATTTTTTTTTTATTTATTTTGGGTAACTTTTCAAGATCTATGCATTCTAAGGGGCTGTAGGTGCCTTGCCCTACTATTTTTGCCAAAACACTATTTTTTTGGCCTCAAATTGCAATATTTAGTATTTTATATATAAAAAAATTAAAATATAATTAAAAAATATAAATTAATATAAAATAATACATATATTACATATAGAATATAATTATACATTATTTATTATATGTTCATACATACCTACACACACATACACACATATTATGAATTAACCTATTTTTGATGTGGCACAGTTTTGGTTTGACCCGTTTGACCTGGATGGTTGGACTAGTTACCCGCAAACCGGAGGCAAAAAATGGTTCGGCCTCTGGGTCAGTTTTTAAAACATTGTTAATTTTATTTTTTTTTAATTTTTACCACATGTTAAATATTCATACTATTGATTTGCATTTTTCTTAAAAACACCAACAAATCTGATCGATAATGTAGATCACCTCACATTGTGTATATGTGATACATGGAATCAAAATATAGGGTGTGGTTTGAACCAGGTAATACCTTCTAGAACGCCTATATAGGTGTGGTGTGGTTTAGGCAACCAAATTTTAACCACAAGTACATAACACATATTCTGGTATGGTGTGGTGTGGTCGAGAGCACACCACCCAATTTCTTGACCACACTATAGAACACCCCCTATTTGTAGAGTTATGATTAGTAAGATGATAGATGATGGTATAAGCATACATATAAGATACTACCATCATAATAAAATATTGGGTAAATGCTGGAACCTCCCTTGAAGTTTCTGGTTGTTGCTAAAACCTCCCATGAAGTTTGCTAATTGCAATCACTTCCCCTGAACTTTCTGACATAGTTGCGAATAGACCCCTTTTTGTTAAAACCCTCTAACAAGAGGCATGAAAATGCCCAAAATACCCATGCATTTACTTTACCAAAATGTTTATTTTTTTCAAAATTTCTCTTCATATGAATCGTTATCCCAAATCCTTTTAATCTCTTCTCTAAAATTGATTTATTTTCCAAATTTGCCCTTGATATCAATCGCTCAAAGGTAAGTTGTAACTTTAAATTCTCTTTTGTTTTTATTGCTATTGTTTTTATGTAGAAAGCAGCCTCAATACTAATTTCATGGATATTTTAGATATTTTGTGCCTCTTGTTAGTGGATTCTAACAAAGGGGATCTATATGCAACTGTATTAAAAAGTTCAGGGGAGGTGAATGCGATTATCAAACTTCAGATAAGCTTTCAGCAATGGTAAGAAACTTCCGGGGAGGTTTCAGCAATTTAAGCTTAGACATTAAAAATAGTGGAAAATGATGCAATTGATATCAAAGAAATGTACCAAAGCATTTAAAAAGGTATGTAGAAGTGATATTAAGAATAATAAAGATGTGGTGAGGGGACCCCTCACCTCCCCCACTTCCCTCTTTCTATTACTTTCAAGTTTTCGCCCTAATGTTCATAAAAAGAAATTCATGTACTACCTTGAGAGCTGGTATTCCATTACCAGAGTAAAGCGTTGAAGGTGGGCTTATCACAATTTCAAATATAGCCTATGTTCTGAAGGTCATATAGAGATTCTTTTCGCATAGTTTATGGGCCGTTGTTCTTGAGTCCAAATACCTGAAACATGATAGCTCCTTTTGGACGATGAAAAAGGGTAGTATCTTCTCAGCCATTTGGTCTTCTAAGTTATAGACTTCACAATGTGGAGATTATGATTCAAACTGGGCCTCCAGTGGGTCATTGGATCAGTTTGGAGATTATGCCCAGTATTAACTGAGCCCCAGATGGGGCGCACAGTGAGTACTGGCGTGTTTAACTGTGATAGATAGTTCAGTCGGGTGTGTATGATTTTGTTGCGGATTGAATCTACCAGCAGTTAGAAGCGCAGCATGGTTGAAAGAGATTTCCCCATGAGATTGCCAATTTAAGTGTTAAGTCACCAGAACTGTTGTGAATTTCTTACTAACTTGATCTGTTCTCTTCTTTATTAATCCAATTAAAGTACACTACCTGTCCTACCATGTTGCAAGAGATTTAACCTTTCTAATAACCCATCAAACTTTAACCTCCATTACATATTAATTCTTTTTCAAAAGAAAATATCTATTTTTCCAAGCATAAATATCTTAAAAAAAAAGTAAATCCTAATTTTTAGTTACCCAGAAACAGTCTTCTTCGAGATCGAATTTGGTCATCCGATAACTGTCATCACCCATTTGCAGCCATGCATTGGATCATTGATAACATCTCTATACTTGTATATGTTTTTTCATGGGGAGATATTTCCAATGCATGGCTTCAAAGGACTGTGATGGAGGATGGTCCTGTGAGAATCAAATCCAATTTCATCTTGCCCCTTGAAAACCACTATACTAGTTGCCAGTTGCCGGCCTGAACGGATCCGGTGACTCAAACATGAATAATCCATTGTCTCCTCTCCCCCTTTCTCTCCTCTATGGTGGCCCAAGCTTGAGCATATTTGCCGATTCAGGCCTGAATGGTGAATCAAATAAGGGTCTATTTGGTTCGCAAGAATAAGGGTTTGGAACCAGATTCAGAATGACCATTTCGATTTCAACTATTTGGTTGGGAGGAATTAGAATACAATCCCATTCCAGCTGATTTCAATTCCATTCGAATTCTTATATGAATCAAACAAACTATAGGATAGATTATTCCAAATCTCCAATTCTAATTCCTACAGAATTTGATTCAGATTCAAATTGTAAACCAAACGAATCCTAAAGTGGGTAAGAGATTAGATCGTTTCTTGTCAAATCAAATGAAGTGGGCAATAGATCGTTCCTTGTCAAGCCAAGCTTAACACATCTGGCGACTCTGAAGGATGAATAAAATAACGGTAGGTGGCGTATCAGATCAAGCTTTGTCGTTCAGAGGTAGATGTTAATAAGGGCTCCAGTAGTAAAGTTACCATTGAAGTTCACTTTATATGTTCTTTGATCTGCACATTAACTTTAATGAGTCTTCGGTGGGATCTTATCCTTTGTTTCATTGGATATATATGGGCAATATGACTGCAATTTCTAAAAAGACAGTTTGAGTTTACCTTGGTGATTAAGGCTGTGTTTGTTATATTCTTTAGAATGATAAGCCAAGAAGATCAACTCGAGTGCCTATCAGGAATCCAAGGTAAGGGGATTGATCATGCATCAATTTGTATGGGACATGCAAAGCAACGAGTGACCTGGGCCACGGGATTGTAGATTATGACTTAAGATTTGCATTAGTTGTTATTGCTGTTATTTTGTTTGCATAGGAATCGGTTAATAAGTTTGAGAGGATAATTCCATTCTTGTTGGCTATTTTATTGTCAACTAACCGTTTCACTCATTTTGTTTAGAGTAGCCGAGTCCTTTATGTATTTAAACTCTATCATTTAGTAAGGTAAGGGGGTGGAGAATTCAAATAAAATTACAAGGTTCATTCTCACCTCAAGTAGAATATTATTTTACAAATATCTTAAATAGCTTTGACTGGGACATATAAGTGGTATCAGAGCTATACATTATGGCTACCAACAAAGAAAGAATCGAGAATTTAGAAGCAGGTCTTGAGGGACTTCAAGCTAATTTGAGCAGAATGGAGTTGGGTGTTAATGACAAACTACATCAGCTAGAGACTGCTATTAGCAAGATCTCTGAAGTTTTGCTTACAAGGCAAGAACCAACCTCTAGCAATGTCAACGAACGTAGCGGACAGTCCTCCAATGGGTGTTCTCATGAAAACACAGAAGGGGGATGGACAATGTTCTCTTCTAAGTTGGCTAAGCTCGAATTTTCCAAGTATTCTGGTGATGACCCAACTGAATGGTTCACGCCTGTCGACCAATTCTTTGAATACCAGGGCACTTTGGAAACACAGAAGGTGTCTTTGGCTTCCTTTCATTTGGAAGGAGAAACAAATCAATGGTGGCAGTGGTTACGTAGGGCTTATTATGAGGAAGGGAAGGAGGTGTCATGGGACATTTTTATAGAGGAATTATGGTCTCGTTTTGGTCCAACGGATTGTGAAGACTTTGACGAGTCTTTATAAAAAATAAGACAAACCAGATCCTCACGTGAGTACCAAAAGGAATTTGAGATATTGGGAAATAGAGTGCAGGGGTGGACTCAAAAGGCTTTGGTGGGCACCTTTATTGAAGGTCTTAAAACTGAAATAATAGATGAGATTCGGATGTTTAAGCCAAAATCCTTGAAGGAAGCCATCAGTTTGGATAGGATGCGAGATGAGTAGCTAAACCGTCAAGAGAAGGCTACACATTCATTCAACAGGACCACTATCGGTTCTTCCCCAACGAAACTGAAGTCTGCTTCACCAATGAAATGACTCACTTGGACTGAGATGCAAAGGAGGCGTGCTCAAGGCATTTGTTTTAATTAAGATGAAAAATTTGTACCAGGGCACAAATGCAAAGGACCGCAGTTGCTGTTGCTTGAAGGAAATTATGACGAAAGTGAAATGGATGACGAAGAGGGAGCTCACACCAACATTCGAGGAGAACCTGAAATTTCACTCCACGCTCTCATGGGGTGGTCAACAGCCAGAACCATGCGAGTCTCGGCTAAAGTGGGACCTCATGAACTGATTGTTCTTATTGATAGTGGGTCAACCCATAATTTCATCAATGACAGGATAGCTGAATTGTTGCAATTACCGGTGGTGCCACTGATAGGTCCTAGTCAAAGCTATTTAAGAGATTTGTAAAATAATATTCTGCTTGAGGTGAGAATGAACCTTGTAATTTTATTTGAATTCTCCACTCCCTTACCTTGCTAAATAATAGAGTTTAAATACATAAAGGACTCAACTACTCTAAACAAAAGGAGTGAAACGGTTAGTTGACAATAAAATAGCCAACAATAATGGAATTATCCTCTCTAACTTATTGACCGATTCCTATGCAAACAAAATAACAACAATAACAACTAATGCAAATCTTAAGTCATAATCTACAAGCCCGTGGCCCGGGTCACTCGTTGCTTTGCATGTCCCATGTAAATTGATGCATGTTCAATCCCCATACCTTGGATTCTTGATAGGCACTCGAGTTGATTTTCTTGGCTTATCATTGCCCCCTTCTTTTAGTGGAACCTTGTCCTCAAGGTTCAAGTTGATATACTTGTTTCGCAGCTCTTGTATTTTCCCACGTAGCATCTTCTTTTGGAAGCTTTTTCCACTGGACAAGGCTTTCCTCGACAAAACTTGACCCTTTCTTAACCCATCTAGTATCCAAAATAGCTTCAGGTTCCATAATAAGCTCACCATTATCAGTTATGGGCGGCAACTCAGTGCTAGTGGCATTAGTCTCCCCTACTTGCCTTTTAAGTAGTGAAACATGAAAAACAAGGTGAATTCGAGAACCCTCAAGCAATTTGAGTTTCTAAGCTACCTTTCCAACCTTTTCTTCAATTTGGTACGGCCACTTGTTTCATTCGATTAACTACTACATGTAAATTGATTTTGTGCTGTTGTAGAATGGCATTTCAAGATACCATGGTTTGGTCCACATCATCCACAGAAGATACTCCAACTTGATAATTCGGAATAGTCGGTGATAGTCTCCCATAGAGAGCTCGAAAAGGTGTCATCCCAATAGAGGAGTGGTATGTAGTGTTGTACCGAAATTCAGCCCATTTAATGTTCGGATGGTTCCATCAGATGAAAATATATATCATGATTTTTATTGAATTGATTCATTTTTGATAATATGATATGTTTTTTCATATACATATTAGTTTTTTAAAAAGTCATTTCAGTTTCATAGAATTAGACAACTTGAACTATTTTCCGGGTCCAACAGTTCAATGGTTAATGAAGTGGTTCAGGGCTGAATGGAACTGGTGATCTAGCTGATTTTATCCGTCTGGGTCAATGGCAGTTTTAAAACCTTACTTAAGGTTTACATCTGGAACCAAAGGAGCTGCAAGCCAATTGAGGTTTTATTAGGGCATTCAATGACTGAAAATTGTGTAAGATGGAATCCTATAAGACCTCAGGTATTGGCATATGCGAGTGATGATGAGACCATCATTATATGAGGACAAGCAAACGTCCTAACTATTGGGTGATTGGAAAACGTCTGTATAAGATGAAAGCATGAGATGACGTCCATGAAAGAGTCTCTAATGATTGAGTGATTGGAAAAAGTAATAGGACCTTTCTACTAACCAAAGCCTTTAGAGGATTTATTTATTTTTGAGAGGAGAAAATTAATAATATATTGAGTTTGCAAAATTCCTTAAAGAATATTTGTGATGGTGGTTTATGTTCTAATGGTTCTACAACTATTGGAATTGCTTGTTTTTCCAAAGATCACTCATTAACTCCTGCTTGAGTGTTGCAAGTTGTTGGTTTTGGGTAAAGGTTCAGCAATGCAGATACAAATTCAGGCTAGGTTGTATGTTGTGATCTGTTCTGATTCGAGTTTGGCTTCAGCCAGTGCAATTCCCGTTTGAACATTCTTTACAGTCTTGCATTGAGAATATCTCCATATTTATGTGCTTTATTTTATGGGAAGATGTTCCCAATGTAAGGTTGCAAGAGGCTGTTTGAACAGTGTGATCACGGGTTTGCATTGGCCGAAGCTGAACTCTTTATTCTAGTGGTCAAGGCTTTTGAGCAATGTTTTCGAACCGCCATTGACCCAGATGGTCGGACCGTTCGGCCCAGGAACTGTCCAGGCAACCGATTCCATTTTACCCTAAACTCAGAATCTGGTTAAAAATCGTTGAAAAAGTCAACAAACCGTTGACCTAGGCGGTCGAACCGTCAACCCGTTCAATGGTTTTTGACCATTTTTTTATTTTTTAATTGTTTTTAATTTTATTGTCAGAATGGGCTGTCTATTCGAACCAGACGGTTGGACCGTCGACCTAAAAACCGGTGGCCAGAACGGTTCCATTTCCGAGTTATTTTTTAAAACATTGCTTTTGAGGGCTATAAGGATAGTATTTCTTGACGATGCTTACCTTATTATGACTAAATTAAAGAACCTGGATATCCTGCAAGAAAAAAAATTCTTCTCACTTGACATTCATATGCACATTGGGAATGGGAATATCTCCCATACATTTATGTTAAATTCATGGGAAGATATTCCCAACAAAAACTCACAACACTATCCCAACAGGCCACTGCAGCCATGCATTCATGGGGAGATTTTCCTGATGTACAAATATCTTGGTTAGTTGGGATAGTGTTGTGAACACGTATTGATAGCAGATCCCTAGCTACCCTGCTTTCAAGGTGTCTGCAGAGTTTTAATTGGTGGTATATATAGACTCAATTACTTTTATGTTAATAGACATGTAGTCGGGCCAGCCTCTAACGTGGCCCAATATATGAAATCTGCTAGTTAAGAGGAAGTGTGGATGGTAAAGGATTTATGAACAATTATGTTGCAAATATTTTTTTTTGCTAAATAGTATATTTTTATGCATAAAAATTACATATTTTCGCCAGTTGTAGATACTCTACCAAAATTTTAACTCATTTATTTTGTTTTGGATTTTTTTCTCTCTACCAAATTAATTCTTTCATGTGCTTTGTGCAAATTCTGCTATGCCTTTCTCTTTTAAGTGACCTCCCCATTAGTGAGCGGCCCATTCTCTTGGGTTCAAGTATCAATTTTCCAAGAAATAATACTTATACCTTGGGTTGAGATTTTTTTTTCCTTCTAAATTTAACTGTATGTCAAGGTTGTGGTAAATGCAGATTTGCAAGCAAAATTCGTGTTGGTTTTTCAATGCTTTTTGAGGAAATTTTTGTGAGAGTCTAAGGCCATGTTTGGTTTATTGCTTTGGGCCTCATTCTTTTAATTCTTGTTCATTCTTGCTCATTCAACATTAGAATGTTTGGTTATAAAATTATTGCCATGGGTCACATTTTTTTTTAGAATGAAAAATCAATCCATAGCACAAAATCTGAGGTAGCCTGTAGGCTGTAGCATTAAAAATAATCATGCCCCATCTTGTTCATTTTTATTCTTTAAGGAAACTTTGCCTACCAAACTACTACCATAGATGTTTACTAGCGGACTATGTGGAAGTACTTTTATGAAAGCACTTTAATAAAAACACTTTTACGAAAGTACTTTTACAAAAAAGAACTTTTATGAAAGCACTTTACGAAAATACTTTACTAAAAGAACTATTACGAAAGTACTTTTATAAACACACTTTATAAAAGTACTTTTACGAAAAAACTTTTACAAAAGTACTTTTATGAAAGCGTTTTCGTAAGCACACTTTTATGGAAGTACTTTTATAAAAGCATTTTTATAAAAGTACTTTTATGAAAGCACTTTTATGAAAATACTTTTATCAAAGTATTTTTATTGAAAGCATTTTTACAAAAGTACTTTTACATAGGACACTTGTCAATTTGAAAAGAATTCATTTTTAGGAAAAAGGCGTTTGGTTCATAGCAATATTTTTCTCATTCTGTCTATTTTTACCCATTCTTGTCCATTTTAGAATTTCATCTTGGGTAATCTGAAAAGAATTCATTTTTAGGAAAAAAGTGTTTGGTTCATAACAATATTTTCTCATTCTGCCTATTTTTACTAGGGGTGCAACTTGGGCGGGCCCAGCTCGAGCCCGAACCGGCCCAACCTGGAATTTTACACGAGTTAGGCTTGAATTTTTGGTCCTTGGGCTGGACTTGAGCCCAAGAATTTGGGGTTTTTTATTTTTTGGGCCGGGCCTAGGCCTAACCCTTATGTAGCCCGAGCCCACATACACACACACACACACACACACACACACACACAGATATATATATATATATATTTGTGTATATATACGTTTGTATACATATTTTGCATACATATTTATATATATACATAAATATATGTATAATATTGGCATAAATACATATTATATGTACAACTTTAAAGTGGATTCATTGACCAACCCAAACCCAGTCTGGGCCTGAGCCCAACCCGAGTGCATCAAATTATAGTGCGGGTTGGACTCCGTCCGGTTGGGAAGATCGGGCCTGACCTTAGGCTTGGTTCGAGCTTGGGCCTTACGTCCAAATTTTAGGGTTGGGCCTGGGTTGATCATAAACCCGGTTCAACCCACTCGACTGTGCACCCATAATTTTTACCCATTCTTGTCCATTTTAGAATTTCATCTTGAGTAAGAATGATAAAGAACGAGAATTGAACCAAACATGACCTAATCTAACAATCCTCCTCAATTATCAAAGAAAAAAAATAGCGTTCTATAACTCTTAATGCACCCTTGACATTTTACTTTTGTTCAGAATTAATTTTGTTTGATGGTGCCCGCTTATTAAACCTCTTAACACTTTTATCTGAATTTTTATTATGATCATTTTGTTTTTAGTTGGACAGTAACCCTATTTTTTATTGAATTAATTTTTACTAATTATTTAATATTTTTTATTAATTATTAATTAAGATATTATTATTAATTACTAATCTAGTAATTTATTTAATATTTTTACTTAATTATTTAATAAATAATTAAGTAAAAATATGACATTTAATGTAAATGAACAAAGTACATATTTGATTCATGTTATTATGGTGTGTATATATATACATATATATATGTAAATGAATAAAGTATATATTTTTACTTAATTATTTACTTAGAGAGTGTATGCCCTTACTCCAATCAGAATGATGTACATTATGACATTTAATGTAAATGAATAAAGTATATATTTGATTCGTGTTATTATGGTGTGTTTCTATGTAATATCCTTAAATTGGACACTTATGAGACTCGTGTTAGTTTAAAATCTTCACAGCCGTTAGATAGATTTGGGGAGATTTATCTTGCCAAGACTAACACTGATGTGTTGCCAAATTAGTTGGGGTGGCTTGTCTCAGCTACCAGGGTGAGACTTGAGGTACATGCAGTGTGGGTTTTCTTGAAACTCTGAACCAGACCAAAATTCCAGTACTGCCTTGGACCTGACCCTTAGACTGGATTATGATACTACACTAGGTGTCGGATTGGGCTGTCTTTGATATGCCAATCAGTGAGATCCTTAGAGGGGTTCAAAACCTGGGTATGTTGGGACAGTCGGAGAATTCATCTGAGTGGGTGATCATAGTGATAGGATCAACCCCTTTCTTGGACAAAGTGAATGATCGGGGATGTACTCTCTCTGATGGAAACGAAAACTACCGGCAGTCGATTTCAACCGTTGAAATTTATTTTGCAAAATATATTTATATAGAGATATACATATATATTATGGTTTCAAAATGTTTGCAAAATGTTTTAATTCCCGGGATCCGTGTGAGTAGAGAGTGCAACACTGTACCTTGTAGTCGAAGGAGATGTCCTCTCTTGTTGGGCAGTGTTTGATCATCATGGGCTAAGATGTTAAGTGTAAAACCATTGAGGGTAATACCTGATGGGCTAATCTTGCATCTGCCCATAGTCCTTGGGTTTTTATAAGGTGGCTTGACCCAATGACCATTTATTGTAAATGTTGGGCCCGTTAAGAGCCCATGGTGATGGAGTCAAGGGTTTACTGTCGCTTATAGTGAATTCGGCCAGGCCTTGTAACAGAGACTGGGCTGAACCCATGTGGTTGATGTGTAGATCAATGTTTGGGTCCCATGCCATACAAGGATAGCTAACTGGGTAGTAGATTAAGAGGTTAAGTGTGCACATAGACTTAATGGGCCTAAAGCCCAATTCGAACTGGCTTATAAGATTAATTAAATGAGGGCGGTTCTGAGATTTGGATCAACTGATAGGATAAGGGATTATCCCTATCCACTCAAAGAGTCCAAATCCAAATAAAAATTTGGATCAGGAAATTCGTAATGAGATTAGGAAGGATGATCTTTATCTGTAGATAAGATAATGGATTATCCTTATCTCTTAAAGAGAGTCTAGATCCAAATAAAGGATTTGGATTAGGAAACTCCTAATGGAATTGGAATATCCTCTCTTCAAGGCTATAAATAGAAGAACAGGGCGAACCTCCAAATCATCAGATAGTCTACTGAATTAAGAGAGAAGACAATATACAGTACGACTACTTCTGTCTTCTGCTCTTGTTCTTGCTCTTGCCACCCTACCTAGTTTGATCTCCACTAGTGGGAGTGATCAAGAATAGTTCTTGATATTGCCTTTTGCTAGAAGAGGCAATCTGAAGTCGTGCTCACCAGCCCTCCATCATATTTTTGCTGAAGAATTCAGTTCTTGCTGAAGAATTGTCTTGCTGATTCTGCTTCACCTCACACTGTGTCATCTTCGGTGGAAGCAGTCTTTGGTTCTCTCCTTGGGCGTGAATACCTTCATTAGGGGTTTACTATTACTCCACATCAAGTATATCCCTCTACTCCCTTTTGGTTTCAGATCTGGTCCAATTTGGTTTCAAGATTGATCATTGAAAATGCAGTTTTCTAAAATAGGGAATGCAATTCCCACATGGGAGAGAGAAATTTTTGAAATTTTGCCCAACCTTCCTGCAGGGTTCGGCCATCTGTATGATGGATCTCTCATCCCTTCATTTACTTAATTATTTAATGAATAATTTTAATCTATCTTTAATCTTCTCAATGTATCATTAGGGCAAAATTATGAAGTAACTGTCTTTGAGAACTCAAGGTTAGGCTTTTGAACAAAGGCTGCAACTTGGGCCGAGTTAGCCCTAAACCAACCCAATGGGTTGGGTTGTCGGGTTTATGTTCGAGTTAGGGTTAGGGTTGAAATTTTTGAATCCGACTTTACTTTGGGTTGGGTTAGGGTTGACCCATTGGGCAACCCGAATCCAACTCTGTAGTACATATCATATATAAATATATGTTATATATATGATGATACATTGATTTGTTTAGATGCATGCTAGTTGTATAGCCACTACCACATACTATCATTTATTACATTTAAGATAGTCACTTCACTTAATCCTAATTGGAAATACTAAAACCTTGATAACATATTTTATGTTTTCTGAATATTTTATTCTTTGTTTCTTCTCTATTGTTTGCCACCCATAGGTTGTTGCCCATAAAAGATTTATTATAAGTCTTCATAATAAACTATAGTCATTTCAAACACTTTTTTTTTCTAAATTTTGTACTTAAAGAACCAAGAAAAACATCAAGAAACAAATACTAATAAAACATAGGATTAATATATGTAATGAAAGTTGAGTTAAGATTAAGATCAAGAAGTTCTACAAGATTTTAAGGATGGGAAGAAGGTTGGGTTGGTCCCAACCCGAGCTTAGCCCAACCTGAAGTTGACTTTGGTTTGGGTTAGGATTGAAAGAATTTAGTTAGGATTAGGGTTAGGATTGGATAGGTCAAATTGGAAGTCGGATTGGGTTAGAACTTAGGATTGGGCTAGGGTTGGATTCAACCTGACCTAACCCGGCCCGACTTGCAGCACTCAACAACATACCCATTACCCTGCATTCAGTTTTCAGAAAAAGTAGAGAAACAAATTTTTATTTTTTACTTTCATTTCAACATCCAGAGTTTAGTGTTACTGAATAGCACCTTAAGAGTGACAGCAGACTTGGCTAGATTAGCATTTTTTTTTGTTTGGTAGGAACTAGGTTAGAAGTTAGGACCATCACATTTCATACACGAGACGAGAGACGTAATAAAGCATATATAACGATAATAAGCAAAATCCCCATTTGTTTGCACTGCAATTTGATTTATACTAGTACAAATGGATGGGAATAGAACTGTACAAGTTAGAAGAGTATACATTTTGATTCACTTTACTTTGGATTTTACTTTGCTTGAGGTTTTATTTTGCTTCACTGTAAACAAACAAAACAAAGTACATTTGAAACAAAACTAAACCAGAATTTACAATTAATTTACTTGTACTCTCATACTTTTGCATCCGTGCAAACCAAATTGAATTGAAAACAAACTAAGCCACCAAAACAATTGATTGAACTGCTTTGGAGAAGCCACCAAAACAACTTCAGTGGAAAGCCATACTTTTTGTTGTAATAAGATAGCTATTTTGGGTTTCCCAGATTTTCACCTCAAACATTACTCTTAGGCTGTTTGGGTGGAAAACACCTCGTAAAGTTAGAAGTAGGGTAGATCATGGGCTGGGCTTAAAAGCTGTGATAAGGGTTATAGCCCAGGCCAGGGCCCGGCCAAAAATTTCCCCCATTTTCTCTCCCTCCTTGCACCTGCCACTCAACTAGGTAGAAGTGGGGCAATTGGACAGGATTTGGTCCAATCCAATCCAGTCCAATGTGAATTCATTATAAATGGATCAGGTCCAATCCAATCCAATGAATATTTTGGATTATTTTGGATTATTTTGGATTGGTCCAATTGAATGTCTGGACCGTTCAATCTGTTCAAATTCATTTTGATTTAGATCGTTTCAACCCAAACATGATCCATTAACACCTATATTCTTATCTTATATCAATGGACCAGCAGATATTGACTTAATCCAACCCAATTCAATATAAATTTATTATAGACAGACCGGGTTCAATCCAATCTAATAAATATTTTGGATCAGAATGATCCAATCCAATATGTCTTATTGGTCCATTCAATCCATCAAAATTGATTTTGGACCGGACGGGGTCCAATCCAAAACCAGTCCATTGACACCCTTAGGTGGAAGATAAAATCGATGATTAATCAAATTCAAGTAGTAAGAAAGGTTACTTCCATTTCCCTAATCTCTCAATAGCAGATAACCAATCACCTGTCATTTTTTGAGTTGCAAATACTTGCTTGTTGAATCATTTTGTTTTGTACATTGAGGTAGATGCAACGAACCATTCAGTCATCTATCCCATCCATAAAATTGTGGGCAATTGCAAGCTAAGTCCACCATGAAACAAGCCCAATTCATGGTTAGTACAGTATTGATGCAAGAATCATCCAAACACTTCATTGTTAGGTTGGACAGACATGCTCTTAACATCCAAATGGTTCCATAACTTTTAACTCAAGGGGCTGGTAGTCAAGAGTCAAGCTTCCAATAACAGAGACCAGATGGATAACAGCAGCGGATCCTAAATATTGGGCACAAGCTTCCTTGCTTTTCAAGTGCTTTGGCTTCTTGCTAAAAGGATTTGACCATCAAATGATTCACTTTTGTCAAAAGGAGTAGGAGTAATTCTCGTGGATAGATCAGTAAATGAGAACCAACTCAAACTCAAATTAGCAGCTCAGTCATCTCTATTGTGATGCCAAACAAGTATATCACCAGAAATGGCTGATGGGTTCTGCAGCAATTACAGGCTTCAATTCAAATCCACTCTCATCGACTTCTATGAACTCAGACCGACCATTAATGAACTTAAGCCTGAAAAAATACCCATTTTATTGCCATTAATATAGAATATAATACAGGGTTGTATGTACAGCAGACTCCCCATATCGATCCCAATCCTACAATGCTATATATGGATGAACAAGCTCTGATACCATAAGAACCGTTCTAACTAAACTACAAGCTAGCCTAAGCTTTTAGATGAGACTTGAGAGCTCTAACACAGCTCTGCGGATGGAGGCAAGGCTAGACTTTATTACTTACTGAGAGCAAAAGCAGCCTCTTTCACCAACGGCTGAGTTGAACTGACAAAGTGCTGGGCTTCTCTCTCCATCTGCTCCCAACATCGGTTCCCCCTCTTCCCTTCCTTCATCTTCTTCACAAACGCTACAAATCTTGTCCAGTTATCAGCCTGGAACAGGTCGGGGCTCATTCGCAGATATGTGAAAGCACACATCTCTCTCCCGTCGCTGTCGTTGCCATCGTCAAGATCCAAGGAGGCTGCGCGCAAGATCTGCTCGTGTGCCATCTCGTCATACCGTGGCAATGCGTTCTCCCCTGCAAGCGGAACCCCGGCCTCAAGGGTTGCCAATGCCACTTGCCGGACAAGCTTCTCAGGCGCGCACCGTGCGTCCTGAGGCTGCTCATAGTCCCTCATCTCGATGCATGTGAAGTTGAAGATGGCGCCATGGCGTGCCAGCAGACGAGCAATGGGCAGGTACCCATCTCGGAACCTGGTGTTGTAGTACCCTGCTGTGAGCTCAGGGGCGTGAGACCGGCTCCCGTAGTGCCAATGGATTCCTGCAATCTTCACCGAGATCTTGACGCCGGTGCCTTGGAAGATGGAGTCGGCCGATGACAGCATCATTTCACAGTGATCCAGTAACAGCTGAGAGTACCAAGTGAGGAAGAATTCACCATAGGGACTATTCCAACCGGCACCATCGCGGCGGAAGAACTGGGTATCCTCCGGCCAGTTGTTGTAGTGACCAGCATCTGTAGGGCCACTGTGACCCCACTCGGGCTTGCCAGCAGCTTCGGCGGCAGCTTTCAAGCTATTGACCATGTACTGCAATCATCCAATTTAAACAGACACACACCCATTTGAAAATTGGAAGATATCCGATCGAGCAACAGAAAAGATGGAAGATCCTTCCCTTCCTTACCTTGTCGAAACACTGGAAGGCTCCTATACCCGGGAACCTCCATGTTCCATTCTGTTCTGGATATGAAGGGTAGCGGAGCTCTCCTGCTGGACCCATTCCCACTTGGATTTCCTGAACGAACAACCCAATTCCAAGCTAAGAACTGATCAGAAACAGACTTCGCTCTCGAGGCTAAAGATTAATGGGGAAGTAAGTCAAGTAACTACCACAATGGTGTCGCCAAGAAGGTGTTTGAAGTTGTCCCTGAAAGTTTGCATGAAGTCGGTATAGCACTGGACTGGCGTTCGGCCCTTGAGCACCGGAAGGTTGTCGCAGCCCAGAGAGACGAATTCGTAATTCCTATTTCCCCATTGATCTTTGTACGCGAGGTCTGGATCTCTGTCTATCTCTTCCACCACCCATTTAGGCAAAGGAATCCTGAATCACGATATTATCAGAATTCAAAGTGTCAGGCCATGGATGGATCACATGATCCACTTACAGAACAGAGCAGATTGGAACCCAACCGTCAGATTGGTCCTTGGAGAGGATAGATGGCATGGCTATTAATTCAATGTTCCAATCTGACGTTAGGCAGCCCAACCCCAACATTCCGATCTGACGTTTACCAACAGAAATTCCGCTATCAAATCCAATAAAAAATGAAAATTAGGTAAATTACAAATTACTACCTTGTAGTTTGGAGTAGTTGAAATTATCCTCATGAACTTTCATTTGAAACAAAATCCCCCCTGAACTTTTAGATTTTGACAAAAATCCCTTTTTTGTCAAGTTGAATGACTTAAGAGCTTTTTTTTTTTTTACGCTTCAAGAATGACCCAAAGAATTAATTAATCAAAATAATTTTGCAACTCAAGAAATTTTTATAAAATGCAAACTGTAACAAAAAAGTCAAAAAACTTTTATAAAAATCTGGAATTATAACAAACACAATATGCAATTAATATCAATTAAACCAGAAATAAGTAGAAATTGAAAAAAGGGTAATTTTGAATTTAGAAAAGAAAACCGAGGAAATACTAAAACAAGGAATCTTTTTCTCGGAATCTAAAAGTTCAGGGAGTAATTTCCAATGCCCCAAAGTAGAATAGGTAGTAATAATGTAATTTACCAAAAATTCTATCTAAAAAGAAAAGGCGTAGGATAAGGGTTAAGAGAGGTAGGAGGCTAGGATGCACACGTGCAAGAATCACCAACGTTCCCGCCGCACTGATGGAAGGACATAACAGCTTGAACCTTGAGACCGTGCTCCCTCGCCATCTGCAGCAGCTCCGTGTACCCTCCCCAGTTATACACACCAGGCGCATCTCTCTCCACCAACCCCCACCACACGTCCACCATCACCCCTTCCACCCCGGCGCTCTTTAGAGCCATCAAGCTCGCATTCATCGCCTTCCTCTTGTTTACCCCGTTGGACATCGTCACGCTGTCTAACGGCATCATCACGTAAACCGGAACCCCTTTCCCTTTAACCTGCGCAGCTCCCACCTCTCCATCTCTGCGCTCCACCATCGCCGTTTCCGTCACAAGCGCCTGACACGCCACCGACAGGCTGGCCTCCATCTCTCTTCCGACCACCTGCCCTTGTTTCTGAGTTCTAGGCCGTAGGTTCGTAGGCCGTGAGGGTGTCTTCCAGAGAGCCGATACACTCACCACCGCAGTAGGCTGATCACCTGACTCTTTCCTGGTTTCTGATGAAGCTACGGGCGTCACAGACAGGGCACCGATTTGATGTGCGATTTTCGTCGCCATTTCTGTGAAAACCCGAGAAACCAGAAAGAGAAGAGAGAGGGAGAGAGAGACAGACAGGCAGACAGAGAGAAGGTGGTTGCTTTGTTTGTGAGATTGGGAGTTTTCAGTTGTGGTCGTTGTCAGATTTAAGGTTAATTTTTGAAGGTGGGAAGTTGGAGCTAGAGGTCTGGAGGGTTTTGCTATAGATAGAAAACTGTCAGCATGCGACGTGGCGAGGGACAGCAATGCTACGGTTGAGATTTCTTCAAGTTTGTAGGGATGGACGGCGGGATATTATCGGAGGAGGGGGCGAAGTTTCCAGCCTTTCGGGGCTTATACGCGGTATACTCTTACGGACTGGGACTGGACTTGGGGAAAAGGAAAGCTACCATGAGCTACCTTGTTTTGTATTTTCTTCCTATTAACTGCTCCATAGTTTTAACATTGACAATTGGCCTAATTCCTTTTAGTGATTTACAACTTGTGTCATTGATCTCATCAAAATATAAGAGAGGGCAATTTGTCCCGTTCCCGTGGGTCCCGTTCTGCCCCGCCCCGGTTGGGGTGGGTTTTTTAACTATTGATCAGGGTTCGGGGTGGTATTTGTCCACCTCGCCCCGACCCATCCTTGAACCCACCCCGATTATACAAATAGGAATGACTGGGGCGGGCGGGACAAATTCGGGGAACAAGGATGGGGTTAGAATTTCTTGCCCTATCAAGGTTCGGGTGAGTTTGGGGTTGGAGACGAGGCAGGCAAAACCCAACCCCACCCCGTCCCGTTGCCATTCTTGCAAAATACCACTCAATTACCTATCTTCATTCTTCAATGAGCAAGAAGTTTTTTTTTATTTGAGCCTAGATTTCCTACAAACAAAGACTATATTCACATAGTATCCAACTGCAGATTGAGAATATTTTCCATACATTAAATTTGTGGAGAGATATATCCAACTTAGGAATGGATTCTCATGCTTTCAAACTTAGAGCATGTTCAAAGTTTTTGCTTATAGGGAATCCCATTATGTTTTTTTTTTTTCTTTTTTTCTCTCTCAAGAAAGTTGAGGGCATCTAATCCCATTTTGTTTAGGTATGAGTATGGAATTACGCGTTTTGGGGTTGTTGATGGATCAGCCGTTAAATTAATTGGTTTGGTAGGCTCAATCCTGAATTCAGATGTAGATGGGCCATAGAACACTTGCCGTCAACCCACTACAAAAGTCCAATTATCCCAAATTTATATGTTAGAAGTTGCTAATCAGACGGGATGTGGTTTTTAACCCCATCCAATCTGATTAAAATCCAAGTCTAATAAAAAATTTAGTTTTTACATATGGAATATGATGTTGCACGATCTGACTGCTCCCTATTGGAGGATGATCTAGCTTTCAATCGGACGGCAAGTTAAGTGAATCTGCAAGAAAGGATCAAAGAATCCGGGGTGGCTAACCCGGCGAGGTCACTCCGATGCTTAAATTAGTAATGTGATGCGAGCTGAAGAGCTTTGAGAGCTTAGAGAGCTAGAGAGCTAGAGAGCAGAAAAATCATGCGTACCTTAAGCCATTGGGGTTGGTGCCTTTATATACTGAAGTAGTCGTGGAACTCACGAAAGAGCTCTGGGATATCCGAGATGGGGAGATAGAGTTCGCTCCGCTTTTGAAGGAGCAATATACAGGTAAGGCTTATCTCGTTCCACTTCTGATTCCGGTGGAGTTAGGATAAGTCCTCATCGTGATCCCGAAAAAGTCAGAATCTGTTAGCTCATTGTGATCTCGAGAGATTCGGGATCCGTTGGAGAGACCTCTGGAGTTGGTTACGTGGGAGTCAGTTACGTGGCGATTCGAATTGTTGGTTCCGAACTGGTACTTCGGTCTTTTAGTTCCGAATTGAATTGGGTACCGAGGTGCCTCGATGCCGAGGTGGCCCTGCACCGAGGTGAGCCTTAAGCCGAGGCAGCCCTTGTGCCGAGGTGACTGAATACCCGAGCTCAATTGTTGCGAACTAAACTTGTTAGGCTGAGTTGTCATCTCTTGGTTAGGTCGTGTCCACGTATCCCCTCTTCGCTAGGTCGAGGCCAAATTACCCTTCATTAATTGCCCCCCACTCCCCGAGCCAGGGGTCTCAACCCGGTGTGGGGAGTTCATGACGAGTACAGGTGGATTTGGCATGAGGTCTAGGCAGTCTGACGGGCGAATCATTGGTTGGACCAGCTCGGCCGCTTGGCTCAACTAGGAACAACCCAGGTCACGTCAGGTGTACACATGGATGTCAAGCCGTTTTATAAACTCCGCGGACGTCAAAACATGCGCTAAACCGATTTCAACCTCGGGGGTCGTGCAACCGGCTTTCCTAGGAGCCATTGGATCGTGATGATCTCGATCGTTGATTCCCAGATACAGTGGCTATAGATAGGGGGCAAGGGACTCATTTTCTTCGCCACAAGTCTAATAATTTGCATTCTGAGGTCGCACTCAAGTCCTTCAGTTCAATGTCTTCCCAAGGTCATCTTCCTTTCTTCAGTTCGGTTTCTCTTTGGTGAGTCTTCCCTAGATCTCCTTTTCGATTCCATGTCTTTCCATGTCTAGCTTTAGTTTCGATAGCCTTTTAGATGGGAGCAGTGAATCCGCTGAAGCCGAGGTGGGTACCTTGGCTCAGGCCGGTCTTCGTCCTACCGAAGAGGTTACTTTGGGTCAGGATGCGGTCTACAGTCCTCCCGAGGTGGACTCACCCCGAGGGGAATGAGAAGCCTCTAATGACCTGGCTTCCACCTCGCATCGAGGTCGGGTGCCAGATAACTTTGGCTCGTCGACAATGACGGCAGACAAGCTCCTGTCCCTAGTAGCCTGGTATAAGCTTCCAAACAACTTAGTCTACAGTATTCCCCTAGGAAACTTCCCTTGGGAGCACGGTCACAACGAGATCGTGATCTTCGAGGAACAGCTCATAGCTGGTCTTCGTCTTCCACTTCACCCCTTGATAGTCAAAGTCATAAAGCTTTTTAACATAACCATAGACCAGTTGCACCCGAATTCCATCTGCAATGTAGTAGGAACAATCTCTCTTTTCTACGACTACAACCTTCCTCTCGACCTCGACATCTTCTCCTCCATTCTTTCTATTAAAAAGAACTCATCCTGTGTTCTGCCCGAACACATGCGAACTTACTACCTGTCACCACGTCTGTGCTACAAACTCTTGCACGAGCTCCCGAACAAGGTCCCGGCCTGGAAAAGGCGCTACTTTGTGGAACGCAACACTGAGGGGTGGCCTTTCCTATGGAGCTGGTGAAGAAGAGGGAGGTAGAGGCGAAGCGGAAGGAGGAGTGCATCCACAAATTGACGAAGGAGGTCAAGTAAAAGAAGGCTCTCCTTTCTGAGCACGAGGCTATCTTCTCCCAAGATCTAAAGGAAGTTGGTGCTCACGCTGTTCATGCTTACAAGACTTCTTCGGAGTTCGAGAACTTTGTGAACGAGACAACTACCTCAGCCTTTCGCAAGGGCTTCAAAGTCTGTCATTGGCTGGCAGGGCATACATTTCCCCAGCTCAATCTTCAACTGCTCACAACAATTTGGGTCTCCATAGAGACTGTAATTCAAGAGGCGGGCAAAGATCAAGATTCCGAGGAGGATGGGGATGATGATGTTGATCTGGAAGCTAGAGAGAAGTCGGGGAACTTTGACATAGTAGTCAACGAGGTCATGGAGACCAATAAGGATGCTACTACAAGCACATATATGGAGGTGGACTCAACCAAGGATGTTGAGCTTGTTAAAGGAGGGGGCAAGGAGCCCCATCAAGATTAAACTGTGCCTCTTTTCTTGGACCTCCTGTAATTATGTTGAGTAGTTGTTTCCCTTCTCTTCCTTTTTTTTTGAATGTATTAAAACTTCATTTAGAATGAATAGAATCCTTTTGTTCCCCTCGTACAAAAAACTTGACCGTGTAAAAATTTTTCTAAGTGTGGATTATTCCGAAGTGCCAAGCTGGCAAGCTCGGCGTAAGTAAGAATAATCCGATGTCAATGTATGCCGAAGTGAGCAGACAATGTAGGGAATACGCCCGACCTGCCTGCACACGAGCTACTTCTCGCTTGCCCATGCCGAAGAGGTGATTGGGTCTCATATTGCCCAAGCCAAAGTGACTAGGTCTTAGGTTGCGCCAAGGTCATTAGCTCAGTCATCGTAGCCCTTAGACTCTATGAGCGACTCACACTCCACTCCTTGATTCGTAATATGGCTAGCTCGGTGATCTTCTAGACTTAGTTAATTTTTGGTGGATATCTAACTCTCGAGCTCATAGGTAGTACACTTCTTTAGGTTGACATTCCATGCTTGGGGTACCGACCTCCCTTCCATTGTCTCAAGCTCAAACGTGCCTTCTCTAAACATGCGTCTCATCCTGTACAGACCCTCCCAGTTCGGGCCGAGCTTACCTACGCCGGGCTCAGATACCATCACCTTACAGAGCACCAGGCCGCCAACTTGAAACTGTTGTCTCTTACCCGGGCATTATAGTACCGAGCTACCCGTTGTTGGTATGCCACAATCCGATTGTAGGTCAGGTTGTGTACTTCTTCGATCTGGTCCAAGTTAGTACGGAACTCGTCATCATTTGCCTCCTCGTCATATGTGTCAAGCCTCAGGGTTGGCACTTCGATCTCGGTAGGGATCACAACCTCCATTCCGTATGCCAGGTTGAAAGGTGTTTCCCTAGTTGCAGTCTTGATGGTGTTTCCCCGACCTACCTTCACACGAGCTACTTCTTGCTTGCCCATGCCGAAGAGGCGACTAGGTCTCATATTGCCCATGCCGAAGCAATTAGGTCTTAGGTTGTGCCAAGGTCATTAGCTCGGTCATCGTGGCCCTTAGACTCTATGAGCGACTCACACTCCACTCCTTGATTCGTAATATGGCTAGCTCGGTGATCTTCCAGACTTAGTTAATTTTTGGTGGATATCTAACTCTCGAGCTCATAGGTAGTACACTTCTTTAGGTTGTCGACATTCCATGCTTGGGGTACCGACCTCCCTTCCATTGTCTCAAGCTCATACGTGCCTTCTCCGAACATGCGTCTCACCCTGTACAGAACGTCCCAGTTCGGGCCGATCTTACCTACGCCAAGCTCAGATACCATCATCTTACAGAGCACCAGGCCGCCAACTTGAAACTATTGTCTCTTGACCCAGGCATTATAGTATTGAGCTACCCGTTGTTGGTATGCCACAACCCGATTGTAAGTCAGGTTGTGTACTTCTTCGATCTGGTCCAAGTTAGTTCGGAACTCATCATCATTTGCCTCCTCGTCATATGCGTCAAGCCTCAGGGTTGGCACTTCGATCTCAGCAGGGATCACAACCTCCATTCCGTATGCCAGGTTGAAAGGTGTTTTCCCAGTTGCAGTCTTGATGGTTGTTCGATAGGCGTAGAGGACACCGGGTAGCTTGTCCACCCACAACCCTTAGTTTGACGTCGTCCGCCAAATTTTCCCTACCCTTCAGTGCAGCCACGTAGCACTTACAAGATTCGAGTTGATCGCCTCGTACTTCCCCCACTCTGCAAATCGTTGGGGACTTCATTGCCAAATAGTAGGTCAATACCACTGCACATAAGGCATGCAGGATGGTCCTACCTAAGATCGCGCTGTAGGGGGACAAAGTCATGACCACCAAGAACGTGTGCTCGAAGTGCACTAAGTTGGGCCATGTCCCTACTGCATCTGGTACTGTGACTCGATTGAGGGGTCTGACCACCTCACCGCTGAACACCACTAGGGGCGAATCTGCTGTCTTTATGTCACTCTGCTTCAACTACAACTTGTCAAAAGCTTCCTTGAACAGGATGTCGGCCAAACTCCCTGAATCCACAATATCCGCTTTACCTCGAAGTCGTTAATTACAAGCTTGATGACGAGGGCATCATCGTGCAAATACTGGATCCATCACACATTGTCCTCGGTGAAGTAGATTGGCTCCTCCACCCAATGTCGCTTCAGTGGGTTCTTTGCTTCTTGCTCTAACTCTTAGACTGAGTTCTTCCCTACTGCTGTGGTACACCCCGCAACAATGGACCCGCTAGTGATCATGTTGATCACCCCGCGCATCGGTCTACCTTTAGGTGGCTGTTGTTGCCAAGCTGGCTGGTCATTTTGTTTGCTCGACTCCGGAGCTTCTCTTCTCTGGTCGGCTTGATAGTCTGCTAATTCTCTACCTTCATGCAAGATGTACTTCTTCAGATATCCGTGGTGGATGAGCTCTTCGATCTCGTTGCGGAGCTTCCGATAGTTCTTAGTACTATAAGCAGTGTCGCGATGAAAGTGACAATAGGAATTCGAGTTCCTGGTTGTCGGGTCTCCCGGTAGCCTGGGTGGCCACTTGACAAAAGAAGAATCCTTGATTCCCATCAGAATTTTACCTCGCTTTGCATTGAGGGGGGTGTAGGACGTTCTTTCAATAGGAGGGGTCCTAGATTGGTGACGTGACCTAGAACCCCGAGATGGTGACTTACTTCTCTGATGGGGAAACTTGCTTCTCCTCGGTGACTTACTTTTCTTCCGCCTGTACTTACTAATACTTGCTCCTTCATCTTCTCGCCTTGTTTGACCTCTTCCTTTGGGCTGAGAGATTCTTCTGTGTCATGAACCTCTCGGTATAGTCGAGGAACTTTGCAATCATCCTTGGACGATGTACTCTGAGGTACAATGCGAACTACTTGTGCTTAACTCCCTTTCATGCTACAATGAGGCGTACAACCAGATCGAGGTCCGATATATGCAAACACTCATTGAAGCGCTTGATGTAGCTTCGAATTGATTCATTCTCTCTCTGGACCATGTTTAGAAGGTTCTCTTGTGACTTCAGGCACTTCTTACTAGCGATGAAATGGGCAGTGAACATGTCAGCGAATTGAGCCCAGCTTTTGGTCGAGCCCGGTGCGATGTTCCTATACCACTGCTTGGATAATCCTCTGAAGGTGCTGGAGAAGGCCACGCACATGCATGCCTTGCCCGCTCCAATAAGGTGCATCTGAGACTGAAATGCATCGATGTGGTCATTAGGGTCAAACTTCCCATCGTACGTGTCTAGTGTAGGTGTCATGAAGTCCTTTGGCCTTGGGGCCGCTAGTATCTTGGGTGACAGGGGGAGGGTTGACTCAACAATGCAGGAGCCGACTGTGCAGCTACCGAGCTCACTTCGTCCCTCACCCTGCTTGGTTCCAGTGGCTATCTGCTTTTTGATGGCGGACTGTTGCTGGATGATGATCGCGTCTTGCGACGTCGTCGCTTCTTGGCTGCCTCTACATTAGTATTGTTGACCTCGGTGTTATCTGGCACTTCGACCTTGGTTCGTTCTTGCTCCCGAACGCTGTGGCAAGGTGGGAGTGGGTTCCTACCTTTGGCGTCTTCTCGGTCGCGAACTCGCTGTTGACTATCACGGGGAGTTGAGGGGTCTCATTGTAAGTCCATGTCTCATGCTCCGAGCTGGCGGTCATTGACTTGTAACTCGCGATTCTGAGGTCACGAGTGTTGTTGCCGTTTGGTTCTCTCGTATGCTGACTGACTTTGGGCCTGCCTTTAGGGTTTCCTCTCTGAGATGGTGGGGGTGTATGCTGACCATCAACTCTACCCCGAGGTGGGGCTTGGTCCCGGGGAGGGACTGGGACCTTTGGGTTTCCTACACTCCGAGGAGGAGATTGGCATACACCCTATTATTGCTACTGCTGATTATGGGCCCAATGCTGGTTCTGGTTCTGGTTTTAGTTCTAGTACTGATTTTGATGATGGTTCGGCTGCAATGGTGGAAATTGCTGCTAGTATTGTTGGTAGAAGTAGTATTGCTGGAACTGTTGAAACGGGTGCATTTGTTGCATTTGTAGTTGCATGGTTCGGACACTTTGGACCAGCTCGTCGAATTGCTGGTGCCCGACCCCAAGAGGGACCATAGAGGGCTCCAACACAAAAAAAGTAGCACTTACTTGGGGTAAGGGAACGTTCAACGGCTGGGTTCGGTACTGAGTCTACTGGGTTGATATAATAGGGATCCCTGAGACAGTGAGGGGAATAGTGAACTGGCCGATGCAGACTGTGGGGAACTCTTGGCTAGTGGCAATATGCTCCTACCCCCTAGAGACGGTCATGTTGGCTCTCTTTCCAATGTTGCTTGGAGAAGCCATTGAGTGATTGAAATAGTGAGGTAGAAAATTTGGCTTTTTGGTTGTTCCCACAAACGACGCCAATTGATGGTGCGCAATCTGGAAGCTCCTAGCTGGAAGATCACTTGGATGCTATTCACTTCGTGAGCTGGTTAAAGCTGCAAGAAGATGGACCAGAGAACCCGGGGTGGCTAACCCAGCGAGGTTAGTATTGTACTTTGGTAGCGAGCTGAAAAATTGAGTGTAAATAGCTAGTAAACAAGTAATCGCATGTACCTTGTGCCATGGGGGCCAATGCCCTTATATAGTTGGGCTTCTGTGAGCCTCACGAAGCCTCTCCGAGATCCTCGGGTCGAGCAATAAGAGTTTGTTATGCTCCGGAAGGTGGATAACGTGCTGGCCAATAAACCTCATCGTGTCCACCCGAATTGGGCAGGATGAGGATAAGACCTATGGGTGCGCGGCGTGATCTTGAAAAGCTTGGAGGCAACTGGCAGGCTTCTAGAACCTGCTACGTGTCACCTCTGTAAATAGGGGCATTTGAGATACCTTGTCCTCGGGGTGATCCGAAGTTACTGGGACACCCGAGGTGACCGATCTGTCGAGGTGGTCGGAAGCGCTGAGTCATCAGCTGGTTGGCAAATTTTGTCCACATGTCCTCTATTCATAAGGTTGGGCCAAATCACCCCTCATCAGGTTGGTTGACCTGGAAACCGCCACCCCTAACTTGCCACATTTCTATCTAAAATGCACCCCCCCCCCCCAAAAAAAAAAAAAAGAGAAAGGAAAAAAATACTTATCACATTAACATTCTAGCATAAATTGGGAAAATGTCATGTTAGTTGATGCTCATTTATGCAAAAGCTTTACTTGAGTTTTGATGCATTTAACTCAGGCTTAGGTTTTGCCTAAATTTAAATGGGCATTACCTGAAGGCCCATGCCCGAAGCAGTGTAAAATGTTAATGGGTTGACCCTGAAGCCCGACCTGTGAACATATTTATCTATTTTAACTTGCGGGAACCCGTGCAATGCATGAGATTTGTCATAATAAAGTGAAATAATAGAAACTGGTAATTATATTAATAACTTTAGTAATCTTTATTTTAGTAATTTGTTATAAAAATAATTTAATAATTTAGACTAGTTACATTAATACTTTTTTAACAAAAATAATAAATTATTGCTAATTACTCAATAAATAAATATTTTGTCATATTATCTGTTAGTGTTTTAATTTATTTGATTTATTTTACTTTATTAATCATTAAATGTTATAATTAAATTAATCTATAGATTAACCTTTTTAGTCATAATTAAATTAATCTAAGTCCAAGCTCAAGGTTTAAGACCTTGAAACAAATCCTCAACCCCATCTCTATCCCCATCCTTGGTTGCATATCATTATCAATCCCAATCCCTTTCAAGGCAATATCCATCCTTAGCCCCATCGGGTCCGGGAAGTTGAATGCCCAATGGAATGGGGAACATTGCCATCCCTATTCACATTCGAATCCTATTAATTGGTTAGTTGTCATAATACTGTAAATAAATAAAAATAAATATTAGCAAAATTTTATCTAGCAAATATTAAAGAAATTAATAATTCATAAAATAATAATAAAATGTAAAAAAAATTATTAAAAATAATAAATTAAATCACTTGCATTCAATATAAAAACTATAAATTTTAATTAAAATATTAAAACGAATAATGACCTAATTATAAATGTCTTAAAACTCCTACTTAGGGATGATCATTTATAACTTAGCCTAAACCCGATTAAACCAACAAATTTTTGGGCTGAAGCGACTATTTTCTTCTGAGCTAAGTCTAGCTCAGATCTACACCAACCTCACATAATGTAGACAGTAGGATTGTAAATGGTTTAGATTTAAATCAGAACCAAATGCATCCACATCCACATTCAATTATGAAATCTAGATGCACTACATTTACATCTGATTATTTTGTTAGGTTTTGGATCATCTTCATGTTTAATTTATAACCATCTTATTGTATTTAAAATGATAAGAAATTTAAAAAGTTTTAAAAAACAAATTATTTTTAAAGTATCTATGTATAATAAATGTATATAAGTATAAATATGAAATTATCAATTATAAACTTTATATAGTCGTACATAATATATATATGTATACATAATTATTGGATTATGATTTCTATTGTTTGGTCCATTTGGAATTGAAATTGGAATCAACTAACAATTTTATTAATTTTTATTATTTTATTAGTCTTTAATAATCAATATCTTAGTATTTATAATGAATATTTTATATTAATATATTTTAATTAATTATTTCATTACTTAGTTAGAAGTAATATTATTATAACTAAAATTATTTTTCCTACCCTAAAATATATTGTATTAATGTTTTATTTATACATTATTATTATATTTAATAATTAATATCTTTATTTACTATTATTATTTTAATAATATTTTATTATAATACTATTATTTTATTATGATTATCTTATTATTATTTTAATAATATTTTATTACTTTATTAATATTAGGATTTTGGGGTTTTTGTATCATGAGTTATTTAATCCTTAAGAGGGGCCTAAAATACCCAAATGTCCTTACATCATCCTGATGGGAATAAAAGTATCATATTTTTATCCCCAAATATTCATTCTTTTACATTAAATTAGCACTTAATCGGATGATTTTGCACAGTTTCAGCACTATTCAGTAATCTGGGCATAACTCTCAAATCCGGACTCCGATTGGGATGATTCAAGATGCACCGAAAAGACAAGGGAGAGCTCCACAATGTTCATGTTCTGGGTTTTGATAGATTCGGTCTGCATCGATGTCAAAATCAGTCCCAAAGTCGGAGCAAATTCGTAGTAAAGCCCAATTCACAACTAAAGCCCAATTCGCAGAAAAGCCTTGTAGCAGCCCAATTTATTAAAGAAACCCAACTCGAATTAAAGAATAAAGAGTCTCATCAGATTTAAATTTTGAATGTAATCCCAAGAAAGATAAGAAGAGTCTCATCGGATTTAAAATTCAAATGTAATTCTAGAAGGATAAGAAGATTGGGATTACTAGCTAAGAGATAAGATAGGATTAGATCAAAACTGATTAGGACTTTCTATTTTTTAGGATAATCTCTTAAAGGGAGTTGGAAAACAGCCCTCCTCCTAAAGCTATATAAAGGGGGGGGGGCGGATTAGCTTCAGGGAGTCAATTAGTCCATCCATCTCGGAAGCAAAGTAGGAAGGAGTCGACAACCATGAGCGGCTGAGCTTTTCTTTTCTGATTCATGGGGAATTGTTGATTCGATTGTGTCATCGTGAGGTAATGTGTTTAGTTTAATTTCTTGCTTTTAATTCAAGTATTCGTTGATTCTTGTGCATGTTCTTATGGAAGTTAATGTTGATTACTCTAACAAATTAATTAATGTTGATCTTCCTACTGCTATTCATAATTCAATGATCCGTAATTGTCACGAATAGTGGTACAAGTAGCAATTGGTTAATATCTTTTTGGGTCAATTGTTCATGACAACCTTTGACCAATGTATTGGCATGTTTTAACCTAAAGGGAATCAACAGAACAAGATTTGATAATTGCAGCTATCTCAATTATTTTTATTTTGGTTTAACTGATTTCATGGGGGTTATTGCTATCATTAATTGATATGGAACACTATCGTGCCCAATCGGTCAATGATAAGTGTTGATCGAATGCTGGGTTTGGTCAACTAAATTAGGAAAACACGAGGTTTATTATGGTTATCCTAATAAATCCGAAGGTTAAATGCTTGAATTGTAAGACTGCTGATTTTTTTTCCTATGTCGATGACCAATTGACTCAATTCGAACCCTTGGATTAGAGTTGGTAAGAATGAATATTCCTTGTTAATTGTTATTTGCTCTTCAGTTATTTTAGAAATTTAATTATTCGAATTTCCCATTCTTTATATTGTGCATTCAGTTGAGAAATTAATTACTGGCTCCCTGTGGGATTCGACCTGGTACCACTGTTACTACAAGTTTATACTAAGGTGGGACTAGAATTAATTTTGAGGGCTTCGACAACCCGTCACATCCTCTCTCTCTCTCTTTCTCTCTCTCTCTCTAAATATAATATCTTGGTAATAAATAAATACCTATGCTGATTTTTATAAATACAAATATAATTATTATTTTATATTTTAATAAATAGTTATTTTATTTTTTATAATTTTTAATTATTATTATTAATTTTAGTTATCTTATTAATATTAATTAAATATTAAGTTTTATAAATTGTCATCCCTAAGTACAAATTAAAACTACTTTTTATTAATTCCTTAACTTTAAATAGTTGGTAGATAAAAACTTGCTAATTTTAATATTTTAATTAACTTTAGTAATTTCTTGTAATTATAGTTATTAGGTTTCAAATTCTATATAAATTGTTATTATTATTACTGTTATTATTATTATTATTATTATTATTATTATTATTATTATTATTATTATTATTATTATTATTGTATGTCATGTATATGTAATGGGTTTCTGGGAAGACCCATTTAGCTTGTCTTCTTTGTATAAGTGATAAAACGGGTTCTACATTTTAATTTTTTATTTATGTTTCACAATAAAGGTCATAACTCAACTCATAAAAATTATTAATTTTAACAATATTATTAATTAATTAATTAAAAATATATTAATACAAAGTTATCTAATAAAATAAAAAAGAATAAAAAAAAACAAAATAAAACATTAGAACACAAATTCTATTTGTAATATTCTAAACCCATATTTAAATTATAATATTATTAAAACTATCAATTAATATTTTTGTTTTTAAATTACTTATTTTTATTACTGTTTATTAAGTTTGATTTTTAAGTGGAAGTTTAGTGGAATTTTAAATTAATAGTTTTTAAAATAATATTTTTATTTTTGTTGTTTTATGTTTGATTGTTTAACATCAACTTATTACTATTTTACTTTATTATGTTTTATTACTATTCCTTCTCTCTCTCTCATAAATGTCTTTTTTAAATGTAATAATAACATGCATTAAAATAAGAGACCTTGGAAAACCCAAAGGTCTCTCTTTCAATAGTGTGTAGCTTTATTAATCTAATCAAAATAGGCAATGCTTACTTTTTTATATTTTCAAAACAAAAGAAAATAGGAAAAATACAAATAATGGAGAAAATAGATAAATAGTTTTTCTCAAAGGAGAGGTATGTTGACATGGACCATTCATTTTATTATATACTAGTGGGCACCTGTGGGATGCATGAACTTTATTAAGAGAAAGTTAAATATTAGAAATACATAAGAGTAGACAATAGTTTTATATTTTAAGTTTTAAATAATTAATAATTATTTGTTTTTTATATACTAAGGTTGTTCATCAAACTGATGAAGCTGACCAATCTGACCCAACTTGACCCGAGTTGGTCACTTTTTAGTATTTCTGGTTGGCTTTAGTTTAGCAATTTCCCAACCTGACCAAGTCGGTTTAGTTTTGGTAATGATGCCGCACAATCTGGGCACTCCTAGCTGGTTGAGAGCTGGCTCCTAGTTGTGACGGACGACACTTGAGATGAAGAAGAAGGTGAAGGGTTCCAGGGGAGATCTCTCGGAAGGAACACTCCGATGGCAAAGTTAGAACTTTGAGGAAAACTCAAAGAAGATACAGTGAGTTAAGAGTGCCGAAAGTGCTAGCTTCAATACCTTTGCTTCGTGAGGGTTGGGGTTCTTTTATATCGGAGCTTGGTCATATCTGACATAACCGCCACTGCCCTAGCCGTTACTGCCAGGGCAGGTGCGGCAGGTGCAGGTTGCTGCTACAGGCTGTTATTGCAAGGTACGGACTCGACAGGCGTGTCATGCTTTTCAGAGACAGCAAGCAGACCGTTGCCTAGCGAGCAGAACGCCTCCTGTTAAGGGATCCGAGCCCTGCCACCGGATCAAGTAGGTACGGATGTCAGGCAAATCTCCCTACAGCCTGCCGAGCTATTGTATGTCGGACCACCTGGGGCAGGTTTGTCTTGCACCGAGGTGTCGAGGTACCCCGAGGTGCCCACACTGTAGGCAGGCCTTAAGCAAGTTCGAATAGGAGTCTCGACGGTGCTGCCCCGAGGTGTTCCTCCTTCGGGACACTTAGCCAAAAATCGGGGTGCTCTCTTCTTAGGAAGGGAGAGCTCGGGGCCCCTTAGGAGGAGCTCGGGTCTCCAAAGGGAGCTCGGGCCCTGGGAGGAGTTCGGGATCTCCCACACTTGGTGGGAGTCATGGTTTGGCCGGGCGTTAGTCCTCGGCGAGTCGCTTAACCCGCCGAGTGGCCAACATTGGACTCGATGGGTCCTTCCTGCCGAGTTACGGTTGTGTTGTTAGGCTAAGCTGTTCGTCGAGCCAGGTCATGCACACGTGTCCCTGTGCTACGAGGTTGGGCCAAATCACCCTCCATCAATTGCCCCCCACTCCCCACGCTGGGGGTGCTGACCCAGCGTGGGGAGTTCACGGTGCGTCGGGTGTATTTGGCTCGACATTTATGCCACCCTGTTGGGCAACCCGTTGGCCAGACCGGTCTGGCGCTCGGTTCACTCGGAAGAAAAAAACCTAGGCCGCGTGCAACTCACGCGCGGACATCACACGATCTGGACTTCGCGGACGCCAAAAAATGCGCTAAACTGATTTGACCTCGAGAGCCTCGCAGCCGGTTTTCTTGAGAACCGTCAAATTGCTTCGATCTTGACCATTGGTGCCCGGGCCTAGCGGCTATAAATAGTGGGGGGCCCTGGTTATTTTCCTTCGGCACTAAGTATCCTTCGTCTAGCTTGAGCTCGCGTCTGGAGTCTTCAGCTCAGGTCTTCTAACTCGTCCAGTTCTAGTTTGGTTGCGTTTTTCCTTGGTGAGTCCTCGAGCCTCCCTTTCTCTTTTTTCAGTTTATTTCATTCGATGTCTAGCGGGGATAGTCTCTTAGACGAGCCCGAGGTGGGTACCTCGGGTCAGGGTGACCCCACTGTTGCCCAGCCTTCTCACAAGGCACGGGTGACATCGGGTATGCTGGCGTCCACCTCCTGCCGAGGTCGGGTGCCAGATTAGTTCGGTCCATCCACCATGACGCTGGAGAAACTTCAACACCTCATCCAGCACTTCAACCTACCTCAGGAATACTCGTATAGTCTTCCTACCGGCAACTTCCCTTGGGAGCACGATCTGGATGAGATTGTGATCTTTAGGGAGCAGCTCGTCGGCAGGCTTCGTCTCCCTCTTCATCCCCTTATCCCCGATGTGTTGAGACGTTTTAACGTCACGCTGGACTAGCTCCACCCAAACGCTATTCGAAACGTGGTTGGGACTATCTCCCTTTGTTTTGAATACAACCTTCCGTTAGATATAGATATCCTTTGTTCTATTCTGTCAATAAAGAAGAGCGCCTCGGGCGTTCTCCCTGAGCACAGGCGGACTTACTATCTGTCCCCTCACCCGGGCTTCAAATTCTTACATAAACTCCCAAGCAAGGTCTCGGCCTGGAAGCTGGACTACTTTGTAGCCCGGAGCAGCACGAGGTGGTTCTTCCTTACTAGCTGGAGGGTGGCTACCCAAGACCCTGGCATTATTCTCGACCGGAAGACGAGGGAAACACTCCACTCATGGGCTTAGGTCGAGTTCGACCACAAAGATCACATTGCCGAAGAGAAGCTCTTTCAGGCCGGTTTGAGCCTGGGTAGGTCCATTTTTACCTCAACGTCTCGCTTAATCCGCTAGGCATTTTCAAGCTTACTGACGCCAAGCTCTCTTGTAGGTCCCATGGAGGAAGAGAGGAATACTGGTCAGAGGCTCCTTCGCCAAATTAAGAAGAGGAAGAAGTGAGCCGCCAAGAAGGCGTGCATAGAGCCCCCAAGTGCCCCCACTCCTGACCTCCCACAGGTTCCTTCTTTGGGGCCCGAGTTCCCACAGGCTCCCATCTCGGAGCCCGAGCTCCCACAGGCTCCCATCTTGGAGCCCGAGCTCCCACAGGCTCCCATCTCGGAACCCGAGCTCTCTAATGCCCCTCCAGTGATAGATTTGGAGGGGGACTTACCTTCTTAGGAGCCTAAGGCGGCGGCAGAGCCAGCCGCTGAGCCAGCTGGGGCTGTTGCCGTAGTGCCTAACCCCGCTGAGGTTGCTGCCGAGGCTTCCGAAGAATCGGCTCATCATGCTACTGAGACGACGGTGTCCAGCTTGGGGAGCTAGGAGGAGGAGGAGAGCATCCTGATCCCCCAGTGTAGCCTCGAAACAAGTAAAGGGGCTGTCTACCCCGTAGAGGTTTCAGACTGGGCCAACCTCACCCATGGTAAGCTCGGGGCCCGTGCTGCAACCCACGCTATGGTGATGAGTTCACACTCCAAGAATCATCATTTCCCCATTCTTTCGTTCTTCTCTTTGGTACTGACCAACCTCTTTTTGCTAGGTGAACACCATCGTGCACTCGTTGACTCTTCAGTCTGACAGACATCTAAAGCAGGCTTTGGCTGCCAAGGATTCATCTCGCGGAGCTCATACTGATTTGAGGGCAGCTCGGTGTAGGATCCACCAGTTGGAAGGTGACGCTGCAGCTCAGAAGAGCTTTATTGAAGTCCTGCTGTCAGAGAAGGAGGACATAGCCCATGAGAGGGACAGGCTGAAGGCCGAGGTGAACGGGCTCTGAGTAGGTCAGGAGGCCTTAAAGCTCGAGGTGGAGAGCCTCAAGGCGGGACAGAAGGCTTCGCAGCTCAAGGTGCAGGAACTTAAGGAAGCCAAGGGGGCCTTGGAGCACGAGGTGGAGTACCTCAAAGCTGATATTAAGGAGAAGACCGAGATCTTCGATCAAGCTCTCGAGGAGATGAAGGTCTAGGCTGTCATTGACTATGCCAAATCATCTAGGTTTGACGATGTGATGTCGCAGGCCTATCGTAGGGGGTCTAAGCTCAGCAGGTGGTTGATAAGGCATGCATATCCCGACCTCAACACAAGCGCCATCACCACCTGGAGGATCATAGAAGACATGGCCCGCCAGGCCATGGATGACCCAGACTCTGAAGAGGAGGGCGGCAATGAGGAGGCTGGTGCTACCGACCTGGCTGACACCCCCAAAGAGGCTCCGAGTGAAGTTGACAAGCCTCCAAAGTAGTTATGTGCTCCTTGTATTCTAGGCCCGCGAAGTGTTTGTTAAGTGTAATGAAAGTGCATATTATGTAATGAAAGTACATATTTTGTTAAGTGTTTGTGTAATTCTCTTCTGCCAAAGTGTTTGTCTGATCCCAAGCTATCGAGCTAGCGACTTCAGTTCTTGAGGTGAGCGTTCCATTACCGCTATCACCCCGAACTGTTTCCCTGTACTTAGTAGTGGTGACCATAAGATTTTATAACGTACGCCGAGGTGGACAAAGTAGAGCGCGTGCCCGACCTGTCTACTTGGCTACTTGGGATGGTGTTTACCCTTAGCAGCGTATACCGAGGTAGACTAAGCGTCAGAGAGTCCGTACCTGAGACACCTTTTGTCCTTGGCATACTAAGCCTATGCCAGCGAGATGGTTAAGTCATGCATAGCACCGAGGTCTTTAGTTAGCTCGGCACATTGGCCCTTAGGCTAGAGGGAGCGACTCGTGGTCCGTTCTCCTAAAGTCTGCCCCTGCCAAGGGGGTGACTGGATCTCATTTTGCCAAGGTCGTCGCTAGCTCGGCGAATTGGCCCTTAGGCTCTAGGAGTGACTCGTGGTCTACTCAGTTCGGTGATTTATGGGTAATATAGGTGGCTAGGTTGTTATGCCGGAGTCTGTTAGTTTGGCATTTTGACCCTTGAGTCTTGAGAGACTCATGGTCTACTCTCGGAGTTTTATTGCGCCAAGGTCTTTGTTAGCTCGGTATTTTGGCCCTTAAGCCCTGAGAGTGACTCGTGGTCTACTTAGTTATTTATAGGTAATACTGCCTTAGGTTGACAATATTCCATGCCCGAGGTACTCGTTCCCCTTCCAGGGTTTCGAGCTCGTACGTTCCTTCCCCGATTACTCGCTTTACTCGGTAAGGTCCTTCCCAGTTCGGGCCGAGTTTGCCAACACCGGGCTCAGGCACCATAACCTTACGGAGAACCAGGTCACCAATGCGGAGAGTCCACTTTTTGACCTTGGTGTTATAGTAGAGCTACCCTTTGCAGGTAGGTCGCGGTCCTGATGTACGCGAGGTCTCGTACTTCTTCAAGCAAGTCGAGGTTGGAGTGTAGCTCGTCTTCATTCGCCCTGTCATCATGTGCTTCTACTCTCAGCGAGGGAACTTCGATCTCGGCTGGAATGACTGCTTCGGTGCTGTAGGTGAGGTTGAAGGGGGTTTCTCCTATAGCGGTTTTTCCTGTGGTATGATAGGCCCATAATACACTGGGTATCTCATCTGCCCATAGTCCCTTAGCTCGGTCTAGTTGCACTTTTAGTCCATGGAGAATAGCTCTATTCGTGACTTCTGCCTAACCATTTGCCTGGGGGTGCGCCGCTGAGGTGAAGTTCTGCTGAATTCCCATGTCTTGGCACCAATTTTGGAATTTTATGTCTTTGAATTGCTTACCATTGTCTGAGATCAGTACCCGAGGAAATCTGAAACGACACACTATGTTTTTCCAAAAGAAGTTTTGCACATTCCGAGTTGTGATTGTTGCAAGAGGTTCAGCTTCGACCCACTTTGTGAAATAGTCAACTGCCACCACTAGAAACTTCCTTTGTCCTGTAGCTGGTGGGAATGGTCCGAGTAAATCAATCCCCCATTGTGAAAATGGCCATGGGCTAGTGAGGTACTTTAGGTCGGCGGCAGGTCGGTGGTGGATGTTGGCATGCTTCTAACACTTGTCGCATTTTTTAACAAGTTCGGTCGCATCTGCCTTCATTGTTGGCCAATAATACCCTTGTCGTAGTGCCTTCTGAGCGAGGGCTCTACCCCCTAGGTGTCTACCGCACAGGCCCTCAAGAGTATCGTGGAGGACGAGCTCGGCTTCAGAGGGTCGCAGGCAGTGCAGGTAGGGGAGCGTGTAGGACCTTCGGTACAGCCGTCCGTCTATCATGATGTATTTGGCTTCTTGGCGCTCTACCCTCTTAGCGGCATTACGATCTGTAGAGAGGGCTCCGTGTAGCAGAAAGCTCGTGAGCGGATCAATCCAGTTCGACTCTGCTTGAACGATGGGTGCGACCTCCTCTGCCCCCCTGAGAATGCTAGGTCGAGGCAAGTTTTCTATATACATAGTCCTCATGGTGTTATCTCCCGTGCTTGCTAATCGTGATAAGGCATCGGCCTCAGCGTTATCTGATCTCGGGATTTGTTGGATGAAGTGTGACTGGAAGTTGAGCAGAGCCCCTCTTACTTTGGCTAAGTATGCTACCATGGTTGGCTCGCGGGCTTCGTATTCACCTAGAACCTGATTGACCACGAGCTTGGAGTCACTACAGACGACGATGTGCTTGGCTTTCACTTCCTTTGCTAGATCCAGCCTGGCTAGCAGCGCCTCGTACTCTGCTTCGTTGTTGGATGCCGCGAACTCAAAGCGTAGTGCATACTCCAGTTTCACGCCGCTAGGCCCGTATAGAACGATCCTAGCTCCGCTGCCCTGCCGATTTGACGAGCCATCTACGTGAAGGATCTAGGGTTCTTCATCCCAGTTCGGGTTTGGCCTAGCTAGGAGAGATGCCGCGCTGGTTGCTACTTCACGGCGCTCGAGCTCAACCAGCCCGGGAACTCTGACCTCTCCCGTACTGGGGGCCTCGTGTTCCATCGGCCTGGGGACTTCGGAGCTAAAGGTGCATTCTGCGACGAAATCTGCCAAGGCTTGGGCCTTGATAGCAGTTCGCAGTTTATACTGGAGTTCGTACTCGCTGAGCTCGATGGCCCACTTTGTCAGCCTTCCCGAGACCTCGGGTTTGAGCAAAACTTGCCTCAGAGCTGACCATACTTCCAAGCTAACTTTTCTATCTCTAGGTACCTTGTCTCTGCTCCCTGCAACACTTTACTAACATAATAGATGGGTCGTTGGACCCGATCTACTTCTCTTATTAGTACCGAGCTGACCACTTCGTCACTTGCTGAGAGGTATAACTCTAAAACATCACCCACTTTGGGTCGGGTTAAGACCGGAATGCTGGTGAGGTGTCTTTTGAGCTCGTCAAACACAAGCTGGCACTCTTCGGTCCATTCAAAGCCTTTGCCTTTTATGGCCTTAAAGAAAGGCAGGTAGCGGTCTGCTGACTTGGACAAAAAGCTTCTCAAGGCGGCTAACTGGCTGTTCAGTTTCTGAACCTCCTTTAACTTCCGGGGTGGTGTCATTTCTAAGATGGCCTTGATTTTGTCTGGGTTGGCCTCAATGCCTCGCCAGTTAACGATGTATCCTAGGAATTTACCCGAGGTGACACTGAAGACACACTTGTTTAGATTTAACTTCATATTAAATTTACGTAGAATTTCAAAAATTGAATGTAAATCATGTACTAATTCATGTGAGAATTGGGTCTTGACGATCATATCGTCTACATAACACTTTACTTTCTTGCCAACTAGTGGCTCAAATGGCTTATTTACAAGTCTTTGAAAAGTGGCCCCAGCGTTTTTCAACCCGAAGGGCGTGACCTTGTAACAGTACAAGCCGAACTCGGTTATGAAAGTAGTTTTCTCTTCATCAGTTGGGTCCATCCTGATCTGATTGTAGCCCGAGTAGGCGTCCAGGAAGCTCAGCAACTCGTGCCCCAAGGTCGCATCCACTAGATGGTCGATCCTAGGAAGTGGGAAGCAATCCTTTGGCAAGCTCGGTTCAGGTCGGTGTAGTCGACGCACATGCGCCATTTACGGTTGACCTTTTTCACCAGAACGGGGTTGGCCACCCAGCTCGGGTAATGAACCTCCCTGATAAAATTGGTTGCAAGGAGTTTCCCGACCTCCTCGTCGACTGCTCTCCACCGTTCTGGGGCTAAGTTGTGTTTCTTCTGTCTAACGGGCCTAACTACAGGATCAGTGTTGGGCCTATAAGTTATAATGTTGGGGTCTATGCCGGGCATTTCTGCCACTGACCATGCAAAAACATCTAAATTTTCGAGTAAGAAACTTACCAATTGAGACCGCAGGGGCTCCTCAATAGAAGCGCCGATCTGAAGTACCCGAGTTGGATCCTCTACTGAAGCCGGGACGGGAATGGTCTCTTCGGTAGGTGTGGCTCGCTCCGGGAACTGCTCCACAAGTCATTCTAGCTCGAGGCCGTCTGTTACCTTGGCCTTTCCCTTGAGGGAGGCTACGTAGCACTTGCGGGATTCGAGCTGATCGCCTCGCGTCACCCCGACTTCAAAGTTTATAGGGAACTTCATTGCCAAGTGGTAGGTGGAGACTACTACTCGTAGGGCATGGGTAATGGGCCGACCTACTATTGTGTTGTACGGGGAGGGGGTCACGACCACTAGGAACTCATGGTTGAGCCTTACCATGCTAGGCCAGGTGCCGACCTCTACTGGTACAGTGACTCTCCCCAAAGGCCTAACCTCCTAACCGTTGAATCCCACAAGCGGAGTGTTTGCGGGCTTCAGGTCACTTTCTTGGAGCTGTAGCTGATCGAAGGTCGTCTTGAAGAGAATATCTGCTGAGCTGCCCGAATCGACTAGGACGCGCCTAACCTCGAAGTCGTTGATCTTGATCTCTATGACGAGCGCATCATCATGGGGATAATAGACCCCTCGCGCATCGTCCTCAGTTTAGAAGATCAGTTCCTCCATCCTTGGCTGCTTTGGGGAGTTAAGCTCTTCCCTGGCGGCCTTGCGGGCTGATGACCGAGCTGCTGCCGAAGTGCAGCCCGCGACAATTTATCCCCCGACAATGACATGGATGGTCCCCCGAACTGGTCTCTCATCGGGAGGATGCCTCTACGGCTGTTCTGCTTGTCTGCTAGACTAGGGAGCTTCTTTACTCCGCTCCTCGTGCCTACCTGCTTTATTATTATTATTATTATTATTATTATTATTATTATTATTATTATTATGTTGTACAAAATTTCTCAGATATCCGTGACGGATAAGTTCTTCTATCTCGTCGCGGAGATTCTTACAATTTTTGGTACTATGAACGTGATTTCTATGAAAACTACAATACAAGTTTTTATTCCTAACATCGGGATTGGCCTTAAGCCGAGGTGGCCACTTCATATATGGGGCGTCTTTGATTGCCATGAGGATCTCGGCCCGCTTTGTGTTGAGGGGCGTATAATCCCTTTCTGCTGTCGGAGCTCGAAAAGGCTGCATTGGCTTTGCCCCCTGAGCTAGGTCCCTCTTCTTCTTGCTGTCACTTGGGGCTGGGGGCTCTGGTTCCCTTTTTCTTTTTTCAAGGGCCTGCTCGCCCTTCTGGTTGATCTCCTCTTCTGCCCCTATGAACCGATCTGCCAGTTCGAGGAACTCGGTCACAGTCTTGGGTTGGTTGACCCCCACATGCCATCTGAACTCCTTGTGGGTATTGCCCCGCTTGGCCGCAGTGAGCCGAGCTGCAGGGTCTAGGTCGGGTATCTGCAGGCAAGCTTCATTAAATCGCTTGATGTAGTTCCGGATGGACTCTCCTTCCCTTTGGACTATGCTGAGGAGGCCTTCTTGGGTCCTCGGGCACCTCTTACTAGTGACAAAGTGGGAGGTGAAGACCTGCACGAACTGCGCCCAGCTCCTGATTGAGCCTGGCGCGAGGTTTCGGTACCTGGTGTGGGCTACTCCCTTGAAAGTTGTGGAGAAGGCCACGCACATGCAAAACTCACTCGCCCTGGCTAGATGCATCTGGGACTAGAAGGCGTCGACGTGGTCGTTGGGGTCAAAGGACCCATCGTACTTGTCCAATGGGGGGAGCTTGAAGTCCCTTGGCATGGGGACAGTGAGGAGCTCCGGGGACAGAGGGGAGGGAACTGAAAGAAGTGGTGCAGCTTTTACCTCTTTCAAACTTATTTCTACTTTGCCTCTGAGCTCCGGAAGGCTGTGGGTGGTGGCAGTTATGCGAGCTCGGTGGCGTCTTCGCTACTTCTTGGTCGGCTCGGCATTGGTGCTACTACCCTCAGTGTTACTGAGCTCGATGGGCCCAGGGAGCAGGGACGGTTGTTAGTAGTTGCGAATAGGGGGACCTTGTTCCAGGTCGTCGACTAGCACTTCGAACCGGTTCTCTGCCAGCAGGGTTCAAACTGCGAACGCTGAGGTGACGCTGGCCTAATCGGCTAGGAAGCCCCCGACCTGACTGCAGGCCGCGAGTTGGGGGTAGGGAGTCTTTCCTTCCTTTCGTGAGATGATGTCGAGGTCTCTCCTAGGCGGGAAGGGAGTTCACTGCGGCGGTGAGGGTTAGTTGGCTGTGCAGCCGAGTGTTGGGGAGGGAGTGAAGGAAATTTCTGCTGATACTGATACTGGGACACTTAGTGCAACACTTGCTGCTGGTGGAACTGAAGTTATTGGAACTGTTGCATTTGGGCCTGCATGGCTCGCATGCACTGCATCAGGTCTTCGAACTGACCTTGGTTGGCCACCGGAGGGAGGATGGTGGGTTCAGCGAAGGTTGTTCCAATGGTAGAGGGTAATGGAACGGTCACGGGTGCCACCGTCAGGGGCACATTCAGACTAGGTACCCCGTCCATGGAGAGGGGGACGGTGAACTGCCCGATGCAGACGGTGGGTAGATGGAGTTGTTTCTCTGGGGTGTTCCGGCGTCCGGAGTTGCTGGAGGAAGCCGTGATGATGATGAGTTTTTTGAGGTAAGTTTCACAGAAGTTAGAGGAAAACCTTTTGAAGCGTTCCCACAGACGGCGCCAAATGGTGCCGCACAATCTGGGCACTCCTAGCTGGTTGAGAGTTGGCTCCTAGCTGTGACGGACGACCCCTGAGAGGAAGAAGAAGGTGAAGGGTTCCCAGGGAGATCTCCCAGAAGGAACACTCCGATGGCTATGTTAGAACTCTGAGGAAAACTCAAAGAAGATACAGAGAGTTAAGAGTGCCGAAAGTGCTAGCTTCAATACCTTTGCTTCCTGAGGGTTTGGGTTCTTTTATATCGGAGCTCGGTCATATCTGGCATAACCGCCACTGCCCTAGCTGTTACTGCCAGGGCATATGCAGTAGGTGCAGGTTGCTGCTACAAGCTGCTATTGCAAGGTACGGACTCGATAGGCGTGTCATGCTTTTCAAAGACGGCAAGCAGAACGTCGCTTGGCGAGAAGAACGCCTCCTGTTAAGGGATCCGAGCCCTGCCACCAGATCTGGTAGGTATGAATGTCAGGCAGATCTCCCTGCAGCCTGCAGATCTATTGTACGCCGGACCACCTGGGGCAGGTTTGTCTTGGACTGAGGTGTCGAGGTACCCCGAGGTGCCCACACTATAGGTGGGCCTTAAGCAAGTTCGAACAGGAGTCTCGACGGTGCTGCCCCGAGGTGTTCCTCCCTCGGGACACTTAGCAAAAAATCGGGGTGCTCTCTTCTTAAGAAGGGAGAGCTCAGGGCCCCCTAGGAGGAGCTCGGGTCTCAAAGGGAGCTCGGGCCCCGAGAGGAGTTCGGGATCTCCCACACTTGGTGGGAGTCAAGGTTGGCCGGGCGCTAGTCCCTGGCGAGTCGCTTAACCCGCCGTGTGGCCAACATTGGACTCAGTGGGTCCTTCCTGCCGAGTTACGGTTGTGTTGTTAGGCTGAGCTATTCGCCGAGCCAGGTTACGCACACGTGTCCCTGTGCTACGAGGTCGGGCCAAATCACCCTCCATCAGTTTGGCCATTTGTAAACTAAATAAAATTGAACCGACCCAATCATATATATATATATATATATTTTATATTTCAAATATAATTTTTTAATACAGTAAAGTGAGAAAATTCCCATATTTCTTAGTCTAAAATATTTTATATTGTAAGTTTACATTTTTAAATATATTTTTTTAATGATATCATTATTTTAAATTAAATTAATTTCTAAATTTAAATTTTTAACTTTAAATCTTTTGAGCTAACCAACCAAACTGAAAAATGACCCAAATTGATACCAATGTTTTCAACCCGCCATTGACCCGATCGGTTGAACCATTCAAACCGTCACTTGGCCTTGGTTCCGGATCCAGTGGGGACCCATGTGATGCACGTACTTTATTAAGTGAAATTTAAATATATTGAGTGTTGACATGGAATAGTCTAACCCATTCAACCTGGACGATTGATTCAGTGACGAGTGATGGATGGTTTTCACTAATAGTCAGTTAGTTTCGAGTGACCAACTCTCCAAACCTGACCAAATCAATTTGACTGGCTAAACAATCTGCAACCAAATTGAACTGCCTAGTGAACACTCCTAATTTTAGCTAAATTAATAGTTTAGTCTCTAGCATATAACAATAGTTAATCTCCAATAATTATTGAAAGTTTATAGCAAAAATACACAATTACTGAAAATATATTTATAACAAAAATATAATAGGGTTCAACTATGTTATCGGAACCGAATTGAACCGCCTACACTCATAATTTCAACTAAATTAAAAATTTAATCTCTAACAAATAACAATAGTTTAATGTCCAATAATTATTGAAAACTTATAGCAAAAATACACAATTACTGAAAATATAATAAAGGGCTTGACTATGATATTGGAAAGATATAATATCTAAAAAATTTTTGACCAATCAACCGGTATCTTAAACATGGTATTCAATCAAGGTTTGTTTATCACAATTCATGGATGGGTTTTGATTGGTCAAAACTCTTCCCATTCCTTGTATTTCCTGCATCATAGATTTTTCTTATAATAAATAACTAATAAAAAAGCTTCAATGCCTCTAATTTATTTATTAATTTTTTCAATTATTTACATTTTATATTCTTATTATCAAATATTATTAAATCTATTATAATTAATGTTGCATTTTTTATAAGTTTTGTAAAGTTATTATATAACTTTGTTGTTTAATATATTTTTTGTTTTTAAATAATGTTTAATATATGATTTTGTATTAAATTTTTTGATATTTAAAACATTTAAAGTTAGTTATTTTTTAAATTATTAATATGTATACTCTCATTATCAAATATTACTAGATATTTTATAATTATTTTTATGTTTTTGATAATTTTTAAAGTTATAACATAATTTTGTTATTTAATCTACTTTTTGTTTTTGAAAAAATATATATTTTTATATTGAAAGTATTTAAAAATAGATATTTACTATAATATTTAATTATTTAAATAATACCATTATTTATTTATTTTTAAATATTAATTAATTATTAATTTAATAATAGATAAAATTAGAATTTATACTATTGTTACGTAATTTTGTAAGCTATAAAATTATTATTAATTCAAATTTTATGAAATCTATTATAATTATTTTCTACTTTTAATAAAATTTTTAAGTTTGTTACATAATTTCTTTATTTAGTTATGTTAAATATTTCATTATTTAAATATTCAAATAATACACAAAATATTTAAATTTTATTTCTTTTTAAGTTATTATGCACTATCAAATATTTTGTTATTTAAAATATTTAAATAATATTTTATTTGTTAATTTTAATTTTTATTATTTGAATAACATTTATATAATCTTTTATTTACATTGTAAAATACTATTTAAGTTATTACATTGAATAATCCATAAATTTATAGTTTATATTGTTATCTGCCAAGTGTCGTGATTGATAAAAATTCTAATGAATGTTTTTTAACAATTTAAAACAACAATTATATATGGGAGAGAAAAAGAAGCAATCAATAGATAGGGGAGGGATTGTAGGGATGTGGTGTGATATAATTTAGATGGAGAGATTCACGCTTAAAAATTGGGAAGTGGCACACGTTTAAATTTATTCTCTAGAACTTTGAAAAATAAAACTAAAAAAGAGCCATCCTTTTATCATAATTCCTTGGATTGGAGACTTGAGAACATGAAAGAGATTTTAGGGGGGTGGGAAAGTGTGAATTCTGATTGATACAACCCATGCGATACACGGGCTTTGTTAAGTGAAAGTTAAACAATAGAAATACGTAGGAGTGTATAATTGTTTTATATTTTAACTTTTTAATAACTAATTTGATCGAATTAGACCAAAGTTGATTGGTTTTCTAGTATTTCCGATTGGCTTTAGTTAAGCAATTTTCCAACTCGACCAATTTACGTTAGTTTTGATTTGGACATTAGTAAGTTGGCCAAATCTTAATTGATCCAACCATACATATATATTAATATTTAATATTTTAAATATAATTTTTCAATACAAAAAAGTGAAAAATTCCCATATTTTTTAGTCTAAAATATTTTATATCATAAATGTAATTTTTTAATAATACCACTATAATTTATTAAATTTAAATTTATTTTTTAAGTTTAAATCTTTTTGAACAAACAAACCAAACTGAAAATAGACCCAAACTAATACAACCCGAATTGGCAGGTTTTTACTAATGGTCAATTGTTTCGGGTGACAAACTCCTGACCTAGCCAGGTGATCAATTTGGTTAGCAGAACAACCTACAAACGAATCAAACCAATCCTTGAACTTGAACACTCCTAATGTCAGCTAAATTAATAGTCTAATCTCTAATAAATAACAATACTTTAATCTCCTATAATTATTAAAAATTTATAGCAAAAATACACAATTGTTGAAAATAAATTTATAATAAAAATACAATAATTACAAAAATATAGTAAATACTGAAAACATATTAAATTAGTGAATAAATAATGTAATCTCAAATAATAGTTTAGTCTCTAAAAAATATTAATAAATAAATTATAAAAATACATAATTACCAAAAATAAATTTATAACAAAAATACAATAAATACGAAAAATTAAATTCCAAAAGTTAAATAATAGTTGTTTAATCTCCAATATATAATTATTGAAAACATATTTATCTAAAATTCAATAAATAATTACTAAAAATAAAATAATTATTAATTTTAGTATATATAATGAATGGACACTATTATTGTAAAATTATTACTAATAAATTTTATTTTTTTGAAAGGTATTTTCTATAATTATTAATTGATATAAGTGAAATTAGTTATTTACAATATTATTTTAGAAATTGATTGGGGAGTGGGTTAACATGTTCCTAATGGCTTAGAGGAGATACTTTAGGACAGAGATTTTTAGAATATTTTTAGATAGTTGGGTTGGGAATGGTGATATGGCTTAATGGGAGTGATGGAAAGGGAAGAAGAGAAAGAATCAAGGAGAATGACGGATGGGAGTAATGGAACAAGGAGAGGCATAATGATGTGGACCGTCTTGCTTTATATATATATATATATATATATATATTCAAGGTAAATTATTTAAACCTCCCGTGCGTTTTACGAGCTTGAATTTCCTACCCACAAGAGCTATATCCACACTTACTCACATGACATCACATCCCCATATAGGGGAGTCTGGATCACCCGGCAGAAGATCCCAAGTTCCTAACTCATGGGTGTAGTATTTTGTGGGTAGGAGATCCGGAGTCGTGTTTTACCCCTCCAAAATTCTCCCTTGTACTTTTAATTCTAAGAACTTAATTAGAAATGATGATGTCATCTTTTTTAATGTAACAAATAAATAATTCTAAAAGAGCCTGTTTGGACTTTGGATGGGGGTATTTCTGCCGAAAGACACTTCAAAGCAAGACATCATCATTTCAATTGGCTTCTTAATTGTCCAGCTAATGGAACTGTTTGTATAATTTCTCAAAAATGTTGAGGGAAGAATTTGGAGAGGTCAAATTACAGGGGGAGGTTTAAAGCATTTATCAGAAAATACAGTGGTGGTTTAAATAATTTAAACTAAAAAAAAAAGCTAGAACACTTAAACTCCCTGCTGGTCAGCACATTGGATCCTTCTTTATTGCTAATTATGCTTAAATTCCAAAGTAAAGAAATACCAGAGTACCAAAAACCATCTTAGTAGTTGCAAATTTTCTACTCATGTTGCTTGCAGCAAACCAATACAAACACATTTAGTTGTCAAACAAACATGTCCTTAATTTGTCTTCCCACTAGTTGTGGTTAAAATTAAAAGACATGATGTTTGCTAAGTTCATGAACCTCCTCAAACTTGAAAAAGAATGGTGATCATACAAAAGTGTAATATTTAATTAAAATTTAAAATTAAAAAATGAAATTGAGTCATGAAGTTCTGTTTGGATGCAAAGAAATTAATTATTAAGGAGTTGTTTGTGACCAGGCCAATAGCAGGCATAGGCGCATCCAGCCGACCAAACACAAATGGACAAACCCTGAACCTTACAAATTTCCACTCCGGATCTGCTACCTACAAATGTTCCCACATCCCAACCACCACGGGAACATCTCCCAAATCCCAATGACTGAAAAGGGAGATATTTTATGTTGTGTCCAGTGGGGTAGGGTGTGGGAACAACTTGTGGGTAGCAGGACAATTCTATCAAAATAAGTAAAACATCCTTTTACCAAAAGGAAAGTGACCCTGATACAAATCTGGGAATGATATATTCCCCACTCTGCAACATATGCATCAACCATGGCCCATATGCTAACTACCCACCAAATCAATCTAGACCATCCATGTTGATATGAAGGGCCCACATGGTTTCACCATTACTGGGAAAGTAAACCCTAGAAATTAAAGTGGGCAAGAACAGTGAAAGAAATATTAAAAAAAGAGATGGTTTAATTTCTGTAGGATAAAAATCTATCCTTATCCAACTGGTCAAAGGGAACATTTAAAAGCTCATTCATTCATTCATTAAAAGAAATTAAATAAGATTACTTTGAATGCGATGAACATTGACTGACTGATTATTTGTATTTCCTTTCTTTGACTATGGCATCCAAAGCATTACCAGCTTTGTAAGTTGATAGAATATTAACATGAGCTCAAACAAGACAACTAGTTGAGATTAAATAAAGAAGGAAATTGAGGGGAGGAAGAGAACTAGACTGTGTATGATCTGGGGATGGAGGAAATTGTCAAATTACTAAGTAGAAGTAGAGGAGGACGAATCAAATTGATAGTGCTTATCAACGGAAACTGTTACGTCCCAGGTGCAACTTAATCCCTTGGGTATGATCACAAGATCTCCAGCGCCAAACTCCACGTACTCAGACGATCCTTTTGTGTATGCTCTCACTTTTCCTTTCAGTAAATAACAGGTCTCTCTTGCATCAAATTTCAGTGGAAACTTTCCTGGTGGGCATCCCCATCTACACCAGAAGAAGAAGAAGAAGAAGAAGAAGAAGAAGAAGAAGAAGATGGGCATGAGAACAACCAAACACAACACTACCAGGAAATAGAAAATCTACGTTGTTTAAAAGAAGAAGAAGGAGGAGGAGGAGAAGACTTACTTAGGCCATGACTTGATACCCAATTCAGCTAAGCGTGAATCTGATGGATTCCGTTCGACGATGATACTGAGATTGTTAGTGGAGTCGGAATTTAACTCTGCAGCCATGAAGAAAGAAGGAAGAAATTAAGACCAGAAAGAAGAAGAGGTGAAGGAATATATAATGGAGAGTTGGAGACGATGAAGGAGATCTAAGATACGAATGCAAGGAGGTGATGGGTGTTCTGGGGGTTTTCTAATATTTTCTTTCCCCTGCTTCTATAATTTATGGGGTCTCTTCTTCCTGAGAATGAAAAAGGAGGAATCTTTTCATGAGAAGCTAGAATTGAATAATACAGAACAAGAGAGAGAGAAATCGGTAATAACTAATTGGCAGGCAGGTACATCTGATATAAACCGGTGAACATGCAGTCAAAGAGTTGACTACATTTATCCGACTGACCAGACACCTGGCAGCAGATGAATGGGCATTCTCTTTGACGATTTGACTACACCTTTGGGATGGGTGTTCTGGGGCCACATAAAATGATGACGTGGCACGCCATGATCGGTTTACTATGTGAGCCGGGACCATAGAAAGAAAAAGAGAGAGACACCCAAAGTGAGTACTGTGTTCAAAATGGTCCCATTACCGTAGATCAATGATCCATCATGCTTGAAGAGTTGGCGTTGTGCTCTATCACATGGGTGTCAGAACCTTCCACGGGAACCGAACGATGCAAGGTCAATCATGATATGCCACGTCATTTGACGTGAACCGGAGTTCTGAAAAACTGGTCTACATGAATAAAATTAGGAATGGCAATTTTCTCCCGTTCTCCATCTCCTGTCCACGTCTACCCACAACACACTACCCCGTGAATTGGGAACATCATAATACTATGTAGGAGAATGAGATGCATGTATGGCTGCAATTAGATCTGTTCATGGGCCGGGCCGGGCCAGGCTCGGGCTAAGCTCGGGCCGGGCTTTTACTCTTCATTAATAGAAATATGTTAGGCCCAAGCCCGAGCCCGGCCCGACCAATGGGCCTACAACTTGAGCCCCAGCTCGGCCCTGATAAAAAGCCTGAGCCCGAGCCCGAAGCCCGACCTAATAAAAAAAAATAGAAATTTTCCCTATTCAATAATCAATATAAATTAAAATTTATTTACATTAGAAAAAGAATATAAATTCAAAATTTATTTACATTAAAAAAAAGAATATAAAGAAGGGAAAAAGGATGTGGAGAAGAAGGGTTCGGCTGGAAAAATAAGGAAAAGAGGTGAAAAAAAAAAGAGGGGTATTCAACTAGGGTTTTTAGGTTTAATTATAGGTCGGGCTGACCAGCCTCGGGTCGAGCTATTTTGGCAAATCCCGAGCCCGACTCGAATTTATTGCGGGCTGGGCTTTTTGGCCCGAGATTAAGCCCACGGGCCCATATACCTGTTCAAGCCCGTCCAGAGGCCGGGCTGGCCCGTCGGGCCACCCGACCCATGAACAGGTCTAACTAAAATGTTATGTAGATAAATGTGAGCAGAGTTTCTGAGGGCAGGAGATTCAGACTCCATTGATACGGCATCATTCCATCCTTCCATTAGGTTTTGGTTTGATTTATTTAACTGAATTAACCAAACTTTGTTATATAATATATAATATATATTTTTAGGCTAAAGTTCTACCAGTAAAGTGTCAATGACAATTTCATATTATATATTACATGTTATAATACATATAATATAGTATATATATTTTTAAAATTTGATTTTAATCGAAAATAGCACAAAATATTTTGGTTCAGTTATTTTGACTTTTCTGTAATGCAGTTTTGGTTTGGTTTTTAAAATTTCAATTTATTCAATTTGGTTTTTAATTGAGCAAACTGAATACTCGTCCTTAGGCTATGTTTGGTTTGAAGGAAAAGGTAGGGAAAGGAAGGGAAAGGCAAGGAAACCTTTCCAAGCCTTGTATAAGTTTTTCTATCTTTCCCTTCATTTTCCTACTTTTTCCTTCAAACCAAGCATAGCCTTAGTGACATATGGCGTGGCCCTAATAAGGGGCAAGATGGAGAAATCATCAATAAAGAAAGAATGGAAAAGAGGAAACTCTAATTCAAGATGGTTTGATCAATTTGTAAATGGAGTTGAAACAAGGAAACCCTAGTAGTCTTTTGACCAGGATTCCTATTCTATACAAAGGCACTTAACCCAAAGTAATGGACACTTTACTTCCAATTGTTTTTCGCTCACTTGAGCATCGGAGAATCCTCTCTTCTGATTCTCTTATTGTAGTAGATTTGTATAGCAACTAGCGGGGACCCGTGCGATGCACGGGATTTATCAAGGCAAAGTGAAACAATGGAAACTGATAATTATATTAGTATTTTAATAATTTGTTAAAAAATAATTTAGTAATTTAGATTAATTAAATTAATAGTTTTTAACATAAATAATAAATTACTACTAATTACTTAACAAATAATTTTTTTTTCATATTATTCGTTAGTATTCTATTTTATTTATTTTACTTCGTTAATAATTAAACGTTATAATTAAATTAATCCATAGATTATTTTTAGTCATAATTAAATTAATCTAAGCCCAAAACCAAGGTTTAAGACTTTAGGTTAGGCTTCGGTTGATCCTCAACCTGACCCAACCCCTTAAGTTGCACCCCTAAGAGTAATGTGAAATTTGTAATTAGATTAAATTAAACCTAAGAATAATCCATGCATGCATTATTTTTGGGTTTTTAACCATTTTTAAATAAAAATTATTAATATTGAACCTGAAGGAATTACGGGGGTTGAGCTATCCCCATTGTGTAGCATAATGAATAAAAAACATAAAAGATCTCAAGCCAGGTTTTGATAGTGTATTAACATAGAAGTTTCAACTCTTTAATTCTTACTATTTAGCCTTTACTCATTATTGTTTACTCTTTGAATTGTTAAATGTTCAAGTTTTATTATTTTATATTTGGAATTTTAAGGTTAATTCCTTTAATTTTGGCATTTTTCATGTATTTAATCTTTATTTTTGTTGGGATAACCCGAATTGACCCATAGGTCAACCCTAACCCGAACATTTAGAGTTAGGGTCTAGCATTTGGCAACCCAACCCAAAATTCAACCCAACTCGAAATCAACCCGAAGTGTCTTGACCCAACCCGAACCCAACCCACCCAACCCAATTGCTAGGCTAATTATCATTAACAAATTCCGTGCATTGCAAGGACCTTGCTAGTAAAACATAAACTAACAAATTTTTTCATTAGTGTTTAAATTTCTTATTTTTATTAGTTTCATTAAGTTTGATTTTTAAGTGAAATTGAAACACTTTTATTTAGAGTTTTAAGGAAACCAAATAAATAAATGGTAGTGAGAAACGATAGCCATTCTACACTACATGTCTATTATATACAAGGCATATTCGGATCCGATCCAATTTGAAGATCCAATCAGATCTAACATACGACGTTCAAATTTGAATCCGTTAAGGAAAATCGGATATCCGAATTGGATTCAATCTTTAATAGATTGAGGTTAAAGAATAAAACATAAAACATAAAACAATAAATTTCTTAACTAGTGTTTAATAATTATTATATTAATAATTTTATTAATTTTATTATTAATTTAATAATATTTTATTACTTTATTCATATTAGGGTTTTGGGGGTTTTCTGTTAGTCGTTAAGGGAGACCTAAAATACCCAAACATATAAATGTTATCTCTCTCTAAAAGCTTGAAATAAACAGATGTCTCTTTACCAGATCATGTCTTAAGTGCACCATAGAAGCACAAAAAGTCAAAACAACCCAGAAATCCTGTTATTTAATACCTCAAATGGAAGAAAAGGCTAAAAATGATGGTTATGATCCTTAAATCATTAAAGGTCTTAATTTATTTGCACCCATTTAATGGTTACTTTTTACCATATTGTATGGGAAGAGTATGCCAGAATTTGGAATAGAGGAGGCTCTTTTCAAGTTGTCATTTTTTTAAGTAAGAGTATGTAGAGGAAGTTCCAATTTCCAATAACTTCAATGCAAATTGAATTTCCTTCTAAGAGCTTCACTTATCAAGCCACATGCAACAAACTATAACTGTAAACCCAAGTTAACTTTATAAATGTTTCACAAGGTTGTTGGACTAATAAAAGTGATCTTTAGTTGATGTCCTTCATGATCTTTAATTTATCAAGGGGTCAGATATTGCCCTGGACTTTATTTTTGGCAAATGCTTTCTATGGTTGTACTTGATTGGAAGTAGGGGTTCAAAGGACCTGTGAAGAAGTTGCTCATGACTCTACTAGAGGAAACACTGTAGTTGTAATTGCTCATTGTTTTTGCCTGGCAAAGGAGGGTGGGTTTAAGGTAAGTTCATATCAAGTAAGGCATTATACCATGAGAATGCCATACTAATGATGCCTACTTCCTGTATGAACTAACCTCTTTGTCGTTGTCATTTTCAGGCTAACTTGCATGTTTCTTCAAGTTGTTGCTCAAATGAAGGGGACTAGAAAAAGTTTTGCTAATTCTTTGAAAGTCCATTAGGGTAGATGATTTAAGATCCATTGGAAGTTTTGCTATACTAGATGCAGCAATTTTGGTGTATAACACTAAGGAAGCATGACCTTTTGGTTATTGGTTTAAACCCAGAATTAGATGACTGATGGCGTGTGCATAATAGCAATGGCCATGGTATAAAGTTTTTTTTTTTTTTTTAACTTGTAGAGTTGAGAAGGAAAATCTCCGAGAGCAGGCTTTTGGTTTGGATGAATGACTTGGGTTTGAATTTTGAAATGCTATAAATCCAGAATATGTGAAGTGGAATTCAAGTACATGAAAATAGTTTTCTTATTTTAATATAGAAAACATAAACAATCATAACATTGACCTATTTTGTTGCTAAGAGAATACCTGGTTCGTGGTTTTGCCGCCGGATGTGTAACATTTGCATTAATACTGTAGTAATGTAATGTCTATGGTAGAAGAAGATGAAAAGAACAAGGTAAGAAAAAGAGAGAGAGCCGGTGGTGGGCATTGACGATTAGACCTGTTCATGGGTCGGGCTGGGCCGGGCTTTTAGTCCCCATTAATGAAAATATGTTAGGCCCGAGCCTAAGCTTGACCCGACCTACGGGTCTATAACTTGGGCCCGAGCCCGGGCCGATAAAAAGCCCGAAGCCCGAACCCGAGCTCGAAGCCCGAGCTAATAAATTTCACAGAGAGAGAGAGAGAACTCATCGTCGCACTTTGATAGAGATCCCTCATCAGTTCGCAACTTCACATATGAGAGAGAGAGAGAGAACTCACCATCGCACTTTGACAGAGATCCCTCATCAGTTTGCAACTTCGCATCAGAGAGAGAGAGAGAGAGAGGGATAGAGAGAGAAAACTCACTGTCGCTGCTGGAGTTATTGCGCCGGTGAACGTTCGCCGCCTCACTGTGGAGTGTGGAGGATGTGAAGGTTGGAGAAGAAGGATTCGGCTGGAAAAAGAAGAGAAAAAGAGGCAAAGAGATAATAAAAAGATGGGGCTATTCGATTAGGGTTTTTAGGTCTAGGTTTAGGTCAGGCCGGGCCGGGTCGGACTCGGGCCGGATTATTTTGACAAAACCTGAGCTCGAATCGAATTTATTGCGGGTCGGGCTTTTTGGCCCGAGTTTAAGCCCACGAACACCCGACCCATGAACAAGTCTATTAACGATTACCGGCAAAGACTATTGAAGCAGTGGACGCGGGAAAGAAAATAGGGAGAGGAAGGAGAGGGTTAGGGCACGAGACACAGGAAAAAAAGTAAACGAAAACAAAACACAAAGGCAAAAGGTTTGGAACAGTACTCCCGCCAATCTCTCTATTAAAGAGTCTTGCACGTGGGAATGACCTGAATGTGTTAGAGCTGACGTATTTTGTTATAATTGGCCCTACAGCCTGCTAAACAGCCAGAGGCGTTCAGCTAAATAAAACAAAAACAAACTGTTATGTTAGCACAAAATAAAGAAGGTAAATTGCTGAAATACCCTCTTAATTCTGACCATTGCTAAAACCTCCCTAGTAATTGTAATGACTTCTATCCAACTATACAATTGCAAGTAAACTCTAATTTATTAGAATCCTCTGGCACAAAAATATCCAAAATACTCGTGGAATTAAATACTAGAGGTGGATTATTACTTGCAGGATGTTGCGTGAGCCGAATTGTTTCTGGCAGAGATCGGGGCTCAGTTGCATAGTCATATGGATGAGTGGAGTCACACTTGATGAATTCCCTCCTCTATGGTGTTCCAAATTTTTGCGCCACTTGGGGAGGTTTTCCCTCCTGATGCCCATAAATAGTAACTAACTGAGTGGTGGCCAATTGGTACGGTAATTGGATAGTCGCAGCAGATATGTGGATTCGAGCCCCGCTATCACCACGGCTTTTCTTGCTATCTATGCTTACTCAATTATAATATGGGCATTTAATGAATGAATTTTGCCTATGGGGCTTAAAAACAAAAGAAGAATGAATGGATGAAAATGGGTAGTTGAGGGTGGGTTGGGTAGAGATTGAATGATAGCATTGATAAAGTAGGTGTCCGGCGGTAAATGGAAAGGGGAAAGCTATGAGAGTGATAAGCCTTGCATTGATTGTATGAGAGCTGTGGGAAGAGGTAGGTAAATGCCCTTTCGTGACTGGAATGGGTTGGGTCTAGTTCGGGATAGGTTGATTAGTTTCAATCATGGTTTAAAGTATCGGGCGTATTGTATCGTATCTTTTGAAAATGATACAGTTTGAAATGTCTGTTTCCAGGTGTTTCGGATCTCTAATTTTTTTTAATAATAAAAACAGGTAATAAGTTTTCCAAAAAAACCAAACTTTGAAAAAAAAAACAAAAAAAATAGAGTTTCGTCCATTTCTAAGTGCCGATACGATACGGCTGAAACTCGTATCGTATCGATACTTTAAACCTTGGTTCCAATTTGATTCGATAAAAGTATAAAACAGACCCAAAACCAAATCAATTATTAATCAGAATAATCTGGTCTGACCCAATTAAACCGGAACATGCTTGGCATATAATTCTTTATGATAATTATAACTAGGAACAATCATTTTTGATAATATAACCTTAATAATTGATAAAACAAGTGCTTTTAACCAAAATTATCTATGAAATATTAAAATTTTACCTTTTAGATATAACAAAAATTACAAGAAAATTAGGAGAACTTTATATATTATTAAGTTATTAACTACAACAGCAAGAACCGATATAACCAATTCAGTTATGTTGGACCGACCCGACCCATTAACATCTTTATTAATTAGATTCAATAACCCTAATTTTATAAATTTACAGTTACTATTAGAATACTGTAGACTTATTATTGAACAGTGTGAACATGACTTTATTTGCCATTGTCAACAATCCACACCAAAGACCATAAATAATTTTTGTTATTTCTTGACTTCTTGTGTGAAAATGATTTGTTGATGAATTGATGAAATGGGTGAAAAAATTTTCCTCAATGGAAACTGAAACTTCAGCAAGCAATTTATTGATCTTAGCACGCAACAACAAGAAAACTGATTATTATGTGGTATTAATTTTTCTGTTCAACGAGAAGCTGACTCAATGTGTTGAATACTTGTTTAGAATGTGATTTTAATGAATAGATGGATGGATAAGACATTTATTCAGAGATCATCAATGAATAAGATTGATCATGAAGTCAATAGTTTAAGAGGGAGTGCATATAATGACTGGGAAAATTCTACCTTGGGCATAGTGACATTTTGGTCTTTAAACTTTAAAATGCGACAATTTAGTACCCCAATTTTTGAAACATGACAATTTAGTACCTATTGCTAACTAATTGTTAACCAGCGGTTAAGTGGCATTTGAAAAAGACACAAGTGCCCTTCAAGTGTCATTTAATTTTCTTTATCAACTATTCAAACATTGATAAAAAATTAACAGTCCCAAATCTTTGCCTCTTCTATTCAAGAAAGTTGGGGTCACTAGAATGTCCATTCAAATGTGACCCTAACTTTCTTGAATAGAAGAGGCAAGGATTTGGGACTGTTAATTTTTTGTCAATATTTGGATGGTTGATAAAGAAAATTAGATGACACTCAAAAGGCATTTGTGTCTTTTTCAAATGTTACTTAACAGTTGGTTAACAGCTAGTTAATAATAAGTATTAAATTGTCACGTTTCGAAAATTCGGGTACTAAATTGTTGCATTTTAAACTTTGGAGACCAAAATGGCAATAGCCCAAAGTACAGGGTACTAATTGGAAATTTTCCCATAAATCAAGACAAATGGCACCCATAATTAGACTGTTATTGTAGCAATCAAACATCTACAAAATGATTCCTGAAAAAAAAGCCATAAAAACATGCTTTTAGAAAAGACACGTTTTTTGGCAAATGAAATGGATTCTATTGCAATATACAATCCCATGAAAAAGAAATGTTTTTGTTTTATTTGTTGAGTGAATTTACAAAGAGTTAAGAAAATACAAGAAGCCCTAAATCCATAAAAGAGAGTAGTAGAATCAACCAAAAAATTATCACGTATACACATTTGTCCCCATTTATCATTATTTTCTATAAAGCCTCATAGGTTTGGTTCAGGGTTTGTGTTGATCAGATTGGCTAGAATTGGAAATACCTCTTATCATGTTCCTTCTCAAAACATTCACCAAGATCTCATAGTAGATGGATTAATCTTAATTTGGCTGATAGCTTAAGCTAAACCTAACTAACCTATTTTATCTTGAGCTGTTTGCAACATTAATCCCTTTTCTTTACAATTAAAAATAGCTTCAGATTTCATATACTCAGTTTCCATTCATGTACAACATACATCTCTCTCTGAGACTGGATTCAGTCAAAGTAAAGTCCATTCGAACAGCCATCACTGTCTTGTATTGGGAATATCTCCCCATGAATAAAGCACAGAAGAAAAAATTTGAAAAAGTGAATCTTTCAATCTTTCGTGAAAAGAAAAAGGATAAAGTGTTCTAGAATTCTAAATTCTACTGAAGACCTACAACAATTGAAAATGTCAAGCATCCCCACTCTATACACTAATACCCGCCCATGTATTGGCATCAATTCTGAGCTGACACCTATCCCAACTGTACAGTGGGGCTAGGAATTCTGACACTGGACTGAACCGTCATTCTCCGAAAGAAAAAACTCTGAAAAGAAAAGGTTTGACCAAATCATAAAAGAGAAAGGCTGAAGACTTGTTACCAGATCTTTTTAATAGGCTTTGCCTTCACATCTTCTATCAAATTCCGCTCTACTACCCTCTCATCCTAAGAATCTAAGACCTGCTTTTTCCTGGTGAAGGAATATTAATCAGATTAAAAAAGAATCTTAACATTATCATCATTAGAATAGTTTTATTTAGTTCTTTGGTGCTAACTGTGTTATACTTTCTATTTTCACCCTTTATAAGGGTCATGGTTCATATTCTGATATACTAATTTGATCGTTTTGAAGAATTAAAGACTTCTATCTATTCCTCATATTACATTTAATTTAAACTTTTTGTTCTAACTTTGGGAAATATAAATGGAGAATTCATCAAATCAATGTGGTTTAATAATTATCCTTTAGACCTACTATCTTAATGTGAATGAAAACCCATGTCATTCAAAGAACATCTATCTATTTAGTCCTGTCACAGCGAAGAAGACCGTAGCTATCTGAGGTCTTGGGAGGGTTGAATTGGATTGGATTCTTCTAATCTTTCACATTGTTCACACGAAGTAATTACTGCTCTCATACTCAAATCCACATTAATTATATCACACTTGACAGCCCTGAGATTTTATCATTACACCAACTAATGGTCCTTAATCGCAATAAAAAAGACACATGAAAACAACATGAGATAAAACGTGTATTAATTATATTCTTAACTCTTCGCCAAAGCCAAATAAATATTGCTTCCTGTCAATGTTGTAGTTGATTAGTCACCATCATCTACCTCATCATCGTGGTCCTCATCTCAGCAGTAACAGTGGAAGATATTGTAGCTATTAGAGTACTGTTATGAGATTACAAGCTTAAAGATGTTATTAAACATGAGCAGGAACGGTAAGACTAAATACTTTCACTGAAACTTACCACCATTAAAGGATGATAGTGGAAACACAGTCGAGCTCTTTTGGTTCATCACCTCAGCTGATAATGCCATATGCCTCATTTCTAAGATGGTATTTGCCATTGCAGCGATTTTTGACAATTATGTTTCACCATATCATCAACTAAGGCCATGTTTGATTCATTACTCTGGACCTCATTCTTTTACTTATTGCTCATTATAGGTAAGAATGGGCAAAAATGAATAACATTAAAGTGTTTTGTGATAAAATTCTTGTCATGGGCCACATTCGTTTTAGAATTAAAAATCAAAACCATAGCACAAAAATTGAATAACCTGCAACATGAAAAATAATCATTCCCCATCTTGCTCATTTTCATTCTTTGAGGGAACTTTGTTTATAAAACTGCTGCCATAAATGTTTACTAGTAGGGGTGTCAATAGATGGGTTTTGGATGGATCCAATCCAATCCAAACCTTATAAAATCGGATTTGGATGGTCTGTTATAATTATTGGATTGGGCCAATTTAAAATAAATCGGTCCATATTCTTATCGGTTTGAACCAGAAAAGCACTTTTACGATAGCACTTTAACGAAAACAATTTTATAAAAGTAATTTTATGAAAAGTACTTTTATAAAAGTAATTTTACAAAAACACTTTTATGAAAGCACTTTTACAAAAGTACTTTTATGAAAGCACTTTGATAAAATTACTTTTACACGAACACAGTTTATAAAAGTAAAGTACTTTTGTGAAAGCACTTCTAGACAAAAGCACTTTTACGAAAGCACTTACTTTTACTAAGGTACTTTTACGAAAGTACTTTTACAAAAGCACTTTTATCAATGTATTTTTATGAAATCACTTTTACAAAAGTACTTTTATTCATTCACTTTGGAATGGATTGGACCTAATCTGATCCTTTTGCATTTTAATTGGACTAGAATGGATTATAGCAGGTGTGGTAGCTTTTTATATATTTTTTGGATTTCTCATGTTATTTTGGTGTTTAATTAAATTTGGATTGGATTGGACCCAATCCGGTCCATTTGCATTTTATTTGGATTGGATTGAACTTGGTTTGTATGGATATGGACTGGATTTGGTCCAGTCCATTTATAAATGGATCAATATTGGATTGGACCGGATTAGACCAAATATAATCCAATTGATAGTCCTATTTACTAGTGGACTATTGTGGAAACTCACCTCGATAGACATTGACTGACATCCATCTACTAGTAAACATCTAAGACAACAGTTTTGGAGACCTAGGCTAGCGGTTTATGAATTCCGTCACAATTTTTTTCTAAAGAATAAAAATGGGCAACATAGGACACTTGTCAGTCTAAAAAGAATTCAATTTATGGAAAAAAAGAGTTTGATTCATAGCAATATTTTCTCATTTTGCCTATTTTTACCCATTCTTGTCCATTTTATAATTTTATCTTGGGTAAGAATGAGAAAGAATGAGAATTGAACCAAGCATGGCCTAAACACCCTATGATGACATTATATTCCAAATTTGGAAGAGATAATGTTGCTCTTGTGTTTAAACTTTTATAGCATTTGTGTTGAAAGAAAATTTGGTACAATTAGGATGTGATAACTTAAAAGAGTTTTTCTTTTTCACCTTTCTGTGCGCCACATCAAAGGGGAGTCTAGATCTACTTACCATAACACATTGTTGGCCACGTTTACCTAGGTGCACATCTAGAATATCAGTGTTATAAAGTACATGAGATGTTTCCAATGTGTGGCAAGGTGAACATCACCACTTTGCCAGCAATGTTTGTAGTCAGTAGATCCAAACTTGTAGGGCATCGCTACATTGCCCCTTGATTATTGGAAATGTCAAAATAGTTTTTTTTTTCTCATTATTATCCCTTTGTAAAGCATGGGTAATGTGTTGGGCAAGGTTTAAAATTTCGATACGATACGCTTGATATGGGGTGTATCATATCGTATCTTTTAAATTTCAATACAAGATATGGTGGAAAATCGGTGGTATTGTCTTTTTCCTACCATATTGGACCTGTATCAAACCATATAGGGCTGTATCAGAGGTGTATTAGAGAGTGTATCGGGTGTATCGGTAGCATATCAATCGTCTTTCCCCTAAAATATGCCTTCTTTCACCTTTCCAAATGACTTTAAAACTCCAAACCTCACTCATAGAGTGCTACATATGCAAAAATATGCAAGAAACATGTGTAAATCATAATTTTTTTGAAGTTTTTTCATGTTTTGAAAAATATTACAAAAATAGGTACATTTTTTCAAATTTTCATAATGTCTTTTTTTTTTTCTTGAGTGCTTAAAAATATTTAAATCTATGTTGATCTACATTTCTTATGTTCATAATCGCTTTTTTATGTATTATGAGTAGATTTATGGAAATTTTATGAAGAGATTTGGGAAAAATATAAAATAACAAAAAAAATGAAAAACATATTTTATATCTACCTATAAAGACTTAGTATGTTTTAGATCTATGGATTATCTATCATATCCAGAGAGATATGCAATTTCTTTTTCAATATTTTTTTTTTATATTTTTAGAATTAAAATATAAATAATAATTAATTATATTTTATGATCTAATCACAAGGAATGAATATATTACAGATCTATGGATGATTTATCATATCCATGGAGCAATTGAAAATTTTTCTTTAATAATTATTTTTTTGAATATATTATAAAACATTTATTTATTTTTATTTTTTATAATTATTCAAAATAAAAAATAAATAGTAATTATTTAAATAAGAAATAATTATTAATTATATTTGCACTTAGAAGTTGTGTAAATGCATGTTTTATGGTTGGATAGGATAGTTGGGTTTTCCCATCCCTTAATAACTTAAGAATTATAATTTATAAATTATAATTAAGTATAGGGTTTTTAATGAAATTATAATTGATTACGATGTATTTCTTTATAAAACCATTAAAGTATATTAATTGAATGTATGTACACCTCATTGAGGTCTTATATTTAGTTTTATTGATGTATTTTTATGATTTATTGAAGTATTTATAGTGTTTCAATGTGTATCTATGAGTGTCTTAATTTTTCCCTGATACACGTATCCCGATACATCTCTTAAAAATTGCGTTCTTCATACACTTGGCATTTCTGATATTTTGAACCTTGGTGTTGGGTTATCATTTTTGCATAAATGGGCATCAATGCTTTCTAGGAAGTTACTTAACCAAGTAACTGTTTTTTGGGAAATACTTACCTAGGTAAGTGCATTTACCCATCTTCTTTATTTCCTAGGTAAATATAACAATAACCATTTTAGCCTTAAAAAGCCATTATTAAAAGGGGCAATTTTGTCCCATCCAAGTGTTGACAACTTTTCCCCAAGTGGAATTGTTACTTATCCACCTAGGAGATTGGGGTAAGTGATACCCAAGGAAAATAAATTTTCCATGAACACCACATAAATCTGAAAAAAGAACATGGGTATCTTGGTTAATGGGAACCAAAATCCCATTGACCAACTTCCCCCCTTCCCAAAATTGAAAAAGTCAATGGGCCCTAAGGGTAAAATAGGAAAAAAAAAGTTATGTTGAACTTGAGATTAAGTGCATTACAACATCCGTAGCAAACATCAAAGCATTATTGTTTCCAAATAAAGGATGCATCACTACAACGCAACATTTACGACTCTTATACCTCTACAATGGTGCACAAATACTACAAAGTTGTTCTATACAATAGAATTTTTCATATAATAAAGTTATCCACTATAGTTAGCTTCAAAATAAAATTTTAAAATGTTGAAATACCACACAATTTGAAGATCAAAATGGAAAAAGATCACCCAAAAAATCATAATATTATATGTTTTTTTAATTAGGGGCAAATTTTTTATGCAAAATTGGACAATAAATTACAATACCATTAAATGAGATGGAAAATACTAGAAGATGATATGGGCAAAGCTATCATCGAGAAATTAGGATTACTTGCAAGGTTTAAAGTATCAACATGGGCATGTAGCATGGGTGGTATAGCCCAATTTTGGTGCCTCTGCCTCATTGTATCAATAGAAAAGTTCAAGTGTCAATACATCCAACACACACATTTCAAAGGGCATGCTTCACTTTCTTCTTTTTTAAGTTTCTTGATCCAAAGATATGGTACGATATGGGGCATATTGTATTAGTACTTTGAACTAAGGCTCGGTTTGGAAGGAGTGAAAATAGAAATATGTTGAGCGCAAAACCTTATATTTTGTATTATTTTGTATGTATTTGTATTGTACATATTTGCATTTGCACTTTTCCCAAGGCTTATGTTGGGAAAATACAAATACAAATATATACACTATAAATACAAAGTTTTGCACTGTACATGTTTGTATTTGTACTCTTACAATTAATACAAAATACAAGGTTTTGCATTGTATATATTTGTTATATTTGTACTCTTCCCAAACTGAGCCTAATAAAATTAAGTCCAAAGCAATATTTTTGGATCAAATCTGACCTTATAAGTGGGATATTACAAAATATAAACACAGGTAAGCAATAAAATATCTTGTAAAACATTTGCTTGGAAGACTAGTACAAATTGGAAACTTGAATACAACTAGTAGGAATAGAAATTAATGAACCACCATAGTTTCAAAAATTTATTTTGAATTCAACTCTAATTTCCTCTTTACAAGAGGTTAGTGAAATCAAATATTTCACTACACTTTCAATTTGCTAGGATCTAAATCAATCCAATGTATAGTATGCACCCACGTGTTTCATCCAAAGGAAATGGAGAGCGACGATATCAAGATAAGATCGAATCATTAATGGAAAAGCATAAAGAAGAAGGCAACTTGGCAGTCAAGTCAGGTTCATCAGATAGGCGGACGAATTATCACTCTTGGCTGGACTCCTCGAGTAGGGTATTCCAAGACATGATGGATTGGGCTAGATTTGGTAGGTTGAGGGGGCTAGACTTGCTAAAATTGCTAATCCGTTGCCCCGGTCTTGTGTTTAAGGGAAGACCTCATCAGACTCACCACTTCTATAGGAACTGGCTCAAGCCACTAAACCCTATCCTGATTTGAATCGACCTCTCAGATCCTAACACGTATACAATTCAGGACAAAACCTTGACATTTTGGCGACTCCACTGGATAGGCCGGCTATAGTAGTGGAAATCATGCTCGAATTCAAGATAGAATGAGAAGTAGGTGACAAGGAGAGTATGCTTGATTAGATGGACTCTAATCTCTAGCAACATCCACAAGTGATCTATTCACTAACCTCAACAATAGCAAGAGCTGAGGCTTTTAATGACCCTTTTAGGTTGGTGTCATACCTTCTCCTTTAGTTTCTTATTAGTAAAGGTGAACCACCCATCTTCCATCTCATCTTCTGGGATAGATGACTCTTCCTAATAATCTAAATCATTAGTCATTAGTCATCAACTTATAAATAGTCGAGATGTTGAGACTCTTAGATCTTAGCATTTAGCATGTTAGGGTATGCATACACTATGGTCACTTCCTAATCAACACAAAATTGGATAGGAATTGCCCATCTAGGAGGGTCATTGTTGAAGAAGACATCATTAGGGATCGAATTGTCTTGCCCCAATCTCCATAACTTGAGGAGAAACCAAGAGTTTTGTTACAATTCTAACTTGCCCTTCAGAGGTGCAAAGTTTCTTGAGGTCAAGATATCCATTGTACTAGGAAAATGATGGAAAACCTATGAATGATTATAATGGAACTAGACCAAAAGACCTGAAAGTTACCATGGTGACATTAGTAATAGTGGAATTATCACCAAGGTCTAACTCAATCTTTTCTTATTCTATAAGATGAGGTATGTTGTCTTTCAAGACAAAACACTTTTCAATTGGATGACTAATCATCCAATGGTATTGATACTACTTGTGGCCGGTCAGATGTCCTTACTCTTCAAGTCACTTAGATGGTAGAAGATCAATCAACTTTGCTTAAAGTAGCTAGCTAAGCATATTTGGAACATCGGAGTTGGGGAATGGATACTCCTCTTCTAGTTCCTTCAGAGTTGGCCTAGATTTCTCTTGGCCCTAGTTTGCAAAAGATTTAACTTTAATCTTCATCTTCTTCTTCTTTTCATTAAAGATCTTAATTGATGCATAGTATTGTCATGACTTCCTTTCCCTTAGAGGAGGAGGAGGATGTCTTATAATTCTTCTTGGGTTTCTTCTTAGTAGGGATGGCGACAGAGCACGTTCGGGGAGGGTTTTGTAAATTCTAGACCCTACCCACCTCCGTAAACCTCCCAACCCATACCTGCCCCAATACCCATAGCAAGTTGGATTTTGAGAATCCGAACCCTCCCTGCATTCAAGGGTAGGGAGAGTTGGATTTAGAACCCGCATATAATTTCTTGTTATTTATAAGCAATAAATAAGTAAAATATTACAAACAAAACAAAAAAAATTCCAATTATTTGATCAAAACATTTAATAAACATATAAACCATCAATTATCCTTGAAATAAAATTCAAAACATTACTAAATTTAACACTTGATACATAAAGTTTATATGCTTTCCATCAATATGTAGGTTATGGAGGGTTGGGTTTAGCTTAATACCATACTCTACCCATACATATACAGGTTGTAGAATCCCAAAACCCGCCCCAACTGGGTAGTGTAGAAATTTCCATCCTTACTTCTTAGTTTCCTTCTTCTCGCGAGGATCACTTAGTTAAGGATTTTCATGATTGGCTATATGGATCTCCTAGTCATGAGCTTGAGTAGCTAGAGATTCAAAGGTGGTAGGCATGCTTCCTTTAAGGTTGTAGGGTAGCCCCTAGTGCATCTCATGGACGCACATGTCTATGGCAGAAGCTTGGCCAATTCATTCTTTGATTGAAGGATGAAGTTCCTCCACTACTTAATGTAATCGATGATGGGTCCATTACTTTGTAGTAGAGAGTTTCAGAAGTTCGACCATTTAACGTGTGTAGTAGAAGCTAATAAGGAATTCTCTCTCAAGTTGATCCTAACTATCAACGGAGCTCAACTGGACGTTGGTATACTAATTAAATGTTGTAGACTTGAGAGAGTGAACAAACTACACCATTTAGTCGTTGTAGGTTCCCATGTTGTTACAAGACTTGATTAAGTGGTCTATGTGCTGCTTCGGGTTGCCATTCTCGTCAAACTGCTAGAATTTGAGAGGTTGGTATCCAACTGGCATGTGCATCTCATCAATGCAATGAGTGTATGGTTTAGCATACAGTAGAGAAGTCTTTGAGATTCCTCTGTAATGAGCCCTTATGGTGTTGGCAATCATGTATTAGAGTTGTTGCACAGTTAGATAGGTGACAAAAACTTAAGTGGTGTCCTGCATCATGTTTTGTATGGTAGTATGACCCTACTCCTCTTGGTGCTGCATTCACTGCTCTTGGAGGTTGAGAGTCACTGGTGGAATGAATCTAGGAGGATGAAAAGGTCCTACTTGGCAGCTATGTATCTCCAGCTTGTTCATCAAGAAGGCAATCTAGATATCATTCTCAACATTGGAGTACTTGAGGTTGTTAATGGCTTTAACCATCTTCTGGGGTCATTCTTCCGTCATTGTGGCTTTTATAATCATAATTGGTGCAACACCACTAGAGGCTGAGTACAGTAGGAGTGGATATATGACAAAGAGGAGTGAGATTCCGTCCTTGACCCAGTGTTGGACTGATCATCTGATACAAAGTGCTCCTCTTCCCTCAAATAAAAGTGTGAAGGGTTGAAATAAAGCCTTGCTTTTGAAAAACAATCACCTTAGTCCTTTTCATGATTAGAAACTCCATTAGAGATGATAGTTGAACCTTTTTGGATTTTGCCATGGTGCATGTGATGGGTCGATTGTAGGTTGAACCAAAAACACCAGAGGATTTTTTGGAAGAAGTTGTAGTCTTTTTGATAGCCATTGAAAAAGTGCTACAGTTATTGACTCCAAAGATGAGAGGAAGCAAGGGTCCAATTAGGTGTGTCAGAAATTTGTCAACACAAATTTTGTGTATTTAATAACAAAAATATGGAGATAAATTATAAAAATGAAGAAAAATACAATGGGAAGAAACTCTCTTTATTTTTAATCGATGACATGAGCAACCTCTCATTAACAATAAAAAATGATGAAGATGAATGTCATTGGCATGTTTCTTGTGTTTTCAAGGTGTTAATGTAGATTTTCTTGATTTTGGTGCTTTTTAAGAATTGGTGTAGATTTTTTCACTCAAGGATTCACACTTGATTGATCAACTATGAAGAATGCTTCTCTAAAAAGGGCTTTCTCACAATGGTCTGATTTTCTTGTAAAATCTTGAATCCTATTGTGAAACACAGAACTAAAAAAATTGCTTTTTCTTCTTTCTTCTTTTGATCTTAAAGTAGAGTTGGAGTTTACAAGAGCTTATGGTTGCTTGCAATTCTTAAGTATTGGTATGAGATTGTGAGAATTCTCAAGTCTGTAAGTATGATTGCCCAAGAGTCTCTTTCTCCATAGGCAAGGCTATTTATAGCCTAGAGTTAGTTCTACCACCTTAGCCCACATTATTAACCAATCGCATGTAAGTGAGGTGTTGGGTTAAGATTAACTCCCATACATGCTACATTATGTAGGAGTTAGTGGTTTTGCCATAGGGACTATCCTATTACAATAGGACATGGACCTAATTGGATTTGATATATTATTACAATAGAACATGAACCTAATTGGACTTGGTACACTTCAATCATTGGGCCATGATCATGTTCATGTAAACTTGAGCCCTAGGTCCATGGAGGACCATATTTATTTGGAGGTTTCCATGTAAATTAAACCCATAACTTTGGCCAAGGCAATTTACATATTTACAAGGCTTAAACAATTCAAAAGGCAATGGAAAAATCCCCAATTATAATTTTGAATGTATGAACTAGCTCCTTTTATTCTTGAACTTCAAACACATCATTACCTCTTATCTCTCCCAATGGTACAAAGCTGCTTAGAACAAGGGAATATCAGTTCGTTGAATCTTCAAGAACAACATTTAAGGAGATTACCATGAAATTCATCCCATTTCCTAGTAGAATATCAGATGTGAAGTCCCTATCATTGAACTAATAGCAACTGTTATAATGCAAGGCACCGGGTTTGTTGCATAGGCTTGAGTGTTGCCATGACTTCCATCGCTAGTAGAATGACCCCCACATAGTGTGAATAAAGTAATCACCTTGGAAACCACATCTCCGCCTCACAATATCCTGCCCCACATTTCCCATAGCACATTCTGGTCATGTATTGGAAATATCTCCCGATGATAATATTAGAACCAATGATGTCATCCTCGGGAGATGCTCTTAATACACGGCGGGGATGTGCTGTGGGGCGGGACATTGTGGGGCGGAGATGTGAACTCAATCACCCTGAGATTAGCGCCCAGACACCATGAAACCAGTTCAGCTCCCCTTTTCCTTGGACCTCATAAATGTTGAAACAAATTATTACCTTCTAAACAATCAATTTATTTCTTTCAGCAAACCAATTCCATGGCTCTTAATTAATGAACAATGACAAATTCTCTTACTAGAAACCCCAAAAAAATCTAACTTGGGATTTGATTTAAAGAATAGGAAAATGGGTAGCTCAAATCTAAACATATAAAAAACAACAAAGTAGAAATAATGTATTATATATGATTGCTACTTATGAGTTAAATACTAAGGACCTGTGGAAAAACCATTCCACAAAGGCATGAACTCAGTTTTCTAGTTAGTCATTATTTCATGAAACCAGTTCAGCTCCCCTAGGAGAATCTGGATTTGCTCCTCACACAGCATGCCTCACACCAACTTCATAGCATTTACAGCCCTACTTTGGGAATATCTCTCATACTTGTATGTTGGCATTCATGGGGAGATATTCCCAATGCATGGCTGCAACATGCTGTGAGGCTGGTGTGAAGAGCGCTCTCGGAGGAACAAATCCAAATTCAGTCTAGGGATGCAAATGGAGAGAAAGGATTCCGCTAAGAATCAAACAAATGACATAGACGTACTGCATCCACATGTTTGTTGCAGAAAACCAAGTGATAAAGATATGATTGAATATTTATTTAAAAAAACAAAAAAAAATGATTAAATAACGAAATTAAGTAATGAATTTAAAAATTTATCAAAAACACAAAATTAATTATCATAGATTTAATAAGATTAGATAATAAGAATACAAATATAAATAATTGAAAAAACTTTAAATATTATTTAAATAATGAAAATTAGATTAAATAATTTAGAGGTATTGAAGCTTCCAAATAACAAATTTATCTAATAAGTTTTAAAAAAATATTTTTAATAGATATTATAAATAGAACAATAATTGTGATTATTAATGTACTAATAATAAAATCACTATTTCACTTATATCAATTAATAATTCTAGATACTAGCTTTCAGAAAAAATAACATTTATTAACAATAATTTTAAAATCCCTATCTATATTTATTATATATTTATATATACTAAAATTAATATTAATTCTATTTTTGTGATAAAAATATTTTCAATAATTGTTTATAAATCTATTTTTGTTTTGTTATTTAATAGAAAATTTTCAACAATTTTTGGAGATTAAACTATCATTGTTTAACTTGTTAAATTTAATTTATTGTATTTTTATTTTAAATTTATATTTAGTAATTATGTATTTCGTTATAATTTATAGATTAATATTTGTTAGAGGTCAAACTATTATTGGAGATTACTCTATTTATTGCCTAATTTAATATATTTTCAGTATTTTTTGTATCCTCGTAATTATTGTATTTATTATATTTTTGTTATAAATTTCTTTTCATCAATTGTGTATTTTCACTATAAATTTTCAATAATTATTGGGGATTAAACTATTGTTGTTTGTTAGAGATTAGACTACTTAACTAAAATTAGGAGAGTTCATGGGTCAGTTCGATTCGGATGCAGTTGTAGTTTGTTTGGCCAACCAATAGGGTTGTTCATAAGAAGGCACAACTTGACCAAACCGACTAACCCAAGTCGGCCGGGTTTTCATTAGCACGGGTCGGTTTCGCGTTGTTCAAATTCCTAAACCGATTATTCGGGTCGGTTTCGGTTTTCACACAAGAAAACCGAAACCGACCCAAACCGAACCGACTTAGTTCCTAGTTCAAACATGAAGTTCCAAAGCCCATTAGGCCACCTAGTTTTTGAATGGTTGCAAGAAACTTTGGATTAGTGAATAGTGATTAATGAACAACTTTTGTGATTAACTTTTCATTTAAATTTTATCATAGGAGATGGCTGAAATGATGTTCAATTTATGATTGTTTTTAAAATTAGCAAGATTTTATCACAGGGATGAACTTAGAACCAAAACCGACCCAACCCGACTCAAATCGACCAGGTCAGTTTTGCTTAACACTAGTCGGGTTGGTTGTAAAAACCGTAGTAAACCGACCCAACCTGACCTGTGAACAGCCCTACCAACTAAACTGACATGGTCGGGTTAGAGAGTTGGTCACTCAAAATTAACTAACCATTAGTGAAACCAGCCAACTCGAGTTGTATCGGTTTGGATTGGCTTTCGATTTGGTAGGTTAATTCAAAAGGTTTAAACTTAAAAAAATTAAATTTAAATTTACAATATAAAATATTTTGGACTAAGAAATATGAGAAATTGACCCAACTTGGTCAGGTTAGAAAATTGATAAACCTAAACCGACCGAAAATACAAAAAACCAACTAACTCGAGTTAAGTTGGATTGGTTTGGTTGGTTTCATCAAATTGATGAACAGCCGCCCTAACTGAAATTAATTATTGTAATTTTTGTATTTCAAAAAATTATTAAAAATAATATATAAAATATAAATAACTATTAATTATTTAAAAAGTTAAAGTATAAAACAATTGTCTAGTCTTATTTAGCTTTTCTTAACAAAACCTATACGTCAACCGGGTCCCCGCCAGTCATCACTTATTTTTAAGCACTTATTCAATAATCACTTTTTTTTAAAGAACAAATTTCTTAAACTACCCTTTATCTTTTAGCTAATTGACTAACTCTACTCTTACTCTTAGAGTAACCATAGTGGCATCGTCGTTAAGTGATAATAAAAAAAGAGAAGATATCTAAATAACCCTCCATTATTCTTAAAATTTTCAAAATAAAACCCAACCAAATCCACCACGTCACACACACTAACTACAACGTTCAATTCCTCACCTATCCTCTCCAACAGGCGGTGGCCATGACCATGAAGAGAATTACAGTCAACAATATACAAAGAGGATCACCAAAACCAGCAACGAAGCAAACATTGGTATCGGACATGAATCGGTATATGGCGTGCTTATGAGGAAGTACTGTGTGTACTTCTTTCTCTCGTTTTCAACCTGCCCTGCCTCCGTTCTCCCCTGTTCCACCGTCCACCAGCGACGGTTTGGACTGTCCTGTGTGTGTGGAGGAGATTCCGAAATTTCTACCTAGCGGTGGAAGATGATGTTTGGTGGCTCTCAAACATCACCAAAGGACATGAATCGTTTGTTTCCTTCGAGCTTCAAACATCCGGAAGAACTGCAGTCAAAGAGCAGGGAGGCCATGAACTCAGATCTCCATCTTCAACAGCAGCAGCAGCTGAGCTCAGGTCTGATGCGGTATCACTATGCTCCAAGCTCATTCTTTCCGAATTTCATCGACGGTAGTGGCGGTGGAATTGACGAATGATGCGAAGGTTTCCTCCATCATCGACCTTCAAGCCCGGAGGCAGAAAGCATGTTTGCGAGGTTCATGTCTTTAGAGGAGGAGGTGGAGGCGGTGCAACGGTGGTGAACCTGCTCTTCCTGATCCTCGGGAGATCGGAGAGAGACCTCCAGCGGTAGCCCCTTCTAGCGCAACTGTTAATCAGAGGAATTCTCAGTTCATGGCGCCAATGGAACGTGAGGGCGAGGTTGTTTGACAGCAGAATCGGTATTTCTCTGCTACTCAGATGATGTACCAGTCTCAGACTCTCAGATCCCGCTGCCTGTGCAATTACAGTTCAGCCCTCATATACTCATAGACAAACACCTTACCACCTGTGGTCAGGTGGTGTTATATATATACGGATTTTAACGGAATATTAACAGACATTAACGATAAAGATGGAGTTAATTAATTGTGGCTTAAGATAATAACTAATCGGTAAATACAAATTGTCCGTTAAATATAAGTGAGAATAGTTTAAAAAATTTTCCCTTTTCTAAAATAAGCAATCTCAAACTAAGCCGTAGTGTTAGGCATCTAAACCGGCGGTTCACATAGAAAATGGACCTGGTCGACCGCCCCAGCGTCCCTCTCGCCTCTTCCACAGACCACAGTCCAAGTGGACCATCCATTTTAGAGAGGAGAAGATAACAGAAACGAGATAATGGAGTTGGCGTTGCAATCATGGAGACTCGTCTCCTCGCTTTCCCCTGCTCTGTCTCTGCTCCACCGTGGCCACTGAGAAACCATAATCTCTCTCCACCCCGAAACCCTAATTTCTCGGTTCATCTTCCCTGCCGCTCTGCCAGGTATCGTCCTCGTCGAAGTAGTGACGGTAGTAAGTCGTACTGGGATTCAAACGCTGAGACGTTAAGAGAAGGATTCAGGTTCGAATTAGGAGGAGATTCGATCAGCGAAGACGACGCAGAAGATGAAGACGATGGTATTGGTTTCAGAAGGGGGGACAGACAACAACGCAAATGGTGGTCCGATGAGCAGTCATCATGGGATTCCGACGAGGGATCCGGGGTTTTCGAGGAAGCCATTGATAATGTCTGGATTCTAAAGGTAATTGGTGTAAAACCAGCTTAAAACTCAAAAGTTGTTTACTTTCTTTGTTATTGAGTTTTTGTATTTGTTTGGTAATCGCTTAATTAGTCTTGTCCTGCTCTAATACATGTTAAATCGAGCGTACTTGGTTTGCGTTTAGGTCGATGGAATGGACACCTAGCTCCATTTCTATTGGATGTAATTTATAGAAAATTAGCTTAATTCAATAACTATAGTTGCTTATTTGAGTGGTAAAGATATGGGGGCATTAGTAAACATGGTAACCATGACTTGAATGGGCAAACCCAGTTGAGAGGGATGCAATTAAAAAAGAAAAGAACTGAAGTGTTAATTGAAGACAAGAAAGCTGAGAGCAGAAAACTCTTGGCCATCCAACTGAAAAACATGAAGAGTATTATGACTGTATTTTTGAGATTCGAGGATGAGAATTCATCCAAATTTACTTTGTTTTGTTTAACTCTTTTGTTAATGAGTCTTAGCATTACAGGCGTGTCTGCAGTATTGGTTTGTATATATTGGAAAGTAATGAGAAAAATGGCAGCAATGGTAAACTAACAAGGTTCTAATGGCACAACATATCCACAACTGTAGGAATAAATATCAAATGATAATTAATGGGAAGATAGATAAACTTATCGATAATAACTGACTTACTGAGTTGCAGTAAGTGTTCGCACTCCTTAAAATCGATTTTGCCACCTCTCAGAGATTATCTGTTAATGTAGAATGTTTTCCGCAGTCAGCCTTTAGGATACAACAGCTCTTAGCCTTTGTGTTGCATGCACTTACAGCCCAAGCATCGAACCAGGATACTATGTATGTGCCTAAACACGATTTCAACGGAGAAACCCAGTACAGTAGAGCAGAAAAACGTGAAGAAGACAAAAGCTAGTAATTCACTGTTCCAAAAACTAATTGGAAGAGCGCCCCTTAAGAAAACATCTCCCACTTTTCTTGGGACTTCTCCCACATTTTGGAGAGTTTGGTGGTTACCAAAAAATGTCAGAAAGGAGGACTTTCTGAAAAGAATAAAAATATAAATATAAGACAAACCAAGTGCACAAAGCAATAGATAAATCCAAAAGGAGTTCGTTTCCTAGTCCATATGGGACTCAAGAGACTCCGCTAAACAAAAGAAAACAGAAAACAAGGAACATTTAATTTGAATCACAAAAACCACTAGAGTACCAACAGTATTCATCTAGAATGATATCATGGTCGTATGCAATTGCCAAATGAAGAAGAGACAAATACACACACACAGGGGTTTTGCAAAAGTTACCACTTGCTTTTGTCACATGCTTATGAGTGCTTGTATGTCTTTAAACCTTAAAGGTTCAGTGACATGCTTTGCTAAGCTGTTAAGGCAGAATTAGAATGCCCTTGGCCTTAAGTCAAATTTGCACTACATGGAAACTTTCCTTTTCCATTGTTTTCCTTTGCTAAACAAACCTTGAAATTGAATATTGGTTGGTTATATTGCCATAATTGGTGAAAAAAAATCTGTTAAACATGTCTGACACATATTCTTGGACTAATACAGGTCTTCAGTTCTTTTGGATGGATGCTTCCAGCCATTATATTATCGATGTTATTAGGTACAGGTCCTAAGGCTGTCCTCATGGCGTTAGTACTTCCACTTGGGCAGTCTGCAATTTCTCTTGCAATAGACAAATTTTGGGGTAGGAGACGTGAGAGCCCCATACCGAGGTCCAGGACCAAGAAGAAGCCATTTGCCAGGGCTCCAGGTGATGTTCGAATGAATGCTGAAGAAAAACAGGAGGACAAAGTTGGTGAGGCTGGTAACGGAAGGTGTGGATATCAGTCGTGGGTGACAGCAAATGATGGTTCAGTTAAGAAACGTGGTCAATACAGGTACAGCTTTGGTGGATGGGATGAGCTAGATAGACAAGGCAAGCCTGAAATGGGGCCCATAAGGATGCCATCACGAATGACAGGTGGTTCACCAAGGCCACAGGTGGAGAGAAAAGGCAAGTTGAGTAGGAGAGTGAGAAATAAAGATACACCCTTATTGATAAGGTTGCTTATTGCTTTTTTCCCATTCTTGGGTTCATGGACTAAGATATTATAGCAATTCCTGGTGTATTTGCTCAGTGTGTGGACATGGTTTATTGCAAAAACCTAGAAGTGAAGACATAATATTCCACAAAGAAACCATGCATATTCCCAAACTTTTTTCTTGATTGACAACGAGAGCCTCTGTTGAACCAATTGATCAAAAGTTAATAACCCAAATTCTAGATTTGTTACCTTTGTTGGTGCAAGACAGTTGGTGACACTGGAAGCCTGTGGTTGAATTTGGAGGGTGGGCCTTGTCACAATGGTTGGGTTGCTCCATTGTGACCTTGGGAGACCAGGGTTCAAATCTTGGAAATAGCCTCTCTGTATGTGCAGAAGTAACACTGTATACGTCTGCCCCTCCCCAGACCCTGCATTGGTGGGAACCTTGTGCAGTGGGCTGCCCTTTATAACTAAACCTTATATAACCCCTAGACCTTGTTCATAATTAATATTGGAAGAGGCCAGGGCACTGATATAATCTGATCAAACAGTTGAAAGACCCCAGGTGCAGCCAGAATACGTTCGCTGAGCATTGGGTAACAGAAGAATGAGCATAGCATAACACAAGAATTTATCAACTCAGCTTGGTGATGGCTTTGCAAAATCTGTTAACAACTTGTGAGAGTTCACTGGACACTATTGCAGGTCTGATACTTTCTTTAATACAAGAGGAATTGCATTTCTTGATTATAATAACTGTAACAATCAGATGGATTTGGTAGATGCTTTTCTCTGTTTTTTTTTTTGCCATATTTTATGCATTGTTTAAAGGGGTGATAGTTAATGTTTATTTTAACAAATCATTTTGAAGATCTCAAAGATGGCACAAATAAGTTGAACTCCTACCATCTGTTTTGGCCTGCATTGTGATCAAAATCCAGAACACAACTGCACAGAACATCTTATATAGAAAGCAATAGTTATTATTAATTTGAATGTGTTTACTTCAAACCTATTTAAAATTTAATACTATATAATCATATATATTATGTCCTCTTCCTGACATGTGCTTTCTGCTAGTATTAAAAAAAAAAAAAAAGATATTACATGTATAAGCTGTACATACACATGGGTTATTCTCCACCATCATGACTTCAGATCCTTGCCACAGTTTCTCCTACATATGGATGATGAACACCATTTTTCCCATTTATTTGGAAGAAGAGAAATAAAAGTTCTATATGTGACATAAAACATGGATGTGCAGTAGATTCAGTCCAAAGTACAGAATAGTGTGGCTCTTACCATCTGAATCTTGTTGTTGAGATGCTACCACGTTCATTTAGCCAAACATTTTAAAAGGCTTTAAGGTGAGGCTGAAAGGCATACACCTTGAGGAGGCAGGTTGGAGATAAACTGCATTGCCTTCATATCTTATATCATGAATGCAAGGCTTAGATCTCAGGTTGCAAGAGGTGCACATCTTTTGCTTCACACCTTTACTTCTAGGGGCATACACCCCGAAACAATAACTTTCTAAAAGTTAAAGGTAAATGTTAAAGTATTTATTGTATATTTCATAGCCACATGGACTGCATTTAAGGGAAATTTGTGGTTTCCTTTTCATGGCAATACAAAAGAAGTGGGAGAGATTCGATTAAAAACCACTAGAGTCAGCAAGGGTTTAATTGGAAATTTTATGTGCACGACTCTTTCAAATATTATTAGACAAACAACTCAAAGAACTATTCAACCTAAGCTTAAGCTGTTAGGTGAGATCCCTGAATATGGATTTATTCTCTAGCACACCCCTCTCAGGAAAACCCATGGGACTCGAAGCGTTGACAAGCACAGGTCCACCCATACCTTGTGCTGAAATTTAATTATTTTTTTCAATTAAATTAGTGACAATACTTCTCTAAATAATTTTCGAATTAAATTCTATGTTCAACTTTTTTATAGGGTTTTGGAATGTATTTGTGTAAGCCAATTATTGGTGAATTGTGTTTTGATTGGTGCCCTTACAAAGAAAACCTGTTCAACTAATTGACGCCCTTAGAAAGAAAATGTTTTGATTGATGAATTGTGTTTAATAAAAGCTGATTTTGAAGCTTGGCTGTAAAATTGATTGAGTTTCTTTGATCGTTGTTATATGAAATTAGCTTGTCAAGATTCTATCTTGAATCATACACTGATACACAGATTTGTTGGTATATAATCTTCACTTCCACTTTTTTTTTTTCTAAATATATAGAATATTTTGGAGTGTTTCAGTTATTATATTTAAATTTGAAGCAAACTGCCTCTATTTAGGGAAGATTACTTAAGCCTCGAATGTGTTTTCTAACAAATACTGAAATCTCCATTATTGTTTGACCTCCTCATAAACCTCCTTTCATGTTTCAAATAAATATGCAAACACACGCATTCCACTAATTGTGTTGAGGACTTGAGGGGAAAAATAGGGGTGTTCACAGTCCGGTTTGGTGTGGTTTGGAGAATATCTCAAACCAAACTAGTAAGTTATAGTTTGGGAAATCCTCAGATCAAACCAAACCATTTTGGCATAGAAACGAAACCAAAGCAAACCGTTTTATTACAGTTTGGTGCGGTTTTTAATACTGTTTGGAGACTTTGGAGTGGTATAGAACAAAAAAATAATAATTAACTGAAAGGGGCTAGGGCATCAAAGAGAAGAGAGAGAGAGAGAGAAATTCAATTATTAATTAAAAGTTAAAATTAAAATTAGAAGTCTTTAATCTTTAATCTTTATTATCATTTTATAAAATAAGTACTTTTATTATATATTTATAATTTAAAGCCTAAAATATTTGATATTTTATTTAATAAACCAAACCAAAATCGTAAACCATATTTTTCAAAACTTTGAAACCGAACCAAACTGTTTTTTATTACAGACCAAACCAACCGCAAATTTGGTTTGGTTCGATTTGGTTTTACAGTTTAAACCATACAATGAACACCCCCAGGGAAAACACTGATATAATGCTTTAGAGTTTTTAGATTCTCAAATTTGCCCATGAAAGACTTGATTGGATGAAGACTTATCAAATTATCCCACAAAAGTGGTTCACTTCGTTCAAGTGGGTTTTCTTCTTCACTTAGGCCAAGTTGGGGTTGAACTTCAACCTCAAAGTTATACTTACGCAATTTAGGCCATGTTTGGAGTGCTTATTTCAAAAAATAAGCATTTATTTCATATTAGCATTTGGTAGTCTTTTTCTCCGGTAAGCACTTAAATAAGCATTTGTGGCTATTTTGTCCTTCATTTTGTTTCAAATTTTCAAAATATACGCTTATGAAAGTACTTTTGTTAAATTACTTTTATAAAAACTTTTATGAAAGCACTTTTACAAAAGTACTTTTATGAAAGAACTTTTATAAAAGCACTTTTATGAAAAGTACTTTTATACAAGTACTTTTATAAAAGCATTTTTACAAAAGTACTTTTATGAAAGCACTTTTATAAAATTCAACTAGAGATAATTTTATAATTGGTATTTTAAAATTTAACTAGGGATAATTTTGAAAGAAAAAAATTGAATAAGTGCTTATTGTATAAGCACTTAAAAAGAAGCTAGAAGCTTGGGCTTAAAAAATAACCCCTTGTTTTTAAAATAAGCATTTATTTTGGGCTTATTTCCCAAACACTAATGAGTGTTTAATGGTGTGGTCTCGATCCAAATAAGCACTTTTTGAATAGACACTTATTTTTAACCACTCCCAAACATGGCCTTAAATGCATATTAAGGTGTTCACCATACATTAATTATTAAAGCAATACTTAGGAATATGGGGGTAAAGAATGAATGCAGATTGTCCTTTTTATCTGGATAAAATACGAAGGTGCTACACAAGGTAGCATGTCCCTAGGAATCACAAAAACAAATAAAACTAAGAGACCAAGGGATACACTCTACAACGACTGAACCTCCAACTAAAGCATTATGAGCTAACCAATCCGCTTGATTTGCTTCTCAATACGCATACCGAAAGTTGATGTTGGAATTGAGCAGGGAGCAAGTACTAAGACACACTGCGATGGTATTATTCTCTAGTCTTCACGGGGGGTCATAGTCTTTCTTAGGCAGCCAATGATGAGCTTTGAAACACCTTCAATAATGTTCGAGAAGTCCATGAAGTTGACAGCAATGTTGATCGCTTTCCATGTAGACCTGTTCATGGGTCGGGTTGGGTTGGTTCAGGCTGAGTTTTGTATATGTATCAACAGAATACATTCAGGCCCGAGCCCGAGCCCGGCTCTTATATAAAGCCCAAAGCTCAAGCCCTAGCTTCAATAAAAAAGTGTTTTATTTATACTAAAAAACTTCAAAACTCAAAAATAATAAACATCTCACTATTACTTGGAAAAAAAAAAGAGAAGAACAAAGAAAAAATATTATATATATATTAAATAAAATATATTTTTATTATTTAATATATAGTATCAAATCGGGGTTGGGCTTTTTTGAGAAAGCCCGAGCCCAGCCCAAGCTTGAGCCTACGGGCCTAAACTTATGACCAAGCCCGACTTAATAACGGGTCGACTGGGCCAGCCCATCGGGCTACCCAGCCCATGAACAGGTCTATTCCCCGGTAGCCTAAGCTTCAACAAGGCTGATAGACGTGATACTAGTACAATACGCTTTAAAATCAAGAATTGAGCCAAGATGGTTCCTAGCAATATACGCTATAGAACACCAGCCATCTGCATTGCAAGAGGCATCAAAATTGATTTTTATTGACCCGGGTTTGGGATTTATCCACTTAATAGACTTCCAAACTTTCGTAGTATCATTTTCATCATTCTCTAAAGAAGCATTCAAACTAGTTGCCCTTTTTGTGGAGAGCTAGAGAGAGATATCATATTTTGGCTAGATGTTTAGTTGCCCAACAGGTATGGGGACTATTAGATGATCTAATCTACAAACCATTAGACTGTGGGAGTTGGAACCTTATTGGATGGTGGGAAGAACAATCCATGAAAAAGTTGATAGTCAATTACAATAGTTTTGGGAGAAAATTACGGCAACGTTTTGGTTTCTATGGAAAAATCAAAATGAAAAGCCTTTTAAAAATAACTCTTACCAGTACATAAAAGCAAACAATTCGCTGACTCACCTAAGAGAAAACCATATGAAATAATTGAATTGGATTAGGTGGGTCCCTCAAATAGCATAAAAATAAATTTTGATGCCTCAGCAAAATCCAATGGAAGGCGCACGTTTGGATGTGTTGTGAGGGATGCGGAAGGTAGAGTTCTAAAGACAAACTGTGGCAAAATAGGTATTACAACTACTTCGATAGCTGAAATGTGGGCTGCCCCGGAAGCCCACAAGTTAGTTATGCACTTTCAAAACCAGCCCATCATCATCACTGAAGGAGACTCCCACCTAGTGATAAACATCCTCAAAGGAATCTCAAAGGTCCTGTGTCAATGTTCATCGCTTCTCAAGGAGCGCAAGAAGTTGGTTCAAAGTTATCTTCAGTTCTCTTGTATAGACACCCCCACAGAGAAGGCAGTGTAGCTGTAGATTAGCTGGTGTGAACATCCTAATTGGTTTGGGGGTCACTCCGTGGCTGAATTCTAATGGAGCCGCCACCCATCTATATGTAAAACATAGGAGTGATGGGCCTCCCATGTTCAAAATGCTAAAAAAATAAAATAAAATAAAGACTCCCATACCTAAAGTAGTTATTCTAGGAATCAAATGGGAGGAAGTGGGAAGGTATTAGGCACCCCAAGCCTCCTCCAAGTACATCCCTTTTGGAAATCCTAGAAGGAAGAAAAAATGATTGGGAGATCTCCTCCCAATCCATTTTTATTCCTTCCCTAGGCCTCCTACTAGTGGATGTTGCTAGGACTATTTCCAATTATTATCCTTTACAAGGGAATTCCTCACATGTGAAAGGCTTGAACAAAAACACAAAAAAGGGGAAATACTTCAAATCACACAAAAGAACATTAATCCAATGGAAACAAACCAACATTGAAAAGAAAAAACTAAGAAATAAGATATATAGATAGGATAGATAGATAGAGAGATAGAGAGAGAGAGAGAGAGGAACCACTTGATACCCAAGATAAGGGTCCTATAAGAATGAGAACCAATCAAATAAAACAGCATTGTTCTATGACATAAGCACAAAGGCAAAGTTAATTCGACCAATGTAAGGAGAATTACTAATGTTAATTGTTCAAATTAACTAACATAAGAAGTATGCATGTCAACTTGAAAATCACTTGAGTGAAAATTTAAAGGGGAAATACTTCAAATCACACAAAAGAACATTAATCCAATGGAAACAAACCAACATTGACAAGAAAAAGCTAAGAAATAAGATATATAGATAGGATAGATGGATAGATAGAGAGATAGAGAGAGAGAGAGAGAGGAACCACTTGATACCCAAGATAAGGGTCCTATAAGAATGAGAACCAATCAAATAAAACAACATTGTTCTATGACATAAGCACAAAAACAAAGTTAATTCGACCAATGTAAGGAGAATTACTAATGTTAATTGTTCAAATTAACTAACATAAGAAATATGCATGTCAACTTGAAAATCACTTGAGTGAAAATTTAAAGAGATGAAACTAATGAGACTAACTAAAAAAGAATCAATGGAAAGAACCAAACCTGTCAACGATTTTCAAGGAGCTCCCTACCACCAATCTAAAGCCAATTATTATCATCGGGATGATGATTGTCAGTTCTTACCAACTTCCCTTTACACTCAACTCACATGCAAATGGGGTGATAGTTACCCTTAAATGTTGCCTTCAATACCTGGCTTCGATGTTGAATTAGATGGGTCACCTCACATCGGAGAAGAGTAATGGTGGCCAAGGGCTTAGAACTGTTGACACTAATCAAGTATAGAACAACTTAATGGAATCACTTTGTTATAAGAATACTCATCGGTGAGGTTAGGAGTTGCATCCAATATCAATGGCAATTCTATGACTCTGTTCCAGTTGGAGAGTAGAAGATGGGCTTGGGTTAGCTGTAGAGCACCGCTACTAAATGCTCTATTTGATCGTAAAGGAAGAGCAGGGGTGGAATCCTCTCGATAGTGACAATGGAGAGTTGGTGAAAGAGGGAAAAAAGAGAATAGGTAGAAAAGACAGAAAGAAAGAGAAAATGAAGAAGGGCGAAGGATAGAGTAGTTTGGAAGAGGAAGTGACCATATGGGTGGAGGAGCTGGTGAAGAAGAAGAAATTGAAATAGGGTACTACGGAAGATAAGTATATGGCTAGGAAAGAAGAGAGAATAAACAAGGGAGATCGAGAGAGAGAATGTGAGATAAGGAAATGAGAGAGAGATGGCCGAAAGAGGGGATGCCGCCACTTCTATCTGGTGTTGAGAGGAAGGGGATAAACCGTGTATATCTTGAATCAAAAGGTTAGGTTTATATTTATAATGAGGAATAAGGGCATTTTCATAATTCTTGGGATATTTAGGGGTAGTTTCATAATTTTGGGTTTAAGAGGGAAAATTGAAATGTCCTTCGAATGATGGGGATTTTGGGTCAAAGAAAGATAGATGGAGATGAACTAGAAGTTGTATAAAGGTTCTTATATGCGAGCTAACGAAATTGATGGAAATGATAACTTTTTAGTATAGCGGGCAAACCAGGGTATTTTTTAGTGAGAATTGATAGGGCAAGGTTTTTGGGCATTTTGGACTGATTGGTTCAATAATGCTTGAATCAAGGAATTTTGAGGTATGAGCATTTTGGTTTGCGGGAAAGCCAAGAATAGAATCTTCATCCAATTGAGGGGTAAATGAGGGAAAGCCTAGATGAATTGGTAGGGGTTGATTGGTCCAAACATGCTTAGGTCAAGGAAATTTGAAGTACGAGCAATTTAACCAATGAAAAAACCTATAATGGAATTTCCTATGTTGGATGGGTAAATGGAAGAATTTTGAGTTGAAATTTTGTAGGATAGAACTCCCGAGTGTCCTGGATGAATTGGTAGGGCTTAATGACTTCAAATGTGTTCAAATTAGGGGAATTCAAGATACGGATAGTTTGAGCAATGAAAAGGCTCAGAATGAAATATTTCTTTGATGAATAGGAAGATGTAGGAATTTTGAGTTAAAATTTTGTAGAATGATATTTCTAAATGTCCTGGATGAATTGGTAGGGTTTGATCGGTTCAAATGTGTTTGGATTAAGGGGATTCAAGGTATGGGTGGTCCTACCGATGAAAAAGATGAAAATGAAATATTTGTTTGATGAATAGCTAGATGAAGGAATTTTGAGTTAAAAAATTATAGGATGGTATTTCTAAGTGTTCTAGATGAATTGGTAGTATTTGATCGATTTAAATGTGTTCAGATTAGGGGAATTCAGGGTACGAGTGGTCTAACCAATGAAAATGTTCATAATGGAATCTTTGTTTAATGAACATGTAGATGAAGGAATTTGAGTTGAAATTTTCTGGGATGGTGTTTCTAAGTGTCATAGATGAATTGGTAGGGTTTTGACATCTTCAAATATGTATGAGTTAAGGGAGTTTAAGGTACAGGTGGTCCGACCAATGAAAAGGCCTGGAATGAAATCTTTATTTAATGAATATGTAAATAGAGGAACTTTGAGTTGAAATTTTGTAGGATGGTGTTTCTAAGTGTTTTGAATGAATTGGCAGAGTTTTGATCAGTTCAAATGTATTCGAATTAGGGGAATTCGAGGTATGGATATTCCGACCAATAAGAAGACACGCAATGGAATGTTAATAAATGGGTAAATGGGGAATTTTGTGATGACATTTGTCATAGGGGTTGTAAGGGGTCCAAATAGGCAACAAATGGGGTTTGACAGTCTTGTGGGTGTCTTCATGTCAGAATTTGTGATTTAGTGGTTAGCGAGCAATGATAGTCATTTAATCAAAATCTTTCTTGATAGAAGGGTGAAATGGGTATTTTGGGTCTAGAAATTAGTGGATGATAGATCAAAATGTTTGGGAAGGTGATGGTAGGGTCTGGGTGCCTTAGGGTCGTATTGCGATGCAAATTTTAAATTTGGATAATTGTAGCTAATAAGAGAGCTTGGCTTGGAATGTTTTTTATACATGGGGTAAAATGGGAATTTTAAGGGATGAAATTTAATGGGTAGTTTATTTGGAGGTTTAAGAAGGCATTGGTAGGGTTTGGCTGTCTTGGGAGGTGTGTTGCGATGCAGATCTTAAATTTGGATAATTGTGTCTTATAAGAGGGGTTAATTTGAAATCTTTTATGTTTGGAACAAAATGGGTAATTTTCGGTCTAAGATTTGGTGGAAGGGTATCTTAGGATATTTGGAGTCTAATGGAAGTGTCTAATGGCTTTAGTAGTGTTGGAATTATAAGAATCTGGGCTACGAGTTTTTCGGCTAATGAAAGGACTTAGATTGGTATCTTGGTTTGATAGATGGGTAAATGGGGAAGTATTGGGCTGAAATTGGGAGGGTATGGTTGTATCAGGGTCATATGGCTCATAGGCTTTAGGCTCGGGAAGTGTCGTAGTGCCCAATTCTTCAAAATGGAATCTTTGATGGATGAGCAGTGAAATCAAGGAATTTATGGCTAAATTTTGGTGTAATTGGTTATTTAAAGGTTTTGCTTCATGTAATGGATATAACCGTGTGGGAGACGTGGTGATGTAGCACAATCGTAATTGTCGAAAGGGAATTATGGATTTTAAGGGCATTTGAGCTGAGATTTGGTTTCTTAGTCTTTTAATATGTTCTAAAGAGAATGATGGAGTCTGATTGGGTATTCAGAGCATAAGAAGTAGGTTGGAGAGGGAAGTGAGCAACAATCAAGTGCTGACAACTACCCATCTTTGTTGTGAGGTAGTGAGCTACAAAACAACAAAGACAAAAAGAAGCACAAGAAGAGTTTTGCGAGGGACTATGTGAAGAAAGCTCTAAAAGGTATTATTGATCAAAGGCTAACTTTATTATTGTGCACTTGCCTAGCTCCTATAGAATGATGTATCTATGAGGAATGAGACAAAAGCACACATGAGTACAAGAAAAACAGTTTGAAAACATGAGAAAGCTTGGGGGGCCCAAGTTTGTTTTCACTTGATGTATTATTATGTTTGAATGATTTATACAAGCAAGAGCTCGATAGGGTCGAGCCACCCTTTTGATGATGTAGGGCTTGATAGGGTCAAGTCACCCTTTTGTATGATGAAGAAAACTATATGTGCTAAAACAAACAAGGTCAAGTTGCCCTTTTGTATGATCAAGGAAATTATCTATGCTAAAAAAAGCATCAATATTGAATAAAATGTCTATGCTAAAAAGCTATTTGTTTCGGAAGAAACACAACAGAGTGCCCATTGGAACTTTGCTAAAATGATCAATAATATGTTGAGTGAAATATGTACTGAATGAAATTTAAGCTGAGTGACATCCGAGATAAATGAAATCTGTGTTAAGTACAATCTGAGCTGAATGAAATTTGTATTAAACAAAAATCTGTGTTAAGTAAAATCTGAACAAAATGAAATATGTGTTAAACAAAAAATTTGTGTGAAATGACTTTAATGCCTCAGGGGACTTTGATGCCACAAGGGACATTGATGCCTCAAGGGACTTTGGATGCCACCGAAACTTTGGATGCCATGAAGGACTTTAATGACTCAAGGAACTCTAGATGCCATGGGGGACTTTGGTAATTGATTGTGAAAATTTTGTTCAACAAAATTTTGTGTGAAGTAACTTTAATGCCATAGGGGACTTCGGGAAATGATTGATTGTACTAAAATTAAATATGTGCTATTTAAGTAAAATTGTCTAAGTGAAATATGAGTCAAATAAAACTTTTCTCGGCATGGCTAAGTGTCTAGGGAGAATTTGGAAAATGATTAATTGTGTTAAAAATAAATATGTGGTATTTGAGTGAAATTGTCTGGATGGTCTCAGGATGGTTGAGTGCCTAGGGGGACTTTATGGTTGAGTGCTTAGGGGGACTTTGGAATTTATGTTTGAACAAAACTTTTTCAGTGTGGTTGAGTGCCTATGGGAACTTTTTAAAATGATAGATTGTTCTGAAATTAAATCTATGTTATTTGAGTGAAATCGGAGTCAAATAAAACTTTAGAAAATGATCGATTGTGTTGAAATTAAATTTGTGTTATCTAAGTGAAATCTGAGTCAAATAAAATTTTTATCAACCTGACTAAGTGCCCAGGGGGATTTTGGAATCTATGCTTGAATAAAACTTTCTCAACGCAAGGGGACTTTGGAAATTGATAGATTATGCTAAATTTAAGTATGTGCTATTTGAATGAAATCTATGCTGAATGAAATTTGAGTTGAATATAACTTTTCTTAGTGTAACTAAGTGCCTAAGGGAACTTTGAAAAATCATGATGACCGAATCTTGGGTGATTGAAAACCTTCCTTTTGTAATCGTGATGAACGATTGAAAGTTTCCCTTTCGTGCTTAAAAAATGCAATGCATGCTTTAAGAGATTTTTTTCCTCCTTTTTTTCTTTTTTGGATTTTTTTTGTTTTTTTTTGTGTTGTTTTTTTTTTTTTTGCCTTTTTTATTATTTTTTTAGATTATGAAATTGCAATGAAGGTGGGTGTTTGATCTTCGGGTGGAACAAGAGCACAAATGGTGGAGGTGCCATTAATACCAACTCACGATGGAGTAGCTAAGTCTATTGAGGACATGTTTATCCTGGATGTGATACGAGTGACTAAATCCTTTCTGGAAGGCGACAATTAATCTTGAGAACTTTAGGGGTAAGTTTTTGAAATGTTAAACTGTTAACTTGGAGATCATTCAAGTCAAAGAGGGTTATCCCAGTTTTGGTGGATAGTATGATGGGGTCGATGAAAATGATGCTTTAGTGATGGGGCATACACTTGTTTGGGTTAAAAGGTGGGTAGGATTGATAGGAATCGTGCTTTGGTAAAGGGGTCTACCTTATTTTGCACTAATAAGCGGGTGGGTAGGATTGATAGGAATCGTGCTTTGGTAAAGGGGTCTACCTTATTTTGACAGAGTGATACCCTAGTTTAGGTTGATAAACTTACATGGTCGATAGAAATGGTCATGGGTTAAACCCAAGTAGGGGAATCAAAATTTTTGATGCACTTTTTTGACCAGGTTCATTCATTGTCATCTAAAAAGGTCTTTTTGGTACCGAATGCCAATTTTTCAAAAATCGAGGAGGAAATATTGAGTGAAAAAAAAAACATGGCTTTGGATGGGGTTTAGAAATGAAGGGTAAATAGGCCCAAAAATTGCTTAAGCATTGATAGCTAGGTCCTTACCGGAATATGCACTCTCAGCTCCTTTCGCTTTTATCTCTCTTCACAACCACAACAATGAATTGTACTCTCCATGTCTTTCATTAATACGCGTCACACTCTCAAACTAATCGGGGAGGATTTGAATTATGGAAAAATGTATATGGGGTAAGGTAGTTGAAAACAATGAGCAGATGTCATTAATGAGAGCTGATGAGACCATCATAGCTATTCCAGTTTTTTTTTTTTTTTGAATTGCTTATTCTTTTGATTCCTCTTTGATTAACTCTTTTTCTTCTGTGGGCTATATCCTAGTTTCCTTTATTAATCCCTCTTTTTTTTTTTGCTACTTCAATTGGACGGGTGCCCCAATTTTCAACACCTACTTTCTTGGAGGTGCTTGATAAAAGAAGGGTGATGTGGAAGGCTAAAAGGGGAGATAATGGAAATACTTTTCAATTATAGGGTGTGGAGTATTAGGTGAGGCAAATGGCCAAGGATGGCCTCCCTTCATTTCATTATTGATTGTATGATACATATAAATGGAACGTCTATTGAAAACGAAGCATGTTTAGTTGATGATAGATTATCCTTAGGACCTTTTTCTTTCTCTTCCTCCTTTTTTTTGAATTTTTGAATTATTTTCTCAATCATTGGAAAGTGCATCTTAAGGAATTTGGGTTGGGTTAATGAAGGAAATGTCTGATTTGATTGGCTCAATGGGTTGACTAGCGATAACAGAGATGATGGGGACAACTAAGAAATTGAATGGCCGAGGATGGCCTCTGATCCTTTCTTTGATCAATTGGCAAGGTACTAGTCTTTAATAATGCTTCAATTTGTGCTAGCTTAGAACAGATTTGTTTGTTAAGGGTGATATCGGTAGAGGTTTAGTGCTTTCGACGACAATTTCAGCACAACAAGATTACCCCCCCCCCCCATCATATCGAAAAAGATGTAAATCCATGATTAGTGGCAAACCTTTTGCACAGGCATACCCCTGAGATTTATCACAAGTTCACGGTCTAGCTAAGACTTCAATTGTACAACCATCCTAAAAGGAGGTAGACACTTTTTACTGTAGGGTCAGCATAGCCCAGTTATTTTATTGCTCCACCATAAATAAGTATTAAAGGAAAAGAGACACTATAATAAGAGAAAGCAACGAAGGGATCGCTTTCATTAATTCAAGAGAATGATACTATGGTTCGCATGAACAAAAAGGTAAGACAAAACATGCAATAACAACTAAAGGCCTTATTGATGAAGCTTGTTTGGCAAAAGAGGAGACAAGACTTAAGTGGGAAGGGATGACTTTGAGGACCACTTAACAAGTGGTTAACTTACCTAATGGACAGAGCGAAATGATTAGCTTAATGCTTTACTAAAGGTGAATTGAGCTACTTGAGGTTGATGCTATGTTGTTGGAAGCTTAGGTGAACTGGATTTATTCAAGTGGACTCTAAGGCATGGGAGGGTGGGCTAACTCGTATAGAGTTACTTCTAATTGGTTTAAGTTGGGTTTAGTTTAGAACGATGGGCCTAGACGGGTTGTTACAAAGTAAGTGGGTTAAATATATCTGGTTTGGGTCAGTCAGGTTTGTTCTAAAATGTTAGGTTTGTTCTAAAAGGTTCAGGTAATTGGATGCACTTGATTTTGGATTCTAGTTAGTTTGAGTAGGTTCTAAGGTGGGTTGAACTTATGCATGTGGAGTCGGCTATAATTGGTTTAGGAAAGTTGGGTTTGGTTTAGAATGGTAGATTTAAAGGGTAGGTCAAGTTGAGTTAAATGGGCCTCGTTTGGGTCAGTTTGGCTCATTCTAAGAGGTTCAAGCAAATTGGATGGATTTGATTTTGGGTTCTTGTTGGTTTGATTGGGTTGGTTCAGTTGAATTATAATGGGATTAATTCTATTTTAGATTTTTTGTTGTATATCAACGAAGAGAACCGAACCTGTCAATGATTTTCAAGGAGCTCCCTACCACCAATCTAAAGCCTGTTATTATCACCGGGATGATGATTGTTAGTTATTACTAACTTCCCTCAACAGTCAATACTTAACTCATGTGGAAATGGTGTGATGGTTATCCTTAAATGTAGCCTTCAAGACCTAGTTTCAATGTTGAATTCGATGGGTTGCTTCACGTTAGAGAAGAGCAGTGGTGGCCAAGGGCTTAGAACTGTTAACACTAGTTGAGCACAAAACAACTTAATGGAATCACTTTGTCAAAAGAATACTCAAGGGTGAGGTTAGGAGTTGCATTCGATATCAATGGTGATTCTACGACTCTGTTCTGGTTGGAGAGTGGAAGATGGGCTTGAGTTAGCTGTAGAGCACTACTACTAAATGCTCTGTTTGACTGCAAAGGAAGAGCAGTGGTTGAATCCTCTCGATAGTGACAGTGGGGAGTGAGTGAAAGAGGGAAAAAAGAGAAAAGGTAGAGAAGAAGGAAAAAAAAAGAGAAAAAGAGAAAATTAAGAAGGGCCAGGGAGAGTAGTTTGGAAAAGAAAGTGACCAAATGGGTGGTGGAGCTAGCGAAGAAGAAGGAACTGAAACAAGGTATTGTGGAACATGAGTATATGGCTAGGAAAGAAGAGAGAATGGAACCAAGGAGATCAAGAGAGAGAACGAGAGATAGGGAGAGGAGGAGAAGGAAATGAGAGAGAGATGGCTTGAAAGAGGAGATGCCACTACTTCTGTTCGGTGTCGAGAGGAAAGGGATAAATCGTGTATATCTTCAATAAGAAGCTTAGGTTTATATTTATAATGGGGTATAATGGCATTTTCATAATTTTTAGGATACTTAGGGATAGTATCATAATTTTGGGTTTAAGAGGGAAAATTGAAATGCCCATCGAATGGTGGGGACTTTGGGTCAAAGAAAGAAAGATGGATATGGACTTGAGGATGTATGAAGGTTCTGTGTATGTGAGCTAATGAGATTAATCGAAACGATATTTTGTGAAAATTGATAGGTAGTGCTTTTGGGCATTCTGGATCAATTGTTGGGGTCAGATTGGTCCAATGGTGCTCGGATCAAGGAGTTTGAAGTACGAGCATTTTGGCTCGCGGGAAAGCCCAGAATAGAATCTGCATTCGATGAAGGGGCAAATGAAGGAATTTTGAATTGAGATTTATTCTGGTCGGGTTTCTAACGGGCCTGGACGAATTGGAAAAGGTTTCATTGGTCGGGTTTCTGAGTGTCCTGGATGAATTGGCTGGTTTGATCGGTTCAAATGTGTTTGAATTAGGGGAATTCATAGTATGGGTAGTTTAACCAATGAAAAAGGCTTAGAATGAAATCTTTGTTTAATGAATACGAAGATAGAGGAATTTGAGTTAAAATTTTATAGGATGGTATTTCTGAGTGTCCTGGATGAATTGGATGGGATTGATAGGTTCAAATGTGTTTGAATTAGGGAAATTCAGGGTACAGGTGGTCCGACCAATGAAAAGGCTGAGAATGAAATCTTTGTTTGATGAAGAGGTAGATGGGGGAATTTTAAGTTAAAATTTTGTAGGATGGTATTTCTAAGTGTCTTGGATGAATTGGTAGTATTTGATCGGTTCAAATGTGTTCAAATTAGGGGAATTTTGGGTATAAGTGGTCCAACCATTGAAAATGCTAGGAATGGAATCTTTATTTAATGAACAGATAGATGGAGGAATTTGAGTTGAAGTTTTGTAGGATGATAAGTGCCCTGGATGGATTGGTAAGGTTTTGATTAGTTTAAATATGTTCAAATTAGGGGAATTTAGGGTATAGGTGATCTGATCAATGAAAAGGCTCGGAATGGAATATTTGTTTGATGAATAGGCAAGTAGAGGAAGGTTAGAGCTTCTTGCGTGGAATTATAACATTCAAATCGCAGGTTTGAGACTCCCAAGTCCACTCAAGATTCAATTTTTTGGGTTAGTTGGAGGCCGCCTGAAAATGGAGGGATCAAATTAAATTTTGATGCGTCAAGAAGAGAAGATGTTCGTTGTGCTCGTTTCAAGTTCTGTTTTTGTTTTCGTTAATCAACAAAAGGGGTACATTAATTTGCATATACGTTTAAAACATGAAGGGATGTGTTTGTTCAAGTCAAAGTACAAAGAAGATTTTAAGAATTTATCAGAAAACATGGGGGAAGTTGAAGTAATTTTTCCCTCCTATTTAAATTTCAATTTGTTACTTCAAATTTTGAATCAAGGTTGAAAATATCAATAATACATCCTATATCAAGCGTATATATCAATATACAAATGTATGGGACATTGCATGTGTGGAATTTTTTAGTGCTGTTTTAGACCTATTATTGTCACGTCTCCAACCAAGGTTAGGTACAAGACAACGCCACATGCTTACTATTATGTATGGCTTTACTTGTTCACAATCTAAATCCAAAGTTCTAAAATTAAACTTTAAATCAAAACAAATCATAAACTAAATGTAAAATCATATAATCTTTAATAACTTGAGTTCCATCAAATGTCTAAGGCCTTAGTGAAAACTCCTGTTACAAAAAAAAAAACATAATAAATATAAAATCTAACTAATAGAGTCTACTACAAATTCTAATGTAAAGAAATATGTACTAGCTAGCTCTCTCTCTCAAGCAATCCCATATAGTAGTTATTCTTCTTTTGCATCTGAAAAGGAAGAGAAATGAGAATAATGAGTACGAGTACAACCCTCAGTAAGTAGCATTTCATCTCTCTGGTTGGACCAAGCATGCAGAAGAAAAAATAATAATACTAATAGCAATAAATAATTCATAAAATTCCCATATTATCCATAAGATAAGTTTCAAACAACTTAATCCATCTTGGAGAAGAAAAAATCACATACTCAAAAAAAAATCAAACATTTTAGCAATTTACAAAATTATAAGAACAAGCTGGATGGAACACATGTCGTGGATTGGTGTTGATATATTCAAATTCAAATTCAGAGTCACATAGCAATTTCACAATAGTAGAGTACAACCACTTTCAGCCCAATGATAAGGGACCACATATATGGTGAGGGCCCAAATTCAAAATGGAGTAGTCCAAGATGTTGTTATATTCATCCCTAATGGTGGGGTCTAAAATGTAGTCAGATAATATTGAATATAAAAGATACATCAATCCACACAGGAGTCTCACAAAATAAATTTAACATAAGAATAAAAATATATTTGAATAAAGAATAACAAGTTAAAAAAAAAATCATTGATTCTTTTAAGGAATAACAAGGTGTCAAATATCGGTGTATCACAATAGTCAACAAAAAAATATATTTCATCTATATTCGGAATTCATAATATTCACATGCTTAGATCCCAATTCAAATAAACATAAATATACATACATATATATATATATATCAAGAGTTCATTTGTTAATTTAATTTATAATCGACAAAAGAAAGAAAAGAAAAAAAATGGAAAAAACATTTACTCAACACGCTATGTCCAAAATACCAATACAAGTGAGTCATAGAATATCCAAAATCCTATAAATCAATGAATAATTGTTACAACCAAATTCAAAACTTATATTGACACATTTGTGGTGTGTAAATTGAAAAATTATTGTATCAGTCTACCTAAACCTCTGGTAGTTTACTAGCTCAAGTTCTAAGACTCCCTGATTTCTAGGTTTTCTATGTTCATGGACCCAAATTTTTAGACTCATAACTTTCAGCTCAATTGTCCGTTTCACAAGTGTGATATATCGTCATGAAGGTCTCACAGCTCACTACAATTTAAGCATTACTCCTAGGCAAAGAGATCACCGAACAACCCCTTTCTGACAGCCTAAAATCGGTTGGTCACTAACAGTTTCTAGGACTCCCAAATTTAACAAATTTAGGATACCAACTTTAAAAATTCGTAACATTTAGTACACAAATCCAAATGAGGAATTCTAGATACCATTTCAAAGATCTCATCCAGAACTACAAATCCAAAATACACAAGGTTAGATTTGTTGGTTCCTAATGTCAAGAGATCTCTATTAAAACTACTTTTCTTTTTGGAGATTGGATGGAAAATGATCATCCGACAAAATCCTAAAGAGTGGTTTGGTGCAAAACATTACTAAGATAAATCCCCACCTTGATTCTCCAATGATGGATTGTCTTCACCTTCTATTATTCTGAAAAGAGAGGAGAGGGAAGAGTTTTTGCATTAGCTTAAGAAATTAGGTTTTCTTTTCTCTAAACATTTTCTTCTTTTTGCTAAATGGTCCCCCCTCAAAAGGAAATTTCAAGCAGCCCCCCCTCCTACAACTCACAACCCATTCTCCCATTAGTGGGCTTTTTTTTTGGTATTGTAATTATAGTGATCATAACCTCTGCCAAAAGTTAGCAGTAGTCATGATCACCGACATAGGTCAACAAAAAATCCGAAAATTATAAAAAAAATAGTTTTTTTACCATGTTCTAAATGATTTTCATTGTGGGAAGGAACTTTAAACTCATTGGTCGAAGAATAATTTATGTCAAAATGAATTTTTCAATTAATTTATTTTGTATATCTTAAATAGTTTTCATTGTAAGGAAAAAACTATAAGATGGATCTATCTGTGACCTATCAAACTCTTGATTTAACAACAATTTAATGCATCTTGTAATGATTTAAGCTCCTGGTACTATTGATTATAATGTATTAAACTATGCATTTCTTGTGTGCTTATACCCTATTTATAGTTATTTCAATTTTAAATTTAGCGATATTGATGTATTTATGGGATTTATAAGAGTTTTCCCACATACTCAAGTGTTTCTTTATTTTTCTACTATATCCAAGTGCATCATGATACTATATCCAATTCTTTTATATTTTGACTCTTAGTGGTGGTAATTTTCTAGCAAGTTGTAAGATATAAGATTTCATATTTATTTAACACATTTACTTAATAGTATTGCTTTTGGCAATCAGCCAGTAGTTGAGAGGGACAGAGGGTCATTCAGCAGAGTCCAGATCTCCTACCCACACAGAGTCTGCCCATGTTTACCCATATAACATTATAGTCACACATAGAGAACATCTCATCCTCTTAGCTGGTCAATGAGAAAGTTGACCAACTTTCCCATGTTCTTTTGCAATGACGTATGGGGCCCATGGAAATTAAACTTTCCCTAGGAAAATTTAAGGCTACTTACCTGGGAAAAACTTACCCACCTCAGAGGTGGGTAAGTTTACTTTCCCAAGTCGAAAATACAACCTCAGTTGAAAATACCCTTGCATTTTTAATAGTCAAAAATACCTTAGGGCAAAGCTTCTTCCCCAACGTCCTATTCAGGAAGAGTTGATCCGTAAGTCTTCTTCTCTTTTTGATTTTTGATCATAAAATTAGAATTAGAGATCCTCATCTTTTTCTCTGTGATTCAGGTTATGAATCTTGGGTTGTTTCGATGAACATAGAGGGTTTTCAACAGATCCGCCGCCCTTGAAGGTAAGTCATGAGTTGCCTTTGAATCAATCCCTGTTAATGAGGGCGGATTTGGCCCTCCAGTGAAATTATGACACCTGGCACCTCATGCCAACTAAGTGCAGCCTCTTGACAACTAGACAGCTCGAGCTAACAGGCAGCTCGTCACCTACACGCAGCTCGCCACTCACAGGCAGCTCACCACTTACAGGTAGATCGGCATAGGCAGCTCGCCACAAGTAGCTCACCACTTACAAGCAGCTTGCCACAGGCAGCTAGCCACTTACAAGCAGCTCGCCTCCTATTAGGCCACGAAGACCTACCTCAGGAAGAAGCACCTCAGCACATTACCGGCAGCTCGGTGAAAAGTAGCTTGGTAAAAAGTAGCTCGGTGCAAGGTAGCTCATTGCAGAGCAGCTTGGCGTATCACAGGAAGATTTCCTACCTGAAAATCGTACCTGCCAGATCTGGAGACTGCACCCACATCTCTGGCCAGGCAGTGTCGTGCCTGCCAACTCTGACAACGCCTCATGTCTGACAGGGCCGTACCCTGCAACGGTTACCTGCGCCCACCAGCTCAGCCCTGGCAAGTAACAGCTGCAGTAGAGAATAAGAGGCAGTTATGCCAGATCTGTCAGGACACCGCTATATAAGAGCTCCGACCCCCCAGAGGGGGAGGAGGATGAAAAATAGAGGTAACCCCTACTCTCTAGCTCTCTCATTTCTCTAATATCATCTTCAAGCTCTCTACTATCAGAGTGCTAACTTAGCCATCGGAGTGGCCCCGCCAGGTAAACACCCTCGGGTCCTCTGATTCAGTTCTCGCAGGTTCATCGGCTTCCGCTGTCTACAAAAAGGAGCAGATCATCTCATGCAGAGGGCAGTTGGGTTGCACTACACTAGGGAGCTCACCACTAGGGAGCTCGTCACCAAGTAGCTCACCAGTAGGGAGCTCGTCACCAAATAGCTCACCACCAGGGAGCTCGTCACCAAGTAGCTCACCACCAAGCAGTTCGCCACCAGGGAGCTCCATCATCCTCTGAGTCACAGGCCACCTGGGAGCAGGTCAAATGACGAGGTACTTAGCCAACAAATTGATACATCATGAAAAAATTGGTATGTGACCAGAAACGGTTACATCAATTGGCGCCATCTGTGGGAATCGCTACAAAAAGCTAAGTTCTCATCCTACAAAAAGCTAAGTCCTCTTCACCTAGAAAGCTAAGTCCTCACTTTTTAGAAACTGAAGCTCTCGCTTTATAGTTTCCATTTTTTTATGAACTCAAAGACTATGCAGGGAGCTAACAGACTAAGCAGCTCTACCAACTTTACTTTCAATTCAGATAAAACCTCGCCAGTCCTCTTCGTGAGGCCCCCCCTACAAAGATGAGCTCTTCGCGGCTTCCGCGGTAGTTGGCGGCCAACAGACTACATGGGCGCCCTTGCCGGTCGAACCTTCCAAGGCTCCCGCGTGAGTTGGTGACCTAAACTTAGTAGTGGGTGACCGGCATTATGAGGCTGATGCAGTGCAATCATAACTCTAAGGCACCCACCTGATCAGTTCGGCACCTCACAGGTAGCTCGGCACCCGGTCAGCCCGACACTACACAGGCAGATCGGCACCTCATAGGTAGCTCGACACCTGGTCAGCTCGGCACCTCACAGGTAGCTTGGCACCAGGTCAGCCCGACATTGCACAGGCAGCTTGGCACCTGGTCAGCTCGGCACCTCACAAGTAGCTCGGCACCCGGTCAGCTCGACACTGCACGGGCAGCTCGACACCTGGTCAGCTCGGCACCTCACAGGTAGCTCGGCACCTGGTTAGCCCGGCACCTCACAGGTAGCTCAGCACCCGGTCAGCCCGACGCCTCACAGGCATCTCAGCACCTGGTCAGCTCGGCACCCGGTCAGCCCGACACCTCACAGGTAGCTCAACACCTCACAGGCAGAGACCTTGGCACCGCATAAGTCTCAGTCGCCTCTTCGGCATGGGCAAAATCAAAAAGAGTGGACTACGAGTAGCTCCCAAAACCTACAGGCCACATTACTACTTAAGACCCAGTCGCCTCTTCTGCATGGGGAAAGTCAAGAAGAGTGGACTACAAGTCACTCCCATAGCCTACGAGCCACATTACTACTTAAGACCCAATCGCCTCTTCGGCATGGGCAAAGTCAAGAAGAGTGGACTATGAGTCGCTCCCAAAGCCTATGGGCCACATTACTGCTTAAGACCCAATCGCCTCTTCAGCATGGGCAAAGTCAAGAAGAGTGGACTACGAGTCGCTCCCAAAGCCCACGGGCCACATTACTGCTTAAAACCCAGTCGCTTCTTCAGCATGGGCAAAATCAGCAAAGGTGGACTATAAGTTGCCCCCAGAGACTAAGGGCTACAATACTGAACTGGCGGAGACCTCCTCACCTTACAGGCAGCTCCCAAAGCCTAAGAAATTGGATCAACACTTACTAGCTCGTCGACTTACGGGCCAAAAGGAGAAACCTACTCCCTTCGCCAAGTTATTCTCAGCATGGGAGTGGGGGGCAAATGATGAGGGTGGATTTGGCCCTCCAGTGAAATTCTAACACCTGGCACCTCATGCCAAATAAGTGCAGCCTCTTGACAACTAGACAGCTCGAGCTAGCTACAGGTAGCTCGTCACCTACAGGCAGCTCGCCACTCACAGGTAGCTCGCCACTTACAGGTAGCTCGGCATAGGTAGCTCGACATAGGCAGCTCGCCACAGGTAGCTTGCCACTTATAGGCAACTCGCCTCCTATTAGGCCACGAAGACCTGCCTCGGGTAGAAGCACTTCGGCACATTACCGGCAGCTCGGTGAAAAGTAGCTCGGTGCAAGGTAGCTCATTGCAGAGTAGCTCGGCATATCGCAGGAAGTTTTCCTACCTGACAACCGTACTTGCCAGATCTGGAGACTGCACCCACGTCTCTGGCCAGGTGACGTCGTGCCTGCCAACTCTGACAACGCCTCATGTCTGACAGGGTTGTACCCTACTACGGTTACCTGCGCCCACTAGCTCAGCCCTGGCAAGTAACGGCTGCGGTAGAGAATCAGAGGCGGTTACGCTAGATCTGTCAGGACACCGCTATATAAGAGCTCCGACCCCCCAGAGGAGGAGGAGGATGAAAAATGGAGGTAACCCCTACTCTCTAGCTCTCTCATTTCTCTAATATCATCTTCAAGCTCTCTACTATCAGAGTGCTAACTTGGCCATCGGAGTGGCCCCGCCGGGTAAACACCCCCGGGTCCTCTGATTCAGTTCTCGCAGGTTCATCGGCTCCCGCCATCTACAAAGAGGAGCAGATCATCTCATGCAGAGGGTAGTCGGGTTGCACTACACTAGGGAGCTCGTTACCAAGTAGCTCACCACCAAGGAGCTCGTCACCAAGTAGCTCATCACCAGGGAGCTCCATCATCCTCTGAGTCATAGGCCACCTGAGAACAGGTGAAATGACAAGGTACTTAGCAAAAAAAATGATACATCACGAAAAAATTGGTATGTAACCAGAAATGGTTACATCACCTGTCTTTTTCTCGATTTACTTCGAAGTTGGTTTATTCACATTGCTAGAAAATCTATGTTCATGTTTTTTACAAACTTGTTATGGTTTTTGCAACTTGCAACCGATCTAGAACATCCACCGTTTTGTTCGGTTGATTGTAGTCGAATATGCATTTGATTCCATAGTTGTAGATTTGTTCATGGTCAATGAGCCGCATTTGGGTATCTAGAATTCCAAATCCTATCCAACTACAGATCATTCAAATGGAGTTGCTCTATCAGATAATAAGTGTCTTGATTCCAGATGGGTTTTGAAGCAAAGGAAAAAAAAAATACATTCATGCTTAATTGAACACTTGTTTAAGATTGAAATCTGGATTAATCACTAATTAGGTCAGATTTTCTGTTTTGTTTAAACACGGGTTTTTAGTTTGCTGCTACATTGATCAAGCAAGATGAAATAAAAGCTGAAACAAATTAAAAAATAAAGTATGAAAATATTTCTACTCTCATACTTTTTGCACCAGTGCTGCAAACAAACCACAAACTGCCACACAATCTCGGCCCAGAGATGTGGTTTCAGATAGTTAGGTTGGCTGCAGCCTACAGAGAGTAGTGAAGCTGATCGGTAGGGCTTGCTAATCTGATCAGATAGTTTTTGTTCTTGAAACTTAATACCTGCTGGTGAGTGATGCTTAGTATGTGGGTTGAGATTTGTTTCATTTGCATCTTTGCTTTGTTGCCAAATTCATCTCTGTGCTGAGATTAGTATAGGGGTTGAAGTTCTGTGCTGAGATTAGTATGTGGGTTGCAGTTTTGTGCCGAGATTAGTATGTGGGTTGAAATTCATCTCTGTGCTGCCAACCCATCACTACCCACAGTGGATTTCCATTCTCTCCCCTCCCCCTCCCCTCTCTCTCTCTCTCTAAATTTTATAATACATTCTATATGAAATTGGAAATTAAAAATTTTGATACCCATAGAGTCGTTTGTATACATGTAAGTGATTGGGATGGTAATATAGGTAGTAAGGTAGATTCTGTTTATGAAGAAGTAAAAGAGTAGTTGAGCAAAATTCTGGGTATGGCTTTTTCTCTTCTCTTTTTACAGATATCCTTTTTTATAATTTCAGGCTTATTTTTATTTGACATAAACCAACTATATTGTTCTCTTGTATTTCTTTTTTATGTACCTTGAAGATGCCTAGCTACTGCTTAGAATTCCGCTTTTCAGTTGTTATTTCCAGCCTAGTTCAATGTGTTCTAGCTTCAGTTTGAGCTGCTCTGCATTTTACTTTAGAAATTTTGTAAGCATTTATGCATTTTTTTTTACTTTTTCATCATATATATTTCCAAACTAATTCAATTAGTTTGAATTTCTTTCCATCTTAAGTTCTTTTCATTCTAATAATTTCTTGCATGTCTAATTTGAAAAACATGCCTTGGTCATCAATATATTTTGTAGAGACATGCCTTGATCACCACTAAATAGGAATCAAAAGAAAAAGTTGGTTGCAATTGTTATTTCTATTCATTATGAAATGATGATGCAGTATGCTTATTTATGTATTTTGATTGTTATTATCATTGCAATCAGGAGGAGAAGGATGATGGTCTTGAAGGGATGGAAGATCCATCATATGGATGGCTGAACCATGTTGGAAGTTTGGGCGAAATTTCAAAAATTGCTTTATTCCCATCCGGGAATCCTTTTCCGAATTTAAAAAACTGCATTTTTAAGGTTTGTTCTTGTAACCAAACCGAACCAAATCTGAAACCAAGATTAGGGAGGGATATACCTGATACGGAATCCACGCAAAAAGTTTCTCCCAACGTAGGTGTTCACGCCCAAAGAATGCACCAAATCCTCCCTCCACTAAGGATGACACAACTTAGGATGAGGCAGGATCAACAGGGAGTTCTTCACTAAGAACTTGTGATTCTTCAGCAAGAATCAAATGAAGTAGTTAGCACAACTTCAAAATTGTTTCTTCCAGCAAGAAACAATATCAAGATTAAATCTTGATCAGATCCAAGAACTGGAGATCGAACAGGGTAGGGCAGCAAGAGCAGGAAGAAAAAGAACTGAAGGCAAGATCAGTCCAACTGACTTGTCTTCTCTCTGTGTTTTTTCTGGTGTCTTTTTCAGGTCTACCATGCTCTCTATTTATAACCTTAAAAAGACAATCTCCTAATCTGATTAGGAGTTTCTTGATCCAAATCTTTATTTGGATCTAGACTCTTTAAGTGAGAAGGATAATCCCTTATCTTATCTGCAGTTCAAAATCAGTTTATTCCTAATCAAATTAGGAGTTTCTTTATCCAAATCTTTATTTAGATCTGGACTCTTTAAGTGGATAAGAGTTATCCTCTTATCCTTATCTACTGATCCAAACCCAGATTTGCCCCTATTTAACTAATCCAATTAACCCAGTTCGAAATGGGCTTTTAGGCCCATTAAGCTTTTAGGCTCACTTCCTTCTAATGCTGACTAGCTTGACTCTCTTTGTATGCCGTGGGACCCTAACATTGATCTACACATCAGCCACATGGGCTCAGCCTAGCCTCTATTACAAGGCCTGGCCGAATTCATTACTGAATACAGTGAACCCCTGAGTCTATCACCATGGGCTCTTAATGGGTCCAACATTTACACTAAATGGTCCTTGGGTCCAACCATCTTATGAAGGCCCAAGGATTGTGGGCAGATGCAAGATTATCCCATCAGGTATAACCCTCAATGGTCTTACACTTAACCTCTCAGCCCTTAATGATCAAACACTGCCCGACAAGAGATGACATCTCCCTCGGCTGCAAGGTACAGTGCTACACTCTCCACTCACAAGGATCCCGGGAATTAAAACATTTTGCAAACATTTTGAAACCATAATATATATATATATATATATATATATATTGCAAAAACAAATTTCAATGGTTGAAATCAACTGTCGGCAGTTTAGGTTTCCATTAGAGAGAGTGCATCCCCGATCATTCACTTTGTCCAACAAAGGGGCTAATCCTGTCACTATGATCACCCACTCAGATGAATTCTCGGTCTGTCCCAACATACCCAGGTTTTGACCCCCTCTAAGGATCTCATTGATTAGCACATCAAAGACAGCCCAATCCAACACCTAATGCAGTATCATAATCGAGTCTAGGGGTTAGGTGTAACATTTCGGTTTTTCTCATCTATCTCCAAGGTCCAGGGCAATACTGGAATTTTGGTCCGGTTCAGGGTTTCAAGAAAACCCACACTGCATGTACCTCAGGTCTCACCCTAGTGGCTGAGACAAGCCACCCCGACCAATTTGGTAGTACACCAGTGTCAGCCTTGGCAGGATAAATCTCCCCAGATCTATCCAATAGCTGTGAAGATTTTAAACTAACACGAGTCTCATATGTGTCCAGTTTAAGGGTATTACACAGAAATAAACCACAATAACAAGAATCAAATATGTACTTTATTCATTTACAATAAATGTCATAATATACATCATGTTGATTGGAGCTAAGGGCATATACTGACTAACAGGTCTCTAGGATATTGAGTAGTTATGATGAAAAGGGGAATGGTAGGGAATCATGGGAGGAAAGGCTTGCAATTAGGTTTTCAGACATTAAGTCTATGGTCATGGAATCAGATCAATCATGTATATACCATATACGAATGGATAGGACTAGTTATCTAAGGCTATATGAGTTACTAAGGAGTGTAGTAAAATTAAGAGGTAGTAAACACGTGGGAGTGGAAGAAATGGTTGCATGCTTCCTAAACATTTTATCACCTGTTATCAAGATTAGGGAGCAAAAATGGCACTTTAGGAGGTCTGGGTCCACCTTAAGCAAGTACTTCAATATGGTCTTGAATGCAGTGTTATGCCTACATGAAATCCTTCTTAGAAAGCCTTAACCTGTGCCTACAGACTCAACTGATGAAAAATGGAAGTGGTTCAAGGTGTGCCCATTTTTTATTTATTTATTTTATTACAAATAACAAACCTTTAAATGTTAGAATTTTTAATTTTATCTCTCTTATTTTATTGTATAAGGTTGTTTAGGGGCTTTAGATGGAACATATATTAGGGTCCGAGTGTCTGAAAAGGATAAACTTAGATATAGAACGGGGAAGAATGAAATTGCAACAAATGTATTAAGTGTTTGCTCTCTATATATGCAGTTCATTTACATCTTACCTAGTTGGGAGAGATCTGCTCATGACACTAGAGTCCTTCGTGATGCCATTTCAAGGAGAAATAGCTTAAAAGTACCACAAGATAATAATTGAACCGTGAAAATTAGGACACTAAAGCAAAAATTCTAATATTGATGTTTAAGAAACTAATATGTATTGTCATATTTGTTTAGGTTATTATTACTTGTGTAATGCTGGGTACCCGAACAGTGAGGGATTCCCAACACCTTATAGGGGTCAAAGATATCACCTAAATGAGTGGAGGCAAGGGCACCAACCAAGCACTCCAGCTGAGATATTCAACATGAGGCATTCAACAGCTAGGAATGTAATTGAGAGGACATTTAGCCTCTTAAAATTAAGGTGGGCAATACTTAGGATCTCAACTTGGTATCCAATAAAGACTCAGTGTAGGATCATCAGTGCATGTTGCCTCTTACACAACTATATAAGGAAAAATATGTCAATCGACTCCATAGAATCAAAATCTGAAAATTTCTTAGCCACTGAAGGAGGTTCACAAAGTGCAATAGAGGTTGATGAACAAATCACAAGTCTAGAGAATAGCAGTGAATGGGCTGCACTCAGAGACAACTTGGCAAATCAGATGTGGCAACAATTTAGACATTAAACTTGAATTGTTTTTAACAATTTCTTATTTAGGCTATTGTATCAAATGTACTAGATCTTTATGTGTTGTTCAATCAAACTTGAATTGTTTGTAACAATTGTTCACTTATTTATGTTTGCATTCCTTGTATTTCTATTAATTGTTATTAGAAATAGATAATATATGAATTATTCGTAACAACTGTTTACTTATTTTTCTATGCCTTCATTCTATTTATCCATTACTTGTTATTAGAAATGATTGGAAAGGATAAGGAGAAGAAACAACCAAATAGGCAAAATAGAGTTTGGACAAAGGTAAAGGATGAAAAATTGGTTTGGGGCTTAATGATGTTGGCTCAAACTAGAATGTGGAGAGCAGATAATGGGACATTCAAGGCAGGGTATTTGGTACAATTAGAAAAGTACATGGAAGAAAATCCCCCTAGATGTAGATTAAAGGCAACACCTCATATAGAATCTCGGGTGAAGCATATGAAGAGACAATATGGGGCCATATGTGAGATGTTAGGCCCTAATTGTTCAGGATTTGGGTGGGATGACATCAAGAAATGCATTACATGTGAAGGAGTCTTCAATGGGTGGGTTAAGGTAATTGTAGATTATTCTATTTTATATTTTAGACAAATGTATACATCTATTTTACATGGCATCCAATTTATTAATATATTTTTATTTTGATAAATGTAGAGCCGTCCATATACCAAAGGATTAAGGAACAATCATTTTCCATTTCTCGATGAACTTTCTATCATCTTTGGAAGAGACAAAGCCATTTGGGAACATGCAGAAACCTCTTCTGATGCTGTAGAAGCTGTTGATAGGGAAGAACAATCAAATTACCAACCCATGGAAGATGAACCAATTAATGAAGGAGAAGCTCAACACGATGGGTTAGAGTTTTTTCAAGAGGATAACATGACTTCATAATCTGGTACACCTACCATCCACTCAACCTCCAATAGGTACCTCATCAATCTCTTGTCCACATAGAGCAAGTAAAAGGTCAAGGAGCTGTGTGGATGATAACCTGTTGGTTAAGGTGCTTTTGGAAAAGATAGATAGGGTTGAACAACGGTTTGTTGAATACAATGATAGGGTTACACAAGTAACATATGCGTTGAATGTGGATAAGGAGGGTAGGGGGATGAGAATGAAAGTATTTGAAGAAATAAGAAAGATCCTTGGTTTAAGTTCATATGAGATCATCAAAGTGAGTAAAAGGTTAACTAGTGACATGGGAGAGGCTGAATACTTTTTTAGCCTACCACTTGACTTTAGAACTGTATACATTTTCTCATACCTCCTCTCTAATTAGTAACTCAATAGAACAATAGTTATCTTTTTTTGTATTTTGATTATTAGAAAACATGTAGTTGATGAATAGAAAACAAAAACATACTATCTTTTTTTCTTCTTTTTTGTTTTAACATAGCAAGTTCTACTTATTGATGTGACAGGATGAACCTTTAGTTTGTTTTTAATTCAGATCTTTGTATGATTAGTGGTATTAAGAAAACCTCCAAAAAAGGTAATGTTGGCAATAGTGATTGGTTTGTGATTGATTGGATTCCTTTTGATGTGCCATGGACCTATTTTAGGTTTATAAAACAAAACCTCCACAAAAACATTCATTATTTGTTAAAAGAGTAATTTTGACAATAATATAATACTAAAAGAAAATAGATAAATTGATACTAAAAGAACACGGATAAATAAACTTTCAGGAAATACTTACCTGGGTCCTGCATAACTGAACTTACCCAGGTAAGCGTGATACCGCTAAACGAACGAGGCCTAAATGCAACAGCCTCACATGCAACTTACACTGTAAGCACCCGCCAATTCCTATTCCCTGTAGTACTTGACTAAGTGACTGTTATTATTGAGATCGATTGTACTGATATCTTTTATTTATTTATCAAAATTATCTAATATATTCTTCATCAAATATAATAAAAATTATAAGAAAACTAGTAACCTTTATATATTATTAATTCAATAATTGATTCGGAACAGCAAGAACGAGTCCTGACTCAATTATCAATGGGAGGTTTTTGTAGTTTATCCTTAAACTTTTTTTTATGAATTAAAATACAATAAAATGGATGCGGATTAAGCTCGTTCGATATACCTGTTTCCAGATCGGATTCGGATCCAAAGGTTTGATAAAATCGGATGAGATGCGGATATAGCTGGATTCGATCCGATTACAGCCCTAACCGCTCTCTATCAGATCCATTTAAAAAGGTGGCATCGAATGACCAGATAAATCAGACGGTTAAAATTATCGAATGGTGAGATTCTTGTGGGTCCAGAACCCAGTCATGCTATTTTTCTTTTCTCGTCTATATCTGGCCATCTGGGGACACAAAAAGTCATTCTGATCATCAATAATTTGAACAACAAAGCACGAGTACACAAGTGGGCTCCACGAGAAATGGACGCATTAACAAACACTATCAGACGATCTTAAACCACACAATTTTTTTTCATTCTCCCTTGAACCGTCCGATCAGAATACAAAAGGCAAATAATTCAGAGATTAAAGTAAAGTCGTGGCTGCTCTCGTCTGCGTTACCTTCTCGCTCTCGTCTCCGTGACCGTGTATATAGTGTGGGAGAGACGAACCCAAGAGCATCAGATAACAGCTGGTGCTTTCTGTTCAATCCGTTCATGGCGACCCAAGGTCAGGTCATCACCTGTAAAGGTACGTTCTCCATCTCTCTCTCTCCCCCTCTCTGTGATTGTGTTTGTTTCTCCATGGATACATAGATGGATAGATGATCGTTTCAGTTCTTCTTGATCTGTCGGTGGGTTTGATTGTTTTCTCATGGTTTTTGTACTGTTTTGGGGCAGCTGCGGTTGCATGGGAACCAAACAAACCGTTAGTGATCGAGGACGTACAGGTGGCTCCGCCTCAGGCCGGCGAAGTCCGATTGAAGATACTCTTCACTGCTCTCTGCCATACCGACGCTTATACTTGGAGTGGCAAGGTAGTTTACTTATTTCTTCTAATCCAATTGCCCGATATTTTTCAGTTTAGGATGAAAGCATTTTGGGTATCTTCTATTTATTACTATCAAATGATGTTCTGATTCGCATTTCTCTGGCTCTTTAGTATCGTCTGTTCTGTTATTCGAATGGGTGATTCCATCAGTGCTCATTTGTTCATGTCCAAGATGGTTCTTGGTTTCTAATCAAATTATATTGAAAAGTCAGTATTGGAATCGTTTTGGGATGTTGCTTCTTACTGGAAGTATCGTATGATCGTATCATGTATGGTTATTTACCGAGTATTCTGATAGATTTTATATTCGGTTCCATATCTCTAGTTGCAGAGAAATCCCATTGCATTAAAAAAAATCTTTCTATGAAACATGGAAAGGAACCAGATTCATGTTGCAAATAGGAGGGGAATTTCCAATAAATGGTACTTCCCTTGCCATCACCAATGTGTTCATAATGTTGAATTTTACAATTGTTTCTTGCTTCTCATTTCCGCTGCTGTTGAAAGCTCGCTTCCCTCATTTGCTTTGTACACTGTTCTGTGCTTTTGCTTGCTTATCTGGTATGAAGACTTTTATGGGTGCATCTGTGCTTGCGTAGCCATTTCCCTTATAACTGTTGATTTAAGCATTGTTAGTTCTTGTCAATTCTGTTATGATGAGTCTGTAATGATTTATTTGCTCTGCAGGACCCTGAGGGTCTCTTTCCTTGCATTCTTGGTCATGAGGCTGCAGGGTATGCTCTGTCTCAAGTAGCTGATTCACAGTAACTAATTATTTTCTGCAAGGAAATAATTCTGGTAAAAAATTTCCATGCAGGATTGTTGAAAGTGTTGGTGAAGGTGTGACTGAAGTTCAACCCGGGGACCATGTTATACCTTGTTACACTGCAGAATGCCGAGAATGCAAATTTTGCAAATCAGGGAAGACAAATCTCTGTAGCAAAGTGCGGGAAGCTACTGGAGTTGGAGTTATGTTGGGTGACCGTAAGAGTCGTTTTTCAATAAATGGGACCCCTATTTACCATTTCATGGGAACCTCGACATTTAGCCAGTACACAGTTGTACATGATGTGAGTGTTGCAAAAATTGATCCAAAAGCTCCTCTAGAAAAAGTATGCCTACTTGGTTGTGGTGTTACCACAGGTGAGTTATTTGTCTTTGTTGTCAATTGCAATATGTCAGAATTTTGATGATATTATATTAAGTGATGCATGCCTTTAATTGATGAAATTAATGAAGAATTAAATGCAAAATTAAGTTTATGGACAAATTCCTTAGAAACGAGGAGGTTTTAAAAAAGCAGGACTAAAACAGAACATACATTATGTAAATTTAATAATAATAAGAGTACAAATTAGAGTAAACTTAGGATTGGAGACCAAAAGATAACTCAATGTGACAAGAGATTGAGGAGGATGAGGATGTCACCCACAGAATTAGACAAGAAATGGATGTGTGCATCTGGGTCTTTATTTTATGTAAGGCATTTGGAGTCTTCTGTGGTGGCGAATACTGCTTAGGTTAAAAGGAAAATTCCATAAAACAGTTAAGAAGCATGTCCGAAAAATGAGTGTAGTAGAAATGCATATGCTAAGATGGATGAGTGGAAAGGAACTAAGGAGTAACTTCAATAGGTAATAAAATAAGAGAAAGTAGACTAAGATGGTTTGTCTCATGCATAGAAGATCATTGAAAGCACCCATACGAAGAATTGATTTGTTGCAAGTTGAAGGGGCTATAAGGGCTAGGGGCAGACCAAAAAAGACCTGGGTTGTAGTAAGAAATGATTTAAAGGTTCATAATTTAACAATGGACTTTGCTGATAAGGAAAGAGGGGTTCATTCCATCTTGGAGATGATTGATATCAGAGTGGTGCATTGGCCTAAGTCTTTGGAGCTGCTTAATGACTTCTCAAATGGCGATTTGTTAAGGAATTGGAAGGAAGTTTCAGGGTCTACTCCATCTACTTTTTCTTCTGTACATGTTTCGGTGCCTCCTCCTAGTGGGTTTAGTAGAAACCACTGTTTGTAAATCAAGATGACTTCCTTGTGAAGAGAGAAAAAGAAGATGAAGAGTTTTAGTAGTAGAGAAGAAAAGAGAGGAAAGGAAGAGTGGGATGTTAACAAGAATTGAATTAGTTCTGGCCGCCAACTCCTCATCATATTTTATACTTAAAAGAATGAAAGATTACAAGAATGCCCTTGGTAGGGCAGCTACTAAAGTAGCTGAACAGTCACAACTTAAAAAACAAAAGCTAATGGGCCTAAAGCCCAACAACTTCCTAACTTAACAACTTAAAATAAGAACAAAAACAACTGTGCCCAATAACTAGAAATTGGCCCAACTCAACACTCCCCCTCAAGTTGGGAGTAAATGTCACACATTCCCAACTTGCATAGATCATGCTCCAGCTTATTCCTTGCAACACCTTTTGTAAGAACATCAACAAGCTGCAGATCAGAAGCAATGTATGGTTGACAAACTTCCCCAGAAGTCACCCTTTCTTTGATGAAATGTCTATCCACTTCAATGTACTTAGTCCGGTCATGCTGGACTGGGTTATGGGCAATGTTAATTGCTGCCTAGTTATCACAGTACAACATCATAGGTTCTTCTGCCTGTACACCAATTTCTCTCAATAGGGAACGGATCTATAGAAGTCCTGAAACCCCATGTGCCATGGCCTTGTATTTAGCTTTAGCACTTGATCTTGCCACCATTGTCTGTTTCTTACTCTTCCACGAGACAAGGTTACCCCCAACAAGGGTGCATACTCCTGAAGTAGATCTCCTGTCACAAAGGCATCCTGCCTAATCTGCATCTGTATAAGCCTCTAGTTTCAACTGTCCATGATCAACAAACAATATGCCTCTACCCAGGTGTCCCTTCAGATAAACAAGAATCCTGTCAACAGCCTCCCAATGTTGGACTTGTGGAGCATGCATGTATTAACTTACCACATTTACTGTATAGGAAATGTCTGGTCTTGTCATACACAAGTATAGAAGCCGCTCCACAAGTCTCTGATATCTCCCAATGTCCTTTACTAGCTCACCTTTTGATGCATTAATTCTGTGATTCTGATCAATAGGAATACTGATTGCCTTTGTTCCAAGCTTCCCTGTTTCTTGAAGAAGATCCAAGACATACTTCCTCTGAGAGATAAAAATTCCATGTTTTGATCTTGCAACTTCAATGCCTAAGAAGTATCTAAGTTCTCCAAGATCCTTAATTTCAAATTCTTTGTGTAGATTCTTCTTCAAACAATCAATCTCACTTAGGTCATTTCTTGTGACAACAATATCATCCACATAAACAATTAGGATTGACACCAAGGATCCCCTTCGTTTCACAAATAAGGAATGACCGGATTGAATCTGAGTGTAGCCAAAAGCAACCAAGGCCTTCCTGAACTTGTCAAACCATGCTCTGGGTGATTGCTTCAAGCCATAAAGTGACTTCTTATGCCCGCGTACCTTTCCCATTTCAACATCACTGTAGAAGTTAGCAGGAAGATCCATATACACTTCCTCTTGCAGATACCTATTTAGGAAAGCATTCTTCATATCAAGTTGAAACAGGGGCCAAGAGTATGTGGCAACAAGAGAAAGAAGTAACCGAACAGAGGTCATCTTTGCAACAGGTGCAAAGGTCTCCAAGTAATAAATGTCATAGGTCTGTGTGTACCCTTTTGCAACAAGTCTGGCCTTGTACCTTTCTATACTTCCATCTGCCTTATATTTTACTATGTAAACCCATTTGCATCCAACAATCTCCTTGCTCTCTGGTAGGTCCAAAATCTTGCATGTCTGATTCTTAATTAAAGCTTTCACCTCTTCCTGTATAGCTATCTTCCACTCAGGTTTGGAGAGAGCCTCACTGACACCCTTGGGTATAGACACAGAGTCAAGAGAGGAAAGAAAATCACGATAGGAAGGAGAAAGTCCACTGTAGGACAAGTACTGTGAAATACAATGAGCAGTACACTTTCTCTTCCCTTTTCTAAGGGCAATAGGAAGGTCCAGGTTATCTGTAACGGGATTAGTAGAATCAATGGGAACTTAAACAGTAGAGGGATCAAGAGGAATACTTGAATCTTTGTCAGCTGAATCTGGAGTCTCCAAGGAACCGACAGGAAGTGATGTGAGTTCTGCTGCAGTGGAATCAACCTCCCTGTGAAGTCTTTGTCGTGAGTAACGCTGAGAAGCAGGACGTAAGGGAGGTGGTAAGGTAGGTGACACAGGAGGATCAGGCACAGGAGTGGACACAGGGACTGGAACTGGGAGAGGGATAGACTGCTCACTCACTTCCCCAAAACACTCACCCTGAGAAGGATTCTTTGAGAAGAAGTATGTGGACTTAAAAAAAGTGATATCCATAGTAACATACTGACTTCCAGAGACTGGATCATAGCAACGATACCCTTTTTGATTTTTTGCATATCCAAGGAAGACACACTTCTTTGCCTTCGAGTCAAGCTTCGAGCAGTGAGGACCAAGGATATGTGCAAAGCAGACACACCCAAACACCCTGAGAGGAATATGAAACATCTCCCCTTCAGGAAAAAGGAGACTGAATGGGGTGCTGAATCCAAGTATACGTGAAGGCACCTTGTTAATCAAATATACTGTAGTGAGAACTGCATCACCCCAAAATCGAACTGGAACTGTAGATGTGATCATCATGCTTCTTGCAATCCCAACAATGTGTCTGTTCTTCCTTTCTGCAACACCATTCTGCTGCGGACTGTAGGAACAGTTGCTCTGATGGACAATACCATATTTTGACAGATATGTAGCAAGGTGTTTTTCAAAATATTCCCTAGCATTGTCGGATATGAACACCTTTATTCGTGTTCCAAATTGTGTTAGCACCATCTGATGAAATTGCCTTACCAAGGATGGTACCTCATCTCGGGATCTCATCAAGTAAACCCAAGAATATCGAGAGTAATCATCCAGAAATTAGAGAAAATATTGGTAACCACCCATAAAAGGAACATGATAAGGTCTCCACACATCAGAATGAATAACATCAAAAGAAGAAGAACACCTTTTATTATTGGCTTTAAAGGAATGTCTACAATGCTTTCCAAGTTGACAACCTTCACACTCCAGACTTGACAAACTAACAGACTCAAACAGCTTTGGAAACAAAAGACTCAAAGAAGAAAAAGGCAAAGACCCAAATGATTATGCCAAAGCATAATCTGACCCACAGACCCTGACTCACTATCCCTACTGACATGATGACTTTGATGAGGAGGAAGCACATCCAGGAGGTAGATTCCATTCACTTCACGACCAATGATTTAAAAGGCGTGCCTAGGCGCATAGGCCAGGTGCATTTTTGGGTATGCGCCTCGCCCAGGTCCTATGCGCCCCTCTTTCAAAAGGCGCACGCCTGGTGTGCCTAGGCGTGCACCTGATGCGCCTTGCGCCTCAGCCCAGGCGTGCTCCGAGAACCCCCTATTTGCTTATGTTGTTCATTCATTCATTGCAATAAAATATCTTCTTAAAAGGCAATGAAAGTTGTAAAATCATTATTTTTTATGTGAGAAATAAGAATTTCAAACTCTAACATAAACTTGTTCGGGCTTGCCTTGAGGGGCGTGCTACAAAGGCAACTCATAGAATCAAGAATGCAATATGTTTTACATCACATTAACTATTTGAAGCAATGCAATTAAGGAAAAAAAGAAATTGTGGGTTTTACATGCTTGAAAATGCTTTATATGTTTGCTTTTATTTTTAATATTCATTTCAATACACTATACATGTTATGTTTATGTATTTTAATTTTAGGTAATAGGTTTTTTAAATCATTTATTTTAAAATTTAAGTTTATATTTTTATTAACATTATGTTTTAATATGTTTTAAATTTTTTGCATTTTTTTGGAATTTTTTTACCTTTCTTTTTTGTAATTTTGCGCCTTGCGCCTCAGGTGCAAATTGGCCCTTGCACTTTTTTTGCGCCTTGCGCTTTTAAAACACTGTTCATGACCACTCCCAATTGTCCTCTTTGAACCCAGATCCTGCAAGATACAATGACCCGGAGAAAAAATTACTGAACAGTTCAGGTTCTTAATCAAACTACTAACAAATAACAAATTAGTGCTCAATCTGGGAACATGAAGGACAGAGGGAAGGGAAATGGAATCACTAAGCTTGACAGACCCCTTCCTAGTAATGGGAACATGAGATCCATCAGCTGTGGAGACCCTGTCTCTATCAGAATAGAGCTGGTAAGAGGAAAAAATAGTGGAACTATGGGTCATGTGTTCTGAGGCTCCAGAGTCTATAACCCAAGGGGGTCCCTCCTTACCTGAAGTAGAAACATAATTTGCGGTGGCTGTACCCCGTTGGTTTAGAAACTGCCCATACCTCTCAAGTTCGGCCCTTACTGCAGTAACTGCAACAGACTCCAGCGCAGCTGTAGTAGGAGGGGTCGGAATGTCACCAGTGACTGCCATGTGAGCATTTCCCATCTTATTTTTGAGTCTATTCGGCACAAGATGTGGATGAAGCTTCCAACAAGTATCTCTTGTGTGTTTAGGCTTCTTACAATAGTCACAGATCAAATCTTTTTTGTCTTCCTTCTTGATTTCACTGCCACCCCGGTCTCCACCTTGTTTAGGTCTCACAATGCTAACCATGGCTGACTGATCAAACCAGAATTTTTCATCATCACATTTCTCCTGCTCTCCTCCTCTGACACAAAGGCATATGCCTGGGAGAGGGTAACACTGTCCTTGGAAAGAATGTGTTGTCTTGCAATATCATACTTAGGATTAAGGCCAGCAAGAAATTCAAACACCCTATACTTCTCTAGGTGTTTCTGGTAGGCAGTTGCATCCTTAGTGGTTTCCCAAGCAAATGTCTCTAAATGATCAATCTCCTGCCTCAGGGTTTTAAGGGCTGAAAAGTAAACTGCAATAGGTCTATCTCCCTGCCTTGTAGCAATAATCTGATTTCTCAATTGATAAGTCCTAGCAATATTCTCCCTCTGTGAATAGGTTTCTGCAACCCCATCCCATATTTCCTTAGTTGTATTTTCCCATAAAAAGTTTTTACTTATATGGGGCAACATGGAATTACACAGCCATGTCATCACCATATAGTTCTTCTGTACCCACCGGGAGTTGTTAGTTTCGGGTTTCACTTCTTCACCAGTGATATACCCTAACTTCCCACGAGCACTAATGGCCATCTTTGCAGATTGTGACCATTCTAAGTAATTCGAACCATCAAACTTAACTGTAATAATGGTCCCAGCCCCGAAAAGGTCTCCGATACCTCCTCCCACTGGTCTCATTTCACTCTTGGGCTTGTTTTCAACTCCGTGACCATCCATACTTCTCAAAAGGTGCAATGAAAATTACAGTAATATGCAAGAAGATCAGATGAAACACTTTTGGAACCAACGACACCTTTCTGGTGCCCTAGATGGTCCTTCCACAAAAGATTCCTTTTTTGTGGGATGGGAGAAGAGAGAGAAGGGGCAGCTGCTCTCTCCAGAAACCTCCAAATCAGGCAGGACTTGAACTGCCCTCTACAGAAAACTTTAAGGAACCCTAGACCAGCTACAGGGCAAAACAGATTCACCAAAAAATCCTAAAACTGGGCTTACCTGAGATCTTTGATCAGCCTCTTAAATCACTATGCAGTCGGTCTATCTAGGGCTGCATGAGAAAACAGCTCAAGGAACCTTCGGCCTTGCTCTGATACCAAGTAGAAATCACTGTTTGTAAATCAGGATGATTTCCTTGTGACGAGAAAGAAAAAGAAGATGAAGAGTTTCAGCAATAGAGAAGAAAAGAGAGGAAAGGAAGAGTGGGATGTTAACCAGAATTGAATTAGTTCTGGCCGCCAACCCCTTATTATATTTTATACTTAACTTAAAAGAATGAAAGATTACAAGAATGCCCTTAGTAGGGCAGCTACTAAAGTAGCTGAACAGTCACAACTTAAAAAACATAAGCTAATGGGCCTAAAGCCCAACAACTTCCTAACTTAACAACTTAAAATAAGAACAAAACCAACTGGTTCCGATAACTAGAAATCGGCCCAACTCAACAGGTTTATTAAGTTAAACTTTGACAGGAGTAATGTGGGGAACCCAGGGTCCTTGGGTATTGGGGTATTAAGGAATGGGTATGGGAATGTGATTGCTCTCTTCTCTAGCCCAATAGGTGAGGATGACTCTATTCGGCCTGAGATTTTGGCGGCTTTGGAAGGTGTACAAAGGGCCAAAGACTTGAGCATTAAGAAACTGGTTATAGAGGGGGATTCGAGGCAACTGGGTTCCGGCATTACAGCAATGAAAAGAGGAAATTTAAATGGTTGACTAGGGATATTGAAATCAAGCTGAATTGGATCAAAAGAAGTGCAAATTCTTTTGCGGTTAGCTAAGCAAGGGGTAAATTGGGATGCCTTGTTTTGGGCTCTTGTGTAATTTGTTTTGCATTTCCTTTGGTGGGGATTTAAGAGAGTTTATCTTCCAACATACCTCTTCTTATTTTTTAATGAAAGCTATTCTGTTATTGATAAAAAAAAAGGATATGTGATTGGGCAGAACAGAATGGCAAAACAAGATTCATGTAGCCAACCTGAAATAGTTGGGATAAGGCTTAGATGATGATGATGATGCATGTCTTTCCAATCCATTTTGATACCTGTGAAGCTTACAGGATTGTAGATTCAATACATGAAGCAATTTCACATTCAATGCAAAACAACTAGCATCTATGCTCATTCTACTTGGGAAATTTAGGCTGAAGAATTTTGTTTATGAAACTATTCAGACTTTATTAATATGTGAAAAAATAATGAGGTAAAAATTAAGTTTCTGCCTAGCACCTCTTATAGATCATTTAGGCTAGACCCCACTGCCTACCCACTTTCCTGTCCTTTTTACACATAGATCAGTCTTCATGGATACATTAAAATAATTTGTTTCCTGCACTCATTGTCTAGACAATGCATCAACCAAGCTGTTTGCTGATCTCTGCACCCTGATGAATGCCACTCTTAGTTGCCTAGCCACATGCTTCACATCCTGTATTATGTGTCTTTACTGTCAAGTTTCTTAACTTTTATTCAGGCAGAAGAAAATCCACTTGGAATGCTGCATAATTGGCTCTTGGACTTTGCCATTCTTCTTTCCTTTCATCATTTGAAGCATAATGGAAAGCTTTCCCATCTCTAGGTCTCGTGAATGAAATTATCCGTAAATATTTAAAAAAGATCTGGTGTTTTCTTTCATGTATAGGATAAGAATATAGCTTAAAAGTTCCATTCCCCTTGGAATCTGCTAATGAGCAACAGGACCTAGATACTAGGTGTTTCACATAAGCTTGAATATAATTTTTTCTACGTTCAGGTATATGCCATTGGATGAAGTCTCTAGTTACTGTAATCTGTTTTGCTTCTAACTTTATGATTGAGTGTAATAAATGCATGGAAATAACAACTATTCTTGTTATGATTTTATTTGATTGAGGTAGAGCACATTGGTTTTAAAAATCAGTATATTTCCAAATCCATTTTATGATGATTCATCTTCCCTGTGTAATCCAAAATAAATATATCTTTATTTTTAGGTCTTGGGGCAGTTTGGAACACAGCAAAGGTAGAACCAGGTTCCATTGTTGCTGTTTTTGGCCTGGGGACTGTTGGCCTTGCAGTAAGTTATCCGGAAACACCTCCTGACTGGTATCATGGTTCTGCACCGACTGCTGAAATTTCTCTAATAAGTTACATATGACTTAATAGGTCGCAGAGGGTGCAAAAGCTGCTGGTGCTTCACGAATAATAGGCATTGATATTGACAACAATAAATTTGATAGAGGTACATGTCATTTTTCACTCATACACATGTTTATTAGTAACCAATCAATATTTTTGAGGATCCAGAAGGAATTAGTGTACAATTTTGGGTGTCAACTGACAGCTAGTAAGAACTTATTCTAGAAAATTTCTATTTCTATTATGTAGATTCATTGTGTTCGTATTCATTAAATATTGAGGATATTCTAAGAGGCAGTACTTATATTTTGTCATTCCATCATCTGTTTTAACTGTTTAAAAAAATATAATACAACATTTTTGTTAAGCTTCTGTTATTTCTCAATATATATTAGTGAAAGAACTAAAAAAAGTTTAAGCCATTCTTTCCCTGGATTTAGAAAAGTTTTGCAATCTTTGTTGAGTCATTGGGACTTCACTTCATTTTGCTTCCTGAAATGTAAAGGGTAGATAATATATAATAAATCTCATGCTTAAGAAAGGTGTATATAAGGTCAGCACAAATTGTATGGCTGGTACTTTAGAAACAAGGGTTGGGCAGAGATCAGTGTCTTTTGGGCTCAATTGTAAGTTATATGTAAGGGGGGAGAGGTAGGAAAGATTGTCATTCTAAAAGGTGTATGTAAACTTTGCATATATTTTACTGTTTTTATTAATAAATCTGATGGTTACTTATAAAAAAGAGTTGTGTATAAAAAATACCAATAAAAAACAGAGCTGTGTATGAAAAAGAAGAAAATTAAGTACTGCACAGCTATAAGCTAATAGTGGTGTGAACAGATTGGGCTGAGAGGAACAAGAGGATTTTCCAAGGAAAGCACCATAAGTTTGATGAACTAATAAGATCTGCCATTGGAAGATTGAGGTCCTCGGCTGTGGCTACAAGGGGCCTTGCTTGTATCAGCTTGTTATTTCTAATAAAATTACCTTATCTTTTTCAAAAGAAAAGCCCATGTTTGGCTAGAAAATATCCATCTAAGAAAAGAGAATTGATCATCTGTTATGTTTACAATCACCTATGGTCTCTATTGGAAATTTGCATCCTTTGGAAATTGGCTGCTTTGGATTTTAGGGAAGGAAGTAGAATTCTGGACAGAACTGAAAGATTGGTGGATATAGAATGACTTAACATCTCCCAACACCAGAAAAAGGTGGAAAACAAGACATAAGTTCACTGCTCTCCAGATTTTATGCAGCTTCATTTTAGAGCCTAGAAGTGAACCCATAAGGTAGCACATTTTCTTTCTTCACAGGAGATTGATTATTTAAATTTATCCTGCTTCTGAAGCGGCTATTTTTATATACAAAAGGTTAGGATAGTTGGGTATGGGAACTCGAGTCCAGTGTTTTTGTAGGCTTTTACAGTTTCTGTTGTGCAAGCACTACTTGGACTTTTCTGTATGAAACTCATCTGGAAGTCTTTATTTTTTTTTCTTTGGAAAAGGTAAAGTAATATTTATTGAAACAAGAGATACACAAGGAAATCTGAGATCAGTCCCAGAAAGGCCAACTGACCAAATCAGCAGTTACACATTCCATCAAGAACTAGAAAGAAAAACAACAGACACAACAATTTCTGAATTCCTCAGACACTGACAGCCAAGAAATTAATTTGCCCACTGCTTTCTGGATTAGCTCTTTCAGACTTAAAGCCTTGTTACAGAAAATCCTTCTTTTCCTCTCAGCAGATGGACCATAAAACAGCACTAGGAATAGTCTTCCATACACTCTTCTTTTTCTTGTTCAACCCCTTAAGCTTCCAGCAACACAAAAGCTCCTTAACCGAACTTGGCATAACCCAACTTAAGTTCATAGAGCTGAAGAAATGATTCCACAACTGAGAAGAATACGGGCAGTGAATGCACAAATGATCAGTGGTTTCAGCAATGCTCCCACACAAGCTGCATGAAAGGTCCAAAATCTGAATGCTCCTTCTTACAAGGTTAGCTCTAGCCAGACATTTATTTAGAGCCATAGTCCAAACTAGGAAATTAGATTTAGTTGGGCTAATGGAATTCCACACCTGATGGCAAGGGAAATCAGAAAAACCCCTTCTACAGAGATTAGAAGCCAGAGACTTGACAGAGAAAACACCATCTGAATTCCACTTCCACTGCCACTTATCCTCTGAACTGAAATCCATCTCTTGATTCTGAAGAAAAGTCAACAGGTTCATTATCTCTTCCACCTCCTAGTCGAAAAGGTTCCTTCTAAAGGAAGGAGGCCAAAGAACTGAATCACCAGATACACTACAGCACTCGGCAACAGAAGCCTCTTGGTTAGAAGCACACTGGAAGAGGAGAGGAAAGGAATCAGCAAGGGGGCCATCCGAGCACCAAGAATTCTTCCAAAACTTGGTCCTATTACCATTGCCAACTTTAATTGAGATCCCAACAGCAAGAGCTGAGAAATTCTTCATTATCCCTTTCCACAAAGAGTTTCCCCAACTGGGAGGAGGGTCCCTAGTTCTCCAATTGCCCCATTCCACACCATATTTACAAGCAATGAGAGATCTCCACCAGGCATCATTTTCTGCCGCAAATCTCCAAATCCACTTGCAGAGAAGAGCAGAGTTAAAAGATTTCAACTTCCTTAAGCCTAACCCCCCTTCATCCTTTGGGAGGCAGACTTGATCCCAACTTACCAAGTGAACTTGATCCCAACTCATCTGGAAGTCTTCAATCTTGCGCATGATTAAGTCTTTTGGGTCAATCATGGGAAGTGGTTTGTAAGCTGCAAAGTATTGGGGGGAGGGTGGTAGGAATCGATCAGCACCCTTGAAGACTTTTTCTAGAAAGAGGAAGGCCTTACAACAGGTCCTGATATGGCATAGTGATGGTACTTTTGCCATTTTATAATTTTTCTGTAGGGTCCAATGATAGGGTATAATTTTTCTATTTATAGTTTGCTTATGTTTAAAATTTCAGTCATTGCATAAGTAGGATTAGAGTTATTAAGTCTTTCTTTGAATCGAAATAGGATATGACAACTTAGTTTGAGTCCTACGAGGATTATTGAGTCTAACAGTTTGACTTCTAGAATTATTATGAGTTTAGAGTCTATAAATATGTATGGACGTCTTACACAAAGGCAATGAAGTATATTGAGCTTTCTTCAGCTTATGCTAGCTATGGTGAGTGATTCCCATGCCCTAAAGTGATTCTAGGCACCCTGTAAGTGATTCTAGGTATTTTTTCTCTTCTTTCTCTCCATCTTTTCTCTCTTATTCCTTCAAGAAGCCATTACAGCTATATTGATAAAAAAAAAAGAAGCCATTACAGCTATCAACAGCCATAAAACTCTGATCAAGAAGACCATTCAACATTCTCTAAGGACTAGATTTGAGCAAAGAGTGAGAGAAGAATAACTCTAAACCATTGAGTGGAAATTGGCACTAGTGTCAGTGGCAAGCTATGAAAGATCTTTTATAAACCAAGCAGCACACTGGTTTTTATTATGGCATGCTTTGGTTATCTACCATGGAATGGTCAAGCATCTAAAATGTATCAAGGTATAAATTATTGATATGTATTGCATTGTATTGTGCATATCATATCAGTATCAATAGTCACAGATACAAGAAATACTGGGAGTTTTGGGGGGTTTTTATGTTAGATCTCATCCTCATTAGCCTATCTATGAATTAACGGGCTGAAAACAATTAAAAAAAAGGAACATAAGTATCCACAGATTAAACTGCACGGCACTCAATTTTTTTGATATTGTGTGTGTCGATATTTTAAATCTTGCAAAGCATCTAAACATTATCTTGTAATGTTGCACCTAAGACTCTTCACAGTAGACCGTTAGAAAGGGTTGTGCAATTATGAAGGATAACTGCAGCTGAAGCTACAGAAGGCTTGCAGTCTTGGGTCATGTGAGAGTATACTCGGGGACCTGTTGGTTTGGTTTCATCAGTGTGCTTTTTGTCTAAGTGATGCTGAGAATGCTAATTACCTATTTTGTAGTGTGCTTATTGCTTTCAGTAAGCTTCCATAACCATAGAGATACTATGTTCATCCTATGGAATTCATGGTGCTTACCCCATAGTGGAGGTGTTTAGTTGCTGAGATTTAAGGTCCATCAACGTTGGACATTATTTAAATTGGGAGTAATTCTCTCTGACACTATGTTCATCCTATGAAGGCAAGATTTTTCTTCTCTTCTTGGGGAGCAGGGTTGGAGGAGGGGAAGCTGGCCTGAATAAGCCTTCCATAGAGTCCGGGGGAATCCGCCTTCCATAAAAAAACAAAAGGGAAAAAGATATTCCCAAATTTTGGAGATTAGCAAGTGAAACATAGTCTATAGTTCTCTTTACAAAGGAGACTCGTGTTTGGCGAGAGACACCAATTAGGTCTTTTATTTCTAGAGGTTATCGTGAGTGTTGATTTTTGAATGAGTTACTCCTTTATGTGTTTCACTACTTTGAAATGGCTTTTATTGTTAGCTATTCCAGATGTCAATGGATATATGGGCGCTCATGTGTACTGTGTCAAACATGATGATAGGTAAGCCAGTCTTAATGGTACTAGCATTAAGCCATTAACCATCTTTTATGGCTGGTTTTGTGTCAATACCTGGGTGCTTGGAAGGAAACATTCATCCTTCCATGGAGTGAAATTGAACTCCCAGATTTTATCATACAGATCTGACATGGTCACAAGTCATTGTTGTTACTTGTTAGCAGAGACATTGGTGTGGTCTCCATTGTTGTTGGTGGGAAGAACAGGAAGAAGGTGTTTTGTTCAGGGGAAGAAGGGGGGGGGGCATTGGGTTTTTTCCCGTGAAGGTCAGCTGCATCTGAGCTTATGTGCCACGGTTCTATTGGTCAAGTACCATGACTTTGGCCATTAGAAAATTAAATGGTTCGGAGTTGTGGGTTGCTGGGGTATTCTCCAATATTGGGTCATTGATCATAGACTGTACAGCCCATGAGTACCATGAGCTGGCTTTGCAGGAATGGGTCCCTCTCTTGGGCTTCAACACATTATATGAGCACAAAACTATGGTTAAGGGGATTTGGCTATCTTGACTGCATTACATTCCCTTAAATCTTGGCTATATTGTGATTTTCTGTTTGTGGTGTAGCCTTTTGCTGAACCTGGACAAATTCTATTGAAAAGTATAAATTGCAAAACATCTTTTTGCCACTTTCTTCTTGATGATCAACTGAAATCATTTCTTGTCGTCGTATGATAGCACAATAACAACATTTCTATTTGACTTCATCTGATATAAAATATTTGTATTTTGTTGTTTTTTTATCATGTTTTGGACTTTTCAGCAAAGAATTTTGGAGTTACGGAATTTGTAAACCCCAAGGATCATCAGAAACCAATACAGCAGGTCATTATGGATCTCACTGATGGTGGTGTTGACTACAGTTTTGAGTGCATAGGCAATGTCTCTGTTATGAGGTCTGCACTGGAATGCTGTCATAAGGTGAGTTGGTATAATTGTCTAAAAGGCTCAAAATCTGACAGTGCTATTGGACATGAATTAACCAAAATTTAATGTATGGGCCAATAGAGGTGTACACTAGCCAAGATTTTTCTCCATTGTAGTATTGTGGTAGTTGATCTGCAGCATGGTTTTCCTGTTGCTGTTTATATTGGCTCTGGTAGAAAATAGATTAATCCTCAGCATGCACCTGATTGAGTTGCATACTCGCAGGGTTGGGGAACTTCAGTTATAGTGGGCGTTGCAGCAGCAGGTCAAGAGATATCCACTCGTCCTTTTCAGCTGGTCACTGGACGTGTTTGGAAGGGAACAGCCTTTGGTGGCTTCAAGAGTCGTACTCAAGTGCCTTGGCTTGTTGACAAGTACATGAAGAAGGTAATGAATTATCCCAAAGTTCCCATGTGTTGCACTCTGCTTGGTAACTTGCAGAATAATATACTCAAAATAAGCAGGTTCCTGCTTGTGTAACTGCTGTTTTTGATGCCATACCAATCCTAGTAAGAATACTTGTTAATTGGAACTTCCTAGGATTGATAAGAACCATGTTGATTCAATTTACTTTCATTATTTGTTTACCTAAACGGTTAAACCCTTCCATGTTACAGGAAATCAAGGTTGATGAGTACATCACACACACAATGACTCTTGGGGAGATCAACGAGGCTTTTGATCTGTTACACGAAGGGAGTTGCCTTCGCTGTGTGCTTGAGATGCATACATGAAGTGGTCCATTTTACTCGCCTGCATGTTATATACAATAGATTCACATGAACTTATGATCTTCTAGGTTCAAGCCTCATTTCCTAGCTGGATTCTTCCTCTTAGTTGCATCCTCACATCCTAGAGAAATCAATCTAGTGACTTGAAAAAAAGGTAGTAAATGGTTTATATGGACATGTCATGCTCAGGGAGTTATTTTTATTTCACTCCATCTCTGCTGGACTCATTTTATCAGCAAACTATCAGGGAGTTATTTTTATTTAATTTATTAATTGAAAGATTAGATGCATGCCTTGTTTTTTTATTTCCTGTAGATCTTTCATCACTTTGAATTTGATCTAATGAGCCAACCTGACGGTGGGTTGGAGCATGTTTCAACACCCATGGAGTCCCATCTTGTTGGTCAACACACACTTTGAGACCATCATGTTTCCACCAAAGCATGAAGCATGAAAAACCATAAATAGGTTTAGCCGACATAATCTTTTATTAGAGTGGTGACTTTGCCTGCAAGAGGTTTTCTTCCATGTTTGTTTGCATTTTGTTCATCATCACCTTAATACATAACGATTTTGTCATGTCATAGGAAAGGCTAGAGAATTCTTGCATGTATGACCCTCAGAGTTTCTAGAGAATTTTTGCATGTTTTATCAGGACAATTTTTCTCAAGATTACACCAAACATATGGAAATTATTCGTTTTGAGAAGATGGGACCCTTTTGCTAGAAATTATTCAAAGCACTCTCATTAACAACTCCTACCTTTAATAGCATTTGGGCTCTAAAATCTGAACTGGGATACAGAATTTACACCTGATTCAATTTTGCATCTATTTATTTGTAGTAACTTTGATTCGCACTTCGACCTGATATAAAAATTGTACTTTTTTTGTCTCATTTGCACTCACTGGCAGTGCAAAGTTTACCTCCCAAAAATTGATGCAAAAGTTTCACCAACATGCTCCCACGAAAATCAATCTGCTTCTTACCTCATTCCCAAACTAATAACCCTCTTACTACCTCCAAACTAGTATTTTCTGTCTTATTTCTCACAAACAAATAAAGCGAAGTCAATTCTGAAACAAAAGTAAACTAGAATTTATACTAAAAAACTAAACAAGAATTATACTCACCCTATTTGCAATCCCACGCATCACGCTAACACAAATGAAATTCAAATTACTTGAATCACTTCACTTGCTATATTTAAAACATATATATTTTTTGGTATTTGGTGCATAATTAAAACATCTATTTAACTCCTATATTTAAACTATTTAAATTCATTTCACTTGATAGAAATTATTTGACTTTGGTTAGAAACAAACCTAGGTCCCTTAGATGAAAGCTAACAAAGCCTGCTACATAAAATCTTAAATAACTTGTTAAAATTACGTGGCTTTTGAACTTCAACTGTTGAGACACCAACTTTCCCTTTCTCTTATTAGCCAAAAAAAAACTAAAAAAAAGGGACTTTATAATTGTTTACCAATATATAGATGCATATTTTAATTCTTTTACCATTTACGCATTTTTTTAATTGTTCCCCAATGGTTCACCATTTATATGAATTCGTAATATATGCCTTTAGTACATGTATATACCTTATTTATAGTCCTCTAAACCTTAGATTTAGTATCATGGATGTGTTTTTGGGATTTATATAAAATTCTCTTACATATGTACAAATTAATTTTTCCATTGTATCTATGCATTGAAATAATTCCATTTCTCTTTGGTTGAATGAAGATTTTTTCTCTTGATTACCAAAAAAAAAAAAAAAAAGACAGTGAAATAATCCCATTCAGGATGTTGTAGAGGACCACGGCCCTAGATATTGTTCCTAGATGGAGGCTGGGATGTAGAAGTGAAAGTGTACCATCAACGTCAAGGTTTTAAAAACCAACCCGGAAACGGAACCGCTCTAGTTATTGATTTCTGGGTCAATGGTTTGACTACCGGGACGAACAGTTTGGACAGTTTGCATTATTAAGGAAAACATTTTTACTATATGAGAAAGGAGAAGTGATTGTGGTTTTTGCCTGAGAAAGAAAAAAAGAAAGAAAGAAGAAAATAAAGAAACAAAGGAAACAAAGGAAGGAGAGGAAGGAAAAAAAGGAAAAGGAGAGAAAGGAAATGAAGGAAGGAGGGAAGGAGGGAAGAAGAAGAGGAGGATTCAACACTCACCGGTGATGATAATGGCGACGACAGCGAGGCAGCAACAACAAATGTAGATCTCAAATTTGAGATTTGAGAACAAAGATGTGATCTCTCTCTCTCTCTCTCTCTCTCTCTCTCTCTCTCTCTCTGCTACATTTGCAATCTAGTGATCTTAGATTTGGGATGTTTGTGTTTCAGTTTATCCCCTCTCTAATATCCTCTACAACTTTCTTAAACCATGAATCGATGTACGGGTCGAACAATTCGACAGTTCAACCACCCGGGTCAGCGGTTCCCTGACCAAGTCAACAATTTTTTACCCATGTATGGGTTAAGGGTGAAACGGAATTGGTTGCCTAGATGGTTTCTGAGCTGAACAGTCTGATCGTTGTCTAGGTCAACAACGGTTTGAAAACACTGATCAACGTTAGGCTATGGTAGGAGTGTTTTCCGGCTGAACTAGGTTTCTAAAAAATTCACTTTTTGAAAAGGTGTTTTTCTAGTGTTTGGTTTGTGACCAATTTCTGGTGCAAGGGATCAAGATGGCTTCTTGCAAATAGGAAAGGCTAAATGTAGTTTTTTTTACCACATTTTCAAATGGAATTTATTTTATCCTAAAAGAAATCTACCTAACTTTTGGCTTTCCCAGTGTGAAAGGTCGCATCCCAAACATAAAACCGGATTTGCTCCTCACAGAGTGTGTCTCACACCAACCTCACATCACAGCCTTGCATTGGGAACATCTTCTCATGAGTGACAAAATCAAGTATAGGAGATGTTCTTAGTGCACAGATGAAAGTGTTGTGAGGTTGGTGTGAGGCACACTCTGTGAGAAGCAAATCCAGATTCCCCAAACATGAGCATAGTTGCCCTTTTGGCCTAGGGATAAGGTGTGTGTTTGGTTTCATTGGCATTTATTAAAAAAGTGTTGCCACGTTTGCGTCAACTAGGCATAGGCGTTTATCGAGGGTTGAACCACTGTTTGGTTCACTCGTTTATTGATAAAATGGTAAGAAATTGAAACACATAGCGCACGGAGCTGTTGGGGGTAGTAAAAAATTATCGCGGACCATGAATTGTCGTCATTGTTCATGACATATAGAGAGACCTATTGCCATCGTTTTGTCTCCAGTAAGACTACCATCAACCCAAAATCTTATACTATTTTCGTTGTTGTTGGTATTCAGATTTTCTTATTGTTTTTGTAAATCTATTACCTTTACGCAAGTCTCCCCTGTGAACAATCCTTCTGGCTCTTCTTCTTGCTGTCAACAACCCTCAGTGTTTGTTGTCGTACCCAACTTAAAGGTGCGTTCTCCGATCGAAGGTTACCTACCAGTTGTGATTTTTTATTACATGTTGGAATTACACAGCGGAAATAACATAATCTGTACGTGCACAGAAACAGACAAAAGCAGATAGCAATAAAGAAAGAAAGAAGATAAACACCAGATTTACGTGGTTCGGCCAAATTGCCTACATCCACAAGCAGTAGCTTGGAGCTTCCTTCTCACTATAAATAGGAGAAAATACAAATGACCTCACAGGAATCATACCCGTACACACTCAATACACCCAACTCAATACTCCTTTCAACACACTGTATACACTATACACTGAAATGAAATGGAGAATGGAATGAGAAGTAACATAGGAGGGACCCCTATTTATACTTGAGATGAGGGGTATAATGGGCATTTATGAAAATTTTCTTCATGGCTAAGCGAACCATAACCGGTGGTTTGCAAATGGTGTGCCATCGATTAATTGGTGTGCCACCGAATAAATGGTGGGCTCAACTCGGTGGGCCACCCATTGCAAATTCGGTGACCCACCGATTGGCCCACCTTTTTGCTTTTCAACATTCTCCCACTTGAAGACAATTTTCATAGTGAAAAACCCTCTCGAGAATAGCTTCCGATCATCTATTACTATGTGGCTTCAAGTCCCAGAGAAGTTCTACACCAAATGAACTTCTCTCTCATCACCGACTTTGTCAGCATGTTAGCAACATTGTTGTTAGTATGGATCTTCTATAACGAGATCTGCCCATCTTCAACTACCTCATGAACAAAGTAGTGTAATGCATTAAAGATAGGATTTCTTGCTAAATATAATGCACTTTGACTGTCACAATGAATAGTCACCACTTCTTGCTTGATGTGGAATTCTTCAAACAACCTCTTTAGCCAAATACTTTCTTTGCATGCTTGTGTAGCTGACATATATTCTACTTTTGTTGTAGATAAGGCCACTATAGATTGCAATTTTGATTTGATTCCCAGCTCACTACACTATTAGCTAAAGAAAACACATAACCAATAGTTGATTTTTTATTATCGCGATCTCCTACATAGTTTGCATCCATATAACCAACTAGTTTTAAGATTTGACCACTATAACAAATGGAGATTTCAGAAGTACCATTCAAATAACGAAAGATTCTCTTCACCGTAGTCAAATGATCTCTTCCTAGATTTACCATAAACTTACTAACTGCTCCCACTGCTTGTGCAGTGTCTGGTCTAGTGCACACCATGGCAAACATAAGGCTCCCTACTACTGATGAATATGGTAGGTGTGAGACATCTTTATCTTCTCAGCTTCAGTGCTAGGTGAATGTTCCGAAGACAACTTGCAAGACATCTCTATCTTCTCAGCTTCAATGCTAGGTGATTGTTCCAAAGACAACTTGCAACCAACAGAAAATGAGATATTGACTGGTTTGGAATCTTGCATGTTGAAGCGTTGTAAGACCTTTTGAACACAACTCTTTTGAGTTATCTAGACTTTATTGTTCTTTCTGTCCCTATATACCGTCATCCCAAGAATCTGATTAACCACCCCCAGATCCTTCATTACCAAAGTATGTGTGGGCACAATGATTTGCTTCACATTTGCTAAAGCCCAAACTCATAATGAAGGATTCAAACCACTTATACCAATACTTTGGTGCCTGTTTTAGACCGTAAAGTGATTTGGTCAGCTGACAAACCAGATCCTTTTTGTCGTCATCGACAAAGCCTTCAGGTTGAGTCATATAAATCTCTTCTTCAAGATTACTATGCAAAAATGCAGTTTTAACATCTAACTACTCCAGCTCCAAGTCAAGTATTGCAACCATACTCAACAAAATACGAATAGTACTTAATCAAACAACAGGAGAAAATATTTTGTTTAAGTCGATACCTGATTTCTGAGCATATCCTTTTACAACTAGTTGAATTTTGTATCTTTCGATATTCCCGCTAGTGTCCTTCTTGAGTTTGTACACCCATCTACAACCAATGGCCTTTCGATTCTTAGGTAGTTTGACTAACTCCCAAGTTTTGTTTTTCTTCAGAACTTCCATTTCTTCCTCTATAGCCATTTGCCAATGACGAGCATTTGGACATTTGCATGCTTCGTGGCATGAATAAGGCTCGTGCTTTTCTATAATGCAAGCATAAGTTGTTACATAATCCTGAAGTTAGACATGAGGCTTTGTATTTCTCCTCAATTGGCCTTGATCACCGTGAGTTTCTCCTTCAAAATCTTTAACGTGCTCTTCAGGTACATCAACAGTTGTATCAATTTGTTGCTCTTGAATCTTTTAAAAAGATTCCACTTCAACTTTTTCTACTGTCTTAAAGCTTGATTCTATATTGAATCTTCATTGAAGACAACATCTCAACTAACAACAATCTTGTGGGCAGTAGGATCCTACAATCTATATCCCTTTGTACCTTCTACATAGCCAAGAAAAATACACTTTTTGGACATTGCCTCTAGTTTAGTCTTCTGCTTCTTAGGAGTCCAAACATAAGTATCACTACTAAAGGTATGTAGAAAAGAATAATCAACAAGGTTTCCTAACCATACCTCTTCTGGAATTTTGCAATCAAATGTCATAGTGGAAGAGCGATTTACTAGGTAGCATGTCGTATTGACTGCTTTTGCCCAAAAACACTGCTCCAGCCCAGCTGCACTCAACATGCTTCTAGCTCGATCCATAAGTGTACAGTTTATCTATTCAGCAAGAGTGTAACCCATTCCGAACATATAATCTAAAACCAGTCCAACCTACTACTTGAAGAGAGGCATTGGACCGTTCTCTGAAATGTCTCTCTATGTGGTCTCTGCTTACTCCCGACATATTGATCAACCACTCCATTCTCTCCTTTGCACTTCCTGCTTTATAGAATCCAATAATTATATGATGACAAGTACATACCAGTGGCTCCAAACTCCTATTTCGCATGTTGCTCCACAACTCGATTGCTTCTTGTACATTTCCCATGTCATAAAGTGCTAGGATAAGCGGAGTATAAGACGAGGTGGTCGGATGCATTCCCGTCCCCAGGATTTCATAGAAAAGGTCCATAGCCTCAACTACCTTCTTTTCTTTGCAAAGGCTCTCAATGAGAATGTTGTATGTTGTATGTCACCACATCGCGTTCAATTCCCTTCTTGGGCATTTCTTCGAATAGTTTATGCGTTTCATCCATTCTCCCATGTAAACAGAACCCAGCAATCATGGTGTTATAACTCACCGTGCTTTCTCCATACATCTCACTACGCAGCTTCTAGGCCATTTCTAAGTCACCCATCTTACAATAACCATCAATAAGTATATGGATTTGGAATGAACCCCTTCCTAATCATCTCGAACCAAAGCTTCCTCGCTTCACCAGTCAAGCCCATCTTACAGAGGCCATCTATCATCGTCGTGTACATAACCCTACCGGGAGCATACCTTCCCTCATTCGAACTTCCCTCCCAAAAATCCCACCTTCTCTCAGAATACTGTGGCTAGACCACCGGCCACCACAACAGCTGTGACTAGACCATCGATCACGTCTTCTCTTAAAGGGCGGTTCACTTAGTTGGACCGGAACTTAAATACAATCCAAAAACCCAAAAACCACCACTCCTTGGTTTGTTATTCGAATTTTCGACTCCCAAAGTGAAGCTTTCTCTCATTTGAACTTTCCTTCCCCTGTCTCCCTCTTTCATCCAAACCCTAACCCCTCAACCGACGAGTTACCAGACCACCGGCAGCAGGTGGTGCATTCAACCGGCGGCAATAGTAAACCCACGACCAGCAGTAAAGGTACTTCTTCTTCTTCTTCTTCACATTCAAACCAAAAGCCCTAGAAAGCTGTGATACATGGATGACTGCATATGCGTGTTGTACCATGTTAGACCCTTAAATTTTTTTGTTTAGATTTTGTTTTCTATGCCTTGTCCAGGTAACAGCTAGAAAACCATGCTTGAATTAAATAATCTGCACTACATGTTGATACTGGAAACAAGGACATTGTTTTTGACTTTTTTTTTTTTCTTGAATCTGAAAGCCTGAACATGTAAATGGATGTCTCATGCAATATGCTACTTCTATGCTTGTGCGTTTTTGCTTTTTTTTTTTTTCAATGTCGTTTGATTTTAGTATCCACACCTGCAAAATGCAATGAACCTTCTAACTTTTTTAGAGGAGTTTCATAGCTAAATATTTGTCACATTTATTCAGTTGTATTGAGTCTGTTGACAAATCTAGTCATGTAACCGATATCATCAGGCACCTTGTCACTAAGGTGCCTAGGCATTGGTTGCTTTATGAGAAACCACATCCCAAAGCAAAGAGCATCAATTCTTATGTTGATTAACAATCATTAGATCCCTCTTTTTTGTTATCCAATAAATCCTAAGCCAAGATCACATATTTTTTGTTCAATTTTCTTATCAGATACTGTCAAATAAAAATTGTTAATTAAAGATAATTTTTGCATCTGAAGAAAAAGGTCTTTACAGTTAAATAATTATAGACGATTATCTCTAAATAGGATACCTTCTCCATTCATGGGCACTTGAACCCCTGAAGAGAACAAAAGAACAATGCCCAGCTCAGAACTGAAGGGAAAGACTCAAATGAACCAAACCTATTCAGGACAGGGGAACAAGATGAAATCTCAGAATAAGGCTAAGGCTGCATTTGGCATTCCTTAGTTTAAGGACTTATCTCCTTTTTACTGTTAAAATGCCTCTATGAACACTGAGATCTTAACAAGAAAAATGAGATAAATCGTTAAAATAAGGAATGCCAAATGCAACCTAAAACATGGTGACAAATTGTTGTGAAATCAGCATTGCTGATGGGTTTGGCCATGGAATCTGATTTCATGGATTTTTTAATCAGTAACTCAGGGATTTATTGATAGTTATTATCATTATCTTGCCACATAAGGGATGCTTAATCCATTAAGTTAAAGTGGAAACCGACATGCTACTTCCTACTTATACATTGATTTATTTGTCTTGTTTATAATACATCGATTTGTCGGATTGCTTAGATTTTGTACTAATTGTTTGGTGGTTTTTTTATATTTTTTCCATATTACTGTGAATAATATGCCATTACCCAACTTTTTGTATTTATATGCATTATCCAAGCTTTTATTCTTTTGCATAATGCTGTGAATAATATGTATTGCCCGATTTTTTTTTGACTTTGTTGCATTCTTGGTGAATAATATGAAGAATCCAATTTTTATTACTTTTTTTTTTTGATATTTTTGCATACTATTATGAATAATTTGCCGTTACCTGATTTTTTGCATATTACTGTTGATTTTTAGAAAAATAATCAAAAAATTATCACTTGTTGATGGGAAAGTTAATTCGGATTTTGGTGCTTGAATTGTTGTTTTTTTTTAATTTTTATAATTTTTTGATATATTATTGGAATGCTATTTATGCTGGATGAATGGATTTATTCTAATTAATTTGTTAGAATGTTGTGTAGTAATGTTTTGTGTTGGTATTATCATTACTGCTTATTATTATTGTGTAGGTAATGGCCAGTAGTCAAGGGAAAAGTGGGGGAAGCTCCCGTGCTATGTGGACTCCCGACTTGCACAAAATTTGGGTAGATCTGTGTTTAAATCAAGTCTTGACAGGTCATAGGACCAATACTACCATAGATAGACAAGGCTGGTCGACTGTGATTCAGGAGTTTACTCGGATAACGGGAAAAAATTATTCCCAAAAACAAATGAAAAATCACTGGGATGTGGTTAAAAGTAAATGGAAGATATTCCATAAACTGTCTACATATGCCGGTTCAGGTTGGGACCCTAACCCTATAAATGAAACATTCACTGCTGAAGATGATTTTTGGAAAGATTATCTGAAGGTATGATAAACTTTGGCCTTTTATAAAATAAAAGTAGGCAATTTATTTTTAAGTAAAACCCTACATGATTATGTCATTATGTCATACAGATATATCCTGATGCAGCGCAGTTTAGGCACAAGGGTCTACCCCATGCGGCAAACTTGGACATCATATTTGGTGGTATGATTGCTCATGGTGACAACTGGTCATCAATAGACCTGTTCATGGGCCGGGTAGCCTGACGGCCCGGCCCGGCCCGGCCCACACCCCGGCCGAGCTTGGTCATATAATTAGGCCCGCGGGCCTGACCTCGGGCTTAACACAGTAAGCTTGACTGTGTTTCGGGCTGGGCTCGGGATTTGTCAAAAAAGCCCGGTCCGAGCCCGGCCCGGCCCGATTCAGTATTATATATTTTATATAATATATAAAATATTATATATTATATAAAATATATAAATAATATAATATTTATTAAAATATATATTTATAATTTAATATATATATATATTATTATTTTCTTTATAATTTCAATCTATCTCTCTCTTTATTCAGTTGCTTCAACATTAATAATAATAATAATATAGGCTAAATTTTGGGCTCGGGCTTCAGGCTTTTTATGAGGGCCGGGCTCGGGCCCAAATTGTAGGCCCGATGATCGGGTCGGGCTCGGACTTGAACCTTAAAAAAATTTGTTAATACACAGTAAAAGCCCGGCCGAACAGGTCTACTCCTCAAATGAGGGCGTACTACCAAAGGTGGTGCCTTTAACTCAGTCGTCTCTGAATGATGATCAGATGGATAATGAATTACTAAATGAAGCACAATCGGAGAGTGAGTTGGTATCAGATATGGAGACAGGATCGGAAATACTGATGAGGAAATGAATTGTATTCTATATGTTGCATATGCTGTAGGTGAGTATTATTATAATACTTTTCACAAGGAACCTAAACGCAACATGTCCAATCGAGATGCATTTTGCAAAAATGATAATAAACATATCTAGTATGTTGGACAATATGTTTTGGTTATTTTCACCATGTTTTGTTAGTTCTGTTATAAAAGTGCTGCTTGAAAGTAGTTTTATGAAAATTGCTTTCTGAAAGTACTTTTGTGAAATTATTCTTTAAAAGTACGTGTGGAAATCACTTCTTCAGAGTACCTCATTATGAAAGTACTTCTTGAAAGTAATTTGATCAAAGTACTTCTGTAAACTTGTATTTTTGGAAGTACCTTTATAAAATTGCTTCTTATGAAACTAATTCCATGAAAATATTTTTATAAAAGGCTTTTTGTAAAGTACCTTTTAAAAGCACTTTTTAAGAGTACTTTTGTAAAATGATTTTTTATAGTATTTATTTATTTATTATCATTAGTTATTAACTTATTATATATTATTATTGTTAGTATTTATTATTTATTAATAATATTATTATTTATTATTTATTATAATTAATATTAGTATTTTAAATTAGAGTTAATTACTTGTGTATACCCTGAGCTTTCAAAAATAACTTATACATACTTTTTGACCTTTCAAACGGTAATTCTAACCAATAAAATTTAAAGGACTGAATTGCCCTTAATTGTTTTTTAAAGTTTTCAAAACATACCATTCTCTTTATCTCCAAATGATTTTCGTATTTTGTTTTCCATGTTTTTTTTTATAAGAGACGCTTGTAGTCCTCTCGTCGTCTTAGAGTGCATCATCACCACATCTTTGATTCTCTTACTAGTTGAATGAAGGAACCGGAACCAGAACCCACCTTTCTTCTCGTCCGTAGCTTCTACAATACTGTTTTGGGGTAACAAAGGCCATCGATCTGCTGTACACGATCCCATTTCTTCCATTTGTTTCGTTTCTTCAACTTGGAAATATTATTTGTCATCTCTTCTCATTCTGTTCCTGATTAAGGGATTTTTGTGGCAAGTTCCAAACTCTGATTGAAATGAGATTGGCTTCTATCAAGGCAAACCCATGCCTACACCCTTCTAACACCTTTTTACAAGTACTTATGGCCTTATGTACATAGTACATCATACATTCATACATCACATGCAGGGATAAATTGATCTAATCAATTAATCATCTGTAGGCTCATTTGAAGCTCATTTGAAATCCATAATATTAACCATTAATATTATTTAGGTATATGGGCCGAATGTTCAGTTCATATAACTTTAAATGTTAAGTGGGTTTTTAGCAGTTTTAACTATTTAAAATCGGGCCTTTCTAGGTTGAGTCGAATTAATCATTTAATTAAATACCAATATTTAGGTCTATTAGTGGGAAAATTAGGGCTGACTTTCAGTCTTGATTAAACCTTAGATTCAGTCAAAACAGTTTGAATCAATCTTGGTTCGAATGGGTCTAGAGTTTGATCTTTAATTAAATCTTTAATTCAAACCTATGCCCATACCCTTCTAACACTTTTTTACAATCTTGCATTGGGAATATCTTCTCATCAAATAAAGCATACAAATGGAGAGATATTCCCAATGCAAGTTGCAAGGCAGTAAAGGCTGATTGAACAGGATAGGATATCCATCGTATAGATGCTCAAAGATTGCAGAATAAGGGGGTGGATTTCAAAAAAAAATTTCTCTTCCTTTAATTGGGAATCACATTCCCTATTTAGAAAATCATATTTTCAATTATCATTCTTGAACCATAAACTGAATCAGATCTGAATCAAAAGGAGTAGAAGGGAGGATGTACCTGATATGGAGAAACAGTATCTCCCAATGGTGGTGTTCACGCCCAAGGAAGGATCCAAAATTTGCTCCCATTGAAGATGGCGCAGTGTAGGATGGAGTAGAATCAGCAATGTTCTTCTCCAAGAACTCTGTCATTTGCAAGAATCAGTAGGATGGCACGTAAGCACAACTTCCTATCAATCATTTCTCAAAGAACTGATATCAAGATCGAATCTTTACTTCTCCCACAACTGGATATCGAACTGGCAAATAGGGTGGCAAGAACAGGGAGGTGGCAAGAAAGAATTCTGCAAGGTTGCTCAATTCTTTCTTTTCTGATTTCAGCACTAAAGAGAATCTGAATGTGTCTTGTCAAGGCTGCCGCCCCCTTCTTCCTTTTGTTAACCTAAAAGATCAAATCTTAATCCAATTAGAAATTGTTTATCCAAATCATATTTGGATAAGACCTCTCTTTAGGTGATAGGGATAAACCCTTATCTTATCTACAGATTAGATTAGCTTTCTCCTAATCTCATTAGGAGGTTTCTAAATCTGAATCACATTCAGATCTGAACTCTATGAGTGGATAGGGTCAAGACCCTATCCTATCTGTTAATCCATCTCAGAATTCGCCCCATTATTAACTAATAAAATACCCTAGTTCGAAATTATGTGCTCACTTAGGTTAACAAAAGGATTAATCTACACATCAGCTACATGGGTTCGGCTCAGCCTTTGTTACAAGGCCTGGTATAGTTCAAAGATTCAATTAATCATACACTGTATGTGCCTAGGGTCTCACCCTACCAGCTGAGACAGGCCACCCCAACCGACTTGGTGGCACCACAGTATTAGCCTTGTCAGGATAGATCTCCTCAGACCGACCCACTAGCTGTGAACATGTAAACTAACATGAGTCTCATTAAGTGTCCAGTTTAAGGGTATTGCACAGAAACATATCAAGGGAACATGAATCAAATATGCACTTTTATTCATTTACAATAAACTCATAAAGTACATTATTCTGATTGAAGTTAAGGGCATACAAAACTGTCTAACAGCTCTCACTTGCACTTAGGTCCAATCAGGTACAAGCCGAAGTCCTATGCTTTCTACGTGTTTCTCAAACACTTTCTGTGACAGTGGCTTAGTCAATGGGTCTGCCACATTTTCCGCTGATGCTACCTCTTAACATCAACCTCCGGTTGTCACACAACAGTGGAATGTGTGATGTGTTGAATTCCAAATTCAGGAATGAATATCTTCATTCATAAGGCAGCTTCACTTACGGCAAAGTGTTCGACTTGGGTTGTGGACTTTTAATTTGCTACTTAGGACCCCTGTTTTCTGATATTCAGGAAACAACACACGATTCCATCGTGAAAATATATCCAGATGTAGACTTTCTATCATTTGGATCTGACTGGAAATCGACATCTGTATATCATTGGATCTGTAGTGAGCTACCGTCAAATACTAGACAAAACTCTTTTGTCCTTCGAATGTATTTAAGTATGTTTTTCACAGCAGTCCAGTGCTCTTGTCTTGGGTTGGCCTGAAATTTGGTTACCACACTCACTGCCCGAGCAATGTCAGGACGAGTGCAAAGCATGGCATACATGATGCTCCTTACGGCAGAGGTATAGGAAACGCCTTTCATGTCATCAATCTCCTCAGAAGTCTTGGAGGCATCTTCTTGGAAGGCATAGGATTATGGCATACATAATCCTCTATGTTTTGACTATTTTGTCAATGTAAGCAGATTGAAATAATCCTATTATCCGTTTCGATCTATCTCTATAGAATCGAAGACCCAGTATATAGGAGGCTTCTCCAAGATCTTTCATGAAGAATTATTGTGAAAGCCATACTTTCACTGTAGTTAATATTCCTACATCATTCTCATTGGTTTTGTATGTCATCTACATACAAAACCAAGAACGTAACATTGTCACTACTGGTCTTCCTGTAAACACAGGGTTCATCCGGACTCTGTTCGAAGTCAAACGATTTGACAGCATAGTCAAAATGGATGTTCCAACTTCTAGAAGCTTGTTTAAGTCCATAAATGGATCTGTTAAGTTTACATACCATGTTTTCCTGACCTGCAGCAATGAAGCTTTGCGGCTACTGCATATAGATATCTTCAGTAAGATCTCCATTCAAGAATGCAGTTTTGACATCCATCTGCCAAATCTCATAATCATGGTAAGTTGCTACAACTAGTAGGATCCTAATGGATTTAAGCATGGCCACAGGCGAAAAGGTTTCCTCATAATCAATGCTCTCTTTCTGAGTGTACCCTTTCGCCACTAGACGAGCTTTGAAGGTCTCAACCCTACCATCGGGGCCTTTCTTCTTCTTGTAAATCTATTTGCAACCGATTGCTTTTACCCCGGAGGGTGGATCTACTAGAGTCCAGACTCCATTGGTCTCCATTGGGTCCATCTCTGCTCTCATGGCCTCCACTCACTTCTGAGAATCTATGTCCAACATAGTTTCCGCGTAAGTCACGGGATCTTCCTCACTAGTTAAAGTTTCCACCAGGTAACTATCATGGTCATAACCATAACAGACTGGTGGCCCGGATACCCGAGTGGATCTTCTAAGTTGGTCACTACCTGGAACTTGTGGGACATCTCCCACTGCTCCTAAGCTCTCCTCATCAAGAATAACTTCCTGACGATGGGATTCCAGGATGTAATCGGTTTCCAAGAATTGTGCATTTCAACTACAGAACACTTTCTGCTCACTTAGGTCATAGAATAGGTAACCTGTAGAACCTTTTGGATAGCCTACAAATAGGCAACAGCTGGTCTTGGATTCCAACTTGTCTGCACTCGTTCTTTTAACGTGTGTTGGATAACCCCAAATCTTCAAGTGTCTAACACTTGGTTTTTTTTCGGTCCAAAGTTCATATGGAGTATTCGGAACCGATTTGGTTGGAACCCAGTTCAGTACGTAAATCGCAGTCTCTAATGCATAACCCCAAAAGGATGTGGGTAACTCTGAGTGTATGAGAAGCGACCAGACCATATTCAATAAGGTCATATTCCTCCTCTCTGAAACACCGTTAAGTTGTGGTGTAGCAGGAGGAGCTAACTGTGATACTATCCCATTGTCCTTTAAGTAGTCCCTGAATTCGTCAGAGAGATACTCGCCACATCGATCTGATTGAAGGGCTTTAATTTCTCTCCCTAACTGTCTCTCGACCATTTTGTCTAAACTCTTTGAACTTTTCAAAAGATTTAGACTTGTGTCTCACACGTAACTATATCGTGAAAAATCATCTGTGAAGGTGATGAAATACACATGTTGGTTCCTTGTCCTAACACTAATGGGACCATATACATCAGTATGTATTAGGTCAAGTGTGTCTGTACATCTTTCAGGCTTACCGTTAAATGGCCGTTTTGTCATTTTGCCTTGTAGGCAAGGCTCATAGGTGGGAAGATCTTCTATAGTTAGAAAATCCAAATGATCATCCTTTACCAATCTTGTGATTCGGTCAACACCAATGTGGCCAAGTCGGTAATGGCACAGACACGTGTGATTAACTGTATCATGCGCTCTCTTCTTGGGGATTTCAGCCGACGTAGTTTCGGTTATGTTAGTTTCTAGAGAAGGATGTAGAACATAGAGACCGTTCTCCAATTCCTTGTATGCGATGAAACTGTTGTTTCTTTTAATAGTAATTGTATTACTAAAGAAGACAGAATAACCATCTGCACACAGTTTGGAAATAGAAATCAAATTTCTCCTTAAATTTTGTACATAAAGACAATCTCTCAGTACAATAGTTCATTCTCTAAAAAGTAACTCCACGGTTCTTATGGTCGCGGTTGCAACAGTTGCATTAGTCCCCATGTAGAGTGTGACTTCTCCTTCACTCAGCCTTCTGCTTACCTTGAACCCCTATAGTGAGTTACACGCATGAGTTGAAGCCTCGGAGTCAATATACCAAGACGCAAAAGCTACCAATAAATTGGTTTGTATAACACAAGTTTCGAAATTACGTTTCTTGGATTCCAGCGCAAAAGCTACCAATAAATTGGTTTCTATAACACAAGTTTCGAAATTACATTTCTTGGATTCCAGGTAGACAGGACAGTTCATTTTCTAGTGGCTGGTCTTCTTGCAAAAATGACAGGCATCTGATGCCTTGTCCTTCCTCTGTTTCTTGGGTTTGGCAGCCTTCTTCTGGGGCTTTCTCTTTGCCTTCTTTTTCTTGCCCCGTTTTCCAGTTTCAACAAGTATGGCAATAGGCTCATCATTTTTAATCAATTCTTCGGCCCTCTGCAACATATTGCTGAGTTGTTCATGTTGTAGTTCATGATGAATGGATTAAAGGATGGAGGCAGAGAGTTGAGAATAGCATCGATCTGTGTTACCAGATTCAGCCCGGATCCAAGAGCCTCCAGTTCGTTGATATAGCCCATCATCCGAAGACAATGGTTGTGATTTGTTGGCCCTTGGACATTTGCACGGTCATGAACTGTTTCAAGACCTTTTGCCGAGTAGAACGATTATACTCTTCGTACATTGTCTTCAAACTGTCTAGTACGTCCTTAGTTAGTTCGATCTGATCGAACTGCCTCTGAATTGGATTGTCTAAAGAGGCAATGATATAGCAGCGGGCAAGGGAGTTTTTCTCCTCCCATTCTTGGTATTCTCTTCTCCGGGCCTCGGAAGCCCTATCTCCCGGACGATCCGGGGTAGGATTCTTGGCTACCTTATTCAACTTTTCAAAGGTTAAGACCAACATAAGGTTCCTGTACCAGTCGGCATAGTTTTGGCCCTTCAACTTGTTGTCATCAAGTAGTTTTTGCAAATGATCCGTTTGTCATTTTCTAATAAAAGAGCAAACATCAGTCAATAACCTAATTTGATTCATGTTCATTTCATAGATATAGATTTTAATCTACGTTCCATTTCCATTTATTCATCTCTGAGATTTCCCTCATTTCTCAGTGACGGAGACTACGGGTTGTCTCTGGAAATTGGGAAATCACATAGGGTGCATGGAGCCAACTGTTTCATCTGCATAACCCCACTACCTTTCTGTGAATGATCATATCCACTCATCACATGAGCTTTCCCTTTGGCCTCTGTCAGACAAGGTTCAGAGCCGTTTTCAGGTAAACCTTTCTGTCTAGTGAGTGCTTACCCATCATGTTTGTGAACGCCAAGGTACCATGAGAGAGCTCCCATTTTCTGGTGAAGCCCCTCCCACATCGATCTATGATGCCTCTATCATCTTATAAAACACTCAGACAAGCTCAACAACAAATGGATAGCCCATTTTTTGGTGCGTTTCCTCATTACTAAAGGACTCATCCTCATGCTAATGATGGAAGGCCTTTAGAGAGTTCATCATATGAATCTCCCTATTACATGCACTCATATTAGCTGGAGGGAACAGTTAATTACGCCCTACTTCTAATTTTAGGTCAAACTAAAGTGGCTTCCACTGACTTTCATAAAGCCAGATTTCGGTGGGCCTAAATCGGGTAGGGTTCCGCACGTAACCTCTTGATGAGGTGTGGGGCTCACCACTGAGGGAGGTCATCCAATGACCAAAAGAGACACCATGGCAATGATGTGCATTCAGCCATGGTGTGCGCAAGAGCCACTGTCGATTGAGCATGGGCCAAACACTTATGGCCCATGTACGTAGCACAACACACATTCATACATCACATGTATGGATAAATTGATCTAATCAATTAATCATCTGTAGGCCCATTTGAAACCCATTTGAAATCCATAATATTAACCATTAATATTATTTAGGTATATGGGCCGAATGGTTCAACCTATATAGCTTTAAATGTTAAGTGGGCTTTTAGCAGTTTTAACTATTTTAAACCGGGCCTTTACAAGTTGGGTCGAATTAACCATTTAATTAAATATCAATCCTCAGGCCCATTAGTGGGAAAATTAGGACTGACTTTCAGCATTGATTAAACCCTAGATTCGGTCCAAACAGTTTGAACCAATCTTGGTTCTAATGGGTCTAGGGTTTGATCTTTAATTAAATCTTTTATTCAAACCTGTGCCCACACCCTTCTAACACCTTTTTACAATCTTGCATTGGGAGTATCTTCCATCAAATAAGGCATACAAATGGAGAGATATTCTCAATGCAAGTTGCAAGGCAGTAAAGGCTGATTGAACAGGCTTTTGAAGCGATAGGATATCCATCGTATGGACGCCCAAAGATTGCGGAATAAGGGGGCGAATTTCAAAAAAAAATCTCTCCCTTCAACTGGGAATCGCATTTCCTACTTAGAAAATCATATTTTCAAGGATAATTCTTGAACCATAAACTGAACCAGATCTGAACCAAAAGGAGTAGGAGGGAGGATGTACCTGATACGGAGAAACAGTATCTCCCAATGGTGGTGTTCACGCCCAAGGAAGGATCCAAAATTTGCTTCCACTGAAGATGGCGCAGTGTAGGATGGAGCAGAATCAGCAGTGTTCTTCTCCAAGAACTCTGTCCTTTGCAAGAATCAGTAGGATGGCACGTAAGCACAACTTCCTATCAATCATTTCTCAAAGAACTGATGCCAAGATCGAATCTTGACTTCTCCCACAACTGGATATCGAACTGGCAAATAGGGTGGCAAGAAAGAATTCTGCAAGGTTGCTCAATTCTTTCTTCTCTGATTTCAGCACTAAAGAGAATCTGAATGTGTGTCTTGTCAAGGCTGCCGCCCCCTTCTTCCTTTTGTTAACCTAAAAGATTAGTTCCTAATCCAATTAGGAGTTGTTTATCCAAATATGATTTGGATAAGACCTCTCTTTAGGTGATAGAGATAAACCCTTATCTTATCTGCAGATTAGATTAGCTTTCTCCTAATCTAATTAGGAGGTTTCTAGATCTGAATCGCATTCAGATCTGGACTCTATGAGTGGATAGGGTCAAGACCCTATTCTATCTACTAATCCATCTCAGAATTTGCCCTATTATTAACTAATAAAATAGCCCAGTTCGAAATGGGCTTTAGGCCCATTAAGCTTATGTGCTCACTTAACCTTCCCAACTGCTGCCCAGTTGGGCTTCCTTGTATAGCGTGGGACCTAAGCATTGATCTACACATCAGCCACATGGGTTCGGCCCAGCCTTTGTTACAAGGTCTGGCCGAATACACTGTTAAGGACAATGCACCCCCTGAAACTCATCTTATGGGCTCTATGGGCCCAACACTTACCCTAAGTGGTCCCTGGGCCAAACCACCTTGTAACACCCAGGGACTGTGGCAAGATTAGCCCATCAGGTATTATCCTCAATGGTCTTACACTTAACCTCTCAGCCCATAATGATTATACACTGCCCGAAAAGAGAGGACATCTCCCTTGGCTGCAAGGAACAGTGTTGCACTCTCTACTTATATGAATCCCGGGAATTAAAACCTTTTGCAAATCATTTCGAAACCATAACATATATATATATATATATATATATATATATACACACACACACACACACATATATATATATATATATATTTTGCAAAAACAAATCTCAACAATTGAAATCGGCTGCTGGCAGTCTTGGTTTCCATCAGTGAGAGTGCATTCCCGATCATTACCTTTGTTCGACAAAGGGGCTGATCTTGTCACTAAGATCACCCACTCGGATGAATTCTCAAACTGTCCCAACAAACCCAGGTTTTGACCCCCGCTAAGGATCTCACTGATTGGTACATCAAAGACAGCCCAACCTGACACCTAGTGCAATATCATAATCGAGTCTAGGGGTCGGGTGTAACTTTCCAGTTTTGCCCATCAATCTCTAAGGTCCAGGGCAATACTGAAAATCTGGTCCAGTTCAAAGATTCAATTAATCCTACACTGTATGTGCCTAGGGTCTCACCCTGGCAGCTGAGACAGGCCACCCCAATCGACTTTGTGGCACCACAGTGTCAGTCTTGTCAGGATAGATCTCCCTAGACCGACCCACTGGCTGTGAACATTCTAAACTAACACGAGTCTCATTAAGTGTCCAGTTTAAGGGTATTACACAGAAACATACCAAGGGAACATGAATCAAATATGTACTTTTATTCATTTACAATAAACTCATAAAGTACATTATTCTGATTGAAGCTAAGGGCATACAAAACTGTCTAACAGTTTTGCCCTGACTAAAGTTGAATTCCATTGTAGAAATATGAATCTTATCTAAATTAGTGGAATGCCTCGACACATAAATAGAATGCAGTACGAAAAGTGCATTTTCTAGGCTCATTTCGGAAGCAACACAAATGCAAATATATATTGCGTAAATACATATAAAATAATACAAAATATGTGATTTTGCACTAGATATTTGCATTTATACTCCTTCCAAACTCAGCCTTCATGACTCTAGCCGAAGCAACGAGAACGGGGTAGATTGGCCCACAAGAACATTGAAAGATCTGTTCCAGGTGTCACAACCATTAGGAAAAGTATCCCTCATCTGTTGTATCTATCCTACTATTTAAACCAACATTTTAAAAATCGATCTGGAAATAGAACCGTTTTAGCCAACGGTTTTTGGATTGATAGTCCGATTGTTCAGTTTGAACGGATGGTCTGTTCTGACAAACAAATTAAAAATAATTAAAAATAATAAAAAAATATAAAAATGGTCAAAAATCGTTGAACGGGTTAATGGTTCGAATGATCGGGTCAATGGGTTGTTGATATTTTCAATGACTTTTGGTCAAATATCGGGTTTGGGGTAAAACGGAACTAGTTGCCTGGACGGTTCTCTGGCCGAATGGTCCGACCGTCCGAGTCAATGGCGGTTCGAAAACCTTGATTTAAACTGAAAATAAAAGTCGTGATTTTTTTTTTTTGTTTTCTCAGTCAGCAACAGTAGCAATGGTGAGAGAGTCCTTTGAAGACTAAAATTTTGGGTTCTAGGTTCTAGTTTTATTCATAGAATATGGGGTAATGTTGGTATCAAGGTTTTTAAAACCGAACCGGACAACGAGCTAGTCAGGGGTTTGGTTCTTGGGTCGAATGGTCCAACTATTTGGACTGAATGGATGACCCATTCTGACAAAAAATAAAAAAATAATAAAAATGGCCAAAACCGTTAAATAGATCGAACAGTTCAACTGCCCAGGTTAATGATTTACTGACCAGATCAACAGTTTTTTGCGAAATAACGGTTCTGGGGTAAAACGGAACCGATCACCTAATCGGTTCCCAATTTTTTTGGTCTGACCATCCAGTCTAGTCCAATTTTGAAAACCATGGTTGGTATTATAAAAACAATTGAAATAAGTATTAACGGCTCTAAACAGTGCATTAACACTCGTCCTATTATGCGGGGCCAATCAAGAAGGCATGTGTAAGTTGTTTTTGAAAGGATATATATTAGTTTTTCAAATGTACAAGTTATATATAAGTAATTAATCCTTTAAATTATCATGTACTATTTATTATATATTTATTATTATTAGTTATAATATATTATTATTTTTTATTTAATAGTTTTTTATTGATATTATTATTATTATTATTATTTATTTGTTATTTATTATCATTATTTTTTTTGTGGTAATAGTTATATGTGTACCATGTGGGTCTACGTGTAGTTCCACATGCATTACATGTGGCCCATGTGTGTTTTGGGGGGTAGGGTAGTCATTTCTATGGAAATAATTTAATATAATGTTCAAAAACCAACAATTATATGATTTGTGAAGTAGGGGCTTAAATGTCATTTGTGAAAAAATAAGTACTTATTGGTAAAGTGGTTCATCAAACAGCCTAATTGCTGATTGGAAGCTTTTTCACAATCCAAGACTCTAATACACGCCTTGATGGGTCAGGCCAAGGCATACTATCACTAATGTAATGAACCAATTAATCTATGAAAAATATATATTAAGAAATACAAATTTTATAAATCTTACGAAGTTATTAAACATATAATTCCTAAAAGAAATACAAATTTTATATGTGTCAGTGTGGTTAACAGCGACGTGCGTTAACCACATTCAGTATTCTGCAACCTCATTCAGTATTCTCCTGAACCACTCAAATGAGCCCTGTTCACGGGTGACCCATTAGAAGTAGCCTCGTTTCGTGGCAAAAGGTTTCTTCTTGGATCCAGCTTCTACGGCACCTTCCTCAACGTCGTTCTGTTGCTTGATGTTGTTCAAAACGTCTTTAACTATACTGATCAGTGGTGTGGCTCCAATCCCCAGCCCAACAAGAAGCAGGACATCATATTCTTTGTAGTCCTCTGCCGGGGCTCCATATGGGCCATCGATCAACAGTCTGGGCAACCTGCTTGATTAACAGACATCATGTGAGTTTCAGAGTTGAAACTGAAAATTAAAGCATAGAGAACACTTATGGAGTACTGAAGAAAACTTTACCTCAGGGGGTTGGAGTCTGTTTTAATATCAGCTCGCAGAAGCCCACGCTGGTCTTCCGTTGGGGATTGAGACACCTGCACGTGTTTAAACATGAAAGATTATTAATTGCTTGGTAAAATACACACATACAGAGAGAGAGAGAGGAGTTAATCTACAATCGAACTGATCATGCATCATGTACCTGAGCAATATAACTTTGAGCTGTGATGTCCAGTCACCTAATGTGCGAATATGAATGCTCAGATAATCATCTCCGGGGGCTGTGTAATAGAGAAAGGATGCCTGAAGAAAGAACATAACAGAAACAAAGCATGATCATCAATAACAACTTCAACCAGCTGCAAAATTTTTATATGGTAAGCCAAACAGAATTTTGCTCAATTATGTGTGTACCATTACAAAGAAGAAACAACGAAACAGTTGACAAACATATATTGCCCACTTCTGTACTCAAATCTTGGGGTTTAGACATATGGAGTGCCAGCACATATGTACAAGGAATTAATGAATCTCCATGTAATATCTTGCAATTGATAATATTTTTGGATTTTAATCTCATAAGAGATTAAATCCTGATGGAGGGTGATTTAACCAGACCTCCTAACTAAGGGACACGTGGATATGACTCGACGTAAGTGACAGCTCAGCATGACAGTTTGGTCATAATTCAGCGTAATGAGCTCGTTGAAACCCTACTAGAATAGCTCGCTACAGCCCGCTACAGAACGGCTTGCTACAAGGCAGCTCGCTATTGGAGCTCGCTACGAAGGAATTCGTTACAAGGGAGCCCGCTACAAGGGAGCTCGCTATTGAGTAACCCGGAGTCTTCGGGAAACTTCTTATCCGATAGGACCATGCTTGTCAGTTTGCTCCCACGTCTCTTGTCTGGCGGCGCAGCCCCTGCCAACCCAGAGGACTGTGCCCACGTCTCACGTCAGGCGGTGTCGTGCACGCCAGCTCTGCATAACATCTCTCAAGTGACAGGACCGTACCCTGCGACGGATACCTGCGTCAATTAAATCAGCCTGACGAATAACAGCTGTAGCAGAGAATCAAATGCGGTTACACCCGATTTGACAGAGCATTAATATATAAGGGCTCCGACCCCCAAGGAAAAGGGTAATTGAATTTTTGGTAATCGAATAGTGCGCATCTCCACTCTTAGCTCGTTTTCCCTTAATTACTCTCTAAGCTTCTCACTGAGTTCTAACTTACGCATCGGAGTGTTCCCGCCGGGCGAGCTCCCCGGGAATCCTTCATCTTCTCCTTCTCAGGTGATGTCTGTTGCCAGCTAGGAGCAAGGCCCCTGCCAACTGGGAGTGACCAGATCGCGCTACATCATTTGGCGTCATCTGTGGGAACACTTCAAAAAGCCTTCCACCAAAACTTTGCAGATTTCAGTTCTCATGGCTTCCTCCAGCAACGGACGCAGTGTAGAAATGAACACCGCTAGGGAGCAACTCCATGTCCCAGCGGTGTGTATTGGACAGTTCACCGTCCCCCTCTCTACGGATGGAGTTCCCATTTTGAACGTGCCTCAAACAATGGCACCCATGAACGTTCCACTCCCTTTCACTGTTGGAAAAACCTTCATCGAACCCTCCCTTGTTCCTCCGGCGACCGCCCAAAACCAGCTTGAAGACCTGGTGCAATGCATGCGAGCTATGCAAGCTCAGATGCAACAAGTCCAACAATTCCAACTATATCAGCAACAAGTGTTGTACCAAGTACATAGTGATGTATGTGGGCCCTTGAATGTTAGGAGTCGTAACCAACACGTATACTTCATCACCTTCACCGATGATTATTCACGGTATGGTTACGTGCACCTAATGAGACACAAGTCTGAATCCTTTGAAAAGTTCAAGGAGTTTAGACAAGAGGTCGAGAAACTATTGGGGAGAGAAATTGAGACCCTTCGATCCGATCGAGGTGGCGAGTATCTCTCTGACGAATTTAGGGACTACCTAAAGGTCAATGGGATAGTATCGCAGTTAGCTCCCCCTACTACACCACAACTTAACAGTGTTTCAGAGAGGAGGAATAGGACCTTACTTGATATGGTCCGGTCACTTCTCACACACTCGGAGTTACCCACATCCTTTTGGGGATACGCATTAGAGACTGTGATTTACGTGCTGAATAGGGTTCCAACCAAATCGGTTCCGAGCACTCCATATGAACTTTGGAGCGGAAAGAAACAAAGTGTCAGACACTTGAAGATTTAGGGTTGTCCAGCACACGTTAAAAGAACGAGCCCGGACAAATTGGAATCTCGAACCAGGCATTTCCTATTTGTAGGCTACCCCAAAAGCTCTATGGGCTATCATCGTCAGGAAATTGTTCTTGATGAGGAGAGCTCAGGAGTAGTGGGAGATGTCCCACATGTTACAAGTAGTGACCAACCTAGAAGATCTACCTAGGTATCTAGACCACCAGTCCGTTATGGTATCTAGACCACCAGTCCGTTGGACATAGACTCCCTTAAGTGGGTAGATGCCATGAGAGCTGAGATGGACTCAATGGAGACCAATGGAGTCTGGACTCTAAAAGATTCGCTCCCTAGGGTAAAAGCAATTGGTTGCAAATTGATCTACAAGAGCAAAAAGGGCTCCGATGGGAGGGTTGAGACCTAAAAAGCTTGTCTGGTGGCGAAAGGGTACACTCAGAAAGATGCATGCTTAAATCCATTAGAATCCTGCTAGTTGTAGCAGCATACCATGACTATGAGGTTTGAAAAATGGATGTCAAAATTGCGTTCCTGAATGGTATGTAAATTAAATAGATCCATATATGGACTTAAGCAAGTTTCTAGGAGTTGGAACATCCGATTTGACTCTAGTGTCAAAACGTTTGACTTTGAGCAGAATCCGAATGAGCTTGTGTTTACAAGAAGACCAGTGGGGATAAGGTTACGTTCTTGGTTCTGTTGGACGATATCCTACTCATTGAGAATGATGTGGGAATGTTGACCTCAGTTAAAGTATGGCTTTTACAGCAATTCTCCATGAAAGATCTTGGAGAAGCGTCTTATATACTGGGTCTTCGACTCTATAGAGATAGATCGAAGCAAATAATAGGATTATCCCAATCTGCTTACATTGACAAAATCGTCAAAAGGTACAACATGAGAAACTCCAAGAAGGGAAACGTTCCTTTCAGGCATGGAGTTGCTCTCTCCAAGAAGATGTCTCCCAAGACGTTTGAGGATATCGAGGGCATGAAGAATGTTCCCTATGCCTCTGTTGTGGGGAGCATCATGTATGCCATGCTGTGCACTCGCCCCGATATTGCTCACGCGGTGAATATAGTAAGCAGATTTCAAACCAACACAGGGCAGGAGCATTGGACCGATGTGAAATGCATACTTAAGTACCTTCGAAGGACAAAATAGTTATGTCTAGTATTCGATGGTGCATCACGACAGATCCAAGGGTATACTGATGCCGATTTCCAATCGGATCCAGATGATAGAAAGTACATCTGGTTACCTATTCACGATAGGATCGTGTGTTGTTTGCTGGAAAAGCACCAAACAGGGGTCCACGGCGGATTCCACAACCGAAGCCGAATACATTGCCGCAAGTGAGGCTGCCAAGGAAGCCATGTGGGTGAAGAAGTTCATCCAAGAGTTGGGAGTAGTTCCATCCAGCACATCACCCATTCCGTTGTTGTGCGATAACAATGGGGCTATTGCTCAGGCCAAGGAGCCACGAGCCCACTCGAAGTCCAAGCACATCGAGAGTAAGTACTACGTACTGCGGGAGATTGTTGGTAGAGGGGATGTCCTGATTCAGAAGGTAGCTTCAGCAGAGAATGTTGTAGACCCATTGACTAAGCCACTCACACAAAAACTTTTTGAGAAACACGTGGAAAGTATGGGTCTTCGGCTTATTCCAGATTGGACCTAAGTGCAAGTGAGAGCTGTTAGACAGTTTTGTATGCCCTTAGCTCCAATCAGTTTGATGTACTTATGACATTTATTGTAAATGAATAAAGTACATATTTGATTCATGTTCCTGTGGTATGTTTTTGTATAATACCCTTAAATCGGACACTTACGATACTTGTGTTGGTTTAGAACGTTCACAGCCAGTGGGTCAGTCTGGGGAGAACTATCCGGACAAGGCTGACACTGATGTGCCGCCAAGTCGGTTGGGGTGGCCTGTCTCTGCCACCGGGGTGAGACCCGAGGTACACGCAGTGTAGGATTAATTGAATCTATGAACCGGACCAGATTTCCAGTATTGCCCTGGACCTTGGAGATTGATGGGCAAAACTGGAAAGTTACACCTAACCCCTAGACTCGATTATGATACTACACTAGGTGTCGGATTGGGCTGTCTTTGATATGCCAATCAGTGAGATCCTTAGCGGGGTCAAAACCTGGGTATGTTGGGACAGTCTGAGAATTCATCTGAGTGGGTAATCATAGTGACAGGATTAGTCCCTTTGTCGAACAAAGGTAATGATCGGGGATGCACTCTCTCTGGTGGAAACCAAGACTGTCGGCAACCGATTTCAATCGTTGAGATTTGTTTTGCAAAATATATTTTATGAGATATAAAAGTATATATAATATGGTTTCCAACCATTTGCAAAAGGGTTTTAATTCCCGGGATCCCTGTGAGAGGAGAGCACAACACTGTTCCTTGCAGCTGAGGGAGAGGTCCTCTCTTGTCGGGTAGTGTTTGATCATTACGAGCTGAGAGGTTAAGTGTAAGACCATTGAGGGTAATACCTGATGGGCTAATCTTGCATCTGCCCACAGTCCCTGGGTGTTACAAGGTGGCTTAGCCTAGGGACCACTTAGAGTAAGTGTTGGTCCCATAGAGCCCAAGTGATGGGTTTTAGGGTGTGCACTGTCCATAATAGTGTATTCGGCCAGGCCTTGTAACAAAGGTTGGGCTGAACCCTTGTGGTTGATGTGTAGATCAATGTTTGGGTCCCACGCCATACAAGGAAGCCCAACTGGGCAGCAGTTTGGAAGGCCAAGTGAGCACATAACTTTATTGGGCCTGAAGCCCATTTCGAACTGGGCTGATTTGATTAGTTAAATAAGGGGCGAATTCTGAGATTGGATTAGCAGATAGGATTGGGCCTTAACCCTATCCACTCAGAGAGTCCAGATCTAAATGTGATTTAGATCTGGAAACCTCCTAATGAGATTAGGAGAAGGCTGATCCAATCTGTAGATAAGATAAGGGATTACCCTTATCACTTAAAGGGAATTCTGATCCAAATATGATTTGGATCAGCAACTCCTGATAGGATTAGGAGCTGGTCCCTTTAAGGTTATAAAAGGAGGAGGGGGCGGCAACCTTTTGAGACACACTTCACATCCTGTCTTCAGAGCTGAAATTACAGAAGAGAGAATTCAGCTTCACTGCGCTAAGTCTCTCTTATCGCCTCCTTCCTGCCACCACCATATCTACCAGTTCGATCTCCTATTCTCAGTGGGAGTGATCAAGTTCAAATCTTGATATCAGTTCTTTGTGGAAGGACTGATTGGAAGTAGTGCTCATGTGCCATCCAGCAGATTCTTGTGAAGGATCTGGTTCTTTTGAAAAATGTTGTTGATTCTGCTCCATCTTGCACTGCATCATCTTCAGTCGGAGCAATTTTTTGGTTTCTTCCTTGGGCGTGAACACCTCCATTGGGAGATATTATTTCTCCATATCAGGTATATCCCTCTCCTACTGCTTTTATTCAGATCTGGTCCGGTTCTTGGTTCAAGATTGATCCTTGAAAAATATAATTTTAATTAAATAGGGAATATGATTCCCAGTAGGATGGAGAGAAATTTTTGAAATTCACCCATTCTATTCTGCAAGATTCGGGTGTCCATACGATGGATATCTCATCCCTTCACCCTCTATCCGCATCCATCACCAACAATTTGTCCCCCTCCCCGTGAAAACTATGCCCGACAATACTGAGGATAGCAACACCAATGCGGAGCCCACAAAAAAGCAGCGGAGACGTCGCCGAGCTCGCCGAGCTCGCCGAACTGCAACGCATAACCTGCCCAAGGTCAAGGGTAAGGAAGAGGTAAGCTCGGCGAAGTGAAAGCCACTCCGCTCCTCTCTGTACCATCCCCTCTGTCTCCTAAACTCTTGGTCGTCCCGATGCCCAAGGACTTCAAACTACCTCCCCTAGACAAATATAACAGATCGTTCAACCCGAATGACCATGTTGACGCCTTCCAATCACATATGCACTTGGCAAGGGCCAGTGAGTTCTGCATGTGCGTGGCTTTCTCCACCACTTTCAAAGGAGTGGCCCGCACATGGTACAGGAACCTCGCACTCGGATCAATAAAAAGCTGGGTGCAATTCGTGCAAGTCTTCACTTCTCATTTTGTCACCAACAAGCAGTGGCCAAGAACCCAAGAAAGCTTCCTTGGCATAGTCCAGAGGGAAGGAGAATCTATTCGGAGTTACATCAAGCGGTTCAACGATGCTTGTTTACAGATACCCGACATGGACCCTGCAGTTCGGCTTACATCGGCCCAGAGAGGCATCACGCACAAAGAATTCAAGTGGGATGTGGTGGTCAATCGGCCCAAGACTGTAATCGAGTTCCTCAAGCTCGTGGACCAGTTCATAGGGACGGAGGAGGAGATCGGCCAGAAAAATGAGAGTGTGCCTGAGAAAAGGAAAAGAGAAGCTGAGTCCTCAACCCATGGGGATAGAAAGAAGAAGAAAGACCTAGCTCAGGGGGCAAGGCCTAGAAAGCCATTCCGAGCTCCTCCAATAGAGAGGGCTGACTACACTCCCCTGAATGCGAAGCGGGCCGAGATCCTTATGGCGATCAAAGACACTCCGTATGTGGAGTGGCCACCCCGGCTGAAAGGGGACCCCAATGTAAGAAATAATAACTTGTATTGTAGTTTTCATAAAGATCACGGTCATAGTACCAAGAGTTGTAAGAACCTCCATGACGAGATAGAAGAGCTCATCCGTCGCGGATACCTAAGAAATTTTGTACAAAATAATAATAATAATAATAAAGTAAGTCGGTAGGGGGAGCAAGGTAGAGATGCTCCTAAATCCAGCTGTAGGCAAGTAGAGCAGCCTCAAAGGCAACCCCCCGAAGAGAGACCAGTTTGGGGCACCATACATGTGATCATCGGAGGTTCGATCGTCGCGGGCTGCAACTCGGACATCAGCTCAGGAAGTCAGAAGGGAGGAGCAGAACCCCTCGAAGCCGCCAAGGACTTTAGACTCGATCTTCTTTATTGAGGACGACGCACGCGGGGTCCACTACCCCCACGATGACGTGCTCGTCGTAAAGATAAGGATTAATGACTTTGAAGTCAAACGTGTGTCGTCGATTCTGGCAGCTCGACAGACATTCTTTTCAAGGCAGCATTCGACAAGCTTCAGCTCCAAGAGAGCGATCTCAAGACCGCAAGTACTTTCTTGGTAGGCTTCAGCGAAGAGGAAGTCAGGCCCTTGGGGAGAATCACAGTACCTATGGAAGTCGACACCTGGCCTAGCATAGTGCGGCTCAACCACGACTTCTTGGTGGTCGCAACTCCCTCCCCGTACAACACCATAATAGGTCGGCCCATCACCCATGCTCTTCGTGTAGTGGTCTCTACCTATTATTTGGTGATGAAGTTCCCCACGGACTTCGGAGTTGGGGTAGTGCAAGGTGATCAGCTCGAGTCTCGCAAGTGCTACATTGCCGCCCTCAAAGGGAAAACCAAGGTGGCCGACGACCTCGAGCTGGAACGACCTACGGAGCAATGTGAAGAGCAAGCTGCACCTACAGAAGAGACTGCCTCCATCCCAACTTCGACAGAGGACCTAGCTCGGACACTCCAAATCAGTGCTTCAATCGAGGAGCCTCTGCGATCCCAACTGGTAAGTTTTTTACTTAAAAATTTAGATGTTTTTACATGGTCTGTAGTAGAGATGCCCGGCATAGACCCAAGCATCATTACTCACAGGCTAAATATTGATCATGTAGTTAGACCCGTTAGACAAAAGAAATGCAACTTAGCCCCAGAGCGTTGGAGAGCAGTTGATGAGGAGGTCGGGAAGCTCCTCGTAGCCGACTTCATCAGAGAGGTCTAGTTTGTTATAGTTTCATAGAAGGTTTCTTCAGAGATTCTTCAACTTTGTTGGTTATAGATTTTCGCCCAAGGCTCTGTTGTATCCTGGGAATGAATTTGCCTGTAACCCAACAACAAACTCGGTGAAACTGAGTGGGGGAAAATAATGTTCTAAAGATAGTGTCTTCAGACGCGCCTTAGAGCTTCTCCTCCAAAGTTACAATGACCCCATTTTCCAACAATTTTAGAATGTTATTCTGCAATGGAGGCGGGAGCAAGCATGACTTCGATCAAGATGATGAACCAAGATCTTGTTCGACTAGACCAGTTCGGTGGAGCAAACTTCAGCCGGTGGCAAGACAAGAGGACTCACTTCTGTGCCGATGACACATATTGAATGCCTTATTAGACCGGCTCTACAACTTCTACAAGGAACTTACATCTTCAAAAGAAATCTAGAAGGCCCTGGATTTCAAATACAAGGTGCAAGAAACAGGTACAAATAACTATCTTATTGCAGAATAATTTGACTTCACCATGAACGACCATAAACCCATACTGGAGCAAGTTCATGAACTACATGTGATAGTCAACAAAATTCGATCCCTTGACATCATCCTTCCTGAATCTTTCTAAATGGGAGCAATCATTGCCAAACTTCCACCCTCTTGGAAGGACTATAGGAAGAAGCTTCTACACAAGGCTAAAAAACTTACCTTGAAGCAAATTCAGTAACACCTTCGTATTGAAGAAGAATCTCGGATTAGAGACAATAGGGATAAGACCTTGGCCAGTATTGCTGAACTCTAAGGTCAATTTTGTGGAAAATGGATCGAAGAAGACTAACCCTGCATTACAAGTAAAGAAGAATGATGGGAACTTCAAGAAAAGCAACAATAAGAAAGGATCATGCTATGTTTGTAGAAAGAAGGGGCATTATGCCCAAGTCTGTCGACATCGGAAAGGCGGAACCAAACCTACAAAAGTAGTAGAAGACAATCTAGTGGCCATGATTACTGAAGTCAACATGGCATAATCATCTTTAGGATGGTGGTTTGATTCAAGTGCCACAGTCCATCAAACATGTGCCAAAGTTGCTGGAATAAGCAACGTAGAGTTGAACTTCACCGCAAGAAAAACACTGACTCTCCTGAATGTTCTCCATGTTCCTAGCATTAAAAAGAATTTGGTCTTAGTAAATCTTGTCTGTAAAAGGGGATTCAAAGTTCTTTGAATCCGATAAATTAATCCTATCCAAAAGTGGGATGTTTGTTGGAAAGGGATCTGGTTGTAATGGTATGTTCAAATTAAGTATTAATGAAGAAAAAGTTTATGCTTATATTGTTGATTCTTTTTTATGGCATGATAGATTAACACACTTGAATTTTAAATCCATAAAGAACATGAGCAAACTTGGTATAATTACTTATAATAATGAATCAATTGAAAAATGTGAGATATGTATAAAATCTAAAATGGCTAAGAAACATTTCCCTATTGTTGAGAGAAATTCTCAACTTCTAGACTAATTCATTCTGACATCTGTAAACTCAATGGTGTATTAACTAGAGGAGGTAAGAGATACTTTATAACATTTATAGATGACTTTTCTAGGTACACTTATGTCTACCTTATGAAAACTAAGGATGAAACATTTGACATGTTTAAACTATACAATTCTAAAGTTGAAAATCAATTAGAAAAGAAAATTAAAATCCTTAGAAGTGATAGGGGTGTTGAATATTTTAAAAATGAGTTTAATTCTTTCTATGAAGAATTTGGAATAATACATTAGTGTTCTACTCCCTATACCCCTCAACAAAATGGCCTAGCCGAAAGGAAAAATAGAACACTTATAGAAATGATAAATTGTATGTTGTTAAAAGTTAATGCACCCTTAAACCTGTGGGGGGAAGCACTCCTAACAGCCTGCCATTTACATAACATAATTGTTTCTAGAGTTAATAACAAATGCCCATATGAATTATGGACAAAAATAAAGCCTAATTTAGCATATCTAAAAGTGTGGGGGTGCTTAGCATATTATAGAGTTCCAGATCCTAAAAGAACCAAATTAGAACTCAGAGCTAAGAGAAGTATGTTTGTTGGATATGCAAAACATAGAAAGGCCTATAAGCTTCTAGACTTAAAGTCCAACATAATAATTGAAATTAGAGATGTTGAAGTCTTTGAAAATAAATTGTGTTTTGAATTTACAAAAAATGAATCCATAGAAAATGATAAAGAATCTGAAAGAGAAACTCAAATCTCAATGACAAAAACAGAGAAACACTTAGGTTTAGATTTTATCTCTACTCAGTCAATTGTATTTTTGGTTGAGGCTGATAGAAAGAAGATTTTAAATAAGATACCTATTGTCCTAAATATTAAAAATGATCCAAAAACCTACAGTGAGGCCATGACCTCTAGAGATGTCACATTTTGGAAGGAAGCTATAAATGATGAAATTGATTCAATAATGTCAAATAACACATGAGTACTAGTAGACCTGCCTCTAGGATAAAAACCAATAAAATGTAAAAGGGTGTTTAGAAGAAAATACAACACTAATGGAACTGTACAAACTTTTAAGGCTAGATTGGTAGCCAAAGGATTTAGTCAAAAGGAAGGGATTGATTACTTTGACACCTATGCACCAGTGGCTAGAACAACTTCTATTAGAACACTCATAGCATTAGCATCCATTTATCACTTATCTGTTCAACAAATGGATGTTAAAACTGCTTTCTTAAATGGTGATTTAAATGAAGAGATTTATATGGAACAACCAGAAGGACTTGTTCTTCCTAGAAACGAGAAGAAAGCCTGTAAACTGGTTAAATCACTATATGGATTAAAACAAGCACCTAAACAGTGGCATGAGAAATTTGATTCTTGCATTCTAACTTTTGGTTGTAAACATAAAAGTGCTGATAGATGCATCTACTCAAAATTCACTGAAAATTATGGAATAATTATATGTCTTTATGTTGATGATATGCTTATTGTGGATACAAATATGGTTGGCATAAATGAAACTAAAAACTACTTATCCTCTGTCTTCAAGATGAAAGATTTAGAAGTAGATACCATCTTAACAATAAAAGTTAAAAAGCATAGTAGGGGTTATGCATTAAGCCAATCACATTATATTGAGAAATTACTCAGAAATTTAAGTGATTAGGGTTTAAAGAATATAGCACGCCATATGATTCTAGTATAAAGCTAGTAGAAAATACTAGTAGAGCAATTGCACAACTTGAGTATGCTAGTGCAGTAGAAAGTTTGATGTATGTTATGCTTTGTACTAGACCTGATATTGCATTTGTAGTAAGTAAACTTAGTCGGTTTATAAGTAGTCCCAGTGTAGACCACTGTAAGGCAATTGGGAGAGTTCTTAGGTATCTCAAGAGAACCTTGGAACTTGGCTTGTTTTACTGTGATTATCTAGTTGTACTGGAAGGGTACACTGATGCAAGTTGGATTACCGGTAATGGAGATAACAAGTCCACCTCTTGATGGATTTTTGTCCTTGGTAGATGTGCGATCTCTTGGTCATCCAAGAGACAAAATTGTATATCTCACTCGACCATGGAATCCGAATTCATAGCCTTAGCGGCTATTGGAAAAGAGGTTGAGTGGATTAGGAATTTATTATTGGATATAAAACTTTGGCCTAGTCCTATGCCTCCAATTTTTATTTACTGTGATAGTGATAAAACTTTGTCAAGAGCCTACAGTGGTACCTACAATGGTAAGTCCAGACATATAAGTCTGAGACATGAATTTGTTAAGCAACTGATTCAAGATGGAGTTATCACTATAACATATGTGAGGTCAAGTAAAAACTTGGTTGATCCTCTTACCAAGGGCTTGGCCAGAGAATTGGTAAAAATGACAACCAAAGATATGGAATTAAAACTCTTTACTTAGTCAGCTATAATGGTAACCCAACCTGAACTGAAAAACCATTAGTATTGGGTTTAATGGGTAACAACAAGTTACAACAATGTGACTGTTAGCATTGACATTGAGAAATTTCCCATCACAACATAAACAGTGCTATCCATTATGATGAGAGGTTGAGTTAAATTCTTAATGAAGTTCTGAAATGTGTCAAATAACGGAGAACATAGTGGAATTTCACCTATGTGAATATAGAAGTGGTGCCGCTTCTCATGAGAGTTTGGGTTTGCTCTCAAGATTGTTCATGAAACCAAGAAAGAAGAACATGGCCATAACAGTGTTGAGCAAAACTTGAAACTCTTGCAAAGACTGGACATTTTTGTGTGTACGAATGTCTTCAATTTGTCTTGAGAGTAATTGATTTAACGTCTTACAACCAATACTTTTGACAAGGCTTTAAGATATCTTTACTAACAAAATATTTAAGTTGATAAACACATTTTGTATGCATAATTATGTCATAGTAGTTTTGATTGAGAAAAAACTATGTAATTGATAAATCAATGTGGGGGATTGTTAGATTTTAATCTCATAAGAATTTAAATCCAATGGGTTTGATTGGTTAATTACATGAGAAATTGCACCTACACACTTGATTGAAAATTTAGATTTTCTCTTACAAAACCCAATTTCGAACTTGTCCCACATTGAAAAATTATAAGCTTTGTTTTCAGGTATTTTAATAGGAGTTGATTTACACTCCTTAGAAATAGTAGAGAGTATGGGGGTTTGATACCGCGCACTGTGTGCGTACGCGTGTGCGCGTGTGTGTGCAGCACAATGAGACGCTTTAGAGGTGCACATGATTCGATCAGGTGTGATCAAGAAGCATAATTCAAAGTTAACAGTCATTAACTGTTAACCACATTTTAAATAGTCACAATGTTTAAAATTGTGACTGTTGAAGCTACCTTTTCTTCATACCTCTTCATAAACTATTTAAGGAGCATGAATTAGATTTCAAAAACACACATTTTCGAAATCCACTTTCTCTCTCTTTCTTAGTTCGGTCTGCTACAGTCTCACAGAAGGCTTCTTCGAAGATTCTTCAACTTTACTGGTTGCAGATTCTCGCCCAAGACTCTATTATATCCTAAAAACAGATTTACCTATAACTCAATAGCAAACTCGATAAAACTGAATGAAGACAAATAATATCTAAAGATAGTGTTCATATGTACCTCGGAACTTCTCAAGTTCTCCTCCAAATACCTGAAGGCACGAATCAAGCGCTCGCATCAAACAGGTGGTGGGAGTTACCAGAAGCACTCAAACCAGAGGGATTTCGGAAGCCTAAGTATGTTCCTTCTTAACCAAGGCTGGGCTAATATGTATGCAATGATCATGGGCACCAGCATCGTGACCCCAAAAGCACCAAAATTACTATAGCATCCAAGAGATGTAGTCAACATCATCATGGTCCACTTGTGATCAAAGTAATGTCCAACCGCCCGTCAAATCATCAATCCATTTAACAATGAAATGATGTTCTTTGAGCACGTCCATACGTAATTAACCATTCAACCTATTTTCGGTTTCCCAAACCACTGCAACTAGTTGCTGAATACAGTAATGGGTGGTGCAAACTGTAATCCTGTTTCACATTTATATCGCACTCTTCTTCTCCTTCTTCAAACCCAAAAAGAAAGAAAGAAAAAAAGATTACAGAGATTCTAGCAATGCAAATGTGAAGAGGCTGACGTAGATGGAAACCCAGAGGACCAGCACCCAGACTCGCTTTCAGTTGTCCTCTAGGAAGTAGGCCGGCTTCCGGTAGTATCACTTGATGGGGTTGGGCTCTTTGGTCGGAACCAGCTTTTGGCTCAGTAATTGGCTGAAGTTGCGATTCTAGGTCATTCCTAGATTTGTCGACTGGTTGGGTGCTTACAGCAGCAGCATCTCCAAATTGTAGACCTATTAGACAGTCACATACAAACATCGTTAAAACAACCCAGAAGCTACGAACAGACTGTACAGATTTCTGTAGATTTTAAATCTACTTGCTTGCTTGAAGAAACCATTAACCAACCTCAATGTAACCTAGGTTATCAGGGTCGAACACTTTCTGCGAGTCGTTCATTTACCACTAAATCGTGTAGACGAGACAGAAGCCATACTAGAAGCCATGGAAGTCCCGGTTTTCAGAGGAAGTGGTGAGAGAAAGAGTGGAAAGATTGACAGAAAAGCCGTGAGTGAAAGAAGTGTGTCGAAGCAAGAGAGAGGAGTAGTGAGATGAAGTGGTCAGAGAGAGGAGAGAGAATATTGACACTTGTTTATTATGAACCAGTGGAGGGATATAGAATATTAACACTTGTTTCCCATGCAATATATTTTTTTTTATTAAAATTGTTTAAAGCAAATCCATACGTGTAACAATTTCATACGTGTGTGATAAAAGATTCTATTTGCTCAAACAATAGAGTGCCTCGAATACACCAATCGTATTAATATATATATATAAGATAAATAATTTTTGTAATATTGGCAATTTTTGGTAATTTAGATAAATCAATTTTTATAATTCTATTAATTTAAGTGAATCTAATAATTAATGAATACACCATTGGTTTGCTCTCATTACAACTTATTTGCAATTCAATTGGCTAAACAAAATCTTGGGTATAGAGAGTTTCATTTGATTAAAACTTTTTTCTCTTTTGGCAAACCGTTAAAGACCTATCATATCATCCATTTTAATCTAAAAACATTAAAATTATCAAATTATTTATATAAAAGTATATCAATGAATTAAAAATATGATACGATACGCCTATTTGGAATGTCATACGGTTCCTCTTACTTCGTTTTTTCTGACAATGCCCATGCTTGCACGGGGCCCGACTAGTTCCATATATAAAACTCGTGGCACATGCACTATAGTTGCAATCTGGTTTAAACAAAGGAAAGAAAATTTTGGTTTTAGGTGGCTGGGCCATAAGACACATTATTCAAATATAATATTATATATTATGGCTTTATTTATATCATAGAATATGATAATATAATATAGTAAATAAAATTTTAAAACATAATGCAATCTTCATAATTTTATATATTTATAGTTATAATCTAATATATTGTACATACAAAGGGGGGGGGGGTAAAATTATAAAATAAAAACTATAATATACGTGTTACAATATGATTTTGCAAGAATTTTCATGGCGCCATCCACTACTATAAAAAGCAAATAATTTGTGAGTTTAATGGAAGGTATTGCTTATTTTGAAATTGATGGATTGGAGTGATCATTTTCAGCCTGAAGCCGAAATTTCAAGTTTGGACCCAGATTTTGTGTTCAAGCCCACATCAAGCCCATAAATTTTTGAATTAGGTTTGGGCCCAACAGTAACTTGGCCCAGCCTAGGCCTGTATGGACACAGGCCCAAACTTATATTTCAGGCCCGAGATAGGCCAAGCCAGACCTAGGCCTGGGTTATAACCCTTTATCATTGGTTCTAAGCCCGAAATGGACCTGGACCAGCCTGGTCCATAATCACCCCACTGGTTGAAAGAGAGGAGAGGACAATGAATATGTCAATGGGAGAAAGCCTTTCTTGTAAATGGTTACATAACCGTTAAATAACCGATGAAGTGATTTCATAGCTATCCTAGAATACCAAATTTACATGAACTCTATTCACTCTTTTCATAATCTAGCCTTTCTCAATCTACACGTAGTTTCTAAGTTAGAGAGTCCAAAACAATCTAAGAAATTTCTAAAGTATACTTTCCTATCCAAAATAGAAACGGAGACTTTCATTTATAACTCAGGAGAACCTAGTTGGATTAATTAGTTTAAAAGCTCAAAAGCTTGGTATCTTCATTCTATATTTGCATTAGATATTTGGGTTTGTTTGGTTTCAGAAACTGTTTGTAGTGCTAGTTTGTTAGCCTGTGATCTTGCAGGTTGAATCGATCATGGCTGCGTCAGAATCTAGATTGCTCGATTACTGGGCGAAGTTCTTTCGGGGTGCACACATGGACACCTTCACTGTTATTGAGAGGGCAATCACGGTTGCTTCTTTCGATCGTTCTAATGAGTTTAAGAGGAACAAGGAGAGAATGATGGAGGAACTCTTCTCATATGGAACGAAGAATGGTAGTAGCAGTAGGTGTATCGGGTCTGATAGAATGCAGTTTGAAGTGGTAGCAGAGGGAGATTGAAGGAACAAGGTTGGTCCCACCAAGAAAAGCAAAGTGAGTAGCTGTTGAACCAAGGATGGCAGCCACGATCAACCAGTAGAGGTGGTTAAGCCGAAGAAGTTTGAAGGAGTGACAAGACTGAGGAGATTGCAGAGGTTTTGAGGATCAAAGTGGATGTTTACATTGGTCATCAGGATGAGAAGTTATTGTTGGTGAAATTAAAAAGACTTTAGGGAATAGAGATATTTTCCAGACTCTCAAGACAACCGAGATTGGAAAGACTGAATGAAGTAAGGAAGCAGACCAAATCCAAGAAAGTACGTAAAGTGGCACAAGCTCTCATTGAAGGGTGGAGAGCAACAGTTGATCAATGGTTGGAGCAAGAAAACAAAGCTTTATCATCAGTTGCTATTGGGAATTGGGGTCATGAAAAATTGAGGAGAAGCTCTGAGGCGTATCTAAAGAATGTTATTTGCTCTTTAGAATGTTATTTTTCCCTATTCAATTTATTCCCAAGATACAATTAAGCCTTGGGTGAGAAATTGCAATTAATAAAGTTGAAGAATCTCTAAAAAAACCTTCTATGAAACAATAGTAGTTTGTATTGAGAGAAATATCATTCAGAAGTGAATGAAAACTTGTGTGTGTAACTTGGCTTGGTTCACATCCTTTTATAGATCCTAGAGTCATCTTTGAGAAAGAATGTATTGGCTTGAAGAGGCTATCTGTACAATCACAATTTCAAACTTTGTGATTGTTCTCAGTTAGTTAACAGTTAGGACTGTTAATGTTTGAATAATGTACATTGACCACACTTGATTAAGTCATGATCGTTGGATGAACTTAAAATGTCAACAGTCATGGTTCAGCCTTCAAACCAAATGCACCCTTATGTGCAGATCAAAATCATATGCAACCTTATAAAATCCAATCGCAAGGTCTATGACTTGTGATTTTGCAAATCAAAGTTTATGAGTTGCATTTTTGCAAATCACAATGTCTATAATTTGTGATTTCACAAAATTCATAGTTAGTGACTTGCGATTTAACAAAATTGCAGCTTGCGATTAATGTGCCATCGCAAAACTTTTCATCCCACTAAAATATAGTTACCTCTTGCAAACCACGCAGGTGTCAGCAAAGTGCACCTCTAAACCTCATTGTGTCGCATGCACATGCGTATACGCATGGTAGCAAGTCTCTATATTCTCCTCTTATTAAGTTTAAGGAATGTAAACAAGCTTTTACTTAAATGCTCAAATCAGGTTCAATAATTTTTCAATGTGAAACAAGGCTTTAAGGAAGAGAAAACAAGTTAAAAACCAATTTTTTGTGGAATTTTAAAACAAATATTTTTTGTGAAATTTTAAAACAAGTTTTTTATGTAATTTATCAATCAAACACCCATTGGATTTTATTCTTCTAGTCTCTACCTAGGCTATTATGTCTTCAATGGAGGCCACATGGAGCAATGAACGTACAAAGGTGCAACAAGACTCTAGTGAGATTAGAGTCTTTGTTATTTCATCATTTTTACTGTAAAATGAAAAATGCTAAAAATATTGTAAAATAAAAATCATTTTTCATTACAAGAAGTATAGTAGCTCAAACAGTTTCTTTTTTCTTTTTCTCATATCGTATATAGTTCCAACAAATTGGCAATGTTAATGGGTTTTAATACATGAATCTTAACCAAAATAATCTGGTATTAAAAATAAAATGAAGAACAGAGGTTGAAGTTCAATTTCAGGAATGTTAAGGGGTTTTAATACATGTTAAACAGAAACTGCTTTTTAAGAAAATCTAAATGAATTCATTCTATATTTATTTAAGTATTTAATGAATAACAATAATTATTTGAGAGTAATTAAATCTATTTTATTCTGTGATGTATTATTTATAATTATAATAAGATTTTTAATTAATTATTAAATTTTTACTTCACTTTTATTATTTGTCTTATTGTATTATCTATTTTTTCTTATTAGTATTTAAGATATTTTTACTCATCTTATTTTAATATTTAAGTTTTAAATTAAATTGTTTTGAAAAAGAAATGCCACGTTACTATGAGAATGGGTAAATTAGTAATTACATCTTAATTTATTTTAGCTAAAAACCAAAGCATGGGCGTAAATAGGTGAACTGTCCAGAACATGCCTAGCCCAGAAACTGTCTCAACGGCCTATGTTAATGGGCAATATAGGCCCAAAGCCCGGTCCAGACCAGCCCATGACAAACCTTATCTGGTAAGTGGTAACCGATTTGCACCCCTTATTGCAAAATTGATACTGTTTTCCTCTTATCTTCATTCTCTTTAATTTGAACTTCTTAAAATAGGGAGTGCATTTTACATACTTTTTACTCCTAAACCAACAAACTTTCTTCCACATTAATTTTCTCACATATGAAGCAAGGACAAGCAAACCATAATTTGCACTTAGTGAATTTGTTGCACATCAAACACCCTTGAATTAAAATAGAAGAGAAAATTTGAACGCATGTATTTGTGTTTTCTTTCACTTTCTGTGCCAGTAAAGTTTGAACAGTTCCAAATTACTGGTTTGAGTGTTTGTTTCGAAACTAATTGACTTTGACTTGGAAGCTAGTACAAGCTCAGAGATCAATGCATCCCACTCGCCATGTAACCCAAGTATTGTTCTCTTTTGTGCAAGGAAAAGCCATTGCTTCCAGCAGTAAACTGTTGGCTGGCCTTTTCTTGGTGTTGGTGTATACTGTACCCGTGTGGATCTCAGATTATTCTTGACAGTTACTCTGTCGGTTATTTCTGTTAGATAAGTAAACGAGGGAAATTGGCGGAAAGGGGATAGAAAAACCCAACCCTCAAGTGCAAACACATCATAAACCACCTTGTATTGTATAAAAGGTTTAAATTATAAATAATACGAACCAATAAAGATGTATGAGATGGATTGATCTATAAAAACCCCCTTTTCTTATTATACTGACCAATCTCAAGCAGGTCCAAGTTATTTATGCTCATTCAAAGCTCAGGGAAAGAGTATAAATACAAATATGTACAGTGTGAATATATAAAAAATAATACAAAATATACTTTACATATTTGTATTTCCCTTCAAACTGAGCCTAATTCTTTTCTTTCAAGCTTGTTTCTTTTTCCATTCTCTCTCACCAAGGGGTCCAAGTCAGGTCATGTTGGTTCGAGTTGAGGTCAACCTTAACCCAACCCAATGTTCAAATTTCAAAATATTGTTATTTCCGATTGGTAAGTTTGGATATGAATACGAGATCACATCTCCGCCACACAAGGAGTCACCTCACAACGCCCCACAGCACATCCCAGTCGTGTATTGGGAACATCTTTCGATGATGATATCATCAGGACTGATACTATTATCGGGAGATGTTCCCAATACACGGCGGAGATGTGTTGTGGGACGAAGATGTGAACTCTATGAATACATATTGTGATACACTTTGGATATACATGGATATGTTGGAAAAGAATCATACATAGTAAATGCATATTTTAATGGTACATAATAAAGAAATATATTACAATCAATATAACAGGATACATGGATATCATACAACTTCATCAATACATCAATCAAGAGTCCAAGACACATACTATATAAATTTATACAAATTACTATATGCATGAAGCTATTATTCTGTTATTATTTGTTTACGCTAAATTATCAATTAATAATTATAGAAATATATAAGTATCCTAAAACACATTTTAAATTCATAAAAACGTGGAAGATCTGGATACAAACTATATTCAACTGTTGTATTATAACTACTAAATTAGTTACTTTCTATTTTTATTATCTTTATTTTTATGCATTAATAAATATCAACTTAACCTTAAATTCTCAAATATGCAAATTCATAAATTTTAGATCTATTAAAATTAATTAATATTTTAAAATATATATTAGGTCTATTAAAATTTCTAAGCACGTATCATATGCAAATTCATAAATTTTAGATCTATTAAAATTAATTAATATTTTAAAATATATATTAGGTCTATTAAAATTTCTAAGCACGTATCATATGCAAATTCATAAATTTTAAATAGTAAAATAGTTATTCAATTATTAGGGCCTGTTTGGTTCATGGGAATAGGGGTCTAGAATCGAAATCAGAATGGACCATTTCCGATTCCAACTGTTTGGTTGGATGGTATCGGAATCCCATTCTCATTCCTAGTGGAATGGCATTCCCCCATTTGAGAGAATGAAATATCATTCCAGTTGATTCTAATTCCCATTGTCATTGCTGTCTGAACCAAGCAGACTATGGAAATAGACTATTCTAATTCTGATTCCAACAGATTTCGATTTCAATTCTGATTCCAACTATGAACAAAACAAACCCTTAGCATTTTTATTTTCATAATTTTTTAAAAATTTAAAACCATTTTTTTTATATTAATGTGGATTAGTGGGTTTGATAGATATTTCATTTCATAAGATTTATAAAATGCTAATATTAATAATCACTCTTTTTAATTTTTCTAAATATTGATATAGTCCGATACGCCGGATGAGGCATATCGGACTTTAAAACAACATGCTTTATATACTTTTTGTTCAAACCTATTCAGGGCAGGGGGTCAGCATACATAAGGCCTGTCTACCCCCTAAAATTGGTTAAGCTCCTAAACACCTAGAATTTCACCTTATGTTATTTTACTTGTGGATTTTTTGCTCTAGAACATTGTAAAAAGGCCACTTTAGACCCAAAATTTGAAAATTGTCATTTTCACCCTCAAACTTTGATGAAAAGGCCACGTTAAACCTAAAAGGAATAGTGTCAGAGATGTCGTTGATGGTTCTATTAGACAAATAACAAAATAATAAGGCCTACTAATGTGGCATTGCTCAAACAAAAAAAAAAATCTTAAAAAATTATAGCCAGGTCCTACTTAAAATTCCTACTTGTTCACATGTAACCAAAAATAATCTAACTCTTTCACCTCTTCTTTTTATTATTTGTCTAATGGAACCATTGCCCGTTTTGGTTTTAACATGGTTTTTCCATCAAAGTTTGAGGATGAAATGAAAATGACCCTTTTCAAACTTTGGGGGTCTAAGTGGCGTTTTTATAAAGTTCAAAAGTTGTTAGAGCCAAAAATTCTTTTATTTATAGTGTGACATAATGATGGCCTAATGGCATATGATCATAACTCTAATTTATGTGATTTAGGTTCAAGTTATTGGCATTAATGATGGTAATTAATGAGCTTGATATTTGAATTTTAAGAAGACCATACTTAATGGGTTAAGGGTAATAACCGATATGTTAGAAAGTTGGAAAAATACAATTAATGATGCAATTAATGACACAATTTGAATATCAAAAATTGGATTTCAAAAAAAAATGTGGCTTACCAATTTGATATACCTTGTATTAGGTGTATCATGTTGATATTAAAACTTTGGTTGAACACCCAATTGGGTTGGCTTTGGATTGGCCTAGTATCTTGGCTTCATTTTGTCAAAATGTTTTTATTTCCTAGATTTAAAATGGGGAGATTATTGAGGTGTTTTAGTATTATTGTATGTACAAGAACAATTAAAGTTATGGTGCTTTAAGATTATCATATACATCACATGAAAAAAATTTTGCCTTTAAATATATAATTGTTGATAGAGATATACAAATACATATATATTCATGCATGCATACATACATACCTATATAATTTCTATACACACAAATATAAAGACAATGAGCTTGAGTTGGGATGGATTGTTCAGTCAAGTTCATATTTTTCAACCGTAACCCAATTAACTTTTATCCATCCCAACGCTTTTGGGTTGGATTCTAGCTAATCCAAACCGAGTTGCACCCCTACACTCACCAATCTTGATAACTCTCACTTTGAAGAACATTACTGTAAGGGCAAGTGCTAGCACTTATGCAAATAATAATAAATGGTAAAAGATGGAAAGATCAGGGATACTTACAGTTTGGTTAATCGAACTATGGGATATTTTTTAGAACTGAACTGATACTACTGGTTTTTGGAATATCGATAATCGGAACCGAACCGACTGATTTTCTATTTTGGTTAACCGTCAGTTTTTTATATTCGGTTAACCAACTTTTTGATTTGGTTTCAATCGGTTTTTTTTTTTTGTCGTTTTGATTTTTTGGTTTTTTGCTCACCCCAAGAAAGATATTTAAATTTTGAAAGACTTTTTACTACTACAAGCATCTTAACTTAGGGCCATTTGACATCTGTTGAAGATGCTGAACTAAAAAGCTTATAGTTTTTGTCTTAATGAATAGGTCAATGTATTCTTGAAAATTTTATTATTTAATTATTTTAATAATTAAAAGACAAAATAATAAGTTTTTCAGTTCAGCAATTTCAGCCATTATGTCTCTTAGGTGATTAGATTTAAAGAAAACCTCAGTTTACAAAAAAAAAAAAAAGGTTTTGGATTGAAGTACTAATGATTTGACACCAAACAAAATAGAATGGCTAAACAAGAAAAAAGGGTTTTGGATTGAAGTAGTTTGGCGTTCTTCGCTCAATGGTTTTAAGTTGGCAGAATTTTCAGGTGTAAGATGGGTCTGTTCAGAGCTTCTAATTTCAGAAAACGTCTACATACAGAAACCCTGCTGATATGGCAACATTATAATCAATAAATGCAAATGTTTACTAGATTATGCAAGGCCAGATGAACAGTATTCCAAGAGAATTGACTGATGGAGATTTCTCCAAATTGTGAATCGATTCTCCCCTCTCTGACTAATCTAAATTGATTCTCATCTACAATTAGATTTGGATTGGCCCAGTTGGTAATCGATTCTCTGCAGCTATTCTTATATTATTCTCTTTGACGGGTTCAAATTGGTCAAATTGCGAATTGATTCTTAGCAATTCTAAATCAGTCTGGCTCAGATTGAAAAATTTGTTCTTGGTGATTTCAAAAATCAAACCAAACCATTCGGAACACGCATTTGTAATGGTTTATGCGAATTCAATGACCATTCATCCATTCAATGTATCTACAATCTCTATATAAAGAATGAGTATTCAATGCCTTGGAATAATAAAGATTCCCCCTCTACTTTTTATTGTCTGTGTGTCCAGGAGGGGATACTGTTAAGGGGGTGTTTGGAACCATTGCGCTTCACATTCTGTTTCACCAGTAATCAAGAATGCCACCACCTGATTATGTAGTGTTTTTTAGAGAAATTACATAAAAAAAAAAAAAAACCCATCTGGTGGAGCTGCATGCTGGTTAGGCGCATAAAGTAATTGGCTTTATTTTTAAAATGTTTTTATTATGACAAAGGTATGACACATCAGAAAAGAAAAGATTAGCTAAATTTGATAACCATGTTTCAAAGATATGAGATTAGGAATGGCAACCGGACCCTCAATTCGGTTAAAAGTTGTCTTTCATCCACAATCCCCAATGGAGTCGGGTTCTCCATGGGGGCTCAAATTCTCAAATTTTTTATTAATAATATTTTTGAAAAATAAATTTACTTAAAGTAAAAGAATTTTAAAATATAAATAATATTTTAAATATATTTTGATATAAATAATATATATATATATTAATAATTGGAGTCGAGATAAGGAAAGGACTTCATTCCCCATCCTTGACCTTGACCTTGACCTTGACCTCGGGTCGGGGATCCCTATTAATCCCCATCCCCACCTTCTCAAAATAATCCCCATTCCCAACCTCATTGGATCGGGAACATGGTTTTCAAACCATCATTGGCCCAGGTGTTCAGACCGTTTGGCCCGGGAGCTATCCAGGCAACGGTTCCATTTTACCCCAAACCCAGTCCTTGGCCAAAAATCGTTGAATCAGTCAATGACCCGTTGACTCGGGCGGTCAAACCATCGAACCATTCGACCTATTCAACGGTTTTTGGTTGTTTTTTATTTTAATTATTTTTAAATTTTTTTTTGGAAAATGGGCCATCCATTCGGACCAGACGGTCGAACCATCGACTCAAAAACTATTGGCCAGAATGGTTCCAATTCGGGGTTGTTTTCTAAAACATTGATTAGGAAGTACCCAATGAGGATGAGAAAATTGCCATCCGGATTAGAACCCGGATTTGTTCCTCATACTAATCTCACAACACTTGCAACTGCACAATAAGAACATATCTACCCCGTACTTGTATATTGTTTTGTATTTTACTTTATTCTGCTTCATGTCTTAATTTACTTCATTTGTAACACAATCAAACAAAATAAGCTAAAATTTGAAAGAAAATAGGTCAGAATTTACATTCAAATCATTTGCACTGCCATAATTTTACATCAGTACAAATTTATTTGCATTGTAACCAAACACAGCCATAAGTACGGAAGATGTTCTAAATAGACAATGGAATGCGCATGTGAAATCGATGTTAGGTGCATGTGTGAGGAGCAGATCCGATCTCATTCTCAATGCACGGCTACAACGAACTTGGATTCAATAAGGGCAAAGCCCATTCGAGCAGCTTTTACTGCCTTGCATTGAGAATATTTCCGTTCTTATATACATTATTTAATGGGGAGATATTCTCAATGCAATGTTACAAAAGACTGTTAGAATGGTGTGGGATCTCGGCTGCAACATTGTGTGATGAGAAAATCCGAATTAGTGGGATCAATCTTTAACACCCCGTGCTCATATGGCCTACAATTTATCGCTGGCTTCATGGCATGGGACATTATTATGGGTCCCATAAATACATTTATCAAGTCCAGCTAATCTTTTTAAATTCATAGCAGCTCTCAACTTTTTCCAAATTTATCTACCAAAAGAAAATTCCAAATTTGAATGTGCCCCGTCACTCTAGTGACTCAAGAAACCCCCTCTCACATAAACACAAAGCGAAATAAACAATTGGGTAAAATACAAAACACCTTTTCTAAAGTAACAAAAACCTCTCTTGAATTTTTAAAGAATTTGACAAACTTCCCTTTCGTTATTGACCTGAACGGAAAACATTAGACCGATGCATCAATTTTTTTTAAATATCTATTTTACCCTTTTATAAATTAATATATATATATATATATATATATTTTTATTGAAATACCCCTATACGGCTATACGAAAATCGACAAAAAAAATTTCCCTGTAAACGCCTTAATCCTGCCACCTGTGACCAAAATGGTTGCTACCGGTTCACGAATCCGCTTTCGTAGCACCAAACCTGGCTTTCCTCCAATTTGTGAGGATGGGTGGGGTGGTTGGGATTCGTGGGCCCTTTATTACATACCAGTTAGTCGAGTTCAAGTTTTTCCCTCGCAAAGACAACATAGATTGCTTCAGTTGTCACAATGTTGGTCGGTATATGTTGCTATATTATGGTTCACTTTCAGACGAAAAAGGTAAAGGGGTGGTGGTGCAGTCTACCGTAGGAGGAATTTCAACTAGATTCCCATGTAGAGAGTAAACAGTATGAACTGTAATTATTTTGGATCAAGCTGCCCAAATGAAAAGTTCAAAACAGAAACCCATCCACAAATATTTATATTCTGCTCAAAACTCAAAAAGGAGGATTTTTTATCAATTTCATCCCTCATCCATAGCAAGTATTCCAAATCCGTTGAAACCCCTGTTTTTCACCCTTTTGAATTTCCATTGAATTAAACTTGGGGTTCCACTTCTACCTTTAACAGTGGCAAATAGAAAACAAGGAATTTGCACTTTTCCATTAAGTTAAATTCTCACTTTTCCACTTGGTTTATCCTAGACAATGGATAATCCCGATCAATGTGATGATGAGTTTATGAACTTGATGAGCTTTTTTTCTAGCTTTACGACAACTTTTTTTTCTACCATCCAGATAATGAATGTGGGTGTTTGTTTAAACGAAGCAGCAAGCAGGTAATGGATCATATACCACATCTGTAACGAATCAAATTGCAGAGAAAATCAGTTCGCTCCCTTACTCGTTTTCTCTAGAATACTGATTTTACTACTAGTCAGTTGAATCAGTTCTAGTGAAGAGGAATTTTTTATGGAAATGAGTTGGTCCTGATTTGATATACCAGACGAAGTGTAAAGTAGCCTTGGATATTTGAGCTGAAACATAGGAGGGGGAGAGAGACAGCGGCAGAGAGGTTTGTCAAAGAGCTGGGAGTGTCGCGTGGACACCGAGTATTAATATAAGGCCACAAGTGACGATTCCTACATAAGTTGCAGTCAACAATCACACTCCCTCAACTCCCAATCCCAAGTTTCAATCTTTTCTTCTTCAGTTCTTTTTATTCTTCTACTGTAGAAAATTGAGTTATTTATTCGTGGGTATAAGAGATTTGAATGAAACATGTGGTTCAGTGATTGTGGTTGTTAATGAACATGAGAAGAGGAATTCTGGTTCGAGAGAATTTTTGCTACCAAGAGGAAACCCAACTTATGGTGCTCAAGACATCTCTTTTCTTCGCCGTCGACGACTTCTCTGTTTACGATTCCAAATCCAAGCTTCTCTTTCATGCTGACTCTTACGGTCTTGATGTCTAAGGCAAAGACGAAGTCGGCAGTCGCACTTCCTCCAATTTGTGCTCAGTCTCCTGTCTCCGTCAGTCTGTCCCTAGCATTTGAATGTCCGTATATATATTGAAGCTTAACTTGTAAATCATGGGTTCATTGTGATAAATCCTTCTCGAGTGAAGCATAGGACCTACTGCCAACAGTGCCAAGGAAACAAAAGGGTAAAATGGGTATTTAAAAGAAATTTATTTTTTCGTCGAGGTCAGTGACAGACTGGAGGTTTCTGTCAAATTTTTTAGAAGTTTAAGGAGGTTTTTGTTCAATTGAAACAATAGGGGAGATTTTTATGATTGTTAAAAATTTTAGGGGAGATTTTTATATATTACCCAAAACAATGAATGGGGTAACATTTTTTTTCCAAAAATGGTTTACCAAATGCAATTAAATGTTTTTTAAGTCTTACAACATATTTCATTCATTCAAGGAATTCATAAGTTACAGAGAATTACCAATAAGGCTAATCGGAACTAGATACAATTTCTCAAGAACAAAATATATAAATGAATTAAGGAGAATAATAAAAAACTTCTACAATCAAATAAATGATAGGAGAAATTCTCAAAAAAGACTGCAAAGAATCAGTAATAATATGGTTGGAGTAAATCCGCAAAAGACGGCAGAGCCCCAAACATTATAACCGCTACCAAAAACCGTAACTGCCTTCCGTAAGTAAATGTTGTTTCCGTTTTTTCTTGGTGAAACGCATGGCGCCAAACACATACTAAGAATGCCATTTAAGGAACCAATCAAAGTTTTAAGTGAAACAAAAATCAACAACAAACCCAACATAAGCTTATTTGTTAAACAAAAAAAGAGCTAGAAGTGAGACATAGTCTTTGGAGCTCTAACCCATAAATCTAAAATGTCAAAAGTGAACAAAAGGAAGTAATTATTTTACAAAATCATTAATTTAAAAACCAGCCAAAATTCCAAAACATGTATCACAGTCAACTTTTTCACCACAATCATTTTTTTAAGAAAAAAAAAGGAAATTACAGAGAACAAAATACTGTTCTTCCTTATCCAATCCTCCAATTCCCACCCCAATCACGCTGATATTTTACAATATCTTAGAATTTTAACACCCCCAATCCCCAGAAAAGAAAAAAAAAAAAAAAGAGACAGAGAAAGAGAATAGAAGCTACTACCAGCAGTGAGATCACAGAGTTTGTGATTCAGTTCGATTGGTAATAGGAGTTCAGACTGGCATCAGTGTGATCACACAATTGGTGATGCACTCTGAGTGGTGCTGGGAGTGCTAGCGGGCTCTATTCTTCTCAGCATGAACCCTGCCGGCTTCTGCGACGAATCATCGTCGTGGTAGACGTATGCGAAGCCGCCGTGCCGGGTCATATCCATTCCGGCCATTTCATCCTCACCAGATATCCTCAGTAAATTCAATCTATGTAGCGCATAGAACAGAGGACCCATGGTGGCACTGACCCACCCAATGATCACCAAAATCTGAATAATGTGAGCTGCCAGGAGCGTTCCACCTCCGCCCATGAACAACCCATATGGCCTCCCCGCTGCGTAGACCTCCTCGACGTATGCCTTCCTTGCAAACAAGGCCGTGAATATGATCCCCCAAGCTCCACAGCCACCGTGCAACTGTGCCGCCTCAAGTGGGTCGTCGTATTTGTACTTGTCGGCGAGCCTGTTGCATCCAATCAAGACCCAAGCGGCGACGAACCCGCAAATGATAGCAGCCCACGGCTCCACCACTGAGCAGCCGGCGGTTATGGCCGCGAACCCACCAAGCAACCCGTTGCAGACGTCGGTAACGTTCCAGTGTCCCGCAAGCAACCTCTTCCCGAACAAAGTGGTCAGAGCAGCTGTGCAACCAGCCAAGGTCGTAGTTATTGCCGTCCGGCCAATGGCGCTCCACTGTCCATAGTAATTTCCCGTCGTATAGGGCTTTAATATGATCCCGAAGGAACCTGGATTAAATCCATACCAACCGAACCACAGCAGGAAGGTACCCAGCACGACCAACGACGCGCTGTGCCCACGCAAAGCCACAGATCGACCGGCGTGATCGAACCGTCCAATTCTAGGACCCTCGATGAGGGCACCCCACAGTCCAGCAATACCTCCCACCAAGTGAACGACGCCCGATCCAGCGAAATCGATGACCCCGGAACCGAACAGCAAATCGTTATCAGTCCTGAAGGCACTGGCCCATCCGTCGGGGGACCAGAACCAGTGAGAGACAATCGGGTAGACAAAACCCGTCAAGAAGGACGAGTAAATAAGGTAAGCGACGAATTGGGTTCGCTCCGCTATCGACCCACTGGTGATCCCAGCAGCGGCGATGGCGAAAGTCCACTGATACAAGAAGTTGCTGTAGTCGAACGACGGCGATGGGAACGCGTTCATACCAAAGAAGTGGCGGCCGATGAAGCCGTTCGAAGGGGTGCCGAAGGCGAAGGCAAACCCGAAGAGGTAATAAAACAGACCTCCGGCTGCAGCGTCGAGGACGTTAGTGAGCATTATGTTCATGGTGTTCTTGGCGCGAACGGAGCCGGCACAGAGCATGGCAAAGCCTAGTTGCATAGCGAAGACGAGGTAGGACGAGAAGAGGAGGTAAGTGTTGTCGACGGCCCGAGCGGTGTCTGTGAAACTAGTCGAGACAGCGGCAAACTGGCTGCAAATGTAATCAGCGGCGGCGGTTGCGTTGGGGGCGCCACCGAGTAGTGGACTGAGAGCGGAGGCCGAGCAAGTCAGAGTCGCCATGGTCAGACGTCCAGAGAGATTGAGAGAGAAGACAGAAGAAGAAGAAGAAGAAGAAAAAGAAGGAGTTGGTTTGTTGCTTTCGAAGCTTTTTAGACTTCATAGGCATTTGGGTTCCTCGGGAACCATTTTATAGAGCGAGACAAAAAATGAAACGGAGATTTGACTTCCTTCCTGAATTCGGAGTCTATCGTAATTTTGTTGCATGCTTAGGGATATTTTAGGTATTTTAGTAGGCAATGAAACAGGTGTTAGCCCTTGTTTGGTTTTGATTCCAAAGTTCTTTCGCATTTTCTAGTGAGGTGACAGCTTTTCTATTTTTTTATTTTTAATTTATGGTTATTACTCGGTGTTGACTGCGACCTTTTTGTTTGCGAGTAACGTCCACGAGATTGTGACGATTTGGGCTTGATGGCGATGTGGGCCCGTGGAGAACGGTGACATGGGGAATTGCGTATTGTAGATGGGTCCCACTTTTCTGTTAATGACCTCCGCACCTCTGCCAGGAGTTCATGCAGACGCGCGTAACTGCGAAACAGCGTAAGCATCTTTGATAGTTGCAAGTTGTATCGTGGCCTTTGCGTATTCCACCGTCATCATTAAATCCTTCCCTTTTTAACGGTTTTAATTTTAGGAAATTTTTCTTTTCAGAATACTTTTAAACTATGTTTAGTTCGAAGGAAAAGGTAAGAGAAAGGAAGGAAAAGACTGAGAAATCTTAACAACCCTTGTATTGATTTTCCTGTCTTTCCCTTCCTTTTTTTATTTTTTTTTTAAACCAAACATAGCCAAGAAAATTATGTAAACCTAACACGTTTTTTCTGATAAATACTTAAAAACTTCCTTATATTTTGAATTCTATTTAAAACATTTTCCTTATATTTCTAGTAAATATACAAATGCACGCTTTCGATAGATTATCTTGTAACAAAGATATGAATAGGGTAAATCGCTGAAACATCCCCTGGAATTTTTGGTTGTTGCTGAAGCCTCTCCTTAACTTTCTGACAAAGATGCAAATAGATCTCTTATGATAGAATCTTTTAAAGAGAGACATGAAAATGTCCAAAATACTTATATAATTATTTTTGACAAAAATGCTTATTTTCTAAAATTTCTATTCATATGAATCACTACCCCAAATCCTTCTAATCTCTCTTCTAAAATTGATTTATTTTTCAAATTTGCCCTTTGGCTCAGTTTGGAAAGAGTATAAATGCAAATATGTATAGTGCAAATACACACAAAATAGTTCAAAATACAAGGTTTTGCACTGTACATATTTGTATTTGTATTCTTTCCAAACTGAACTGATCAATCACTCAAAGGTAAAACTGCAACTTTAGTTCTCTTTGTTTTTATTGTTCATAAAGTTTGTATTATTTTTTTCTAGAAAAATTAAGTTTAATAGTAACTTCATGAGTATTTTGAATATTTTCACACCTTTTTTTAGAATATTCTACTCGAGGGGATCTACTTGCAAATGTATCCTGTGCACCTTTTGCACTGGAAGTTTTTTTTTTTTTTCTAAACACTTTTGAATAAGTACTTATTTTAAATAAATGCATTTGAGCATTTGGCATGACATTTTAAAAAGTCTTTTCCAAAAATGTAAATGAGCTTTGAGAAAATCTAAGATATGAGAAAGAGATGGTACGGACCAATCAAAGCACCCCATGAATTAAATTTTGATGAATGCCATCTGATTGACCACTTATTTTATGATATCGGTTGATTGGCTAAAAGTTTTTTTTGGTATCATATTTGAACCTTTTTAAAAAGGAATTTTGCGCTGTAAAATGTATATTTAAAAAAAAAAGGCTTATCTAAAACCTAATAAGCAATAAGTCAAAATTTTTGGCTTTTTTTTTTCTAACGAGGCTTTTTTTGTGTGTGAAAAGAAAACACTCTTTTAAGCTTTTTTTAACCAAATGTGGGCATTTTTTGTGCTTTTGGCTTATAATAACCGCTTGTTAGGGATTTCAAGGGCAAAACTGGAATTTTAAAAGTTTTAAAAACATTGCAGCAGCATATTGTATCAACCCAATTAACTTAACGGAAAGGGTTGTATTTACATATTTTTTGAAACAAAAAGGGATCTTTTTGAGAAAATTAAAATATAGGGGGCGGTTTAATAAATTCTTCCTAATAGTAGCAGCCAACAGGGAAAAGAAAAAGATTGCCTTTTCAACATCTCTTTCTTTTCCTTTCTCTTTATTTCTTCTTTTAGTTAGAAAGGCTTTCCAATTCTATAGAATCTATACGGCTTTATATAGGAAATTTAACCTCTTATCCACGGATTTTCTCAGAAAATATGGGAATTGCATTTATCACAAGAAATAGGAAAAAAGGTGCTACAAATAATTCTCCTAACTGATAACTTTTCTGCCTTTACTGAAATTTCTGTTTGGTTATCAAAAAATTGATAACTTCTGCCTTAAATGAAATGGCCTTCTTTTGCCAGGTAGGCAGAGGCTTCATGCTGAAGCTTGTGATGTCAATAACCAAAATTCCTTTTACCTTTTAGGTAGCCACCTAAGCAATCACATGGAAGATTCCTGGGTCATTTAGATCCCTTTGCCAACAATTCATCCATCTGTCCCATTCCTTGTTCGCCGATAGTCTTGACCGGTTATCAGATCGACCGGCCGGCCTCGTGGCCGTTAATTTGGAGTGTACAGGGGTTCACATGTCTTGCCAAGTCACCCTATTGCCATGTGCCAGAGTCTTGATCCAATTGCCGTATGTTCAAAGGCAAAAATCCATTTCTTAACCCTTATTTTATTATGAGATTCAGAAAGATTCAAGTTTATTCTTTACTAGGAAATGGAATCAGATTCTCTTTGTGCCAAAATTCCATTTCCTCCCTCCAATTCCACCTACCCAAACATGGGGTAGATATTTGTCAGACTTCAATGCCCAAAGCAGCAAGTAGAGCTAGCCTTCCTTCTTTAGAAGACTGGAACTTTCCCTTTTTTTTTCCTCAAGAATCTTTGAAATAAACTTTTGAGGAATCCAGCAATCCCACACAATTGTATCAGAGAATTAAATTTCTCAAGGAATCTCTCCTCTCCGTGTTACCTAATAAACATAAATTCTCCAAACAATACTGTCATGATTACATTTCTTAATTTGCAACTAGTAAGAATTTTAATTAAAAAATAATCTAATATTCTACACCATTGAAAACAAAAAACAAAAAATTGCTTTTAAACTAATGATGGATCATATAACAGCTAATTACATGCTCACACTGTGTTTTCTTAAACATCAAATTAAAAGAAAATTTAACAAAAATAGGTAAGTAAGGCATTGAATAGGACAAGAGGTGACTAACTGATTAATTTTAGTTAAAATAGAGAAAGGCAGTTAATATTCTACACCATTAAAAATCCCAAAAAAAAATCTTTTAAATTAATAATGGATCATATAATAGCTAATTACATAATCACACTGCCTTTCTTAATCATCAAATTAAGAGAAAATTTAACAAAAAGAGGTTAGTCAGGCATTGAAGAGGTGACTAACTGATTAATTTTTAGTTAAAATAAAGAAAATGACATTTATTAATTATATACTCACAGGTTAAACTTCATATACATCCTTTTCAGTCCATCAAAATAAGTAAATAAATTAATAAAAATTGATTTTAAAATTGTACTAAAGTGGTTTTCGACGCCGCTTTTGAAAATCGATAAATTAATAAAGCAAATTAAATTTATTAGTCATATATTTGATGCCGGTTTGGAAATTATATTTTAATTGATAGTCAAATCAGCTCATTACCAACCTAATTGCTTACCCTAATTAACCCCCTTCAACTAAATTTCCTCTTTTGAATTCTATTAAAAACTAGAATTACAGGACCCTGTTAGTGATGATGATTGTAGTTGTTGATGCTAGCATCACGCGGAGTAAGTTTGTGATTAAAATAGCTCTCCTATGATGCCAGCATTGCTCTTGTTTTGTATTTGGATCTTTATTCTATCTAGCCATTTGATAAAAAACAATTTTTTTTTCATGTGATCATTTGTTTAAAGTTAATGACTTAACTATCTTTACTTTTTAAGTGCACAAAACAAAATTAATCTGCTAAGTGTTTGGGTCTTTTGACTTTTTGGTGTTACTTTCTCTATAAAATAAGCACAATTTATTATCATCATCATCATTATTTTTATTATTATTATTATTATTATTATTATTATGGATGTTGCGCAATCCGGTCACTCCTAGCTGGCGCTCGCGTGGCTCCTGAGAGGTACCTGAGACGAGAGGAAAGAGGAAGAACTCCCGAGGGGTTTCCCAGCGAGAACGCTCCGATGCTTAAGTTAGTATTGTGTACAAGAAGCGAAAGGAGAACGAAGGCTAAGAGTGAGGATAACGCGTTACCACTATGTTCAAGAAGTCAGAGATTCAAGAAGAAGTTTTCCTTCTGCCCTGAGGGCTTTTATAGGGACACTCACATTAGGTCGGGCATAACCGCCACTGGGCTCCTGCCACAGCCGTTACCTGCTAGGGTTGCGCAGGTGGCCGGTGTGGTGTACGCTTCGCTCGGGCGAGTGACATGTCTCCAAAGTGGCAAGCACGCCTTTGCCTACCGAGAGACGTGGACACAGACTGTCAAAAGGATCGAGACTGCGCCGTCAGTAGAGGATATGGCGCAATCTGACCGGTACGGTCTGTTAGTCGGAAGCTTCCTAGAGGGCGCTAGTGCGGCTCGTTCGCGAGCTATCTCGTGGCAAGCTTGGAACACTCCAAGATTACCCTTAGTGAAATTGGTCCTCATAATGACTTGTCTGCTAGGGAACTCGGGCGAGCTAATAACTTTAGCTCGCGAGCTACAGTTGCCTCGGAGTATCTCTTCAAAGATAGCACGGGGGACCTAGAGTTCGCCTCGTGGCGGACTCTTCCCCTCGTGAGCTGTAACGTAGCGGACTGCTTCGTGGGCTCGTCACTTAGTCATTTCGGGCTTCAATGCTAGGTTGTCGCTTATGCCAAGTCGGCGTCTACGTGTCACCGTTTCATAGTTTGGGTCAAATCATCCTTCATCAGTAGCCCCCCACTCCTCGAGCTAAGAGTACCGCCTTAGCGCGGGGAGTTTATGAAGTGCAATGGACTAATTTGACCGAAATTCAAACTTGATTGACTATCCTCATTAAATGCATTTGCGGGAATCAAGAGATCTTCTGACTTCCTTGACTTTTCGGATTCCGAAAACGTGCTGAGATGGCCTTTAACTCCGAACGTCGTGCGGTTGCGACTACCTTAATTATGGAAGATGTGCCGCCAATCACCTTCGATTTTCAGAAAGCGTGCGGTCAGGGCGCCCGCGGACCGTTGGATCTGCTTTGGTCCGGGCCGTCAATTTGGAAGGGTGGAGATTTTAAATAGGGGGCCCCCTCGGGCCCTATTTTCTCCCACGCCATCTTGCTGTCTTTGGATTCTGAGGTCGCGCACTTCACCTAGTCTACCCGAGTTCCTCAGTCTGCTTCGTTTCCGTCTACTCTGGTGAGTCCCAATCGCTGTCAGCCATGTCTGGGTACCCATACCATACCTATCACAGGAGCGATAGTCAGGATGATGATGCTCCCTCGAGCTCGGGGGGAGCCTGAGAGTAGATCCCGGAGGCTCGGGAGGCCTCTGGTGACATGGCGTCTACTTCTAGGGGGAGGGAGCCTAATACCTTTGGCCCTTCCTTAATGACAACGGAGAGACTCAGGTCTCTGATCCGCTAGTTTCGCCTCCCTGAGGACCTGGTTTATAGCCTCCCTACTGGCAACTTCCCTTGGGAGCATGGTCCCAATGACATAATAATCTTTCAGGAACAACTCGAGGCTGTCTTGCGTCTCCCCCTGCACCCCTTGATAGTGAAGGTGTTAAATCACTTCAACGTCACCATTGACCAGCTTCATCCCAACGCCATTCGAAACATGGTTGGGACTATATCCCTGTGTTATGAGTACTGCCTTCCTTTGGACCTTGATATTTTTGTCTCTATCCTTTGCATAAAGAACGTTGCTCCTGGGATTCCTCCGGAGAGGCGCTTTTATTACCTCTCTCCCCATCGCGGCTATAAGCTCTTGTACGAGCTGCCGAATAAGATCCTCGCCTGGAAGCAGGATTACTTTGTGGTCCGTAACCCCGAGGGGTGGCCCTTCCCCACTGCTTGGAGGGGTGCCATCCAGGACCCCGGGGCCGAGCTGGACCCTGAAACTTGAAAAACGATGTTGTTCTGGGCGTCGGTAGGCTTCCTTTGCTCGGACTACTTGACCGAGGAGAAGCTCGTGCAGGCAGGCCTGAGCCGGGTAGGTCGGCCTTTTAGGTCGTGTAGTGCCTTGTGACAATATTGTGTACACTTGTATTTTGTTTCTTGTCGGACTAATATCTTGTGATCTTTTAGCAGCCATCATGTCTAGTGCCGATTCGCGCCGCCTTCTCTCAGGCAGCTAGAGACGCCATGCGAAGAGGACACGCCCCAACCAGACCCCTCCTTCGAGAAGTACTGAGTTCGGGTCTGCTGAGGCGGTTCTACCCTCTCCTCCGCCCGAGGTTCCGATGCCCCCACCTGAGGGGGCTAGCGGGATTAACCCTGGGGGAAACGAGCTCCCTCAGCTAGGGGAGGCTCCCTGTAATCCCCTTCAGCCCCGTCCTTACCCCTGGTTCCTAGTGGAAAACTGGGAAGGGGTAAATGATTATCTGGTGGCTCGCCGGAGGAGCCGAAAGGCGATCACTAATGACGAGATCGCTTAGTGGGGAAACATGGAGCCCGGGGATCTCTTCGCGTTCGCCTCTGCTCATTGCATGGTGGTAAGTGACCTTTTTCCCTTTTTTTTCTCTCTTGTTTTTCCCTTTTCCGCTGTCTTCTGGTCTTCTTTTCCGTCGGCAGGTGAATTCCGCCATCCATGCCATGGCTCTCCAGATGCGCATCCATCTCGTCGACGCCCTCGACCAGTGGGCTACCAACTAGGAGCTCCAAGGCGAGCTCGACCGGATCCGGGGTGAGCTCCATCACACCCGCAAGGGGAGCGAGTCTCAGGAGCTGCTCATCCACGACCAGAAGGCTTAAATCGCCCGGCTTTCTGAAGAGAGCACACGTTACAGGGAGGAATCGTCGAGGATGGCGGCGGAGAGGGAGCTCCTCAGGCAGCAGGTGCGGGACTTGGAGTCCACTCTTCTAAATCGGACTCGAAACTTTGATCAGATGGTGGAGGCTAAGCGAGAGAAAGCAGTCTGGGATTTTAAAGACTCCCAGGAATTTCAGGACCTCCAGGCAGAGTACGGTTCGGGTTCGTACCGCTCGGGCTTTAAGCTTTGTCGGTTGGCTGGTTCGGAAGAAGTTCTCCGGACTCAACCTCGACGGCATTACTATGAAGGGTCTGTCTCCTGAGATGGCGGACCAAGCGGAGGAAGAGAAGCCTGACTCTCCAGAGGATGAGGAGGCGGATCCTTGAGGCGGCGTTTCTCTGGGCTTCTTATGGCTTTCGGGTGCCGTAAACCCGGTCTTTCACAAGTCTTTTGGTTGGACGGTTGTGCCCTGTGATAATCAAACCTTTCCTGAGCTGTTTAGCTCGGTTATTGCACTTGTTATTTTTCTTTTCTTCTCTTTTTTTTGACAATGAAAGTTTTTTCCTTCTTCTGAGTATGATGAACTCCCTTTATCTTTGCTAAAGCGACCTCATCGTTTGAGCTATTAAAGCTACATGCCTGAAGTAGGACTCTTCGGTAGTTGCTATCCCGATTTGTCTTTAACGTTTAAGGCCTCTATGGCATACTGCGAAGTGATTACTATGTATGCCCGAACTATGCATTGGTTGGTTATTCCTCAGTTCAACCAACGTATTGAGACGAGCTATGCTTCGTAGGGTTTAAACCCGAGCTGCTTACGCCTTTGATATTTCATACCTTGCCTTCGCCACTGAAGTGGCTAGGTCTTTCTTCACGCCGAGGTCTTTGTTAGCTCGGTGTTTTGGCCCTTGGGCTGAAGGAGTGGCTCGTGGCCCACTCTCGGAGTCTGCCCATGCCATAGAGGCGATTGGGTCCTGTTGTGCCGAGGTCATATTAGCTTAGTATTCTGGCCCTTAGGCTTTGGGAGTGGCTCGTGGCCTACTCGATTCTTACAGATAATATTTCCTTAGGTTGACAACATTCCATGCTCGAGGTACTTGTTTCCCTTTGAGGGTCTCGAGCTCGTATGGTCCTTCCCCAAGCACTCGTTTCACTCGGTAAGGACCTTCCTAGTTGGACCCGAGCTTGCCAGCGTCGGGCTCAGGCACCATAACTTTACGAAGGGCCAGGTCACCAACGCGGAGGTTTCGCTTCTTGACCCTGGCGTTATAGTACCGAGCTACTCTCTGCTGGTAGGCTGTGGTCCTAATGCACGCGAGGTCCCTTACTTCATCGAGTATATCAAGGTTGGTACGTAGCTCATCTTCGTTTGTTTGATCACTGTATGTTTCTAGGCGCAACGTAGGTACTTCGATCTCTGCGGGGATCACTGCTTCGGTGCCATAGGTGAGATTGAAGGGTGTTTCTCCCGTGGCGGTCTTCTCCGTGGTCCGGTAGGCCCATAGGACACTAGGTAGTTCATCTGCCCACAATCCTTTAGCTCGGTCCAATCATGCCTTTAGTCCGCGGAGGATGGCTTTGTTCGTGACTTCTGCCTGACCGTTTGCTTGAGGGTGCGCGACTGAAGTAAAATTTTGTTGGATCCCCATGTCTCGGCACCAGTCTTGAAATTTGATGTCCTCGAATTGTTTGCCGTTGTTGAAGATCAATACCCGAGGTAATCCGAAGCGGCACACGATGTTCTTCCAAAAGAAGTTTTGGACATTTCGGGCTGTGATCGTCACGAGGGGCTCGGCTTCTACCCACTTGGTAAAATAGTCCACTGGCACTACTAAGAACTTCCTTCCACCCGTTGCTGGCGGGAATGGCCCGAGTAGATCGATGCCCCACTGTGCAAAGGGCCACAAACTGGTGAGATACTTGAGGTCGGCAGCGGGTTGAAGGTGGATATTGGCATGTCTCTGACATTTGTCGCATTTTCTAACGAGTTCAATGGCGTCTGCCTTCATTGTTGGCCAATAATACCCTTGTCGAAGCGCCTTCTAGGCAAGGGCCCTGCCCCTCATGAGTGTCGTGGAGTACGAGTTCGGCTTCGGTAGGCCGCAAGCAACGCAGATAGGGGAGCGTGTAGGATCTCCTGTACAGCTGCTCGTCTATCATGACGTATTTGGCTGTCTGGCACTGCACCCTTCTGGCCGCATTGCGTTCTGCGGGGAGGGTCCCATGTAGCAAGAAGCTCACGAACGGGTCAATCCAGCTCGGCTCTGCTTGAACGACGGGAGCGACCTCCTCTACCCCCCTGAGAATGCTAGGTCGAGACAGGTCCTCTATGGACACTGTTCTCATGGTGATGTCGCTAGTGCTAGCTAACTTGGACAGGGCGTCGGCCTCAGCGTTCTCCGACCTAGGGATCTGTTTGATGAAGTGTGACTAGAAGTCGAGCAGGGCCTCTCTAACCATGGTCAAGTAGGCAATCATGGTTGGCTCGCGAGCTTCATACTCGCCGGTGACCTGGTTAACCACAAGCTGGGAGTCGCTGCAATTAACAATGTGCTTTGCTTTTACTTCTCTGGCTAGGGCTAGTCCAACTATCAACGCCTCGTACTCTGTCTCATTGTTAGACGCCGCGAACTCGAAGCGTAGCGCGTATTCCAGTTTCGTGCCGCTTGGGCCGTGTAGAACTATTCTGGCTCTACTGCTCTGTTGGTTCGAGGAGCCATCTACGTATTCCAGCTCGCGATTGGCCGAGCTAGGAGAGATGCCACACTGGCTGCTACTTCACAGGGTTCAGACTCGATCGGCCTGGGAGCTTTGGGCTCATCCGAGCTGAGAGCCTCGTGCTCAACCGGCCTGGGAACTTCGGAGCTGGAAGTACATTCGACTATAAAATCTGCTAAGGCTTGGGCCTTAATGGCAGTTCGCGGCTTGTACTAGAGGTCGTACTCGCTGAGCTCAACGGCCCACTTCGTCAACCGACCAGAGACCTCGGGTTTAAGCAACACTTGCCTCAGAGGTTTGTCGGTGAGCATGATAATAGTATAAGCTTGGAAGTACGGGCGGAGCTTCCGAGCTGCGATTATCAGTGCATATGCTAGCTTTTCCATCTCCGGGTATCTCGTTTCTACTCCCTACAATACTTTATTGACATAATAGATGGGTCGTTGGACCCGATCTACTTCCTTTATTAGTACCGAACTGACCACTTCGTCGCTCGCCGAGAGGTACAGTTCTAAAACATCGCCCTCCTCGGGTCGGGTTAAGGTCGGCACACTAGCGAGGTATTTCTTGAGCTCATCGAACGCGAGCTGGCAGTCTTGGGTCCATTCGAACCCTTTGCTCTTAATTGCCTTAAAGAACGGCAGACAGCAGTCCGCCGATTTAGACATGAAGCGGCTCAGGGCAGCTATGCGGCCATTCAACCTCTGAACCTCCTTCAGCTTCCGGGGTGGTCTCATATCTATAATGGCCTTAATCTTATCCGAGTTGGCTTCGATGCCGTGCCGGTTAACGATGTATCCTAGGAACTTGCTCGAGGTCACACCGAACACACACTTGTTTGGGTTCAGTCTCATATTAAACTTACGCAGAATTTCAAAAACATAATGTAAATCTTGTATTAATTCATGTGAGAACTGAGTTTTGACGACCATGTCGTCTACATAGCATTCTACTTTTTTGCCGATCAACGGCGCAAACAACTTATTTACAAGCCTTTGAAAGGTTGCCCCTACGTTTTTCAACCCGAAGGGCATAACCTTGTAACAGTATAGGGCGAATTCCGTGATGAAGACAGTCTTTTCTTCGTCCGCCGGGTCCATCTTGATTTGGTTATAGCCCGAATAGGCATCCAAGAAACTTAGCAACTCGTGCCCTGAGGTTGCGTCCACCAGTCGGTCAATTTTAGGGAGTGGGAAGCAGTCTTTTGGGCAAGCCCGGTTCAGGTCGGTGTAATCGACGCACATGCGCCACTTGCCGTTGGCCTTCTTTACCAGGACAGGGTTGGCTACCCAACTCGGGTAGTGGACTTCTCTTATGAAGTCAGCTGCGAGGAGCTTTTCGACCTCCTCGTCAATCGCTTTCCACCGCTCTGGGGCTAGGTTGTGTTTCTTCTGTCTAACGGGCCTAACTACAGGATCAGTGTTCAGCTTGTAAGTTATGAGTTCAGGGTCTATGCCAAGCATCTCTGCCGCAGACCATGCAAAAATATCTAAATTTTGAAGTAAGAAACTTACCAGTTCCTGGACGGAAGCGCCGATTTGAAGTGTTCGAGCCAGGTCTGCTGCTGAGGTCGGAACTGCGACTGTTTCATTTGTTGGCGCGGCTTGTTCTTCACCTTGCTCCATAGGCCGCTCCAGCTCGAGGTCTTCGGCTACCTTGGTCTTTCCCTTCAGGGCGGCGACGTAGCACTTGCGGGATTCGAGTTGGTCGCCCTGCGCTACTCCCACACCGAAGTCGGTTGGGAACTTCATAGCCAAATGGTAAGTGGAGACCACCACCCGTAGGGCATGGGTGATCGGTCGACCGACTATGGAATTGTAGGGGAGGGGGTCGCAACCACCAAGAAGTCGTGCTTGAGTCTGACCACACAAGGCCACGTGTCGACTTCCACAGGTACTGTTATTTTCCCATGGGACCGGACTTCCTCTCCACTGAAGCCTACCAAAGGAGTGTCTGCGGGCTTGATGTTGCCTTTCTACAACTGGAGCTAGTCAAACGCAGCTTTAAAGAGGATGTCGGCCGAGCTGCTTGAGTCGACGAGTATGCGCCTGACCTCGAAGTCGTTGATTCTTAGCTTTATTACGAGTGCGTCGTCGTGGGGGTAGTGGACCCCTCGCACATCATCTTCTGTGAAGAAAATTGGCTCTTCCATCCTCGGTCGCTTTGGGGGGTTCTGCTCCTCCCAGGTGGCCTCGCGAAACGACGCCCGAGCTACTGCCGAAGTGCAACCCGCAACGAACCTCCCACTATCATGTGGATGGTCCCTCGGACTGGCCTCTCCCGGAGGTTGCCTCTGCAGTTGTTCGGCCGGCCTACTACTGGACTCGGGGGCATCCTTACCATGTTCCCCTTGCCGACCTGTTTTATTACTATTATTATTATTATTCTGTACAAAGTTTCTTAGATACTCGCGACGGATGATCTCCTCTATCTCATCGTGGAGGTTTTTACAACTCTTGGTACTGTGACAATGATCTTTGTAGAAGTTACAATACAGATTCTTATTTCTTTCATTGGGATTCCCCCTCATACGGGGTGGCCACTTCACGTACGGGGCGTCCTTGATCGCCATCAGGATTTCAGCCCTCTTCGCGTTCAGTGGGGTGTAATCGGCTCGGTCCGCTACAGGAGGTCAGAATAAATGACTTGGCCTTGCCCCCCGAGCTGTGTCCTTTTTCTTTCGGCTGTCCCCTTGACTGGAAAGCTCTCCTTCCCTCTTCCTTTTTTCAGGCGCGCCCTCGCCCTTTTGGTTGATCTCCTCTTCGGTAGCTATGAATCTGTCCGCAAGCTTCAGAAACTCGATTATGGTCGCTGGTTGGTTGACGACCATATGCCATTTAAACTCTTTATGTGTCACGCCCTTCTTAGCTGTTGCAAGGCATACGGCGGGGTCCAGGCGTGGTATCTGCATACAGGCATCGTTGAACCGCTTGATATAGCTTCAGATGGATTCTCCCTCTCTCTGTACTATGCTAAGGAGACTTTCTTCAGTTCGCGGACACTGCTTGCTAGTAACGAAGTGGGATGTGAAAGTTTGTGCAAACTGCGCCTAACTTCTTATCGACTTGGGTGCCAAGTTCCGGTACCACGTACGGGCTACTCCCCTAAAAGTAGTGGAGAAGGCCACGCACATGCACGACTCACTAGCTCGCGCCAGGTGCATCTGTGACTGAAAGGCATATACGTGATCATTTGGGTCAAACGACCCGCCATACTTGTCAAGAGGGGGGAGCTTGAAGTTTTTGGGCATCGGGACTGCCAGGAGTTCGGAAGACAGGGGGGATGGAACCGAGAGGAGGGGAGCTTTGACTTCGGCCGAGCTTACCTCTTCTTTGCCCATGAGCTCGGGCAAATCGCGGGTGACAAATCGGTGAGCTCGGCGGCGGTGTCTCTGCTTCTTGGTGGGCTCGGCGTTCGTGTTGCTCACCTCTGCACTGTCCGGGATGGTTTGTGCAGGAAGTAGCCCAGCTTGCTGGTGATGGCTACGGACAGAGGGGTTTCAAACTTCGACTGCCGAGGTGACGTAGACCTGGCGAGCTGGGGTCCTCCCAACCTGTCCACCCGCGGTGAGATCGGGGTAGCCGGTCTCTCTCACCTGCTGCGGAGGGAGGCCTGGCTTTTTGGGAGGTTTTAGGGGACCTCTCCTTGGCCAGAGGGGCGCTCGTCCTGGCGGCGAGACTTAGCTTGCTGCGAGGCTGGGTGCCGAGGCGGGATTTGTGGCTACTGGAGTTGAGGTTGAGGCAGCTGGGGAAACTGCTGTTGATACTGATACTGGGAGACCTGGTGTAGTACGTGTTGTTGATAGAGCTGAATTTGCTGGAACTGTTGCATTTGGGCCTGCATGGCCCGCATGCACTGCATCAAGTCGTCCAGTTGGTTTGGGCTGGCCGCTGGGGGCACGACCGAAGGTTCGGTGAACGTCGCTCCGACTGTAGCAGGGAGTTGGGCGACGATAGGTGCCACTGTGAGAGGCACACGCAAGCTGGGGATTTCGTCCGCAGAGAGGGAGACGGTGAACTGTCCGATACAGACAATAAGAAGCTGGGGTTGTTCCCTGGAGTTGTCCATTTCCATGCTTCGTCCGACGTTGCTAGAGGAAGCCATGAGCATTGGATTGTTTCGAGGAAGATAAGAACTGAGAAGGTTTAGAGAGAAAGGCCTTTTGAAGCGTTTCCCACAGACGGTGCCAAATGATGTTGCGCAATTCAGTCACTCCTAGCTGGCGCTCGCGTGGCTCCTGAGAGGTACCTGAGACGAGAGGAAAGAGGAAGAACTCTCGAGGGGTTTCCTGGCGGGAACGCTCCGATGCTTAAGTTAGTATTGTGTGCAAGAAGCGAAAGGAGAACGAAGGCTAAGAGTGAGGATAACGCGTTACCACTATGTTCAAGAAGTCAGAGATTCAAGAAGAAGTTTCCCTTCTGCCCTGAGGGCTTTTATAGGGACACTCACATTAGGTCGGGCATAACCGCCACTGGGCTCCTGCCACAACCGTTACCTGCTAGGGTTGCGCAAGTGGCCGGTGTGGTGTACGCTTCGCCCGGGTGAGTAACACGTCTCCAAAGTGGTAGGCACGCCTTTGCCTACCGAGAGACGTGGACGCAGACTGTCGAAAGGATCGAGACTGCGCCGTTAGTAGAGGATATGGCACAGTCTGACCGGTACAGTCTGTCAGTCGGAAGCTTCCTGGATGGCGCTAGTGCGGCTCGTTCGCGAGCTATCTCGTGGCGAGCTTGGAACACTCCAGGATTACCCTTAGTGAAATTGGTCCTCGAAATGACTTGTCTGCTAGGGAGCTCGGGCGAGCTAATAACTTTAGCTCGCGAGCTACAGTTGCCTCGGAGTATCTCTTCAAAGATAGCACGGGGGACCTGGAGTTCGCCTCGCGGCGGACTCTTCCCCTCGTGAGCTGTAACGTAGCGGGCTACTTCGTGGGCCCGTCACTTAGTCGCTCCGGGCTTCCACGCTAGGCTGTCACTTATGCCAAGTTGGCGTCTACGTGTCACCGTTTCATAGGTTGGGTCAAATCATCCTTCATCAATTATTATTATTATTATTATTATTATTATTATTATTATATGATGATGATGTAAGATAAGCATACTTTAAATTGATTATTAATTTATTATTTTTAGCTTCTAGGACCATTTATGGAAAGATTGATGATCTCATATAGACACAAATTAACAAAAAAGAGCAAGTAAAAGACAGAGGGTGAAGGGACCCAAAAGCTAGGTTTTCATGCCTCATTCCTCTCTCCTTTATGAATAATTTAGAGGACAATCTCACATCATTCTTAGCTACATGAGGCTATCATACACTTGGCAACTTGTGAATGTACTTGGAAAGGTGGGCCTCACTCATGGTCCCAGTCACATTCACCACATCTTCCTATTTCTTTATTATTTAATGGAGTGAGTACTAAATCAATTAGGGATGGCAATTTTCCCCGTAAAACCGGGGCCCCACCCCAAACAAGGTGGGTTTTCCTTGACCCTAAATAAGGATGGGGTGGGGACGGGGAAAATAATTTTTCTTCCAACCGGGTTTGGGGCGGGGGCGGGTTTTGTATATAATTCCCCGAACCCACCTCGAACTTGAAGGTAAATTAGTAAAATATATCTAGGTTTAATATTGATATTTAAAATATCTCTAAGTTTTCCCTAAATTTTTAAAATCCTAGGATCCCATAATTTTATTTTTGAATTATGCCTAAAGTATTATAATTCAATTCTAAAATACCCCCAAATTCCTATATCCTATGTATAAATTATTCATAAAATATATATTTTTTAAGTAATTACCTTGGAGCGGGGAAAATTCGGGGATTCCCCGTCCTCGATGGGGAATGGATGCCCCGTCCTGCCATTTGGGACAGGGCAGGTATGGGGCAAGGTATCATGACTTCGGGGTGGGGACGGGGAGGGGGTGCCCCGCCCAAACCCGCCCTGTTTCCATTCCTAGAATCAATTGATTAAAACCGTTTATTGGGTTCATTTCAGCCCATTATGTTCCGGGCTATATTTGAACCAAAGTTGGCAAGCTGTAAATGGACTTAGAGAGGTGGGCCTCACTGGGTCCCAGTCACTTCCACCCCATATTAATTGAGAAATTGTCCAAAATTTACCATGAGTTTTCAACATTTCTCTTAAACTCACCACAACTTTTCAAAATGTCTAAAACTCGCCATGTTAGTAAGTCTTTATTTTTCAAATCTCACATTCCGTTAGTGCACTGTTAATGCTTCTTAACAGAGGTGTCCATGTCAGCATAAATAACAATTTTCATGACCAAATTACCCTTGAACTGTGAGTTAGAGAAAATGGTACTTTTCAGTTTTCAATTTTCTTGTTTTTTTGTATTTTTTGTGTTTTGTTATAATTTCCAATGTTTTTTATAATTTCTGTTTTTTTCTGTTTTTTTATTTTCCTGTATTTTTGTTATTTATTTACAATTTCTGTGTTTTTTTATAATTTTTGGTGTTTTTTCTACAATTTTTATTTTCTGATTTTGTTTTTCAATTTCTATAGTTTTTATCATTTGAAAAAAAAAATTAATTTTGTTTGTAATTTCTATAATTTTTTATATTTTTGTAATTTCTATGTTTTTATGAATTTTATATTTGAAAATATTTTTTTGAACTTTTCCTTTTTTCTTGTCTAAATGTTAAAATGGTAATATATTAACACCCGTTAATTTATTTGTATATATTTTATATTTTTCTATGAAAGTTAAAATGGTAATATATTAACACCTGTTAGTCTATTTAACATCAAGTTAGTGACATAGTGAGTTTTAGATATTTTAAAAAGATATGATAAGTTTAAGAGAAATGTTGAATACTCATGACGAATTTTAGATAATTTCCTTACAAGATTGTTTAATAGGATGTGTTGTAAATCAACTGATTATAACCGTTTGTTGGGTCATTTCCAGCCCTTGACGGGCTGGGCTAAATTTAAATCACCGAAAGCCCATAGTAAGGCTCTCAAAGGTAAAAGGTTGTATTTCCTGAAAAAAATACTTAATCATCTTAATCCCTCTAATAATAAAATTATGAAATAAAATAAATCTATAACGACCTATTCTGGTGTCTATTATCATCATATTTGAAATATTTTAAACCCTTGATTTTAATAATGAAGTTAGTTAAGTGATTATTAGCTCTAATTTCATTATTTTAATTCGAATATTTATTTTATTATTTTTACAATTGGAATCTTCCGTGGATACTCGACCATGTGGAATGCTAACTATTTTATTGAAAAAGCAAGTAAATTTGGAGAAGCAGCTTCTGAGCCATATAGATCAAAGCTTGAATTTATTTATTTATTAAATATTTATGTTTTTTTTGTAGAGCTGAGAAATAAATATATTTGATATTTGTGGGGGACCACGACTGTGGGCCGTCCTTGTAGGGGTGTAAATACCGGAACATATTTGACCCACACAAAATTAAGCATGGCTTTTGGCATTCAAATGGGCCATTGACAATGCAAACCTTTGTTGCCAAACAACCCCTAAATCTATACAAGTCACCGAAATTATACTTGGTGAGTTGATTGCTTATAGAGAGCTGAGTTTGATGAATAGTTATAATATTTCATTTGAGAGATTCTGAAGCTAAAGAACACATTAAGAGATTCCTTCAGTATTAGATTCATTTCAACAAGTCAACCTGTTTGCTTCTTAGGAAAGGCTGGTTTGTTTTCATATTATCATATATGATAAGCCATCTGGGTCTTCCTTCAAGGGATTGTCTGGTCCATGGCCGTAGGAAGGAAGGTTTGTGATATTAACTTAATACAGTCAAAACATGCTAATCTGTCTCAATTTCTTTTCTTTTGTATCAGGGCAAATTTGGTGATTCTATTTTATAGAATCTGAATTTGAGATGCAATTAGTGGTACAAACAATTCCAGGATTCATTTTCTTGGTGGGGACACTTTTAGGCTTCATTGAATTTTGTTCCAACCGGTGACCACATCAACATGGCCTCTCAATCAATCCAGTCAGAAGTGTGATGTCACAACTCTTTAAAAAAAAAATCCACCAACACCCAAAGCAACTTGTTTTCCTCCCTTCAACTGCTCCAAATAATGCTTATTTAGTATACATTATAATGCCTGTTTTGAGATGAACATTCTAGACTCTACTCAACCCGACCCGCCTGTTTGAACCCATATAGCTCACCCAATTGGGTTCAGTTTCCAGAGGTTGAATTGAATGGTTTCTGATTGACCCATTTTGGAGTGCCCACTTTGCAATTGACCAGAGATATCTTTTTGTATTGGTAAGACCAATTAACATCCGTATAACGTAATTCATGGGACAAAGCAGCAGACAAAGTATATACAGGACAGCTAATGAGACAAATAGTATATTTCTAGAACACAAATCAAGGTTATCCCAGGCCCAGCCAATATTAAGCTTATAAAAGTTGGGCTTCAGTTACTTTGGTACACAGATTCGCTCAACAAACCTTAGAGCAATTGAGTTCCCATTTGAACACACATTTATGGGCCCCATATTACAAGGGTTTCCCCTTCCCCTTCGAAACAATATGGGCCTAAAAACTGGGCCGATTCCCAAGTCTGAACTACCCACTACACCAAGCACAAGAAGGGAGGTTCTTTTAACAGTGTAGGCCACTCTCCCTTGTAAACAAAGTTAAAACTTTTCTTAGTGAAGAAGGGTTAATTGTCTGTCTTCTGAATCAGTTCTAACTTGATAAATACTATACATAAAAAATACATAAAATACGTAAAAATCCAAATACATTAATTGCCGTAGAAATTAAGGTTGTATTTGATTTGAAGGAAAAAAGTAGGAAAAGGAAAGGAAAGGTAGGGAATCTTTTACAAACCTTGTATGGGTTTTCCTACCTTTTCTTTTCTTTCATTTTCCCACCTTTTTTCTCAAACCAAACATAACCTAAAAGAAAAAAAAAGTAATTAAAAAGAAAAAAGCAAGACCATATTCTTGTTACTGATTATCAAAGCAATGGATTTTTGTTAGTACTTTTCCACATATGCATTGGGGAAGAGTGGAATTTGAAGTTAGGGAAAGTAAATCAGCTTTTATTTATTATTTACAACATTTTTTTTTCTTTTTTCTTTCTTTATTTTGTGGAAGGGTTATTACCATGTTACCTAGTACAATATGTATCTTTTAGTTTTGAGTCATCTCTCTCTCTCATTTAATTTATTTCTTGTTGTTTCTTAGCCACAGAAATGCACAAGGAATTCATACTTTAAATAGTAGAAGATAAGAAATACTTTCCCATCCCATTTCTCAATGACGTTCAGCTTTTTTGTAGTTTCTCTTGGCATTCTTTATACGTCTCCTGTTTGCCGCATTCTGTGAAAATTTTAAGGACCACACACGCTTACCCTCCGTCACCTCTGCCATCAATTCCTCTGGCTAGAATTCTAAATTCCACTAAAATCTTGGTTTACTCTGTCTGAAGCCTTTGGTTAGATGAATAATAGTTTGTTAGAACATTATAATAAGCCTCTGATTAAAATCTTGTATCAATCGCCACCGTGGTGACTCGACTCTGTGGGGAAATTTATCATATACATGTACTGCATGCATGTCATCATCAATAAGTTGTACTTATTATATATATTATTTCTTTAATATTTAATGGCAACCACTAGGCCTCTTTGTTAACCCTAGGTATATGGTTATAAAATCTATGTAAATAATATAAAGTATGTTGGATAAGGAGGTCAAGTGTTAATTAAATATTATATTGGGCAGCAAACGATATCCATTTATCCGGATTCAAATCCGAATCCAATGGATGCTTTGTAGTTGGACTTAAGACTTGGATCAAACTGGATGGTTTTTTAAAAGAAGAATTTTTTAAGAAGGGTAAAATACAAAAACCTCCTTTCAAGGTTTTTTGACAATCATAAAAAACTTTCTTATAGTTTAATTTCTCTCCCGAATTTTTGAAAAATTTGACAAAAACCTCCCTTCTGTCACCTTTCCAGATAAAAAACATTAGATTGATGCATCAGTTTTTTCCAAATATCCATTCTACCCTTTTATAAATTATTTTACATACAAAGTTACTGAAAAAATCTTGTTTTAACTCGACAAAAACATTATAAGATGACTGTAAAAGGAGGTTTTTGTCAAGTTAAAACATGATTATTTCAGTAATTTTGTATGTAAAATAATTTATAAAAGGGTAGAATGGGTATTTGGAAAAAGACTGATTTATGAGTTTAACATTTTCCGTCTTGAGAGGTGACGGAAGAGAGGTTTTTGTCAAGTTTTTCAAAAGTTCCGAGAAGGTATTTGATAAAATGAAAGTATAGGGGAGGTTTTTATGATTGCTAGAAACTTCAAGGAAGGATTTTGCATTTTACCCTATTAATAATTAAAAGGAGGGGGAGCATGAAGATTGAGACCTTAACTTTGAAACAAAAACTAGAGCTAGCGCTTGATCAAAGGAAAAGTTAAAAACAAAAGAATAAGTATAACTTAAGAATAACAGGAATTGTAACCTTTGTTTATTTTAAAGACCTATAAACATTTCCTAAATAAGGCATCTCCTGGATTTTCTTGGATTTAGAATTCTTTTTCTTCTTATTACCTTCCACCATCACCCAATCTTGATTTGAGCCATTTGTCTTCGTGAAATAACAGTTTTAATTGGGTTAATTGGTAAAACCATGACATTTTCAAGATTCTTGTTTTTAGTCCAACTTGAGTCTTAATCCTAATATTGGATCCATGATAATATATATGTATGTATGTAAAAATGGTTTGAATGTCTATGTTTATTTAAGAGTTAGAACTTAGAAGGTTCAAGTATAGAAGTTATTTTCTAGTAATTTTGTTCATGAAAATGTCAAGGTTGTTTTAAGTTGATTTAAACACATTTGATCATTTTTAGTGCAATTTATTATTGATTATAATATTCTAATCAGAGTCAATATGAAATCCAGTAGATAGGATTTGATTTGAATCTGAATATTAACGGATCAAATTTGGATCTAGCCTCTAGGTATATCCAATTTGGTCTAATCTATTTGAAACCCTATACCTGTTGGATCCATGGGATGAGATAATAGCAATGGGTGCCCAATTACTAAGGGAGTGCTTAAGTTAAAAATAAGTGCTTATTAAATACATGGTTAAAAACAAGTGCTTATTCAAATAAGCACTTATTTGTATTTGGCACCCAATATTTTCAAGTGCTTATTTTTAAAATAAGCACTTATTTTATATTGGGTGTTTGGTAGTCTTTTTCTCTAACAAGCACTTAAATGAGCATTTGTGACTATTTTGTCTTTCATTTTTTTTTTCAAATTTTCAAAATATACCCTTTGAAAGCACTTTTGTTAAAGTACTTTTATAAAAGCACATTTACAAAAGCACTTTTACAAAAAGTACTTTTATAAAAACACTGTGAAAGTACTTTTATGAAAGCACTTTTACGAAAGCACTTTTATGAAAGCACTTTTAAGAAAATACCCTTACAAAAGTACTTTCATAAAAGTTCTTTCATAAAAGTACTTTTGTAAAAGTGCTTTTATAAAAGTACTTCCATAAAAGTGCTTTCATAAAAATGCTTTTATACAAATTTTTTCATAAAAATACTTTCTTAAAAGTTCATTCATAAAAAGTACTTTTATAAATTTCAACTAGGGATAATTTTGAAAGAAAAAAATTGAATAAGTACTTATACAATAAACACTTAAAAAAAGCTGAAAATTTGGACTTAACAAATAAACCCTTATTTTTAAAATAAATACTTATTTCAGGCTTATTTCCCAAATACCAATAAGTGTTTAATGGCCTAAATACTCATCTCGGGTTATCAGATTAAACAATAGACCCAATACGTTATAATGAGGCCGTATTAAAATACAAAGTATTTTAATCCAACCACAGCAGAATATTAAAATACAAAGTTTTGGAAAGAGTACAAATACAAATATATACAATAAAAAAACATATAAAATAATAAAAAATACAAAGTTTTGCACTTTACGTATTTGTATCTATACTTCTAAACTGAGCCTAAGAAATTGCCAAATGTTAAAAGTTACAGTGCAACAGATTGAAGCTTTGATGAACAACGGGACAACCTCGTCTGTTCTCTGCTCAGAATTCCATCCTTGTGAATGTGCATGTGTGCCGACTGCAGAGTATTAAGTGTGAATTGAGAATCTCCATGTTGAATTCAGCAACCATCTCTTTAAAATAAGGATGCATGCTTCACACAGAACCCACAGGAAGAATCTCGGAATAATTACATGTACTTTCAAAAGAAAAAATAAATAATAACAAAACGCGATTCTATCGCCACCCCAATTGACAAATAGAGGAGAGAACTGGAACAATTTAAAATGCAATTTGTGGGTCTCACAGACCTGTGGCTTAATAAAGGTGCAACGCTGGGAGTTCAAATCAGCCCCCCACAACGTCCCACACCACATTATGTACAGGGAACATTTCCCGATGATGATATTATCATTTCTGATATTATCATCGGAAAATGTTTTTAATACACGGTAGGAATGTATTGTAGGACATTATAAGGGACAATCTTGTAGGAGCTGATTTGATCTCGCAACGCTGGTGCAAGAATATTGAGAAGTGATAGAATAGGTGAAGCTTACTCTACAGCCATGGTCTCTTCACCCAAAAGGTAAAACTGTTTCCCACAGATTCTTCCAATAATCCTCGGAGAAACTTTGAGTACAAACTGTTTGGTCCTTTTCTATGGGCAATTGGGTAGCTTTGATTGATTCAAATTCCGCTTTTTGAATCCCAACTACCCAAACCCATCACTGATCCCATATCAAAAGATACTCAGTTCTGGCCTTGAAGAAGACATGATTGAGATTGAGATGGAGATTCAAAAATCAAAAGTCAAAAACGTAAGCATCTTGAGCAAACATGGCTTAATTGCTTTGACCCACCAGAAACCATAAACTAATCAACCGTACCTGTATCTCGAGGCATGTCTTCTCGAGAGCCCAGAGATTCTACAAATAGAAATTCAGATTCACGTTGCATGTGGGGAACCAATGAGCAAACGACGATATGAGAAGCAGAATCAAGCCATTAATTAACACAGTTTAAATTTCAAAAGCAATAGAAAATGAAGTTTAACCTTAAACAAACGTTGCTCAACTGTTAACAGCGCGGCCGTTCGAGCAAGTTGCGGTCTCTCCTCCTTCTCTTGTCGATTCAGTGATGTTAGCATGAAAAGTCAGAGCTCAGGAGAGAGCCTTCAACCATTGCAACCAATAAACAAACAGTTCTTACAAAACAAGAAAGCTCAGTCTAGAACAGATTAATACACATAAACTGAGCCTGAGTTGTAATGGTTGATATGTATCCACGTTTTACCGACTTGTCAATTCATTCTAGAACAGAAATTTATTACAGAATAACTAGTCAAATACACTAAACTGCAGATGTGGGATTTCATTTAACCTCACTTGAGATGAATTCCTTACATGTAGAAGCTTGAAACTTTTGAGCTGAGGCAAGTAAAATACCATGGACATGATAGAGAGAGATGAAGTGAGAGAACAAATTACCTCTAATTCCAACAGAAATCATGTCTAGGTAGTTTTGCAGAGAAACAAGCTCCTGGAAATCCAGGGATAACACAATCTGATTGCCAGTGTTTTCTTTATCTATCTACTTTGACCCATTGAGGGAAACCTTATAATTGTTTGTAGCAAATATGAAAGTATGCAGTTTTATAAAGTGAAAGTTATCTGTAACAAGAATACAAACCATCAAGATTAAAAAGTATCAGACTGGCTTGCTTAGGTGAGGTGATCTAAATTTGCCCACTTCCCATGGGACCTAGGGGGTTATTGAGCATATTTTCCTAAACATCTCGGTCTTTTCCTAGATTAAAGAAAACAACCAACTAATATTTCATCACCAACAAAACAAAGATGTAAAATAATATTTCATCAATATTATCTAAATACAACCAAATAAATCAAACAACTAATAATATAAAAACACCATCAATCTTTATTACTCACAACTTCTAATAAATCAAGCATATATATATATATATATATATACATGGTTTTTAAAATCGAACCGGACCGGATCGGAAAAACCAGGAATTGGTTATTTGTCGGTTTTGTTTTTCCCAAAATTGTTAATTTTGGTCAGCAAACCATTGAATCAGGCGGTTAATTGTTTGAACTGTTTTGACCTTTTTTTTTTTGAATTTTTTTATTTTCTTTTTACTTTTCTGTCAGAACAGACGGAGTGTTTGGCTTAATGTAAAACTCACACTCCTGGTTGGTTTTCAGTGTAAAACTCACACTAGGGGTGTTCATATGGAACTTAGGGGTATATACAGTTCGTGAACACATTTTCCAAACTAAATCGAAACTTTCATTTAAGCTGTGTTGGTTTTCAATGTAAATACGGACCAATGTAAAACTCACACTCCTGGTTTATATTTGTCGGGTTTTGAATGTAGTTTTACATCAAAAATCAATGTAAAGACTATTGATAAAATCAATGTAAATATTTATATTGATAATCATACATTTTCACTTTACAAGGATTCACTCATTTAAACCGGTTGGTGTTAAACTTCATCAATATACTTTTACATCAATAAATATTTACACTGAAAACAAACAGAGCCTTAGGAAAATATATGAATCTAACCAAACTGAATTAATTGTTAACCAATTTGATTGATTGATTTTTTATTGTAATCTTCATACAAACTAATTCTCCTTTCCCTAAATTAAAGAAAACAACCAACTAATATTTTATCACTAACAAAACAAAGATCTAAACTAACATCTCAACAATATTTATCTATGTACAATCAAATAAACCAAACAACTAATACATACATACGCACGGGTTTTTTTTCCTAGGTTAAGTGATGCTGGGATTTTTCTATTCGGATTGTGGATTTGGATTTGGATTTTCGATTCGAGTTTTTGGATCTCCATGAACACTCCTAATGGAATTTTCAATACATTTGTAATATGAATATTTGGGGCAAGGCCTAGGGGTGAGCATTCGGTTTATTTGGTTAAAAACCAAATCAAATAAACCAAAATAATAAAATGAAAATCGAAATTGAAATCGATTTTCAATAAAACCGAAATAACCAAACCGAATTTTCAATTCAGTTTTCGGTTATTTCGGTTAAAAACCAAATTTATTTATTATATATATAACATTATATATTATAACCTATAACATATATTATTATAATATATATTATGAAATTTAATTTCATTATAATACATTATATAATATATTGATATATAAATATATAGAATGTTATATATTAAATATTATTATATATTATATATTATATAATGAATTTTAGCTATTTCAGCTTTTTCGGTTAACCAAATTTCTAAATCTGAAAACCGAAATTGAAAATCGAAATTGTTAAAAAACAAATTAACTGAACCGAATTACCCAAAACCAAAAAAATCAAACCGAAACCCAAAATTTTCGATTCGGTAATTCAGTTTTAACCGAATAATACTCACCCCTAGCAAGGCCTCCTTGCGTTCTGCTTAGTTTTCCTTCTTTGTACGGAGAGAGAGATCACAACACCTTTGGATACAATGAAAAAATTAAGACACGTGCATATGCTAGGAAAAATCAAATAAATCTCAAAAATTATATTAGTAACCCTAAATATAAATTTTTAGATGACTACAAAAAAGCCATATACAAAACACACACTTTAATGGTTTACATGAAGTGTGAAACATGGGGACACACTTGGTAAATTTTGAAAAAAAAGAAGAAACACAGACGGGCTCAGGCTGGGCCAGGTTAGATTAGTTGGGCTTGCGTAGGTTGGTTAGATTTGGAAGAATTGTTCATCAGACCAATCAAACTGACCAAATTGACAGCTAGAGTTGTTCATCAAACCGAAGAAATTGATCAAACTGAGTAACTAGACCCAAGTCGACCCTTGTTAGTCGATTTTTTAGTATTTTGATCGGCTTCGTTTCCACATTTTTCCAACCCAACCAGGTCAAGTTAGTTTCAGTTTGACCATTTGTGAATTGACCACAATTGGGGTCGGGCAATGGATTTGGGATTTCTAGCCCCAATTGGGGGTATGGGTGGGGATGGAGTGGAGTATTTCAGTCCATGGTTGGGGATGGAATATCGAAAACCCAACCCTGCCCTAGCCCTGTAGCCATTCCTAATGTCATTGCCTTGGAAATATTACCATTATTAATTTGCAAAAATTACCAAAATTGCAAAAATTTATTTACTAAAAAATAATATACAAAATTACCAAAATTCCAATTTTAATTTACCAAAATTATATGAAAACTAAATGACAAAAAACTTAATCACCAAAAATTGATTAGCAAAATTACTTTACCAAAATTTATTTATTAATTTAAATTTCAATAAATTAATAATTGTATCTTTCTATTAAATTAAATTCCCAAAATTATTTTTTTTCTAAATTAATTACACAAAATAACCAAAATTACAAAAACTAATTTGCCAAAATTATCCACATTATTTATTTTAAATTACGTAATTATTAATTTATATTAAATTAATAATTTTCCAAATTAACCAAAAGGATTATTTGATAAATTACAAAAATTAATAATTTTCTAATAATTAAATTATTTTTTAATAAATCATTAATTTCTAATAATTTAAAAAAATAATTGCCAAAAATTTATCAAAATAAATTTAGGAAAATTAATTTCCAAAACTTCATTAACTCAATATTCAATATTAATAATCTCTATTAAATTAATGTACCAAGATTACCAAAATGAATTCTTGGTAAATTAATTACACAAATATCAAAATTTCCAAAATCATTTTACCAAAATTACAAAAAATAATTTACCAAATTATAAATGTTTTAAGAACCGACCCAGCACTAGAACTGCTTTGGCCACTGGTTTCCAGGTTAGTGGTTTGATCATCTGGTCCAAATGAACGACCCATTGCGAGTATGGAATCTGGTTACTTCTCATCTATCTACTTTGACCCATTGAGGGAGATGTAGCAAATATGGAACTATGGAAGAATGCAACTTACAAAAGTAAAAGTTACTTGCAAGAGCAATATGTGGTTATTTTTCTTCTCCATTTTTGTACAGGGGGCCAAGGTTAAAAGTATCAAAAATGCAAAATGTATTGAAAAGGCAATTTTAAAAGAAGACGATTAGCAAACTGGCTTGTCAAGGTGATCTAAATTTGTCCCATGGCTTCCCATAGGACTTAGGGGTAAGGGTGTCAATGGACCAGTTTTGGATTGGACCCTGTCCAGTCCAAAATCAATTTGGACGGATTGGACGGACCAACAAGACATATTGGATTGGACCAATCTGGTCCAAATTATTTATTAGATTGGATTGGACCTGGTCCGTCCGTAACAAATTTATATTGGATTGGGTTAGATTAAGCCAATATTTGGTCCATTGGTATAAGATAAGAATATATGTGTCAATAGACCAGGCTTGGGTTGAAACCAATCTAAATCAAAATGAATTTGAATAGATTGGATGGTCCAGACATTGAATTGGGCAGGTCCATATTGGTCCAAAACATTCATTGGATTGGATTGGATTGGACCTGATCCATTTATAATGGACTCACATTGGACTGGATCGAATTGGACCAAATCCAGTCCAATTGACACCTACACCTAGGGGTGCTAATGGTTCTGTTCTTGAACATATACGAACTTAAACCAAACAAAATTAACCAGTTAACCAGTTTGGTTGATCTTTTTTGGGGGGTGTTATTATAATTTTCATGCAAACAAAAAAAAAATCTCTTTCTTTTCCTAAATTAAAGAAAACAACCAACTACAACTAATATTTCATCACCTGCAAAACAAAGATTTAAAATAACATTTCAACAATATTATGTAAATACAACCAAATAAACCAAACAACTAATAAATTAAGCACACCCGAATCTAGGGGTGTTCACATGGGAGCTTGGGGCGTTTACAATTCGTGAGCACATTTTCCTAACTAAATCGAAACTTCATTTAGGAAAGCATATGAACCTAAACTGAACTGAATTAATTGTTAACCAGTTTGGTTGATCTATTTTTTATTGTAATTTTCATACAAACAAACTAATTCTTCTGCTTTCCCTAAATTAAAGAAATCAACCAAATAATATTTTATCACTAACAAAATAAAGATTTAAACTAGCATTTCAACAATATCTATCTAAGTACAACCAAATAAACCAAACAATTAATACAGACACACACATGGGCTCGGGCTGGTTAGGGTCAGGTTGGTCGGGCTTGGGTGAGTTGATAAGATTTGAAAGAATTAATTATATATTTTTGTGTAATCATCTTTTATTGGGCTTTATGGAATTTAAGATTAGGAGTGATTGAAAATATGTACAAAATTCATTTACAAATATACAAAATTCATTTACAAATATACATATACACATGTATACATTATACACATATTATTGGCGCCGTAGACTCCATGATCGTGGTGGTCAAATCCCCAAAGGTTTGGGAACAGCATTGCCTCTCAGAGAAAATAGATACGGGGAGAGAGAAAGAGGAAGAGAGAGGAGAAAGGAAGGGGTGGTGGCTGTTCTCCTGAAAGATGTGAAGAAGTCCTTGAGATAGGGCTGTTCATAAGAAGACCCAACCCAACTAAACCGACCAACCCGGACCGACCCAACCCGAGTCGGCCGGGTTTTCTTCAGCACCAATCGGTTTCTAGTTGTAAAAAATCATAAACCGACGCGAATCGAACCGACTTAGTAGTTAGTTCCTAGTTGGTAGTTACAACCTACTTAATTCCTACTTAACTAAGTTGTCTCTATCCTACTTACAACCTAACTTAATTTCTAGTCTTCTAGTTAGAAATGACATTAATGGTAAGTATTGTAAAACAACTAGACAATGAATTTTTTTGGAAAAGTTTAAAGAAAAGAATCAAAGGATCCTAGTTTCTATAGTCTTTTACACCAAATAGGCAATCAATTACAATTAGAATTAGGTGCCATTTTTTACTTAGATTAGAAGGTTTCTTAAAATATACAAATTTCCGTATTATTTCTCTAATACAGTTTGACTTTCTAAGAAAATCTTCCTTGTTGTGGCAGGTCTGTTAGAAGCCTCTTTTCTACCTTAGGCATAGTCAGAGGGTCATTTGTTACGCTTGTAATTGCATCCGTCTTAAGCATGATCAACTGTTGCATTGTACTTTGAGCAGCATGGTATTGTAGCTCATCTCAGAGTGTTGCATTGTTGAGCAGGAGATGTTATGATGGTACAGCGTTGTAGCATGGGTGGCTGTTGTGTTGCCATAAATTGTGAGATATGAGTTTTCTAATGGTTAGGGCTTGCGTGAGTTGATAAGATTTGAAAGAATTGATTATATATTTTTGTCGTCATCTTTTATTGGGTTTTATGATCTAATTTAAGATTATGACTGATTAAAAATATGTACAAATTTCATTTACAAATATACATATATATATACATAATACACATATTATTGACGCTGGCTCCATGATCGTAGTGGTCAAATCCCCAAAGGTTTGGGAACAGCAGTTACCTCTCAGAGAAAATAGATAAGGGGAGAGAAAAAGAAGAAGAGAGAGGAGAAAGGAAGGGGTGGTGGCTGTTGTAGCATTGGTCACATTGCTTGGCTTTACGAGTGCGATGTGAGTGTGTTGTGGTCACTTGAGTTTCCTTAGCGCTATTGTATGCGACTTGGGTCCATGTGTCAAGGCTGTGGAAGTAAGCAGAGGAGGTGATGACTGTCTTTTTCGCAATGGAGTCAATTTGAGCTCTAAAAGTTTTTATTTTAGTATCATTAGACTCCAATTAGTTAGGGCTTTCTAATGGTTTGGTGAGATCTAGTGACCAATGGAAGACAATTACCATCTCATGATTGATACTTGAATAAGCATGATTGGTTACAGCCTAATTGAGCTGACTTGATAGAAATGCATTCTGATGTGTGTAATTCAACTCCTTGAAGGGTTTTATCTCAAATTTAGTCCGACTTAACTTAAGCTCAAAATCATTATGATTCCAATTTGAAGCCTGGGATGGTTCAACTTTCTAACCTTGAGAGTTCATGGGGTAAATCAAGTCCAATTTGGGTGATCTATATCGTAAGACTCAAAATTTCAATCTCTTCTTATCTGTAGGGTCCAAAAGAGGTGTCCTAATGTCCAAATTTTATGAGATTGCCAAAGTGCCCCTGGGTTGGTTGTGAGATTGGCTGAAGCATTACTTTAAGCTTTTGAAGTGCTAAAAAGAGATAAAGACTATGAAAGGGTGCAAGAATGTGGTGTCCAAAATAGGCATAGTTTCTCTTACTCAAAACCTTTCATGTTGAGCATGCTTGGTTTAGAAAGGCTTCCTTTGAACATCTAAGTTAAAGAGGCTTACTTGTTCCCTTTACACCCAAAACACTAATAAACTCTAAACTTTAGCTACTCAATGGAATCATTTATTCTTCAAAAAATATATTTCCTAAAATGCATAAGGTTATCAAGTGTCTTGCTGGCGTCCAAAGATACCTAGAGTATCATCCCTCAATTGTCCTTGCAAACTTGGAATAATAGTTTAAAGATGAATACATAACTACTCTAAGGAAGAGGAAACCTTATAGAAACAAAAGTCAAGAATCATGTAGATTAAATAGGGACACCTCAATACGAGATTCTTTCACATGACAACTCTCAAGCATAGATTCCCTTAAAATTAACCCTCAAGGCCCTATCTGTTGGTGGTAAGTTACTTATTTGGGTAAATACATGTATTTTTGCCAAATGGGTAAGTGAGTGAATTTCCTAAAGGATCTCTATTTTTTGTTGGCAAGGATATTATAGTCCTACACAATTTGGACAATTTTATTTTCCTCTTCCATAGGTAAGTAACTTAGTAACTTACCCACCCCTCAAGTGGATAAAATTTTACCAGGTAAGTTATTAAAAACTTACGCAGGGGGAATTTTGTTTTTGTTAGACCCACATTTCACTCCTCTCAAACCTACCCCAAATGACCAGGGCCTAAGAGTGGACCTATGACACCTAGGGGTGTCCATGAAAAACCGAAAAAACGAACCGAATCGAGTTAACCAAATTGATCGGTTTGGAATTTTTGAAAAATCGAAAGACCAGTTCGATTTTCGGTTACCCTACAAAAAAAACCGGTGGTTAACCAAACTGATCGGTATATATATTTATATGTATATTTTATATATTTTTTTAATGTCACATATTTTCTATATATTATATATAAATATATACTTATATTATATTTATAATAATCTATTTATAAATATTATATATATATATTATAGATTTTTAAAATATTTATAATATATTATATATAATTTATTATTTATAATATAATATTATATATTTATATAATATATATTATTAATATAAAAAACCAAAAAATCGAAGAACCAAACCGATCAAAAACCAAAACCGGCAGACCGGTTAACTGGTGGTACCGGTTCAGTTTCAATTTGGAGAAATGGATAAACAAAGTTTTTTTCTTTGACGTCACCCTTGAAGAGATTAAAGAAATAGTCTAGTCCCTCCCTAAAAATGAAAGTTAGGGCCAAGTGGCTTCACTATTAGACAGTGTATGCCATTAACTCTAATCAAATTGATGTATACAAACATTTATGAATAATATAAGTACATTATTGTTTCATGATCACATTTACTATGTTTCTGTGAATTACTCCTTAAACTAAACATGTATGCAACTCGTGTTGGTTTAGAATGTTCTTAGCCATTGGATAGATTTAGTGAGTTTATCCTAACAATGTTAACATTGATGTATCGCCAAACTGGTAAAACAGCTTGTTTCAGTTGCTAAGATTAAACCCTAAGCACAACCAGTAGGTGCTTGGAAGAAACACTGAACCCGAACCAATTTTCAGTTATGCCTTGGACCTTGGAGATAGATGGGCGAAAATAGAAAGTTACACTTAATCCTAAACTTGATTATGATACTACATTAGGTTTTGAACTTAATTATCTTTGGTGTGCCAATCAATGAGATCCATTAAATGTCAAATATCAAGGCATGTTAAGGCAGTTTAGGAAATTACCAAACTAAATGATCATAATGATAGGATCGACTCCTTTGTTAGACAAAGTGAATATCATGGTTTACATTCTCTCTAATGGAAACCTAAATTGTTGGCAAGGGATTTCAAAATGTATTTATATATTATATTACTATTTTATGAAAAAGGTTTCCTGATATCCATCTGAGTAAAGAGTTTACCAGTGCATTTTTGCAATCAGGGAAGAGTTCTTTCCTTGTGAGCAGTGTTTTAATGATTATGGACCGAGAAGCTATGTATAAGAAACCATTATAGGGTTAATTACCTAATGGGCTTCGTCTTGCATAAGTCTATTGTCCTTGAGTTTTCATACGGTGACTAGATCCAACAATCATTTACATATAAATGTTGGGCCCAACTGAGCCCAAACTAATTGGGTCAAGAGTTCACTACCCTTGAGCAATGAATTTGGCCTAACCTCTTCCAAAGGTGGAGTTGAACCCTTATGTACTTTTATGGGACCTTTGTGGGTCCCATGTCATATAATGTTCAAGCTTACATGGCTTTGCAATGCATAGGAAAGTGAGCCATTAAAGAAAATGGGTCTAAGGCCCCATTACTAATATGATTAGTTAAGTAGAGATAGATGTCATGTGGCGAATATGGATCATTTTTTTTATAAATAAACGAATATAGGTCATGGATATGAGTATGAAGCACCCATTCTTCTAATAAGATAGAGTTTATCCATTAGGATAAATCCTAATCCAAATCTGATTTAAATTTAGCTCCTAGTAGAACTAGGAGAGTGCTCTATATAAGGGAAGATATGGATGGGTAAGCCATTCTATCCTAAGCTCTCTTCAGCTCTCTCTCTCTCTCTCTCTCTCTCTCTCACACACACACACACACACACACACACCTCCCTTGCTCCCATAAAACCTAGTTTGTTCCAACCCTAGTAAGAATTTTTTTTCCTTCAGTTCCTAGCTGTGTTTTTGGAGAAAAACATCAGTCCTAAGAAAGTTCACACTACCGCATCGATCCCAAAAAGATTGAAGGTTGAAGTGCAGAAACTACATTACTGAATTGGCTTCACTTCAATGTTGTGTCATCTTCAGCGGGAGGCCAATCCAGGTCTGACATTGGGCATGAAATACCATTTTGGCACCTGCATTTGTGAACTCCGTCATAGGTGTGATCAAAAATTAATTTGAGTTTCAAATCTAGTCCGGTTCAATTCAAGATCGATCCCAAAATTTCATATTTCAAAATTACTAGGAAACCAGTTCTCGGGTTGAGTTAAAAAATTTAGAAACTCGGTCAGCCACTAAATTTGGTTCAACCATATCTAATCTGATTTCTAACCCTTCCAATACTCATAGAAAAAAAAATCTTATTAAATACTCGAATATCCTAAGCCCAAATGTCACCACTTCATGCTAGATTATTTTGAAACAAATAAAAACCCTGAAAAGTTTTACAATACGCTCCTAGTAGTAATCCCTAGGGTTGTGTTTGGTTTGAAGGAAAAGGTAGGGAAAAGAAGGGAAAGGTAAAGAAACATTTATAAACATTTATAAACATTGTATAGGTTTTCCTACCTTTCCTTTCCTTTCCTTTCTTTACCTTTTCCTTCAAACCAAACATAGCCTAAAGAATTTCATCTACAAACCATTACTCAATTGAGTCTACAAAACAATTCTTAAAATTAAGCCAAAAGTTCAAACTAATCCTGCCCCGAAATCATTCCCACTAACCAAACCAATTTTGTGACCAATAGACATACGGGATAGCATACTATTAATGCATGAAACTCTTCACTAATGGGTTTCCATGGTGTTATGGGGATCAAACTTAAAACAAAATGGGTTTCCAAGTTGTAATGATGATCAAAATAGACCTAAAAATGTTTTTGATAAGATAGAAAATAAAATCTTTGATGTCGGAAAGATATGGAAAGGCTTTGACAAATCATAATCCCATAATCCAATCCACCACAACCCGATCCAATCCGTAAGTTATGAAATATTATACATTATATATTATTTATATAATATATATTGCATATTATGTTTTATATATTATAATATATTATTATATTATATAAATAATATATTTTTTGATGAATTATTATATAAATAATATATTTATATTATAAATTTTTTTATTATAATTCTAATTGAATCGATTTGAGTCAGATAACTGATAAGCTATTGTAATGTTCTGGGTAGCGAAGTCTCAATACCCTGACTGATGTGGTGCTCACATGATGACAAATACAAAATTTTCATCAAATAGTGGTGCTTGTGTTTCAACTCAAGAACATTGTAAGTTGAAACACTAACTGTACCAACCACAACCTAAGGCTGCATTTGAAAATGATACAAATGGAGTGTAAATCCTATGTAAAAGTACATCAATAAAAAGAAATAAATTTGCATTCAAGTGGGCTTTTGATAAAAAAAAAAAAAAAAAAAAAACATATGCTTTATTAGAATTCATGTTTGCATTTGTTGCAGCTAAAAGTCTGTTTGGTAAGAAGATAAATTTATCGATGCAAAACTAATCCAATTTTACAATTTATATTAACTGTTTTACACTCTACATATTTACATTCACACTTGTTTGCATCATTTCCAAACGCAGCCTAAGAGTAATATTCCCTTCAACTTAGGTTCAGTCGGATGAACTCTAAAAGAGGTTAATTCTATTAATTCTCCTATCAAGATTGAACGCGGGAGTTATTTTGTACAGTGAGTTATATGCGTCAGAGATAACTTAGTGGGGTCATATAGCGATTTCCTTTTTGTATATCTGATCGTACATCCTTTGACACACCTCTTCGTATGCCTTAAAATGAAGAGTTTTATCAAAAAAGAGACGCAATTCGCCTACTCCAGACCATCTGAAGACATGATAATAACTGAAATGACAAGGCAAAAATCATCAAAGTAAAACAAAAAAAAAAAAGCAAGAGTAACGTCTAATTATGACCTTGGAGCTGATGCTGGTAACATGATAATAAATGCTAGATTTGTAATTTCTGTGAAGCCATCAGGGTCTATATAACAACATTTGAACCAAATGGGTGTGGGATAAACATAGGCACCTGCAAATTTTAAGAAACTGTACATCACAAAAGCTCTAATGAGTGAAACCAAAATTAAATACTCACACCAGGTTCCTGAGGTACCTCATTCCAAGAGGTTTCAAAATCAAATACAACCATTGCAGGATCCACTGAGGAAGATTCAGGCAAGACAATATCTGGTTCATATGGTACACAATCTTTTGTAGTCCCCATAACGGACTGATGGTCAGGATAAGGCCAGTTCTCCATACAGAAGTCTGATGGAACAGAGTTTGTACTACTAGTATATGGGGGATTGGACTCTGTGATAGGAAATGAATAGTCAAAGCTTGGCTTTACACTTTGAAAATTGGAATCTGCTTCTGGGGGAAGTTGGATGCTCTCCGTTGTATTGTTTATCTCTCTGAAGATTAAGTCCAATGGATTCAGATTTGTGGCATTTGGAGATGGATTTGCTTGTAGGATTGTATTATGGCTTTCACTTAGTTGTAAAGTAGGCTGACTACATGACTGAGGTTGAGAGGAAATAGTATACGACTGGAAGTATGCAAAATTGCTGCCCATGCTTGTCTGGGAGGAGCTTTGGCATGACTCCAGCTCTAGATTGTTGACTGTAAGAAAGTCCTGCCAACTGGTTTTACAACCTTCATGGGGAGCATAACTCCTTGGCTGCTGTGATTTAGAGACAAGATTATTACTATTACTTGGAAAACCATTTCCAGGTCCATGTAGGTTATGTAATAAACCACATCCTGTGGTTCCTGCCCTTTTACTTTTCGTATGGTAAGGAACAAACCGAGGAACCGAAGTGCCAGATCTGCCACTTGTCTCCTTTTGGATGAGATTGTTCATAACAGGCATCAATTGAGATCTACTCAGATGTGGTGACAATCTGTTCCTGTGCTGGATGACTCCTGCCCGGCGGTTACTACTCCTGGGGCTTATGATGTTTGACATGCCAAAATTGGAAGCTGATGAGCAAGCATGGGGCTGGGCTGAATTGGACGATGAGTGAATTGGAACAAAACCTTGGTTGGGAGGTACCAATTGATTGGGTGTTTGAACCGTGTTAGAAGAGGGTAGCATCATGGAGAGAGCAGTGTTGGGAAGCTTTGGGACAGGTGGGGGCACTGTATTGCCTTGTTTAAGATGTTTCCTCTTTACTCTCCATATCTGCTCTTTATCAGTAGCATGACAATGGTCAGTACTGGAGAGACCGTAGCCCCAGGAGGCACATGGAGCATGAATCTCACATACATAGCAATGGCACTGCATTTTCCAAAGCAGATGCATCAAAATACTAAAAGGAAATCACTTCTCAGGAAACAGAAGATATTTAGAATAGAACCTAAAATAGAAAATCTTACCCATTTATAAAAAAGAAGAAATGGATGAATCGTCCAACACCCTGATTTTATATTTCCAATCCTACCCCTCCATGATTTTATATTTCCAATCCTATCCCCTCTTACGAAAATAATAATAGTAATTTCTGAAAATAAATACAAATAATTAATTTATTAATAAATTACTATTACTATTTATCAATAATTTTTATAAATTTTAGTAATTGATTGTTGGTAAAAGATATTGAAATAATTACATTTCTAAAAATTATAATTATGATTTCAGATAATTATAAATTATTGATTAATTTCATTTGAAAATGAAAGATAGTTTGGTGTAGTTTTTTTTTTTGAAATTATGGATAATTTATTGATTATTCAATAGATTACTGAAATTATTGAAAATTTATTAATTATTCAACCAATAAATAATTACTGAAAATTAATAATTGATTATTCAGAAAATTAGCGTAATTCTCATTATTACATTTTCATAAAATTATTGATTAATTTTAATTGAAAATAACAGATAACTTAGTGCAATTTTGGAATTTTATGACATTTTTTACTGTTTGGAATATTATGGAAAATTATTGTAATTATTGAAAATTTATAATTATGTTATCATAATTTATAATTATTGAAATTTTTATTATTATCAATGTAATTATAATTATTACACTAAAATAATTGTTAATGTAGATTAACTAATTCCTTTTTTCATAATCTCAAATAGTAATTCCCATTATCTAATAATTTTTGAAAAATTAATAATAGAAAAAACTGTGAATCTTGATTTAAAATAATCGAAACTAATAGTAATGATTATTGTTACATAATTAACAATTTTCCATTTTGTATCAATTCCAATAATGTAATTATTAAATTACAAAAATTTCCATTATTTAATAATAATAATTACTACAGAATTATAAATTACAATAAAATCTGTTATTTGAAATTACTGTAATTACAGTAATTTTGAAATACAGAAATTCCAATAATAATTATTAGTGTAATAATTGCAGTTTGTTTCAAAATAATTTTATTAAACTAATAAATCTTATTGGAATTTTATTGTAATAATTCAATTACAATAATTATTGTAATGAAAATTTTATTTCTAATTATAGATTTGTTTTTCATATTAACTTTATTACGGAAATAATTATCTTTGAAATTTTAGTGTAAATTATTATTTTAAGGAAATTTATAACAATAATTATTATTGGAATTTTATTGCTGACAATAATTACAGTAATAGTTATCATTGGAATTTACATCTTCAGAAATTTATTAATGTAATTTTATTAGTGTAACTTTATTATTAGTGTAATAATAATTATTATAGTAAAATTTGTTATTTTCAAAATACTGTAATTACAGTAATTTTGAAATAACTGTAATTCCAATAATAATTATTAGTGTAGTTAAATTAATTATTTTGAAAAAATAATTATGAAACTAATAATCATTATTGGAATTTGGTGTAGTAATTAAATAGAGTAATCGTTATAATAAATATTTTACTGTAGTTACAATTTCTTAAAATTAATTTTTTTACACAAAAAATTAAATTGTGTTATTTTCCAGAAAAATACTAGAAATCAATGAATATACAAAATTTTCAACCAATAATTTCTTTATAAATTAACTAAAAATTATAAAATTGAAAAATAAAGTCAACAATTATAGCTCCAGGAAAGAGTTGGTGGAGTTTGCAAATTGGCAAACAAAATATCATAATTTTGGAAAATTGTGGAGAAGAAAATAAAAAACATATTAATGTAATTTTGGAAAATTTCTTTAAAATGTAGCAAATAATTATTGAAAATTATTGGAATATTTTGAAAATTTGGGAAATTTTATTACATTTGATAGATTTTGGAAAATTATTTAAAAATTGTGTGATTTTCATTTTAAATTATTAAAGATAAATTAGTATTATATTGGTAAAGGAAAACGGTAATTTGAACCAATAATTACAAAATTTATTTCTGTTATTAATATAAATTAGTATTATATTGGAAAATTTTAGAAAAGGAAATTATTAATTAACTTATATTGAAAAATAAAAGATAAATTAATTTAATTTTGTAAATAATATATTTAAAAAGAAAATAAATTATTTAATATATTTAAAAAATCAATAATTTAGTATATATACTTTTTGGAAAATTACCAGCACCCGACATTCAATATATCCTTTTGATCCTTTTTACCAGCAAATTAGACATTGGGTTTTCCCGTGCATCGCACGGGTCCCCTACTAGTGGTACAGAAAAATAAACATTATTGTTTCATAGTAATAAATGGTTGAACATACCAGGTCACAGTATTTTTCATGTGGAGTAGAACTAAAAGGAAATTTAGCACACAAATGCCGTGGATGAGGATAATCTCTGCATGCTAGCTGCAATGAACAAAACAAAAAAATTAGTCATGATGCTGATGTTACAAAAGTATTTAAAGATATTGACCTTGCAGTCTCAGCTACATGTAGGGCTGTAAACAGATCGAATCGAATCGGATATAGGCAGGTCCAAATGTGATTCATTTGTATTTAAATTTGAACTGGACCTTATCCTTCGGATTTGTATCAAAAATTCAAATTGAATTTGAATTGCAATTGGATATTGAATAGTATTAATAGATTAAACTAAAAAATGATCAAAATATTATGTATTATTACTAAAATGAACCAAAATGACTAACATTGTACTTCATTAACAAATGAATTGAAAATAACTTTTATGATCCTCAAAAAAAAAAAAGGAAAATAACTTGTATGAAACTTAAACATATAACAATTTGATAAAAACACAACATCTAAACCAACTTTACTGATAGATACAATATAAATTTTAAGCATTTACTAACATATATATTTAAATTGTGTTAAAGTAATAAAGTCTAGTTGGCAGGGGTATAATTGTCTTCCTGTTTTGGTTAGGCTGTTAAATATTTTTCTTACTGTAACTTAAGGGCAATCTTGTAATTTCACTTTAAGTTATGAAATAAAGTACAAGGGTCGACAGTTGGGGGAGTCTAGTCTTCTCTCAACCGGATCCTTTTTCATTTTATCCTTATTTTTCCTCTTCTTTTGTTGCCGTCTATAGAAGATTACATGGTATCAGAGCACCTCTAATCGACCTAGATTGCTTTTGACGTCACAAGAAACCTTTCCATTGAGAGTACTTCCTCTCTGTTTTGGGTGTAGGAGGCATCCATGCCTCAGGTTTCAATCATTGACAGTTTTCAGGTGGTTTCCTAGACTGCCTCTAATAAGCAGCCTGAAGAGGGGTTTGTTTCGATGTTCCTAATCATCCCAGTTCTCTATCAATTGTGGTGATCAAGTGGTGTGATGTGGTGTAGAAGCAACCTGATTGTGTGGCTATGAGGTTGTCCTAGTGATTCAAGTAGGTGGTGTTTGTTTTTTTATTTATTTTTTGTTGGTTTTTCAGTGCTGAAAATTGGGCACGGTAGACTTCAGCTTTGCTTTTTTTTTACGAGTAAAGAGCCTTCTTGAGTAATTGTTAGCAGTGAGCAGTGTTCCCTTTTTTCCCCTTTTGGTCTCTGTGGCCTGATGGCTTCATCCAATGGTGGACTTAAATCTGCTGTTGTGTTACAGCAACATATTTTAAATTCCCAATTGACTACAGTCAAGCTTAATGGTACCAATTATGTACCATGGGCGAAGTTGGTATCAGTTTCATTGATTGGGAGAAGAAAATTGAAGTATATTAAGGAGGGCTAGCCTAAGAGTGGGCCTGAAGGGTACAATGAGTGGGTACAAGAAAATGCCCATATTTTTTTATCAATATAACAGAAATTTTCATTAAAAGATATGATTCAAGTACAATGGTGGGGAGAGGTAAACACTCTTAAGTCGTTAACTCTCCCCTAGAGAGATACAAAAATTATAAAGTAGCCCAAAGCAAATGATTTCTTCCCACCCCTTGTTTAGCAATTGCATCTGCAAATGAATTTGGTGCATTTTTTTAGCCACTGCAGTCTCACCTCCATACCCTGAGTCAACCACTTGAATTGTCTCGGTTCATTGTTGTATGTCCACATGCTATCATCTTCCTTCCCTAACCATTCTATTACCACTTTAGAGTCTCCTTCAATGATCAGCTTGTTAACATTTAGTTCCTTGGCCCTTTTCACACCCTCCATCAAAGCCAAAATTTCTGCTCTCAATGAATCCCCAACACCAATTGGGCCAGAAAACAGAGCAATGACTAAACCTTCCTCCAATCTAAAAACTCCAATCCTTGAAGGTCCAGGGTTACCTTCACTGTTGTCATCAAAGTTTAGCTTCATGAAACCTGCACAAGGCAGAGACCATAGAGGGCGAGCAATACTTCTGCTTGGAGCTGAGGCTGCCGCTTCCTGTCAATTATTCAGTAGAGTCCCCATGTGAATGTCATTAAAATCTCCACTGTTTTTACCCAATGAACCACCCTAGAAGTGATCAGTTCTATGATTGCCTCTCTGCTTCTCTCCTTTTCAGCAAATATTCTTTGGTTTCTTTCCTCCCAAATTGTCCAGCAAACCGCCACTCTTGTACATCTCCACAATATTCTTCCCCTCTTCTTTGTCCAACCACCAGCAGAAGAATCAAAGAGGCTTTGTAGATTTTGGTGGGGGAGTCCACCTACAGCCAAACAGAGAGAGAAACCAAACCCAAATAAAAGAAACAAAGGGGCAAGAGATTAATAAGTGGTAACAAAACTCACCATTGGCTTTGCAAAGAATACACCAGTTAGGTACAATCACCAAAAGGCTTCTTTCTTTGAAGTGCAAGTGTTAATTCTCTCCAAGACTATTTTCCAACACAGTGCCCCAACCCTTGGCAAGACTAGTTTCTCCCACACTAGTTTAACAGGGAAAGAATGCCCAGGACTAGAAGAAGGTTGTACTTATGGCTTTGAAGAAGGAGGTGCAAGTATAGGAACTAGAGGAGGAGAGGGTCCAAATCCGAGATTCCAACTTAGATGGATCCAAGAAAACCTTTTGAAGAATTTGAATCAAAGCCAAAACATTGTCCAAATCTAATTCTCTAAATCCCCATCTAAACCCCAGGTCCAAATCAAGCTTAGGCCCTAGACCAAAAGAGGACAAAAAAGTGGAAACAAGCTCATTTTTGTAGCTGGAAAGGGAAAATAATGATGGAAATTGACCTTTAATTGGTAAATACCCCACCCACACATGTTCCCAAAACCTTACCAAATTCCTAGAGCACAAGTTATACCTAACGAAGGGTAGGAAATATGAAAGGTTGGTGTGAATAGATTTCCAACATGCCACACTATTTGCTCGAGCCTAAATTCCCGCATCCCAGCCATCAGCCGCCAGCCCATGGATGCTAAAGATCACCTTTGTCTACAATTTATACCTATCCATCAGTAATCTCCACAACCATTTTCCTAACAAAGCCATATTCCTTTTTCTGGATGTTCCCAATCCCTAAGCCACCAAATTCCTTGCTTTTCCTTACCACTTCGCCCCTAACCCTATGGCCCTTCCTTTCCTCCCCAGGTTCCCACAAGAAATCCCTCATTAACTTCTCTAGGCTTCTACAAACCCTCACAAGAATCTTGAAAACTGATAAAAAGTACATAGGCAAATTGGCCAGAGTTGATTTGATCAATGTTATTCTTCCACCTAATTAAAGATAATTCCTTTTCCAAGGGGGTAATCATTTTGTCAACCTATCCACCACTGGGTTCCAGAATGTCACATTTCTCAGGTTTCCTGTTAGGAACTGCCTAACTCAGGGACTCTTTCGAGGGAGCCTGCCTCCAGAATGAGAGAGAGAGAGAGAGAGAGAGAGAGAGAGAGAGAGAGAAAGGAAGAGAGGTTGTATTCCCAATTCGATAATCCCATTCGATTATAGCCTGTTGTTATTTATACACTGCTGTTATACAGCTGTTACAGTTCTGTTGTACCAGCCTCTCCACTTGTCTAGTTTGTTACAATCTTTGGTCTAGTGGTTGGCTGTTAGTTACAATCTTTAAAGGCTGTTGTGGCCTTTTCTTGTACACTTGTATTTCTTTAGTTTGTGTCCCAACAGTCCCTCCCCCCTTAAATTCGACCTTGCCCTCAAGGTCAAGATGTGGGAATCTGTTCTGTAACTCCAAGTAAGGTTCCCAAGTTACATCCTCAATTGGGAGGCCTGACCATACCACCAAGGTTTCTGGTTCGATGTGATTCCCTTTGCGTATCCACCTGAAATCTGTTATCTGAGTGGGCTCAGTTTGAACTTGGCCCTCTTCCGAGAATGATGGGAGGGTGGTTGTTGTTATTGTTCCTGTTTTTGGCCATTTCTTTAATAGGGATACATGGAATACAGGGTGTAATTTTGATGTTGCTGGGAGGTCCAGCCTGTATGCCACTGATCCGATGCGCTCCACAATCCGAAATGGGCCGAAGTACCTCGGGCTGTTTGTTCCACCGGTGGCCTGCTACTGAAACCTGCTTGTATGGTTGTAATTTAAGGAAGACTTGCACCCCGACTTGGTACTGGGCAGGCCTATGTCTTTTGTTGTAGGAGTCCGCCATCCATTGTTGGGCTTGCTGGAGGTGGGATTTGAGATCTTGTAACACCCTATCTCATTGGAGGAGTTGGTCTTCTACTGCGGCTACTGTTGTAGACCCCTTCTCATAGGGAAGTAGGGGAGGTGGGTCCCAACCATATAGAGCCCGGAAGGGAGTCATTCCGGCTGCACTGTGATATGTGGTATTGTACCACCATTCTGCCCAATGAAGCCACTTGAGCCACTGGCGGGGCCTTTCCCCTGCATAGCACCTTAGGTAGGTTTCCAAACTCCGGTTGACCACTTCAGTCTGTCCATCTGTTTGAGGGTGGTAGCTGGTAGATTTTAAGAGTTGCACTCCTTGTAGTCGAAAAAGTTCTGCCCAGAATTGACTCATAAAGATAGGGTCGCGGTCGGAGACAATAGAGTTGGGGGTACCATGCAGTCGTGCCACCTCCTTAGTAAAAATTTCAGCGACCATGGAGGCTGTGAAGGGGTGGGGCAGAGGGAGAAAATGGCTGTATTTGGTGAATCTATCAACTGCTACGAGAATGGCGGACTTGCCATAGGAAAGGGGGAGTCCCGTTATAAAGTCCATGGATATATCTGCCCATACTTGTGTCGGGATTGGGAGTGGTTGTAGCAGTCCCGTTGGAGACTGGGTATCCACCTTATTTTTCTGGCAAATGACGCATTCGGCTATGAATTTTTGGACCGAATTTCTCATGCCTTTCCAATGGAATTGGGTGGCTAGTCTCTTGTAAGTGCGTAGGATCCCTGAGTGCCCTCCTGCTGGGGATGAGTGGAACAATTCCAAGAGCTGCTGAATATGGGCCGAATCCTATAGTATCACCATTCGGCGTTTATATAGTAGCAAGTTGTTTTCCACTGTGTACCCTGGGTGGCTAGTAGGGTCTTCTTGGATCTCTGTGCGCAGCTTGCACAGTTGTGGGTGCCTTTCAGCTTCCTCCCTTAGCTGTCCCATGATGGAACATGTAGGGCCCGTGAGAAGTAATGGGAACAGTTGTGGCTGGCGTGACAATGCATCTGCCACCTTGTTAGCGTGCCCGGCCTTGTATTTAATGATATAATCGTAGCCAAGTAATTTGGCTATCCATCGCTGCTACTCCAGGGAGAGTACGGACTGTTCCAACAGAAATTTCAGGCTCTGGTGGTTAGTTCGTATGATGAATCTCCTTCCCAGGAGGTAGGGACGCCATCTCTGAACTGCAAGAACAATTGCTATCAATTCGCGTTCATATACTGATTTGGCCCATTTTTGTGCGGTCATTGCCTTGCTGAAAAATGCTAATGGTCTTTCTTCTTGCATGAGGACTGCACCCACTCCTTGGCTTGATGCATCACATTCAATGATGAAGTCCTTTGAGAAGCGGGAAGTGCGAGCGTTGGCGGGGAGGAGATAGTTGTCTTGAGTGTCTCGAAGGCCTGTTGGGCCTCCTTAGTCCAGCAGAACCCATCTTTCTTAAGCAAACCGGTCAAGGGGGCAGCAATCAGTCCATACCCTCTAATGAATCGCCGGTAGTATCATGTTAATCCCAAGAAGCCTCGTAACTCCTTAACATTTTGAGGTCGGGGCCAATTTGTCATGCTTGAGATCTTTTCCGGGTTTGCTGCTACCCTGCCGTTCTCGACCACGTGCCCCAAATAATGTACTTGTGTTTGTCCAAATGCGCACTTTGACTCCTTTGCAAGGAGATTATGAGTCCTTAACAATTCCAAGGTGATTTGTAGATGTATTAGGTGTTAGTCCCATGTAGCGCTATATACAAGTATGTCATCAAAAAATACAAGTATAAATTTGTGCAAATGGGGTCGAAATATGTCATTCATAAGGGCCTGGAATGTAGCTGGCGCATTGGTCAACCCAAACGGCATAACCAGGAATTCATAATGCCCTTCGTGTGTACGAAAGGCAGTCTTGTGGATGTCTCCTTCATGGACCCGAATTTGATGATATCCCGATCTCAAGTCTAGTTTAGAGAATATGGTGGCCCTGCCAAGTTCATCCAGTAGTTCATCGATTACTGGTATCGAAAACTGATCCTTCACAGTGATACTGTTCAGTGCCCTATAGTCTATGCAAAACCGCCACGTCCCATCCTTCTTTTTCACAAGTAATACTGGCAAGGAAAATGGGCTTTGGCTGGGTTGTATGATTTTTTTATCAAGCATCTCTTGCACTTGCCTCTCAATTTCCAGTTTCTGAAAATAGGGGTAACGATAGGACCTTACATTTGTAGGTGCAGCCCCGGGCAGCAAGGGGATGTGATGGTCATGGGCACGCTTTGGTGGTAGTTCCTTAGGTTCTTGGAAGATCATTGAGAACTTCTGAAGGAGCGGCTGTAGTTGTGTGCAGCCCTCTTCGGATCTGCTTTCTTGGGCTAGAATGGGGCCATTTGTGTGGGAGTCTATCTGCATTAAAACAATGTGGGCGGGATTTGCTGCTTGCTTCCTTAGGGAGGCGAGGCTGATAGGTCCTGGGCCCTTAGATCATTGCCCTTGAATATGTACCTGTGAGCTGCCCATTTGGAAATCCATGGTGAGACGGGCCCAATCACATATCACCGGCCCTAGTTGCCTTAACCATTGGACTCTGAGAACGACATCTGCTCCACTAATTTCCAGGGGGTGTAGATCCACCTCGAACTCATGTCCTTGTATCCTTATCTTTAATTCTGTGCACGTACTGTCACATACCAGGTTGCTCCCATTAGCTACGTGCACCCGAAAAGCTGCACATGGTTGGACTGGAACCCCTAGTTTCCTGACCAAGGTTTGGGTGATGAAATTGAGGGTGCTGCCACTGTCTATTAGAACCGATACATGGCGCCCCGGTATCAAGACCGATCAAGGCTTGCAGGGATACTTCCGGGTATTCCTTTGTCCCTGGTACCCATTCTTGGTCATCCCTTGGCTCCTCAATGTCGGCTGATTGCTCGACATATTCAGTTTCAGGTTGCAGGAAGAAAACTTGCAGGACCTTACAGCGATGGTCCGGCCCGAACTTGTCTCCACATGCGTAGCAGAGGCCCTTTTCTCGTCAGGCTTGCATCTCAGCCCAGGTTAACCTCTTGGTTGAGTCGGGGCCTAAACCAGAGCTGGCATCCTTGTCTGTGATTCCTACTCCTGATCTGGGCTCTGGTTTACCCAAGATTCTAGGTTCTTGGTTGGTTACACCAGGTCTGATCACAGCTCCCAGGGGTCGGCTGATCCTTCTTGCTCGGTTTATTTTGTTTTCATGTAATCGGGCTATTGCTGCTGCTTCAAGAACGGTGGTGGGCTGCATGGCTTTTACCTCCAGCCACAATTCCTCCTTAAGTCCTCCAACAAAACTTCCGACAAGCGCGTTTTCTGGCCAGCCTTGCACGCGCACTACCAAACTTTCAAACGCCATCTGATAATCTTGGACAGAGTTGGTCTGTCGTAGCTTAGCGAGGCTTTCATCATAATTCTCAAAGGTTGAGACCCCAAATCGCATGGTTAAGGCGTCGGTGAAGTCGGCCCATGTGGCCCTTGGGTGTCGTCGCCGGTACCATTGGTACCAGACGATCGCCTCTCCTTCCAGGTGTGCAGAGGCTAGTGGAACACGATCAGGGCCTTGTGTGTCGTGGTAATCGAAGTATCTTTTTGTTCGCAGAAGCCAGGAAGTGGGATCTCCTCCTGTGAAGATGGGAAACTCGATTCTTGCAGTTCTTGATCCACTTCGATGACTGGTGTCACTGCGTTCTTCCTGAATTTGTGCAGGTGGTGCCTATGCCAGTCTTTCCAACAAGGATGCAAAGCTTTCTTTGATTTCTTTGACATCGACTGATATTCTTTGCATTTCTCCTTCCATGTAATCGACTCTACTCTCCATTGCTGATGATCTTGTGCTTGGCATCTTGGCTCTGAATTGGCTCTGATACCAACTTGTTAGGAACTGCCTAACTCAGGGACTCTTTCGAGGGAGCCTGCCTCCAGAATGAGAGAGAGAGAGAGAGAGAGAGAGAAAGGAAAAGAGGTTGTATTCCCAATTCGATAATCCCATTCGATTATAGCCTGTTGTTATTTATACACTGTTGTTGTACAGTTGTTACAGTTTTGTTGTACCAGCCTCTCCACTTGTCAGTCCACTTGTCTAGTTTGTTACAATCTTTGGTCTAGTGGTTGGCTGTTATTTACAATCTTTAAAGGCTGTCGTGGCCTTTTCTTGTACACTTGTATTTCTTTAGTTTGTGTCCCAACATTTCCTCCCAAGGTTAATCATAGATAATTCATTGGCCACTAGGAAACTTCACAACCCAAAATAGTTGCACACTCTAACACCTCTCTTTCATCCATATTGATCCCCACCACACAGCTCTTATTGAAATTAATTTTCCGATTTGACATCCTCTCAAACACTAAGATCACCACTTTCAAATTTCTCACCCAAGTCATATCATCTCCCTCACAAAATTATATGGTATCATCAACAATTTTCTCACCTAGTTTATGACATCATTATGGAATAGAATGGAGAATCACATAAGTATTAATCTTATGTTCCTGGACATGACTAAAGACATTTGTGATCATGCAAAACAGTTATACTCTAGACAAGACAATGTGACGAGAATCTATCAATTATATCAGGAATATTTTACCCTCCAACAAGGTGATAAAACCATAGAAGAGTATTATGCAGCCTTAAAAAGCCTGAGAAATGAATTGAATGTATATCAGCCCTTGTTCACTAACTTGAAGGTACAATAAGAACAAAGGAAACATTTAGATGTTGTTTGTTTCTTATATGGGTTGAAAATTAAGTTTGAACCAGTACAAGCTCAGATTCTAGGTAGTGACCTTCCATCCCTCTCTGAGGTGTTCTCCTGCATTAGGAGAGCTTCCAATCCACAAAATGAGAACACACCTATCTCAGAAAGATCTGCCTTGGTGGTTGCTAGAGGAGGTAGTATTCAAAGAGGTGTACGTGGTAGAGGTGCAATGAGGGGTGCTAAGTGTGGATTTAGAGGAGACCATGGTGGTAGTAGAGAAGGATTCAGGGGTGGTAGAAGAGGTAATGAATGTGAACAGGTTCATGATTGTACTCATTGTGGTCATGAAGGCCACACAGTTGATTTCTGTTATGACCTATATGGACCACCATCTACCTGAGCTAAACCATGCTGTAGTAGGAGATGATGTTGGTAATGGTATTTCTGCTGGTGAGGTGCCTACTTCAAGAGCTGGAAAGGAGAAGTTAGTGCCTATCACACATGAGGTGTATAGAGGCTTCATCAGTCTTCTTCTTCCAGTGCTATACCCACCCTTGTAATAGATTCTGAATCTTCAGACACACTTATGTCATTATCTTCTTCCCCCACTTCACAGAATGTTACCCTAGCTAATGGTGTTATCTCTTCTATCTCTAGTGTTGGTAATGTACAACTTAATTCTGGCCTCACATTAAATTCTTTCTTCTATGTACCTAAATTTTCTTTTAATCTCTTGTCTGTAAGTAAACTTACTAGTTCTCTTAACTGTTCAATCACCTTTTATCACTCTTATTGTGTTCTCCAGAATCTCAAGAAGGGGAAGATGATTGGTAGTGGTAGTGAAATTGGAGGACTGTACTATCTGGAGTATAGTAGTTCGCATTCATTCATCTCTCACCCCTCACCAATGGCATTGTTGTTTGGGTTATCCGCCTTTCCAAGTCTTGAAGAAGTTAGTTCCCAGGTTACAATCAGTTACAAGTTTAAATGTGAGTTGTGACAATTAAATAAACATCATAGAATATCATTTGTTCCAAGAAATGATAAGAGAGTCATGAGTCCTTTTTCACTAGTTCATTCAGATGAGTGGGGTCCTAGTCGTATATCGTCTTATAATGGTTTTCGATACTTTGTAACTTTCATTAATGATTATTCAAGGATGACATTGGTTTATTAAATGAAAGAGTGTTTCAAGTTGTTTTCTATTTTTCGTTCTTTCCATGTTGAAATATAGAATCAATTTGATATATGCATTAAATTGTTTCGTTCAGATAACACCAAAGAATATTTTCATAACAGTTTCCAATTTTATTTTGATTCACATGGGTGGCTGAATGGAAGAATCATCATGTGGTAAAGACTGCTTGTGCCTTATAGATTCAAATGTTGGTACCTAAGATTTATTGGAGTGATGTTGTGCTTATCTCTTATTTTTTCATAAATTGCATGCCTTCTTCCGTTGTTGATGGGCAACCCTCGTTCTCAATATTGTTTCCCTCTGTCTCACCCTTTTCTCTCCTTGGGTCTTTGGATGTGTTTGTTTTGTCCATCAACTAGGATTGGGCCTTGATAAACTTGATTCTCAGGCCATCCGCTGTGTAGGGGTGTCAACTGGACCAGATTTGGTCCAATCCAATATGAATTTGTTACAAATGGACCAGGTCCGATGACGTCAAAAGTCGCCAAATAAAATGGAAAGATGACGGTTAAACACCTTGGACAGAGATTCAACCTACAAAAGAGAAGTGAGCTAAAGAGCCCCGAGGTGATATCCTAGGCTTACAGCTCCAACACTCAATTTAGTAATGAGGGTACAACCTATCTGAGGTGAACAAAGGTAATAGTGTATCTTAATTGCCCTTTGAGTTTCAAAATTTACATCTATATAGGTGGGAATGTCAGTTTTGCCAATCAACATGTGGTCATAATTATATAGGACACCTGTTGGAGAAGAATGACACATCTCAACACATGTGGAAAGAGCCTAGGCCCAGGGGTGGAGCCAGGAATTTTTTATGAGGGGGGCCAAAACTTATGGATGGGCCATAAGAAGGGTCAACCGTTGGGTGAAAAGTGAGGGGAGGGAACAAACTTACATAGAAAAACTGTATTGAGTGTGTAAATTTCTGGACCATCGGGGGGGCCACGGCTCCCCTAGGTCCCCCCTAGCTCCGCCCCTGCCTAGGCCCCACTTTTTGCTAGAGTTGGTAAGATGGACAATCGTATCACCAAGTGGTTGTTGCCAGGGCTACATGTGGGTTTGCTCGGCAGGATGTTTTTCTACCGAGCTGGACTTCAATAAACGTCGTCAAGAGAGCTCAAAACGGATTGGTGGCTAGTTCGACTTGCATCAAGATCCAATCCAATCTGATGAATACTTTGGGCCATTTCGGAATGGTCCAATTCAATGTCTGGACCATCCAATCTATTCAAATCGGTTTTAATTTAGATTGGTTCCAACCCAAACCTAATCCATTGTCACCTGTATTCTTATCCTCTACCAATGGATCAGATATTGGTTCAATTTGACACAATCCAAGATAAATCCATTATGGATGGACCAAGCCAAATCCAATCCAATAAATACTTTGGACCATTAAGTCTGGATTGGTCCAATTCAATATGTCTTATTGATCAGTTTAATCCGTCCAAATTGATTTTGATTTGGACAGGGTCCAACCTTGGTTATTCTTGCACTCAGAAAGGGTACAAGTGCCATGATCGTGTCTTTCGTTAGGTGTTTGTTGTTCACAACCTCACTTTCTTTGAGAGTCTTCCTTTATTCTCTGGAAGGAACCTTCCCCTTCTTTTCCTCTCCCGATAATACCAGTGATGTCTTCATTCCCTTTTCTACCCTTGAAGAACCCATACACCCATCAATTCACAGTGTATTCTACAAGAGACCAGGAGTTGGCACAAGCACCAGCATCAGCTTCACCTCTAGCCTCCAACTTGTCAACCCCACCTTCACCATCGGCAAATCTTTCTCAGCCGGACCTTGATCTCCCCATAGCTCTTCACAAGGGTAAGCATACCTATACCAACCACCCCATCTCTCATTATGTTTCCTTTTACCACTTGTCTCCTACCCATCAAAAGTTTGTGTCTCTCCTTTCTTCTGTTTCTATACCTTATTCTGTCCAGGAAGCTCTTGTGTCTCCTAAATGGTTATGTCAAATCCAAAATCATTCATAAGAGAAAGACGATTATTGATTGAAAGTGTTATTAGAACTACATCAAATGGGGAAAATACATTCTAAAACAACAATCACACCATTGTAAAATTATGCAGTTATGAGAACCAAAATGTGTTTGTATTTGGGTTTTTGTTTTCCTTTTTCCTTTGGAGATGATTAAACAAAAGTTTATCAGAGTTCAGAAAGGACCAATTTCACAAACCAGAACATAACCTAGAACTCTATCATGCTACTATCTGGAAATCAGCATATCAAAACCAGTAAGAGAAAAAGAAATGAATAGGAAAAAACAGCATTGCCTGCCCCTTCTCGCCCACAATAAGCAATTCTTCTGATCCATCTTCTGTATCATTTACAACAGCAACTGGGTTGTCGGGATCACCATCCAAAATCATGCATTCATCATCAGAATCATCCTTGAGCTTTGCAGTATCCGGAGGCTTGTAATTCTGCTTCTGAAAAACAGAACTAGCCCTAAACTCGCCCACAACTACAACATCATCCGATTCTTCTGTTACATTACCAACCGGATAGAGAAGTTCCGATATCCAATCGAGATTGTCATCGATTACTTCGTCCAAGCCACCCTCTTCATCAGAACTAATTTCAAGGATTACAGGGTTGTGATCCATTACTCAAAATGAATCAAACAAGAATAGGCATAAAATAAACAACTTTCGACGATCAAACTGATGAAACTTTTTTATGGGTTTCAGGAATTAACAAATGGGATTTGCAAAGTCTCTATAAATAGAAGATATTCAACTGCAAAATTGGAGTTTTCCTCTGGAATACCTTGGAGATGGATTCTCTGAGCTTTATCTGAATGAGAATTATAAAATCGATCAGATCGATCGGAGACAGCTATAACTAATTGGAAATGGCAGAAATCTGTCTGTTCAATAACGTGCACAACCTCGACTAGAGGTTGCATTTTAGGGTAGTTAGATTTGCAGGAGAAGAATAATAGAGAATAACTAGTAGAGAATAATCAATGGGTTGGTTCCCTTTCTTTTCTTGGCTTTGCAAATTAACGTCACAGAGGGCAGAAGACCAGAATAGATGAAAACCTGCGTCTGCGTGCAAACGCTCGACTCCGCGACCCTGAGAAGGATAAATATATAGACGAGTTTGTGAACGAGTTGAGCACTTCTTCAACCCAACTCGGTTCCATGGAATGGGTTAGTGGATTTTTTTTTTTTTTTTTTTTTTTTGTGGTGGTGGTGGGGGGGGACTGGTGGAGGCCCTGGAGGGGCTGTTTGGACCATTCAAAGCCCAATTTTAGATTCTTCCCTTTAATATTTGTATTTTTTGTGTGTGTGAAGATTTGAAATTTTTATGAGATAATTATTTATACTAGTAAATGTGCATACATTGCAATTTTTTATAACGATGATGATGATATTAAAAAAAAATGTTTTCAAAATTTTTTTATACTTTTATGTTTATAAAAAATATTTTTGGGGATATCATCTAAAACTCACAATGACTTTTCAGCATTTCTATTAAATTCACCATGACATTTCAAAACTTCCAAAGAAACCCTTGTAACTGAGTTTTTATTGTCTAAAATTCACCTGCAAAACACTGGTGATGATCATTAACGGAAGTTATCCACATAAGCATTTAAATAATTTATATCAGCAAATTACCCCTGAATCTTTACATTTGATGAAATATCAGTAGCTCACTTTATATAATCCAAAAACCATAATAAAAAAGAAAAAAAAAACAACCAAATACTATGCCTTGTTTGGCATCAATTCTATAATTTCTCATCCTCAGAATCCATCCCGAAAAGAATGAATTCTAGGTTTTCTTGATTCTAGGAATCAATGTAGGTGTTTGGCATAGAACTCAGATTCTTGTTTCTAAGAATCAAAATGGATTCCTTGGTGTTGGTCTGGGTTTTAGGGATAATTTGATTAACCAATACAAGAAAAGTTGCCTTGAAGAAAATAAACTCAAAGTTGCTTAAGAGTTATCGAGCTTAAGCCTTCTAATGATTTGATTTTAGGGCTAGAAATGCCAGTGAATGTAGACTTGCACCAGCAGTCCAGTACTGGGTAGAACCTGTATCAATTCCAATAACAATTCAAGATCATTTAGTAATTTTGTTTTAATGGAAAAAAGAATGAAATAAATTGCAAATCATTACAAAATCGTAGAGGTGTCAATTGGATTGGATTTGGTCCAACCCAATCCAGTCCAATGTGAGTCCACTTACAAGTGGATTGACCTAATTCGGTCCAAATCCAATCCGATCCATTAAAATGTAAATGGACTGGATTAGATCCAATCCAAACCGAATGAAATATCAAAAATTATATAAAAATAGAGCATATAAAAAAATTACAAAAATATATTAAAATGAAGAAAATCTGCAAATTACAAAAATATACCCTTTTGGCATTGAAAAGTAAATTTTGTAAAAGTGCTTTGATAAAAGTACATCCATAAAATGTTTTTGTAAAAGCACTTTAATGAAAGTATTTTCGTAGAAGTGCTTTTATAAAAGCGATTTCATAAAAGTGCTTTTGTAAAAATGCTTTCGCAAAAATACTTTCGTAAAAGTTCTTTCATAAAGTGCTTTTGTAAAAGTACTTTCATGAAAGTTCTTTTATAAAAGTACTTCCATAAAAGTGCTTTTGCAAAAGTACTTTTATAAAAGTATTTTCCGCAAAAGTGCTTTTGTAAAAGTTCTTTTGAAAAAATGCCCATAAAAGTAGTTTTGTAAAAGTGTTTTTGTAAAAGTATTTTTATAAAAGTGCTTTCATAAAATTACTTTTATAAAAGTGCTTTCGTAAAAGTACTCTCATAAAAGTAATTTTATGTCGGCTTCAATTTTGATTGGTTTCAAATTGGACAAGGATTTGGCCTCGTGATCGGATTATTGGAAATTTGGTTTAAATCCAATTCAAACCAATAAGAATATGGACCAATTTATTTTGGATTAAACCAATCCAATAATTATAACGGATCGTCCAAATCCGATTTGATAAGTTTTGGATCGAATTGGATCCAATCCAAAACTGGTCGATTGACACCCCTACCGAATTATGATGGTTAGTAGAAGGGTTAGTGGTGAGGAAAACAGAGAGTAACAAGGAAGAGAATAGTAAATATGGCAAAAATGAAGATCCGGTAAAAGAAGAAGCTCCGAAGAGGTCCTCCAACACCAATAGTCCACCCTCCCCTGCCGGTGCTTAATCTACCACCGAACAGTGCTCTCGGCATTTTTATCACTCTAAATATGCTTCTTCACACTTTTTATTTAACAGTGGATGAACTTGGGATCTGAAGTAAAGCCAGTACAGTGTAGATCTAATGGAGTTGGAGACTTGGAGTCAATGAGGAAGCGGGAAGAGAATGGAATCAATGTAGTATCTAACTTTTAATTACGAAAATAAAAAAAAAGGAAAAAGCTAAGAGATCGACTGCTGAGACAACACCGTTGATAGTAAAGGTAGCCATTGGAGGGATAAAGGAAAATATGAAGAAGTAATTTTGGGAGCAAGGTTTAGCTAAACACTTTGGTTGTTTAGCAGACTGTGGAACCAATGATAAGGCCAATAATAAAATACATGGGGTCTACACCTTTCATAGTGGGGCCCATGAATTTATTGTTGGCGTGAAATCTCATCATTGATTCCATAGTTTGCTGCTAAAATGTTCAGCTAATCCGAATTATCATCTTGGTGGGTCAGGTTTTAAGCAACCGATGGGTCAAGTTTTAAGCAATCGGTGGGTCAAGTTTTAAGCGATCATTGTTATGTTTTTCAACAAAATTACCTTTGTACCCTTGCTTTCGCATGTAAGTGGAGCACATGTGTTTGTATTTTAAAGTTAACGTAGCGAGAACCAAACATACACATAATCTCGATTCGAGTTCGAATGCAAGTGGGGCACATGTAGAATCTCATTTTTGGAACCATCCATTTTTTCATCCAACTTTGAATCAGAATTGATGGAGTGTCATGTCCAAGCACGATTCTCATCTAGAGAATTGTAAGAATCGTGAGAATCAATTCTCCAAATGGATGCAAAACGGGGCCTTACACTACAAAATTTGAGTGCACCATGTGTAACTTGTAAATTTTATTGGCTCTCCATTAGCCTTCTTCCTTTTCTTCTCACCTTATTCCACAAAGTCATCAACATATCCAGATTTCTTTGTTGTTTCTGTTAGGAATTGGTGTCATCGAAACTTAGAGGAGAAGCTCTTAGGTGTGTCTGAAGACACTGTCTTTAGAACATTATTCCCCCCCCCCCTCACTCAATTCCACTAAGTTTGTTGTTGGGTTATAGGCAAATCCGTTTCTAGGATACAACAGAGCCTTGGGCGAGAATTTGCAACCAACAAAGTTGAAGGGTCTTTGAAAAAACCCTCTATGAGACAATAGCAGATTGGGCTAAGAGAGACAAAGTGATTTTCGAAAATTGTGTGTGTAATTGCTTGATTTACGCTCCTTAAATAATTTCTAAAGAGTCATGGAGCAGAGGAAGGTGCTGGTTCAAAAAAGACTCATTGAATAGTCACAATTTAAATTGTGACTGTTAAAAGGTAGTTAACAATTAATGACTATTAACTTTGAATATTGCCTCTCGATCACACCTGATCAAATCGTGGCTGTTGAAACATCAACGGTTAGCTGTGCACCAAAAGTCAAAGTCGCCCTTTGCGAGCTACGCAGGTGCGAGCAAAGTGCGCCTCATTGCGCCGCACACATGAACGTGCATGTGTGTGCGAGCGTTGCGCAGTGGCAAACCTCCATACTCTCCTCTTTATTTATAAAGAGTGTAAATAAGCTACTATTTAAAAACTCAAAACAAGTCTTGTAATTTTTCATTGTGAGATAAGTTAAAATTGGTTTTAGTAAGAGAAAAAACTAATTTTCAATACATGTGTGCAAGTGTATTTTTCATGTAATTGATTAATCAAACCTTATTGGATTTAATCTCTAATGAGATTATTAGAGATTAAAATCCAATAATCCCCTACTTTGATTGATCAATTACATAGGTCTCATTCAATCCAAACTATTATGACATAGTTATGCATACAAAAGGTGTTTTATAACTTAAACCTTTTATTAGTACGGATATCTTAGAGCCTTTTCAAAGTTATTGGTGGCAAGACCTTAAACTAATTACTCTCAAGATAGACCGGAGGTGCCTATACACATAAAAATGTCCAGTCTTTACAAGAGTTTCAAATTTTGCTCAGCACTATTATGGCCATGTGCTTCTTTCCTGGTTTCATGAACAATCTTAATAGCAAACCCAAGTTTTCATGAGAAGCGGCACCACTTCTATGTTCATGTAGGTGAAGTTCCACTATGTGTTCTGTTATTCGACACATTTCAGAACTTTATTAAGATTTAACTCAACCTTTCATTATAACAAGCATCATTGTTTATTTTGCAATGGGAAATTTCTCAATGTCAATGCTAACAATCACATCGTTGTAACTTGTTGTTACCCATTAAACCCAATACTAATATTTTCAGTTCAGATCAGGTTACCATTACAGGTGACTAAGTAAAGGGTTTTAATTCCATCTCTTTAGTTGTCGTTCTTACCAATTCTCTAGGCAATCCTTTGGTAAGAGGATCAATCAAGTTTTTACTTGACCTCACATAAATTATAGTGATGACTTCATTTTGAATCAATTGCCTAACAAATTCATGTCTCGGATGTATGTATAGACTTACCATTATAGGTACCACTGTAGGCTTTCGACAAAATTGTTTTACTATCACAGTAAATGGAAATTGGAGACATAGGACTAGGATAAAGTTTTATATCCAATAATAAATTCATAATCCATTCAGCTTTTTTTCTAGCAGCCGCCAACAAGGCTATGAATTCAGATTCCATGGTCGAGTGAGATATACAAGTTTATCTCTTAAATGTCCAAGAGATCGCACCCTCACCAATGAAGAAAATCCATCCAGAGGTGGACTTGTTATCTCAATTACCGGTAATCCAACTTCCATTAGTGGACCCTTCTAGTACAGTTGAATAATTGCAATATAATAAGCCAAATTCCAATGTTCTTTTGAGGTACTCAAGAACTCTTCCAATTGCCTTCCAATGCTCTGCACTGGGATTACTTGTAAACTGACTAAATTTACTTACTACAAATGCAATATCAAGTCTAGTACAAAGCATAGCATACACCAGACTTTCTACTGCAATAGCATACTCAAGTTGTGCAATTGCTTTACCAGAATTTTTTACTAGCTTTATACTAGAGTCATATGGTGTACTATATTCTTTAAATCCTAAATGCTTAAATTTCTTAAGTATTCTCTCAATATAATGTGATTGGCTTAATGCATAACTCCTATTATGCTTTTTAACTTTTATTCCCAATATAGTGTTTACTTCTCCTAAATCTTTCATCTTGAAGATAGAGATTAAGTAATTTTTAATTTTATTTATGCCAACCATATTAGTACCCACAATAAGCATGTCATCAACATAAAAATATACAATCATATCATAATTTTTAGTAAACTTTGAGTAATTGCATGTATCATCACTATTGTGTTTAAAACCAATAGCTATAATGCAAAAATAAAATTTCTCATGCTATTGTTTGGGTGCTTATTTTAAACCATACAATGATTTAACCACTTTACAAACTTTTTTCTCATTTCTTGAAAAAACAAATCCATATGGTTGTTCCATATAGACTTCTTCATTTAAATCACCATTTAAGAAAGTAGTTTTAACATCCATTTGATGAACAAATAAGTGATAAATGAATGCTAGTGCTGTAAATGTTTTAATAGAAGTTGTTTTGGTCACTAGTGCATAGGTGTTAAAGTAGTCAACTCATTCTTTTGACTAAATCCTTTGGCTACCAATCTAGCCTTAAAGGTTTGTACAGATCCATCAGTATTGTATTTTCTTTTAAACACCCATTTACATTCGATTGGTTTTGATCACAGAGGCAAGTCCACTAGTACCCATGTGTTATTTGACATCATTGAATCCATTTCATCATTTATAGTTTCCTTTCAGAAGGGAGCATCTCTAGAGGTCACAACCTCATTGTAGGTCTTCGGATCATTTTCAATGTTTAGTACAATGGGTATCTTATTTAAAATATTTTCTCTATCAGCCTAGACCAATAATACAATTGATTGAGTAAAGATAAAATCAGAACCTAAGTGTTTTTCTATTCTTTGTCTTTGACTTCTTCTAGGTTCTACTGTAGGTGTTACAGTTGTGTCATTTCTTCTTTCAATCTCATTGTTACTAATAAGTATTGAGATATGAGTTTCTCTTCTTGGTTCCCTGTCATTTTCTGTGGATTCAGAACATAGTTTATTTTCAAAGAATTCAGCATCTCTAGTTTCAATTATTATGTTGGACTCTAAATCTATAAGCCTTGCTATGTTCTACATATCCAACAAACATATTTTTTTTTGCTCTGAGTCCTAACTTGGTTCTTTTAGGGTCTGGAACTCTGTAATATGCTAAGCACCCCACACACTTTTAAGTATGCTAAGTTAGGCTTTCTTCATGTCCATAATTCATATGGACACTTATTATTAATTCTAGAAATAATTCTATATGTAAATAGCAGGCTGTTAGGAGTGCTTCCCTCATAGGTTTAAGGGTGCATTAGCTTTCATTAGCATATGATTTCTCATTTTTGTAAGTGCTATTTTTTTCCTTTCAGCGAGGCCATTATGTTAAGGGGTATAGGGAGCATAACTCTAATGTATTATTCCAAATTTTTCATAGAAAGAATTAAACTCATTCTTAAAGTATTTAACACCTCTATCACTTTTAAGAATTTTAATTTTCTTTTCCAATTACTTTTTAAATTCAATTCAATTTTGTATAGTTTAAACATGTCAAAGGCTTTATCCTTAGTTCTCATAAGGTAGACATAAGTGTATCTTGAAAAATCATCAATAAAGGTTATGGAATATATCTTACCTCATCTAGTTAGTACACCATTGAGTTCACAGATGTCAGAATGAATTAGTTCTAGAAGTTGAGAATTTCTCTCAACACTTGTGAAATATTTCTTGGCCATTTTAGATTTTACACATATCTCACATGTCATTTAATTCATTACTACTATAAACAATTAAACCAAGTTTTTTTATGGATTTAAAATTCAAGTATGTTAATCTATCATACCATAAAGAGAAAGAATCAACAATATAAGAATGACATTTTTCTTCATTAATACTCAATTTGAACATACTATTACAACCAAGTTCTTTCTAATGTTAGGAACATGGAGAACATACAAGAGAGTTAGTGTCTTTCTGGAGGTGAAGTTCAATTCCACACTGCCCCTTCCAATAACTTTAGCATATGTTTGGTTTCCCATTTGTACCTCCTGACTATCAGTCACTTCTTCATATATCTTGAACAAGGACTTGTCCTTGCAAACATGGAATATGGTGCCTCTAAAGCGCCTCATTGCACCACACGCACGTGCGTATGCATTACGTGGTAGCAAACCTCTATACTCTCTTCTTTATTTATACATAGTGTTAATAAGCTACTATTTAAAAGCTCAAGACAAGTCTGTAATTTTCCAATGTTGGACGGGTTAAAACTGATTTTAGTAAGATAAAAAACTATTTTTCAAGACACATGCAAGTGTATTTTTCATGTAATTGATCAATCAAACCCTATTGGATTTAATCTCTAATAAGATTAAAATCCAACAATTTTCACCTACACTTCTCTTTCCAATATTGTTGTTTGAATCAGAAGCAACCATCTCTAATATCCAATGCTAGCTCTAGCAACTTCCACTACCATTGCATAGATTCTCAATGGCATGAAAAGTTAGTTTTCTATTGTTTAATCTAATTTTGATACTAATGGTGTAGTTTATTAAAAACCTAGCAATGACCCACTCCTCCTTGATAGATTTCCCCATGGTGGACAAACTGCTATATATAATAAATTCTTCTAAGGTTTCCTCATTTCCTCATCCAAATTAAAATTCTATTACAACATTCAAAGACTGAGGTTGGAGTGTCATCCTCTCTTAGATAGCAAAAAGATAGATGATATTGACTGCTTAGAATAAGAAAACGGAAACTATTAGGCCATGTTTGATTCAACTCTCATTTTTTTCTCATTTTTGCCCAAGATGAAATTCTAAAATGGACAAGAATGGGTAAAAATAGGCAAAATGAGAAAATATTGCTATGAACCAAACACTTTTTACCTAAAAATGAATTCTTTTCAGATTGACAAGTGTCCTATGTTGCTCATTTTCATTCTTCAAAAAAATTGTGTTAGCGTAGATGTTTACCAGTAGCTGTCAATTGGACTAGATTTGGTCCAATCCGGTCCAATCCAATATTGGTCCATTTAAAAATAGACTGAACCAAATCCATAGAAACCAAGTGCAATCTAGTCCAAATAAAATGCAAATGGATCATATTGGATCAAATCCAATCCAAATTGAATCAAACACCAAAATAACATAAAAATTTCAGAAAATATATAAAAAAGTACAAACACCCTCTACAATCCAATCCAGTCCAATTAAAATGCAAATGGACCAGATTGGATCTAATTCAATCCAAAGTGAATGAATAAAAAACATTTTTATAAAAGTACTTTGGTAAAACTACTTTTGTAAAAGTAGTTTTAAAAGTACTTTGATAAAAATACTTTCATAAAAGTACTTTCTTAAAAGTGCTTTTGTTAAAGTACTTTCGTAAAAGAGCTTTTGTAAAAGTGTTTTTATTCTTCCCTGCTTCTCTGGTGCAGTAGAAGCTTTCTTTGTTGTCTTTTTGCTATCGGGAGCGCTCTATCGATAGGAGCTTTCTTTGCTGTACTTTTGTAAAAGTGCTTTCATAAAAGTGTTTTCGTAAAAGTAATTTTGTATGAGTGCTTTCGTAAAAGTACTTTTGTAAAAGTTTTTTCACAAAAGTACTTCTATAAAAGTGTTTTTGTAAAAATACTTTTGTATAAGTGCTTTTGTAAAAGTATTTTTCATAAAATTACTTTTATAAAAGTGCTTTCATGTAAAAAGTACTTTTATAAAAGTGCTCTCATAAAAGTACGTTTGTAAAAGTACTTTGCTCTCATAAAATTACTTTTATAAAAGTGCTTTTGAGAAAATATTTTCATAAAAGTGTTTTTATGCTGGTGGTTAGTGCTTTCATGTAAAAAGTACTTTTATAAAAGTGCTCTCATAAAAGTACGTTTGTAAAAGTACTTTGCTCTCATAAAATTACTTTTATAAAAATGCTTTTGAGAAAATATTTTCATAAAAGTGTTTTTATGCTGGTGGTTTTTAACCACGATCATAGAGTTTCTTTAAAGAATGAAAATGGGCAAGATGGGGCATGATTGTCTTTCATGATGCAGGCTACCCCAATTTTTGTGCTATGGGCTGATTTTTCATTTTGAAAAGAACGAGGCTGATGGCAAGAATTTTGTAACCCAACGCTCTAATGTTATTCATTCTTGCTCATTCTAGGTAAGAATGATTATGAATTAAAAAAGTGAGGCCTTGATCAGCGAACCAAACATGGCCTTAATCACTACTGGAGGAGGAAACAAAACTAAGAATGATGGCTGCACATGCATAATGAAGGAAAACAACAAGATGAGGCATGAAAGCATGAAGAGTCATGCATGAGGGGTTCGTATGCAACTATGGTTCAAAGCTAAAGGAAAACTTTGACAATATGATTGATATTATCCCATTGGTGGGAAGGGTTAACGTTCTAATTAGTGGTGTTAGTTAATAGTGAGACTACAGTATCAAATTATCAATAACAGTCAAGATAAAAAGGAAGTAGTGTTGAGCTCTGATATCTTGGGTTCCGGGGGGATATGAGTACTAATATAGAACTGAGCAGACCTCCAACTAGGGGTGTCAATTGGACTGGGTTTGGTCCAGTCCGATCCAGTCCAATGTGAGTCCATTATAAATGTACCAGGTCCAATCCAATCCAATGAATGTTTTGGATCAATTTGGACCGGTCCAATTCAATATCTGAACCATCCAATCTGTTCAAATTCATTTTGATTTAGATTGATTTCAATCCAAATCCAGTCCATTGATACATATATTCTTATCTTATATCAATGGACCAGATATTGACTTAACCCAACCCAATCCAATATAAATTTGTTACGGATAAATCAGGTCCATTCCAATCTAATAAATATTTTAGACCGAATTAGTCCAATCCAATATATCTTGTTAGTCCATCCAATCCATCCAAATTGATTTTGGACTGAACGGGGTCCAATCCAAAACCGGTCCATTAACACCCTTACCTCCAACCATGATGACTCTTCGAAATCGAGTTCTAGCAAACCAGATAGCTGAATTAAATGATAAATTTATGAGGCCCGTTATTAGTTATTACTAGGTAGGCAAGGGTATGGGAACTAAAGACCTTAGTATATGAAGATAATGGAATTGAATTCAGTTTGAGTGAAAGGCGCCGTATATAATTTCGGAGCTCACGGGGTGGGAAAAGAACAGTGGGGAAATGAAAACGGTAAGGAAGCTAACTATAACCTAGCTAGATGGCTGCTACAACAATCAAGCTTTGAAGGAGACAGACCGTTCACTTTTACCTCTGATCAGGAAAAGATTTTCCTCGTTGGCTTTTAATAAGGTGGCGGCTAGAGAATCTAATAGATCAAATGGATGCATGGCTAATAGAAGTTCAGGTTAAAGAGTTGGAAAATGATAGTGTCCCAACCACCTAATTTAATGAAACCACTGGGAGTAGTATAAAATACAGATGGGAATTGGGCAGGGTCTGAAGCAGCACATCGAGTCCTATAGTGGCCCTTCCCATTATCTAGGGGGTCTCTTCCTTTTGTTTTGAGGGAAAAAGGTAGGAAAAGGTAGAGTAATTTATGCAAGTTTTGTAAAGGTTTTCATACTTTTAACACAGTCTTAAGGAAGCGGAAAGACAGAGTGGAACAGAGAATCAATACCCAAATTTAGAAGAACTCCTAAAAAAGAGCTAATTAAGAACCTGAATTTAGACCTTCTATGCAGTAATGAGGACAAAAAGAGAATGGAATGGGAACGCTGATATGCATGCAAAAGGGATTGGGGATCCTGTGCCGATCCAAGTCTGACGGCCAAGGTGGCGACCATGTGGGAGCTCAAGAAGAAACTTGACATCCAAAGCATAGGTAATGGCCGAAAACAAAATCAATTCGGTATTGGAAAATAAACAAGCTTGTTCGCATCTAAGGATGTGAATGGATTGAATTAAATTGTAAATGTGGCTTAAGGTTAGGGTCAATGTTATTCAAGTGTAGGGTTGGGTTACGGTTTTGATTCATTAACTTGAATCGTGCTTGGATTTGAATGACCTGCTTTGATATGACTTCTAACTCCATAACCTTAAAGTTTAGGATTTTTTTTTCATGTTTATTTTGGTTTTCTTCTTTCATACTAGAGTAGGTGGAATCTTAGATCTCATAAACAAAATACCAACTTAAATTAATGGCTTTTAGATTTTCAAAATGTGTAATAAAGGCTCTATTTCGAAAGAGTACAAATACAGGTATGTAGAGTGTAAAACCTTATATTTTGTATTATTTTATATACATTTGTACCGTACATATTTATATTTATACTCCTTCTAAACTGAGCCAAAACTATAATTGAAAAGTCACAAATTGGGCTTAGGTGGAAATAAGGTGAAGGCAAACCCATATATTGAACCTGACTTGTTGACATGTTACATCGTTGGGAGTCACTTGTTATGTAACCAATCACAAGTGAACTACTTTATATAGGTTTTCTTGTCTTTCCCTTCCTTTCCCTACATTTTCCTTTAAACCAAACATAGTCTTAAAGGAGCTAAAATACTTCCAAGAGGAGTTAAAATATATGCTTTAAACAAGTATGGAAAATATTTGGGAGTTCCACTTCTATGGAGGAAAAGAAATTAAGTAGTCAAAAGTCCATATTGTTTGTTTTGGACAAATGAGGGGACGATTGGCCATTTGGAAAGCCTCAACTTTATCTTATGTTGGTAGGAAGGTCTTAGTCCATCCTAGTTACTATCTCAGGAAATTGAAATAATCTTACTCTGAATTCAAGATTTCTCCTTCGAACATTACACACATCTTGAGTACTCATATATTCGAACATTACACACATCTTGAGTACTCACTCATATATTAGGAGTGAAAATGGATCAGATTATGATTCGATCCAAATTTAAGTTGAATCCTATTTTGTCAGACTTGGATATACCCCGTCAGATTTTTGAATCAGATCAAACAAATATCCGGAACACCCCTATCTACTTCGAAAGAATTCGATCTAATCTTATATGTATTATATTTATTTATTTATAAATATATTTATATTGCATTTTTATAATTGTTATATTATTTATTTCTTATAAAAAAGACATGTATAGGTATAATGAAAATAGTTGAAAAATTAATTATATTTTTGTTTTCTTTATAAATTGTTAGGTTTTTTTACCTTTTAATAACACTAAAATTTTCAGAAATTAAATTAGATTGGATCATATTCAGATTTATCCGACATCCTTAACAGATTCCTATTCAAATTGACATTTGTGAAATCTAATCGGATATTCGAATTAGATGTAAGATTTGTATTATTGGATCGAATTCGGATATATATAGATTTGAATCTGACCTGATACGTTTGCATCCCAACTGGACCTTCGAATGGTCAATTCTTTGTTTGACAGTAATATTTAAAAGAATGGAAAGTTGTTAATATCTCTGTGGATAGTGGTGTTTTAACGTGGTTTAAAAAACTTTGAAAATTAAAAATTACCTCCTCAATTCAAACTTTTTTGTGGAGACTTCGTAGAGGTTTTATTAACACATGTTCATACCAATTTTGTGATGGGAAAATGAGTCTATTCTGCATCTGTTTAGTCAATAGAATTTAAGAGTTAATCTTTAGAACTTTCAATCCATTTTGATATTTATTTCTTTCGGTAAAATACAGACAGGCCCATTGCAGACCTATAAAATTTCAAAATGTCAAATACCCCCACTTTATACCTCAATGCCCGCCCATGAATTGGCATCAATTCTAATCTGGCACCTACCCCAACTGTACTTTCGGCCTAAGAGTTCTGGCTCTGGACTGAACCATCATTCTCCCTAGTTCTTTTTGGTAGAACAGGGCTATGAAGTGTGAATTGAGATTTTCTACCAATAAAATATGTTCTAACCCTCTACAAACTTGATCTAACACTATATATCTCACTATGAGGCTGGGACCCATCATAAAAGTGGGACCACCATGTATGAGATGTGCGGTGTGAAATTATGTTGGTAGAGGGTTGGAATGCATTTTGTTAACATGAGATCCGGATTCATGAGGTGTGTTATGTGAGAAATCCCAGTTACTAACAAAAGTCTCTCTCAACACATTCTAGGACCACGAGTCAGGATTTGCTCTTTACATAATGCTTTTACACTGACCTAACTATACCAATTGCATATCAGGCATGGGAGATGTTCCTAATACATGCTAGGGTGTGGCCGTGACGTTGGTGTGAAGCATGGTTTTTAAAACCGACCCGGTGACTGAACCGGTCAGGGGTCCAGTTATCGAGTCGAACGGTCCGACTGTTCGAACCGAATGCTTGGCCCATTCTAACAAAAAAATAAAAAGCGGTCAAAACCGTTCGAATGATTAACCACCCGATTCAGTAGTTCACTGACCAAAATCAACGATTTTGGGGGAAAACAGAACCGATCACCTGACCTGACCGGTTCCCGATTTTCCCGGTCCGGTCTAATTTTGAAAACCATGGTTTGAAGAGTGTTTTGTGAGTAGCAGATCCTAATTCACGTTCCATATTATATTATGGAACCCACCACAAGATTAAGACCCACTCTGCAACGGAAAAGGATCTGCTCCTCACACAGGGGGACGCCTCACATGCACATCCACCATGCATTGGGAACATCTCCCATGAATAATAATTCATAAGTACGGGAGATGTCCCCAATGCATGGTACGATGTGCGTGTGAGGCGCCTGTGTAAGGAGCAGATCCGGTCTCCTCGGCAACTTCTAATATCAACATGTCATATTAGAAGTTTAGATCGTGTTGATTGAAAAGTTTTGTAGGCGGGATGTCTCTACCGGAATTCACATTTGTGCTTTACAATACATCCCAACCGTGTATTGGAAATATCTCCTAAAACATATGTGGGGTGCGGATATGAAATTTCCGACGAGATTGGGGCGCCTCACACGTACATCTTACGATACATTGAGAGCATATCCCGTACTTATAGGTTATTATTGACGGGAGATGTTCCCAATGCACAGTGGATGTGCATGTGAGCGCCCCTGTGTGAGGAACAGATCCCGTTTCGCGGTAGAGAATTAACCGAGAATCGTAGTGGGGCCCACCAAACTGTCGTAGCAAATGTGGCAGTTCGATATCGTATCGGTGAATATGGAAAAACAAAACAGAAGTGCATGCATTGGCTAATGCAAAACTAGTGTTCAGTTGCATCTCTCTCTCTCGGTTTGTGGTTTCTCTTTCTTTCTCTATCTCAATCAATCGCCTTCGTAATTCTGTTGTTTTTTCATGCAAAAAACAGTTACATATATTTTCCTTTGTCAAAATTCTTGGCTTTTGGATAATTGGATTTATCATCTGCATTTGGATTGATCGTGAAGACCGTCAGGGTCGTTGTCATTTCTGAGTTGTCAAATTTAACGCGTTCAAAGAATTAATTTAATGCATCTCAAACCCTGAGTCAACTTTTTGAGATGAGGAGATTGATTGTTTGATCTTCACTGCGTATTGGATGCCGCCGTGATCTGGTTCTTCGAGAGGATTGAGAATCATCAGAAGAAATTCATTTTGTATATAAATGTGGCGACGTTAACACTGTCGTCTGAAGATGGTATAATGAGAACAGTTTTGTGGGTTAGAGTATTTGTGAGATGGAATTTAATGGAGGTTTAGTCAGCTTCTTACGGGGTGCCATGAGAATGGGTTGAGTAGTATCAAATGCAAGCAATGGAGGATGCGGACGCGCCGAAAGAACGGTTACCGTCTCCCTTTCTCTCTGTGGAGGCGGTTGAGGTGCCTGGTGAGGCACTACAAAATGTCTACACAGGTAATGCAAACATGCCACCGCTGCCATTGGGGCAGCGACGCAGTCAAAGTGGGGGTCGAGGTGAAACAGTATCCTCTGGGTACGTATGCAGTAATAGTTTTCAAAGATGGAAAGCTCAGACGCAGAAGGCTTGGCGATTACATGGCAACACTAGGGAAAAGGGGAAATCGAATTTCAATCCTGAGATCCTCGCAGAACAAAAGCGCCAGTGGTATCGACTTCACTCCAAAACCTTGGTATGCTGCTTTGGTTCTTTGGTTCAGTTTGGAAGAGGTACAAGTACAAATATGTAGAGTGCAAAATCTTGTATTTTTCATTATTTTATATGTATTTACACTGTACATATTTGTATTTGTACTCTTTCCAAACTGAGCCTTTAGAATTTTATAAGTTCAGCATTTAGTTGGGTATTCAATTCATGTGGATATTGGTATTGTTGCCTTACCTTTTATTGAAGGGGCCATTAGCTGGTGTAATAGTTAAATCTTGGGCAGGCAAGTGTGAGAACGTGAGTTGGAGTCTGAGAGCGGCCACTTTGTGCAAAAAAAAACACCCTTCTACTCCTCTCAATTAAGGCCCCAATATCTGGGACCGACATTGGTTAATGGCCTTACCTTTTGTTGGAGTTAAAACAACAATGAAAAATTAAATATCACAGCTAGAGTTATAGCTCTCCATCTATATATGTCACTGCACGTATATTATTTATTGTTGAAGTTAAAACAACAATGAAGTCAGAACATGATTTCTGGAACTATTATTTATGTTCTTGTTCGATTTGTCTTTAATCACAGGATACTATGCATAACAATTAAATCTTTACTATTGGCATGTAATTAAATTGGCTCTATGAAATAAGCAGGTGCATTGGTTTATGTAAAGAGTTCCTTTTATTATAACCAATACACCAAATGAAACATGAAACAGGGAAATGTTTACTTTCTATAGAGTTACTATATTCTTCCTATAGGTGAATAGTCTACTTTATAGTGATAGGTGATTCTCATTTAGGTTATGTGTTGCTTCAATCACTACATCTCACTATATATCAGATTGAATTCTAAACTAGAGTATTTTAAAATATAATATCTGTTGGAGGGTTGCCTCCTATTTAGGTTCTTCTTACTTGATTCTGCCCCTTATTTGGTATCTGGTTTCTAGTAAGATTGGGAACCAAAAATTCGATACTGTACCTTTTTATGTATGTTTCTAGGAAATAAAATACAACTGAAAGGTATGTCGCCATTTCAAAAGAATAAGCTTGTCTTATATATAGATTGCAATGGCAGTACATCCTTGGGAGCTCCAGGATGTCTTTATTAACATGGATAGCACCAAACCCTCATAAAATAAGAGAATGTTTCTTGGTTGATAGGAGTTCTGGGGTGTATGAATGGGAGGGTCATAAGAAATTGGAGGGTAATGGGTAGTCTTTAAGAGCTGAACCGTATGCAATACAGTAGAAATCACTGTTTGGAAATCTAGATGAATTCCTTGTGAAGAGGAAGAAGAAGAAGATGAAGAGTTTCAGCAGTAGAGAAGAAAAGAGAAGAAAGAAAGAGTAGGATGTCAACCAGAATTGAATTAGGTCTGGCTGCCAACCCCTCATTATATTTTATACTTAACTTAAAAGAATAAGAGATTACAAGAATGCCCTTAGTAGGGCGGCTACTAAAGTAGCTGAATAGACACAACTTAAAAACATAAGCTAATGGGCCTAAAGCCCAACAACTTCCTAATTTAACAACTTAAAAAATAAGAGCTAAATAACTGTGCCCAATAACTAGAAATCGGCCCAACTCAACACTCCCCCTCAAATTGGGAGTAAATGTCACATATTCCCAACTTGCGTAGATCATGCTCTAGCTTGTTCCTTGCAACACCTTTTGTGAGAACATCAGCAAGCTGCAGATTAGAAGCAATGTATGGGAGACAAACTTCCCCAAAAGTCACCCTTTCTCTGATGAAATGTTTATCCACTTCAGTGTGCTTTGTCTGGTCATGCTGAACTGGGTTATGGGTTTGCTGCCTGGTTATCACAGTACAACATCATAGGTTCTTCCGCCTGTATACCAATCTCTCCTAACAGGGAACGGATCTAGAGAAGTTCTGAAACTCCATGTGCCATGGCCCTATATTCAGCTTCAACACTTGATCTTGCCACCATTGTTTGTTTCTTACTCTTCCACGAGACAAGGTTACCCCCAACAAGGGTGCATACTCCTGAAGTAGATCTCCTATCATCAAGGCATCCTGCCCAATCTGCATCTGTATAAGCCTCTAGTTTCAACTGTCAATGATCAGCAAACAATATGCCTCTACCTGGGTCCCTTCAGATAAGCAAGAATCCTGTCAACAACCTCCCAATGTTGGACTCGTGGAGCATGCATATATTGACTTACCACACTTATTGCATAGGAAATGTCTGGTCTTGTCATACACAAGTATAGCAGCCGCCCCACAAGTCTCTGATATATCCCAATTTCCTTTACTAGCTCACCTTCTGATGCACTAATTCTGTGATTATGATCAATAGGAGTACTAATTGCCTTTGTTCCAAGCTTCCCTGTTTCTTGTAGAAGATCCAAGACATACTTCCTCTGAGAGATAAAAATTCCATGTTTTGATCTTGCAACTTCAATGCCTAAGAACTCTCTAAGTTCTCCAAGATTCTTAATTTCAAATTCTCTGTGTAGATTCTTCTTTAGATAATCAATCTCACTTAGGTCATTCCCTGTGACAACAATATCATCCACATAAACAATTAGGACTGACACCAAGGATCCCCTCCACTTCACAAACAAGGTATGGTCAGATTGAGTCTGAGTGTAGCCAAAAGCAACCAAGGCTTTCCTAAACCTGTCAAAACATGTTCTGGGAGACTGCTTTAAGCCATAAAGTGACTTCTTAAGTTTGCATACCTTTCCCTTTTCAGGAAGATCCATATACACTTCTTCTTCCAGATCTCCATTTAGGAAAGCATTCTTCACATCAAGTTGAAACAGGGGCCAAGAGTATGTGGCAGCAAGAGAAAGAAGTATCCGAATAGAGGTCATCTTTGCAACTGATGCAAATGTCTCTAAGTAATCAATGCCATAGGTCTGTGTGTACCCTTTTGCAACAAGTCTGGCCTTATACCTTTCTATACTTCCATCTGCCTTATATTTGACTGTGTAAACCCATTTGCATCCAACAGTCTCCTTGCCCTCTAGTAGGTCCACAATCTCCCATGTATGATTCTTAATTAAAGCTTCCATCTCTTCCTGCATAGCTGTCTTCCATTTAGCTTTGGAGAGAGCCTCACTGACACCCTTAGGTATAGACACGGAGTCAAGAGAGGAAAGAAAAGTTCGGTAAGTAGGAGAAAGTCCACTATAGGATAGGTACTTGAAATATAATGAGCAGTACACTTTCTCTTCCCTTTTCTAAGAGCAATAGGAAGGTCCAGGTTATCTGTAAGGGGGTTAGTAGAATCAATGGGAATTGAAACAATAGAGAGACCAAGAGGAATACCTGAATCCGTATCAGCTGAATCTGGAGTCTCCAAGGAATCGACAGGAAGTGATGTGAGTTCTGCTGCAGTGGAATCATCCTCCCTGTGGAGTCTCTGTCGTGAGTAACGCTGAGAAGCAGGACACAAGGGAGGTGGTAAGGCAGGTGACATAGGAGGATCAGGCACAGGAGTGGACACAGGAACTAGAACAGGAAGAGGGATAGACTGTTCACTCACTTCCCCAAAACACTCCCCCCGAGAAGGATTCTTCGAGAAGAAGTATGTGGACTCAAAAAAAGTGACATCCATAGTAACATATTGACTCCCAGAGACTGGATCATAGCAATAGCACCCTTTCTGATTTTCTGCATATCCAAGGATGACACATTATTTTGCCTTCGGATCAAGCTTTGAACGGTGAAGACCAAGAATATGTGCAAAGCAAACATACCCAAACGCTCTGAGAGGAATATGGAACATCTCCCCCTCAAGAAAAAGGAGGCTGAATGGGGTGCTAAATCCAAGTATACGGGAGGACACCCTGTTAATCAAAAATACTGCTGTGAGAACTGCATCACCCCAAAACCTAATTGGAACTGTAGATGTGATCATCATGCTTCTTGCAATCTCAACAATGTGTCTGTTCTTCCTTTCTGCAACACCATTTTGCTGTGGACTGTAGGAATAGCTGCTCTGATGGACAACACCATATTCTTACAAATATGAGCAAGGTATTTTTCAAAATATTCCCTGGCATTGTCTGATCTGAACACCTTTATTCGTGTTCCAAACTGTGTTACCACTATCTGATGAAATTGCCTTACCAAGGATGGTACTTCATCTCGGGATCTCATCAAGTAAATCCAAGAATATTGAGAGAAATCATCCACAAATAAGAGAAAATATCGATAACCACCCATAGAAGGAACATGATAAGGTCCCCACACATCAGAATGAATAACATCAAAAGGAGATGAACATCTTTTATTACTTGCTTTAAAGGAATGTCTACAATGCTTTCCAAGTTGACAACCTTCACACTCCAGACTTGACAAACTAACAGACTCAAATAGCTTTGGAAACAAAAGACTCAAAGAATTAAAAGCTAAATGACCTAAACGATTATGCCAAAGCATAATCTAACTCACAGACCCTACCAAAGAAGAAAAATCCCTACTGACATGATGACTCTGATGAGGAGGAAGCACATATAGGAGCTAGGTTCCATTCACTCCACGACCACTCCCAATCGTCCTTTTTGAATCCAGATCCTACAAGATACAATGACCAAGAGAAAAAATTATTGAACAATTCAGGTTCTTAATCAAACTATTTACAGATAACAGATTAGTACTCAATCTGGGAACATGAAGGACAGAGGGAAGGGAAATGGAATCACTAACCTTGACAGACCCCTTCCCAACAATGGGAACATGAGATCCATCAGCTGTGGAGACCCTGTCTCTGCCAGAACAGAGCTGGTAAGAAGAAAAATAGTGGAACTATGGGTCATGTGCTCTAAGGCTCTAGAATCTATAATCCAAGGAGGTCCCTCCTTACCTGTAGTAGAAACATAATTTGCAGTGGCATGTGAACTACTTGTGTGAGCAAAGGAAGTAGAGTGTGCTCCACCAGAACCACCTGTACCTAGCTGTCCACCTATTGCTGAACTAGAACTGGCTGTATTCCGTTGGTTCAAAAACTGCCCATACCTCTCAAGTTCAGCCCTTACTGCAGTAGCTGCAATAGACTCCAAAGTAGCTGTAGCTTGTAGTAGGAGGGGCCGGAATGTCACCAGTGACTGCCATGTGAGCATTTCCCTTCTTATTTTTAAGTCTATTCAGCACAAGATGGGGATGAAGCTTCCAGCAAGTATCTCTTGTGTGTTTAGGCTTCTTACAGTAGTCACAAATCAAATCCTTTTTGTCTTCCTTCTTGATTTCACTAGCACCCCGGTCTCCACCTTGTTTAGGTCATAGTGCTAACCATGGCTGATTGATCAAACCCAAAATTTTTCATCATCACATTTCTCCTGCTCTCTTCCCCTGACACAAAGGCATATGCCTAGGAGAGAGTAACATTGTCCCTGGAAAGAATGTGCTGTCTTGCAATATCATATTCGGGGTTAAGGCCAACAAGAAATTCAAACACCCTATACTTCTCTAGGAGCTTTTGGTAGGCAGCTGCACCCTTAGTGATTTCCCAAACAACTGTCTCCAAATGGTCAATCTCCTACCACAGGGTTTTAAGGGCTGAAAAATAAATAGCAATAGGTCTATCTCCCTGCCTTGTAGCAATAATCTGATTTCTCAACTGATAAGTCCTAGCAACATTCTCCCTCTATGAATAGGTTTCTATAACCCCATCCCATATTTCCTTAGCTGTATTTGCCCACAAAAAGTTTTTACTTATATGGGGCAGCATGGAATTACACAGCCAAGTCATCACCATATAGTTCTCCTGTACCCACCGGGAGCTGTTAGTTTCGGGTTTCACTTCTTCACCAGTGATATAGCCTAACTTCCCATGAGCACCAATGGCCATCTTTGCAGATTGTGACCATTCTAAGTAATTCGAACAATCCAACTTAACTGTAGTAATGGTCCTAGCTCCGAAAAGGTCTCCAGCACCTCCTCCCACCGGTCCCATTTCACTCCCGGGCTTGTTTTCAACTCCATTACTCTCCATACTTCTCAAAAAGAGGATAGAAGATTACTGTAATATGCAAGAATATTAAATAAATCACTTTTGGTACCAATGACACCCTTCTGGTGCCCTAGATTGTCCTTCCACAAAAGATTCCTTTTCTGCGGGATGGGAGAAGAGGCAGCCGCTCTCTCTAGAAACCTCCAAATCAGGCAGGACTTGAACCGCCCCCTATTAGAAAACTCCAAGGAACCCTAAAAAATTAGGGTGACACTTCCTAGGTCAAAACTGAAGAGTCCCACAGAAACAGGACTCTCCCCCTTTCTCCAGTTTTTCCTGATTTTGATGAGAAACCCTAGACCAATTACAGGGCAAAACAGATCCGCCCAAAAGTCCAAAAACTGGGCTTACCTAAGATCTTTGATCAGCCTCTTAAATCACCATGCAGTCGGCCGATCTAGGGCTGCATGAGAAAACAGCTCAAGAAACCTTTGACTTGCTTTGATACCAAGTAGAAATCACTGTTTGGAAATCTAGATGAATTCCTTGTGAAGAGGAAGAAGAAGAAGATGAAGAGTTTCAGCAGTAGAGAAGAAAAGAGAAGAAAGAAAGAGTAGGATGTAAACCATAATTGAATTAGGTCTGGCCGCCAACCCCTCATTATATTTTATACTTAAAAGAATAAGAGATTACAAGAATGCCCTTAGTAGGGCGGCTACTAAAGTAGCTGAACAGACACAACTTAAAAACATAAGCTAATGGGCCTAAAGCCCAACAACTTCCTAACTTAACAACTTAGAAAATAAGAGCTAAATAACTGGGCCCAATGACTAGAAATCGGCCCAATTCAAAAAATACTACAAGATGTTCTGATTGCAAAAGAGATGAGCTTGGAGAATTTGGTGGTTGAAAGGGATTTCAAGGTGGTAGTGGGCTCTCTAAAAGATCTGGATTCAGTGATATGGTGTTATAGGGACGAAATGAAGAAATTCAAATGGTTAATGTAGAGAAGATGGGCCGAATGGCCCATAGGATGTTACTGTATATTATCTTTATGTTCTTCTTTGTAATGGGCCTTATTCTGGGCCCATACTCTTCTATGTTCCTTTTTTGTAATTTCTTGTCCAACTAAGGACCTCTCTTGTAATTACTAAAAGATTAACTTAATAAAAGAGTATTAGAGTGTTAGAGGGAGGTTAAGTTCTAACTCCTCATCCTCTAACTCTCCTTGCCGCAGCTCTCTCTCTCTCTCTTCTTCTCTAATCTTCTCTTGTTAGTTTTTCTGGTTTTCTAGCACAGTCCCATACTTCCAGGACTGTTTTTCAACGTGGTATCAGAGTGGGTCACTGCTTGACGTGTCCCTCATGTGGTTCTAGTTCAGCCAACTGCATGAGGAGGTTCTAGGGCTGAATGTTTACAGTCATTCTCCTGGTTCTTAGAGGTCATTGGAGGGTGCCCAAGTTTCTATACACTTGGAGAAGGGTTCGGTGACCAGGAAGAATCAGAAAGCAATTTTTTCAGCCTGATTTGAAATCAGAGAAAAGGGATTTCGAAGCTAGGTCAGAGAGCAAAGTGTTCGGCCTGGTTTGAAGTTCAAACCAGAGATACTGTAAGTTGTTTTCTCAGTTCTTTGCTGAGTTATTTTGTTATTTGGAAGGTTTGTTAAAGCATTCAAAGCACACCTCCATTCAGCCCATTGTTGCTGGACTGATTCTACTCAGAAATTTCTGGGTTATTCTAGAAGTGTGGTTCGGCTGTTATTGGACTTCCAAACTGCTGAAAACTGATCTAAACTAAGTGGTACAAGCCTCTACTTTAGTTCAGCTACTTCTTGGACCTATACGGAGTGTTCTTGAAGTGATTCCTACTTGTTAGCAGTGGAGTGTTGACTGCTGCATACATAGTGTTTGTAAAAAGGTCTCTTAAGTACTGTGGATTATATTTTTTGTTCTCTTTGGGAAAATATTGTTGGGAACCAAGAATACATAGTGTTTGGAGGTTGGCTGATTGTTCCTTGAAGGCTGAATCTGTCTTCCTTCTTCTTGAAAGTGCTGCCACCGAACTTGGTTCTCACGGCTGTTAGGCCTGAACTGAGTTTGTGAGTTGCTGTGTTTGTTGTTGATTCAACTCAATCTGAGTTCTTTAAAATTAGTATACTATTGGTAGCTTGCCGAAACCCTAATTGGAGTTGTTACATAATGGACTTCTCAGAAATTGAGAACAAGAGTACTGGTGAATATGGACATACTTTGGGAACTACAACTGATTCCTTGTTGGCTGTAACTACAGTTAAACTGGATGGAACCAATTATTTGGCTTGGTCACAATCCATAAAAATTCATATTTGCAGCAGAGGGAAGTGGGGGTTTATTTCTGGGAGCAAGAAAGCTCCCCCAGTGGATGATCCCTCTTATGAGAAATGGGTGCAAGAGAATTACACAGTGATTGGGTGGCTTGTGAATTCAATGCAGCCACAGATTAGTCAGCATTATCTCTGGATGAATTTGGCTAAGGAAATCTGGGATAGTGTTGTAGAAACGTACTCCCAGAAACTGAATGTAGCCAGAGCCTATCAACTAAGGAGTGATGTGAAGAATCTGAGACAGGGGAGAAATCCCTTGCAGCATATTTCTCCACCTTGAAATCTCTGTGGCAAGAAATTGATCTAATAGAGGCAGTGACATGGGATACTCCCAATGATGCAGAGACCTACCGGAAATTAGTTGAAAGGAACAGGGTTTTTGAGTTCCTAACTGGGCTAAACCCTGAATATGACATCACAAAACAAAATATTTTGTCCAAGGAAAGTGTCTCACTATCACAAGCATATGCTTTAGTCAGTACTGAAGAAAGCAGAAGACAGGTACAGGTACAAGGAGTTGGCACTAATGCATTTGCAAATATGGGGGTTAAACCCAAAGGAGTTATAGGGGCTCCCAGTGGAACTGGAAAGAAAGAGGTTGTCTGTGAGTAGTGCAAGAAGCCAAAGCACACCAAGGACAAGTGCTGGAAATTACATCCCGGACTTGTTCCTGCTCGATTTTAGAAGAAAAATGATGGTAGGAAGACAGGGAATGCAAATGCAGCCACGGGTACAGATGCTGAAATTGAGTCTGCCTATGCACAATTGGCAGCCATGAAGATTAGAGAAGATTAGAGAAGATTGGCAGCCACGGGTAATGCTGCCGTAGACTGAAGGCCCATGAATCTGGTTATATGGGTGGGGAGGGAGGTCAATGCACCGGCTAATTCTTTAGCTAAGCGGGGGTGGGGGCGGGGGTGGTACTTAGGGATCATTTGTACTGGGCTCAATTGTAATTTTTGGCTTTTGCATTGTTCTTTCTTTTAGGGTGAGGCTGCACCTTGTGCTTCTCTCTGGGATGCTTGTAACAATTACTTATTTTATTGATTTCAATGAACTTTTACTTATCAAAAAATGATAAGCAAGCTAGTTACATGGAACATTATCAGACCAAAAGTAGGGAATTAACCAGGAAAGGGGAGTAAAAGTTCATTGTCCCTGTACATATACTGATGCTAAAGCTAGTTAGTCCTAATTGGCTAATCTGAGTCTTAACAAGTGATAGCATTTTTTAACCAAACAAAAGTGAAGAAATTGGGCTATACCCTACCCAACCCAACTTGATGTCATCAGATAGAGTTAGGATTAGGGTTTGGGGTTCAACAACTAGGGTTGGGATAGGTTGACCTCAGTCTGATCTAACCCAACCCTACTTGCACCCCTACTTGAAGAGAAGGAGTCAAGATATAAGAGTTATAGTTGGTTTTTTAGGATAACTTTTTCGTGCTAATTAATCAGATGTTCCATCTTAATATATTTAAGATTTTTAATCTTCTATCGTTTGTTGTACATAGTGAGTTGTTATCTTTTTGGATTTTGAGTGTGTAGTTACCTCTTTTAACATTTCATAAGGTTCCATACCTAAATTTTATGTTTTGAGGCATTCAAACAAAAACATAAAGAAGCATGAAAGAAGGATGTGCTAAACCTATGCCAATAAATGTTAAATAACTTGGGAATATGTATTAAAGACATACTCCAAAAGGTAAAAACCTGAAGTCATGACATCATGTTATCTTACCCAACAGTTATGGTAGTGGTGCCTGTCAAAGTATCAATTATTAACAGAATTCTTAACATCAAGTACTGACATAGGCTTTTGTTATAGGATCATAAAAAATATAAGGAGCCCGTCTCACTCTTCGAACACTTTATTGTTGTTGGTCTTCATTCAGAGATGGCTAAATCTGAAGTTGAAGATCCGGTAATGCTACAGCAGCATGGGCCTTCAGTTCCTACATTGGAACCTCAGGTTAATTGCATTGGATAAATGTACCATTCTCATATAGATTGAAGCTTTCTATGTTCAAATGTCCTGTGCTTATTTATTTTTGGCTTTACCAATGTACCTCTTGATAGTGCACAATGGTGGGACAAGATTTGTATAGCTGACCCCAAATAGTTGATTAAGACTGAGTTGAGTTCAATTATTTTCTCTTTTTCTGCAAAGAAGATTCTGATAATAATATGACTACTATACATGGTATTTATGGCTCTCTTTGTGCATTGCATTTGTATATGGCTTCTTCTTGTGTTGAATTTGCTAATGATTTTTGCAGATTTTCTTGATTTCTTTCATTTTTTATGTTTGCAAAGAAAAAGTCAAGGAATTCTCTTATTGGGTCCAAGCTTTGAGGTTTTGATTTAACTAGGATTTTTTTGCCAAGATGTATAGGAGATTTGGGGAAATTTAAGAAAATGTGAAGTTTAACAACTTTAACTACATTTATTTAATACTCAAAAGATAACATCGTGAGAATGAGGGAGTCTCAAAAGATAACATCTATGGTTAAAAGCATTTAGGTGGGAGGTAATCCCCCCTGTTGTATTTGCAGACATCACATTGGTTTATCCCTGTTTTTTTTTTTGATAGTTGATGCTTAATATAATAAGCTTCTTTTCTAAAATCTTGTTCCCCAAGGTCCAAATTCTGCCTAGACTATAAGGGGGCTAGTTTCCCGGACCACCCTATTTGTTTTTCTTATTGTGATCCAGTTGGTCTGCTACTGCGTTAGGTGTGTTAAATCTAAAATACATAGGATCTGATCACTTAATTTTATGATTTTGATTTTCTGAGTTAGACTACCATTTGTTTTTACATTAGTGTCTACCTTCTTGTGTAGCTGAATCTACATGGATGATGCCATCCATTAAAACGAAATTATCAGTATGTATCCTGTTTCCTAGGTCTTTGCTTAGCTAGATTTTAATGGTTATAGTTGATCAAACATGGAGATGCATTTTATGTTGATTTCCACACAACCTCTGTGCCTTAAAATAAAGAAAGAAAGAAAGAATTCGTGATGTTAATTCATTTGCCAATCTTGCAGATTCTTTTCAAGTATCCTCCTGGGAGGAGGCTGGCCATGCAACCAAAGGATTTAACTTCTTTCTGTTTCCCTACAGGCATTAAGGTGTGATGTACCTGATTTGTTTTAAATCAGGATTTGTACGTATTTCGAGTTCATGCCTTCTGAAGTTTTTGGTTTCATTTAGATGGGAAAGTTCTTATTTGTTAATTCCTAATCTTGTGTAATCTGGCAATGCAATTCAAATGTTATTTTCCTATAATTCTGCATCCTTAATGTTTTCATTGTTCTTTTATTTTAATGTGGCACCTTGTTAATATCAATCCAGCTGTGGGTTTATGCCAATGCAATTCAAATGTTAGTTTTTTCTTTTCTGCATCTAGTTGCTGTGGCTCTTCTTTGAAAACATAAAGACCACCATCTTCGTCATATGTCTCCCATCTGATCTAATATTCAGCATTCAGCAAGCACCCTGCCATAAAAGTAGAGAGTTGTTGATCAGCAAATCTGATTTAGACTCTAAGGTGGCAGCATTTGTAAACATTCTATAACAACTTAAAAGAGGCTTAACCTACTAGTAAAAGGACCATAACTAAAGAAGTCATAATCAAAGAATAAAAAGAGCTCATTAACAACCCAGAAAGATATATAAACATGCAAAAACATAAAACAATTCACTCCTTTCTAAACAAATTTTCCATCTGTCTACAATGATATCAACTTCATTTTCACCTTTCTTACCATGATGAATTTAGATCTTTTTGAATAGTAAAAAGAAAATTTTATTAAATACAGGAGAGATTACAATCTGAGGGGGTGTCAAGGTAACACTACAAAACACATTAATCAGAAAAGAAATTCTCAACATTACAAACTTGTAATTCAAGTGCTTCCCAAAAACTATCTCCCAAATCTGCTCTGTTTACTTGAGCAAAATCTGGAAGGACCATCACCCAATCTGTCACTGGCTTGCCACTGGATGCCACCAACTTCTTAATGCTCCAAGGCTTATTCTGGAACAACCTTCTGTTTCTTTCTTTCCATATGTTCCAACAGACAGGAAAGGGAATGCAGCTCCACACGATCCTGGCCTTCTTACTTCCTCTAAACTTTGCCCAAGAGGAGAAGATATCTGCTGGAGACCTTCGCTGAAAGACTCTTTCAACAAATAATGAAGATTAAAATTTCCAAATGAAACCAGCCACATGGCACGAGAAAAATATATGACAGGCTGTCTCCTCTTGCACTTCACATGTAGCAATAACTAGTCATACTGAAACCTCTTCTCTTCAAGTGCTTCGAAGTTAAGATACTGTCCATTGCAATCAGCCACACAAAGGCTTCCACTGTAGTACAGGATTACCCCTAACACCTCCAACCTGACTTGTGTTCAGATGGCTTCAAATTAGTGCTAAATAAAATGATCTTACAGAAAATCTTCCATTCCTACACTCCTTCCACCAAAATTCATCTCTTGAAGAACTTGAAATCTTTGATTGTATGTATCATTGGATTGTGCTCTCTCAAATACGAAGACTCTCTGTATGTGGATGTTAACTATCTCCAAATGGTCTCCTCTCTCAAATACAAAGACTTTTTTTTATTGAAGATGAAGTGATTGTGCATGTCATTGGATTGCTGTTCCACTTATGGAAGAAGGAAATTGCAGAGGCAATCTCTTTGGTGTGTGGAGGACGTCTGTTTGGTGTATTATGGGAAAACCTCTATTTTGCGGGGTTGTTGTTGAATGGAGTAAATCTAGAGGACATTTTGAGGAAGAATGAAGTATTAGTTGATATTGTGTTTCTCCTGGTGTGGTTGGCAACCTCCATTGAAGTAACTCTATGGAGGGAGGCTCACATAGAGGGGGATGAGAAGGTAAGTCTTATGGGAAGTTTCACAAATTTGGGAAAGTTGGAAGTGTGGAAGAGACTTTGGGGGAATCGAATGTGATACTGTTCACACCTAGAAAAAAATCCATTTAACTTAATGTTGCAAATTACATACTTGCCTTGAATGGGCACTCAAATATAAATAAAGTAAAAGGACAATGATTCCCTTTCTCACAATACATAATCTCAACACTCTCCCTCAAGCTGAGCATAAATATCTATCATCCTTAGCTTGCCTAGGTTTTTATTAAGTTTCGGATCGTGGAGGCCATTGGTAAGACAATCAGCAAGTTGATCTTCTGACTTGCAAAAGGCACACAAATTTCTCCACCGGCTACCTTTCTTTAATAAAGTGTATAGCAACCTCCATGTGTTTTGTGCAATCATGTTGGGCTGAATTATGAGCAATGTTAATAGTAGCTAGGTTATCACAGTACAACCTCATTGGAACTTTAGCTTACATTCCAGTCTCAGCTAACAAGGTCTTTAGCCAAAGCAATTTTGATACATCATGAGCCATAGCTCTATATTTTGCTTCTACACTATATCGAACTACAAATGATTGCCTTTTACTTCTTTTTTTTTTTTTGATCAGCAAAAAACTTTCATTAATGATAAAGAGATTAAGTTACAATAAATAAAGATTGCAGAGGGACAGACTGCAATCTCCAGTAATTAGTTACAATTCTGCCCAATACAATGAAGATCTATTTGCCCCTTGTTTTTCTAGGGTATCCACCATCCCATTTGCATCCCGTTTGACCCAACCAAATTGAGAGTTGAACTTCCTTGCAAGTGTGTCAATTTCTTTGAAGATAAATTTGAGCTTCCAAGGTGCTGATGTGATGTTTTTGGCCCAAGAGATGACCAATAGTGAGTCTCCTATTTCTAAGTCTGTTGTTCCTATCTACTCAGCCATCTTTAGACCTTGAAGTAGGGCTAGAGATTCAGATTGTATTGAGTCACCAATATCTATTGGTCCTGAGTAAAGTGCCACCACCACACCCAGATGATTTCTAAACACACCCCCTATGCCTGCCCTTCATGGGTTGCCAAGAGAACTCCATCAAAGTTCAGTTTTAGTTTGTTTAGTGCTGGTGGCTTCCATTCCATGCTGACAAGTACTTTGGGTACATCTGTTTGTGCTACTTCAGCCCAATTTCTTAGTATCTCATTTGTGGAGTAGTTTCTGAATATCTCCATGGTCTTCACCCAATGTGCAGTTCTGATTTTAATGGCTTCAATAACTTCCTCCTTTTTTGCCTCCTTTTCTATAGCACATCGCAAGTGTTTACCTTCCCTACGAACACTTCCCAACAAAAAGCTTGTACTTTTGGAGGGATCGGTTTAGACCAGATTTCTCTCACTGGGAAGTTCACCCCCATAGGATCAACGTGAGTGAGCAAACTAAAGAAAGATGCACAGGAAAATAAACCATTAGAAGTTGGGTACCAAACTCTACAATCAGCTATAGATTGGTCCAAGTAGACCTTCTCAATTGTTGAAATCAAAAGCACTAGAGACTCACACTCGTTTTCCCTCAACCCTCTTCTGAAACCAAAATCCTAAGAGATCCCTGAATCTGAAAGCACACCCAGCCTAGCAACAGGTTTGTTTTTATGGTTTGATAAGGAGTAGAGGTATGGGAATTTGAACATAAGAGGCACTTCCCCAACCCAAAGGTCTTCCCAGAATAAGACTTTGTTACCACAACCGACATCATACCTAATAAATTGAAGAAAAGTTGGATATACCTCAAAGATTGCCTTCCAAGGAGAAGATGGAGCTGTATTGGGGGCTAGTTTTGCATCCCAGCCGTTATCTGCTTCACCATGTAAGCTTTTAATGACCTTGTGCCACAATCTTTCTTCTTCACAAGGGAATCTCCACAGCCATTTCCCTAGAAGGGCCTTGTTTTTCTTTAACAGGTTCCCTATACCTAATCCACCTTGCTCCTTAGGGTAACAGACTTGCTCCCGCTTCACTAAATGATCTTTCTTTTCATCACCTGGTTCCCACAAAAAGTCCCTCATAATCTTCTCCAACTTCCTAGCTATTTTCACCGGGATCTTGAAGGTGGAAAGGAAATAAGTGGGTAGGTTTGCTAGGATTGATTTTATCAAGGTGATTCTTCCACCCAGGGATATATCATTTCTCTTCCACATTGCCAACTTCTTTATGAACCTCTCTACCACCGATTTCCAGAAACTTTCAGCTTTTGGATTCCCACCCAAGGGCATACCTAAGTATTCCAGAGGCCAATTTTTCACTTCACAACCTAGCAGATTTGCCATGGCTTGGATGTCCCCCCCTTCAATGTTGATTCCAGCTACACAACTTTTTCCCAATTGACTTTCAGTTTGGAGGCCTATTGAAATTCATCCACCAATCTTTTCAAATTCCTTAAACTAGATTCATCACAGCTTTCACAAAAAATGATTATGTCATCAGCAAATTGCAAATGAGACACCACCACTTCTGACCTACCCATCCTCCAACCTTTAAACTGGTTTTCTTGATCAGCCTTGATGATTTGTCTACTCAAAGCCTCAGCCACAAAGGTGAATAAGAATGGAGATAAGGGATCACCTTGTCTTAGTCCTCTTTTAGCCTGGAAGAAATCCTTAGCTACCCCATTCATCAGAATAGAAAAGTGTGCTGAGCTAATACATTCTTTAATCCACATCCTCCATCTTTCACCTAGCCCCATCTTTTCCATTAAGTTCAACAGGAAGGACCAATCCACCATATCATAAGCTTTTTCTAGGTCCAATTTAGAAATCAAATCTTTGCCACCTTGTTTTCTGTTAGCTTCCATACACTCATTTGCCACTAGGATTTGATCCATAATTTGTCCCCCTTCTACAAAAGCTCCTTGGTTCTGAGAGATAGCATAGGGCAGTACAATCTTCAACCTACCAGCCAGGACTTTAGAAATGATTTTATACAAGCTACCCACTAGACTTATCGGTTTGTAATCCTTAGGGGTTTTGGCCTCCTTTTTTGGCACTAAAGCAATAAAGGTTGCATTTGCTCCAGGCGATAATTTTCCTTCTTGATAAAACTCCACAAATACATCCATTAATTCATCTTTCAAAATTTCCCAACAATCTTGATAGAAAGCCATTGCAAATCCATCCTGATTGCTTTTTAATTCTTCAAGACACAACATTACCTCTCATCAAAGCACAATAACTAGAGGTGGATCTCTTACAGTCCTATCATCCACAGAGCCTACCCAATTAGCATCAGTATAAGCCTTAACCTTGAGATGCCCATGTTTGGAGTAAGCAAGAATCCTATTGACTGCCTGCATATGTGAAATTTTGGGATTATGCATAGACTGACTCATCACACTTAAGACATAGTTTATATCAGGCTTGGCCAAGGACAGGTAGAAAAGTTGACTAACTAGTCTCTAGTAGACATCCTTATCAAGAAGAGTGCCTCCATCATCAACACTTGGTTTATGATTGGGTCAATGGGAGTTTCAATTGGCTTGCACTCCAACTTCCCAACCTCATGAAGGAGGTCAAGCACATGCTTTCTCTACAAAATGAAGATCCCTTCTTTTGAGCTTGCCACTTCAACTACAAGGAAGTATTTGAGCTTCCCAAGATCTTTAATCTCAAATTTGGAAGTAAGAAATGACTTTAGTTAGGTTATTCTAGAGCTATCATCTCTAGTGAAAATAATGTCGTCAACATACACTATCAGCAGAGTTAGGTAAGGTATGTTGGTTGAGAAATTATTTATGGATTGAAGCAGTCCCCACAAACTTGATTTGGTAGATTTAGTAGTGTGGTGCAAGATTTTGGTTTGAAATAGTGTAGTGGTGATCATTCAGTGTTCGACAAGGATGCCTGCTTTGGGAAGATCATCTTGGTAGTTTATGTTGATGATATTGTTCTTACTGGTAGTGATGAACATGGTATTAATGAACTGAAGCAATTCCTATGATAACATCTTCAAACCAAAGACCTAGGAACATTGAAGTATTTCTTGGGCATTGAGGTTGCTTGTTCAAAGTGGGGAATTTCTCTCTTATAGAGAAAGTATGTTTTGGATGTGTTAGAGGAAACTGGATTGTTGGGATCCAAGCCAGTGGAGATTCCTATGGATCCCAATGTAAAGACGACTGATAGTCAAGGGGAGCCATTAGAAGATCCAGTAAGGTATAGGAGACTTGTAGGCAAGCAAATTTACCTCTCTATCACTCGGACTGGCATCTCATTCAATGTTGGAGTTCTCAGTGAGTTTATGCAAAATCCCATAACTACTCATTGGGATGGTGCTCTAAGAGTGTTGAAGTATTTAAAGGGTATTACAGGTCGTGGGTTGCTGTATAAGAAAGGGGGGAGCTAGCTGTTGAGTGTTGAGGTATTTCAACTTCATGTTTTAAATGAACATTGTGATGGGATGGGATATCCATCACATGGATGCCCAAGTCTTGCGGAATGGATTGGGCGAGTTTCAAAAATTTCTCCCATCTTTGCAGGGAATCAATATTCCCTATATTTAGAAAAACATGTTTTTCAAGGATCAATCTTGAATCAAGAACCAAACCAGATCTGAACCAAAAGGAGTAGGAGGGAGGATGTACCTGATACGGAGAAACAATATCTCCCAATGGAGGTGTTCACGCCCAAGGAAGGATCCAAAATCTACTCCCACTGAAGATGGCGCAGTGCAGGATGAAGCAGAATCAACAATGTTCTTCCAAAAGAACTTGACCCTTTGCAAGAATCAACTGGATGGCTTGTGAGTACAGCTCCAACCAATCTTTTCCCAAAAGATTGGAATCAAGATCAGATCTTGATTTCTCCCAAGAACTGGAGATCGAACTAAAGGTGATGGCAGCGGAAGGAAGGAGGCGGCAAGAGAGAATTCGCAGGGTGCAGAAATCTCTCTTCTTGTGATTTTCAGTTCTGAAGAGAATTGAACATCAACCACTAACAGTTGCCGCCCCTTTCTTCTTTCATAATCTTAAAGGGATCAACTCCTAACCCATTAGGAGTTGCTAATCCAAATCATATTTGGATTAGAAGTCCCTTTAAGTGATAAGGGATAACCCTTATCTTATTTGCAGATCAGATCAGTCATCTTCTAATCTAATTAGGAGGCTTCCAGATCTAAATCTCATTTAGATCTTGGACTCTCTAAGTGGATAGGGTCTAGGCCCAATCCTATCAGCTGATCCATCTCAGAATTCGCCCTTTTTAATTGACTGATCAAATCAGCCCAGTTCGAAATGGGCTTAAGGCCCATTTAAGGTTATGTACTCACTTAGCCTTCCAAACTGCTGCCCAGTTGGGCTTCCTTGTATGGTGTGGGACCCAAACATTGATCTACACATCAGCCACATGGGTTCAGCCCAGCTTTTGTTAAAAGGCTTGGCCGAATACACTGTTATTGACAGTGCACCCCCTGAAACCCATCTTATGGGCTCTATGGGCCCAACACTTACCCTAAGTGGTCCCTGGGCCAAGCCACCTTGTAACACCCAGGGACTGTGGGCAGATGCAAGATTAGCCCATCAGGTATTATCCTCAATGGTCTTACACTTAACCTCTCAGCCCATAATGATCAAACACTGCCCGACAAGGGAGGACCTCTCCCTCGACTGCAAGGAACAATGTTGCACTCTCCGCTTACATGGATCCCGGGAATTAAAACCTTTTGCAAATCATTTCAAAACCATAACATATATATATATATATATATATATATATATATATCTTTATATAAATATATTTTGCAAAACAAAATCTCAACAATTGAAATCGGCTGCCGGCAGTCTTGGTTTCCATCAGTGAGAGTGCATCCCCGATCATTACCTTTGTTCGACAAAGGGGCTGATCCTGTCACTATGATCACCCACTCAGATGAATTCTCGGACTGTCCCAACATACCCAGGTTTTGACCCCCGCTAAGGATCTCACTGATTGGTACATCAAAGACAGCCCAATCCGACAACTAGTGTAGTATCATAATCGAGTCTAGGGGTTAGGTGTAACTTTCCAGTTTTGCTCATCTATCTCCAAGGTCCAGGGCAATACTGGAAATCTGGTCCGGTTCAAAGGTTCTATTAATCCTACACTGCATGTGCTTCGGGTCTCACCCTGGTAGCTGAGACAAGCCACCCCAACAATTGGCCACACACCAGTGTCAGCCTTGGCAGGATAAATCTCCCCAGACTTACCCAATGGCTGTGAACATTCTAAACTAACACAAGTCTCATTATGTGTCCAATTTAAGGGTATTACACAGAAACACACCACAGGAACATGAATCAAATGTATACTTTATTCATTTACAATAAATTCATAATGTACATAATTCTGATTGAAGCTAAGGGCATACAACTGTCTAACAGCTCCCATTTGCACTTAGGCCCAATCTGGTATAAGCCGGAGTCCCATACTTTCCACGTGTTTCTCGAACACTTTCTGTGTCAGTGGCTTAGTCAATGGGTCTGCTACATTCTCCGCTGATGCTACCTTCTGAATTAAGATATCCCCTCTACCAACAATCTCCCGGAGTACGTGGTACTTCCTCTCGATGTGCTTCGACTTCGAGTGGGCTCGTGGCTCCTTAGCCTGAGCAATCGCTCCATTATTGTCACACAACAATGGGATGGGTGATGTGCTGGACAGAACTACTCCCAATTCGTGAACGAACTTCATCCACACGGCTTCCTTGGTAGCTTCACTTGCAGTAATGTATTCGGCCTCGGTTGTGGAGTCTGCTGTGGACCCCTGTTTGTTGCTTTTCCAGCAAACAGCACACGATTCTATCGTGAAAACATATCCAGATGTAGACTTTCTATCATCCGGATCCGACTGGAAATCCGCATTTGTATACCCTTGGATCTGTAGTGAACTACCATCGAATACCAGACAAAAGCCATTTGTCCTTCGAAGGTACTTAAGTATGCATTTCACAACAGTCCAATGCTCCTGCCCTGGGTTGGCCTGGAATCTGCTTACTACACTCACTGCCTGGGCGATGTCAGGACGAGTGCACAGCATGGCATACATGATGCTCCCTACGGCTGAGGCATAGGGAACGTCTTTCATGCTCTCGATCTCCTCAGAGGTCTTTGGAGACATCTTCTTGGAGAGATTGACTCCATGCCTGAAATGAACATTTCCTTTCTTGGAGTTTTCCATGCTGTATCTCTTGACTATTTTGTCAATATAAGCAGATTGGGATAATCCTATTATCCGCTTCGATATCTCTATAGAGTCGAAGACCCAGTATATAGGAGGCTTCTCCAAGGTCTTTCATGGAGAATTGTTGTGATAGCGATACTTTTATCGTAGTTAACATTCCCACATCATTCCCAATGAGCAGAATGTCATCTACATACAGAACCAGAAACGTAACCTTGTCACCACTGGTCTTCCTGTAAACACAGAGTTCATCCGGATTTTGCTCAAAATCAAACTTTTTGACTGTAGAGTCAAATTGGATGTTCCAACTTCTAGAAGCTTGCTTGAGTCCATATATGGATCTATTCAACTTACAGACCATGTGTTCCTAACCCGCAGCTACAAAACCTTGCGGTCACTGCATATAGATATCTTTAGTAAGATCTCCATTCAGGAACGCAGTTTTGACATCCATCTGCCAAATCTCGTAGTCATAGTAAGCTGCTACAGCTAGCAGGATCCTAATGGATTTAAGCATGGCCACGGGCGAAAAGGTTTCCTCATAATCGATGCCTTCTTTCAGAGTGTATCCTTTCACCACCAGACGAGCTTTGTAGGTCTCAACCTTGCCATCGGGGCCCTTCTTCCTCTTGTAGATCCATTTGCAACCAATTGCTTTTACCCCGGAGGGTGGATCCACTAGAGTCCAGACTCCATTGGTCTCCATTGAGTCCATCTCAGCTCTCATGGCATCTAGCCATTTAAGGGAGTCTATGTCCAACATAGCTTCCGTATAAGTCACGAGATCCTCTTCACTAGTCAAGGTTTCGACCAGGTAACTATCCTGATCGTAACCAAAACGGACCGGTGGCCTGGACACCCGGGTAGATCTTCTAGGTTGATCACTACCTGGAACTTGTGGGACACCTCCCACTGCATCTGAGCTCTCCTCATCAAGAACAATTTCCTGACGAAGATTGTCCAGGATGTAGTCATTTTCCAAGAATTGTGCATTCCGACTGCAGAACACCTTCTTCTCACTTGGATCATAGAATAGGTAGCCCACTGAGCCCTTTGGGTAGCCTACGAATAGGCAATGACTGGTCTTGGATTCCAATTTGTCCGGATTCGTTCTTTTAATGTGATCCGGACAACCCCAAATCTTCAAGTGTCGTACACTTGGTTTCTTTCCGGTCCAAAGCTCATAGGGAGTCTTAGGAACCGATTTGGTTGGAACCCGGTTCAGCACGTATATTGCAATCTCTAATGCGTATCCCCAAAAGGATGCGGGTAACTCTGAATGGATGATAAGTAATCGGACCATATCTAATAGGGTCCTATTCCTCTTCTCTGAAACACCGTTAAGTTGTGGTGTAGTAGGAGGAGCTAACTGTGATACTATCTCGTTTACCTTTAAGTAGTCTCTAAATTCGTCAGAGAGATATTCGCCGCCTCTATCTGATCGAAGGGACTTAATTTCTCTCCCTAACTGTTTCTCGACCTCTTGTCTGAACTCTTTGAACTTTTCAAAGGATTCAGACTTATGTCTCATTAGGTACACGTAACCATACCGAGAATAATCATCAGTGAATGTAATGAAATACACGTGTTGGTTACGGGTCCTAACACTCAGGGGACCACATACATCAGTATGTATAAGGTCAAGCGTGCCTGTATATCTTTCAGGCTTACCGTTAAATGGCCTCTTTGTCATCTTACCCTGAAGGCAAGGCTCACAAGTGGGAAGATCTTCTACAATTAGAAAATCCAAAGGACCATCCTTTACCAGTCTTGTGATTCGGTCAATACCGATATGGCCAAGTCGGTAATGCCACAGGCACGTGGGATTAACTGTATCACGTGCTCTTTTCTTGGGGATTTCGGCCGACGTAGTTTCGGCTATGTTAGTTTCTAGAGAAGGATGTAGAACATAGAGACCGTTCTCCAGTTCCCCATATGCGATGAATTTATTGTTTCTTTTAATAGTAATCGTATTACTGAAAAAGACAGAATATCCATCTGCACACAGTTTTGAGACAGAAATCAAATTTCTTCTTAGATTTTGCACAAAAAGACAATCTTTAAGTACAATATTTCCTTCTCTAAATTTTAATTCTACGGTGCCTATTGCCGTAGCTGCAATGCTTGCAGAAGTCCCCAAGTAGAGCATCACTTCTCCATCATTCAGCCTTCTGCTTACCTTGAACCCCTGCAGTGAGTTACACGCATGAGTTGAAGCCCCGGAGTCAATACACCAGGACGCAGAAGCCACCAATAAGTTAGTTTCTATGACACAAGATTCGAAATTACCTTTCTTGGATTCCAGGTACTGAGGACAGTTCCTCTTCCAGTGGCCGGTTTGTTTGCAGAAGTGACATGCATCTGCTGTCCTGTCCTTCTTCTGCTTCTTGGGCTTGGTAGTCTTCTTCTGAGGCTTCTTTGCCTTCCTCTTTTTATTGCCCATTTTGTTAGCTTCAACAAGCATCACCACAGGCTCATACTTCTTAAGTAAGTCCTCGGCCCTTTGCAACATATTGCTCAGCTCTTGGACGCTGACATTCGGCTTGTTCATATTGTAGTTTAATATGAACCCATTGAAGGAAGAGGGCAAGGAGTTCAGAATGGCATCTACTTGAGTGCCAAGATCTAGCCCGGATCCAAGGGCTTCTAGCTCGTTAATGTATCCCATCATCGGAAGACAATGGTCGTGAACTTTCTGCCCCTTGGACATCTGAGCGGTCATGAACATTTTCAAGACCTTCTGCCGAGTAGAACGGTTCTGCTCTTCGTACATTGTTTTCAGACTGTCCAATATGTCCTTAGCGAGTTTGATCTGATCGAACTGCCTCCGTATTGAGTTGTCCAAAGAAGCAACGACATAGCAGCGGGCTAGGGAGTTTTTATCCTCCCAATCTTGGAATTCTCTCCTACGGGCTTCAGAAGCCCTATCACCCGGACGTTCCGGGGCAGGAGACTTGACTACCTTGTCCAATTTTTCAGATGTTAAAACTAGCATTAGGTTACGGTACCAGTCGGCATAGTTTGGGCCCTTAAGCTTGTTGTCGTCAAGAAGCTTTGCAAATTGTCCGTTTGCCATTTTCTGATAAAACAACAAATATCAGTCCACAACCTTACTTGATTCATGTTCAAATCATAGACATGGATTTTAATCTATGTTCCATTCCCATTTGTTCATCTCTGAGTTTTCCCTCCTGCTCACGGACGGAGACAGCGACTTGTCTCTGGAAATGTGGGAAACCACGTAGGGTGCATGGAGCCAACTGTTTCAGCTGCAAAACCCCACCACCTTTCTGTGAAGGATCATATCCACTCATCAAATGAGTTTTCCCTTTGGCCTCTATCAGACAAGGTTCAGAGCCGTTTTCAGGTAAACCTTTTTGTCCAGTGAGTGCTCACCCATCATATTCGTGAACGCCAAGGTACTGTGAGAGAGTTCCCATTTTTTGGTGAAGCCCCTCCCACATCGGTCTATGATGCCCCTATCATCTTATGAAACACTTAGACAAGCCCAACAGCAAATGGATAGCCCATTTTCTGGTGCGTTTCCTCATTACTGAAGAACCCATCCTCATGCTAATGATGGAAGGCCTTTAGAGAGTTCATCACATGAATCTCCCTATCACGTGCACTCATATTTACTAGAGGGAACAAGAATTACGCTCTAGTTTATTTTAGGTCAAACCAAAGTGGCTCCCACTGACTTTCATAAAGCCAGATTTCGGTGGGCCTAAATCAGCTAGGGTTCCGCACGTAACCTCTTTAGGAGGTGTGGGGCCCACCATTAAGGGAGGTCATCCAATGACCAGGAGGGACACCATGGCAATGATGTACATTCAGCCATGGTGTGCGCAAGAGCCGCTATCGAATCTGCATGGGCCAAGCACTTATGGCCCATGAACATAGCACATCACACATCCATACATCACATGCAGGGAGGAATTGATCCAATCAATTAATTATCTGTAAAAGCCCATTTGAAGCCCATTTTAGTCCATAGTATTAACAATTAATATCATCTAGGTATATGGGCTGAATTAGGGTTTCCCAGTTCGGCCCATATAGCTTGTTCTTTTGAAGTGGGCTTTTAGCAGTTTTAACAATTTAAAACTGGGCCTTACAGGTTGGGCCGAATTAAATAGCCAATTAATTATCAATCCTTAGGCCATTTAAACAAAAATTAGGGCTGATATACAGCCTTAATCGAACCCCAGATTCGGTCCAAACAATTTGAACCAATCTTGGTTCGAATGGGTCTAGGGTTTGATTTTTAATTAAATCTTTAATTCAAGAAAATAATCTGAAATTAAAGAACTGATAAAAGAAAACAAGAATCAGTCAATCCAGGGCTGTTCGTACAATCCATCCTGCAAAACAGAGGTTAGATCACATAATGCAGTTTCATAAACTGCAAATCGCAGGTAGCGAATGTTCCATCTGCGAAATCTCCTTCCTTGCGCCGCCATATTCGATCCAAAATAAAATAAATAGAAAACCTAATTTCTATTATAATTACATCAGATCGAATACCTAATACATTGAGTCTAAAAAATAAAAAAAAAAATTATTTACAAACCAAATGTAATGAATAAATCAAGAAACTGCAAATCTTGCAGGTTCCCTGCGCAAACCAAGAATTCGATCTACTCTTGTACGAATAGCCCATAAATCAAGAAAATCATAAAGAACTATTCTAAACAATAATCAGATTTATATAAAATTAATTTCAGATTATTCGCCCATTAATTTTGGGAACAAATTTCCCAAAACCCATATCTGCGCAAATCGGGTAGAACACCTTCTTGAAGGGATGAGAGATCCATCCTATGGACGCCCAAAGATTGCGGAAAAAGGGGCGAATTTCAAAAATTTTATCTCTCCCTTCAACTGGGAATCGTATTCCCCTTTTAGAAAATCATATTTTCAAGGATCAATCTTGAACCATAAACTGAACCAGATCTGAACCAAAAGGAGTGGGAGAGGATTATACCTGATACGGAGAAATACTATCTCCCAATGGAGGTGTTCACGCCCAAGGAAGGATCCAAAATCTGCTCCCACTGAAGATGGCGCAGTGAAGGATGGAGCAGAATCAGCAATGTTCTTCAAAAGAACTTGACCCTTCGCAAGAATCAACTGGACGGCTTGTGAGTACAGCTCCAATCAATCCTTTCCCAAAAGATTGAAATCAAGATCCAATCTTGATTGCTCCCAAGAACTGGAGATCGAACTGAAGGAATGGCAATGGCAGGAAGGTGGCGGCAGGAGAGAATTCGCAGTATGCAGGAAATCTCTCAATCTCTCTTTCTTCAAAGAGAAGAATGCTATGGATGTTGTTGTGTAGTAGGCTGCCGCCCCCTTCCCCTTTTATAATCTCAAAAGGGATCAGCTCCTAATCAGATTAGGAGCTGCTAATCCAAATCATATTTGGGTTAGAAGTCCCTTAGTGATAAGGGATAACCCTTATCTTATCTGCAGATAAGATCAGCTGTCTCCTAATCTAATTAGGAGGTTTCCAGATCTAAATCCCATTTAGATCTTGGACTCTCTGAGTGGATAGGGTCTAATCCCAATCCTTTCAGCTGACCCTCTTTAGAATTCGCCCCCTTTAAATGACTGATCAAATCAGCCCAGTTCGAAATGGGCTTAAGGCCCATTTAAGGTTATATACTCAAAAGGCTTCCAAATTGCTGCCCAGTTGGGCTTCCTTGTATGGCGTGGGACCCAAGCATTGATCTACACATCAGCCACATGGGTTCGGCCCAGCCTTTGTTACAAGGCCTGGCCGAATACATTGATAATGACAGTGCACCCCCTGAAACCCATCAAATGGGCTCTATGGGCCCAACACTTACACTAAGTGGTCCCTGGGCCAAGCCACCTTGTAACACCCAGGGACTGTGGGCAGATGCAAGATTAGCCCATCAGGTATTATCCTCAATGGTCTTACACTTAACCTCTCAGCTCATAATGATCATACACTGCCCGACAAGAGAGGACCTCTCCCTCGGCTGCAAGGAACAGTGTTGCACTCTCCACTTATATGGATCCTGGGAATTAAAACCTTCTTGCAAACATTTTAGAAACCATATATATACTTTTATATCTTATATAAAATATATTTTGCAAAACAAATCTCAACGGTTGAAATCGGCTGCCAGCAGTCTTGGTTTCCATCAGTGAGAGTGCATCCCCGATCATTACCTTTGTCCGACAAAGGGGCTGATCCTGTCACTATGATCACCCACTCAGATGAATTCTCGGACTGTCCCAACATACCCAGGTTTTGACCCCCGCTAAGGATCTCATTGATTGGTACATCAAAGACAGCCCAATCCGACACCTAGTGTAGTATCATAATCGAGTCTAGGGGTCGGGTGTAACTTTCCAGTTTTGCCCATCAATCTCCAAGGTCCAGGGCAATACTAGAAATCTGGTCCAGTTCAAAGATTCAATTAATCCTACACTGTATGTGCCTAGGGTCTCACCCTGGCAGCTGAGACAGGCCACCCCAACCGACTTGGTGGCACCACAGTGTCAGCCTTGTCAGGATAGGTCTCCCCAGACCGACCCACTGGCTGTGAACATTCTAAACTAACACGAGTCTCATTAAGTGTCCAGTTTAAGGGTATTACACAGAAACATACCAAGGGAACATGAATCAAATATGTATCTTTATTCATTTACAATAAACTCATAAAGTACATCATTTTGATTGAAGCTAAGGGCATACAAAACTGTTTAACAGCTCCCACTTGCACTTAGGTCCAATCAGGTACTAGCCGGAGTCCCATGCTTTCCACGTGTTTCTCAAACACTTTCTGTGATAGTGGCTTTGTCAATGGGTCTGCTACATTTTCCGCTGACGCTACCTTCTGAATCAGGACGTCCCCTCTACCAACAATCTCCCGCAGTACGTGGTACTTCCTCTCGATGTGCTTCGACTTCGAGTGGGCTCGTGGCTCCTTAGCCTGAGCAATGGCTCCATTGTTGTCACACAACAATGGAATGGGTGATGTGCTGGACGGAACAACTCCCAACTCGTGAACGAACTTCTTCATCCACACAGCTTCTTTGGCAGCCTCACTTGCGGCAATGTATTCGGCCTCGGTCGTGGAGTCTGCAGTGGACCCCTGTTTGCTGCTTTTCTAGCAAACAGCACACGATCCTATCGTGAAAACTTATCCAGATGTAGACTTTCTATCATCTGGGTCTGACTGGAATTCGGCATCTGTAAACCCCTGGATCTGTAGTGAGCTACCGTCGAACACCAGACAAAACTCTTTTGTCCTTCGAAGTTACTTAAGTATGTTTTTCACAGCAGTCCAATGCTCCTGCCCTGGGTTGGCCTGAAATCTGCTTACTACACTCACTGCCTGAGCTATGTCAGGACGAGTGCACAACATGACATACATGATGCTCCCTACGGCTGAGGCATAAGGGACGTCTTTCATGCTATCAATCTCCTCAGAAGTCTTAGGAGACATCTTCTTGGAGAGAGTGACTCTGTGCCTGAAAGGAACGTTTCCTTTCTTGGAGTTTTCCATGCTGTATCTCTTGACTATTTTGTCAATGTAAGCAGATTGGGATAATCCTATTATCCGCTTCGATCTATCTCTATAGAGTCGAAGACCCAGTATATAGGAGGCTTCTCCAAGATCTTTCATGGAGAATTGCTGTGAAAGCCATACTTTCACCATAGTTAACATTCCTACATCATTCCCAATGAGTAGAATGTCATCCACATACAGAACCAAGAAGGTAACCTTATCCCCACTGTACTTCCTGTAGACACAGGGTTCATCCGGATTCTGCTCGAAGTCAAACGTTTTGACAGCAGAGTTAAAACGGATGTTCCAACTTCTAGAAGCTTGCTTAAGTCCATATATGGATCTGTTAAGTTTACATACCATGGTTTCCTGACCTGCAGCAACGAAGCCTTGCGGCTGCTGCATATAGATATCTTCAGCAAGATCTCCATTCAGGAATGCAGTTTTGACATCCATCTGCCAAATCTCATAATCATGGTATGCTGCTACAGCTAGCAGGATCCTAATGGATTTAAGCATGGCCACAGGCGAAAAGGTTTCCTCATAATCGATGCCCTCTTTCTGAGTGTACCCTTTCGCCACCAGACGAGCCTTGAAGGTCTCAACTTTACCATCGGGGCCCTTCTTCCTCTTGTAAATCCATTTGCAACCGATTGCCTTTACCCCGGAGGGCGGATCTACTAGAGTCCAGACTCCATTGGTCTCCATTGAGTCCATCTCTGCCCTCATGGCCTCCACCCACTTCTTGGAATCTATGTCCAACATAGCTTCCGCGTAAGTCACGGGATCCTCCTCACTAGTCAAGGTTTCCACCAGGTAACTATCCTGGTCATAACCATAACGGACTGGTGGCCTGGATGCCCGAGTGGATCTTCTAAGTTGGTCACTACCTGGAACTTGTGGGACATCTCCCACTGCTCCTGAGCTCTCCTCATCAAGAACAACTTCCTGACGATGGGTGTCCAGGATATAGTCGGTTTCCAAGAATTGTGCATTTCGACTGCAGAACACTTTCTGCTCACTTGGGTCATAGAAAAGGTAACCTACAGAGCCTTTTGGGTAGCCTACAAATAGGCAACGGCTGGTCTTGGATTCCAACTTGTCTGCACTCGTTCTTTTAACGTGTGCTGGACAACCCCAAATCTTCAAGTGTCTGACACTTGGTTTCTTTCCGGTCCAAAGTTCATATGGAGTATTCGGAACCGATTTGGTTGGAACCCGATTCAGCACGTAAATCGCAGTCTCTAATGCGTAACCCCAAAACGATGTGGGTAACTCTGAGTGTATGAGAAGCGACCGGACCATATCTAATAAGGTCCTATTCCTCCTCTCTGAAACATCGTTAAGTTGTGGTGTAGCAAGAGGAGCTAATTGTGATACTATCCCATTGTCCTTTAAGTAGTCCCTGAATTCGTCAGAGAGATATTCGCCACCTCGATCGGATCGAAGGGCTTTAATTTCTTTCCCTAACTGTTTCTCGACCTCTTGTCTAAACTCTTTGAACTTTTCAAAGGATTCAGACTTGTGTCTCATTAGGTACACGTAACCATATCGTGAAAAATCATCTGTGAAGGTGATGAAATACACGTGTTGATTTCGTGTCCTAACACTCAGGGGACCACATACATCAGTATGTATTAGGTCAAGTGTGCCTGTACATCTTTCAGGCTTACCGTCAAATGGCCGTTTCGTCATCTTGCCTTGTAGGCAAGGCTCACAGGTGGGAAGATCTTCTATAGCTAGAAAATCCAATGGACCATCCTTTACCAACCTTGTGATTCGGTCAACACCGATGTGGCCAAGTCGGTAATGCCACAGACACGTGGGATTAACTGTATCATGGGCTCTCTTCTTGGGGTTTTCAACCGACGTAGTTTCGGTTATGTTAGTTTCTAGAGAAGGACGTAGAACATAGAGACCGTTCTCCAGTTCCCCGTATGTGATGAATCTGTTATTTTTTTTAATAGTAATCGTATTGCTAAAGAAGACAGAATAACCATCTGCACACAGTTTTGAGACAGAAATCAAATTTCTTCTTAAATTTTGTACGTAAAGACAATCTTTCAGTACAATTATTCATTCTCTAAAAAATAATTCCACGGTTCCTATGGCCACGGCTGCAACAGTTGCAGTAGTCCCCAAGTAAAGTGTGACTTCTCCTTCACTCCGCCTTCTGCTTACCTTGAACCCCTGCAGTGAGTTACATGCATGAGTTGAAGCCCCGGAGTCAATACACCAGGACGCAGAAGCTACCAACAAATTGGTTTCTATAACACAAGTTTCGAAATTACCTTTCTTGGATTCCAGGTAGGCAGGACAATTCCTTTTCTAGTGGCCGGTCTTCTTGCAAAAATGACAGGCATCTGATGCCTTGTCCTTCCTCTGTTTCTTGGGTTTGGCAGCCTTTTTCTGGGGCTTTCTCTTCGCCTTCCTTTTCTTGCCCGATTTGCCAGTTTCAACAAGCATGGCAATGGGCTCATCCTTTTTAATCAATTCTTCGGTCCTCTGCAACATATTGCTGAGTTCCTGCAAGCTGACGTTCAGCTTGTTCATGTTATAATTCATGATGAATGGATTAAAGGATGGAGGCAGAGAGTTGAGAATAGCATCGATCTGAGTTACCAGATCCAGCCCGGATCCAAGAGCCTCCAGTTCGTTGATATAGCCCATCATCCGGAGACAATGGTCGTGAACTTGTTGGCCCTTGGTCATCTGCGCGGTCATGAACTGTTTCAAGACCTTCTGCCGAGTAGAACGATTCTGCTCTTCGTACATTGTCCTAAGACTGTCCAATACGTCCTTAGCAAGTTCGATCTGATCGAACTGCCTCTGAATTGGATTGTCTAAGGAGGCAATGATATAGCAGCGGGCAAGGGAGTTTTTCTCCTCCCATTCTTGGTATTCTCTTCTTCGGGCCTCAGAAGCCCTATCCCCCGGACGATCCGGGGCAGGATTCTTGGCTACCTTGTCCAATTTCTCAGAGGTTAAGACCAACATAAGGTTCCTGTACCAGTCAGCATAGTTTGGGCCTTTCAACTTGTTGTCATCAAGTAGCTTTGCAAATGATCCGTTTGCCATTTTCTGATAAAAGAGCAAACATCAGTCCACGACCTAATTTGATTCATGTTCATTTCATAGATATGGATTTTAATCTACGATCCATTTCCATTTATTCGTCTCTGAGATTTCCTCCTTTCTCAGCGACGGAGACTACGGGTTGTCCTTGGAAATGTGGGAAATCACATAGGGTGCATGAGGCCAACTGTTTCAGCTGCATAACCCCACCACCTTTCTGTGAAGGATCATATCCACTCATCATATGAGTTTTCCCTTTGGCCTCTGTCAGACAAGGTTCAGAGCCGTTTTCAGGTAAACCTTTCTGTCCAGCGAGTGCTTACCCATCATATTCGTGAACGCCAAGGTATCGTGAGAGAGTTCCCATTTTCTGGTGAAGCCCCTCCCACATCGGTCTATGACGCCCCTATCATCTTATCAAACACTTAGACAAGCCCAACAGCAAATGGATAGCCCATTTTCTAGTGCGTTTCCTCATTACTGAAGGACCCATCTTCGTGCTAATGATGGAAGGCCTTTAGAGAGTTCATCATATGAATCTCCCTATCACATGCACTCATATTATCTGGAGGGAACAGATAATTACGCCCTAGTTCCATTTTTAGGTCAAACCAAAGTGGCTCCCACTGACTTTCATAAAGCCAGATTTTGGTGGGCCTAAATCGGCTAGGGTTCCGCACGAGACCTCATGATGAGGTGTGGGGCCCACCACTGAGGGAGGTCATCCAATGACCAAAAGGGACACCATGGCAATGATGTGCATTCAGCCATGGTGTGCGAAAGAGCCACTGTCAATTGAGCATGGGCCAAGTACTTATGGCCCATGTACGTAGCACATCACACATCCATACATCACATGCAGGGATAAATTGATCCAATCAATTAATTATCTGTAAAGCCCATTTGAAGCCCATTTTAAATCCATAACATTAACCATTAACATTATCTAGGTATATGGGCCGAACGGTTCAACCCATATAGCTTTAAGGGTTAAGTGGGCTTTTAGCAGTTTTAACTGTTTAAAACTGGGCCTTTACAGGTTGGGCCGAATTAACCATTCAATTAAATATCAATCCTTAGGCCCATCAGTGGGAAAATTAGGGCTGACTTTCAGCCTTGATTAAACCCTAGATTCGGTCCAAACAGTTTGAACCGATCTTGGTTCGAATGGGTCTAGGGTTTGATCTTTAATTAAATCTTTAATTCAAGAAAATAATCTGAAATTAATTACTGATAAAAGAAAAACAACAATCAGTAAATCAGGGCTGTTCGCACAATCCATCCTGCAAAACAGAGGTAAGATCATAGAATGCAGTTTCACAAACTGCAAATCGCAGATGGCGATTCTCCCATCTGCGAAATCTTCTTCTTTGCGAAATCTCCCTTTCTGCGCCGCCATCTTCGATCCATAATTAAAATAAATAGAAATCCTATTTCTATTAATAATTACAACAGATCGAATACCTATACATTGAGTCTAGAAAATAAAAAAAAATTATTTACAGACCGAATGTAACAAATAAATCAAGAAACTGCAAATCTTGCAGGTTCCCTGCGCAAACCAAGATTTCGATCTCCTCTTGTACGAACAGCCCATAAATCAAGAAAATCATAAAGAACAATTCTAAATAATAATCAGATTTATATAAAATTAATTTCAGATTATTCACCCATTAATTTTGGGAACAAAATTTCCCAAAACCCATATCTGCGCAAATCGGGTAGAACACCTTCTGCCCATTTGCGCAGGTTCAGATCTGAAACAAACTGGTTCAAGATTTGAACCAAGGCTCTGATACCACTGAAGGGATGAGAGATCCATCCTATGGACGCCCAAAGATTGCGGAATAAGGGGCGAATTTCAAAAATTTTATCTCTCCCTTCAACTGGGAATCGTATTCCCCTTTTAGAAAATCATATTTTCAAGGATCAATCTTGAACCATAAACTGAACCAGATCTGAACCAAAAGGAGTGGGAGAGGATTATACCTGATACGGAGAAATACTATCTCCCAATGGAGGTGTTCACGCCCAAGGAAGGATCCAAAATCTGCTCCCACTGAAGATGGCGCAGTGAAGGATGGAGCAGAATCAGCAATGTTCTTCAAAAGAACTTGACCCTTCGCAAGAATCAACTGGACGGCTTGTGAGTACAGCTCCAATCAATCTTTTCCCAAAAGATTGAAATCAAGATCCAATCTTGATTGCTCCCAAGAACTGGAGATCGAACTGAAGGAATGGCAATGGCAGGAAGGTGGCGGCAGGAGAGAATTCGCAGTATGCAGGAAATCTCTCAATCTCTCTTTCTTCAAAGAGAAGAATGCTATGGATGTTGTTGTGTAGTAGGCTGCCGCCCCTTCCCCTTTTATAATCTCAAAAGGGATCAGCTCCTAATCAGATTAGGAGCTGCTAATCCAAATCATATTTGGGTTAGAAGTCCCTTAGTGATAAGGGATAACCCTTATCTTATCTGCAGATAAGATCAGCTGTCTCCTAATCTAATTAGGAGGTTTCCAGATCTAAATCCCATTTAGATCTTGGACTCTCTGAGTGGATAGGGTCTAAGCCCAATCCTTTCAGCTGACCCTCTTTAGAATTCGCCCCCTTTAAATGACTGATCAAATCAGCCCAGTTCGAAATGGGCTTAAGGCCCATTTAAGGTTATATACTCAAAAGGCTTCCAAATTGCTGCCCAGTTGGGCTTCCTTGTATGGCGTGGGACCCAAGCATTGATCTACACATCAGCCACATGGGTTCGGCCCAGCCTTTGTTACAAGGCCTGGCCGAATACATTGTTAATGACAGTGCACCCCCTGAAACCCATCAAATGGGCTCTATGGGCCCAACACTTACACTAAGTGGTCCCTGGGCCAAGCCACCTTGTAACACCCAGGGACTGTGGGCAGATGCAAGATTAGCCCATCAGGTATTATCCTCAATGGTCTTACACTTAACCTCTCAGCTCATAATGATCATACACTGCCCGACAAGAGAGGACCTCTCCCTCGGCTGCAAGGAACAGTGTTGCACTCTCCACTTATATGGATCCTGGGAATTAAAACCTTCTTGCAAACATTTTAGAAACCATATATATACTTTTATATCTTATATAAAATATATTTTGCAAAACAAATCTCAACGGTTGAAATCGGCTGCCGGCAGTCTTGGTTTCCATCAGTGAGAGTGCATCCCCGATCATTACCTTTGTCCGACAAAGGGGCTGATCCTGTCACTATGATCACCCACTCAGATGAATTCTCGGACTGTCTCAACATACCCAGGTTTTGACCCCCGCTAAGGATCTCACTGATTGGTACATCAAAGACAGCCCAATCCGACACCTAGTGTAGTATCATAATCGAGTCTAGGGGTCGGGTGTAACTTTCCAGTTTTGCCCATCAATCTCCAAGGTCCAGGGCAATACTAGAAATCTGGTCCAGTTCAAAGATTCAATTAATCCTACACTGTATGTGCCTAGGGTCTCACCCTGGCAGCTGAGACAGGCCACCCCAACCGACTTGGTGGCACCACAATGTCAGCCTTGTCAGGATAGGTCTCCCCAGACCGACCCACTGGCTGTGAACATTCTAAACTAACACGAGTCTCATTAAGTGTCCAGTTTAAGGGTATTACACAGAAACATACCAAGGGAACATGAATCAAATATGTATCTTTATTCATTTACAATAAACTCATAAAGTACATCATTCTGATTGAAGCTAAGGGCATACAAAACTGTCTAACACTTCTGCCCATTTGGGCAGGTTCAGATCTGAATTAAATTGATTCAAGATTTGAACCATGGCTCTGATACCACTGATGGGATGGGATATCCATCACATGGACGCCCAAGTCTTGCGGAATGGATTAGGCGAATTTCAAAAATTTCTCCCATCTTTGCAGGGAATCGAATTCCCTATATTTAGAAAAACATGTTTTTCAAGGATCAATCTTGAATCAAGAACCAAACCAGATCTGAACCAAAAGGAGTAGGAGGGAGGATGTACTTGATACGGAGAAACAATATCTCCCAATTGAGGTGTTCACGCCCATGGAAGGATCCAAAATCTGCTCCCACTGAAGATGGCGCAGTGCAGGATGAAGCAGAATCAGCAATGTTCTTCCAAAAGAACTTGACCCTTCGCAAGAATCAACTGGATGGCTTGTGAGTACAGCTCCAACCAATCTTTTCCCAAAAGATTGGAATCAAGATCAGATCTTGATTTCTCCCAAGAACTGGAGATCGAACTGAAGGTGATGGCGGCGGCAAGAGAGAATTCGCAGGGTGCAGAAATCTCTCTTCTTGTGATTTTCAGTTCTGAAGAGAATTGAACATCAACCACTAACAGTTGCCGCCCCTTTCTTCTTTCATAATCTTAAAGGGATCAACTCCTAATCCCATTAGGAGGTTCTAATCCAAATCATATTTGGATTAGAAGTCCCTTTAAGTGATAAGGGATAACCCTTATCTTATCTGCAGATCAGATCAGTCATCTCCTAATCAAATTAGGAGGCTTCCAGATCTAAATCTCATTTATATCTTGGACTCTCTAAGTGGATAGGGTCTAGGCCCAATCCTATCAGTTGATCCATCTCAGAATTCGCCCCTTTTATATGACTGATCAAATCAGCCCCGTTCGAAATGGGCTTAAGGCCCATTTAAGGTTATGTACTCACTTAGCCTTCCAAACTGCTGCCCAGTTGGGCTTCCTTGTATGGCATGGGACCCAAACATTGATCTACACATCAGCCACATGGGTTCAGCCCAGCCTTTGTTACAAGGCTTGGCCGAATACACTGTTATGGACAGTGCACCCCCTGAAACCCATCTTATGGGCTCTATGGGCCCAACACTTACCCTAAGTGGTCCCTGGGCCAAGCCACCTTGTAACACCCAGGGACTGTGGGCAGATGCAAGATTAGCCCATCAGGTATTATCCTCAATGGTCTTACACTTAACCTCTCAGCACATAATGATCAAACACTGCCCGACAAGGGAGGACCTCTGCCTCGACTGCAAGGAACAGTGTTGCATTCTCCGCTTACATGGATCCCGGGAATTAAAACCTTTTGCAAATCATTTCGAAACCTTAACACATATATATATATATATTTATATCTTTATATAAATATATTTTGCAAAACAAATCTCAACAATTGAAATCGGCTGCTGGCAGTCTTGGTTTCCATCAGAGAGAGTGCATCCCCGATCATTACCTTTGTCCGACAAAGGGGCTGATCCTGTCACTATGATCACCCACTCAGATGAATTCTCGGACTGTCCCAACATACCCAGGTTTTGACCCCCGCTAAGGATCTCACTGATTGGTACATCAAAGACAGCCCAATCCGACAACTAGTGTAGTATCATAATCGAGTCTAGGGGTTAGGTGTAACTTTCCAGTTTTGCCCATCTATCTCCAAGGTCCAGGGCAATACTGAAAATCTGGTCCGGTTCAAAGGTTCTATTAATCCTACACTGCATGTGCTTCGGGTCTCACCCTGGTAGCTGAGACAAGCCACCCCAACAGTTGGCCGCACACCAGTGTCAGCCTTGGCAGGATAAATCTCCCTAGACTTACCCAATGGCTGTGAACATTCTAAACTAACACAAGTCTCATTAAGTGTTCAGTTTAAGGGTATTACACAGAAACACACCACAGGAACATGAATCAAATGTGTACTTTATTCATTTACAATAAATTCATAATGTACATAATTCTGATTGAAGCTAAGGGCATACAACTGTCTAACACATTGAGCTAGCTCAAAGTGGTAATCATATAAGTTAGGTGGACAACTTTGCATTATCTATAATATTGTCTCCAACTTGTGTTATGACACTATCTCTTGGATTCCACATAGTACTGGTAGTGTTCACTGGAGAATATGTCGATTCTAGTAAAATTTTATGTCACTACCCATGGAATAGGGCTGCAAATAAGTTGGATAAGATCCGATTCAAATTCGAATATGATCCGATAAGAGGTAGATTCGAATATCTCTCTTGATCCCAACAAATCGGATTGGATCGGAAAAGCTGGTCTGTTAACGGATCGAATTCGAATATATACTGATCCGATCTGCCATGACCCGATCTGATCCATTAGTTAAGAAATATTATATACGTATATTCTATATATTATTAAATGATTATATAATATATAATATATATTATATATTTTAATATATTATTATATTTTATAAATAATATAATATATTATTTATATTACATCATCAAGTTTTTTATTACAATTCTAATCGAATCAGATATCCGATAATAAATTCAATCATGCTATTGAAAACCCGACAAGTTTTTATTGGACTCGGATCAATCGGATTTTCTTAATGGATTAGATTGGATATACCCTTACCAAATCCCATCCGATCCGTTTGCAGCCCTACCATGGAAATGGAAATGGAAATATGTTGTGGCAACTATCTCTTGTAGCTCACATAGTGTTGGTAGTGTTCATTGGGGAAATATTGATTCCGGTAAAATTGTGTCACTACCAATGGAAATGGAAATATGTCGTAGAAATATTTGGGAAATTAGGGACATTTTAAGTAGTATATATATACCCATGGATTTTTCTATGTGCCATATATACGTAGAATTGTGAGGTCCACACGTAGAATGAATTGTTTTAGATAGGTTCTCATTTTCATTTAGGGATCTGTTAGGGCATAGGTTGGCTGCTTGTTAAGTCGCTTTTTTATTATCTTATTCAAAATTTGGTTATAATGTAAACTTAAGTTTATCAGAGTTCAGAAGTTGCTTCTTTTGATTGTTTTGGGATTCTAGTCAAACCAAGAATATAGATTTTAACTCACTTACAATTTTCTGATGACACAATTCTTTTCTGTGAAGGAGGTGACATTTATGATTATTCAATTGTTTTAGAAGATGTCTAATTTGTAAGTCTATTTGGATAAGAGCTGTGTGCCTGTGTTGTGGGAGTGAACATGGAGGAGAGAGAGATATTAGAGAGTGCAGAAATTTTGGGCTGTGTTGTTTCTCAATGTTGATTCCGGTAAAATTTTGTAAATTTTCTGGTCTATTTTATGCCAGTGTTTAAAATTCCTGAAAGGGTAAGTAGAAGATTGGAAAAACTGATGAGGGACTTCTTGTGGGAGCCTGGGGAGGAGAAAAATGATCACAGAGTGAGTTGTGAAATAGTTAGTGGAAGTAAGGTATTTGGGGTGTTGGGCCTTGGGAATATTTAGGAAAGGAATGTGGCATTGTTGAGAAAGTGGTTTTGGAAATTTCCTATGGAGAGAGACAGAGGGCATAGGTGATTTCATGCATTCATGGGCTTGCGGGCTGATGGTTGGGATGCTAGAAGTTCGTCTAGGGCTACAAGAACTTCACCTTGGAAGTCTACTAATGCTGTCCTCCCTTTTTCCTACCAAACATCAGGTATAATCCATGTTCTAAAAACCTTATTAAATTTTGGGAACATGCTTGGATGGGTATTTCTCCTTTGAAGGATCAATTTCCTCTCTTATATTCTCTTTCTAATTGCAAGGATGAACCTATTTCCTCATTCTTGGTTCCATTTAACTCTAGAACTGGATTTTACTGGAATGTGGGTTTTAGGAGGGGTTTCTGTGAATTTGAGTTAAATAGTCTCCCGTCTTTGCTTCAAATTCTAGAAGGGGTTTTTCTTGATGCTTCAAGAGGGGATAGTCGATTTTGGACTTCCTCTCCTTCCAACTCCTTTTCTTGTGCCTCCTTTTTTTCGACCTTAATTCAATATCATGACAGTTAGGGTAGGCCTTTTCCTGTCAAGGAGGTTTGGAGTAGACCGATTCCTACTAGGTTGGAGGTTTTTGCTGGGAAGCCTTTTTGGAAAGAATTAACACCTTTGATTTACTTCAGAGAAAAAGACCAAAAAGTGCTTATCCCCTAACTGGTGTTGTCTTTGAAAAGCTAATGGTGAGTCTTGCTACCACTTATTAATCTCCTGCCCTTTGTTTCTTTCATTTGGGGTTGGTTTTCTTCTTTGTTTGGGTGTAGGTGGATCCCCCTACCCCACCAAATGTATAAAACTTGTTTGCCTCTACTTTTTTCAATTGGCCGAAGAAACGGGGAAGAATCTTATGGAGGTGCTCAAGAGTTGCGGTTTACTAGACAATTTGGGAAGAAAGAAACTTGAGTCTTCTCTAAGAATGAAAGAAGTAGAGAAGCCTTAATTGAAGTTATTACCACTAAGGTGGTACATTGGGTGACATCCTTGCCCCTTTTTGAGGACATCTCTTCTAATGACCTGCATAGGAAGTGGCATACTCAGCTCCTCATGCTGCTACCATTGGGTGGTCTTGGTCCCTGTGGATAAAGGTTTCATAAAGCTGAATTTTGATGGTAGTAGTGAAGGAAATTGGTATTGGGGACATTGAGAAAGAATCCTTGCCTTTTTTCAGGTCCAATTGGTGTTGGTGACTCTTTGAGAGCGTAAATATTGGCTGTAATGGAAGGAGTTATGAGGGCCAAGGAATTAAATGTCCGGAAGTTGATTATTGAAGGCAGCTCAAAATTAGTTATTAGCTGGCTGCAAAAGGATGAAGTGGGATGGTGGAATTATTTTAATGAAAAAAGGATGAAGGTGGGTGACACTTGGAATTGAAGTTATATTTCAATGGGTTAAAAGAGATGCCAACTCCTTTTGACGAGCATTGGCTAAACAAGGTGTGGGAAGAGATCATTTATTTTGGGATGCGTTGTAATCATTTTTTCCTTGGGAGAGCTAAGATAGTTTATCTCTCCCAATTCTCATTGTGCTAAAAGGATTGGGCTTAGACCCTATCCACTCAGAGAGTCCAAGATCTAAATGAGATTTAGATCTGGAAACCTCCTAATTAGATTAGGAGATAGCTGATCTGATCTGCAGATAAGATAAGGATTATCCCTTATCACTAAGGGACTTCTAACCCAAATATGATTTGGATTAGCAACTCCTAATCTGATTAGGAGCTGATCCCTTTTGAGATTATAAAAGGGGAAGGGGGCGGCAGCCTTTGATATAAAAAAAAAAATAGCATTCTTCTCTTTGAAGAAAGAGAGATTGAGAGATTTCCTGCATACTGCGAATTCTCTCCTGCCGCCACCTTCCTGCCATTGCCATTCCTTCAGTTCGATTTCCAGTTCTTGGGAGCAATCAAGATTTGATCTTGATATCAATCTTTTGGGAAAAGATTGGTTGGAGCTGTACTCACAAGCCGTCCAGTTGATTCTTGCGAAGGGTCAAGTTCTTTTGAAGAACATTGTTGATTCTGCTCCATCCTTCACTGCGCCATCTTCAGTGGGAGCAGATTTTGGATCCTTCCTTGGGCGTGAACACCTCCATTGGGAGATAGTATTTCTCTGTATCAGGTATAATCCTCTCCCACTCCTTTTGGTTCAGATCTGGTTCAGTTTATGGTTCAAGATTGATCCTTGAAAATATGATTTTCTAAATAGGGAATACGATTCCCAGTTGAAGGGAGAGATAAATTTTTTGAAATTCGCCCCTTATTCCGCAATCTTTGGGCGTCCATAGGATGGATCTCTCATCCCTTCAAGTTTATCTCTCCCAATTCTCATTGTGCTATTTCTTATTCCTTTTATTTTTTAATAAAAATGGCCAGTTATTGATAAAAAAATAATGTGGGCGTATTATATCTATTGAGTTGGGCCGGATTCTAGTTATTGGGCCCATTCATTTTTATTCTTATTTTAAGTTATTAAGTTAGGAAGTTGTTGGGCTTTAGGCCCATTAGTTTATGTTTTTAAGTTGTGACTGTTCAACTACTTTAGTAGCCGCCCTACTAAGGGTGTTCTTGTAATATCTCATCTTTAAGTTAAGTATAAATTATAATGAGGGGTTGGCGGCCAGAACTAATTCAATTCTGTTTGACTTCCTACTCTTTTCTTCTCTACTGCTGAAACTCTTCATCTTCTTCTTCTTTCTCTTCACAAGGAATTCATCTAAATCTGCAATCAGTAATTTCTACTTGGTATCAAAGCAGGTCGAAGGTTCCTTGAGTTGTTTTCTCATGCAGCCCTAGATCGGCCGATTGCATGGTGATTTAAGAGGCTGATCGAAGATCTCAGGTAAGCCCAGTTTTTGGATTTTTTGGTGGATTTGTTTGCCCTGTAGCTGGTCTAGGGTTTCTCATCAAAGTCAGGAAAAACTGGAGAAAGGAGGAGAGTTCTGTTTCTTTTGGACTCTTCAATTTTGACCTAGGAAGTGGCGCCCTAACTTTTTAAGGTTCATTGGAGTTTTTTGTAGGGGGCAATTCAAGTCCTACCTGATTTGGAGGCTTCTGGAGAGAGCGGCTGCCTCTTCTCTCTCTTCTCCCATTCCACAGAAAAGGAATCTTTTGTGAGAGGACTATCTAGGGCACCAGAAAGGTGTTGTTGGTTCCAGAAGTGTTTCTTTTGATCTTCTTGCATATTATAGTTATTTTCTTTGCACTTTTTGAGAAGCATGGAGGGTCACGGAGTTGAAAATAATCCCGGGAGTGAAATGGGACCAGTGGGAGGAGGTGCTGGAGACCTTTTCGGGATTGGGAGCATTACTACAGTTAAGTTGGATGGTTTAAATTACTTAGAATGGTCGCAATCTGCAAAGATGGCCATTGGTGCTCGTGGGAAATTAGGGTATATCACTGGTGAAGAAGTGAAACCCAAAACTAGCAACTCCCGGTGGGTACAGGAGAATTATATGGTGATGACTTGGTTGTGTAATTCCATGTTGCCCCATATAAGTAAAAATTTTTTATGGGCAAACACAGCTAAGGAAATATGGGATGGGGTTGCAGAAACCTATTCACAGAGGGAGAATGTTGCTAGGACTTATCAGTTGAGAAATCAGATCATTGCTACAAGGCAGGGAGATAGACCTATTACAACTTATTTTTCAGCCCTTAAAACCCTGTGGCAGGAGATTGACCATTTAGAGACATTTGCTTGGGAAACCACTATGGATGCAACTACCTATCAGAAACATCTAGAGAAGTATAGGGTGTTTGAATTTCTTGCTGGCCTTAATCTTGAGTATGATATTGCAAGACAACATCTTCTTTCTAGGGGCAGTGTTACCCTCTCCCAGGCATATGCTTTTGTGTTAGGGGAGAAGAGCAAGAGAGATGTGAGGATGAAAAATCATGTTTTTGATCAGTCAGCCATGGTGAGTACTGTGAGACCTAAACAAGGTGGAGATCGGGGTGGCAGTGAAATCAAGAAGGAAGATAAAGAAGATTTGATCTGTGACTACTGTAAGAAGCCTAAACACACAAGAGATACTTGCTGGAAGCTTCACCCACATCTTGTGCCGAATAGACTGAAAAATAAGAAGGGAAATGCTCACATGGCAGTCACTGGTGACATTCCGGCCCCTCCTACTACAGCTGCTCTGGAGTCTGTTGCAGTTGCTGTAGTAAGGGTCGAACTTGAGAGGTATGGGCAGCTTCTGAACTAGCGAGATACAGCCAGTTCTAGTTCAGCAATAGGTGGACAGCAAGGTACAGGTGGTACTGGTGGAGTTCACTCTACTTCCTTTGCTCACACAGGTAGTTCACATGTCACTGCAAATTATGCTCACATAGGTATTTCACAAGAAACAGGGAAGCTTGGAACAAAGGCAATCAGTGCACCAATTGATCAGAACCACAGAATCAATGCATCAGAAGGTGAGCCAGTAAAGAACATTGGGAGATATCAGAGACTTGTGGGTCGGCTGCTATACTTGTGTATGATAAGACCAGAGATTTCCTATGCAGTAAGTGTGGTAAGTCAATACATGCATGCTCCACGAGTCCAGCATTGGGAGGCTGTTGACAGGATTCTTGCTTATCTGAAGGGACACCCGGGCAGAGGCATATTGTTTACTGATCATGGACAGTTGAATCTAGAGGCTTATACAGATGCAGATTGGGCAGGATGCCTTGATGACAGGAGATCCACTTTAGGAGTATGCACCCTTGTTGGGGGTAACCTTGTCTCGTGGAAGAGTAAGAAACTAACAGTGGTGGCAAGATCAAGTGCTGAAGCTGAATACAGGGCCATGGCACATGGAGTTTCAGAACTTCCCTGGATCCGTTCCCTATTAGGAGAAATTGGTGTATAGACAGAAGAACATATGATGTTGTACTGTGATAACCAGACAACAATTAACATTACCCATAACCCAATCCAGCATGACCGAACTAAGCACATTGAAGTGGATAGACATTTTATCAGAGAAAGTGACTTTTGGGGAAGTTTGTCTTCCATACATTGCTTCTGATCTGCAGCTCGCTGATGTTCTCACAAAAGGTGTTGCATGGAACAAGCTGGAGCATGATCTACGCAAGTTGGGAATGTGTGACATTTACTCCCAACTTGAGGGGGAGTGTTGATTTGGGCCAGATTCTAGTTTTTGGGCCCATTTGTTTTTATTCTTATTTTAAGTTATTAAGTTAGGAAGTTGTTGGGCTTTAGGCCCATTAGTTTATGTTTTTAAGTTGTGACTGTTCAGCTACTTTAGTAGCCTCCCTACTAAGGGTGTTCTTGTAATATCTCATTCTTTAAGTTAATTATAAATTATAATGAGGGGTTGGCGGCTAGGACTAATTCAATTTTGGTTGACTTCCTACTCTTTTCTTCTCCTCTTTTCTTCTCTACTGCTGAAACTCTTCATCTTCTTCTTCTTTCTCTTCACAAGGAATTCATCTAAATCTGCAATCAGTAATTTCTACTATATCAAATTATCAATATGTAGTTATTGCTGGGTATTTTTTATTGTTATCTCTCTCCAAAATGCTCCATCTCCCTTCTAGTTGTGCCAAAACAAAGAACCTGTCACCACTCCCTGTTTGGCTGAGTCATCAGCTACAGAATTATCACTCCACATTTTGAGTGAATTTGTCTACTTGTTTTGTTCTAATGTCTGGTTCAACAGTATTTTTTCCTCGTAAAGAATTGAAACATCAAGTGTTTGATTCCTTCCACCACTGCTGCAGTCTTGACCATGACTTTATCAAGTTTTCAAAGAACTTGAGGGTGCAGATAGACTTTCTTTTGGGCAGACCTTGGGGAAATATTGGAGCTTGTAGATAGTACATTATATAACCCTATCACTTTTCTTTCAGTCTTATCACTTTTCGTATTTGAGGTGTTATATAGACATATTTTTTTTTCTTTTTTTGTTTTAATTGATTTATTCATCAAAATAAAAGTTGTCTTTTGGATTGTGAAAATGATGCAATATATAGGCAAGATGGGGCTAATGTGGGCAAGAATTGTATGCATGTTATTCATATTTCATACATGATGTCCTTCATTGAACGCAGAGTTTTAATTTACTAGCTTAGCTCTCCATGTGGAACAAACGTCTTGTGGTTGCAGGTTCGCAATCCTGCAGTGACAGAGTAGTGTCTTTCTTCGTACAAGATCTTTTGTTTCAGATGATTTTTGATGTTGCAGTGAACTGTAAATTGCTCTAATGTTTTTTTGTCACTTATTGTTGTATTTCTTCTAGAAGTTCATTCTTAATCTGATAGGAAGTGATTTTTTTATTAATGACTTTAACAAATCATGTAGCCTCGCTTAATGGAGAGGACTTCATCAATGAGTGATCTGAATGAAGTTTTATATGGACAGGTATGTAAGCCAAATTAATGGAATCAATAGTCTGTTATCTTATAGATCTTGGGAATTCTTAATACTCACAGAAAGACATAGATAATGACAGCATAGACATTGGTTTCAACAAATCTGATGGGATACACATCTGGCAGTTTATTGTATATGTAATGTGATTTAATTTATAATAGTTGCTTAATATTTATTATATTCAATTGGAGAATATATAACATACAAAGAGAGCTGCAAACTAAGCAACAACAACCTGAAGATCAGGTGTCAAAAGGACAAAATGGAAAAGATTAAGGAAATATGCATGGTTAGATGTGACAACGAATGTTTTTTTTTTTGGCTTCATCCTAAGCCTTTTCTAATCACAATAACAGTACATCAAGACATGATCCATTCCCCTAGAAAGGACTGAATCAATGGAAGATCGATAATGCAAAAGTTGTCTTGTGGATTCTTGGATCAGTCAAGAATGATAGTCATTCCTACGAGAAGCCATAGGACAACGAAAGATATGTTTATTTATATGGAGAAGGTTTACCAGCAATCCAACCTATGTTTGCAATACCAAATTGAAACTTAAATATTCTCCTACAGTCAAGGGGAGAAGAGAATACAAGAACACTATGCAGGAATTGTAAACTTGTGGATTGAATATGAATTGGTACATTTGGGAGAATCTTTGACAGCTTGTTGTATTAAAGGAATGAAAGAACACTTTGACGATAAAAAGATTATGTACTTGGGACATGAATGTAAGGTGATTAGGTTAAGTATGCTGGTTCTGGTTTTTTATTCAACTCTTGAGCCCATTTTGGTTTGCCAACTAGATCCCAACAGCTGTCATGAGTATGTCTGGGTGTCTGACAGTAAGTGCTGTTAGACAGTTTTGTATGCCCTTAGCTTCAATCAGAATGATGTACTTTATGAGTTTATGAATAAAGATACATATCTGATTCATGTTCCCTTGGTATGTTTCTGTGTAATACCCTTAAACTGGACACTTAATGAGACTCGTGTTAGTTTAGAATGTTCACAGCCGGTGGGTCGGTCTGGGGAGACCTATCCTGACAAGGCTGACACTGTGGTGCCACCAAGTCGGTTGGGGTGGCCTGTCTCAGCTGCCAGGGTGAGACCCTAGGCACATACAGTGTAGGATTAATTGAATCTTTGAACTGGACCAAATTTCCAGTATTGCCCTGGACCTTGGAGATTGATGGGCAAAACTGGAAAGTTACACCCGACCCCTAGACTCGATTATGATACTGCACTAGGTGTCGGATTGGGCTATCTTTGATGTACCAATCAGTGAGATCCTTAGCGGGGGTCAAAACCTGGGTATGTTGGGACAGTCCGAGAATTCATCTGAGTGGGTGATCATAGTGACAGGATCAGCCCCTTTGTCGAACAAAGGTAATGATCGGGGATGCACTCTCACTGATGGAAACCAAGACTGCCGGCAGCCGATTTCAACCGTTGAGATTTGTTTTGCAAAATATATTTTATATAAGATATAAAAGTATATATATGGTTTCTAAAATGTTTGCAAGAAGGTTTTAATTCCCGGGATCCATATGAGTGGAGAGTGCAACACTGTTCCTTGCAGCCGAGGGAGAGGTCCTCTCTTGTCGGGCAGTGTATGATCATTATGGGCTGAGAGGTTAAGTGTAAGACCATTAAGGATAATGCCTGATGGGCTAATCTTGCATCTGCCCACAGTCCCTGGGTGTTACAAGGTGGCTTGGCCCAGGGACCACTTAGTGTAAGTATTGGGCCCATAGAGCTCATTTGATGGGTTTCAGGGGGTACACTGTCTTCAGCAGTGCATTCGGCCAGGCCTTGTAACAAAGGCTGGGCTGAACCCATGTGGCTGATGTGTAGATCAATGCTTGGATCCCACGCCATACAAGGAAGCCCAACTGGCAGCAATTTGGAAGGTTTTTTGAGTACATAACCTTAATGGGCCTTAAGCCCATTTCGAACTGGGCTGATTTGATCAGTCATCTGAAGGGGGCGAATTCTAAAGTGGGTCAGCTAAAAGGATTGGGCTTAGACCCTATCCACTCAGAGAGTCCAAGATCTAAATAAGATTTAGATATGGAAACCTCCTAATTAGATTAGGAGACAGCTGATCTGATCTGCAGATAAGATAAGGATTATCCCTTATCACTAAGGGACTTCTAACCCAAATATGATTTGGAATTAGCAACTCCTAATCTGATTAGGAGCTGATCCCTTTAAGATTATAAAAGGGGAAGGGGGCGGCAGCCTTGAAGATAACAATAACATCAATAGCATTCTTCTCTTTAAGAAAGAGAGATTAAGAGATTTCCTGCATACTGCGAATTCTCTTCTGCCGCCACCTTCCTGCCATTGCCATTCCTTCAGTTCGATCTCCAGTTCTTGGGAGCAATCAAGATTGGATCTTGATTTCAATCTTTTGGGAAAAGATTGATTGGAGCTGTACTCACAAGCCGTCCAGTTGATTCTTGCGAAGGGTCAAGTTCTTTTGAAGAACATTGCTGATTCTGCTCCATCCTTCACTGCGCCATTTTCAGTGGGAGCAGATTTTGGATCCTTCCTTGGGCGTGAACACCTCCATTGGGAGATAGTATTTCTCCGTATCAGGTATAATCCTCTCCCACTCCTTTTTGTCCAGATCTGGTTCAGTTTATGGTTCAAGATTGATCCTTGAAAATATGATTTTCTAAATAGGGAATACGATTCCCAGTTGAAGGGAGAGATAAAATTTTTGAAATTCGCCCCTTATTCCGCAATCTTTGGGCGTCCATAGGATGGATCTCTCATCCCTTCAAGTGCACCACAACTTATCTTTCTCATCCCCTTTCTCTTAAAATCACCCTTACACATAGTACTCACACAACCCTTTGAAGCCAAGGCAATCTTCTCCCCCTCAGGAGGATTCATAGAATTTCTCATACTCTCAGTCTAGATCAATGCGTACACCTCTTGGATAGAAGGAAAATCCTTGCTGCCCAGAATTTGGAGCCTAATAGATATACTGGGTTTAATCCATGTAGGAAATCAAACACATTGCTGAGATACAAGATTCTTGTAGGCCTTGGCATCCTTATCACTTTCCCATTCAATGTTCTGATAGTAATCAAGTTCTTTCCAGATGGATGTGAGAGTGGAGTAATAAGCAGAAAGACTATGCTTGTGTTTAGAAGACTGCCTGTAGCTGATAAATTCTAGCATAGTGTCTCTGTTCAGAGTAAGTAGACTTTTCTTGTTCCTGGATTTCATGGGTTGTATCTGCCCACATAAAATTCTGCTTAATTGATGGCAGCATAGAAGTAAGTAGCCAAGACGTAATTAGGCAATTCTCCTAGTTCCACTTATCATGTTTAACAGTACTGACTTCAGCTCCTTCACCGTACCATTTATGTAGCCACTCTTTCCCCTAGCTGTGATGTATAACTTTATCTCTTTTGACCATGCTATATAGTTCCTACATCAAGAGGGGTGATGGTCATAGGAAAATTCCTATGATTTGAATGACTACCAAGCCCTCCTTTATTAGTAATCTCACTGGAAGTAGCAGAATCATCTGATGCCATTGCAACTACACTGTAACCACATTTATCACTACAGTCTACACTGAATCCTCCCAAAAGAGATTACCCAAGCCTAAATCAGCACTTACTTAAGTAAACAAAGGCACTAGAAAATCAAGAGAGCACTCCCACACTTTCCAGGAACACACTGTACCACTCTCACATCTGGACAACATCAGCTTACCACAAAGCAGACCACAGAAAACTACCACTTTTATTGCATATGCAGGTCATACTAGACCTCACAATTGCATGTACCACACTGCACAAGGATTACACGATCCACAGAAAAGGTTTAGGGGAGCTCGAACTCTCTCCACACCATTCAGCCATTTAGGTTTAATAGTTACTGTGCTTTCTTGGCACGCGACCAAGAAAGAAGAGAAACAAAACTCCTAAAGTTGTCTCAGACCTCTTTGATAAGGTTTAACTTGTGTCTCGATCCAGAATAAGAGGGAAGATGGGAATGAAGCTATCAATGTGTTCTCAGGTCCTGAATTTCTTCTCTGACACCATGTTATCAAAGGAAAAACAGGAAAACAGAAGAAGAAAGAAGGGAGAGGGCAGAGAAGAGAAGAGAAGAGGGAGAAGAATTGATCAAGATCCCAAAAAAGGGCTGGAGGTTCCAACACTATGTAGTGACTTTACAATAAAAGGTAAAAAGACACTTTTGACCTTGAGGCACATTAAGTAAGAAATACAATATCTATGGCCCAACTTGAGGGGGAGTGTTGTTCATGTAATCTGTTATCTATGGTTTATTGCCCTAATATAAATAATAAGAGGGGCTTCCTCACACTCACTCTTTTGACTTCCAATGTTCTGTTTCTCTCTTTTCTCTTTCTCTTTCTCTTCTCTCAAGAAATCTAACACTAAAAATAAATGAAAAGGAAAATTTCATTAAAATAAAAAAGAAGTTACAATCAAGTATGGTGAGGAATTGCCTACAAAAAGGAAAGAAACCAAAGAAAGATAAGATAACAAAAATCTTAACAACCAACCCTAACATTTATAGTTCTAAAGTAGACCAAAAACCTGCCCCAAAGGGCTCTTTAAACATTCTTCTGAAAACCAGGTATTTTTGTTCCTTATCTCACATTTCATTTTAAACATTCTTCTACCTCTTTGTTTGCAGAATAATCAATTCTTGTTTATGCTATTACACTTATTCATGTCTTTTTCTCCCAGAAAAAGTAAGAAAACATATTACTTTTTTTTTTTTCAGGAGCATCTCAACAGAGATGATCTAGCATTTATTTTTTCAGTTAAGGTAAGCCTTGTATTCTATTGTTTGTCTATTTCTGCATGTAGTTTTTCTTATTGACACAGCAAAATGATATCTAGCAGGATCATGTATTCTCTAATTGTTGAGTAGGTCTGCAATTTCTGTGTTATGTGTTATAGTCTTTGTAATGACATTAGAACAGGATTTGTATTTATCATCTTTTAACAATAATTTATGGTGTCTTCTAATAGTTCAGGATGGAAGATTGAGGAAATATGTAGGGAGACTTCAAATTGAACTACAGTTCTTAAGATTTACTGATAATTGATTAATTTAAGCCTATTAGAGTTTTTACTGGATTTATAAAACAAAATCAATTATGAAGTGATTTGAATATTTCCTAAATTTATATTTTGTAATTAAGCAACACAGACCACCTAAAAACTCAGAAAGAGAAAAATTGTTTAAAAATAGTAATTTTCATTGTTGCCCTGAATTGTGTTCAGTACTTTTATGGGTGGATGAAGTGGTGGCCGAGGGCAACCTGCACAGCATGGGGGTAGAGGTGATTTTATCTCTAGAGGTGGTTGTGGATGTGGTAGAACCATGTTAACTAGATTCTGTACACATTGTGGGTTAGAGGGCCACACTATTGGATTTTGTAGAGATTTGTGTTGTTCAAGTTTGCATACATTGTCTATGAGAGGGGCATATAGTTATTGCCGGCATTTGAAGAACAAAGGGAGTTATGCTAGTTAACTGTCCTACCATGGTGAAGAGTCCAGTACTCCATAGGTGCCAGTTGCAAACAATCAACTAGAAAATGAAACTATGACCATTTCCAAGGCAGAGTATAATCATTTGAGAGCTTATACTGTGCCATCTCATGCTTCCACTACTCTTGCTTAGACATCAGGTATTGACCTCACCTATGACATTTGCATCTCATTTCCATGGGTCCTTGACTTTGGAGCAACTGATCACGACAGGTACTTCAACTAACTTCATCCGGTTTAACCCTTTATCTTCATCCTCTTGGTTTGTTACCCTTTCCAATGGTGCTACATCCTTGGTATTTGGGGTTGGCACAATTATCCCAACACAACAACTCCTTTCTTATGTTTTACATGTTCCTTAATTTCCATTTAACCTTATGTCTGTGAGTAAACTTTCAATTTAACCTTAATTTCCACATTACACCTCTACAAATGGGTGTTTTTGGTGAAACATAAAGTGGATGGGCTGGTAGAAAGCTATAAGGTGAGGCTAGTGGCAAAAGGATACACATAGGTATATGGCATTTATTATGTGGAGACCTTTTGGGCTTCTAAGGACATTGAAGTTCAATGCTCTTGGTGTAGAGACAGTGAGAAGAACTAGCTGCAGGGCTATTTTGTACTTTTACTTCTTTTTTGTACATCTATTTTATCTATACACTATCTTTTTTACACTAAAGGCAGATTTGTCCTTTTACTTTCTTTTAATATAAATACTTCTCTTAGGGTGTTGATTGCAATGTTTTCAAACCGCCATTGACTTGGACGGTCGGACCGTTCAGCCCGGGAACCATCTAGGCAACCGGTTTCATTTTACCCAAAACCTGGAATCTGGTAAAAAATCGTTGAAAAAGTCAACAAACCGTTGACCCGAGCAGTCGAACCGTTGACCCGCTCAACGGTTTTTTACCATTTTTTATTTTTTTTTTTAATTTTGCTGTCAGAACGGGCCGTCCGTTCAAACTTGACAGTCGAACCGTTGACCCGGAAACCGGTGGCCAGAACGGTTCCGTTTCCAGGTCGTTTTTTAAAACGTTGGTTGATTGTCTCTAAGTGACACACCAACCAAACTGCTGTTCTCTCTCTTTTCTCTCTCTCTCTTTGTCCTTTTCGATCTGACTCTGACATGGTATCAGAGTAGGTCATGATTTGATCTGCATTCAGTCTCTTCTCAACTCTTTCTTTTACTGTTCTTTTGAGGACTCCCTAACAGTATTTGTGAACCTCTTGAGTGCCCTTGAATCTCATTTTCTAGGGCTGCTTTTGATCAGAACTTTACAGACCAGTTTTCTAGACTTTTTTTATCAATAACAGAAATCATTTTATTAATGGACGATAATATTACAGCATTTTGGGAAGAGATAAAGAAGCTTAACTCTCCCGAGAAAGAAAATAGAAAATATGATTACAATACAGCCCAAAACATCTGTCCCTTCTCACCCCTTGTTTCACCAATGTATCTGCAAAGGCATTTGCAGTCCTCTTCACCCATTGATACTAAACCTCCAGCCCCCTAGTTAGCCTTCTAGCCTCCCTTTTCTCATTTGCATATTTCCATAGTCCATTGTCCTTCTGTAACCAGCTTATAACCAGCTTTGAGTCTCCTTCAACAATTAGTCTAAGAATATTCAACTCCTTTATTTTTCTTAAGCCTTCCATTAAGGCACATATCTCAGCTCTGAGAGAGTCACCATTCCCAATGGGGCCTGAAAACAATGCAATCACCTTTCCATTCTCATCTTTGAACACCCCACCAACACCCGAGGGCCCGGGATTACCTTCACTACTGCCATACCAATTTTCTAGACTGTTGTGCCATCAGATTTCTTTTTCTCATTGGATCTATTTGTAGACACAAATCAGTTTGAAAATTTAGATCTTGTGTTGCCCAGAGCAGATCTATTGATTCCTTTGGTTTGATTTGGATCGGCTTTGTTTTGGAAGGGTTTGGTTCTACTTTTGAGTTCGACAGACGATTACAATTTCCTTTTCTGGACATCAACTGAAAGGTACTTATCTCTACCTTTTGATTTGAATTCTATCCTTTGTTTGGAAGTGTTCCTTGTTCTTTAATGGCGTAAGAAAGGATGGATGTTCTCCCTATTAAGCTCAATGGTATGAACTATGCATTATGGAAGTTTAACTTTCAATTCCATGTTGAGGCAAAGGGACTTTGGGGATATTTGGATGGATTTGTGGTTAAACTTGATGATTCAGATATCAAGGCTCTTAATCAGTGGAAGATTGATAATGAAAAAATTGCATCATGGATCCTAGGATTAGTTGAAAATGACATCGCAATCCCTATGAGAGGATACGGGGCTGCCTATGAGATGTACGAGTATCTTGAGAAAGTATATCAACAATCGAACACCTCTAGACAGTACCAAATAGAAATTGATATCTTTTCATACTACTAGGGAGAAAGGAAAGTCCAATAATACTATGTAGGGCTTATTAACCTCTGGACAACGTATGAGCTAGTACATATGGGAAAGGATCCATTAGACTATTGTGTGAAGTATACGACGGAGCACTTTGGTAGAAGAAAGATTATGCATCTCCTAATGTATCTCAGACCTGAATTTGAAGTTGTCAGATCTAATATCCTTAGCTGAGGAGCTCTCCTTGATCTGGATAGTATTTTTGGAGAAATCTTGTGGGCTAAAACCAGATTTGCTACACAGACCGCTCTTGATGGAAGGAAAGATTCCAATATTGATGTTGTTTTCCTGGCAACAAAACCAAAGGGAAAGGACTTTTCAAGAGTTAAGTGCTATGAATGTAAGGAGTTTGGGCATGTTGTATCTCATTTCAAGAAGAAGAATACATGCACTTATTGCAAATAGTTTGGCCATATCATTACAGAATGCCTTACTCGGCCCCAGAAAGGTGGCGGGTCAAATCAGAAGAAAGGAAACTACAAGGTCTATCAAACTACTATAGAGGGACCAGATGCCTCCTCCTCCATTACTTTAGTGGTTGGCCAAAATGATACTTTTGGTGGCATGTCTGAAGAACGGATTCAACAACTCATGTCCTCAGTCATCTCTTCAGCCTTCTCTGCTATTGGCCTATTTGGTAAGTCCCCAACCTATTGCCCTTCACCAAATCACCTTTGGTTTATTGACTCTGGAGCCTCTAACCATATGACAGGGGCTACATTTGGTCAGTATCCCAAACCCCATCTTCCCAATAAACACATTGTTATGGAAAATGGTGAAAAGTTAGATATACTTGGTTGTGATGATTTGTATTTATCTACCTCTAAGTCCTCTTCTTTTCATTTACCCAAAACTTTATTTGTGCCCAAGCTAACCACCAATTTGATATCCGTTGGCCAACTTGTAGAGGAAGGTAACACTATTTCATTTTCTTTTGATGGTTGTTTGATACAGGACCGGCAAACTGGGGAGGTGAGGGGGAAGGGGCTTAGACTAGGACGACTATTTGCTCTGGAGTTTGAGAAGAATAAAGCTGATCCCATTTCTACTTCGCGTTTGATTTCTACTACTTCTAGTTTTGAGTCTTTTAACTGTAATAATGATTGGCACTTGTGGCATAAACGCCTTGGCCATCCTTTTTCTAAGAAACTTGATTAGTTGTTTGCTTCCGATAGTTTACCAGTTTTTGCTACTTCTCTTAAGAACGTTAATAAAAATTGCATTACTTGTGGTTTATGTAAGAGTCACATTTTACCCTTTCCTTCTCATTCTGAGCATGTTATAGTTCCTTTTCATTTAATACATAGTGATGTTTGGTCGTCTCCTGTTATTTCTCGATTGGGTTATAAGTACTTTGTAACTTTTATTGATGAATGCACTCGGGTTTACTTTCTTCGAAAGAAATTTGAGGTTTATTTTATGTTCAAACACTTTCATGCTTATGTTGCTACCCAGTTTGATGCCAAAATATGTGTGCTACGATCGAACTTAAGGGGAGAGTACTTTGATGGGGATTTTCAAACCTACTTCAAACAACATGGAATTCAATCCCAAAAATCCTGTTCAGGTACCCCACATGGTGTTTCCTTTACATGGACGAGTAGGGCACTCGATTATTACATACCCGTGTTGCTTACAAGAGGTACATGTGCTTTTCTTCCTGCAATGAGAAACAACATGACCATATTCCTTGCATTCATAACACTGCACATTTGAAAGATCCTTCTTGGACTTCGGTTTGTTTGTAAGAAAGAAATACTGTCTACTGCTGATTCATGCTTCATAATAATAGTAGACTGAGGAACCAACCTTGTTTATTTCCTGAGAAGTTTCCCCAATATAGTATACAAATTTGGAGTAGTGCCCCTACTCAGAATGTTCAATCTGATCACATATTCAGGTCTCAAATGCATTAGGAAATGTATAATTGTTCCTCTTGTCAAAATGCTCTTTCATAATCTTGACACAATAAGCTGTCAAAGAATCAACCGTAGGTACCAACTCATACTCAGTCCATAGATTAACAAATCCAGCATAATACTCTTGGATCTTCTTCTCGCCTTGACTGTAAGAGAAGATTTTTGTTGGGATATGTTAGACTGTTGATAAACTTTCTTCATGTAGTCAAACATCTCCTTTGCAGTCTCTCATTGTAATGGCTATGTCATTCAATCGATTTAAGAATCCAAGATGATATTCTTGCATTATCTTCCATTGTTTTAGGCCTTTACTATCAGACTCATCAGGTTTAGATACTGAACTCTCATTGTAGTCCCAATGGCCTTGTCCCTCAACAAAGAACTGGAAATGGAACTTCCATAGGGCATAGTTACTTCCATCAAACTTGATGGAGAATACTTCACTTTTGTCTGATGCCATTTCAGCAATAGGATAGCAAAGAACAAGAGTTGAAGCAACAAAAGATGGAAAAGGTCTGTAAATCAATCTAAAACTGATCTGATGATGTGAAAACCAGTAATAGAAAGGATGCAGCACACCAAGAGACAGTCTACACCAAGAAAAATTTAGGGCAAGAACAAAACCAGTCCAAAAAGGAAGGTGCAGAGTTGAAATCCAGGAAGAAGAGACCAAAACCCTCCACAAAAAATCCAATCACCAAATAAATCATATACAAAGGAAGAATATGCTAAGGCGTCACCAGTTCTAAAGTTTCACAGTGATCTAAACAGGTAGTCAGGGGTTCTAATCCAAAGATTGAGATATGCCTCTTGTTTTCTTCAGAAAATCAGCAGAAAAAGACTGATCGAAACAGTCCCAAATCAGCACTAATATCATCAGAAAAAGAAGTCAAAATAGTCCTCTCTAATTCTCCTATGAGAGCCTTCAAGTACAGCATAAAAAATCTTTAGCAAGTCCAGATGATCAAACCTGCTCTGATACCATGTCAGAGATGGCTCGAAGAAAAGAAAGTTTGAGTCGGTGTGTCTAACTGATCACATGCCCAAGGATTATTTTATATATTAACAGTGTACAAGAATGAGAAAGGACAATTGTACCTTTTCTAAAAGAAACAAATAAAGGAATATATACACAAGTAAAGATGCAATACACAAGGTACAAGATAAAACAGTGCTCCCAATAGAATCGGCCCATAGTATCTCTACAGTAACCAAAGAATTATGCTTTTAATTTCAAAAGCTTGTTTTGAAAAAAAAAATTTACCAAACTGCAAAAACACACAATAAAAGCACAAAATATACTTTGTGCTTTTGTGCTAAAAAAATCACCATAGAAAAGGTTATTCAATCATAACCTTAATTTTTATATATAGCTAAAAAAATCATATGTAGCTTATCTTAATATTTTTTTTAATTGAACCAAAGAACAGTTCCATTGACTTGACTCTGAAAAGAGTTAGATGCTGTTTTGAAACCAACTTGGCATGATCCTCTTTTTGCTAGCTCAGGACTCAAGGTATGAAGTGGAATGATTGAGTCAACTTTGGTTTCTCAATTGTTACTTTGATTAATTCCCATTTCTCTAGATATTTTATCTAGAGATAATATTTATTCTTTGTCCACATTATAAACAACTTCTACCTTGGAAACTTTATTAATTTTTGCTTAGATGTCCTCCATGGATCCATCATTGTGTTAGACAGTTTTGTATGCCCTTAGCTTCAATCAGAATGATGTACTTTATGAGTTTATTGTAAATAAATAAAGATACATATTTGATTCATGTTCCCTTGGTATGTTTCTGTGTAATACCCTTAAACTGGACACTTAATGAGACTCGTGTTAGTTTAGAATGTTCACAGCCAGTGGGTCGGTCTGGGGAGACCTATCCTGACAAGGCTGACACTGTAGTGCCACCAAGTCGGTTGGGGTGGCTTGTCTCAGCTGCCAGGGTGAGACCCTAGGCACATACAGTGTAGGATTAATTGAATCTTTGAACTGGACCAGATTTCCAGTATTGCCCTGGACCTTGGAGATTGATGGGCGAAACTGGAAAGTTACACCCGACCCCTAGACTCGATTATGATACTACACTAGGTGTCGGATTGGGCTGTCTTTGATGTACCAATCAGTGAGATCCTTAGCGGGGGTCAAAACCTGGGTATGTTGGGACAGTCCGAGAATTCATCTGAGTGGGTGATCATAGTGACAGGATCAGCCCCTTTGTCAGACAAAGGTAATGATCGGGGATGCACTCTCACTGATGGAAACCAAGACTGCCGGCAGCCGATTTCAACCGTTGAGATTTGTTTTGCAAAATATATTTTATATAAGATATAAAAGTATATATGTATGGTTTCTAAATTGTTTGCAAGAAGGTTTTAATTCCCGGGATCCATATAAGTGGAGAGTGCAACACTGTTCCTTGCAGCCGAGGGAGAGGTCCTCTCTTGTCGGGCAGTGTATGATCATTATGGGCTGAGAGGTTAAGTGTAAGACCATTGAGGATAATGCCTGATGGGCTAATCTTGCATCTGCCCATAGTCCCTGGGTGTTACAAGGTGGCTTGGCCCAGGGACCACTTAGTGTAAGTGTTGGGCCCATAGAGCCCATTTGATGGGTTTCACGGGGTGCACTGTCATTAACAATGTATTCGGCCAGGCCTTGTAACAAAGGCTGGGCCGAACCCATGTGGCTGATGTGTAGATCAATGCTTGGGTCCCACGCCATACAAGGAAGCCCAACTGGGCAGCAATTTGGAAGGTTTTTTGAGTACATAACCTTAATGGGCCTTAAGCCCATTTCGAACTGGGCTGATTTAATCAGTCATTTAAAAGGGGGCGAATTCTGAAGTGGGTCAACTAAAAGGATTGGGCTTAGACCCTATCCACTCAGAGAGTCCAAGATCTAAATAAGATTTAGATCTGGAAACCTCCTAATTAGATTAGGAGACAGCTGATCTTATCTGCAGATAAGATAAGGGTTATCCCTTATCACTAAGGGACTTCTAACCCAAATATGATTTGGATTAGCAGCTCCTAATCTGATTAGGAGCTGATCCCTTTTTAGATTATAAAAGGGGAAGGGGGCGGCAGCCTACTACACAACAACATCCATAGCATTCTTCTCTTTGAAGAAAGAGAGATTGAGAGATTTCCTGCATACTGTGAATTCTCTCCTGCCGCCACCTTCCTGCTTTTGCCATTCCTTCAGTTCGATCTCCAGTTCTTGGGAGCAATCAAGATTGGATCTTGATTTCAATCTTTTAGGGAAAAGATTGGTTGGAGCTGTACTCAAGTCGTCCAGTTGATCCTTAAGAAGGGTCAAGTTCTTTAGGAAGAACGTTGCTGATTCTGCTCCACCCTGCACTGCGCCATCTTCAGTGGGAGCAGAGTTTGGATCCTTCCTTGGGCGTGAACACCTCCATTGGGAGATATTACATCTCTGTATCAGGTATATTCCTCTCCCATTATTTTTGGTTCAGATCTGGTTTAGTTTATGGTTCAAGATTGATCCTTGAAAATATGATTTTCTAAATAGGGAATACGATTTCCAGTTGAAGGGAGAGAAAAATTTTTGAAATTCGCCCCTTATTCCGCAATCTTTGGGCGTCCATAGGATGGATCTCTCATCCCTTCACATTGATGTCTCTGAAGAGACATTTTTCCAATTAATGGACAGATTCTTTTTCCTCTTTAACAATAGCTTTCCAAAGGCTTCATTGGAATGATTTCTCACGAACTTCATCATGATGAGTTTTCTAGTAGTGTACCCAGCAAAAAAAATTAATAGATTATTAGACTCTTCACCGAAATTGATCTGAACCACCATTTCAAAAAAAAAAAAAAAAAACAAAACAAAAAGGATTCTGATAATGTTCCTGGTGAAAGTTAATGTCTGCTAAAAGTCATATTTTTTTAATTTGATCAGGTGGCAGACAATCCAACACTATATGGTGTTTGCTTACATGTTGAGGAATTTGTTCAGAGGCCACCTGATATTTTATGTGGCACAACAGATCTTTCTCAATTTTCTGATGCATGCAGCGGTTCTCTGGTTTCTGCATGTCGCTGTTATTGTTTGCTTACTAGAGTTCCTTTCTTTGAGTTACACTATGGGATGCAGAAATTGCACAAATATGCTACCTTTATCCATTAGTTAATAGATTTTTTGAAGAATATTCCTCATTGTTAAATTTTATTGGCCTTTTTAAAATGAGATTATAATTGACTTCTTTTCTGCTTTTCATGGGTACAGTATCCTCATGCAGGGGCGTCTGGATAGGATAACACAATTTGCTAGTGAATTGACTATTACGGATAGTGTCTTTTCAGTGGTTAAAACACAGGATCAGATGAATGAGGAATTTGACTCTTCTAACAACAAGGAATGTTCCAGCAATTTGATGGCTTCATCAATACCTCTTCCTAGTTCAGGAACCCTTACTGAAGATGCATCAGACCTTATTTCAGATGATGGAATCATTTCTATTTCAGTCAGTATGAGGGAACTTCAGCCTCATGAAAGTTTTTCTGCTAGAGAGGCTTCAGATATCAGTCAAGTAAGAGACCTGGATATGGATTCCCAAAACAAGTTGCAGTATTTTGATGACTATGCATCTGAGACCTCAGAAACCCACTCTGATAGATTTGCAAGGATGAATGGGTACCATGAAAATGGTCAAGCCTCTCCAGGAACTGGTTCATTTATATGCTCTAATACCCATACTTTAGAGCATCTTGGGAATACTGAATCCATAATAAGGTGGTAGACTTTAACTGCTTTACTTTGATTAGTTTACCAGTTTTGTCATTGACCCCTGGGTAATGGCCTTTTTTTACTTGGATAGAGATAATGTTTGCTCTTTTTATATTAATCTTGGCGTTTTTCTTCCTTATTAGTTTAGGCTCTCCTTAGGACCATGAAAATGTGGTTGAAATGCTCAAAACAAAAAGAAAACAGCATCAAAGAAAAATGGCAAAAGGAGCAAGTGTATGGCTTAAAATCAGCTGAATATACCCCAAATATCAGGCCATGAACATGCTGTTTTCTCCTTCTCTTTGGAACAACAGAAATCTTTCAAAAGAAAAAAGCTGCTTCCAAGGGGCATACATGACACAGTTCCTTGAAAGGAAACCCTGCTAAATTTATATTTCAATCCTCTATAGTAAATGATAGACAATACCTTTTAAGTAAATTTTAAATATAAAAATCACCCTTTCTTTGGCAATAATTTTTTTTTGAGATAAAAGGATGGAAGAGATGGAGTTTCAATTGGCAATTAAATGGGTGAAGAGATAGTGTTTGTTACGAAATTATAGGCTGTAAATATGTAGTATTAGCCCAATTAGAAATAGCTTGATTATAGGAATTATTCTTTCTTTGATTTTCTTCCTATTTAGTATCTACAAGGCTGTATGATTTTCTTCCTTTTTTGTATCTGCAAGGCTGTATGATTTTCTTCCTTTTTTGTATCTGCAAGGCTGTATGATTTTCTTCCTTTTTAGTATCTACAAGGTTGTATATATATGTACTACTTTCTCAATAGAAAGACATCAATTTCTTCTAATTCTTGTTCTATCACATGGTATCAGAGCTGGAGGCACCAATTCCAGTCTGAAACTAATTTCTGGTTTTCTTCCCTCTGCTGCCCAAGTGAGCAGCTTTGAATTCTTTACATTGCCCAAGTGAGCAGCAGCTGCGATCTCTAGGTCACCCATTCTGAGTGACATCTGCATCTCACCGCCCCTACCAGTGGAAGCGGAATCCCAGATCGGCCTACCCACCTTCACCCATCTCTTCTTCACTTCGATCGGGAGAGGGATTTCAAGTCTGCAACAGGTCGGAGAGTAGCACAGCAGCCTCGGTGTTACTCCTGTGGTGTTTGTTTTCCCATCAGGAAAGTCTTTCTTCTCTGTTCTTTTTATACAGTTGATATTTCGGTGCTGCTAGTTGTGGTTTCTTGCTGTTTGGGTGTTGCATCTGCTGCCGATTCTGTTTTATTGGCTTTGCTGGTTGTTAAAAGTTTATTTTCCTGTGTTTATGATGGCGGTTGAACAAAAGAACTTGGCTATGCCTAGTGTTATCCCCATTCTGTCTAAGATCACTGAACAAAAACTAAACGGAACTAATTATTTAGACTGGAGTAAGACTGTTCGTTTGTATTTACGGAGTATCTCTAAGGACAACCATCTGACTAAGGACCCTCCTACTGATGAGACCCGCACTGAATGGCTAAGGATTGACGCTCAATTGTTTTTGCAAATCCGCAATTCTATTGAGAATGAGTATGTCGGTCATGTCTCTCACTGTGAGTTTGTAAAAGAACTAATGGAATATTTGGCTTTTCTGTTCTCTGGTAAAGAAAATATTTCCCGTATTTTTGATGTTTGCAAGACATTTTATCGGGCTGAACAACAGGATCAGTCTCTTCAGACCTATTTCATGAATTTCAAGCGCACTTATGAAGAATTGAACACCTTGTTACCCTTCAGTACTGATATCAAAGTTCAGCAGACTCAACGTGAACAGATGGCTATTATGAGTTTTCTGGCTGGCCTTAATCCTCAATTTGATGGTGCTAAGTCACAGATTTTGTCTAATCCTGAGATTACCTCTTTAAAAGAGGTCTTTACTAGGGTCCTTCGTACAGATACTGGTTCCCATACCTCACCTGTACAACAACCTAGTGCACTTGTCAGTCAGAATAGTGGATCAACTGGCCGGTCTCGTTCTCAGAATAGTAGTAGAGGTGGCAGTAGTAGTGGTTGGAATGCTGGAACTCAGGCCACAGGGGGAGTAGTTTGCTACTATTGTCGTGAACCAGGACACACTAAAAGGACTTGCCAGAAATTGCTAAAGAAAAACCAGAAGTCTTCTGGGTTTCAGTCAGCTCATGTTGTAACTACGAGTGATGATCCTCATCCATCGTCAAATCAGACCATTACAATTTCTGCAGATGAGTATGCGAAATTTACCCAGTATCAAGAGGCATTAAAGAACTCCTCTCAGTCCATCACTGCCCTTGCTGAGTTAGGTAAAACCAATACATGTCTTCTTTCTTCTTCCTCTCAGTGGGTCATTGATTCTGGTGCAACAGATCATATGATAGGTAATCCTAGTCTCTTTTCCACTTTCCAATCACACACTTTTCCTTCTTCAGTCACCTTAGCAAATGGTTCTATTTCTTCTGTCCTTGGTTTTGGCACTATCAATCCCACACCAACACTTTCTTTGTCATCTGTATTGAGTTTACCAAAATTTTCTTTTAATTTGGTATCTGTTAGCAAACTCACTCGTACTCTTAATTGTTGTATCTCATTATTTCCTGATCATTGTCTGTTTCAGGATCTTATGACGAAGAGGATTATTGGTAAAGGACGAGAATCCGGAGGTCTGTACATTTTGGATACCCAGGAACCTCAAACCATTGCTTGTTCCAGTACTTTTTCTCCTTTTGAAGCTCATTGTCGGTTGGGGCATCCATCTTTACCTTTGTTAAAGAAGTTATCTCCTCAGTTTCATGATGTATCTTCTTTAGATTGTGAGTCTTGTCAGTTTGCAAAACATCATCGTCTATCGTCTGTTTCTCGAGTTAATAAAAGGGCTAGTCATGCTTTTGAGTTAGTACATTCAGATGTTTGGGGACCTTGTCCTATTATGTCTAAGACTAGATTTCGATATTTTGTTACCTTTGTGGATGATTTTTCTCGTATGACTTGGCTTTATTTAATGAAATCTCGTTCTGAGTTGCTTTCACATTTTAAAACCTTTTGTGCTGAAATAAAAACCTAGTTTGATGTGTCTGTACAAACATTGCGAAGTGATAATGCCAAAGAATATTTCTCTGATTCCTTCCAGACTTACATGACTCAGAATGGAATTCTCCATCAATCATCTTGTGTTGATACTTCATCTCAAAATGGAGTGGCTGAGAGAAAAAATAGACATCTTCTTGAAACTGCCAGGGCTCTTTTATTTCAAACACATGTTCCTAAACAGTTTTGGGCTGATGTTGTTTCTACAGCATGTTTTTTGATTAATCGCATGCCTTCCACTGTTCTAAATGATCAGATCCCTTATAAGATTTTGTTTCCTAATAAATCTGTGTTTCCTGTTGAACCTCATATCTTTGGATGTTCTTGTTTTGTTCGTGATGTTCGTCCGCAGGTTTCCAAATTGGACCCCAAGTCATTAAAATGTGTCTTCCTGGGATACTCTCGTCTCCAAAAAGGGTACAGGTGTTTTTCTACTCTCTTGAACAGGTACCTTGTGTCAGCTGATGTTACATTCCATGAACATCTTCCTTTCTTTACTGCTCCATCTACACCTGTGTGTCCACAAGAGGATGATGATCTACTAGTGTATCATGTCACCGGTCCTTCGTCATCAGATCCAATGCCCAGTGATATTGATCTACCTATTGCTCTTCGGAAAGGTAAACGTCAATGTACTTATCCAATTTCCTCTTATGTTACCTATGATCGTTTGTCCTCTACTTCTTGTTCATTTGTTGCCTCTCTTGATTCTGTAGGGATTCCCAAAACTGTTCACCAGGCTTTATCCCATCCTGGGTGGCGTGATGCCATGCTTGAGGAAATGAATGCCTTGACTGAGAATTGGGATCTGGTCGATTTACCTGCTGGTAAGAAAGCGGTTGGATGCAAGTGGGTCTTTGCAGTCAAATTTAATTCTGATGGATCAGTGGCTCGCCTAAAGGCTCGCTTGGTGGCCAAAGGCTATGCACAAACATATGGAGTGGACTATTCTAATACTTTCTCCCCTGTGGCAAAATTGACTTCAGTTCGATTATTTATTTCTCTGGCAGCTACATATGATTGGCCACTTTACCAACTTGATATTAAAAATGCTTTCCTGCATGGAGTTCTTCAGGAGGAGGTTTATATGGAGCAACCACCTGGGTTTGTTGCTCAGGGGGAGTCTGGGAAAGTTTGTCGTCTTCAAAAATCGCTGTATGAACTAAAACAGAGTCCTCGAGCTTGGTTTGGAAAATTCAGTCAGGCAGTAGAGAGGTTTGGGATGAGGAAGTGAAAATCTGACCATACTGCTTTCTATAAGTAGTCCACATTTGGCATCATTCTACTTGTTGTATATGTAGACGATATTGTTATCACTGGGAGTGACACGAAGGGAATCTCATCCTTGAAATCCTTCTTGCAGAGCCAGTTCAATACTAAAGATTTGGGGCACCTAAAATACTTCTTGGGGATTGAGGTGGCGCAAGAGAGGCATTTTCCTGTCTCAGAGGAAGTATGTTTTGGACTTGTTAACAGAAACTGGGAAATTGGGAGTCAAACCATGCAGTACTCCAATGCTTCCTAACCAGCAACTCACAAAGGATGGAGATGCTTTTGATGATCCTGAACGATATAGAAGATTAGTTGGAAAGTTGAACTATCTCATAGTGACTCGTCCAGGTATTGCTTACTCAGTTAGTATTGTAAGTCAATTTATGTCCTCTCCTACAGTGCATCATTGGGCAACCTTAGAACAAATCTTGTGTTACTTGAAAGGAGCTCCTGGACGGGGGATACTGTATCGGAATCATGGTCACAGTAACATTGAGTGTTTTACTGATGCGGACTGGGCAAGTTCCAAGGTTGATCGAAGGTCCACTACTAGCTATTGTGTTTTCGTTGGTGGTAATCTGGTTTCGTGGAAGAGTAAGAAGCAAAATGTGGTGTCGCGATCTAGTGTAGAATCTGAGTATAGAGCAATGGCACAAGCTTCGTGTGAGGTTATGTGGGTTTCTCAACTCTTAACTGAGGTCGGTCTTAAAGTCTTAGTTCCAGCGAAGCTATGGTGCGATAATCAAACTGCGATTCATATTGCTTCGAATCCAGTTTTTCATGAACGAACTAAACATATCGAGATAGACTGTCATTTCGTTCGTGAGAAAATTCAACAAAACTTGATCTCTACAGCATATGTAAAGACTGGAGAGCAGTTAGGAGATATCTTTACAAAAGCTCTTAATGAAGCTCAGATTTCTTATATTTGTAACAAGCTGGGCATGATTGACATCTATGATCCATCTTGAGGGAGAGTGTTACGAAATTATAGGCTGTAAATATGTAGTATTAGCCCAATTAGGAATAGCTTGATTATAGGAATTATTCTTTCTTTGATTTTCTTCCTATTTAGTATCTACAAGGCTGTATGATTTTCTTCCTTTTTTGTATCTGCAAGGCTGTATGATTTTCTTCCTTTTTTGTATCTGCAAGGCTGTATGATTTTCTTCCTTTTTAGTATCTACAAGGTTGTATATATATGTACTACTTTCTCAATAGAAAGACATCGATTTCTTCTAATTCTTGTTCTATCACAGTGTTCAAAGCCAGGAAATTTATTGCCAAAGAGTTATCTGAATCTGAAAGCAATACGTTATGCAAAGTTAGAGAAGCAGATAGAATTATTATTTGGGTGGAAGGGAAACGTGTGATATGGCTATAGAATTTTGTGGATGGAGCAAGATTTGCAGTTAGAAGAATGATTCGGGAAATGAATTGAGTGGTTACAGGTTATGGTATGTTGTGAAGAGAAAAAGACACATGAATGGAAAGTTTATTTATGTAGTTTTTTTTTTCATAGGGTAAGAAATAGGGCATTTTCATTGCTAATTGTAGGTGATCAAAGGCATGGAATTTTTTTGCAGAGATGCTTCGTGCTGTTTTAGTGGAGAACAATCAAGGTTTCTCTTGGGAAGGGCCGAAGGGGGTCAAACAAGGTCATGGAGAAACATCAGGAGAAAATTTTCCTTTAACATTCATCTTGTCGACATAATGGAGTTTGTTTGCATCAATGGTAGATGAACCAATGTTGGAGAATGAAGGAGTTGAAAGGCATTGAAATTTCTTAATAGAAAAATTGAACTTGAAGTTGAATATAATTTTTAGTCCCACTAAAAATTGCAAAGTTGAATATAATTCTCAACAAAGATAATTATAAGGGTTAGGGAGTGGAAATCAAGGTAGTGGATGACAAGGCAACAATGATTTGAGCATGGTTTAAAATGTCCCTAATTTCCCTAATATTTCCATGACATATTTCCATTTCCATGGGTAGCGACACGAAATTTTATTGGAATCGACATTTCCCCAATGAACACTACCAACGCTATGTGGAGTACAAGAGATAGTTTCCACAACATACTTCCATTTCCACTTCCATGGGTGGGAAGATGAAATTTTACTGGAATTGACATATTCCCCATTGAACACTACCAATACTATGTGGAGTACAAGAGATAGTATTATAACATAATTTGGTAACAATATTGTAGTATGTGAAGTAGCAAGTTATTGTACACCTAACTTATATGATACCACTTTGAGCTAACTCAATACTCATTTCAAATACAAAGTTAAATATTAGTTTTTGTTTTGTGTAAAAGAAAAGATATTTTCTTGAAGAAGAGAAGAGAGAGAAGAAGAAGAAGAGGAAGAGATTTGAGAAAGAAAAAGAGAGCTTAATTCTGGCTGCCCCCTTCACTAGTATTTATATTAAAAATATAGTGGAGTACAATGACTAATATGCCCTTATAGGGTGGAAAGCATCTAAAAACACATAAAAGACAAGAAACAATCAACAAAAGACCTAACATAAATGCTGTGGTCCCCACTTCCTATCTAACAATTTACATATAAAAAATTACTGTTAAATCTACACAAAACTGATTATCCTCAACACTCTTATAAAATGCCGGTCAACTTCAATATGTTTTGTCCCACCATGTTGACTAATATGTTTTGTCCTACCATGCTGAAGTGATCTGAGCTATAACAATCTTGAAACCCCATGTGCCATTGCCTTGTACTCTGCCTCGGTCGAAGACCTGGCTACTACTGATTGTTTCTTACTCCTCTAGGAGACAATGTTTCTTGCAACTAATGCATAGTAATCTGATGTAAATCTCCTATCATCAATACTACCAGCTCAATCGTCATCTGTGTAAGCCTCTAGCTTCATGTGTCCATGCCTAGAAGAGGATGCCCTTTCCTGGAGTTAAGAAACAATCAGCAAAGGACCTAACATTGGTGAAGAGTTTCATTTCACTTCTAGTTGGCCAAACGGAGATAAACAAAAATCAAAATAGGGTGTTACTAATCAAGACTTATTGTCCTAAGTCAAACTGCTCTTCAAACAACCAAATTAGGGTTTTCACTGGACCCAACAAAATGGGAGAAAGCCTCCTACCAGAGGCTTCAGAAACTTTTCCAACTTGGGTCGATCTCAAAGATAGTTAGAGTACTTCTATTCTATCCCCAAGTGCCACTTCCAGACTCCCTCTATACCTTGTTATCCAAAGGCTCTCCAATTAGCTAAGGTTTTCAAGAAATTCTCCAAGAGCCTACTTTGGGCCCCTAACCAGCATTGTAATCTTCTCCAAAAACATCCTCTAACTGGGCTGAATACTTGTTAATCAATTAACCAATCAACTCTCTATCAACCTGTGTATGGGATTAAGAAGAAGAGAAGAGAAGGTTGGACTGCTGCTCTGATACCAAGTTATAGATCCCACCTGTAATAATCTGAAATAAAGAAAAGAAAATAACAAAAGAGAAGAAGAAGATGGGAGAGAGAAAAGTAAAGGAGGAAGAAAATGGAAGAAGGGGAAAGAAGAAGAGAGAGAGTTCTAACCTCTGTTCATCCCCCAATGATCTCTTTTATTCTTTTGTTGTAAAAAATAAGGGAAATTACATGAGTGCCCTTAGTAGGGCTTCCATCACTAAAGACAACAATAAAAAAAGAAAAAGCAGGCTGGCCCACTACCTACTAACACAAGCCGTAAACATAACGTAAAAAAATAAAGAAACTAAGGCCCATTTGGTCCATTATCTCTACATGGATGATGATGTGGCAATATCTAGGAAAAATATCAGAGAATGTAATTTCCTCGTACCGGATGTAGAAGCTCTATCTAGAGTGGGATCAGATCATTGTCCAGTCACTCAAGGCCCTAAAAGCACTTAAGGTGACCTACATCTAGAATGGCATGTGGTTATCCCACCAGCCCCTAAAAGCACTTAAGAGGGACCTACTCCATTCTTGGTTGAGAACATGTGGTTATCCCACCCCTCTTTTTTTACACAAAGGAGTGGTGGGAGGAGGGAGAGTTAATGATTTAGATGGAAAAGGATGAGGTTTTTCAAGAATAAAATGTGAAGACAAGAATTAAAGTGTAAAACAGGGAAAACTTTTAAAAGAGAAGGAAACAAGAGGTTTCTGACCAAATAAAACTTTTAATGGGAAGGAACCCCAAGAGTTAATAACTATTGAGAATAGAGAGTGGAGATGGAAGTTAAAAAGGGAGTCAAGAAATTAGTTGTAAGTAGAAGTTGAGGTGTAAATGGCTCAAGGAGGTTTCTGACAGAAAACAATAGGAAGAAGAAGAGAGAAGAAGAGAAGAGAAAGAGGAGATAGAAGAAGAGAAAGGAGAGTAGAGGAACCCCCGTAAGTTGGGAATAGATATTGATCATTCCCAACTTGCACAAATCTGATTCCAATTTGACTTTGGTGACCGCTTTGGTGAAGAGATCAGCAAGCTGCATATCAGAGGTGACATAGGGCAAGCAAACATCTTGAGAAGCTACTTTCTCGTGGATGAAATGACAGTCAACCTCAATATGTTTAGTTCTGTCATACTAGATGGGATTATGAGCAATAGTGGTAGCAGCTTTGTTATCACAATACAACCTCAATGGTTTCTCATACTCAATCCCTAGTTTCCTCAAGAAGAGATCTCAGCCATAACACTTCAGCCACACCATGGGCCATGGACCTGTATTCTGCCTCAGCACTTGAACATGCAACAACATTTTGCTTTTTGCTACGCCATGACACAAGGTTACCTCCAACAAAAGCACAATACCCTGAAGTCGATCTTCTATCATCAACACATCCGGCCCAATCAGCATCAGTATATACCTCGATTTTCATATGACCATTATTTTTAAAGAGTATTCCTCGACCTGGACATTTCTTCAAGTAAGCAAGGATTCTTTCCATAGCCAATAGATGAGTGGTTCTAGGAGAATGCATGTATTGGCTGACAACACTAACAACACAGGAGATGTCAGGACGAGTGAGACATAGATAAAGGAGCTTTCCAACTAGTCGTTGGTACATTGCTTTGTCTTCAAGAGGCTCACCCCCTTCAACACTTATCTTATGATTCAATTCAATGGGTGTGTCTGCTGGTTTAACCCCTAGTTTCCCAATGTCCTCAAGAAGATCAAGGACATATTTCCTTTGTGAAATGAAGATACCATGTCTAGAGCGGGGCACTTCAATTCCCAAGAAATAACGTAGATCACCAAGGTCTAAATCTGTAAAACCAGGCTATTGGAGATTGCTTTAAACCATATAAATCCTTCTACAATTTGCAAACTTTCTTTCCTATAACAGCATCATAAAAGCCAGGAGGTAGTTCCATATACACCTCTTACTGCAAGTTTCCATTAAGGAAAGCATTCTTGACATCAAGTTGGAACAGAGGCCATGAGAAATTTGCTGCAAGGGGTAGTAGAACTCTAGTGGTATTCATCTTGGCAACAGGTGCAAAGGTTTCTAGGTAGTCAATGCCATAAGTTTGAGTATACCCCTTTGCAACCAGCCGAGCTTTATACCTTTCAACTGAGCCATCTGCATTATGCTTCACAGTGAACACCCATCTGCACCCAATTGGTTTCTTCCCTTCTGGCTTGCCAATTAGATCCCAAGTCTTATTTTTAATGAGAGCACCCATCTCTTCCTCCATTGCATTCTCTCAGGCACTGCAAGAGCTTCCTGTAGAGACCTAGGAATAGGTATAGCAGAGATAGATGCCAAGAAGGACCTATAGGATGGTGAAAGATGATCATAGGTGATAAATTGAGATATGCAATGGGCAGTAGATGAAGTGCACCGGCGCTTTCCCTTGCGGACTGCAATGAGAAGGTCAAGATCATCTGGAGGGGGTAGAGGATCAGAAGATGAGGGTAATGTATCAACATGCAAGGAGGGAGAAGTACTTGAATCTAGAACTACAGAGGAGAGAGGAACTAGCTTGGACTGATTATGAGCACCAAAATCAACCTGCCTCCACCTCCTGTGGTAAACTCTCAACTCCCTACACCTCTAACAAGCACCCTCATTACACAACTCTCCTTCGAGAATAGGGATAGGTAGAGGAACTCTAGGATAGGGACTATCCTTCTCATTATTCTCCCCCTGAGAAGAAACACTTAGGTAATAGGGGACATCCTCAAAAAAGGCAACATCCATGGATACAAACCGAGAACCAGAACTAGGATCATAGCAGCAATATCCCTTTTGATTCTGTGCATAGCCAAGGAATATACATTTAGCAGCTTTAGGATTAAACTTAGAATGATGGGGTCCTAGAATTTGAACAAAACAAGTGCACCCAAAAAACTTTAAGAGGGATGGTGTACAAATATTTCTCAGGATACAATAAAGAAAAAGAAGTTTTCATATCCAGAACACGGGAAGGGATTCGGTTGATGAGGTACACAGCTGTATTAATAGCATCCCCCCAAAAGCAAATGGGAGCATGAAAATTCAGCATAATACTTGCAACTTCCAGGATATGCCTATTTTTTTCTCTCGGCTACCCCATTTTTCTGAGGTGTATGGGGACAAGTACTCTGATGAACAACCCCATACTCAAGAAAATGAATTCAGATGTTTAGTGAAATATTCTTTGGCATTATTGGATCTGAAATTTTTTATTCTGACTTCAAATTGAGTGAGAACCATTTGATGAAAGGCACGGGTTAAGATGGGAACCTCATCTCGAGAACGCATAAGATAAACCCATGAGGAACGAGAATAATCATCAGCAAACAATAAGAAATACTTATACCCCCCATAGCGGGAATATGATATGGCCCCCATACTTCAGTATGCAAAATTTCAAAAGGACTATTGCTTCTTTTATTACTCAAAAAATAGGAGGATCTACAATGTTTTGCAAGTTCACAACTCTCACACTTCAAAAAGACATCTGAATTGACTTAAACAAAGTAGGAAATAAATTTTTTAAAGACCCAAAAGACAAATGACCTAAACGATTATGCCAAAGCATAATCTGACTCACAGACTGAGAAACAAAAGACTTCGCAACTCCTTTATCACTTCCAAGGGGTGCTCGAGCAGGTAGATTCCATTCATCTCATGGCCAGTCCCAATCACCTTCCTTGTCACTAGATCTTGGAAAATACAATGGTCAGGAAAGAAGGTTATTGAGCAATTTTGGCTTTTTGTAAGGCTACTGATTAAAAGTAGATTAGTGCTAAGCTTAGGTACATGCAAAGTTGAGGACAAAGTAATGGCATCAGAGATTCTGATATTTCCCTTGCCAGAAATGGGAACAAGGGAGCCATCAGCTATGGATACTTTATCTCTGCCTGAAGACAAGTTGTATGAAGTAAATAATGAAGACAAGCTTGTCATGTGATCTGATGCACCGGAGTCTATAATCCAAGTAGGGTTAGTGTTACCTGGAGAAGAGGCATGAAAAGCAGTGGCTCTTGTACCTGAGTGGGCAAAGGCTGATGTGGAGGAAGGAGGTGCAGTAGTAGTAGAGATAGGCTGAGATGATCTTGCAATCCCAACTTCATTCTCCAACTGAGTCAATGCTGCCCTGAATGCAGCGATGGCCTCCAAAGAAGTAGATCGAGGCCCCTGAAGGGAAGAACCATCTGATGTAACAGCTACATTTGCATTTCCTTTCTTATTCCTGAGTCTTTCTGGTACAAGATTTGGGTGAAGCTTCCAACAGGTGTCTATTGTGTGCCTAGGTTTCTTGCAATACTCACAAAACACACCTTTCTTTCCTTCATTCTTCATCTCTTTCTTTCTTTCACCACTATACTGGTGTCTTGCAGCTACTAATTTCTGGGCGGCACCTTCAATCTGAGATTTAAACCCTAAATCTCACCTCAAAAAAATTTTTCTCTGATTCTTCCTGACTGCTGGGCAAACTCCAAGAATAGAAACGTCCTGGGCAAGGCTTCTAACTCCACTAATCTCCAAGAATAAGGCCACAAACAGAACTAGAACTCCAGCCCTATTAAACTCTCATGTAGCCGGCTGGGAAGAGCCTACATGAGGGTCACAAGCAGACCTAAACCTGCTCTGATACCAACTTGAAGTTACTGCTGTTAGCAGAACTTCCGGGTACAAAAGAAGACAGAAAACAATAGGAAGAAGAAGAGAGAAGAAGAGAAGAGAAAGAGGAGATAGAAGAAGAGAAAGGAGAGTAGAGGAAGAGCAAGAGAGTGATGGGCAAAAAAATCACTTACTGCCGCCCAAGGCAGTATTATTTATATGTTTAACATAACATTAGGTAAAAGGACAAAACTTCCCTGCTACCTACAACAGTACAAGTAAGCAAGCATAAAGACAAAAAAGAAATAAAAGACTGAACTTATGGGACCACTGTATCACTACATAGGGAGATAAAAGAATTTTGTATCTAGTTTATAGGTGAATGATTGTATAATTTCTCAGCAAAAGGAAACTGTGAAGGTGTTTGTAGGTAAACTTAAATTCATCTATAAGAGACCCTTAGAGAGGAGGGTTGTTTTGGTAGGTTTGGATTGGCCTGTTTTGAGAAGAGATGTGGCAAAAGAGATGGTATGGTGTTTTGATATGGAGGAGATTATGGCTATAATTTTTTCAATGGATAGGATCAAAACCTTGGGATTGGATGGTTTTACAATGACCTTTATTAGGATTATTGGGATATCTTCAAGGATGATTTGGTGAAAGCTTTTAATGAATTCTTTGAGAGCGGGATAATCAATCAGGGGGTATGGTTTGAAGTGATTTCAGGGTTGAAGATAAACCTAACAAAAGTGAGATTTTTTTCAGTAGGAAATGTACATATCATTGAGAGATGATAGAAATCCTGGGTTGCAAAGTGGGAAGTCTTCCTTCTATATATCTGGGCCTTCCTGTGGGTGCAAGATGTACAGAAAAGAGCTTATGGGGATCCAGTGGTTGAAAGAATGTCTAGAAGTCTTGAAAATCGGAAGTGTAAATAGCTTTCATCTGGAGCCAAGAAAACTATACTGAAGATCACTCTTTCACAGTTTCCTACCTTCTTCCTGTCATTATTCCCAATCCAAATAGAAATTGCACAGAATCTGGAAAAAATCCTGAGATTTCCTTTGGAGAGGATGGCAGGAAAGAAACAAACTTCATTTAGTGCAATGGAACCAAGTGTGCTTACCTGAAGCAAAAGGTGGTTTGGGAGAAAGGAAAATGAACTGAGCACTGTGTTACTTGCAAAATGGTTCTGGAGATTTAGTTCACAGTCCCACCTATTATGGAGCCAAATAATCACAGAAAAATTTGAAACTGGAAATTTCAATTGCGATCCAGGTATTGCAGATGGGTCTTATGGCTACTCAATCTGGAGAGGTATTCAAAAGTTTCACAGCAAATTCATCCAAGGTATGCAATTGAAGATGGGGAAGGGGGATAAAACCAATTTCTGGAAAGGTGTTTGGTATGGAAGTCAAGATCTGATGGAGAGATTCCCCTCCCTTTATATACTTGCAGAAAGTAGGGAGGTAGAAGTAAGTGATTCTTATGAAGTGAGGGGGGGAGTTTTATCCCGGTGTCTGCCCCTAAGAAATTTAATTGATTAGGAAATAGAGGAGTTGGTGTCCCTATTAAATCTTCTTAACAAAACCCTTCCAAATCCAGACCAAAAAGATTAAAGAAGTTGGAAGTGGGAGAGAAATCGAGAACATTCTTGGTTAAATTTATGTACAAGCAGTTGATGAATGACCAGACTCCTCCCTACCCCTATAAGAAAGTTTTGATATCCCACATTCCTTCCAAGGTGGCCTTCCTACTGTGGTCTGTGGTTCTAGGCAAATGCCTCATATGGGACAGCTTAATGAGAAGAGGGGTAAACATACATCTAGAAGGTTGTGTTCTGTGTGAGAGAAACAGAGAAACATCCTTGCATCTGTATCTGCACTATGCTGTGGTGAGACAGATTCACTACTACTTTTGCAGCCTGTTTATTCTGTCCTGGTGTGCACCAGGAAGTTTTACAGACCATCAGTATTACTGGAAACTAGGACTCAGTGAAAAAGGAAGGAAGTTTTGGAATATTATTCCTGCTATTGTGTCATGGTGCATTTGGAAGGACAGCAGTCGCAGAATTTTCTGAAACCGAAGATGTTCAGTGGAAGAATTAATTAAGAAGACCAGAAGCTAAACTTACTCTTGGTTAGCTTCTACAGATCAGTTCAGAAACATTTTCCATCATTGCTATTTTGACACTACCATTTTTTTTTCTTTTGTAATGTGGGAAGATTAAAGCTGACTATGTATTGTGACTTTTTATTTATGAGCATACATGTATGATTTCACTAATTGAAATGAATACAATACCTTACCCTTTTCTCAGAAAAAAAAAATCTTGGGCTTCAATTATGTCTAATGCTACGAAGAATAGGTTTTGGTATCCAGTCATAGAAAGGTTCTTAAGAGATTGAAGAAGATAAAAAGTGACTTCCTCCAAGAACCAAGTGAAACTACAAAGGAAAATTTTAGGGTTTAAGGGGTTTTGTAAGTTGGTTTCCGGGGTGTTATGTGGTTGGTTGGTGTAAATTGGATGTCTGGTTTTGGTTGTATGAAGGGTTATCTCTTTTTTTCTCAGATGACTTGTCACCTTTCTTGTACTTTTTTTCTTCTAATAAATTTTCTTTTTACCTTAAAAAACTAAAAAGGACCATTTAATGAAATAGGAAGTAGGGTTTAGGAGGAAAGATTAAGAAGGGCTAGGGATAGAAAATTTGGGGAAGAAGCTTGGCTCTACTTGGGAAATGGGTTTAGAGGCTGCCCCTTGAAAATGATAAGTTGTTGCATAAAGTGGTGGTGAGTATCCACGAGATAATGGATAATAGCTGGGATATTGGTTTATTGTCTAGAGCTACCTTGACTTATCCTTGGAAAGAATGTGGTATCTTCCCTTCTTTCCTTCACTTTATAATGACCACGCCTCTAAGTTTTTCTTTCTTTCTCCTACTCTTGGGGTCAACTGGGACTTTGGTTTTAAATGAGGTCTTTGTGAGTCAAGGACTTAGCTGTTGTATACAGGATTCTTGCTTACTTGAAGTTCTGTCTAGGAAAAGGTATTATACTCTCCAAGAATTATTCTTGATGATAGAAGTGTTTACAGATGTAGACTGCGTAGGTTGTTTTGATGATAGAAGGTTTACTTATAGTTAATTTCTATACATTTTTTGGAGGGAACTTAGTATCTTGGAAGAGCAAGTAGTTTGCTATTGTTGGTTCCAGTGCTAAGGAATCCATGATTGTTTTTCTCTTCTGTTTTTTTTTTTTTTTTTTGCTCCATGGGCTACACAACGGGGATAGCCCACCCCCCTTCCCTGGTGCAGGCTGGATTTGATCCCAAGTCTCTGCTGTACCCAGGAGGAGACCTTACCTACCAGGCAGTTGGAACCTTGCTTATGGCTCTTTGGAGAGTTCAACATTCATTAGAAGAGGCCCTTCATGCTTTGTTGTGATAACAAGGCATCAATTAAGATTCCCCACAACTGTGTTCAGAATGACCACATCCAAGCACATTGAAGTGAATTGACACTTTATTAGGGAAAGGGTACTATCTAGGGAAGTGTGCCTTCCTTATTTCAAGACCAATCAGCAACTAGTAAATGTTTTCATAAAAGGGGTGTCTCATTTATGGTTACAAGCCATTCTTGGCAAGTTTGGAATGATGGGTTACTGCCAACTTGAGGGGGAGTGTTGTAATTGGGCTTTTATTATATAGGGTTAGTGGGCCTATGGGCCACATTCTCTATTTTGTTTATCGTTGCCACCCAATCAAGGGTAGCCTTGTAATTCATAGATTTCTCAAAGTACAAAAGGGCATGGGGGACAAATATGAATCCCTCGACCAATTCTGTTCTCCCATTCTCTAATCTTCTTTATCTCTACTTCCTCTCTCCTTGATTCAACTTACTACTGTTAGTTATTTTTTCCATTATTTTTGTTGAGATTTCTTGCTTAATCCAGTCTATTTAGTTCCTTAACCCATTTCTCTGTTACAATATATAGAATACTATTGATTCCAATTAATCCCATGTTAGGCTAAGCCATCAGCCAGCCCATTTTCTGACCTATGAATCCATTGGAAATTTATCACCCTTCCACTGGAAAGCTGCTTGATTTCCCTCAATATACCTATATTTCCAAGTCCTTGTTTTTAACCATCCCATTACTATCGTTGAGTCTCCTTCTACCACTATATTCCTTGAATATAATCCTATTATTGTGCTTTTTTCATTTCTAAAAACACCTCCAATTCCCGAGGAACCTGGCTTCACTATAGAACATCCATCAAAATTATATTTAATATGATGAATTTGTTGGCTTTCATATTGGCTGTGAGGTTTGCCTGGATGTTGATGAAGAATCTAAGCAAGACTGTCCTCTAAGAATATCATTTGGTGTAAACACTTCAAACTTCTCTAAAGTCTTTACCTAGTGAGCAGCTTTAACTGTAATGCTTTCTATTAAATCTTCCTTGTTTCAAGTCTTGTCTTGAAAAGTCCTTAAATTCCTTTCCTCCCACACTGTCCAAATTAAAGCTGTCCTTGCACATGTTCACAAAATTTCCTTCCTATTAAACAAAATCTCCTGCCCTTGTTTTTCCTCAGTACTCTCATATCCCATTTGCATCTTGGGGTTCTTTCATCTTAACCAAAGGGAATAAACAGCTTGTCCTGCCAAATAAATCAATAGAAGAGTGTTTTTCCCATACATCTTCTTTTCTGTTATCATTGAACCAGATTAATGTTGACACCATCAATGGGGGCATAGAGGTACCAGGAAGACACCTAGAAGAAACTCTGGCTGTATGACAATTACATGCATACATTGATACCATTTTTAGTGTCACCGGAATAGTAACTCACCATTGAACTTCCATTCTCACCATTTGTAGCTTTCTCTAACTTGATTGAGTTATCAACTCTACTGAATCCTCCATATAGCTCCTCTGTTGTTTTAATTACATTTCACTCAATAGGTGCATTGTGTAATCTGAACACACTTGTTAGGTTGAAGGGTTTTATGTATTGATGGTTCGGCTAATAAGTGTTCTTATTAGCCTGTATTTGTGTTTAAGTTGTTATGTACTGGGCCTGTGTTAATGGGCCTAAGTTTATTTGGTGTTTTAAGTAGTCTGGGTGTCCCATCACTAATCAGGGGCATTCCAGACATTTCCTGTAACATTGTACTGTAATCTAATATAAATGATAGTACTGTCGACTGGGTTATGCAGTTTGACATTCTCAGCACCTCTTGGTCTCCTCCTCTCTTCTACTACTTCAGCTACAACATTTCAGCTTACATGGTATCAGAGCATTAAGCAATTTCCTGGTTACAACCAACACCATCTTCTCTCTCTTGCTGTATTTCTTTCTTTTTTTTTTTTATCTTGGTTGCTGCGGTGAAACCCTAGGGTTGCAGGAGAACAATACAAGGTTCGAACCTAGGGTTTCCCTTGGTTGTAGGGCGCAAGGGAAGTAAGACCCAGAAGTTGATGTCCTACTAGACTTTCTAGTAGTGTGTAGCCATTCGGCTGCTAAGAGAGGTCTGTATAGGATAGACCTAGATTGAGGACTGATTTCAGCAGTCCTAGTATTGGCCATAGGGGGGAAAACTCTCTACAGTTGCAGTAATCGAAGCCCAAGAGAAGTCTGCATAGTGCAGTGGTGGAGAGCTCTCAGCTTCAGGTTGGTTACCAGCTCACAGAACACCTTATTTGCTGCTGTAACTGAACTACTTCAGAACTTTGACAGTCTCGGCAAGTCTGAACCAGTGTTGCGAGCTGTCAGAACCTTCTTCAATACTGCAACTAATCTTTTTTCAGCACTGTGAACACTTCGGCTAGTCTGAAACAGTGTTATCTACACAGAGTCTGCAGCCAAGATGTCTTCAATATCCGGAGAGGTCTCTTCTAGGAATATCAGACCTGGTAGGAGGTCTTCAAATCTGGAAAACCCGAATCTGCACAGCTTGCAGATTACAAGTGTGCTGTTGGATGAATACAACTTCAGGGAGTGGTCCGTTTCTGCGATGCTTTTTATTACTTCCCGTGATCTCACAAGCTACTTAGATGGGAGTAAGAAGGAACCTGAAGTTGGCAGTGCGGAGTATGCAATGTGGCGCAAGGAGAATGCCACAGTTATGTCCTAGCTGCTTGCCTCTATGACTCCATGATTTGCCAGGACTATTCAACACTTTCCCACAGCAGCCAAGATTTGGGAAAAAGTGTCTAAAACCTATGGACAAAAGAAAAATAATGCTAGAATCTACAGATTGAATCAAGACATTGCTGCCTTAAGGCAAGGTGATATGACAGTTGCAACATATTTTGCAACTCTGGAAGGACTTTGGGAAGAACTTGACCATCACTTGATTTTGGACTGGGAAAATGTCAGGGACAAGGAGAGACATGATAAGCAGATTGAAGAGAGGAGAGCCTTTAAGTTCTTGGATGGCCTGGACCTAGTGTATGAGGGCATAAGGTCACAAATTCTAGGAAGAGATGAACTGCCCAAGTTACATCATGTTTATTATTTGGTAAGGAATGAAGAAGTCAAGAGAAAGGAGATGCAAGTTGACTCTCAGATTCAACTAGCTGAAAAATTTGGTGAACATTCAGCCCAGATTTCCACTAAGGGAAACAAACATCTAGACAAGAAGCATCTTAAGTGCACTCATTGTGGGGGTGAGAGACATGTAAAAGAAAAGTGTTGGGTCCTGTTGAAAGAATGGTAGGATCCATCTAATGGATGCAAAGAAGGTTGCGGAATGGGTGGGCGAATTTCAAAAATTTTCCTACCTTCTTCCAACTGGGAATCATATTCCCTAAATTTAGAATACAATATTCAATGATCCTACTTGAACCATAATCGAATCAGATCTGAACCAAAAAGAAAAAGGGAGGAATATACCTGATCCGGAGAAGCAGTATCTCCCAAAGTTGGTGTTCACGCCCAAAGAAGACACCAAGATCCGCTCCTGCTGAAGATGACACAGCTATGGGTGGAACGGAACCAGCAGAGTGCATCCTACACACTGGATCCTTCGCAAGAATCCTCTGGAAACTCTGAACACCAAATCTTTTTCAATCTTTTCTGCAAGACTGATGTCAAGAACTGATTTCTTGACTTCTTTCTTCTTCAAAGATCGAATCTTGCAAGAAGGAATGGCGGCGGCTGGAGGAGAACTCCAAGGACGAAGATGGCTGAATTGCTTCTCTTCTCTCTGGAGTGTGTATGAGATTCTATCTCAGTTCGCAGGATGCTTTCTTGCTTTCTCAAAAACCCCTTGTTCGAAATCTAATGTTTTTTTTTCTTAGGGTTTTTCCTCATTTCTTCTTGATTAAGAAACCTTGTAATTAGGAGTTATCCCAATCCAAATCAGTATTTGGATAGGGGATGATCTTAATCCTATCTGCAGATTAAGTTAGCTTACTCCTGTTCTTATCAGGAGGTTACTAGATTCAAATCTGATTTGAATTTGGTCTCCTATAGTGGATAAGGTTAAAAGGCCCTATCCTTTTGCTAATATTAATCTTAGATCCGCCCCATGGATGGGCCCGTGGCTCTTTTGCCTGGGCGATCGCTCCATTGTTGTCACACAACAATGGGATGGGTGATGTGCTGGCTGGAATCACTCCCAATTCATGTATGAATTTCTTCATCCACACAGCTTCCTTGGCAGCTTCACTTGCGGCAATGTACTCGGCCTCGGTTGTGGAATCTGCAGTGGACCCTTGTTTGCTGCTTTTCTAGCAAACAGCACACGATCCTATCGTGAAAACATACCTAGACGTAGACTTTCTATCATCTGGATCCGACTGGAAATCGGCATCAGTATACCCTTGAACTTGTAGTGAACTACCATCGAATACCAGACAAAACTCTTTTGTCATTCGAAGGTATTTGAGTATGTTCTTCGCAGCAGTCCAATGCTCCTGCCCTGGGTTGGCCTTGAATCTGCTTACCACACTCACCGCCTGAGCAATGTCCGGGCGAGTGCACAGCATGGCATACATGATGCTCCTACGGCTGAGGCATAGGGAACATCTCTCATGCTCTCAAACTCCTTAGAAGTCTTTGGAGACATCTTCTTGGAGAGAGTGACTCCATGCCTGAAAGGAACGTTTCCTTTCTTGGAGTTCTCCATGCTGTATCTTTTGACAATTTTGTCAATGTTAGCGGCCTGGGATAATCCAATTATCCGCTTTAATCTATCTCTATAGAGTCGAAGACCCAGTATGTATGAAGTTTCTCCAAGATCTTTCATGGAGAACTGCTGTGATAGCCATACCTTGACCGAAGTCAACATTCCTACATCATTCCCAATGAATAGGATATCGTCCACGTACAACACCAAAAAGGTGATCTTATCCCCACTGGACTTCTTGTAAACACAGGGTTCATCCGGATTCTGCTCAAAGTCAAACGTTTTGACAGCTAAATCAAAGCGGATGTTCCAACTCCTAGAAGCCTGCTTAAGTCCATATATGGATCTATTAAGTTTACATACCATGTGTTCCTGACCAGCAGTAATGAAGCCTTGCGGCTGCTGCATGTAGATATCTTCACCAAGATCTCCATTCAGGAACGCGGTTTTGACATCCATTTGCCAAATCTCGTAGTCTTGGTATGCTGCTACAACTAGCAGGATCCTAATGGATTTAAGCATGGCCACGGGCGAAAAAGTTTCCTCATAATCGATGCCTTCTTTTTGAGTATACCCTTTCGCCACCAAACGAGCTTTGTAGATCCATTTGCAACCAATTGCTTTTACCCCGGAGGGTGGATCTACTAGAGTCCAGACTCCATTGGTCTCCATCGAGTCCATCTCAGCTCTCATGGCCTCCACCCACTTCTGGGAATCTATGTCTAACATAGCTTCCGCGTAAGTTACGGGATCCTCCTCACTAGTCAAGGCTTCCACCAGGTAACTATCCTGGTCATAACCATATCGGACTGGTGGTCTGGATACCCGAGTGGATCTTCTAGGTTGGTCACCACCTGGAACTTGTGGGACATCTCCCACTGCTCCTGAGCTCTCCTCATCAAGAACTATTTCCTGACGATGGGTGTCCAGGATGTATTCGGTTTCTAAGATTTGGGCGTTTCGACTGCAGAACACTTTCTACTCACTTGGGTCATAGAATAGATAACCCACCGAATCTTTTGGGTAGCCTATAAATAGGCAACGGCTGGTTTTGGACTCCAACTTGTCCGCACTTGTTCTTTTAATGTGTGCAGGACAACCCCAAATCTTCAAGTGTCGCACACTTGGCTTCCTTCCGGTCCATAGTTCATAAGGAGTTTTCGGAACTGATTTGGTTGGAACCCGATTCAGCACGTAGATAACAGTCTCTAATGCGTATCTCCAAAAGGATGTGGGTAATTCTGAGCATACGAGAAGTGACCGGGCCATGTCCAACAAGGTCCTATTCCACCTCTCTGAAACACCGTTGAGTTGAGGTGAAGCAGGAGGAGCTAGTTGTGACACTATCCCGTTGACCTTTAAGTAGTCCCTAAATTTGTCAAAGAGATACTCGCCACCTCGATCCGATCAAAGGGCCTTAATTTCTCTCCCTAACTGTTTCTCGACTTCCTGTCTGAACTCTTTGAACTTTTCAAAGGATTCAGACTTGTGTCTCATTAGATACACGTAACCATATCGTGAGAAATCATCTGTAAAGGCGATGAAATACACGTGTTGATTTCGTGTCCTAACACTCATGGGACCGCATACATCAGTATGTATTAGGTCAAGTGTGCCTACAGATCTTTCAGGCTTACCGTCAAATGGCCGCTTAGTCATCTTACCTTATAGGCAAAGCTCACAAGTGGGAAGATTTTCTTTGGTTAGAAAATCCAAAGGACCATCCTTTACCAGCCTTGTGATTCAGTCAACACCAATGTGGCCAAGTCGGTAATGCCAGAGGTGTTAGACAGTTTTGTATGCCCTTAGCTTCAATCAGAATGATGTACTTTATGAGTTTATTGTAAATGAATAAAAGTGCATATTTGATTCATGTTCCCTTGGTATGTTTCTGTGTAATACCCTTAAACTGGACACTTAATGAGACTCGTGTTAGTTTAGAATGTTCACAGCCAGTGGGTCGGTCTATGGAGACCTATCTTGACAAGGCTGACACTGTGGTGCCACCAAGTCGGTTGGGGTGGCCTGTCTCAGCTGCCAGGGGGAGACCCTAGGCACATATAGTGTATGATTAATTGAATCTTTGAACTGTACCAGATTTCCAATATTGCCCTGGACCTTGGAGATTGATGGGCAAAACTGGAAAGTTACACCCGACCCCTAGACTCGATTATGATACTGCACTAGGTGTTGGATTGGGCTGTCTTTGATGTACCATTCAGTGAGATCCTTAGCGGGGGTCAAAACCTGGGTATGTTGGGACAGTCCGAGAATTCATCTGAGTGGGTGATCATAGTGACAGGATCAACCCCTTTGTCGGACAAAGGTAATGATCGGGGATGCACTCTCACTGATGGAAACCAAGACTGCCGGCAGCCGATTTCAACCGTTGAGATTTGTTTTGCAAAGTATATTTTATATGAGATATAAAAGTATATATATTATGGTTTCTCAAATGTTTGCAAAAAGGTTTTAATTCCCGGGATCCATATAAGTAGAGAGTGCAACACTGTTCCTTGCAGCCGAGGGAGAGGTCCTCTCTTGTCGGGCAGTGTATGATCATTATGGGCTGAGAGGTTAAGTGTAAGACCATTGAGGATAATACCTGATGGGCTAATCTTGCATCTGCCCACAGTCCCTGGGTGTTACAAGGTGGTTTGGCCCAGGGACCACTTAAGGTAAGTGTTGGGCCCATAGAGCCCACTTGATGGGTTTTTAGGGGGTGCACTATCCTTAACAGTGTATTCGGCCAAGCTTTGTAATAAAGGCTGGGCCGAACCCATGTGACTGATGTGTAGATCAATGCTTGGGTCCCACGCCATACAAGGAAGCCCAACTGGGCAGCAGTTAGGAAGGTTAAGTGAGTACATAAGCTTAATGGGCCTAAAGCCCATTTCGAACTGGGCTATTTATTTAGTTAATAATGGGGTGAATTCTGAGATGGATTAGCAGATAGGATAGGGTCTTGACCCTATCCACTCAGAGAGTCTAGATCAGAATGTGATTCAGATCTAGAAACCTCCTAATGAGATTAGGAGAAAGCTATTCTAATCTGCAGATAAGATAAGGGTTTATCCTTATCACTTGAGGAGAAGGCTGATCCAAATATGATTTGGATAAGCAGCTCCTAATGAGATTAGGAGCTGATCTTTTTAGGTTAACAAAAGGAGGGGGTGGCAGCCTTTAGACACACATAAGATTTTCTTCAGTGCTGAAATCAAGAAGAGAGAATTCTGCACCCTGCGAATACTCTCTTGCTGCCTCCCTGTTCTTGCCGCCCTGTTTGCCAGTTCGATCTCCAGTTGTGGGAGAAGTCAAGATTTGATCTTGACATCAGTTCTTGAGAAAGAATTGATAGGAAGCTGTGCTCACATGCCATCCTGCTGATTCTTGCGAAGGACAGAGTTCTTGGAGAAGAACACTGCTGATTCTACTCCATCCTGCACTGCGCCATGTTCAGTGGGAGTAGTCTTTGGATCCTTCCTTGGGCGTGAACACCTTCGTTGGGAGATACTATTTCTCCGTATCAGGTATAATCCTCTCCTACTCCTTTTGGTTCAGATCTGGTTCAGTTTATGGTTCAAGAATGATCCTTGAAAATATGATTTTCTAAACAGGGAATGCGATTCCCAATTGAAGGGAGAGAAAAATTTTTGAAATTTGCCCCCTTATTCCGCAATCGTTGGGCGTCCATGGGATGAATCTCTCATCCCTTCAGTGGTATCAGAGCCATGGTTCAAATCTTGAACCAATTTGTTTCAGATCTGAACCTGCACAAATGGGCAGAAGGCGTTCTACCCGATTTGCGCAGATATGGGTTTTGGGAAATTTGTTCCCAAAATTAATGGGCGAATAATCTGAAATTAATTTTACATAAATCTGATTATTATTTAGAATTGTTCTTTATGATTTTCTTGATTTATGGGCTGTTCGTACAAAAGGAGATCGAATTCTTGGTTTGTGCAGGGAACCTGCGATTTTGCAGTTCTTGAATTATTTTTGGTCTGTAAATAATTTTTTTTTTTATTTTCTAGACTCAATGTATAGGTATTCGATCTGATGTAATTATTAATAGAAATAGGATTTCTATTTATTTTATTTTGGATCGAAGATGGTAGCGCAGAGAAGGAGATTTCGCAGAGAAGGAGATTTCACAGATGAGAGAATCGCTATCTGTGATTTGCAGTTTGTGAAACTGCATTCTGTGATCTAACCTCTATTTTGCAGGATGGATTGTGTGAATAACCCTGATTGACTGATTCTTGTTTTTCTTTTATCAGTATTTAATTTTAGATTATTTTCTTGAATTAAAGATTTAATTAAAGATCAAACCCTAGACCCATTTGAACCATGATTGGTTCAAATAGTTTGAACCGAATCAAGGGTTTAAAGCCCTTCGATTAAATCGAGGTGGCGAGTATCTCTTTGACGAATTCAGGGACTATTTGAAGGACAATGGGATAGTATCACAGTTAGCTTCTCCTGCTACACCACAACTTAACGGTGTTTTCAGAGAGGAGGAATAGGACCTTATTGGATATGGTCCGGTCACTTCTCATACACTCAGAGTTACCCACATCCTTTTGGGGTTACGCATTAGAGACTGCGATCTACGTGCTGAATCGAGTTCCAACCAAATAAGTTCCGAATACTCCATATGAACTTTGGACCAGAAAGAAACCAAGTGTCAGACACTTGAAGATTTGGGGTTGTCCAGCACACGTTAAAAGAACGAGTGCAGACAAGTTGGAATCCAAGACCAGCCGTTGCCTATTTGTAGGCTACCCAAAAGGCTCTGTAGGTTATCTATTCTATGACCCAAGTGAGCAGAAAGTGTTCTGTAGTCGAAATGCGCAATTCTTGGAAAGTGATTACATCCTGGACACCCATCGTCAAGAAGTTGGTCTTGATGAGGAGAGCTCAAGAGCAGTGGGAGATGTCCCACAAGTTCCAGGTAGTGACCAACCTAGAAGATCCACTCGGGTATCCAGGCCACCAGTCTGTTATAGTTATGACCAGGATAGTTACCTGGTGGAAACCTTGACTAGTGAGGAGCATCCCTTGACTTACGCGAAAGTTATGTTGGACATAGAATCCCAGAAATGGGTGGAGGCCATGAGAGCAGAGATGGACTCGATGGAGACCAATGGAGTCTGGACTCTAGTAGATCCGCCCTCCGGGGTAAAAGCAATCGGTTGCAAATGGATTTACAAGAGGAAGAAGGGCCCCGATGGTAGGGTTGAGACCTTCAAAGCTCGTTTGGTGGCGAAAGGGTATGCTCAGAAAGAGGGCATCGATTATGAGGAAACCTTTTCGCCTCTGGCCATGCTTAAATCCATTAGGATCCTGCTAGCTGTAGCAGCATACCATGATTATGAGATTTGGCAAATGGATGCCAAAACTACATTCTTGAATGGAGATCTTACTGAAGATATCTATATGCAGTAGCCGCAAGGCTTCATTGCTGCAGATCAGGAAAACGTGGTATGTAAACTTAATAGATCCATTTTTGGACTTAAGCAAGCTTCTAGAAGTTGGAACATTCGTTTTGACTCTGCTGTCAAATCGTTTGACTTCGAGTAGAATCCGGATGAACCCTGTGTCTACAGGAAGTACAGTGGGGATAAGGTTACCTTCTTGGTTCTGTATGTAGATGACATTCTACTCATTGGGAATGATGTAGGAATGTTAACTACGGTGAAAGTATGGCTATCACAACAATTCTCCATGAAAGATCTTGGAGAAGCCTCCTATATACTGGGCCTTCGACTCTATAGAGATAGATTGAAGCGGATAATAGGATTATCCCAATCTGTTTACGTTGACAAAATAGTCAAAAGATACAACATGGAAAATTCCAAGAAAGGAAATGTTCCTTTCAGGCACGGAGTCACTCTCTCCAAGAAGATGGCTCCCAAGACCTCTGAGGAGATTGAAGGCATGAAAGACGTTCCCTTTGCCTCTGCCGTGGGGAGCATCATGTATGCCATGCTGTGCACTCGTCTTGACATAGCTCAAGCAGTGAGTGTAGTAAGCAGATTTTAGGCCAACCCAGGGCAGGAGCATTGGACTGCTGTGAAAAACATACTTAAGTACCTTCGAAGGACAAAAGAGTTTTGTCTAGTATTCGACGATAGCTCACTACAGATCCTGGGGTATACAGATGCTGATTTTCAGTCAGACCCAGATGATAGAAAGTCTACATCTGGATATGTTTTCACGATAGGATCGTGTGCTATTTGCTAGAAAAGCAGCAAACAGGGGTCCACTGTAGATTCCACGACCGAGGCCGAGTACATTACCGCAAGTGAGGCTACCAAAGAAGCTGTGTGGATGAAGAAGTTCGTTCTCGAGTTGGGAGTAGTTCCGTCCAACACATCACCCATCCCATTGTTGTGTGACAACAATGGAGCCATTGCTCAGGCTAAGGAGCCACGAGCCCACTCGAAGTCGAAGCACATCGAGAGGAAGTATCACGTACTGCAAGAGATTGTTGGTAGAGGGGACATCCTGATTCAGAAGGTAGCGTCAGCAGAAAATGTAGCAGACCCATTGACAAAGCCATTATCACAAAAAGTGTTTGAGAAACACGTGGAAAGCATGGGACTCCGGCTGGTACCTGATTGGACCTAAGTGCAAATGGGAGCTGTTAGACAGTTTTGTATGCCCTTAGCTTCAATCAAAATGATGTACTTTATGAGTTTATTGTAAATGAATAAAAGTGCATATTTGATTCATGTTCCCTTGGTATGTTTCTGTGTAATACCCTTAAACTGGACACTTAATGAGACTCGTGTTAGTTTAGAATGTTCATAGCTAGTGGGTTAGTCTGGGGAGACCTATCATGACAAGGCTGACACTGTGGTGCCACCAAGTCGGTTTGGGTGGCCTGTCTCAGCTGCCAGGGTGAGACCCTAGGCACATACAGTGTAGGATTAATTGAATCTTTGAACTGGACCAGATTTCCAGTATTGCCCTGGACCTTGGAGATTGATGGGCAAAATTGGAAAGTTACACCCGACCCCTAGACTCGATGATGATACTGCACTAGGTGTCGGATTGGGCTGTCTTTGATGTACCATTCAGTGAGATCCTTAGCGGGGGTCAAAACCTAGGTATGTTGGGACAGTCTGAGAATTCATCTGAGTGGGTGATCATAGTGACAGGATCAACCCCTTTGTCGGACAAAGGTAATGATCGGGGATGCACTCTCACTGATGGAAACCATGACCGTCGGCAGCCGATTTGAACCGTTGAGATTTGTTTTGCAAAGTATATTTTATATGAGATATAAAATACATATATTATGGTTTCTCAAATGTTTGCAAAAATGTTTTAATTCCCGGGATCCATATGAGTAGAGAGTGCAACACTGTTCCTTGCAGCCGAGGGAGAGGTCCTCTCTTGTCGGGCAGTGTATGATCATTATGGGCTGAGAGGTTAAGTGTAAGACCATTGAGGATAATACCTGATGGGCTAATCTTGCATCTGCCCACAGTCCTTGGGTGTTACAAGGTGGTTTGGCCCAGGGACCACATAAGTTAAGTGTTGGGCCCATAGAGACCACTTGATGGGTTTTTAGGGGGTGCACTATCCTTAACAGTGTATTCGGCCAGGCCTTGTAATAAAGGCTGGGCCGAAGCCATGTGGCTGATGTGTAGATCAATGTTTGGGTCCCATGCCATACAAGGAAGCTCAACAGGGCAACAGTTAGGAAGGTTAAGTGAGTACATAAGCTTAATGGGCCTAAAGCCCATTTCGAACTGGGCTATTTATTTAGTTAATAATGGGGCGAATTCTGAGATGGATTAGCAGATAAGATACGGTCTTGACCCTATCCACTCAGAGAGTTCAGATCTGAATGTGATTCAGATCTAGAAACCTCCTAATGAGATTAGGAGAAAGTTAATCTAATCTGCAGATAAGATAAGGGTTTATCCTTATCACCTGAAGAGAAGGTTGATCCAAATATGATTTGGATAAGCAGCTCCTAATGAGATTAGGAGCTGATCTTTTTAGGTTAACAAAAGAAGGAGGGGGCGGCAGCCTTTAGACACACATCAAATTTTCTTCAGTGCTGAAATCAAGAAGAGAGAATTCTGCACCCTGCGAATACACTCTTGCCGCCTCCCTGTTCTTGCCGCCCTATTTTCCAGTTCGATCTCCAGTTGTGGGAGAAGTCAAGATTCGATCTTGACATCAGTTCTTTTAGAAAGAATTGATAGGAAGCTGTGCTCATGTGCCATCCTGCTGATTCTTGCGAAGGACAGAGTTCTTGGAGAAGAACACTGCTGATTCTGCTCCATCCTACACTGTGCCATCTTCAGTGGGAGCAGTCTTTGGATCCTTCCTTGGGTGTGAACACCTTCGTTGGGAGATACTATTTCTCCGTATCAGGTATAATCCTCTCCTAGTCCTTTTGGTTCAGATCTGGTTCAGTTTATGGTTCAAGAATGATCCTTGAAAATATGATTTTCTAAACAGGGAATGCGATTCTCAGTTGAAGGGAGAAAAAAATTTTTGAAATTCACCCCTTATTCCGCAATCTTTGGGCGTCCATGGGATGGATCTCTCATCCCTTCAAGAGGCACGTGGGATTTACTGTATCACGATTCCTTTTCTTGGGATTTTCGACCGACGTAGTTTCGGTTAAGTTAGTTTCCAGAGAAGGATGTAGAACGAAGAGACCATTCTCCAGTTCCCCGCATGCGATGAATTTGTTATTTCTTTTAATAGTAATCACATTAGTAAAATAAACAGTATATCCATCAGCTCATAGTTTAGAAACAAAAATTAAATTTCTTTTCAAGTTCTGTATATAAAGACAATCTTTAAGTACAAGCACTGCTTCTCTAAAAACTAATTCTACGGTTCCTATTGCCGTCGCTGCAACACTTGCAGTCGTTCCCAAGAATGGTGTCACTTCACCTTCACTCCATTTTCTGCTAACTTTGAACCCCTGCAGTGAGTTACACGCATGAGTTGATGCCCTATAGTCTACACACCAAGACACAGAAGTAACTAACATATTAGTTTCTATGGCACAAGTTTCGACATTACCTTTCTTAGATTCCAGGTAGGCAGGACAGTTCCTCTTCCAGTGGCCGGTCTGCTTGTAGAAGTGACAGACATCAGATGCCTTGTTCATCTTCTGCTTCTTGGGTTTGGCAGCTTTCTTCTGGGGCTTCTTTGCCTTTCTCTTTTCCTTGCCTGATTTGTTAGCTTCAGCAAGCATAACCACAGGCTCATCCTTCTTGAGTAGATCATCGGCCCTCTGCAACATATTGCTGAGTTCCTGGATGCTGACATTCAGCTTATTCATGTTGTAATTCATTGTGAACGCAATGACGGAAGAGGGCAAAGAATTCAGGATGACATCCACTTGCGTGCCAAGATCTAGCCCGTATCCAAGAGCTTCTAGTTCGTCAATGTAGCCCATCATCCGAAGACAATGGTCATGAACTTTCTGCCCTTTGGACATCTGCGCGGTCATGAACAATTTCAGGACCTTCTGTCAAGTAGAACGGTTCTGCTCTTCATACATCGTCCTTAGAGTGTCCAATATGTCCTTGGCTAGTTCGATCTGATCGAACTGCCTCTGTATTGAGTTGTTTAGTGATGCACTGACAAAGCAGCAGACTAGGGAGTTCTTATCCTCCCAATCTTGGTAGTCCCTCCTACGGGCCTCAGAAGCCCTATCACCCGGACGCTTCGGGACAGGATTTTTCACCACCTTATCTAACTTTTTGGAAGTTAGGACCAGCATAAGATTTCTGTACTAGTTGGCATAGTTTGGGCCCTTAAGCTTGTTATCGTCTAGAAGCTTTGGGAATTGACCGTTTGCCATTTTCTGATAAAACAACAAAGACGTTAGTCCACAACCTTAGTTTGATTCATGTTACCTCCATAGATATGGTTTTTAAATCTATTTTCCATTCCCATTTGTTCATCTCTGAGATTTCCCTCCTTTCTCAATGACGGAGATGACAAAATGTCTCTGGAAATGTCGGAAATCACATGGGGTGCGTGAAGCCAATAGTTTCAGCTGCATAACCCCACCACCTTTCTGTGATGGATCATATCCACTCATCGAATGAGTTTCCCTTTGGCCTCTGTCAGACAAGGTGCATAGCTGTTTTCATGTAAACCTTTCTGTCCAGTGAGTGCTCACCCATCATATTCAGGTTATGCCAAGGTACCGTGAGAGAGTTCCCATTTTCTGGTGAAGCCCCTCCCACATCAGTCTATGACGCCCCTATCATCTTATGAAACACTCTGACAGATCCAACAACAAATGGATAGCCCAATTTTATGGTGCATTTCCTCATTACTGAAGGACCCATCATTGTGCTAATGATGGAAGGCCTTTAGAGAGTCCATCATATGGATCTCCTTATCACATGCACTCATATTTGCTGGAGGGAACTAAATTACGCCCTAGTTCTAATTTTAGGTAAAACCAGAGTGGCTCCCACTGACTTTTATAAAGTCAGATTTCTGGTGGGCCCTAAGCGGCTAGGGTTTCCGTACGCATCCCTTTTCAGGGTTGTGGGGCCCACCAAGCAAGGAGGGGTCATCCAATGACCTTAAGGGACACCATGGCAATGATGTGCATTCAGCCATGGTGTGCGCAAGAGCCACTGAGTCATCATGGGCCAAGTGCTTATGGCCCACAGTCGCAGCACATCAAACATCCAAACATCACATGTAAAGGAAGAATCGATCCAATCAATTAACTACTGTAAATCCCATTTAACAGCCCATTTAAAAACCATAACATTAACAATTAATGTCGACTAGGTATATGGGCTGAATCGTAGTTAGTAGTTCGGCCCATACAACTTTTCTCACAATAGTGGGCTTTTGCAGTTTTAACCATTTAAAACTGGGCTTTACAGGTGGGCCGAATTAATCCCTGTAATTGAACATTAGATTCGGAACAAGTGTGAGAAAATTGGACTGAAAAACAGTCCCCTTCGAACCCTAGATTCGGTCCAAACAGTTTTGGTCCAATCTAATCCGAAATGGTCCGAAACTGATTTTCAATTCAAGAATTAATTCATGAAAGATCTGAAATTAAGAATTTTGATTTTCAACAATCATAAATCAAATGTGGACTGTTCGCACCACCTGCAAAACAGAGGTTAATCACTAAGGTTGCAGTTTCACAAACTGCAAATCGCAGAAAGCGATTTCTCCATTTGCAAATCTCCAGCGCCACCTTCTTCTTCCTTCTTCTTTAATCAAGAAAATAAAAAAACAGAAATCCTATTTCTATTAATTTATTACATTCTTGATCAAATCCTATACATTCAGTCTAGAAAATAAAAAAAGGGTGCGCAGACCATTTGTGCCAAAACTGCACTGCGATCTCCAGGTTCGAACAGTCCATTAAATCAAAATAAATAAAGAACATTTCTAAATAAATTTTGGATTTAACAAAAATTAATTTCAGATCAATCGCCCTTAACAAGAAACGATTTCTTGAAAAAAAAGAAAACAATTTGCGCAAATCTTGACAGAACATCTTCTGTCCATCTGCGCAGGTCCAGATCTAATTTTCTTTTGGTTCAAGATTTGAACCTGTGGCTCTGATACCACTGAAAGAATGATAGGATCCATCTAATGGACGCCAAGAAGGTTGCGGAATGGGTGGGTGAATTTCAAAAATTTTCCTACCTTCTTCCAACTGGGAATCATATTCCCTAAATTTAGAATACAATATTCAAGGATCCTACTTGAACCATAATCGAACTAGATCTGAATCAAAAAGAAAAAGGGAGGAATATACCTGATCCAGAGAAGCAGTATCTCCCAAAGTTGGTGTTCACGCCCAAAGAAGACACCAAGATCCGCTCCTGCTGAAGATGACACAACTATGGGTGGAACGAAACCAGCAGAGTGTGTCCTACACACTAGATCCTTCGCAAGAATCCTCTGGAAACTCTAAACACCGAATCTTTTTCAGTCTTTTCTGCAAGATTGATGTCAAGAACTGATTTCTTGACTTCTTTCTTCTTCAAAGATCGAATCTTGCAAGAAGGAAGGGCGGCGGCTGGAGGAGAACTCCAAGGACGAAGATGGCTGAATTGCTTCTCTTCTCTCTGGAGTGTGTATGAGATCCTATCTCAGTTCGCAGGAGGCTTTCTTGCTTTCTCAAAAACCCCTTGTTCGAAATCTAATGTTTTTTTTTTCTTAGGGTTTTTCCTCCTTTCTTCTTGATTAAGAAACCACCTAATTAGGAGTTATCCCAATCCAAATCAGTATTTGGATAGGGGATGATCTTAATCCTATATGCAGATTAAGTTAGCTTACTCCTGTTCTTATCAGGAGGTTACCAGATTCAAATCTGATTTGAATTTGGTTTCCCAGAGTGGATAAGGTTAAAAGGCCCTATTCTTTTGCTAACATTAATCTTAGATCCACCCCATGGATGGGTGATCATATCAGACCAGCTCGAAATGAACTTTTGGCCCATTAAGTGTTCAGTGCCTAACTGGTTTCCAATTTGCTGCCCAGTTGGGCTTCTTTGTATGGCGTGGGACCCAAGCATTGATCTACACACCAGCCACATGGGTTCGGCCCAACCTTTATTACAAGGCCCAGCCGAATTCACTGAAAAGCTCAGTGAACCCCTGAGCCCATCACATGGACCCTATGGGCCCAACACTTACATTAAGTGGTCCTTGGGCCAAGCCATCTTATAAAAACCCAGGGACTGTGGGCAGGTGCAAGATTATCCCATCAGGTACTATCCTAAATGGTCTTACACTTAACCTCTCAGCCCTTAATGATCAAGCACTGCCCGACAAGAGAGGACCTCTCCCTCGGCTGCAAGGAACAGTGTCGCACTCTCTACTCACATGGATCCCGGGAATTAAAACCATTTGCAAACAATTCAAAACCGTACATATACATATATATATATATATATATAAATTTTGCAAAACAAAATTCCAACGATTGAAATCAACTGCCGGCAGTTTGGTTTCCATCAGAGAGAGTGCCTTTCTCGATCATTACCCTTGTCCGACAAAGGGCCTGATCCTGTCACTATGATCACCCACTCAGATGAATTCTCATACTGTCCCAACATACCCAGGTTTTGATCCCCGCTAAGGATCTCACTGATTGGCATAGCAAAGACAGCCCGATCCGACACCTAGTGAAGTGTCATAATCGAGTCTAGGGGTCAAGTGTAACTTTCCAGTTTTGCCCATCTGTCTCCAAGGTCCAGGGCAACACTGGAAATCTGGTCCGGTTCAAGGATTCGAGTAATCCCATACTGCATGTGCCTTGGGTCTTACCCTGGTGGCCGAGACCGGCCATCCCAACACTTGGTGACACACCAGTATCATCCTTGGCAGGATAAATCTCCCCAGACTTATCCAATGGCTGTGAACATTTAAAACTAACACAAGTCTCTATAAGTGTCCAATTTTAGGGTCTTACACAGAATTATACCAAACAACATGAATCAAACATGCACTTTATTTATTTACACTAAATGTCAAAAGTACATCAAATCGGATTGAAGCTAAGGGCATACAAAACTGTCTAACACCTATATCCTCACCTGAAGCCAGCTGCATTGAGAAAGGACAAGAAGCAACAGAAGGGTCATGCGGCAAGTGGAAACCTTGTCTCTAGTAACAATGGTGACAACTCACAAAGTATACCAATAGTGGCTTCTTCTCCCATGGGGCAGGTTGCTGATTCCTCTGGAGCCGATGCCTTGGACTTCTTTGCTAGTGAGGTAGAGGTCCTTAGCCGGGCTTTAGCTCGTCTAAGGAGTAATTCTTTTGCTTCCACCTCTTTTGCCAGATCAGGTATAGTCTCTGTCTTTAGTGCAACTAGCTCTATTGACTCTACTTCTTGGGTTATTGATTTCAGTGCAACTGACCACATGACACATATGTCCTCCTTATTCTCTTCATATCAATTGTTGTCTAGTCAGGATAAGATGAGAGTTGTTGACGGGTCTTTCTCCACCATCTCTGGAAAATGGGTGGTTGACCTAAGCAAGGATCTCTCTCTTAAATCAGTTCTACATGTTCCTAGTCTCACCTCAAATCTTTTGTCTATTTCAAAACTTACCAAAAGTTTGAACTGTAGTATAACATTTTTTCCTACTCATTGTGTCTTTTAGGACAGATTGACGAAGAGAACGATTGGGAGCGGCCATGAGTATGGAGGCCTCTACTATTTTGATGCAGACATTGGTTTAACCTTACAAGCATCTTCTAGTAGTCCGGAGAGTGGAGTCAATAGCTAGGTTGCATCTGTGGCATGCTAGGCTAGGTCATTTACCTTTCTCTTCATTAGAAATGTTGTTTCCCGAATTGTTTAAGAGCATTTCAAGTCCGAGTTTAGTCTATGAAGTATGTCAAATGTCAAAACAATGTAGAACTGCTTATCCAATTTCTAATAATGAAATTCGAGCTCCTTTTGATTTGGTTCATTCTGACGTTTGGGGCCCTTCACCTATTGTTTCTATTGATGGATTTCGTTACTTTATCAGTTTTATTGACCTCTACTCTCGATGCACATGGATCTACTTGTTAAAAGGAAGAGATGAAGTGCCACGGGTAACTATGGCATTTTGCAAAATGATCGAAACACAATTTGATAAGAGGATTAAGCAATTCCGGTCAGATAATGCTGCTGAATATTTTGAAAAATCCTTGAACTTATTCATGGAAGATGTTGGCATGTTACATCAATCATCTTGTGCTAATACCCCTCAGCAGAATGGGGTTGCTGAGCGCAAGAATAGACATCTATTGGAGACAGCTCGAGCCTTACTATTCCAGCACAAGGTTCCCAAGCAACACTGGTCTCAAACTGTACTTGCTGCATCATATCTGATAAATCGGATGCCATCTAAGGTGTTGGGTATGAAAACCCCTTTCTCTGTTCTGTGTCCTACTCTTCTAGACTTTCCTCTTCCTCCACGGGTCTTTGGCTGTATATGTTTTATACATGTGAAGGATCCAACGAAAACCAAGTTGGATCCTAGGGCTACAAAATGAATATTTTTGGGGTATTCTCCTACACAAAATGGTTACAAGTGTTATGATCCTATCTCCAAGAGAAAGTATGTCACCAAAGATGTGGTCCTTTTTGAGTCTCAACCCTATTTTCAATCTTCTCAGAATCCTCTTCAGGGGGAGACTAGTGGGATGGAAGAGGATTCTCGTTCTCCCTCCTTTTTTGTTCCCCTATCTGCCTCGGGCCTTCCATCCTCTTCGTCTACTCCTAGTTGTGGCATCCCGGGTTATAGAGAACACTGATGTGGGCCCCACAGCAGTGGTCCCCACTGTGTTCGTAGGACAACATGTGTAGTTATTTGTTTCAGTTATAGTAGTGTCAGTTTGGGTCAGTTTGTTAATTCAGTTGTTATTTATTTAAGTTTTTATTTACTTTATTTATCATGTAAGTACTAAGGGCAGATCTGTCCTTTCCATTATGTACTGAACATAACCTATAAATAATAAGAGAGTGGCGGCGGCAGATCTGTTAGAATCTGTCCCTCCTTTCAACCCCTTGTGTTCTCCTGTTTCTCTTCTATTCCTTCTCTTTTCTCTCACTTTTCTTCTGTTTTGTAAACCTAAAACCTATTAAGATTCAAGACTGATTACAATCTTGATCTTCTGCTTGGTATCAGAGCCTATCTAGTGCTTTTCATGTGTGTCTAGTCCAGCCGACCACATGAGGACTAGCTAGGGCTGGAACCTTATGAAGAAGTATTCAGCGGCTGAATCTTGGAGATTACCAGGAGAGGTTCGCAGCAGTTGAGGACTTGCCGCGGCTGGCAGAGAGTTGGTAATCAGGAAGAAGCAGCGAAGGTTAGGGTTCAGGTAAACCTAGAAGGCAGTAAACCAAAATCCATAAGTAAGTCTTTTTTATTTAGTTTCAGAGATTGCAATCAGTCGAGATAGGTTGGACCTATCTAGAAGGAGAGGCTGAACTGTTTTAAGTTTGTTTCTAGGGTTTGACTGTTGGGCCGAACCCCCCCCCCCCCTCTCAGAGGTGATCAGTTTTAGGGTTTCATATTGATCCTACGACAAGTCCCGCTTGTGCGGACTTCTTGGAGAGTGCAGCTGAGCACTTATTTCAGACCTACAGTTGAAACCCTAATTTTGCTCTCGCAGCAGTGGGCCCCACAGTAGTGATTTCAGAAAATAGCATCTCAGATTGCTTTTCTAGAGGATAAAACCTTGACAGGCTGCCTGGTACTATGATAGGCGATTGATTTCAGATCAGATTTGGGTTGGTTTCAAATCAGATTTCAGATCAGATTTGTGTTGGTTTCAGATCAGATTTTAAACCTGCTTGATTTCACTCTGTTTTTTGATATAGTGGCTCTAACAGTTTGTAGCCACTGATTCTTGATTAAAGATGGAGTTTAAGGGTTAGGGAGAAAGTAGTTTTGGAAACAACAGTTATGGTAGTGTATCTGAAACCGGGTTTCAGATTACAACTATGTGATTTGATGGGTCAAATTACTTGGAGTGGGCTCAATCAGCCATGATGGCTATTGCAGGAAGGGGAAAACTGGGTTACCTCTTGGGAGATGTGAAAGAACCTTCCAAGGAGGACCCAACATACACTAAGTGGGTTCAAGAAAACTATTTGGTTATGGCATGGCTGTGTAATTCTATGCAGCTACATATCAGCCGAAATTACTTGTGGGCAAAGACAGCCAAAGAGATATGGGATGTTGTGAAAGAAACCTATTCCCAACCCCTTAATGTTGCCAGAGCCTATGAACTGAAGTGTGAGGTGAACAGCCTTAAACAAGGAGAGAAGCCAGTTTTTGTCTACTTCTCTACCTTGAAATCCTTGTGGCATGAGATTGACCATCTAGAGACCCTTGAGTGGGAGATTCCCAAAGATGCACAGACTCACAGAAAGCAAGTCGAGACGAATAGGGTATTTGAGTTTCTGGCTGGTTTGAATTCAGAATATGACATTGTGTGACAATAGATATTGACAAGAGATAGTGTGACCCTTTCTCAAGCATACTCCCTGGTGCATAGTGAAGAGACCAGGAGGAAAGTCATGATGCAGCCTCAGCCCCCTTTCCTAGCCCTGACAGCTATTAAACCTAAGTCAGGGGGTGATCCAAAAAGGGACCGAAAGAAGGAAGATAAACGGGATCTGGTATGTGAACATTGCAAGAAACCCAAGCACACAAAAGATACTTGTTGGAAGCTACATCCTCACTTGGTCCCAGCAAAACTAAGAAATAAAAAGGGTAATGCTCATGTGGCCATGAACACTAATTCAGCATCCTCATCAGGCACATCCCTAGAGACTTTAGCCGCTGTTCGGGCTGCCCTCATACAGTTGGAAAAGGAAGTTGGGAGTTCAGCTCAGCCATCTCAGTCACCATCAGCTCCTGCCACATCTGCATTTGCACATTCAGGTACTCGAGCCTCAGCTTACCATGCTTCAGCTCCAGGTAATACTGACCACTACTGGATAATAGATTCAGGTGCATCTGACCATATGACTAGCTTTCCATCACTGTTCACTTCTTATCACTTGTCCTCTGGCCGAGATAGAGTATCCATTGTTGATGGCTCTCTTGATACTAACCTGCTTTCAGTTAGTAGTATTACCAAACACATGAACTGTTCAGTAACATTTTTCCCTGACCGATGTATTTTTCAGGACTTGGAGACGAGGAAGGTGATTGGGACTGGCCGTGAGATGGACGAGATCTATCTGTTTGGAGAGAGTTCTCATCGGGAGGAGTCAGTGGATAAGAAGTCTTTTGTTTCCCAGTCTATGAGTCCGGTTATGCTTTGGCATAATCGATTAGGTCATTTGTCTTTAAAGTCTTTGAAGAGTCTGTTTCCTGCTTTATTTGAGTCTGTTGACTTATCAAAGTTGAGGTGTGAGAGTTGTGAGTTTGCAAAACATTGTAGAACCTCTTATTCTTTAAGTAATAAAAGGAGTAATTCCTCTTTTGATATTGTGCATACTGATTTTTGGGGGCCATATCATATCTCTTCTATGGGTGGGTACAAATATTTTTTACTGTTTGTTGATGACCATACCCGCTTTTCTTGGGTCTATCTTTTGCGTTCTCGGGATGAGGTTTCTGCTCTGATCCAAAACTTTCATCAGATGATTCTCACTCAGTTTGGGGCCAAAATCAAAGTCCTTAGATCTGATAATGCAAAGGAATACTTTGCTCAGCCATTGACCTCCTACCTTCTTAGCCATGGAGTTATTCATCAGAGCACTTGCCCTTATACACCACAGCAGAACGGCGTTGCCGAAAGGAAGAATAGGCATATCATGGAGGTGGCTAGAAGCATTATGTTTACCTCCAATGTACCTATTCGCTTCTGGGGTGATGCTATCGTCACGACAGTTTATCTCATTAATCGAGTTCCTTCACGGGTTCTTGATATAAAAACCCCGTTTTCCCTTCTATACCCAGACGAGGAGTTGTTCATTGTTCACCTTAAAACCTTTGGTTGTACCTGTTTCGTTCAGCTTCTTGGGCCTCATCATTCCAAGTTTGAACCTAAGGCCTCCAAATGCATTTTCCTCGGTTATGCACAAGCTCAAAAGGGTTATTGCTGCTATGATCCGGTTTCAGGGAAAAGGTTTGTCTCCATGGATGTCACCTTCTTTGAGGAGACACCCTATTATCCTAGGGTTTCTCCTCAGGGGGAGAGCAGTGAGAGTGGGGCTGTTTTGAGTTTCTTTCCTAAGGGGGAGAGCAGTGAGAGTGGAAGTGGGGCTGTTTTGAGTGGGGCTGTTCCTTTCCCTATTCCACTAGGTAACGAAGGCTGTAGTGGTGAGGGTGGTCAGAGGGAGAAGGAGTTGAGAGTCTATCACAGGCGATGCAGGCAGTTTGATCCTAGTCATCGGTAGTCCCGGCCAGCTCCAGTCCCTTTTGCGGCTCCAGATCCAGAGCCTACTGAGACACCTCCTACTGTTGCCACTTCCCCTCTTGCAGATGACCTTGATCTCCCTATTGCCATTCACAAAGGGAAACAACATTGCACCACTTCTACAACTCACAACATCTCACAGTTCTTTTCCTATGATTGTCTATCTCCATCTTACCAGTCCTATCTCACTTCCATTGCCGATGCCCCTATTCCAAGAACAGTGCAAGATGCCTTATCAGTTCCAGAATGGAAAGATGCAATGCAAGTCGAAATGGATGCCCTGTTGAAGAATAATACTTGGGCACTGGTTGACCCACCAAAAGGAAAGAAACTGGTGGGATGCAGATGGGTGTTCACTGTGAAGCATAATACTGATGGCTCCATTGAAAGGTACAAAGCCCGGCTGGTTGCAAAGGGGTTCACTCAAACTTATGGTATAGACTACTTGGAGACCTTTGCCCCAGTAGCCAAGATGACCACCACCCGAGTTCCGTTATCCCTTGCAGCAAATCATTCTTGGCCCTTGTTCCAGATGGATGTTAAAAATGCCTTTCTGAATGGAGACTTACAGGAAGAGGTCTACATGCAGTTGCCTCCTGGATTCTATGATACAAAGACAGGTAAGAAGGTTTGCCGACTGAACAAGGCATTGTATGGTTTGAAGCAGTCACCTAGAGCCTGGTTTGATAGGTTCAGATTAGCCCTTGGAAAATTTGGTTATGTATAGGCCCAGTCAGATCATACACTATTCATCAAGAGGGTGGAGTCCTCTCTGACACTACTTGCAGTATATGTGGATGATATAGTGGTGACAGGAAATGACAGCCATGAGATTGAGTCCCTCAAACAGCTCCTTCATCAAGAGTTTGAGGTGAAAGATCTTGGTGCACTACGGTACTTTTTGGGTATTGAGGTTGCTAGATCCAAGCAGGGGATTTTTATCTCTCAGAGAAAATATGTTCTAGATCTGTTGGTAGAAATTGGAAAGTTGGGTGTTAAGTCTGCTGATACACCCATTGAACAAAATCACAAGATTAGTGCAGAGGGCGGGGAGCCTCTTGAAGACAAAGTTATGTTCCAACAGTTGGTTGGAAAGCTCCTATATCTTTGCCTCACTCGGCTAGATATCAGTTATGCAGTTAGTGTTGTTAGCCTGTACATGCACTCCCCTAGAACTTCTCATCTTCTTGCAGCAGAGAGAATATTAGCATACTTGAAGAGATGCCCGGGTAGAGGTATACTACTCAAGAACAATAATCACATGAGGGTGGAGGTATAGATGTCGATTGGGCTAGGAGTGTTGATGACAGAAGGTCTACCTCTGGATATTGTGCCCTTGTGGGAGGTAACCTTGTCTCTTGGAGGAGTAAGAAGTTGAGTGTTGTTTCCCGCTCCAGTGCTGAAGCGGAATATAGGTCAATGGCTAACGGAGTGGCTAAAATCTTATGGCTGAGGTCACTACTTGATGAGTTGGGTATTGACTATGAAAAGCCCTTAATGCTGTATTGTGATAATTAGGCAGCTATTAATATAGCCCACAACCCAGTGCAGCATGACAGAACTAAACATATCAAAGTTGATCGACATTTTGTTTGAGAGAGGGTCACATCAATAGAAGTGTGTCTTCCGTATATCACATCTAATATGCAGCTTGTGGATATCCTCACCAAGGCTGTACCAAGGAAGAAGTTAGAGACAGACCTATCCAAGTTGGGAATGATAGATATCTACTCCCAACTTGAGGGGGAGTGTAGAGAACACTGATGTGGGCCCCACAGTAGTGGTCCCCTTTGTGTTCGTAGGACAGCATGTGTAGTTATTTGTTTCAGTTATAGTAGTGTCAGTTTGTTAATTTTGTTGTTATTTATTTTAGTTTTTATTTACTTTATTTATCATGTAAGTACTAAGGGCAGATCTGTCCTTTCCATTATGTACTGAACATAACCTATAAATAATAAGAGAGTGGCGGCGGCAGATCTGTTAGAATCTGTCCCTCCTTTCAACCCCTTGTGTTCTCCTGTTTCTCTTCTATTCCTTCTCTTTTCTCTCACTTTTCTTCTGTTTTGTAAACCTAAAACCTATTAGGATTCAAGACTGATTACAGTCTTGATCTTCTACTCGGGTCAACCTAGTGAGTCTCCCACTGTGCTAGTTACCTCTCCTGATACTGCAGATATCCCTGAAGGCTGCAGTAGGGAACAGAAAGATATACGAATCACCTACAACAGAAGGAAAAAGGGCCCTCAAACTCATGACAGCAACCAGTTGGACTCGGATCAATCTATCTCTGCAATCCAAGGTAATTCCAACACACATACTTCTGGTTTGGATCTTCCTATTGCTCTCCGTAAGCCTATCCGTTCTTGCACCACTCGGCATCCCATTGCTGATTTTGTTTCTTACTCACATTTATCTCCAGCTTATCACTCCTTTGTGTATGCTCTTTCCTCTATACATGTTCCTTCTAGGTACTCAGAGGCCGTGTCTGATCCAAGGTGGAAAGAAGCTATGAATGAAGAGATGAAAGCCCTAATGAAAGCAAGAACTTGGGAATTAGTGGATCTGCTAGAAGGGAAGAGCATTGCCGGGTGCAATTGGGTGTTTACTGTAAAGCATAGGGAGGACGGGTCCATTGAGAGGTACAAGGCCAGGCTTGTGGAAAAGGGGTTTACTCAAAAAGAAGGGATTGACTACAAAGAAACCTTTGCCCCAGTAGCAAAGCTCAACACAATTCGGGTTCTATGTCATTGGCAGCAAATTTTTCATGGCAACTTCATCAGCTGAATGTGAAGAATGCCTTCCTAAATGGTGACCTTCATGAAGAGGTATTTATGGAACCTCCACCAGGCTATAACTTTGATAGAGAAAGGTGTGTAAACTGAGGAAAGCATTATATGGTTTAAAGCAGTCTCCTCGTGCATGGTTTGAGAGGCTTTGTGGGGCCATGAAGAAAGTGGGGTACACTCAGAGTGGTGCAGACCATACCTTGTTCATAAGGAGTCAGGATAGCAAACTTACAACACTCATTGTTTTTGTGGATGATATGGTGATTATCGGGAATGACTTGGAAGAGATCAAAAGATTGAAGGAGTTTTTAGCTTCTGAATTTGAGATCAAAGACTTGGGTCATTTGAGATATTTTCTTGGGATTGAAGTTGCTAGGTCAAGAGAGGGGATCTACATATGTCAGGGGAAGTATGTTCTTGACCTCCTAGAGGAGACATGCATGATAGGGTGTAGACCAGCAGATACTCCAATAGAACAGAATCATGGCCTACAGGAATTAGTAGGGGAGGACTACTGTGATAGAGAGAGATACCAAAAATTGGTAGGGAAGCTGATATATTTATCTCTCACTCGACCAGATATTTCTTATGCTGTGCATGTTGTCAGTCAGTTCATGCACTCTCCAAAGATCCCTCATATGAAAGCAGTTGAAAGGATTCTCAGGTACTTGAAGACTTGCCCAGGAAAGGGAATTCTATTCATAAAAAACAATAAAATTGAAATTGAAGCTTATACTAATGCAGATTGGGCCGGTTCTGTTGGGGACAGAAAATCAACTTTAGGATATTGTACATTTGTGGGAGGGAACCTGGTTACATGGCGCAGTAAGAAGCGGAATGTAGTTGCTAGATCAAGTGCCGAAGCTGAATATCGAGCTATGGCTCACGGGGTTTCTGAACTCCTATGGCTCTGGACTCTTCTTAATGAGCTTGGCATTAAAGCTGAGGGCCCTCTCAGACTGTATTGTGACAACAAGGCTGCCATCAACATTGCAAATAACCCTGTGCAACATGACAGGACAAACATATTGAGATCGATCGACATTTTGTTAGAGAGAGAATAGTCTTGGGAGAACTCTGCATTCCTTATACTCCATCTGAGATGCAAATTGCAGATGTACGGACTAAAGGGTTGGCTGCAGCAAAATTCTTGGACCTTCTTGGCAAGCTAAACATGATTGACATCCATGCTTAGCTTGAGGGGGAGTGTTAGGTTGAAGGGTTTTATGTATTGATGGTTTGGCTAATAAGTGTGTTAATGGGCCTGTGTTTAAGTTGAAGGGTTTTGTGTTTAAGTTGTTATGTACTGGGCCTGTGTTAATGGGCCTAAGTTTGTTTGGTGGTTTAAGTAGTTTGGGTGTCCCATCACTAATCAGGGGCATTCCAGACATTTCTTGTAACATTGTACTGTAATCTAATATAAATGATAGTACTGTCGACTGGGTTATGCAGTTCGACATTCTCAGCACCTCTTGGTCTCCTCTCTTCTACTACTTCAGCTACAACATTTCAGCTTACAACACTAATCCAGCAACTTGGAACCTCCAACGTATTCCCCGTTACATATTCCCCCTAGATACAAATTACATGTCAACAGCTTCTGGCCATCAATTCTCAGGCCCTGAAACCATTCCCAAGTAATTCTACATTCTTCCTATTCAGGTAGTAAAACCAATATTCCATGTGACAATCTCCTCACATCCAACTTCAACATGATTCCCCATATCTTCTTCAGTTTCAGGCTAATACCTGCAATGGAGAAAAGAGGGCCACATTTGAATTTCCCACCGGACACCTCAGGTATGTCTTTCTTTAATTATCCCCCTCTCCATCGGAAACCACATAAATCACCTTCTCACCTTTTATGACTTTGCAACTCTCCCCTTGCAGCTGTCCCTCTACACTAACAGCCTCCCAATAATTTTTTCTGCTTCCATTATCTACTCCCTCTTTAAATGCTGCTGCTCATGAATATCTCTCTTTAACTTCCTTCCCTCCCTGGTATTCCCCTACATGAAGCCATGAAGGATGAGCTGTTTTTTTCTCACATTTCCAAAATATCTATACTGATAATGAAATGACTAATGAGACACCCAAGCATAGGAACAAAAGGTTACCATAAAATACTAAAAAAGAAACTTGATTCTTTGTCTTCTTGGGATGCTTGATACAGTTCATTTTGGATTAGTAATCATGCTAGCTGGTCTGCATCAATTCTATGTTATTTAAAATGTTTGATATATGTCTTCGTTCTATTCTATTCTTTTCCTAATAGGAGTTTAGTTAATAATTTTCCACTTTTGGCAGTTCAGTGAGAAGCATGGGATCAAAAGATGAAGATGATGATGTTGAGATTGATGTATTAATGGAATGGAATAAGGTAGTTTCTGCCTCACATATGTCATAAAATCTACTTCTTTTTTATCACCATTTTCATTAGTATACTTGTGATCTTTGAGACAGGAAAACAAAAACAATTTGCTACAGATAATTTTCAGTTATCATTCTCTTCCTATTCCACCACGAGGAAGTGAAATAATTTTTCAACCACTCGAGCATCTACCGGCTGTAAAATATACCCGACCTCCAGTGCCTTCCCTTAGTTTATTTGGAAATAATCCTCATGTATTACAGGTTTTGCTAGAACCTGATGAGGTAAAGCAACTTGTTTAGTTATCCATTTTCCCTTTTCTATATCATTAGTTTTAATGGCTATGTTACTGATGCTGGGTATACCATGTAAGATTAATGCAAGGTTAGCTGCTACTGAGGAAGCTCTTGCACTATCAATATGGACTATTTCAACTGTTTGCCGAGTTCTATCTCTTGAATGTGTAATTTCTTTTGTAATACTATAATCCTCACTTAGCAAGCATATGTCTTCAGTAGGTTTTTCTCAAATAGCTTATAATCAATGTGCATTTAAATTTATTCTTTTCTTTTCTCTAAATAATATAACTCTTTGTTAATTACTTGAGGCACATTTTATATCCATAAACACAATGATTAATGTTTAAATTATTGATTTATATTAGTATGCTTTATTTCCTGTGATTTGTATTGCTCAACATTTTGATTCGTTAATAGGTACATAAACTTACCATATAGGGTGATAAACTCCTTGATTTTGGTTCTATATGAGCAAAAGATGTTAAGGTAGTTGTATCATTTTGGTCCATGTTATGTTAATTCAGTAGCAATGGGTTTGTAAGCTAAAATATTTGGGTGTTGTTGGTATTAGAACTTTGTGCTGATGAATAATGCCTTATTTGGCAAATGGTTGTGGAAGTTTTGTAGAGAAGATATGAAATTCTAGAGATATGTTACTAAGAACACTGGATCTTTTGATCATTATCATTATTTTATGGATGTATCAATCACTTATGAGACAGATATTTGGAAAGGAACAGTGAACAAAAACTGTTCCAATTCATATTGAAGTAGTTAAGTAATGCGTTGATTAAGTTTGTATTATTATAATGATTAAGGGTACTAATATTATATTAGAGAAGATTCTGTCGGTTGCACAAGATCTCTATCTTACGTACACATGTTATCCTTATGATGAGAGATCTTCTTAGTTTTGAATCCCATCTCAGAGCTTGGCCTTAGAAATAACAGGTTGCACAAGGTCTCTATCTATTCATTTAGGGAAATCTGTAGTGGAAAGATCAAAGGGTTCTTATCTTATTATTTCTGATGTAGTAGTTTCGGTAGTTCACTTTGAAAATTTGAAACATATTGAAGAATGAAAGTGTCTTTTTCTGGACTCTATCAAATATAATGGCATTTTATATGGGCAGGGGAGGTGTAAGTATTTGTGTGAAAACTCAGGGTAGGTTTATGTCTTTTAAAGTTTTACCCTAAATATATTCATGGTTGTGGTAAAAAAATGCTCAATTGCTTGAATTGGAAGAACTTAGGAAATCCAGCTCCTCCAAGAACAAAGGCTTCTATGGGTTGTTGCTCACTGATAATGTGTTCAGTGTTGAGCATCCAAAGAATAAAGAAAATCTCATTTAGGAATAGCTTTTGAACAATTTTATCCTTGAGGACTTTCACATTTAATAGAGCATGTTTTTATTTTTTGACCTTAAGTGGTTTCAGGGTTAGACTGTTAGAGGTTGCATTTTGTGGTGTATAAGGGTTTCCTATCCATTGGGGTTTGTGGAAGAAACATAGTAGAAGGGTTCTTGATGAAGTCAAAATGTCATTTAGGAATAGGGAAAATTTCTTGAAGTAACCCTAAGGTTTAGGAAATTGACTTACTCTATCCTTATTGTTTACATAGTCTTAAAGTACCCCCAAGTTTTTTGACAATTGTCTAAAACCTCCCCTGCTGTTAGCTCTCCGCCACACACCGTTCACATGTGACATCACGTGACTGATACATTGTTCATAAATTCCAAGAATACCCTTTTGTGGTAAAAAATGCCCTTTCGGTTTGTGTTTGCTGAAGCTTGGACTAGGATCTCTATCCTGTCAGGTCATAGACCTTCCACATTAATGCCACCTCTCTCTCTCTCTCTTTCTCTCTCTCTCTCTCTCTCTCTCTCTCTCTCTCTCTCTCACTGTAGTGTTTGTGGTTCATCAGCTTCTCCTTATGTACATCATGAAGAAGAGTGCAAAGCGTCTTGAGTCTGATGATCCTCTGAGTCTGGTTTCCGAGAAGCAACCAAGATCTCCGGTGTTATGTGACGATGATGATGAGTTAAGCTGTCCTACAGGTATCAACCCATTGTCCTCCTACATAATGATCAATGGTAATGAAGAGATGTACAAACCTTCATTCTCAGACTCGACATTGGCAGATGTTGACAAGAGAGGTAGTGGCATTTTGGATCTGATGGCAAGCACTAGGGAGTTATTGACAACCTTTCTGTTGATGGAGAATGGATGGTGGGCTCTCAAAGAAGAGAGTGAGTATCACTACCCGGATGTTGAGGTGGTTTTTGGCGATGGAAGAAACAACTATGATAGTGAGGAGAGTGGTGATGAGTGGTTGGATGTGTTGGACAGTTTTTTGTATTCCCTTAGCTTCAATCAGTTCTGATGTACTTTTGTTTGTTAATGTAAATAAATGAAGTACATGTTTGATTCATGTTGTGTGGTATACTTCTGTGTAAGACCATAAAACTGGACACTTAATGAGACTTGTGTTGGTTTTAAATGTTCACAGCCGTTGGATAAGTCTGGGGAGATTTATCTTGCCAAGGCTGACACTGGTGTGCTGCCAACTGTTGGGGTGGCTTGTCTCAGCCGCCAAGGTGAGACCGAAGGCACACACAGTGTAGGATTACTTGAACCCTTGAACCGGACCAGATTTCCAGTATTGCCCTAGACCTTGGAGATTGATGGGCAAAATTGGAAAGTTACACCTGACCCCTAGACCCGATTATGGTACTGCACTAGGTGTCGGATTGGGCTGTCTTTGATATGTCAATCAGTGAGATCCTTAGCGGGGGTCAAAACCTGGGTATGTTGGGATAGTCTGAGAATTCATCTGAGTGGGTGATCATAGTGACGGGATCAGCCCCTTTGTCAGACAAAGGTAATGATCGGGGATGCACTCTCTCTGATGGAAACCAAACTGCCAGTAGTTGATTTCAATCGTTGGAATTTTGTTTTGCAAAATTTATATATATATATATATAATATACCTAAGTATGGTTTCAAAATATTTGCAAAATGGTTTTAATTCCCGAGATCCATGTAAGTAGAGAATGCAGCACTGTTCCTTGCAGCCGAGGGAGAGGTCCTCTCTTGTCGGGCAGTGCTTGATCATTATGGGCTGAGAGGTTAAGTGTAAGGCCATTTAGGATAATACCTGATGGGCTAATCTTGCATTTGCCCACAGTCCCAGGGTTTTTATAATATGGCTTGGCCCAAGGACCACTTAGTGCAAGTGTTGGGCCCATAGGGTCCATGTGATGGATTCAAGGGGTTCACTGGGCTTTCCAGTGAATTCGGCTAGGCTTTGTAACAGAGGCTAAGCCGAACCCATGTGGCTGGTGTGCAGATCAATGCTTGGGTCCCACGCCATACAAAGAAGCCCAACTGGGCAGTAGTTTGGAAGACTATTGAGCACTTGATTCTTATTGGGCCTAAAGCCCATTTCAAACTGGGCTGATTTGATCAGTCACTAATAGGGGGCGGATCTGAGATTAGGATGAGCCTAAAAGCTCATCTAATCTGCAGATAAGATTAAGATGAGTCATAATCCAAATACAAATATGGATAAGGGCAACTCCTGATATGATTAGGAGGTTTTCTTAATCATTAAGCAAGTGGAGGAAACCCTAACTCGAATTACAAGAATTTGAACCCTAGGGATTTCATTGAACACTCTACAGCTTTGAGATAGGATCTCAGAAACCCTGGAGAAGAAAAAGCAGTTCGCCACCTTTTTTCTCTAGCCTTCTCCTTTAGCAGCCGCCGCCATCTACTGCAGTTTGATTTCTCTGTGAGGGAAAGATCAAGAAAGAGTTCTTGATATCAGTTTTTGCTGAAAGGCTGATTCAGTTCAGTGCTCATTGTTTCCAAAGGATTCTTGTGAAGGATTCACTGTGTAGGACGCACTCTGCTAGTTCTGTTCCATAGTTGTTGTGTCATCTTCAGCAGGAGCAGATCTTGGTGTCTTCTTTGGGCGTGAACACCAACTTTGGGAGATATTATTTCTTTGGATCAGGTATAATCACTCCCTTCTCTTTTGGTTCAGATCTGGTTCGGTTCTGGTTCAAGTAGGATCCTTGAATCTTGATTCTAAAATCAGGGAATGCGATTCTTAGTTGGAAGGTAGGAAATTTTTGAAATTCGCCCACCTATTCCACAACAGTTTTGACGTTCATATGATGGATCCTACCATCCCTTTCAGGATGAAAACTGTGCGGTTGTATGCAATGCTTATGGTAGTGGGCACAAACAGGTTCATCACTGGTTGGATGCAAACTGTGCAGTTAGATCATACTAATTTGTTCTTTACCACTTCCACCTAGAAGCAATTCAACAGGTTCATCACTGATTCCCAAACGACCACCATTTTTGAAGGACAATCACAAGAATCCACAAAAGCCCCCAACAATCACACCCATAAAGTTTTCTTTTACTTCTTCATCTTCTTCTGTTCTTGACTGAGAAAAGAATGGTTTTTGTAATACAACTTGCAAGGAATTAACCTTCTAGTTTTGTAGGAGACCATGTGCAGGGAGTGCAGGGAGTCATCTAATAAGAGAAAATAATGGTTTTTGTTTCTTCACCACTGATTTTGCAGGAATATGGAAGTAGAAACAGATTAATGGAGGCTGAGAAAAGAATGAAAATTTGGGAAGGAAATCTGAGACAAGAGGAGTCAGCTAATAAGAGAAAGACATGATTTAATGATGGCACATGTGAGTTGTACACATGATCTAATGCTAATGTGGTAACAGTTGTTTCCTATGATCTAATGTTGATGTGGTGACAGTGGTGTCCATTGTAGGAGATCCGGAGTCCTAGTTTCTCTCCAATGGTCGCTTCCCTTGCTCAACCATAAGAGCAAGGCAAGTCTTCTATAGTTTCTTCTGATGAGCTCCAGATCGCCGGACTGACCATCAAGTTGCAAAATAGATACCAGTCCAGGTGGATCTTGATCTGCTTCTTGGAAGCTAGAAGAATGTCGACGATGGTGAGGATCTGATCTGTGCTGTCCAAAAGTGGGTCCACTGCTTGATCTCGGCCAGCAAATTTCTTGTTTTGGATGAGATCTCGTGCCATGAGTAACTTCTCCACGATTTTGAGACATTGTTGAGCCTTGGCTCTATTCCTTTCTTCATCCATTTCTTGTTTCATCTTGCAGCCTTTATACTCTCTCTTTCTCTCTGCCTTGCAGCGATGGCTAGGATGAAGATTGAAAGGGAAAAGTAGTTCCTCTTCATCCTTCCAATGGACCCAAACAATCTTATATAGTTCTTGCTACCACTATCTGTTTCTTGCTCTTCCATGTCACTAAATTCCCTCCAAGAAAAGTATAATATCCTGTAGTGGATCTTATGTCAGATATTGACTCAGTTTAATCTGCATCTATGAAACCTTATATTTCAAGACTTCCTCTACTTCTTGCTACCATTATCTGTTTCTTGCTCTTCCATGTCACTAAATTCCCTCAAAGAAAAGTACAATATCCTGTAGTGGATCTTATGTCAGATATTGACTCAGTTTAATCTGCATCTATGAAACCTTATATTTCAAGACTTCCTCTAGGCTTGTACAACAACCCACGGTCTGAAGTTCCTTTCAGATACCTCACAATTCTTAGAACTACATTCCAATGGGGAACCCAAGGGTTTTGCATAAACTAGCTAACCACACTGACTACAAAAGATATATCCGACCAAGTAATAGTCAAATAGTTCATCTTACCTACTAACCTTCTGTAATTCCCAAGATCATCAAATTCCTCACCTGCATCACACTTAAATTTGACATTCTGCTCCATGGGTGTTTTATCTGGTTTGGCACCCAACAATCATGTATCCTCTAACAAATCTAGCACATACTTCTTTGGGCATAAATTAATGCCATGCTTTGACCTTGCAACTTCTATTCCCAAGAATTACTTCAGTTTATCGAGATCTTTTGTTTGAAATTAATCATGCAAAAAGGCCTTCAATCTATCAATCCCAATCCTATTGCTTCTAGTTATAACAATGTCATCTACATATACCACCAACAAAATCTTCCTAGCTTCAAAATCATAACTGAATACTAAGTAATCAACTTGACACTGCCTCATACCAAAGTCTTTTACCACTTCACCAAATGGCCAAACCAAGCACACAGATATTGTTTCAGCCCATAAATTTTCTTGATTCTACACACTTTATCATCCTCCCCTGGGTGGTGGTTGCTCCATATAAACCTCCTGAAGAAGATCTTGATGTAAGAAGGCATTCTTGATGTCGAGCTGAAACAAGGGCCAATCATAAATAGCTGCTAAAGATATCAGAACCCGAACTTATCCAATCTTGGCAATAGAAGTGAAAGTCTCTATAAAATCAACTTCGTACAACTGTAAGTAACTCTTAGCAACCAACCAAGCCTTCCAACCTCTCTATCCTACCATCTGGTAAGTATTTGATAGTGTACCCCCATTTAGAACCTACAACATGCTTACTAATAGGTAGAGTGGTGAGTTCCCACCAATGTTTTAAATGCAGAGGCGTGACGCGAGGTGTTCCACAACCTAGAGGCATGAGGCGTAGTTCATAACGCAAGAGGTGTAAGCCTCCTTAAGAGGAGGGGGGTTAGGATGAGGATGAAGAGGAAGGGGGGATCTCATTTTTTCCTTATTTTTAATAAAAATCTTTTATATTAAGAAGAATAGGATGACATGTACAATTGCTTTTACCATTCTGCAATGCAATGGGGAGATCAAGATCAGGAGGAGAAACAACTATTGGATCTGTCGATGGAGAATGAACTAAAGGAGTTGGTATCCATTTGTGAGTGTACAATTGTTTGATTGGTGGTCGTTCAGTAGAAAGCTGCACTGGAGGATATAAAGATTTGGACACATCTGGAATTGTAGGAATGAGGTCATCAACTAGAACTGGAAGAGGAAACACAAGAGGTGGAGGAACATCAGGACTAGTGAAGAAAGGACCAGATTCAAAGAAAGTGACATTTGGACAAACAAATGAAGTTGAGAACTGGGATTATAGTGTTTATATGACAACAAGTTGAACTAAAGAGTCTAAGACAAGATTTTAGGGGTGTCAAAGAATGAAGAGTCTAAGACAAGATTTTGTGGACTTAAGCAAGCTTCTAGAAGTTGGAACATCCGTTTTAACCCTGCTGTCAAATCGTTTGACTTCGAGTAGAATCCGGATGAACCCTGTGTCTACAGGAAGTACAGTGGAGATAAGGTTACCTTCTTGGTTTTGTATGTAGATGACATTCTACTCATTGGGAATGATGTAGGAATGTTAACTACGGTGAAAGTATGGCTATCACAGCAATTCTCCATGAAAGATCTTAGAGAAACCTCCTAATCCTATATAGGATTATCCCAATTTGCTTACATTGACAAAATAGTCAAGAGATACAGCATGGAAAACTCCAAGAAAGGAAATGTTCCTTTCAAGCATGGAGTCACTCTCTCCAAGAAGATGTCTCCCAAGACTTCTGAGGAGAATGATGGCATGGAAGACGTTCTTTATGCCTCAGCCGTAGGGAGCATCATGTATGCCATGCTGTGCACTCGTCCTGACATAGCTCAGGCAGTGAGTGTAGTAAGTAGATTTCAGGCCAACCCAGGACAGGAGCATTGGACTGCTGTGAAAAACATACGTAAGTACCTTCGAAGGACAAAAGAGTTTTGTCTAGTATTCGACGGTAGCTCACTACAGATCCAAGGGTATACAGATGCCGATTTCCAGTCAGATCTAGATGATAGAAAGTCTACATCTGGATATGTTTTCACGATAGGATCGTGTGCTGTTTGCTGGAAAAGCAGCAAACGGGGGTCCACTGCAGACTCCACGACCGAGGCCGAGTACATTGCCGCAAGTGAGGCTGCCAAAGAAGCCATGTGGATGAAGAAGTTCGTTCACGAGTTGGGAGTAGTTCTGTCAAGCACATCACCCATCCCATTGTTGTGTGACAACAATGGAGCCATTGCTCAGGCTAAGGAGCCACGAGCCCACTCGAAGTCGAAGCACATCGAGAGGAAGTACCATGTACTGCAGGAGATTGTTGGTAGAAGGGACGTCCTGATTCATAAGGTAGCGTCAGCGGAAAATGTAGCAGACCCATTGACAAAGCCACTATCACAGAAAGTGTTTGAGAAACACGTGGAAAGCATGGGACTCCAGCTAGTATCTGATTGGACCTAAGTGCAAGTGGGAGCTGTTAAACAGTTTTGTATGCCCTTAGCTTCAATCAGAATGATCTACTTTATGAGTTTATTGTAAATGAATAAAAGTGCATATTTGATTCATGTTCCCTTGGTATGTTACTGTGTAATACCCTTAAACTGGACACTTAATGAGACTCGTGTTAGTTTAGAATGTTCACAGCCAGTGAGTCGGTCTGGGGAGACCTATCCTGACAAGGTTGACACTGTGGTGCCACCAAGTCGGTTGGAGTGGCCTGTCTCAGCTCCCAAGGTGAGACCCTAGGCACATACAGTGTAGGATTAATTGAATCTTTGAACTGGACCAGATTTCCAGTATTGCCCTGGACCTTGGAGATTGATGGGCAAAACTGGAAAGTTTCACCCGACCCCTTGACTCGATTATGATACTGCACTAGGTGTCGGATTGGTCTATCTTTGATGTACCAATCAGTGAGATCCTTAGCGGGGGTCAAAACCTGGGTATGTTAGGTCAATCTGAAAATTCATCTGAGTGGGTGATCATAGAGACAGGATCAGCCCGTTTGTCGGACAAAGGTAATGATCGGGGATGCACTCTCACTGATGGAAACCAAGACTGCCGGTAGCCGATTTCAACCGTTGAGATTTGTTTTGCAAAGTATATTTTATATGAGATATAAAAGTATATATATTATGGTTTCTAAAATGTTTGCAAGTAGGTTTTAATTCTCGGGATCCATATAAGTGGAGAGTGCAACACTGTTTCTTGCAGCCGAGGGAGAGGTCCTCTCTTGTCGGGCAGTGTGTGATCATTATGGGCTGAGAGGTTGAGTGTAAGACCATTGAGGATAATGCCTGATGGGCTAATCTTGCATCTGCCGACAGTCCCTGGGTGTTACAAGGTGGCTTGGCCCAGGGACCACTTAGGGTAAGTGTTGGGCCCATAGAGCCCATTCGATGGGTTTCAGGGGGTGCACTGTCTTTAACAGTGTATTCGGCCAAACCTTGTAACAAAGGCTGGGCTGAACCCATGTGGCTGATGTGTAGATCAATGCTTGGGTCCCACGCCATACAAGGAAGCCCAACTGGGCAACAATTAGGACGATTAAGTGAGCACATAAGCTTAATGGGCCTAAAGCTCATTTCGAACTGGGCTATTTATTTAGTTAATAATGGGGCGAATTCTGAGATGGATTAGCAGATAGGATAGGGTCTTGACCCTATCCACTCAGAGAGTCTAGATTTGAATGTGATTCAGATTTAGAAACCTCCTAATGAGATTAGGAGAAAGCTAAAATCTGCAGATAAGATAAGGGTTTATCCTTATCACCTGAAGAGAAGGCTGATTCAAATATGATTTGGATAAGCAACTCCTAATGAGATTAGGAGCTGATCTTTCTAGGTTAACAAAAGGAGAAGGGGGCGGCAGCCTTTAAACAACACATCAGATTTTCTTCAGTGCTGAAATCAAGAAGAGAGAATTCTGCACCCTGCGAATACTCTCTTGCCACCTCCCTGTTCTTGTCGCCCTGTTTGCCAGTTCGATCTCCAGTTGTTGGAGAAGTCAAGATTGGATCTTGACATCAGTTCTTTGAGAAAGGATTGAAAGGAAGCTGTGCTCACGAACCATCCTGCAGATTCTTGCGAAGGACAGAGTTCTTGGAGAAGAACACTGCTAATTCTGCTCCATCCTGCACTGCGCCATCTTCAGTGGGAGCAGTTTTTGGATCCTTCCTTGGACGTGAACACCTTCGTTGGGAGATACTATTTCTCCGGATCAGGTACAATCCTCTCCTACTCCTTTTGGTTCAGATCTGGTTCAGTTTATGGTTCAAGAATGATCATTGAAAATATGATTTTCTAAATAGGGAATGCGATTCCCAGTTGAAGGGAGGGAAAAATTTTTGAAATTTGTTCCCTTATTCCGCAATCTTTGGGCGTCCATGGGATGGATCTCTCATCCCTTCAGTGGTATCAGAGCCAGGTTCAAATCTTGAACCAGTTTGTTTTAGATCTGAACCTGTGCAAATGGGCAGAAGGTGTTCTACCCGATTTGCGCAGATATGTGTTTTAGGAAATTTGTTCCCAAACTTAATGGGCGAATAATCTGAAATTATTTTTACATAAATCTGATTATTATTTAGAATTGTTCTTTATGATTTTCTTGATTTATGGGCTGTTCGTACAAGAGGAGATCGAATTCTTGGTTTGCGCAGGGAACCTGCGATTTTGCAGTTCTTTCGTTATTTTTGGTCCGTAAATAAATTTTTTTTTTTATTTTCTAAACTCAATGTATAGATATTCGATCTGATGTAATTATTAATAGAAATAGGATTTCTAATTATTTTATTTTGGATCGAAGATGGTGGCGCAGAAAAGGAGATTTCGCAGAGAAGGAGATTTCGCAGATGGGAGAATCGCTATCTGCGATTTGCAGTTTGTGAAACTGCATTCTGTGATCTAACCTCTGTTTTGCAGGATGGATTCTGCGAACAGCCCTAATTGACTGATTCTTGTTTTTCTTTTATCAGTATTTAATTTTAGATTATTTTCTTGAATTAAAGATTTAATTAAAGATCAAACCCTAGACCCATTCGAACCAAGATTGGTTCAAATAGTTTGAACCGAACCTAGGGTTTAATCAAGGCTGAAAGTCAGCCCTAATTTTCCCACTAATGGGCCTAAGGATTGGTGTTTAATTAAATGGTTAATTCGGTCGAACCTGTAAAGGCCCAGTTTTAAAAGGTTAAAACTGCTAAAAACCCACTTAACATTTAAAGCTATATGGGTTGAACCATTCGGCCCATATACCTAGATAACATTAAGAGTTAATATTATGGATTTAAAATGGGCTTCAAATGGGCCTTACAGATGATTAATTGATTGGATCAATTTATCCCTACTTGTGATGTATGGATGTGTGATGTGCTACATACATGGGCCATAAGTACTTGGCCCATGCTCCATCGACAGTGGCTCTTGCGCACACCATGACTGAATGCACATCATTGCCATGGTGTTCCTTTTGGTCATTGGATGACCTCCCTCAATGGTGGGTCCCACACCTCATCGAGAGGTTATGTGCGGAACCCTAGCCGATTTAGGCCCACCGAAATCTGGCTTTATGAAAGTCAGTGGGAGCCACTTTGGTTTGACCTAAAATAAGAACTAGGGCGTAATTAACTGTTCCCTCCAACTAATATGAGTGCATCTGATAGGGAGATTCATATGTTGAACTCTCTAAAGGCCTTCCATCATTGGCATGAGGATGGGTCCTTCAGTAATGAGGAAACGCACCAGAAAATGGGCTATCCATTTGCTGTTGGGATTGTCTGAGTGTTTCATAAGATAGGGCCGTCATAGACCGATGTGGGAGAGGCTTCACTAGAAAATGGGAACTCTCTCACGGTACCTTGGCGTTCACGAATATGATGGGTAAGCACTGACTGGACAGAAAGGTTTACCTGAAAACGGCTCTGAACCTTGTCTGACAGAGGCCAAAGGGAAAACTCATATGATGAGTGGATATGATCCTTCACAGAAAGGTGATGGGGTTATGCAGCTGAAACAGTTGGCTCCATGCACCCTATGTGATTTCCCACATTTCCAGAGACAACCCGTAGTCTCCGTCACTGAGAAATGAGGGAAATCTCAGAGATGAATAAATGGAAATGGAACGTAGATTAAAATCCATATCTATGAACTGAACATGAATCAAATTAGGTTGTGGACTGATGTTTGCTCTTTTATCAGAAAATGGCAAACGGATCATTTGCAAAACTGCTTGATGACAACAAGTTGAAGGGCCCAAACTATGTTGACTGGTACAGGAACCTTATGCTGGTCTTAGCTTCTGAAAAGCTGGACAAAGTGGCAAAGAATCCTGCCCTGGAGCGACCGGGTGATAGGGATTCTGAGGCCCGAAGGAGAGACTATCAAGAATGGGAGGAGAAAAACTCCCTTGCCCGGTGTTACATCATTGCTTCCTTAGACAACCCGATACAGAGGCAGTTCGATCAGATCGAACTTGCCAAAGACATATTCGACAGTCTCAGGACAATGTATGAAGAGCAGAATTGTTCTACTCGACAAAAGGTCTTGAAACAGTTCATGACCGCACAAATATCCAAGGGTCAACAAGTTCACAACCATTGTCTTCAGATGATGGGATACATCAACGAACTGGAGGCTCTTGGATCCGGGCTGGACCTTGCAACCCAGATAGATGCTATCCTTAATTCTTTGCCTCCTTCCTTTAATCCGTTCATCATGAACTATAACATGAACAAGCTGAATGTCAGCTTGCAAGAGCTCAGCAATATGTTGCAAAGAGCTGAAGAACTGATTAGAAAGGATGAGCCTGTAGCCATGCTTGTTGAAGCTGGCAAGACAGGCAAGAGAAAGAGGAAGGCAAAGAAGCCTCGGAAGAAAGCCACTAAGAGCAAGAAGCAGAAGAAAGACAAAGCATCGGATGCCTATCACTTTTGCAAGAAGACCGGCCACTGGAAAAGGAATTGTCCTGCCTACATGGAATCCAAGAAAGGTAAATTCGAAACTTGTGTTATAGAAACCAATTTGTTGGTAGCTTCTGCGTCCTGGTGTATTGACTCCGGGGCTTCAACTCATGCGTGTAACTCACTGCAGGGGTTCAAGGTAAGCAGAAGGCTGAGTGAAGGAGAAGTCACACTCTACTTGGGGACTACTGCAACTGTTGTAGCCGCGACCATAGGAACCGTGGAGTTATTTTTTAGAGAAGGAATAATTGTACTGAAAGATTGTCTTTATGTACAAAATTTAAGGAGAAATTTGATTTCTGCCTTAAAACTGTGTGCAGATGGTTATTCTGTCTTCTTTAGTAATACGATTACTATTAAAAGAAACAACAGATTCATCGCATACGGGGAACTGGAGAACGGTCTCTATGTTCTACATCCTTCTCTAGAAACTAACATAACCGAAACTACGTCGGCTGAAATCCCCAAGAAGAGAGCCCGTGATACAGTTAATCCCACGTGTCTGTGGCATTACCGACTTGGCCACATCGATGTTGACCGAATCACAAGGTTGGTAAAGGATGGTCCTTTGGATTTTCTAACTGTAGAAGATTTTCCCACTTGTGAGCCTTGCCTACAAGGCAAGATGACGAAACGGCCATTTAACGGTAAGCCTGAAAGATGTATAGGCACACTTGACCTAATACATACTGATGTATGTGGTCCCCTGAGTGTTAAGACACAAAATCAACATGTGTATTTCATCATCTTCACAGATGATTTTTCACGATATGGTTACGTGTACCTAATGAGACACAAGTCTGAATCCTTTGAAAAGTTCAAAGAGTTTAGACAAGAGGTCGAGAAACAGTTAGGGAGAGAAATTAAAGCCCTTCGATCTGATCGAGGTGGCGAGTATCTCTCTGACGAATTCAGGGACTACTTAAAGGACATTGGGATAGTATCATGATTAGCTCCTCCTGCTACACCACAACTTAACGGTGTTTCAGAGAGGAGGAATAGGACCTTATTGGATATGTGTTAGACAGTTTTGTATGCCCTTAGCTTCAATCATTTTGATGTACTTTTGTTATTTAGTGGAAATAAATAAAGTGCATGTTTGATTCATGTTGTTTGGTTTAATTCTGTGTAAAACCCTAAAACTGGACATTTGTAGAGACTCATGTTAGTTTTAAATGTTCACAGCCGTTGGATAAGTCTGGGGAGATTTATCCTGCCAAGGCTGATACTGGTGTGCCACCAAGTGTTGGGATGGCCTGTCTCAGCCATCAGGGTAAGACCCGAGGCACATACAGCATGGGATTACTTGAATCCTTGAACCGGACCAGATTTCCAGTCTTGCCCTGGACCTTGGAGATAGATGGGCAAAACTAGAAAGTTACACCTGACCCCTAGACTCGATTATGACACTTCACTAGGTGCTGGATCAGGCTGCCTTTGATATGCCAATCAGTGAGATCCTTAGTGGGGATCAAAACCTGGGTATGTTGGGGCAGTTTGAGAATTCATCTGAGTGGGTGGTCATAGTGACAGAATCAGCCACTTTGTCGGACAAAGGGTAATGATCGGGAATGCACTCTCTCTGATGGAAACCAAACTGCCGGCAGTTGATTTCAATCGTTGGAATTTTGTTTTTGCAAAATTAATATATTTACCTATATATGTACGGTTTCAAAATGTTTGCAAATGGTTTTAATTCCCGGGATCCATGTGAGAGGAGAGTGCGGCACTGTTCCTTGCAGCCGAGGGAGAGGTCCTCTCTTGTCGGGCAGTGCTTGATCATTAAGGGCTGAGAGGTTAAGTGTAAGACCATTTAGGATAATACCTGATGGGCTAATCTTGCACCTGCCCACAGTCCCTGGGTTTTTATAAGATGGCTTGGCCCAGGGACCACTTAATGTAAGTGTTGGGCCCATAGGGTTCATACGATGGACTCAAGGGGTTCATTGAGATTTTCAGTGAATTTGGCTGGGCCTTGTATTAAAGGCTGAGCCGAACCCATGTGGCTGGTGTGTAGATCAATGCTTGGGTCCCACGCCATACAAAGAAGCCCAACTGGGCAGCAGATGGAAACTAATTAAACACTGAATACTTAATGGGCCAAAAGCCCATTTCGAGGTGGGCTGATATGATCACCCATCAATGGGGCGAATTTGAGATTGAAGTTAGCAAAAAGGATTGGGCTCTTAGCCTTATCCACTCTTAGAGACCAAATTCAAATCAGATTTGAATCTGGTAACCTCCTGATAAGATCAGGAGTAAGCTAACTCTATCTGGGAAAGGGATTAAGATTATCCCCTATCTAAATACTGATTTGGATTGGGATAACTCCTAATTAGGAGATTTCTTAATCAAGAAGAAAGGGAGGAGATTTTCGAATGAACCAAGAGAGAGAAATCAGATTTCGATCCAAGAGGTTTTGTAAGCAAGAAGGGTTCCTGCGAATTGAGACTAGATCTCATTCTCTCCAGAAAAGAAAACAGTTCAGCCTTTTCGTTTCTGGAAATCTCCTCCTACCGCCGCCATCTGCATTATTGCAAGATTTGATCCTTGCAGAAAAGAAAGTCAAGAAACCAGTTCTTGACATCAGTCTTGCAAGAAAGACTGAAAGAATTCAGTGTTTAGTACATCCAGGGGATTCTTGTGAAGGATCCAGTGTGTAGGACGCACCCTGCTGGTTCTGTTCCATCCACAGCTGTGTCATCTTCAGTAGGGACAGATCTTGGAGCATTCTTTGGGCGTGAACACCAACTTTGGGAGATACTGCTTCTCCGGATCAGGTATAATCCTCCCATTTATCTTTTGGTACAGATCTGGTTTGATTAGGGTTCAAGTAGATCCTTGAATATTGTATTCTAAATTCAGGGAATATGATTCCCAGTTGGGAGAAGGTAGGAAATTTTTGAAATTCGCCCCACCCATTCCGCAACCTATATGGCGTCCATTAGATGGATCCTACCATTCTTTCATAAGGAAGCCCAACTGGGCAGCAGTTAGGAAGGTTAAGTGAGTACATAAGCTTAATGGGCCTAAAGCCCATTTCAAACTGGGCTATTTATTTAGTTAATAATGGGGCGAATTCTGTGATGGATTAGCAGATAGGATAGGGTCTTGACCCTATCCACTCAGAGAGTCCAGATCTGAATGTGATTCAAATCTAGAAACCTCCTAATGAGATTAGGAGAAAGCTATTCTAATCTGCAGATAAGATAAGGGTTTATCCTTATCACCTGAAGAGAAGGCTGATCCAAATATGATTTGGATAAGCAGCTCCTAATGAGATTAGAAGCTAATCTTTTTAGGTTAACAAAAGAAGGAGGGGGCGACAGCCTTTAGAGACACACATCAGATTATCTTCAGTGCTGAAATCAAGAAGAGAGAATTCTGCACCCTGCGAATACTCTCTTGCCGCCTCCCTGTTCTTGCCGCTCTGTTTGCCAGTTCGATCTCCAGTTGTAGGAGAAGTCAAGATTCGATCTTGACATCAGTTCTTTGAGAAAGAATTGATAGGAAGCTGTGCTCATGTGCCATCCTGCTGATTCTTGCGAAGGACAGAGTTCTTGGAGAAGAACACTGCTGATTCTGCTCCATCCTGCACTGCGCCATCTTCAGTGGGAGCAGTCTTTGGATCCTTCCTTGGGCATGAACACCTTCGTTGGGAGATACTATTTCTCCATATCAGGTACCATCCTCTCCTACTCCTTTTGGTTCAAATCTGGTTCAGTTTATGGTTCAAGAATGATCTTTGAAAATATGATTTTCCAAAATAGGGAATGCGATTTCCAGTTGAAGGGAGAGAAAAATTTTTGAAATTCGCCCCCTTATTCCGCAATCTTTGGGCGTCCATACGATGGATCTCTCATCCATTCAATATTTGTAAGTAAGCTCCTATGGGGCTAATAGATTACAAAAATAAAAGAACAAAAACAATACAATACAACTGGGGCTATATAAATAGAATACATCAATACTTTCCACACTCCCCTTCAAACTGATGCAAAGTCATAATCATCAATTTGCCCACAAGAAAGAGATGTCTTGCTCTTGTCATAGCCTTAGTAAAAATACCCGCAATCTTCATATCCGAGGACACATGAGGAAGTGAAATAGAACCAGCAAGGAGCAAGTCTCTTATAAAGTGACAATCCACTTTGATATGTTTAGTCCTCTCCTGAAAAACTAGATTCAAGGCAATCTTGATAGCACTAGTGTTGTTAGCATTCAGAGGAATAGAGGTAGGAAGATGAACATTGAGATCATCGTAAAGAGATTATAGGTAGGCAATCTCATTGCAGATAGATGACATAGCTCAATAATCTGCTTTCGTAGTTGACTTGGAGATTGTTTGTTGTTTCTTACACTTCCAAGGAATGAGGGAATCACCCATGAAGACGCACCACCCCAGTAGAACAGGAGAGGAGGAAAAGAACATTCCCTAGGATGATGTTTCAAGAACATACCGAATTATCTGATGAACAACAGTAAGATAAGGCTGATGAGGCCGAAACAAATTGACTAACAACCTGAACCGCATGGGGGATGTCAAGACGAGTCATAATAAGATAAATGAGAGAGCCTACAAGTTGTCAATAAAGTGTGGAATCAGGAAGTAGTGAACCCTATGTTTTGGACAACTTGGCATTTCAGTTCTAAGGGAGTATCAATTTGCTTATCATCAATAAGATCAACCAATTTGATAAAGATCATATGCACACTTTTGTTGATAGATGAAATATCCTCGATCACTTCTTTGAACCTTAAATCCTAAGAAGTAGGTGAGAGCACCCAGATCCTTCATATGAAACAAACTATGAAGTAGGGATTTAAGTTCTCTAATTCCCTCATCATCATCCCCAATCAATAGCATATCATCAACACACAAGAGGAGGATTGTGATGCCTTGGTATCTATGAACAAAGAGAGAATAGTCAGAAGAGCTCTAGCTATAGCCAGCAGCAACAACATCACAATACTTCTCAAACCAGGCTCAGGGAGCCTATTTTAGACCATATAGAGACTTCTTCAATCTAAAGACAAGAGAGGGATTACTACAGTACCTAGGAGGAGGTTTCATATACACCTTCTCCTTTAGATGGCCATGGAGAAAGGCGTTTTTCACATCTAGCTGATAGATGGGCCAAGGGTGTACAACTGATAGAGCCAAAAGAACACAAATTGTAGTAATCTTGGTAACTGGAGCAAACGTCTCTTCATAATCAATACCATATTCCTACATATACCCCTGGGCAATAAGGCAAGCTTTGTATCAATCTAAGGAGCCATCAGATTTCAATTTGATGGTGTAGATCCATCGACTCCCAATAATAGAGGCATCTAAGGGTACATCACAAAATCCCAAGTGTCATTCTCATGCAAAGCATGAATCTCTGCATCCATAGCCTCCTTCTAGTGAGGACTGCTACTAGCTTGCTGGTAGGTATGAGGAATATTTAGAGAGGATAAAACAATAGAAAAGGAACTATGGTTTGAAGGGAAACCGTAATGGTCAAGGGGTCTAGAAATGCGGGTAGAATGATGAAGAGAAACAAAAGCAAGAGGGGTAACATTTTCCTTTTTCTCCTTGTTCATTTTAGACAATACATTATGAATGCTATCTTTCCTATAGAATGTTACTTAAGTAACAAATTAAACTTCGTCTTAGCCAAAAGGCTAAGAAAGATATGGACTATTTATTCTAGAAGTACATAATGTTAGAATTATATGGACCTTTTTTAGTATTTACTTTTCTGCGGGTATTTTTGTTAGTCTGTTTTTTCATCTTTCCAAGTCAGATTCTCAGACAAACATTAGTTCTAATTCCCATGTTGGTGACCATATAACATTGCCAAGAAGTTATTCATGTTCAACACAGCTAAGTATTTTCAAGGTTGGCTTAATAATCACACTGCAAGTCAGTTTTCATTGTTTACTAGTTATTTCATCAACGATTCTCATTAAATACAACCAATGGCACCTTTTCTAATTCAACTTGATAATAAGAATATGGAAAGCACTTTTGCTTTTGATGGGTACTTCTATCTTATAAATGTAATAGATACTTTAACAATTAAATTAATGTTTGCAGTGCTTATATTAATTACTAGAAAAACTATGGCGTTAATATAATCACTTCTATAATCATCTTACAATAATGGGATGCTACAAAATCATAGAGAAAAGAGCTTCATATTGTGTTTGAACCTATAATGATTTTGAACATAGACCCAGATAAAGTTAGTTATATGGCTCTAACATAAAATATTGATATGGTTGTTGATTGTAGAGAATAAAAGTGAGAAGAAAAGAAGTAGAAGAGAAGCAAAGAAACAAGCAAAAAAAGAGAGAAAATTGGGAGGAAAAATATAGGGACTATGCCAATCTCATTAGTACTTAAAAAATATTGACAAAAATACAGAAATAGCCTTGAAGGTAAGTATGAGTAAAATACCCTTGAGAGAAAGAAAACAGTATTCCTTAACAGATTTGATTCCTTGTTAGCCCCTTATAATTGTTTCATGTGCAATCCTATTTATACATACTACACATGTATCTCATATTCCTTTTGCTATTCAGTATAGGAGTATGATGAGTTGTGTACCTTTCAGGTTTTGGCAATGTTTTCTGGAGTATTACTGGAAAAACAAATAGTAGTTGTGTGCTCCAATCTGGTAAGATGATCATTTTACTGGTGATTATTTGTATCCAACTGGAATTTGCTTTGTGGTTTTCATATGAATTTTCAGCATCATAGATAAGAAGAACAGAAGCTTGTTTCCAATTGGTTCCTCTTTGGGTTTCATTACACAGGGTGTCCTCTCAGCTACTGTCTTATCACTAATTCCCATGATTTATCCATTTGAATGGCAGAGTTTGTTGCTTCCTGTAAGTTTTATAACCTGAAGCAAGTACTTTTTCTTTCTGAATGTCCTGTGCCTTGGATATGATTTCTTATGAAAATATTGTAGTTATCTATGTAGAGAAGATGGGCCGAATGACCCATAGATTGTTTTCTTATTTGTTCTTTTTATGTTCTTTGTTGTAATGGGCCTCAACTTGGGCCTTTCTTATGTTATGTCTTTTTAATTATTCACTCAATTAAGTGCATCTCTGTAAATTACTGAAAATAAGTTAATGAAAAGGGATTAGGGGTGTAAGAGGAGATTAGATTCGAAAATCTCTGTTTGAACCCTTATTGCCGCCACCTTCTTCTTCCTCTTCTCTCTTCTTGATTCTTTGTTTCTAATGTTCTCTATCACTTTTCTCTACCTTTTTAAACAGTCCATTTATTTCAAAAGGTTGTTTTTCTCTCGGTATCAGAGTGGGCTCTTCTTTTCTCTCTTTTCTCCTCTTTCTTTCCATACACAGTGTATATGGAGAACTGAATCGAATGAATAGATAAAGAATTTTTTTCCAGCCCAGTTGTTAGTGGTATCAGAGTGGGCTCTTCTTTTCTCTCTTTTCTCCTCTTTCTTCCCATACACAGTGTGTATGGAGAACTGAATTGAATGAATAGATAAAGAATTTTTTTCCAGCCCAGTTGTTAGTGGTCTTTTGGAGAGGAGGCTATCCTTGTCGTTACCTTGATAGTATCAAGTGTGTTGCCTGAAACCCTAATTAACTGGAGAAATCTACTTGTGGGCCCCATAGGGAGTTTGACCTTGGCGCTCAGTGATTGAAAGACTTCTCGTTCTTCATCTTGAAGATCGATTCAAGTTGCTTGGTGTTCTATGAAGTCTAAAAGGTGCGGCTAGGTTTTTTCTATTTCTCCCGGGTTCCGGGTGTGACGCAGTTAACAGGTACGACTGCATAGAGGTTGATTCACAACACATATTTTTTTCCTGTCTTCATTGATTGTTATTTGAAGTTATTAGAAGTTTTTTTGGAGTGATTTAAGAAGATGGATCCTTTGGAAGTTGAAAACAAGCATGTTGTTGAATCTGGACAGGTTCTGGGGACCTCTGTTAACTCTCTACTGGCTGTGACCACAGTCAAGCTAGATGGAACCAATTATCTGGCATGGTCATAATCAGTAAAAATTCATGTCTACAATAGAAGCAAATGGGGGTATATCTCCGGGAGCAAGAAGGCTTCCTCGGAAGATGATCCATCCTATGAAAAATGGATGCAAGAAAATTACACTATAGTCGGATGGTTAGTAAATTCAATGCAACCTCAAATTAGTCAACACTATTTGTAGATGAATTCAGCAAAGGAAATATGGGACAGTGTTGCTGAAACCTATTCTCAGAAACTGAATGAAGCCAGGGCATACAAGCTGAGTGAGGTGAAAAATTTAAGGCAAGGGGAGAGACCTTTGGCTGTTTATTTCTCAATATAGAAATCCCTTTGGCAGGAAATTGACTTGATGGAAGCTGTAGCCTAGGAAAGTACTAATGATGCTGAAACCTACAAAAAACTAGTTGAGAGAAACAGGGTGTTTGAATTTTTGACGGGGCTGAATCCCAAGTATGACATCACAAAACAGAACATCTTATCCAAGGATAGTGTTTCATTGTCTCAGGCCTATGCCTTGGTAAGTAGTGAAGGAGACTAGTCCAGGTTCAAGGGACTAGTCTAAATGACCACTTTGCTAACATGGGGCTGAAACCTAAGGGAACTACAGGAAGTCCAGGAGTTTCAGGTTAAGAAGGAAGTTATTTGTGAGTACTGTAAGAAACCAAAGCATACAAAAGACAAGTGCTGGAAATTGCATCCAGAGCTTCTTCCCCTTCATTTCCAAAAGAAGTCTGATAATATGAAGGCAGGAAGTGCCAATATTACTGCTGGTCCAGATAATGACAGATGCCTAACCGAATAGAGGACTGCTAGTGAACAGTGCAATTATGAAGGCAGAGTATGAGAAGTACGGAAGGATGATCAGTCACCTAGAGAGTGCTTCCTCTTCTTCCAACCCTCCTAGAAATTCAAACTCCTTTGCATTTGCTCATTCAGGTATACGGGCTTATGCCAATCATGCAACTATCACAGGTAATCATAAGATCCCTTGGATTATTAATTCTGGTGCTTCTGACCATATGACCAGCCTTTCCACCTTGTTTATTTCTTATGATTTGCTTCCTGGCCGTGATAAAATCACCCTAGCCGATGGCTCTCTTACTCCTATCTCTGGTAAGGGAACCATCAAGGCTACAAACTCTCTGTTACTTCCTTTTGCTCTTCATGTACCCAAACTAAATACAAAATTGTTATTTGTAAGTAGCCTAAGTCTTTGAATTGCAATGTAACATTTTTTCCTTCCTATTGTGTTTTTCAGGATTTGGAGTCTCAGAAAGTGATTGGGAGTGGCCATGAGGTGAATGGAATATACCTGCTGGATACTCCTGGACAGAGCCAAGGACAACCTGAGAAAGCTGCCTTTGGATCTACATCTTCAGAGTCTGCCAGTCGTGTCATGTTATGTTATTTTTGTTTGGGTCATCTTTCTTTTACTGCATTGAGTCATTTATTCCCAAAACTATGTAAGGGAATTAATTTGTCCAGTCTTCATTGTGAGTCTTGTGAGTTGTCAAAACATTGTAAAAGTAGTTACCCTTTGAGTAATAAAAGATCTTCTTCTCCATTCCATATTGTGCACTTTGATGTGTAGGGGCCTTACCACTTACCCTCTATGGGTGGCTACAAATATTTTATCTTGTTCATTGATGATTTTTCACGATATACTTGAATATTTTTGATAAAGTCCCATGATGAAGTTCCCAGACTTGTGAGGCAGTTCCATGAATTTGTTCTAACCCAATTTGATACTAGAATCAGAATTTTCAAATCCGACAATGCAAAAGAATATTTTGAGAAAAACCTAACCTGTTATCTCACTGATTTGGGGGTTATTCACCAAAGTTCCTGTGTTAGGACTCCATAACAGAATGGAGTTGCTGAAAGAAAAAACTGGCATATTGTTGAAGTTGCAAGTATCCTGTTTGCCTCACATGTCCCTCCAAGATTTTGGGAAGATGCTGTCCTCACTGCAACCTACCTAATCAACCGTACGCCATCCAGAGTGTTGGGTTTTAAGTCTCCTTTCAGTCTTCTTCATCCGAGCAAGGAACTTTTTCCTATTACACTCCATGTCTTTTGGCTGCACTTGTTATGTACACATTCCAAGTACCCAAAGACATATTTGAACCAAAGGCCCACAAGTGCATTTTCCTTGGTTATGCCTCCACACAAAAGGGTTATTGTTGTTTTGGTCCAAAGTCTAGAACTCAGTATGTTTTAATGGATGTCACCTTTGATGAGTCTTCTTCTTTTTATGATCCTTATCAAGAGAGGCATTGTCCAAAGGGGGAGAATTTGTCACAGTTATTTCCTCTCCCCCTTTTGTCCCAATTGAGTCTTCTTTTGAGCATTTTTCTACATCAAATGGGTCAAGGGAGGAATAGTCATCTCATTCTCATTCCAATATTCCTATTCCTCCTCCGTTACCTCCTTGTCCTCTTTTTAATCCCAGGCTGTACCAGCGGTAGAGAACTAGAAGTGGGCAGATTGTTTCCTCTACACCACATGAGCCTCCTACACTAATGGCACCATTGAAAGGTACAAAGCTAGGCTGGTTGCAAAAGGTTATACACAGACATATGGGATTGACTATCTGGGGACCTTTGCTCCTGTTGTAAAGATGACCTTTGTGAGGGTTCTGCTATCTCTGGCTGCACATTCAGATTGGCCACATTACCAGCTGGATGTGAAAAATGTATTTCTGAATGGAGAGTTACATGAGGAGGTCTATATGTTTCTTCCTTCAGGGATGTATGACATAGATATGGAGTGGAATGTATGCAAGCTGAAGAAATCTCTTTATGAAGAAATCTCTTTAGGGCTGCCCTTGTTAACTTTGGTTATAGACAAACTCAGTTTGATCATACCCTCTTTGTGAAGAGGAGAGGATCTTTGGCAGTATATCTTATTGTGTATGTTGATGATATAGTTGTGACTAGCAATGATGTAACGGGGATTAATGATCTTAAATTTTTCCTTCCTACAGAGTTTGAGATCAAAGATCTGCGGGAATTGAGATATTTTCTTGGCATAGAAGTTGCTCGATCTAAGTATGGGATCCTTATCTCTCAATGAAAGTATGTGCTTGACTTGCTCACTGAAACAAGGAAGATGGGTGCTAGACCAGTTGCTACTCCTATTGATATGAGTCATAAACTCTATGCCCCAGATGGAGTATTGTTGAAAGATAAGGGAGTCTTCCAAAGGTTACTTGGGAAGCTGCTCTATCTGTGCATGACTCGGCCAGACATTGCATATGCTGTCAGCTGCATTAGTTAGTTCATGCATGCTCCCAGGGACACTCACATGGCAGCAGCAGAACGAATTCTGTGTTATTTGAAGGGTTCTCTAGGAAAGGGAATTCTATTTTCTAAGCATGGTCATATGAAACTGGAGGCTTACACAGATACTGATTGGGCTGGAAACATTGATGATAGAAGATCAACTTCTGGGTACTGTAGCTTAGTGGTAGGTAATATTGTTTCTTGGAGAAGCAAGAAACAATCAGTTGTTGCCAAATCTTCAGCCGAAGCTGAATATAGAGCCATGGCTCATGGAGTTTCTAAGCTACTGTGGCTTTGATCCTTGATGGAGGAATTGGGTATTGAGTATGATAAGCCATTAATGTTATATTGTGATAATCAGGTTGCCATCAACATTGCTCACAATCTGGTGCAACATGACAAGACCAAACATATTGAAGTTAATAGACATTTTATTCGAGAAAGAGTGACTTTTGAAGAAGTTTGTCTACCTTTTATTTCTTCTAAAGGATAGTTAATTGATTTCCTTAACAAGGGCATCCCCAAAGCTAAAATTCAGCATGATATTAGCAAGCATGGCATGATTGACATCTATGCTCTGCTTGAGGGGGAGTGTAGAGAAGATGGGCCGAATGCCCATAGACTATTTTCTTAGTTGTTCTCTTTATGCTCTTTGTTGTAATGGGCCTCAACTTGGGGCTTTTTTATGTTAAGTCATTAATTATTCGCCCAGTTAAGTGTTGGACAGTTTTGTATGCCCTTAGCTTCAATCAGAATGATGTACTTTATGAGTTTATTGTAAATGAATAAAAGTGCATATTTGATTCATGTTCCCTTGGTATGTTTCTGTGTAATACCCTTAAACTGGACACTTAATGAGACTCGTGTTATTTTAGAATGTTCACAGCCAGTGGGTCGGTCTGGGGAGACCTATCCTGAGAAAGCTGACACTGTGGTGCCACCAAGTCGGTTGGGGTGGGCCTGTCTCAGCTGCCAGGGTGAGACCCTAGGCACATACAGTGTAGGATTAATTGAATCTATGAACTGGACCAGATTTCTAGTATTGCCCTGGACTTTGGAGATTGATGGGCAAAACTGGAAAGTTACACCCGACCCCTAGACTCGATTATGATACTGCACTAGGTGTCGGATTGGGCTATCTTTGATGTACCAATCAGTGAGATCCTTAACGGGGGTCAAAAGCTGGGTATGTTGGGACAGTCTGAGAAATCATCTGAGTGGGTGATCATAGTGACAGGATCAGCCCCTTTGTCGGACAAAGGTAATGATCAGGGATGCACTCTCACTGATGGAAACCAAGACTGCCGGTAGCCGATTTCAATCGTTGAGATTTGTTTTGCAAAGTATATTTTATATGAGATATAAAAGTATATATATTATGGTTTCTAAAATGTTTGCAAGAAGGTTTTAATTCTCGGGATCCATATAAGTGGAGAGTGCAACACTGTTCCTTGCAGCCGAGGGAGAGGTCCTCTCTTGTCGGGCAGTGTATGATCATTATGGGCTGAGAGGTTAAGTGTAAGACCATTGGGGATAATACCTGATGGGCTAATCTTGCATCTGCCCACAGTCCCTGGGTGTTACAAGGTGGCTTGGCCCAAGGACCACCTAGGGTAAGTGTTGGGCCCATAGAGCCCATTTGATGGGTTTCAGGGGGTGCACTGTTCATAGCAGTGTATTTGGCCAGGCCTTGTAACAAAGGCTGGGCCGAACCCATGTGGCTGATGTGTAGATCAATGATTGGGTCCCACTCCATACAAGGAAGCTCAACTGGGCAGCAGTTAGGAAGGTTAAGTGAGCACAAAAGCTTAATGGGCCTAAAGCCCATTTCGAACTGGGCTGTTTAATTAGTTAAATATAGGGCGAATTCTGAGATGGATTAGCAGATAGGATAGGGTCTTAACCCTATCCACTCAGAGAGTCCAGATCTGAATGTGATTCAGATCTAGAAACCTCCTAATGAGATTAGGAGAAAGCTAATCTAATCTATAGATAAGATAAAGGTTTATTCTTATCACCTAAAGGGATGTCTGATCCAAATCAGATTTGGATCAGCAAGTCCTAATTGGATTAGGAGCTGATCCTTTAGGGTTACAAGAGAAAAAAAGGGGCGGCAGCCTTTGGTAGAGATAATTCACATCCTCCTTGAGAGCTGAAAACACAGAAGAAAGAATTAAGCAACCCTGCAGAATTATTTCTTGCCGCCTCCTTGTTCTTGTCGCCCTGTTTGCCTGTTCGATCTCCAGTTGTGGGAGAAGTCAAGATTCGATCTTGACATCAGTTCTTTGAGAAAGAATTGATAGGAAGCTGTGTTCATGTGCCATCCTGTTGTTTCTTGCGAAGGACAAAATTCTTGGAGAAGAATACTGCTGATTCTGCTCCATCCTGCACTGTGCCATCTTCAGTGGGAGCAGTCTTTGGATCCTTCCTTGGGCGTGAACACCTTCGTTGGGGGATACTATTTCTCCGTATCAGGTATAATCCTCTCCTACTCCTTTTGGTTCAGATCTGGTTCAGTTTATGGTTCAAGAATGATCCTTGAAAATATGATTTTCTAAATAGGGAATGCGATTCCCAGTTGAAGGGAGAGAAAATTTTTTGAAATTCGCCCCTTTATTCCGCAAGATTTGGGCATCCATACGATGGATCTCTCATCCCTTCATTAGGGGCCTTTCTGTAAATCATTGAAATTAAGTTAATGAAAAGGGATTAGGGGTGTAAGAGGAGATTAGATTCAAAAGTCTCTCTCTGAACCCTTATTGCCACCACCTTCTTCTTCCTCTTCTCTCTTCTTGATTCTTTGTTTCTGTTGTTCTCTATCACTTTTTTGCACCTTTTTAAACAGTCCGTTTATTTCAGAAGGTTGTTTTTCTTCTATCTATAAACCATTTCCTTGTAATCCCCATGATTTTTCCATTTGAATGCCAGAGTTTGTTGATTCCTGTAAGTTTTATAACCTGAAGCAAGTACTTTTTCTTTCTGGATGTTCTGTGCCTTGGTTATAATTTCTTATGAAAACATTGCAGTTATCTATAAAACCATTTCCTTGTAATGCCATTCACCAAATTTGGGAAATTTGAGGTGGTGTTTGGGAAATTTGAAGTCACCAATGAGGGGATTTTGTAAATGTAGAGAACACTGATGTGGACCCCACTGATGTGGTCCCTACGTGTTGGTATGACAGTATTAGACAGTTAGTTATGTTAGTGATTTCAGTTTGTTAGTTGGTAGTTTATTTCAGCCTTATATTATTAGTTTTTTTTTCTTTTATTATTTTGACATGTAAGCAATAAGGGTAATTCAACCCTTTTACAGTTATTCGAATATAAATATAAATTATAAGAGTGGGGCGGCTATTGTAAGTCACTCACTCTCTCTTTTCTGAATTCTCTCTTTGAGTTCTTCTTATTCTCTCCTCTTCTTTTCTTCAATCTTTATTTGTTTTTCTAATTAAAACCTAGGACAGATTGTAGTCTTGTTCGACTACTTGGTATCAGAGCCAACCTAGGAGTTCTTATGCTAGTCTAATCAGGCCGACTACATGAGAACTTCCTAGGTTTGGAAGTTTTCAGCAGAAAAAGTGAATCGGCTGATTCTTGGAGGTTATTGGCAGTGTGCGGCTGCTACTAAGGAGATTGTAGAGCCTTGGAGAGTTCCAATGATCAAGAAGAATCGGAAGAAGTTTCGAGTCCTCAAGATTGCGGTTTTGCATCAGTTAGAAGGTGGCGACCAAAATTTTTTCATGAATTAAGTTATTATCCTTGAGATCGATATTGAAAAAGATCATCTTTGTTTATTCTGAGAGGTGCAGTTGGAAAAACTCCTCTTTTCACTTATTTTTCTAAGGGTTTTAAGAGAAAACCCTAAAATCCAGGTCTTATTGATTCCGGGGCAGTAGTTGGACTTGTTTCATTCAATCTGAGTTTGTTTTTGCTCTCTGGAAGATCCAATAGAGCTGTTCATTATTTCTGGGTAGTTGCCGAATCTAAATCATCCTCCTAGATCAGTTGTTATCAGTTTCTGGGTATAGTTTCTCCTATTACAGTTGTTAAAGTAAGCTGAATAGGGGTAGTTTAGTCATCATATGTGTGTTAAGTAGTTTGCTTATGTGGCAGTTTTATTAGAGTACTCTGCCCCACACTTAAGTATGAGCAATTTAGTCTTTGTAAAGGTTATTAGAATCTAATAAAGATTAAGGGGGTCGACTGTATGGGCAGTCCATCAGATTTCGACAGACCCTTATTTTCTTTCTTCTTCTTCTCTTCTTCTTCCCTCTCTTCCTGGTTCGAGTTACTGTAGCAGCATTCGAAACATGGTATCAGAGCCATGTTCTTGACCTACTTCAGTTGGTAAAGCACCTCAGTAGTGTTCGTGACTCTTCTTCCTGCGTTTCTGGTCAGTCAATGGAGAGAACTGGTTCGCCCTAGGTCTGAAACCTCACAGCTTGTCTCTCTCTACTGCGCATATTCTTCTTCATCAAGAAAAGTGACTTCAGCAGTGAATGGTTGGTTGAGACACTCAAAGGAAGGTCGGTTATCTCTTCTTCTTGTGTTGCTGGTATTTCTGGGTAGAAACCCTTCAAGAGGCTATTAGTACTGATCAGAAACTAGAGAACTAGGTTCATTGTTGCCCTAGAACGGGCTGTGTACAGTAGACGAATGGGGTAGGGGCTGCTGTAAGTTGTTGAGTGGTGTTAGGGATGCTGTAAGTTGTTGAGTGGTGTTAGGGCTGCTGTAAGTGGCCGAGTGGTGTAAGGTGTAATGCTGTGACCTAGCCAAACTTTTGTGGTTGTGTAGTGCCCTCTTAAAAGTGTTAAACTAGTCTGAATTGGGTGTAACAGGTTTGACTATGTTGTGGTGCTTGTGGTGCACAATCCTTATTGAGTGGTTGTAAGAGGGCTTACATGTGATTAGTGAGTGTTAAATTGATTCTTATGTAGTTCGTGGTGTTGTGAAATCAGCAGTAGTGTGAATAAGAATAAGGCGTGTGTATCCACTGTTGTGTTTAGGGGTTGCTATAAGTGCGAGAACATCAATTTTTGGATAACAACAGTCAGCTTGTTGCTGAGAATTCAGGTTAGAGGCAACTGTGAAAGGTACCATGGCAGCAATAGGAGATGGGTGTAATGATCAGAAACCTAGTGTGGTGGTTTCCCCTGACTACCTAGGTGTACAGATGACCTCAATTAAACTGAATGGGGAGAACTATGTTCCATGGGCTAAATCTGTGGAAGTTTTCCTCAAGGCAAAGAGGAAGGTGAAGCACATAAAAAATGAGAAACCATCAGCTGACTCCCCAGGGTTTGATGATTGGGAACAAGAAGATGCTCAAATCATGACTTGGCTATGGAACAGTATGGAACCAAAAATTAGTGCCAACTTCATGTTTCTTGATACGGCTAAGGATATATGGGAACATGCTAAGAAGTTGTATTCTGGACAAGATAATACAACAAGAGTATATCAACTTTATCAGGAGTACTTTGATTTTCAACAAGGAATCAAAACACTAGAAGAGTACTATGCCAGCATGAAGAATATAAGGAATGAACTCAATGTCTATCATCCCCTCACTCCAAATATTAAAGTTCAGAAACGGCAAAGGGAACAATTAGATGTTACAAGATTCTTGGTGGGGCTGAAATCGGAGTATGAACCAGTTAGAGCCCAAATATTAGGGAGCTCCACACTTCCTACACTTGAGGAAGTATTCTCACGGCTTCGCAGAATTTCTTTGGGACAGACAGAGAATCCCACACAGTCTGATAGATCAACACTTGTGACAGCTAGAGGAGGTGGACACAGTACAAGAGGGGGAAGAGATGCCTCCCGAGGTGGTCGTGGCAGTTCCATGATTGGTCGGGGTGGTCGTGACTCAGGGGGAGGCCGTGGTAGAGGGAAGAATAACTCTGCAAGGAAGTGTACTCATTGTGGTAGGGAAGGGCACACAATGAATTTCTGTTATGACCTATATGGCCCTCCCTTCAAATGGGCTAATCATGTTGTAGCAGGTGAGGTTGACATCAGTGACAGTAAACAGGAAGACCGTACTTCTCTCCCATCTACATCTACTTCTAGGAGGGAGATGGTGAGTGTACCACGTGATGAGTATGAACGGTTCCTTCAAACTACTTCACAACATACCACTACCACACTTGCCCACTCAGGTATTGCTTGCATATTATCTAAAACCTCTCCCTAGATTATTGACTCTGGAGCCTCAGATCATATGACCGGGACTCCAGGTGTGTTCTCTTCTCTTTCTGTGGTGTTGGTAATGTTGACATGGCTTCTGTGCCTTTATCATCTGTTTTATATGTACCTAAGTTTCCATTCAATCTTATGTCTGTTAGTAAAATAACCAAAAGCTCTTAACTGTTATGTTACCTTCTTTCCTTCCACTTGTGTTTTTCAGGATCTCAAGACGGGGAAGAAGATTGGTGGGGGGCATGAAGCTAGTGGATTGTTTTATCTTAACGGTGGTGGATCTTCAATTGCTCTTCAGACTTAACTTACTCCTCTACAATGGCATTTCCGACTGGGACATTCATCTCTCAAGGCTCTCAAGAAATTGGTTCCGTCATTGAGTCATTTGTCAGTTTTGCAATGTGAGTCATGTCAGTTTGGGAAACATCATCATGTGTCCTTCAGTCCAAGAGTTGAGAGTCGTATGTTGAATCCTTTTTCTTTGGTTCATTCAGATGTTTGGGGTCCAATCAAAATAGAGTCTTATAATGGGTACACGTATTTTGTCTCCTTTATTGATGATTGTTCAAGAATGACATGGATTTATTTAATGAAAGAAAAAGTGAATTATTTTTCATTTTTCAAAAATTTCATGTTGAAATACGCACACAATTTGGTGTTCCAATCAATGTTCTCTGTTCAGATAATGGTCGTGAATACTTTCTTACTTCATTTCAACAGTATTTAGAACAGCATGGCATTATTCATCAGACCTCATGTGCATTCACCCCTCAACAAAATGGGGTAGCTGAACGAAAGAACCGTCAGCTTCTTGAAACTGCTCGGTCTATTCTTCACCACATGAATGTTCCTAAACGGTTTTGGAGTGATGCTGTACTCATTGCATGTTTTCTCATTAATTGGATGCCCTCCATTCTTCATGGTCGGTCCCCCTTCTCTATCTTGTTTCCCACTTTATCTCATTTTCCATTAACTCCTCGTGTCTTTGGTTGTGTGTACTTTGTCCACAATCTAAGTCCTAGAATAGACAAGCTAGATACATGCTCAATTAAATGTGTTCCTTGGCTACTCTCGGACTCAAAAGGGGTACAAATGTTATAATCCCATTACCCAAAAGTGCTATGTCTGCCCTAATGTCACCTTTTTTGAGTCTGTACCCTTCTTCTCAAGTCCCGAAGCTCCTTTGTCTCCACCCTTACTTCCTATTCCTCTTCCTATTAGTGATCCAGTTCCATATCTTGTTGTTGGAGTAGACTCATCACCTCATCCTGTGCAGATCACCACCGAACGACCACCGATCCGACAAGTGTATACACGTCGAACAACACCGGCCCCTCCTTCAGCTTCTACCTCATCTGTGGATCCTCTCATGGCTCCTATTGCTGAACCTTCAAACCTTGACCTACCCATTGCCTTACGGAAAGGTAAACACAGTTCTACCCTCCATCCCATTTCCAATTTTGTTTCATTATCTCGTCTTTCTACCTTTCATCGCCAATTTGTTTCACTTTTGTCCTCTATTTCCCTACCTAACAATGTTCAAGAAGTTCTTAGTTCACCTGGATGGCGGCGGGCAATGGAGGAGGAACTTTCTGCTCTTCAACATACTCAAACGTGGGAACTTACTACTCTCCCACCTGGTAAGCATGCTGTGGGTTATAAATGGGTGTATACTATGAAATACTTGCCAGATGGTAGTGTGGAGCGTCTGAAGCCAGACTTGTTGCTAAAGGTTACTCATAGTTGTATGGAGTGGACTACAAAGAGACATTCTCTCCGGTGGCTAAGATTGGCTCTGTTTGTGTACTAATTTCCCTAGAAGTTATGTATGATTGGCCTCTGTTTCAGTTGTTAGACAGTTGTATGCCCTTAGCTTCAATCAGAATTATATACATTATGAATTTATTGTAAATGAATAAAGTACACATTTGATTCATGTTCCTGTGGTGTGTTTCTGTGTAATACCCTTAAACTTGACACTTAATGAGACTTGTGTTACTTTAGAATGTTCACAGCCATTGGGTAAGTCTGGGGAGATTTATCCTGCCAAGGCTGACACTGATGTACGGCCAACTGTTGGGGTGGCTTGTCTCAGCTACCAGGGTGAGACCCGAAGCACATGCAGTGTAGGATTAATAGAACCTCTGAACCGGACCAGATTTCCAGTATTGCCCTGGACCTTGGAGATAGATGGGCAAAACTGGAAAGTTACACCTGACCCCTAGACTCGATTATGATACTACAGTAGGTGTTGGATTGGGCTGTCTTTAATGTACCAATCAGGGAGATCCTTAGCGGGGGTCAAAACCTGGGTATGTTGGGACAGTTCGAAAATTCATCTGAGTGGGTGATCATAGTGACAGGATCAGCCCCTTTGTCGGACAAAAGTAATGATCGGGGATGCACTCTCACTGATGGAAACCAAGACTGCCGGTAGCCGATTTCAATCGCTGAGATTTGTTTTGCAAAGTATATTTTATATGAGATATAAAAGTATATATATTATGGTTTCTAAAATGTTTGCAAGAAGGTTTTAATTCCTGGGATCCATGTAAGTGGAGAGTGCAACACTGTTCCTTGCAGTCGAGGGAGAGGTCCTCCCTTGTCGGGCAGAGTTTGATCATTATGGGCTGAGAGGTTAAGTGTAAGACCAATGAGGATAATACCTGATGGGCTAATCTTGCATCTGCCCACAGTCCCTGGGTGTTACAAGGTGGCTTGGCCCAGGGACCACTTAGGGTAAGTGTTGGGCCCATAGAGCCCACAAGATGGGTTTCAGAAGGTGCATTGTCCATAACAGTGTATTCGGCCAAGCCTTGTAACAAAAGCTGGGCTGAACCCATGTGGCTGATGTGTAGATCAATGTTTGGGTCCCACGCCATACAAGGAAGCCCAACTGGGCAGCAATTTGGAAGGCTAAGTGAGTACATAACCTTAAATGGGCCTTAAGCCCATTTCGAACGGGGCTTATTTGATTAGTCACTTAAAGGGGCAAATTCTGAGTTGGATCAGCTGATAGGATTGGGCCTAGACCCTATCCACTTAGAGAGTCCATGATCTAAATGAGATTTAGATCTAGAAGCATCCTAATTAGATTAGGAGATGGCTGATCTGATCTGTAGATAAGATAAGGGTTATTCCTTATCACTTAAAGGGACTTCTAATCCAAATATGATTTGGATTAGCAACTCCTAATGGGATTAGGAGCTGATCCCTTTAAGATTATGAAAGAAAGAAAGGGGCGATACACAGTTAGTGATTGATGTTCAATTCTCTTCAGAGCTGAAGATCACAAGAAGAGAGATTTCTGCACCCTGCGAATTCTCTCTTGCCGCCTCCTTCCTGCCGCCGCCATCACTTTCAGCTCGATCTCCAGTTCTTGGGAGATATCAAGATCTGATCTTGATTCCAATCTTTTGGGAAAAGATTGGTTGAAACTGTACTCACAAGCCGTCTAGTTGATTCTTGTGAAGGGTCAAGTTCTTTTGGAAGAACATTGCTGATTCTGCTCCATCCTACACTGCGCCATCTTCAGTGGGAGAAGATTTTGGATCCTTCCTTGGGCGTGAACACCTCCATTGGGAGATACTGTTTCTCCGTATCAGGTATAATCCTCTCCTACTCCTTTTGGTTCAGATCTGGTTTGGTTCTTGATTCAAGATTGATCCTTGAAAAACATGTTTTTCAAATATAGGGAATTCGATTCCCTGCAAAGATGGGAGAAAATTTTGAAATTCGCCCTATCCATTCCGCAAGACTTGGGCATCCATGTGATGGATATCCCATCCCTTCAGTGGTATCAGAGCCAGGTTCAAATCTTGAATCAATTTAATTCAGATCTGAACCTGCGCAAATGGGCAGAAGGTGTTCTACCCGATTTGCACAGATATGTGTTTTGGGAAATTTGTTCCCAAAATTAATGGGCGAATATTCTGAAATTATTTTTATATAAATCTGATTATTGTTTAGAATAGTTCTTTATGATTTTCTTGATTTATGGGCTGTTCGTACAAAAGGAGATCGAATTCTTGGTTTGCGCAGGGAACCTGCAAGATTTGCAGTTTCTTGATTTATTCATTACATTTGGTCTATAAATATTTTTTTTTATTTTTAGACTCAATGTATTAGGTATTCGATCTAATGTAAATTTAATAGAAATTAGGTTTTCTATTCATTTTATTTTTGGATCGAAGATGGCAGCGCAAGGAAGGAGATTTCGCAGATGGGACATTCACTACCTACGATCTGCAGTTTGTGAAACTGCATTCTGTGATCTAACCTCTGTTTTGCAGGATGGATTATACAAACAGCCCTGGATTGACTGATTCTTGTTTTCTTTTATCAGTTCTTTAATTTCAGATTATTTTCTTGAATTAAAGATTTAATTAAAAATCAAACCCTAGACCCATTCGAACCAAGATTGGTTCAAATTGTTTGGACTGAATCTAGAGTTCGATTAAGGCTGTATATCAGCCCTAATTTTTGTTCATATGGGCCTAAGGATTGATAATTAATTGGATACTTAATTCGGCCCAACCTGTAAGGCTCAGTTTTAAATTGTTAAAATTGCCAAAAGCCCACTTCAAAAGAACAAACTGTATGGGCCGAACTGGGTAACCCTGATTCAGCCCATATACCTAGATGATATTAATTGTTAATATTATGGATTTAAATGGGCTTCAAATGGGCTTTTACAGATAATTAATTGATTGGATCAATTCCTCCCTGCATGTGATGTATGGATGTGTGATGTGCTACGTTCATGGGCCATAAGTGCTTGGCCCATGCAAATTCGATAGCGGCTCTTGTGCACATCAAGGTTGAATGCACATCATTGCCATGGTGTCCCTTTTGGTCATTAGATGACCTCCCTCAATGGTGGGCCCCACACCTCCTGAAGAGGTTACGTGCAGAACCCTTGCCGATTTAGGCCCACCGAAATCTGGCTTTGTGAAAGTCAGTGGGAGCCACTCTGGTTTGACCTAAAATAAACTAGGGCGTAATTTTTGTTCCCTCCAGTAAATATGAGTGCACGTGATAGGGAGATTCATGTGATGAAATCTCTAAAGGCCTTCCATCATTAGCATGAGGATGGGTCCTTTAGTAATGAGGAAACGCACCAGAAAATGGGCTATCCATTTGCTGTTGGGCTTGTCTAAGTGTTTCATAAGATGATAGGGGCGTCATAGACCAATGTGGGAGGGGCTTCACCAGAAAATGGGAACTCTCTCACGGTACCTTGGCGTTCACGAATATGATGGGTGAGCACTCACTGGACAGAAAGGTTTACCTGAAAACGACTCTGAACCTTGTCTGATAGAGGCCAAAGGAAAAACTCATATGATGAGTGGAAATGATCTTTCACAGAAAGGTGGTGGAGTTTTGCAGCTGAAACAGTTGGCTCCATGCACCCTACGTGGTTTCCCACATTTCCAGAGACAAGTCACTGTCTCCGTCCCTGAGCAGGAGGGAAAACTCAGAGATGAACAAATGGGACTGGAACATAGATTAAAATCCATGTCCATGATTTGAACATGAATCAAATAAGGTTATGGATTGATATTTGCTGTTTTATCAGAAAATGGCAAATGGACAATTTGCAAAGCTTCTTGACGACAACAAGCTTAAGGGCCCAAACTATGCCGACTGGTACCGTAACCTAATGCTGGTTTTAACATCTGAAAAATTGGACAAGGTAGTTAAGTCTCCTGCCTCGAAACGTCCAGGTGATAGGGATTCTGAAGCCCATAGGAGAGAATTCCAAGACTGGGAGGATAAAAACTCCCTAGCCCGCTGCTATGTCGTTGCTTCTTTGGACAACTCAATACAGAGGCAGTTCAATCAGATCGAACTCGCTAAGGACATATTGGATAGTCTGAAAACAATGTACGAAGAGTAGAACCGTTCTACTCGGCAAAAGGTCTTGAAAATGTTCATGACCGCTCAGATGTCCAGGGGGCAGAAAGTTCATGACCATTGTCTTCGGATGATGGGATACATTAACGAGCTGGAAGCCCTTGGATCCAGGCTAGATCTTGGCACTCAAGTAGATGCCATTCTGAACTCCTTGCCCTCTTCCTTCAATGGGTTCATATTAAACTACAATATGAACAAGCTGAATCTCAGCGTCCAAGAGCTGAGCAACATGTTGCAAAGGGCCAAGGACTTACTTAAGAAGGATGAGTCTGTGGTAATGCTTGTTGAAGCTAACAAAATGGGCAAGAAAAAGAGGAAGGCAAAGAAGCCTCAGAAAAAGACTACCAAGCCCAAGAAGTAGAAGAAAGACAGGACAGTAGATGCATGTCACTTCTGCAAACAAACTGGCCACTAGAAGAGGAACTGTCCTTAGTACCTGGAATCCAAGAAAGGTAATTTTGAATCTTGTGTCATATAAACTAACTTATTGGTGGCTTTTGCATCCTCGTGTATTAACTCCGGGGCTTCAACTCATGCGTGTAACTCACTGCAGGGGTTCAAGGTAAGCAGAAGGCTGAATGATGGAGAAGTGATGCTCTACTTGGGGACTTCTGAAAGCGTTGCAGCTACGGCAATAGGCACCGTAGAATTAAAATTTAGAGAAGGAAATATTGTACTTAAAGATTGTGTTTTGTGCAAAATCTAAGAAGAAATTTGATTCCTGTGTCAAAACTATGTGCGGATGGATATTCTGTCTTTTTCAGTAATACGATTACTATTAAAAGAAACAATAAATTCATCGCATATGGGGAACTGGAGAACGGTCTCTATGTTCTACATCCTTCTCTAGAAACTAACATAGCCGAAACTATGTCGACCGAAATCCTCAAGAAAAGAGCACGTGATATAGTTAATCCCACGTGCCTGTGGCATTACTAACTTGGCCATATCGGTATTGACCGAATCACAAGACTGGTAAAGGATGGTCCTTTGGATTTTCTAACTATAGAAGATCTTCTCACTTGTGAGCCTTGCCATCAGGGTAAGATGACAAAGAGGCCATTTATTGGTAAGCCTGAAAGATGTACAGGCACGTTTGACCTTATACATACTGATGTATGTGGTCCCCTGATTGTTAGGACCCGTAACTAATACGTGTATTTCATTACATTCACCGATGACTATTCTCGGTATGGTTACGTGTACCTAATGAGACATAAGTCCGAATCCTTTGAAAAGTTCAAAGAGTTCAGACAAAAGGTCGAGAAATAATTAGGGAGAGAAATTAAGTCCCTTCGATCAGATCGAGGCGGCGAATATCTCTTTGACGAATTCAGGGACTACTTGAAGGTAAACGGGATAATATCATAGTTAGCTCCTCCTGCTACACACAACTTAACGGTGTTGCAGAGAGGAGGAATATGACCCTATTAGATATGGTTCGGTCACTTCTCATCCATTCAGAGTTACCCACATCCTTTGGGGATACGCATTAGAGACTGCGATATACGTGCTGAACCGGGTTCCAACCAAATCGGTTCCTAAGAATCCCTATGAGCTTTGGATCGGAAAGAAACCAAGTGTACGACACTTGATGATTTGGGGTTGTCTGGCTCACGCTAAAAGAACTAATCCGGACAAATTAGAATCCAAGACCAGCCGTTGCCTATTTGTAGGCTACCCAAAGGGCTCAGTGGGCTACCTATTCTATGATCCAAGTGAGCAGAAGGTGTTCTGCAGTCGGAATGCGCAATTCTTGGAAAATGACTACATCTTGGACAATCTTCGTCAGGAAATTGTTCTTGATGAGGAGAGCCCAGATGCAGTGGGAGGTGTCCCACAAGTTCCAGGTAGTGACCAACCTAGAAAATCTACCCAGGTGTCCAGGCCACCGGTCCGTTTTGGTTACGATCAGGATAGTTACCTGGTCGAAACCTTGACTAGTGAAGAGGATCCCATAACTTATACGGAAGCTATGTTGGACATAGACTCCCTTAAATGGGTAGATGCCATGAAAGCTGAGATGGACTCAATGGAGACCAATGGAGTCTGGACTCTAGTGGATCCGCCCTCCGGGGTAAAAGCAATTGGTTGCAAATGGATCTACAAGAGGAAGAAGGGCCCTGATGGCAGGGTTGAGACCTACAAAGATCGTCTAGTGGCAAAAGGATACACTCAGAAATAAGGCATCGATTATTAGGAAACCTTTTCGCCCATGGCCATGCTTAAATCCATTAGGATCCTACTAGCTGTAGCAGCTTACTATGACTATGAGATTTGGCAGATGGATGTCAAAACTGCATTCCTAAATGGAGATCTTACTGAAGATATCTATATGCAGCAACCACAAGGTTTTGTAGCTGCGGGTCAGGAACACATGGTCTGTAAGTTGAATAGATCCATATATGGACTCAAGCTAGATGCATGCTCAATTAAATGTGTCTTCCTTGGCTACTCTCGGACTCAAAAGGGGTACAAATGTTATAAACCCATTACCCGAAAGTGCTATGTCTGCCCTAATGTCACCTTTTTTGAGTCTGTACCCTTCTTCTCAAGTCCCGAAGCTCCTTCGTCTCCACCCTTACTTCCTATTCCTGTTCCTGTTAGTGATCCAGTTCCAGATGCTGTTGTTGGAGTAGACTCATCACCTCATCCTGTGCAGATCACCACCGATCCGACAAGTGTATACACGTCGAACAACACCGGCCCCTCCTCTAGCTTCTACCTCATCTGTGGATCCTCTCATGGCTCCTATTGCTGAACCTTCAAACCTTGACCTACCCATTGCCTTACGGAAAGGTAAACACAGTTCTACCCTCCATCCCATTTCCAATTTTGTTTCATTATCTCGTCTTTCTACCTCACATCGCCAGTTTGTTTCACTTTTGTCCTCTATTTCCCTACCTAAGAATGTTCAAGAAGCTCTTAGTTCACCTGGATGGCGGCGGGCAATGGAGGAGGAACTTTCTGCTCTTCAACATACTCAAACGTGGGAACTTACTACTCTCCCACCTAGTAAGCATGCTGTGGGCTGTAAATGGGTGTATACTGTGAAATACTTGCCAGATGGTAGTGTGGAGCGTCTGAAGCCAGACTTGTTGCTAAAGGTTACTCACAATTGTATGGAGTGGACTACATAGAGACATTCTCTCTGGTGGCTAAGATTGGTTCTGTTCGTGTACTAATTTCCCTAGAAGTTATGTATGATTGGCCTCTGTTTCAGCTGTTAGACAGTTGTATGCCCTTAGCTTCAATTAGAATTATGTACATTATGAATTTATTGTAAATGAATAAAGTACACATTTGATTCATGTTCCTGTGGTGTGTTTCTGTGTAATACCCTTAAACTGGACACTTAATGAGACTTGTGTTAGTTTAGAATGTTCACAGCCATTGGGTAAGTCTGGGGAGATTTATCCTACCAAGGCTGACACTGATGTGCGACCAACTATTGGGGTGGCTTGTCTCAGCTAACAGGGTGAGACCCGAAGCACATGTAGTGTAGGTTTAATAGAACCTCTAAACCAGACCAGATTTCCAGTATTGCCCTGGACCTTGGAGATAGATGGGCAAAACTGGAAAGTTACACCTGACCCCTAGACTCGATTATGATACTACAGTAGGTGTTGGATTGGTCTGTCTTTGATGTACCAATCAGTGAGATCCTTAGCGGGGGTCAAAACCTAGGTATGTTGGGACAGTCCAAAAATTCATCTGAGTGGGTGATCATAGTGACAGGATCAACCCCTTTGTCAGACAAAGGTAATGATCGGGGATGCACTCTCTCTAATGGAAACCAAGACTGCCGGCAACCGATTTCAATTGTTGAGATTTTGTTTTGCAAAATATATTTATAGATATATATATATGTTATGGTTTCGAAATGATTTGCAAAAGGTTTTAATTCCCCGGATCCATGTAAGCGGAGAGTGCAACACTGTTCCTTGCAGTCAAGGGAGAGGTCCTCCCTTGTCGGGTAGTGTTTGGTCATTATGGGCTGAGAGGTTAAGTGTAAGACCATTGAGGATAATACCTGATGGGATAATCTTGCATCTGCCCATAGTCCCTGGGTGTTACAAGGTGGCTTGGCCCAGGGACCACTTAGGGTAAGTGTTGGGCCCATAGAGCCCACAAGATGGGTTTCAAGGGGTGCACTATCCATAACAGTGTATTCGGCCAGGCCTTGTAACAAAGGCTGGGCTGAACCCATGTGGCTGATGTGTATATCAATGTTTGGGTCCCACGCCATACAAGGAAGCCCAACTAGGCAGCAGTTTGGAAGGCTAAGTGAGTACATAACCTTAAATGGGCCTTAAGCCCATTTCGAACGGGGCTTATTTGATCATTTACTTAAAGGGGCAAATTCTGAGATGGATCAGCTGATAGGATTGGGCCTAGACCCTATCCACTTAGAAAGTCCAAGATCTAAATGAGATTTAGATCTTGAAGCATCCTAATTAGATTAGGAGATGGCTGATCTGATCTGCAAATAAGATAAGGATTTTCCCTTATCACTTAAAGAGACTTCTAATCCAAATATGATTTGGATTAGCAACTCCTAATGGGATTTGGAGCTGATCCCTTTAAAATTATGAAAGAAAGAAAGGGGAGATACACAGTTAGTGATTGATGTTCAATTCTCTTCAGAGCTGAAGATCACAAGAAGAGAGATTTCTGCACCCTGTGAATTCTCTCTTGCCACCTCCTTCCTGCCGCCGCCATCACCTTCAGTTCGTTCTCCAGTTTTTGGGAGAAATCAAGATCTGATCTTGATTCCAATCTTTTGGGAAAGGATTGGTTGAAGCTGTACTCACAAGCCGTCCAGTTGATTCTTGTGAAGGGTCAAGTTCTTTTGGAAGAACATTGTTGATTCTGCTCCATCCTGCACTGCGCCATATTTAGTGGGAGCAGATTTTGGATCATTCCTTGGGCGTGAACACCTCCATTGGGAGATACTGTTTCTCCGTATCAGGTATAATCCTCTCCTACTCCTTTTGGTTCAGATCTAGTTTGGTTCTTGATTCAAGATTGATCCTTGAAAAACATGTTTTTCAAATATAGGGAATTCGATTCCCTACAAAGATGGGAGAAATTTTTGAAATTCGCCCTATCCATTCCGCAAGACTTGGGCATCCATGTGATGGATATCCCATCCCTTCATCAGCTTGACATAAAAAATGCCTTCCTCCATGGTGATCTGGTGAAGGAGGTATATATGGAGCAACCACCTGGGTTTGTTGCTCAGGGGGAGGATGGTAAGGTGTGTAGACTGAAGAAGGCAAGTTATGGGTTGAAGCAATCATCACGTGCTTGGTTCGGGAAGTTCAGCGAAGTGGTGAAGAGTTTTGGAATGAAGCAATGCCAGGTTGATCACTCAGTGTTCAGCTATGACTCAGAAGCTGGGAAGATCTTATTAGTGGTCTATGTGGATGATATTGTCATTACTGGCAGTGATAAATTGGGGATTGGAAAATTAAAGGTATTTCTGCAAAATCATTTTCAAACAAAAGACCTTGGAACATTAAAGTATTTCTTGGGAATAGAAGTTGCCAAGTCAAAACAAGGTGTAAATCTGTGCCAAAGGAAATATGTTCTTGATCTATTGGAAGAAACAGGACTGTTAGGTGCAAAACCGGCTGAGACCCCTATGGAACCAAATGTTAAGTTAAGCAATGATACAGGAGAAGTATTTGAAGATCCTGGAAGGTATAGGCTACACATGGGAAAGTTGAACTATCTGACTATTACGAGACCCGACATCTCCTTTGCAGTCAGTGTGGTGAGCCAATTCATGTAGAACCCTCGTATACCTCACTGGGATGCAGTTCTTAAAATTGTAAGGTATCTGAAAGGAGCTCCAGGCCGTGGGCTATTGTATAAACCAAGAGGAAAACTTGAAGTAGTTGGGTATACAGATGCAGACTGGGTAGGCTCAGTGAATGACAGAATATCTACTACAGGCTATTGCACATTTCTTGGAGGAAACCTTGTGACATGGAAGAGTAAAAAGCAGACGGTTGTGGCCAGAAGCAGTGCTGAAGCCGAGTATAGGGCCATGGCACACACTACCTGTGAATTAGTGTGGTTGAGGAATCTCCTAAAAGAAATTGGGTTTCACATAGATAAACCTATGAGATTGTACTGTGACAATCACGCTGCTCTCCATATCTCATCCAACCCTATCTTTCATGAGAGAACAAAGCACATAGAGATTGTTTGCCACTTTGTGAGGGAGAAGGTTCTTGCTAGAGAGATAAATACAGAACATGTGGGCTCGAATGATCAGTGGGCAGATTTGTTTACAAAAGCTCTAAGCTCAGGGAAAGTGAACTATCTATGTAACAAGCTGGGATTATATGACATATATTCTCCAGCTTGAGGGGGAGTGTTAAAGTGAGCCGAATAAGGGTAGTTTAGTCATCTTATGTGTGTTAAGTAGTTTGCTTATGTGGCAGTTTTATTAGAGTACTCTGCCCCACACTTAAGTATGGGCAATTTAGTCTTTGTAAAGGTTATTAGAATCTAATAAAGATTAAGGGGGTCGACTGTATGGGCAGTCCATCAGATTTCGACAGACCCTTATTTTTTTTCTTCTTCTTCTCTTCTTCTTCCTCTTCTTCTTCCCTCTCTTCTTGGTTCGAGTTACTGTAGCAGCATTCGAAACAACAGTGATTAAAAAGGTGTTTTTTAATTAACTCTTAACCAAGAATGGGGTTTAAGAACCAAGGGGAACGTGTTTTTGGGGATGGTGGTTCTGGTAACATGTCTAAGAACACCTTTCAAATTACAACTGTTAAGTTTGATGGATCAAACTACTAAGAATGGGCCAAATCAACCATGATGGCCATTGGGGGTAGAGGAAAACTAAACTATTTGTTTGGGGATGTGAAGGAACCAACTAAGGAGGACCCAACTTATGCCAAATGGGTTCTGGAGAACTATTTGGTGATGACATGGTTGTGCAACTCTATGCAGCCACATATCAGCCGAGACTATTTGTGGGCAAAAACAGTTAAGGAAATATGGGATGTCATGAAAGAGACCTACTCCCAACCCCTTAATGTTGCTAGGGCTTATGAGCTGAAATGTGAGGTTAATAATCTTAAGCAAGGAGAGAAACCAGTCTCGGTTTACTTCTCAACCTTGAAATCCTTGTGGCATGAAATTGACCACCTAGAAACAATTGAGTGGGAAAGTCGGAAGGATGCACAAACTTATAGAAAGCAGGTTAAAACTAATAGGGTTTTTGAGTTCCTAGCTGGTCTGAATTCTGAATATGATATTGTGAGACAACAAGAGATAGTGTGACCCTATCACAAGCCTATTCCTTAGTGCACAGTGAAGAGACTAGGAGAAAGGTTATGTTACAGCATCAACCCTTCAAATCAGCCTTGGCAGTAGTTAAACCTAAGTCTACGGGTGATAAGGAAAGGGATATGAAGAAGGAAGACAAGAGGGACCTAGTATGTGAACATTGCAAGAAACCTAAACATACTAAAGACACCTGCTGGAAGTTGCCTCCTAGATTTTATGGTGTAGAAATAGAAAAAAAGGTTTGTCGGCTGAAAAAAGCCTTGTATGGACTAAAATAGTCCCCTAGAGCTTGGTTTGATAGATTCAGACAAGCCCTTGAAAAGTTCGGTTATGTGCAGGCCCAGTCAGACCACACCTTGTTTAGTAAGAAAGTGGATTCTTCCTTAACCTTGCTTGTTGTATATGTGGATGATATTGTAGTGACTGGGAGAGCTACGATACTTCTTGGGTATTTAGGTAGCTAGGACCAAGCATGGCATTTTTGTTTTTCAAAGAAAGTATGTTCTTGACTTGTTGGAAGAAACTGGAAAGTTGGGTGTTAAGACTGCTGACACACCTATTGAACAAAACCACAAGATCAGTGCAGAGGGTGGAGAGCCTCTTGAAGATAAAGCTATGTTCCAACGGTTAGTTGGAAAACTTCTCTATATTTGTCTCACACGACCGGACATCGGTTATGTAGTCAATGTTATTAGTCAATATATGCACTCTCCTAGAACTACTCACCTACTTGCAGTTGAGAGGATATTGGCATATTTGAAGAGGTGCCCAGGCAAAGGTGTTTTATTCAAGAATAATGATCACATGAAGTTTACATAGATGTTGATTGGGCTGGATGTGTTGATGATATGAGATCTACCTCTGGATATTGTGCTTTTGTAGGAGGTAATCTTGTCTCTTGGAGGAGTAAGAAACAAAATGTTGTTTCTCGTTCCAGTGCTGGAGCTGTGTTAGACAGTTTATGTATGCCCTTAGCTTCAATCTGATTTGATGTACTTGTTATTTAGTGGAAATAAATAAAGTGCATGTTTTGATTCATGTTGTTTGGTTTAATTCTGTGTAAAACCCTAAAACTGGACATTTATAGAGATTCATGTTAGTTTTAAATGTTCACAGCCGTTGGATAAGTCTGGGGAGATTTATCCTGCCAAGGTTGATGCTGGTGTGCCGCCAAGTGTTGGGATGGCCTGTCTCAGCCATCAGGGTAAGACCCGAGGCACATGCAGTATGGGATTACTTGAATCCTTGAACCGGACCAGATTTCCAGTCTTGCCCTGGACCTTGGAGATAGATGGGCAAAACTGGAAAGTTACACCTGACCCCTAGACTCGATTATGACACTTCACTAGGTGCTGGATCAGGCCGCCTTTGATATGCCAATCAGTGAGATCCTTAGCGGGGATCAAAACCTGGGTATGTTGGGGCAGTTTGAGAATTCATCTGAGTGGGTGGTCATAGTGACAGAATCAGCCACTTTGTCGGACAAAGGGTAATGATCGGGAATGCACTCTCTCTGATGGAAACCAAACTGCCAGCAGTTGATTTCAATCGTTGGAATTTTGTTTTGCAAAATTAATATACTTATATTATATGTACGGTTTCAAAAATGTTTGCAAATGGTTTTAATTCCCGGGATCCATGTGAGAGGGAGGTGCGGCGCTATTCCTTGCAGCCGAGGGAGAGGTCCTCTCTTGTCGGGCAGTGCTTGATCATTAAGGGCTGAGAGGTTAAGTGTAAGACCATTTAGGATAATACCTGATGGGCTAATCTTGCACCTGCCCATAGTCCCTGGGTTTTTATAAGATGGCTTGGCCCAGGGACCACTTAATGTAAGTGTTGGGCCCATAGGGTCCATACGATAGACTCAAGGGGTTCATTGAGCTTTTCAGTGAATTTGGCTGGGCCTTGTTTTAAAGGCTGGGCCGAACCCATGTGGCTGGTGTGTAGATCAATGCTTGGGTCCCATGCCATACAAAAAAGCCCAACTGGGCAGCAGATTGGAAACTAATTAAACACTGAATACTTAATGGGCCAAAAGCCCATTTCGAACTGGGCTGATATGATCACCCAAAAGATGGGGCGAATCTGAGATTAATGTTAGTGAAAAGGATGGGGCTTTTAACCTTATCCACTCTGGGAGACCAAATTCAAATCAGATTTGAAACTGGTAACCTCCTGATAAGATCAGGAGTAAACTAACTTTATCTGCAGATAGGATTAAGATGATCCTCTATCCAGATACTGATTTGGATTGGGATAACTCCTAATTAAGAGGTTTCTTAATCAAGATAAAAAGAGGAGAAACCCTAAGAAAATAGATCAGATTTCGAACCATCCTTTGGATACACAAGGGATACCTTTTGCGATTTTTTAGATTAGATCTCATACTCTCCAGAAAAGAGAAAAAGCAGTTCAGTTTTTTTGGTTTTGGTTCTCTCCTCCTGCCACCGCCATCTGCCATTGCAAGATTGGATCTTTGCAAGAAAAGAAAGTCAAGAAATTTGTTCTTGACATCAGTCTTGCATGAAAGACTGAAAAGGTTATAGTGTTTAGTTCTTCCAGAGGATTCTTGTGAAGGATCCTGTGTGTAGGACGCACCCTGCTGGTTCTGTTCCATCCACAGCTGTGTCATCTTCAGCAGGAAGGGATCTTGGAGCGTTCTTTGGGCGTGAACACCAACTTTGGGAGATAGTGCTTCTCCGGATCAGGTATATTCCTCCCATTTACCTTTTGGTACAGATCTGGTTTGATTATGGTTCAAGTAGGATCCTTGAATAACATATTCTAAATTTAGGGAATATGATTCCCAGTTGGGAGAAGGTAGGAAATTTTTGAAATTCGCCCACCCATTCCGCAACCTTTATGGCGTCCATTGGATGGATCCTACCATTCTTTCAAGCTGAATATAGGTCCATGGCAAATGGTGTGGCTGAAATTCTATGGTTGAGATCACTATTTGAGGAGTTGGGTATTGCTTATGAGAAGCCCTTAATGTTGTACTGTGATAATTAGGCTGCTATTAATATAGCCCATAATTGGGTACAATGCAATAGAACTAAGCATATTGAAGTGGACCGACATTTTATCAGAGAAAGGGTTGCATCTCCAAAAGTATGTCTTCCATATATCACCTCCGACATGCAGCTTGCAGATCTTCTCACCAAGGCTGTTTCAAGGAAGAAAGGGTTGCATCTCAAGAAGTATGTCTTCCATATATCACCTCCGACATGCAGCTTGCAGATCTTCTCACCAAGGAAGAAGTTAGAGGCAGACCTATGCAAGTTGGGAATGACAAATATCTATTCCCAACTTGAGGGGGAGTGTAGAGAACACTGATGTGGTCCCCACTGTGTTCGTATGACAGTAGTAGACAGCTAGTTATGTTAGTTATTTCAGTTTGTTAGTTGGTAGTTTATTTCAGCCTTATGTTATTAGTTTTTTTTTTTTTGCCAGGTAAGCAATAAGGGTAATTCAGCCCCTTTACAGTTATTCAAATATGAATATAAATTATAAGAGTGGGACGGGTATTGTAAGTCACTCTGTTATGGGCAAAATGTTATGGGCCCGCGAATAGGATCTCATCACGGGTTGGTCCACGAGGAAAACCCTCTATTTTCCCTTGTTCCTCCCTGCTCTTGATGGACCTATCTAGGTGCCCTAATGGTGATTTGTTCAAGAGATCACCTAACTCTCCTTTACTCTCTTTCTTGACTAAATATTTGATATCCTCATTCAATAACGGTGTCTCCTTAAATAGGAGATTACAAGAATCCTAATCTTAGGGAGTCTCCTTGCTGAATAGGGAGACTTCCAATTCTATCTTGATAAGGATAAGATAAGCTAATCCTAATATGATAATAAGATAAACTAATCTTAATCTGATAACAAGATAAACTAATCCTAATCTGATAACAAGATAAATTAATCCTAATCTGATAATAAGATAACTAATCCTAATCTGATAACTTACTAACAAGATAAGATAAGAGCAATAGAATAAGATAAGAACAAGCAAGATGATCTAATCTAATCTGGCGGTGGGTCAGGTTCCTGTTGCTGCCGGCGGCGATGGTACGTCTTTCCGAGGAATGCGTCCATAACATTACTCCCCTCTTGGACTACGAGCTTGTCCTCAAGCTCGAACTCTGGATATGTGGCTTGGAACTCTGTCAATGGGATCCATGTGGCTTCGGCCGATGGTAAGCTACACCATTTCACCAAGACTTCAAGAACTCCTTGATTGAAATGAGAGTGGATGACAGCTTTAGGATGGGGAATCAATTTTCCATCTTGCAGTGGTGGCAGGGAGGGGGCTTGGTCCGGAGGAACACCCGTAAATGGTTTCAGCAAGGCGATGTGGAAGACATCATGAATCTGGCTGGTCTCTAGCAGTTCCAGCTGGTAGGTCACACTGCCAATCCATCGTAGAACCTTGAAGGGCCCATAGGACTTAGGGGCCAGTTTCGGGCCAACTATACTAGGACTAGTAATAGCTGCTCGGAGAAGCTGCTGTTGCTATTATTGATCATGTTGTTGCTTCTGCTACTGCAGTTGTTGCTGTTGTTGGTTGTCTGGCTACTATGGCTGAGGGTGTTGCTGCTGCTGTGGACCAAGAAGGGTCTGCTGCTGCTGCTGTTGTTCGCCGGACGGCTCCGTCAAGTCTGGTCGGAGGCTGTTTGTGGTTACAGCCCCTTCTGGATTCCTCTCCCTGTTAGAGAAATACGATTACAGCAAGCGTCGCAGCTCCTGGACATCGTCTTTGACATCACGAACCTCCCTGCTGGTTTCTACGAGCCTATGCTCTAGTTCATGGACCCTAGATGATAGCTGTTGCAGATCTCCCATGACAACCGACTTTGATACCAAAATGTTATGGGCCTGCGAATAGGATCTCGTCACGGGTTGGTCCACGAGGAAAACCCTCTGTTTTCCCTTGTTCCTCCCTGCTCTTGATGGACCTATCTAGGCGCCCTAATGGTGATTTGTTCAAGAGATCACCGAACTCTCCTTTACTCTCTTTCTTGACTGAATATTCGATATCCTCATTCAATAACGGTGTCTCCTTAAATAGGAGATTACAAGAGTCCTAATCTTAGGGAGTCTCCTTGCTGAATAGGGAGACTTCCAATTCTATCTTGCTAAGGATAAGATAAGCTAATCCTAATCTGATAATAAGATAAACTAATCCTCTGATAACAAGATAAACTAATCCTAATCTGATAACAAGATAAACTAATCCTAATCTGATAATAAGATAAACTATTCCTAATCTGATAACTTACTAACAAGATAAGATAAGAACAAGCAAGATGATCTAATCTAATCTGGCGGTGGGTCAGGTTCCTGTTGCTGCCGGCGGCGATGGTACGTCTTTCCAAGGAATGCGTCCATAACACACTCACTCTCTCTTTTCTGAATTCTCTCTTCGAGCTCTTCTCTCCTCTTCTTCTCTTCTCTTCTTCTCTTCTTCTTTTCTTCATTCTTTATTTGTTTTTCTCATTAAAACCTAGGACAGATTGTAGTCTTGTTCGACTACTGTAAACAATTAATGCCCAAACATTTTGGAGACTTTATTATCTTTCTACTTATTTCCACAACATTATTCTTGTATTTCTTTTTATTTTCCCGTTTTTCTTCTTTTTTTTTTTGCATAAACATGTTGCATACTTGAAGTGTTTTATTTTTTTCTTCATCTAGACTTATTTGGATATACATGTTTTCAAAAGTAATATACCAAAAAGTAGAAGTATTAAAAAACACAAAATTAAAAAGCCAGAATTACCGGTTCCATGCTTTACTTCAAGTTTCAGTTGGTCACATTTGTCTTAAATGATACTTCTTTTTGCAATAATTCAACTATTCTCTTGCTCACTGAATTAGCTGTATGATGGACTTGTGAATGAAATTTGTCATTTTTAGAGTACAAAAGTAATGCCACATCACATGTGTGTGCTATGCGTCTTTTAGAGTCCCCCAGAATGCATTACTGGATAGTGGACATGGAAGTAGATTACTGTATCCAAGCATCTATTCATACTTGTGTATTGTCTATTGTGGAAAACATGCTCTGAAAAATCATTTTACCATATTGGTTTCATGGTACAAAGTACATGGTAAAATCCCAAAAGTAGAACATTGTTGTATCCAAACATGTGTACTGTGAAACACATGCTCTGAAAACTCATCCAGCTTTTGGGATTTTAAAGAATAAAAGCAAAAGTTTATCGGTTTATCCAAACACAGCCTTATTCATCAGCTAATTTCAGCTTTCGCTTTTCAAACTAAGCTGTGTGTTGACTATTTGCAGGTTTTACCAAGAAAAATGCTTGATTTACTTGATGCTCCAGTACCATACATTGTGAGTTTGATATTTTATTTTGTTCTCACTTGTATATGGATACAAATTGGAAATTTCTTTTGACTTGTGTGGTTCATTGCTATTTAATTTTTTATCGGCATTCATCGTTATTGAAAATATTGATTATACAGAGAAATTGGAGACTGCCATTAATAAAATAAACATGATTACATACAGAACTCTGGGGCAGATAAAATGACTTATCTCCCACTAGAGAACCCAAAGAGAAAATTACAGAGTAGCCCAAAATATTTGGCCCCTTCCCACCCCCTGCTTTGCCAAGTTATCTGCAAAGGCGTTAGCAGTAGTCTTTACCCATTGAAATTGAATTTCCAAGCCCCTAGTTAACCACTTAACATCTCTTCTCTCATTAGCATACATCCAAAGTCCACAATCCTTCCTTAACCAGTTTAATACTAGTTGGAAATCTCCTTCAACAATCAGCTTTTGAACATTCCACTCTTTTACCTTCCTTAACCCTTCTATTAAGGCTAACATTCCAACTATAAGAGAGTCCAAATTCTACTATCACTATTTGAAGGGTCCAAGGCCACCCCATTCAAGATTTGAATTAACTCCAAAGCGTTTTCAAGTTCTGACTCCCTAATGCCTCTTCTAAAACCCAAATCCCAATCAAAACCAAAAAAGGACTCCGAGGGGAACAAGAAAGAAGACACAGGTTCCCTTTTATACTGAGAGAGAAAATAAGGAGGGAAATTGTTCTTTTAAAGGTATATCTCCCACCCAAAGATCTTCCCAGAATTTCACATGGTTTCCAGAACAAAGATCATACCTGATGTGCTGCAAGGAGGGGAGAATGGTGTGTATGGACCTCCAGGGAGAGGCTCTAGTAGACTTTGCCACCAGCCCAGAGTCCCAACCATCATTTGCTTACCCATGGATGCTCAGTATTACTTTAGCTCACAACTTATCTATGTCCCTGCTAGCCCCCAAAGCCACTTCCCCATCAAACTTCATTTCTCTTTTGAATGTTTCCTAGACCCAAGCCACCTTCCTCCCTACTTCTAGATACTGTTTCCCATTTCACCCTATGGTCTTTCCTGTCCTCCCCTGGTTCCCACAAGAAATCTCTCATCAACTTCTCCAAGATTTTGCTTACTTTCTCTAGGATCCTAAAGACAGACAAGTAGTACACTGTCAGGCTTGACAAAGTGGACTTTATTAGGGTAATTCTTCTGCCCAGAGATAAGTAGTTCTTCTTCCAAGAAGCCAACCTTTTTGTGAATCTATCAACTATAGGGATCCAAAAGCTGTTATTTCCCGGATTGTCCCCTAAAGGCATCCCCAAATACTTCAAAGGCCACTGTGAAACTGCACACCCCAAAATCTCAGACCTCTCCATCATGGCTCTCTCCTCCATGTTGATCCCCACTATACAACTCTTATCAAAATTGATCTTCATATTTGACATCTTCTCAAAGATTTGTACTACCAACTTCAGATTTCTAACCCACCCCACCTCCTCCCCTTCACAAAAAAGTATAGTATCATCGTCAAATTGTAGGTGGGTGATAGGTACTCTATCCTTTCCAATCCTCCACTCCTTCACTAGGTTCCTCGACTCCGCCCTCTCTATTAACCTCCTCAATACGTCTGCAATCAAGGTAAAGAGAACTGGAGAAAGGGGGTCCCCTTGTCTAATTCCCCTAACTACCGAAAAGTGATCACTACTGTTCCATTCACCAAAATTGAACAATGGTAGGTCTCCAAACAACCTAAAATCCCCTTAAACCATTTCTCCCCAAAGCCAAAGTACTCCATCACTTGCATTAAGAAAGACCTGTCGACCATGTCATAAGCTTTCTCCAAGTCCAACTGATAGGTCTAAAGTCTCTAGGATGGCTTGCTCCAACTTTCTTTGGGACTAAAGCAATAAAATTTGAGTTTAGCCCCAGATTTATTACCCCCCCCCCCCCTTTCAAACAATTCATTAAACACCTTAATAATATCCTGTTTCAAGATCTCCCAATAGTCTTGATAAAAAGCCATTGTAAAACCATCTAGCTCTAGTGCCTTAGATCTGTCCATTGTAAAAACTTCCTCCATTATTTCCTCCTCCTCAAACCTTCTTTCTAACCACCCCTTATTCTCCTCTGAAAGCTTAGGCCACTCTAGACCTTCCACCCAAATATTCTGATTCAAAGGTCTTCTAAAAATTGATTTGAAATACTCGATATAGAGAAAATGGTTGACCAGCTTGTTGTCCCCACCTGTTCATATTTTTTTTTCTTGTTTATAGTGCTGTTAAAATACTGTTAGGACTCTTTTTCTGTTGTTTCTAGTGACAGGGGCATTCCTATCATTGTACTACTTATTGTTGAAGACCTATTTTTAAATATCACTTGGGGCGGTAGACTAAGCTAACTGAACCCCTCTTTCTCTTCTATTCTCTCTTCCTCTTCTCCTCTTCTCCTCTTCTCTTCTCTCCTCTTCTCTTCTCTTCAATTCTGGTTTTCTTTTGTTTACTAAACAGGTCTGAACCTTCTTGGTTTCAGACAACTTGGTATCAGAGCAGGCCTAAACCTGGTTTGGGCTCTCATGTAGATGTTGTCCAGCCGAGTACATGAGAGTAGTTCTAGGGATGGAAGGTTCAGCTTGAATCACCTGGTTCTTGGAGGTCATTGGAGATTGAAGAAGGTGCCCAAGGTTCAAATCTCTTGGAGAGCTGTCCGGTGACTAGGAAGAATCGGAGAAAACAGGTTGGTTTCTTATTTAGAGCTTAAATCAGAGATTGAGAGTGGCGCCCAGTAATTTCTGGGTTGTTTTTCATATTTTTTGGACTGTTAAGTGTCCGAAATTTCTCTGGAATTAGTACAGCTGTTCGGCTGTTCTCTTAGACTGCTTTAACCCAGAAATTTCTGGGTTGCTTTCATACTTTTTGGACTGTCAAGTGGCTGAAATTTATCTGGAATCAGAAAAGCTGGTTGGCTATTCTCTTGGACTATTTTAGGGCTCCTTTACGGACTATTTTTTTTGGCTGTATTACTTTTGACAGTGTTGGTCTCCTCTACTACCCACCTTGTGTTCGTAAAAGGCCTCTGAAGTTTTTTTACTTCCGTTGGGTGCTGTTTAGGCAGTACCTGGAATTTCTGTTTAGAAAAGGAGTTCGGACAGTGATGTACTCTTCATTCAGTGATTACTTTTTGTCCATTTCAGCATGGAAATGGCCGGAAATGAGAACAAACCAAATGGAGAAGGACTTCTAGGAGCTGTAAACTCTATTGATAAAAGTTCATTTCAGATTACTACAGTCAAGTTTGATGGAACAAACTATTTGGAATGGATCCAATCAGCCATGATGGCCATTGGTGGAAGGGAAAAATTAGGGTATGTGATGGCAGACACAAAGAAACCAGCACAGGAGGACCCTTCCCTCACTAAATGGGTTCAAGAAAAATATTTGGTTATGACTTGGTTATGCAACTCCATGCAGCCTCGTATCAGTAGAAACTATCTTTGTGCAAAGACAGCTAAGGAGACGGGACAATATGAAAGAAACCTATTCTCAGCCCCTTAATGTTGCTAGAGACTATGAAGTGAAAATTGAGGTGAATAATCTTAAACAGGGGGAGAAACCTGTGTTAGTCTATTTCTCCACCTTGAAATCATTGTGGTATGAGATTGATTATCTTGAGACTATTGAGTGGGAGAGCCAAAAGAATGCTACCACATTCAGGAAATTGGTTGAGAAAAATAGAGTGTTTGAATTCCTAGATGGGCTAAACTCTAACTATGACATTGTAAGACAGTAGCTTCTCACTAGAGATAGTGTCTCTTTATCTCAAGCCTATTCTCTGGTACATAGTGAGGAAAGTAGAAGGAAATTTATGTTACAAATCCCATCTATTGAATCAGCTTTAGCAACTATAAAACCAAAGAATGATGGAAAGGAATGTAAAGAATGATGGAAAGAGGGATGTGTTTTGTGTTAGACAGTTTTGTATGCCCTTAGCTTCAATCATTTTGATGTACTTTTGTTATTTAGTGGAAATAAATAAAGTGCATGTTTGATTCATGTTGTTTGGTTTAATTCTGTGTAAAACCCTAAAACTGGACATTTGTAGAGACTCATGTTAGTTTTAAATGTTCACAGCCGCTGGATAAGTCTGGGGAGATTTATCCTGCCAAGGCTGATACTGGTGTGCCACCAAGTGTTGGGATGGCCTGTCTCAGCCATCAGGGTAAGACCCGAGGCACATACAGCATGGGATTGCTTGAATCCTTGAACCGGACCAGATTTCCAGTCTTGCCCTGGACCTTGGAGATAGATGGGCAAAACTGGAAAGTTACACCTGACCCCTAGACTCGATTATGACACTTCACTAGGTGTTGGATCAGGCTGCCTTTGATATGCCAATCAGTGAGATCCTTAGTGGGGATCAAAACCTGGGTATGTTGGGGCAGTTTGAGAATTCATCTGAGTGGGTGGTCATAGTGACAGAATCAGCCACTTTGTCGGACAAAGGGTAATGATCGGGAATGCACTCTCTCTGATGGAAACCAAACTGCCGGCAGTTGATTTCAATCGTTGGAATTTTGTTTTTGCAAAATTAATATATTTACATATATATGTACGGTTTCAAAATGTTTGCAAATGGTTTTAATTCCCGGGATCCATGTGAGAGGAGAGTGCGGCACTGTTCCTTGCAGCCGAGGGAGAGGTCCTCTCTTGTCGGGCAGTGCTTGATCATTAAGGGCTGAGAGGTTAAGTGTAAGACCATTTAGGATAATACCTGATGGGCTAATCTTGCACCTGCCCACAGTCCCTGGGTTTTTATAAGATGGCTTGGCCCAGGGACCACTTAATGTAAGTGTTGGGCCCATAGGGTTCATACGATGGACTCAAGGGGTTCATTGAGATTTTCAGTGAATTCGGCTGGGCCTTGTATTAAAGGCTGGGCCGAACCCATGTGGCTGGTGTGTAGATCAATGCTTGGGTCCCACGCCATACAAAGAAGCCCAACTGGGCAGCAGATTGGAAACTAATTAAACACTGAATACTTAATGGGCCAAAAGCCCATTTCGAAGTGGGCTGATATGATCACCCATCAATGGGGCGAATTTGAGATTGCAGTTAGCAAAAAGGATTGGGCTCTTAGCCTTATCCACTCTTAGAGACCAAATTCAAATCAGATTTGAATCTGGTAACCTCCTGATAAGATCAGGAGTAAGCTAACTCTATCTGGGAAAGGGATTAAGATTATCCCCTATCCAAATACTGATTTGGATTGGGATAACTCCTAATTAGGAGATTTCTTAATCAAGAAGAAAAGAGAGGAGATTTCGAATGAACCAAGAGAGAGAAATAAGATTTCGATCCAAGAGGTTCTGGTAAGCAAGAAAGGTTCCTGCGAATTGAGATTAGATCTCATTCTCTCCAGAAAAGAAAACAGTTCAGCCTTTTCGTTTCTGGAAATCTCCTCCTGCCGCCGCCATCTGCATTGTTGCAAGATTTGATCTTTGCAGAAAAGAAAGTCAAGAAACCAGTTCTTGACATCAGTCTTGCAAGAAAGACTGAAAGAATTCAGTGTTTAGTACATCCAGGGGATTCTTGTGAAGGATCCAGTGTGTAGGACGCACCCTGCTGGTTCTGTTCCATCCACAGCTGTGTCATCTTCAGCAGGGACAGATCTTGGAGCATTCTTTGGGCGTGAACACCAACTTTGGGAGATACTGCTTCTCCGGATCAGGTATAATCCTCCCACTTATCTTTTGGTACAGATCTGGTTTGATTAGGGTTCAAGTAGATCCTTGAATATTGTATTCTAAATTCAGGGAATATGATTCCCAGTTGGGAGAAGGTAGGAAATTTTTGAAATTCGCCCCACCCATTCCGCAACCTTCATGGCGTCCATTAGATGGATCCTACCATTCTTTCATTTTGTGACTCCTATAAGAAGCCAAAACATACTAAGGACACTTGTTGGAAGATTCATCCTCAGCTAATTCCAGAAAGACATAGGAACAAGAGGGGAAATGCCAATGCAGCTACAACCATAGGAGCTACAACCATAGGAGCTCCATCCACTCCCAATACTAGATTCAATTCTCTTGATGCATTAGTTGTTGTTAGGGCTGCTTTATCTCAGCTGGAGAGTGAAGTTGGCTACTCTGGAAAGTCTCATTCTACTCCCATGCCTCTACCCCAAGTAACACTATCCATTTTTGGATTATTGATTCAGGTGCATCTGATCATATGACCAGTTTATCTTCATTATTTCACACCTATTGCTTGTCCTTTGGCAGAGACGAAGTGTCTATTGCTGATGGCTCTCTTGTCCCTATTTTAGGCAAGGGAGACATCAATGTCTCTCCGATGCCATTTCCTTATCCTTAGTTTTGCATGTTCCTAAACTACGTACTAATCCGCTTTCCGTCAATAGTATCACTAAACACCAGAATTGTTCAGTGACCTTTTTCCCTGATCATTGTGTTTTTCAGGATCTGGCTACAAGGAAGGTGATTGGGACTGGTCGTGAGACGAATGGGATCTACTTGCTAGAACATCCACCTGGGAAGAGGAAAGAAGATGGGGAAGTCTTTTGTGTCACTGTCTATGAGTCAGATTATGCTTTGGCATAATCGATTGGGTCATCTTTCTTTTGGGTCTTTAAGGAGTCTTTTTCCTAATTTGTTTGAGTCAATCCAAGTGTCCAGTTTGAAGTGTGAGAGATGTAAGTTGGCAAAGCATTGTAAATCAACTTATTCACTAAGTAATAAAAGAAGTTTTGTTCTTTTTGAAATTGTGCATACTGATGTTTGGGGGCCTTATCATATTCCTGTTATGGGTGGGTACAAATACTTTCTATTGTTTGTTAACGACCACTCTCGGTTTTCATGGGTTTACCTCATGCGCTCTCGAGATGAGGTCCCCACTTTGACCCACATTTTTCATCAAATGATCATGACTCAATTTGTGGTTAAAATAAAAAAATCTCAGATCTGATAATTCCAAAGAATATTTTGCAAAACCCCTATCTTCTTATCTCCTTTTTACCTCATGCGCTCTCAGGATGAGGTCCCCACTTTGACCCGCATTTTTCATCAAATGATCCTAACTCAATTTGTGGTTGAAATAAAAAATCTCAGATCTGATAATGCCAAAGAATATTTTGCAAAACCCCTATCTTCTTTTCTCCTTGAACATGGAGTGATTCATCAGAGCACTTGTTTTCATACATCTTAGCGGAATGGTATAGCTAAGAGGGAATAGGCACATCCTTGAAGTTGCAAGAAGCATCATGTTGAATACTAATGTTCCTATTTGTTTTTGGGGGGATGCCATTCTTACTGTTGTTTATCTCATTAACAGGATTCCTTCACGATTCTTGGACATGAAAGCTCCGTTTAACTTGTTGTATCCTGATAAGGAGCAATTCTCTATTCTTCCCAAAACCTTTGGTTGCACTTCTTTTGTCCAAATCCTTGGGCCTGCCCGTTCAAAATTTGATCCTAAGGATGCCAAATGTATTTTCCTAGGGTATGCACAAAATCAAAAAGGGTATTGTTGCTATGACCATGTCTTGAGAACCAGATTTGTATCTATGGATGTCACTTTCTTTGAAGATGTCCCCTATTACCCTAGGGTTTCACCTCAAAGGGGAGAGTGGTGAGCCAGGTATGTTTGCTCAAGATGTTCCTTTGCCTATTCCTGCAAGTGGAGGGGAGTGTATTCAGACAACTCTCCACAAATGCCCTAGCAATCTCATCCTGTTGGGTAAGAATCACCCCTTCCAACTCAAGTTTGGTGATAAAGTTCTTCTTCCTTCTTCCATTAGCCATTGCATGAAAGAACTTAGTATTTCTATCTCCTTCTTTCACCCACTTGTGCCTAGACTTTTGCCTCCAACTTACCTGCTCCTGATAAAGAATGTCCTCTAGTTGCTTCCTAAGCTTCCACCTTTCTTGTTTATCTCTCTCCTCAAAGGTGCCCCCCAATTCTTTAACATCCAACTCCTAAATTCTATAAAACACTTCTTGTTTTCTTTCCTCGATCCTGCCAAACTGAAGGGTGTTCCATTCTTTTATCTTTATTTTTAGTTCCTTCAATTTCCAGTGTAATTTCATACCCTTCCAATTAACCCTTGGATTACTACCATTCCACAAAGACTTAATCAGCTCAATAAAACCAGGGTGGGACAACCACATGTTCTCGAACCTGAAGGGTGTTGGGTCCTTACTACTCACCTCCTCTCTTGATAGAGTGATAGGCCAATGGTCATAAGTTAGTCTAGGCATAATCCTCGAAGTAAGCACCCCTAGTGTTCCTCCTAGTATATTGTGGACATAAATCTATCCAATTTTGAACAAATAGGGTTTGCTTGTAAATTGGACCATGTGAATCTTCCATCCGACAAAGGAACCTCTTTTAACTCAAAGTTGTTAATGAATCTATCAAAGTTCCTCATACTAGATGTAGCTCCTCTCCTCACCCTATTTGTCTCATTGGGGAATCTAATGACATTAAAATCTCCTCCTAGACACCAAGGGCCTTCCCAAAGTCCTCTAATATCTTCCAATTCCTCCCATAGTTCACCTCTTTCCCTATACCCACTTGGACCATATATATTTGTCAAAACCCACTCAAATCCATTTGCCAAGTGTTTAAACTTAATGGAAATAGTAAACCTCCTAATCAGCTCCTCTATTCCTTCCATAATCTCATCCTTCCACATTGTAACTATTCCTCCCAAGCTTCCCCAAGGACTTACCGCCCAATTAATACCCCTTGCTTTCCAAATTGATCTAACCCATCTTCCATCGAACTCCATTAGATTTTTGTTGTCAGTGCTGTTGGAAAGTAGAAGATTGACTCTCTGATTGATTCTCCATAATTTTAGGTCCATCAGTTTAGGAAACTTAATTTCCTAGAATCATGGGATATCCTAGAATCATGGGATATTAATTGGAGAATCCCACTGATATAGAAATTAGTTTTTTAGGAAAAGTTAGTTTCCTATTTTATCACCCTGTAAATTAGCTCTGTAATTCTATATAAAGTTGTGTAAATGCTCCTTCCAAGACAATACAATCAATTCGTTTTTTCTCTCAAATTTTCACATGGTATCAGAGCTGGTCACGACTTAATCCACACATAGTATCTCTTTGGTCATCTCTGCTGCTGGTTCAAGAACTCTCTAACAGTATTTGGGAGGTTCTTGAGTGTCCTTGATTCTTCTTCGAGATTGGCTATAGATCTGAACTCTACATTTTTGCTTCTTCTGGATTGCTGCGCCATCGGATTCATCCTTTTTTCCTTGGATCTCTTTGTAGAGACATCAGATCAGTCTGAAATCTTAGATCTGGTGTTGCCCAGAGCAGATTTACTGAATCCCTTTGGTTTGGTTTGGATCAGTTTTGATTTTGAGTGGTTTCGATCCACTCTTCAGTTTGGTGGAGCATTACAGTTACCCTTTTTTTTACATTGGCTGAAAGATTCTTTAGGCCTTCATCGCCAACCCTTACTAAGTTTTTCAGACCTTCATTGTCTGTTTTTCTCTCTTTCTTGAAGCCCGCCCAATATGTCAGAAGCCACCGTATCAAATACCACTGCACAATCGGAAGAAGTTTCCTCACATCAAGCATCTGGCGACCTGCAAAACATTCAGGCAGCATATAGGTTGAACGGGAAAAATTATTTGAAGTGGTCTCAGTTTGTTCGAACATATTTAAAGGGAAAAGGAAAGCTTAGCCATCTCTTAGGGACGGGACCGAAGGAAGGAGATCCAAGATTTGATGCATGGGAAGGGAAAAGGAAAGCTTAGCCATCTCTTAGGGACGGGACCGAAGGAAGGAGATCCAAGATTTGATGCATGGAACAAAGCTGACTCCATGATCATGTCATGGTTATGGAATTCAATGAACCCTGAAATCAACGACACGTGTATGATTTTATCCACGGCTAAAGAGATCTGGGATGCCGTCCGACAAACATATTCAAAAGCACGTGATGCAGCACAAGTGTACAAAATCAAAGTCAAGACTGGAGCAACTAAACAAGGCAGCAAGACAGTTACCGAGTATGCAAATTTACTGCAGAACCTGTGGCAAGAACTCGATCATTATCGGTGCATTGAGACTAAATGTGCAGCAGATGCAGCAATCCTAAAGAGTTTTATCGAAAAAGATCGCGTTTATGACTTTCTTGCAGGACTCAACACAGAATTTGATCAAGTTAGGGTCTAGATTCTTGGCAAAGAAGAGGTACCATCTCTAAATGAGACTATTTCTCTGATTCATGCTGAAGAAAGCCGTAGGGGGGTTATGCTTGAACCCCAAGTACTAGAAGGTTCAGCCATGACTACAAGGATGGAACAACCGAAAATACTAGAAGGAATGAAGACAGATTTGTCCTCTGCACGGGACAACAAGGAGTCTCTTTGGTGTACCTATTGCAAGAAACCAAGGCACACCAAAGAGAAGTGTTGGAAGCTGAATGGTAAACCATCGAATAGGGAATGGGGCTACCGAGGAGGACAACAAAAGAGTCAAAGTCAAGCTAACTTCACCACAAATCAGCCGAGCCAAGAAAAGCCTCCAGACAAGACCGAGTTCAATAAGGAGGAGATCAAAAAGTTAAGGGGGCTTCTGGGATTGTTGGAGAAACCTAGTGGTACAGGTTCTCTTGCAATCTCAGGTACGTTTTCTATTCCTCACGGACTAAATGTCTCAGACGAACCTATTAGGAATTTATGGGTTATTGACTCAGGAGCCACAGATCACATGACTCACTCCTCACTACATTTTAGCACTTATACCCCCTACCCAAGCAATCGAAAAGTAACCATTGCAGACGGTTCCCTTACTACCATAGCTGGCCTTGGGGATATCCATATTAATCCATCACTTACACTAAAAAGTGTCCTTCATGTTCCAAAATTGTCCACTAACCTGATATCCATCCAAAAACTCACCCATAACATGAACTGTAATGTGCTTTTCTATCCTTCTTACTGTATATTTCAGGACCAGGATTTGGGGAAGAGGATTGGACTTGCTAAGGAGAAGAATGGACTCTACTATCTTGAAGAATCATGCAAATCAAATATTGTCTAGGATAAGTTATCTCTGTCATTCCTTTCATCATCCAACAAAGACACCATTTGGCTTCATCACTTTACACTAGGACATCCATCTTTTGGAATTCTGAAAACTATGTTTCCCTCCTTGTTTAAAGGATTGAGTGTTGAATATTTTCATCGTGATGTGTGTGAATTTGCAAAACACAAGCGTGTGCCCTTTCCAATCAGTAATAAGAGAAGTTTAGTCCCATTCTTTTTTATCCATAGTGATATATGGGGACCCTCCATAGTTCCAAATGTGTCTGGCTCACGATGGTTCATCTCTTTTATTGATGATTGCACTAGGGTCTCTTGGATCTTTCTTCTTAAATCTAAATCAGGTGTAAGTAGTGTACTCCCAAATTTCCATAACATGGTCCAAAATCAGTTTGGGGTCAGAATCAAAAGATTTAGATCGAATAATGCACGGGATTATTTCAACCAAACTTTATCCCCATATTTTCAAAAAGAAGGGATTATCCATGAATCCTCCTGCATTAATACTCCACAACAAAACGAAGTAGCAGAAAGGAAGAATGGTCATCTACTAGCTGCAACCCGAGCCTTACTTTTCCACCAGCATGTTCCAAAAACCTATTGGGGAGAAGTTGTGCTTACAACCGCATACAATATAAATCGATTACCTTCGAGGGTGTTGGGATTTAAAACACCAATGGAAACACTTTCTCAATTTTATCCCGATCTACGTACAACAAGTAACACTTTCTCACCCCAAGAATCTTTGGATGCACTGCTTTTGTCCATGTTCATACCCATAATAGAGGGAAGTTAGATCCAAGAGCTGTCAAGTGTATTTTTGTGGGTTATTCGTCCACCCAAAAGGGTTATAAGTGTTACCACCCACCTACTAAAAAATTCTTTGTCTCTATTGATGTCACTTTTGAAGAAAAAACACCATACTTCACTCAACCTTATCTTCAGGGGGAGTCCTTGTCATTCATTAAAGATAAGGACAAAGATTTGTTCCCGCTTGGTTTACCTACAGTTTCTTAACACCCAAACTCAGCATCTATACCAGTTCAATCCGTATCTACACCTATCGAACCACCTCAAACCAAACTAACTTCTTCACCCATTCATACCAGACCCATGACAGAGAATGATGAACTTTGTGACTCTATGAGATTGCATGTATATTCAAGAAGAAGAAACCAGGATCCTAATCTTGTGCAGGTTCAAGATTCAACTCCTAATCTTGAGAAGGAGGTAAATACAGTTCCAGAAATTTCTTCTGAATTAGCATCTGACCAAGATCTTCCTATTGCCCTTAGGAAAGGCACAAGAGAATGCACTAAACATCCCTTATATCCCTTAGCAAATTTTGTGTCCTTTAAAAAATTCTCACCATCACATAGGAGTTTCCTAGTTAGTCTAAACACTATACATATTCCTAATACTTTATCTGAGGCATTATCTGATGAGAAATGGAAAGATGCTATGAGAGAAGAGATGCAGGCTCTAGACAAGAATCAAACATGGGAATTTGTTGATCTACCACCAGGAAAGAAACCCGTGGGCTGCAAGTGGGTTTTCACAGTAAAGTACAAGTCAGACTGCTCTCTAGAAAGATACAATGCAAGACTCGTGGCAAAAGGATATACACAAACCTATGGTGTTGACTATCAGGAGACATTCACTCCAGTGGCTAAGATGAATACGGTAAGAATTTTGTTGTCACTAGTAGCTAACTTCGACTGGTACTTGGAGCAATTTGATGTAAAGAATGCTTTTCTTCACGGTAATTTAGAGGAGGAGATATACATAGATATTCCTCCGGGCTTCAAAGGAAATCTAAAAGGAAATAAAGTTTGCAGGTTGAAGAAAGCACTATATGGTCTCAAGCAATCACCTAGGGCGTGGTTTGGAAGATTTACTAATGTTATGCTTGCCATCGGATACAAACAAAGTCAGGGAGATCATACACTCTTTATAAAGCATTCGGATGCAAGGGGAGTCACAACTCTTCTGGTATATGTCGATGACATAATTGTGACAGGAAATGATGAAAAGGAGAAGGAAGCCTTGAGAAGATGCCTAGTCAGAGAATTCGAAATAAAAGAACTTGGGAGATTGAAGTATTTTCTAGGGATTGAAGTAGCTCATTCCAGAGAAGGCATCTTTATCTCACAACAGAAATATGTAACAGATCTTTTAAGAGAGACAGGAAAGTTAGCATGCAAACCATCCTCTACACCGATTGAGCCAAATCACAAATTGGGAGAAGCAAATGAAGATCCAGTCGTGAATAGGGAAATGTACCAAAGATTAGTAGGAAAACTTATATATCTTGCCCACACAAGGCCAGACATAGCATATGCCGTGAGTGTGGCTAGCCAGTTTATGCACAACCCGAAAGAGGTTCACCTACAGGCGGTCTATAGGATACTACATTACCTAAAGGCTAATCCCGGCAAAGGAATATTGTTTAAAAGAAATATTGGATTAACCCTAGAGGCATACACCGATGCAGATTATGCAGGCTCTCCCATGGATAGGCGGTCCACTACAGGTTACTATACATTCCTTGGAGGAAATCTTGTGACATGGAGGAGTAAGAAGCAGAATGTGGTAGCTAGATCAAGTGCGGAGGCAGAATTCAGGGCAATGGCTCAGGGAGTATGTGAATTACTATGGCTCAAGATAATTTTGGAAGACCTAAAGATCAGATGGAAAGGTCCAATGAGATTATTCTAGGACAACAAGTCAGCTATTAACATTGCTCACAATCCCGTCCAACATGATAGGACAAAGCACATTGAGATAGATAGGCATTTCATAAAGGAAAAGCTGGATAGCAGATTAATTTGCACTCCATACGTCTCAACGAATGGTCAACTGGCAGATGTGCTGACAAAAGGGCTTTGCAGTGTGGCATTCCAAGGACTTATCTCCAAGCTAGGAATGAAAGATGCATATTCACCAGCTTGAGGGGGAGTGTTGGAAAGTAGAAGATTGACTCTCTGATTGATTCTCCATAATTTTAGGTCCATCAGTTTAGGAAACTTAATTTCCTAGAATCATGGGATATCCTAGAATCAAGGGATATTAATTGGAGAATCCCACTAATATAGAAATTAGTTTTTTAGGAAAAGTTAGTTTCCTATTTTATCACCCTATAAATTAGCTCTGTAATTCTATATAAAGTTGTGTATATGCTCCTTCCAAGACAATACAATCAATTCACTTTTTCTCTCAAGTTTTCACAAGTGCAGTGATGGAAGAGAAGAAGATAAGAGAGAGGAGAGAGAGAAGAGAGGAGAAAAGATTGAGAGTCAAAAGCATGTTGGCGGCACTAGCTATTTTGTTATATATACTAGGGCAACAACAACTAAAAAATAAAAGGGTAAAAGTACAATAGTACCCCTATAGTACTATACTTAGGAAAATACAAGCTTTCAACACTCCCCCTCAAGTTGGGACATAGATGCCAATCATGCCCAATTTGTCACATAAGTCATAATGTCGTGAATGGTATAGCCCTTTTGTAAAGATGTCTGCAAGTTGATCCTCAGAGCTGACATATGGAGTACACACTTCCCCTATGATAACTTTCTCTCTGATAAAGTGTTTGTCGACTTCAATGTGTTTAGTTCTATCATGCAGCATTGGATTAGCAGCAATGTTTATGGCTACTTTGTTATCACAGAATAGGGTCATAGGTCTGTTCACTGGAAAACCCAACTCACTCAACAGATTCTTTAGCCACATAATTTCAGCCACTCCATGAACCATTGCCTGATATTCAGCTTCAGCACTAGATCTTGTTACCACATTCTGCTTTTTGCTTCTCCAGGTAACTAGGTTTCCTCCTATGAAGGCATAGTAGCCACTAGTTGACTTTCTGTCATTTACGGATCTTGCCCAATCTGCATCAGTGTACACTTCGACTTTCAGATGTTCGTGCTTTTGAAACAACAAACCATTGCTTAGGAACTTCTTAAGATATCTGAGAACTCTTTTTGCTGCTTCAAGGTGAGTGGTCTTGGGAGCATGCATAAACTGGCTAAGAACACCAACTACATAAGCAATGTCAGGGCGGGTCATAGAAAGATATAACAATCTTCCTATAAGTCTCTAAAACTATTTCACATCCTTGATAGGTTCACCTTGGCAGTCACCTAATTTGTGATTAGGATCAATAAGGGAATCAACTGGCTTCACTCTCAATTTTCCTATATCCTGGAGTAGATCTAGGACATACTTCCTTTGGGAAATGAAGATACCCTTTTTTGAGCGGGCAACTTCAATTCCAAGAAAGTATCTTAGAGGACCTAGATCCTTGAAAAATCTTCAACTTTTGGATTTCATCCTTCCAATTGCCAGTGATAATTATATCATCAACATATACTATCAAAGCAGCAATTTTCCCTTCCCCTCTTTTTACAAACAATGTGGTATCAGATTAACATTGCTTGTATCCTTTCTGCTGAACCGCTGCATGGAACCTACTGAACCAAGCTCTCGGTGATTGTTTCAGTCCGTATAAAGACCTCTTCAACCTGCACACTTTCTGTTCATTGCCTTGAGATTGAAAACCAGGTGGTTGTACCATGTAAACTTCCTCTTCAAGGTCACCATTCAGGAATGCATTCTTGATATCAAGCTAATGTGGATTCCAGTTAAGATTAGCAACAAGGGAGAACAAGACTAATGGAGTTCATCTTGGCAACAGGTGCAAAAGTCTCTGCATAATCAACTCCATACACTTGTGTAAACCCCTTTGCCACTAAATGAGCTTTATACCTCTCTACAGTGCCATCAGCCCTATGTTTGACTGTGAACACCCATTTACATCCAACTGGACCCTTTCCCTTAGGAAGATCTACTAGTTCCCATGTGCCATTTTTATGTAGAGCATTAATTTCTTCCTTCATAGCATATGCCCATTCAAGTACTAAAAGAGCTTCTGCCACATTCTTAGGGATAGGAACACTATCAATGGAAGTGAGAAAGGCCCAAAAAGAGGGTGAAATGTTTTCATAGGAAACAAAGTGAGAAATGGAGTGTTTAGTGGTGCAAGATCTAACACCTTTCCTGTGAGCAATAGGAAGGTCAAGGTGATTAGCAACAAAGGTATCAATAGCAATGGGGTCAGGGACATTGATAGGAACCAAGATACTTGAGAGAGTATGATCCGCCCCTGGGGATTTTGATGGCATTGGAGGTACAACTTCTAGGTTCTCCAAAACTCTTGAACTTGGTTGGCCTTTGTGACGACAAAAGAAGACATGAAAAGGAGGAGGATCAGGAAGAGGAGGGAGCTGAACCAGTTTCTCCTCATTCCTACACTCCCCCTGAGGAGAAACAGGGAAAAAAGGCTCACTCTCAAAGAAAGAGACGTCCATAGAAACATAAAACTTCTGAGAAACAGGATCAAAACAATGATATCCCTTTTGAGTGAAAGAATACCCCCGGAAGATGCAAAGAATAGCATGAGGGTCTAATTTTCCACGAGTGGGTGACAGATTTTGGACAAAACATTGACAACCAAACACATGAGAAGGAATGGAAATAAGGGGAGCCTTAGGAAAAAGAAGCTGATGTGGGGATTTGCACTCTAACCAACGAGAGGGCATATGATTGATGAGATAGGTAGCACAAAGGACAGCCTCAAGCCAAAATCGTTTTGGGACATTCATATGGATTAGTAAACCCCGGGCCACTTCAAGGAGGTGTCAATTTTTTCTTTCGGCAACACCATTTTGTTGTGGTGTTCGGGCATAAGAGCTACGGCGAAGTGAACCACGTAAAGCAAAAAATTCAATGAGATCACTATGAAAATACTCTTTGGCATTATCTGATTGAAAACTTGGATTTCGGATTGAAATTGGGTGAAGATCATCCGCTGAAAGTCTTGGATAATTTTTGGTACTTCATCCCTTGTCTGCATGCGATATACCCATGTATATCTAGAATAATCATCAATAATGGTAATAAAATACTTGTAGCCACTCCCAGATGGTAAAGTAACTGGGCCCCACACATTAGAATGAACAATGTAAAAAGGAAATTCAGATTTATTATTCTTTGAAGGAAAATGAGTTCTACATTGCTTACTCAATTGACAAGTTTGACAATAAAAGTCTGAAACTGACACTGACTTAAACAACTCTGGAAACACCACTTTTAAAGACTCAAAAGATAAATGACCAAGACGACAATGCCATAAATAGACTTGACTCTTACAGGACTAACTCTTAGACTCTGTGACTTGAAGACCAGCCTTATTCTCCAGCATGTAAAGTCCATCCACCATACATCCTCTACCAATCGTCTTCCCCGAAGCCAGATCCTGGATCACACAATAATAAGGGAAAAAGGTAACTAAACAGTTTAAGGAATTTGTAATACTACTAATAGAGAACAAATTAATGGGAAATTTCAGGACATGTAAACATTAGAGAGTGTAAGGAAAAAATGAAGAGAAATGATTCCTTGACTAGCTATAGTAGTATATGATCCATCAGCTAGTCTCACCTTGTCTCTTCCAGAAAGGAGGTGATAGGTTTGAAAGTAAGAGGACGTACCAGTCATGTGTTTAGACACTCCAGAATCAATGATCCAAGGAGTGTCAAGGGTATGAGATGCAACATGGAAGGCTGTGGCAGAGTTACCTAAGGTAGACGCAAATGACATTGAGGGAGGAGTATCCATCTGACAAATTACTCTACCATAGAGCTCTAAATGGTCACGGAAGGAATTAATAATATCCTCCCTTAGGTCAGATCCAAAGACGTGAGTCGGTGTCATAGTAGTAATTGGGGGCTGATTTTCCTGAGAGGCCATGTTTGCCATAGTGTTCTTTCTTGTACTTTGTTGTCCTGACTTTTTGTTCATATTCGAACCTTGCTTCTTATTCAAATCTTGAGCCCATTTTGGCTTCCCATTGAGATCCCAGCATGTATCTCGGGTGTGTTGGGGTTTCTGGCAATGAGTACACCATAGTTTGTTTTTGTCATCCGCCCTTTTTTGAGAGTCCCCTCTCTTAAAAGTGTTCCCACCACCTATAATCACACTTCCTTTTGCTGCCAACCCAACTGCATCTCCTCCAAAACTGTTCATCAAGTTCCTTCTACTTTCTTCTAATTGTACAAGAGCATAAACTTCCTAGACGGAGGGAAGATCCTTACTACCTAGGATCTGAACTCTGATGGATTCATATGCCGGATTCAAGCCATGTAGAAAAGCAAGCACTCTCTACTGAGATACAAGTTTCTTGTATAATTTTGCATCTTCATCACACTTTCAGTCCACACTCTAATAATGATCTAGCTCATTCCAGACAGAGGTCAAGTCAGAGTAATACATAGAAAGACACCTCTCCCCCTGTTTACAAGTGGACGATTATGCCTGTAACTAATAAATCTTTGCATAGTGACACAGCTCAGAATAGGTTGATTTTGCCTGTTCCCAGATTTCATTTGCTGTTTCAGCCCACATAAAGTTCCTTTTTATTTGGGGTTGCATAGACACTAAAAGCCAGGACATAACCATGCTGTTCTCCTGGTTCCATCTGTTGTATTCAGCACTCCTAGAATTGGGTTCTTTGATTCTCCCATTTATATAACCTATCTTCCCCCTTGCAGTAATGTATAACTTGATCCCTCTTGACCATTCCAAATAATTTAAACCGTCGAGAGGAATAACAGCCATGGGAAATGATAGGTTCACACCCCCACTCATTCCATTCGACATTGAGGAAACACTGGATGTAGCAAAATCTTCACCACTCATGATTTTGGATTCAATAATACACTCTTAGAGGGGTACACAACCTTAAAAAAAATCCTAACACAAGGTACCAAGGAGAACCCCTTTTTTCTTCGGAAAACACACCTCTTTTCTGTAAAACACAGGTGCTGTAACAGCACTAACAGGTCATCCTTTGACCTACAGAATTAGCATAAGTGTTTCCATAGTGCATACAGGTCATCTCTTGACCTACGCATCAACAGGAAGGCAATTACAATAAGTACAGGTCACTTTCTAACCTCCGGTTCACCATAAAAGCTGCTGTTGCAGCAAACAAAATCTGTTACAGCAAGTACAGGTCACTTTCTGACCTCCAGTTCACCATAAAAGTTGTTGCAGCCCACAAAAGGTCCTCACGACCTACAGTTTTACAGGGATTAGCCGACCCCACAAAAAAGGAAAGAAAAGGCACTGCTTGCCTCACATTAATAGTCTGAACCTAGGAGGTAACTCCATACAAAGCTTTCTTCAACTTGCAAACTTTCTTACCAGTCTTTGCACCATAGAAACTAGGAGGTAACTCCATATACACCTCTTCCCTGCAAGTCACCATTTAGAAATGCATTCTTAACATCCATCTGAAATAGAGGCCAAGAGAAGTTAGCAGTAAGAGATAGTAAAACCCTGATGGTATTCATTTTTGCAACTGATGCAAAGGTCTCAAAGTAATCAATACCATAGGTTTGAGTGTATCCCTTAGCCACTAGTCTAGCTTTATACCTTTCAACTGTACCATCAGCATTATACTTCACAGTGAATATCCACCTACACCCAACAGGTTTCTTCTCTCTTGGTTGATCAACCAGTTCTCAAGTATCATTCTTTACAAGGGCATCCATCTCAGCCTTCATTGCTTCCTTCCACTCAGGGACAACAAGGGCCTCTTGAACTATTGTAGGAATTGGAATGGCAGCAATGGAGGCTAAAAGAGACTTATATGATGATGAAATGTGATCATAAGAAAGGAACTGAGAGATAAAATGGGCAGAGGGTGAGGTACACTGATGTTTCCTTTTTCGTACTACAACCGGAAGATCAAGGCCATCTGAGGATGGCAGAGGCACAATAGTGCAAGAGGGTATGTCACCAGTAGTAGGAGTGGGTATGTCATCAGTAGTAGGAGGGGGTAAGGAGGAAGCAATACCTGAATTTGGTGCCGCATAAGAGATAGGAACTGGTCTGGACTGGTCACCATGGCGCCACCATCTTCTGTGATACACCCTCAATTCTTTACACTTTTGACAACTCCCTTCAATACACTCCCCTCCACTTGCAGGAATGGGCAAAGGAACATCTTGAGCAAACACACCCTTCTCCCCACTCTCCCCCTGAGGTGAAACCCTAGGGTAATAAGGGACATTTTCAAAGAAGGTGACATCCATAGATACAAATCTGGTTCTTGAGACAGGTTCATAGCAACAATACCTCTTTTGATTTTGTTCATACCCTAGGAAAATACATTTGGCAGCCTTAGGATCAAACTTTGAATGGGTAGGCCCAAGGACTTGGACAAAAAAAGTGCAACCAAAGGTTTTGGGAAGAACAAAAAGTTGCTCCTTACCAGGATACAACAAGTTAAAAGGAGCTTTCGTGTCCAAGACTCGTGAAGGAATCCTGATAATGAGATAAACAACAGTAAGAATGGCATCGCCCTAGAAATGAATAGGAACATTAGTATTCAGCATGATGCTTCTTGCAACTTCAAGGATGTGTCTACTTTTCCTCTTAGCTACACCATTCTGCTGAGGTGTATGAGGACAAGTGCTCTGATGAATCATTCCATGTTCAAGGATATAAGAGGACGGGGGTTTTGCAAAATACTCTTTGGCATTATCAGATCTGAGATTTTTTATTTTAACCCCAAAATGAGTCAGGATCATTTAATGAAAAATGTGGGTCAAAGTAGGAACCTCATCCCAAGAGCGCATGAGGTAAACCCATGAAAACCGAGAGTGGTCATCAACAAACAATAGAAAGTATTTATACCCACCCATAGCAGGAATAAGATAAGGCCCCTAAACATCAGTATGCACAAGTTCAAAAAGAACAAAACTTCTTTTAGTACTTTGTGAATAAGTTGATCTACAATGCTTTGCCAACTCACACACTCACACACTTCAGGCTGGACACTTGGATTGACTCAAACAAATTAGAAAAAAGACTCCTTAAAGACCCAAAAGAAAGATGACCCAATCGATTATGCCAAAGCATAATCTGACTCACAGACTGTGACACAAAAGACTTCCCATCTTCTTTCCTCTTCCCAGGTGGATATTCAAGCAAGTAGATCCCATTCGTCTCACAGCCAATCCCAATCACCTTCCTTATAGCCAGATCCTGAAAAACACAATGATCAAGGAAAAAGGTTACAGAGCAATTCTAGTGTTTAGTGATACTACTGACAGAAAGCATATTAGTGCTTAGTTTAGGAACATGCAGAACTGAGGATAAGGAAATAGCATCAGAGACATTGATGTCTCCCTTGCCTAAAATAGGGACAAGAGAACCATCGGCAATAGACACTTTGTCTCTACTAGAAGACAAACAATAAGTATGAAATAATGAAGATAAACTGGTCATATTATCAGATGCACCTGAATCAATAATCCAAAAATGGCTAGTGTTACCTAGGCTAGAGGCATGATAGGCAGAGTCTCTTGTACCAGATTGATTGAGCAAGAGCAGAGGTGGGAGTAGAATGAGACTATCCATAGCAACCAACTTCACTCTCTAGCTGAGATAAAGCAGCCCTAACAGCAACCAATGCATCAAGAGGACTGGATCTAGTGTTGGGAGTGGATGGAGCTCCTATGGTTACAGCTGTGGATGAAGCTCCTCTGGTTATAGCTGCATTAGCATTTCCCTTCTTGTTCCTAAGTCATTCTGGAATTATCTAAGGATGAAGCTTCCAACAATTTTCCTTAGTATGTTTTGGCTTCTTACAGTAGCCACAAAACACATCCCTCTTTCCATCATTGTTTACATCCCTCTCCTTATCACCTCTAGTCTTTGGTTTTATAGCTGCTAAAGCTGATTCCATAGATGGGATTTGCAACATAAGCTTCCTTCTACTTTCCTCACTATGTACTAGAGAGTAGGCTTGAGATAAAGAGACACTATCTCTAGTAAGAAGTTGCTGTCTTACAATGTCATAGTAAGAATTAAGCCCAATCAAGAATTCAAACAGTCTATTCTTCTCAACCAATTTCCTGAATGTGGCAGCATCCTTTTGGCTCTCCCACTCAACAGTCTCAAGATGATCAATCTCATACCACAATGATTTCAAGGTGGAGAAATAAACTGACACAGGTTTCTCCCCCTATTTAAGATTATTCACCTCCATTTTCAGTTCATAGGCTCTAGCACCATTAAGGGGTTGAGAATAGGTTTCTTTCATATTGTCCCAAATCTCCTTAGTTTTCTTTGCCCATAGATAGTTTCTACAGATATGAGGTGGCATGGAGTTGCATAACCAAGTCATAACCAAATAATTTTCTTGAACCCATTTAGCAAGGGAAGGGTCCTCCTATGCTAGATTCTGTGTCTCCCATCACATACCCCAGTTATCCCCTCCCTTCAATGGCCATCACAGCTGATTGGGCCCATTCCAAATAGTTTGTTCCATCAAACTTGACTATAGTAATCTGAAATGAACTGTTATTAGTAGAGTTTACAGCTCCTACAAGTCCTCCATTTGGTTTGTTCTCATTTCCATGCTGAAGTGAACACAAAGTAATCACTGAATGAAGAGTACAGAACTGTCCGAACTCCTTTTCTAAACAGAAATTCAAGGTACTGTCCAAACAGCACCCAATGGAAGCAAAAAACTTCAGAGACCTTTTTACAAACATCAAGTGGGCAGTAAAGGAGACCACACTGTCAAAAAATAATACAGCCCAAAAAACAGTCCGTACAGAAGCCCTAAATAGTCCAAGAGAAAAAAAAAAAAAACAACCAGCAGTATTGATTCCAGAGATATTTCAGCCACTTGAGTGTCCAAAAAATATGAAAACAACCCAGAAATTTCTGGAATAAATCAGTCAAAAGAACAGCCGAATAGTTGTACTAACTTCAGAGAAATTTCGAACACTTTAACAGTCCAGACAACTAAAAACAACCCAGAAATTACTGGGCGCCACTCTCAATCTCTGATTTAAGTTCTAAATCAGAAACCAACCTGTTTTTCTCCGATTCTTCCTGGTCACCGGACATCTCTCCAAGAGATTTGAATCTTGGGTACCTTCTTTCGATCTCCAATGACCTCCAAGAACCAGGCAATTCAAGCTGAAGCTTCCAGCCCTAGAACAACTCTCTTGTAGCCGGCTGGACAACACCTACATGAGAGACCAAGCCAAGTTTAGGCCTACTCTGATACCAAGCTGTCTGAAACCAAGAGGGTTGAGACCTGTTTAGTAAGAAAAGTAAACCAGAAATGAAGAGAAGAGAAGAAGAGAAGAGGAAGAGAGAATAGAAGAGAATGAGGGGTTCGGCTAGCTTAGTCTGCTGCCCCAAATGATATTTAAAATAGGTCTTCAACATTAAGAGGTACAATGATGGGAATGCCCCTGTCACTAGAAACAATAGACAAAAAGGTCTAACAGTACTATATACAAGAAAGAACATGTGAGCAGGTGGGACCACAACCTGGTCAACCATTTTCTCTACACATTCCAACTTAAAATCTTCATTTCCTTTTCTTTGTTAGCCCCTTCTCTCTACCCCCTAATTACTCCCCCTTCTTTTCCATTTGCTTTCACTGAATCTCTTATCCTCCACAGTATCTCTCCTCAGCCTTTCTACCTCACTGAGCTTCCTCTTTCTAGTCTTAATTTCCTCCTTCCTTTGTCTTCGGAAAACCTTCATATCAGTCAGGTTTTTTATTTTGCATCCTAGCTGTTCCACAAACTCCACTACTGAATCTTCCCACTTTCCTTCTCCTAACTCCTCTATCTGTTGGACCCCATTCTCTAGCTCCACTTCCTTACTTTTTGATTCTTCCAATAAATTTTCTATTACTTTCCATATTCTTTCCACTTCCTCCTCTTCACCTTCCTTTCCACTTCTTTTGTCCCCCTCACCCTCCAACCTCACTTCCTAGGCTTGCTGAGAGCTGGCCAATAGGGACTCTGAAACATAGGCAAGAGACAAAGGAGAAGAATTAGTACCAAACTGGATATTTACAGCCATACCATGGGTAGACTTTGGAGCTGGTTCAACAGGAATACAAGGAGGAACAGTCGAAGATAAAGGATCAGGATTCTAGGGCACCCGAATCTCCTCAAATTGAACCAAACAATGAGAAAACCTTCCTGCCAATTGTTTTCCTTGCAACAAACTCCTTGGGATTTGTGGCTCATCTCTAGCTCAGTCATCAACACTTGGCTGCCAATGTCCTGCACCTTGTTCCAAACTTGGTCGGTTTCTTCCTCATTCTGTCCCAGATCATCTCCCCTCTTATCCAAGCTATACTCGGCGATGTTCCTGTCAGTCAATCTACTCGACAGTTTCAGATCCGAAGTAACATCCTCCACCATATAATCAATATCAAATAGAATACTAGTGTTGAGCAAACCTTCTTCCAGAAGAACCATTTCCATCATCTCTTCCAATCTATCTGCCTCTAACCCAATCATCAAAGAACCTTCCTCATCGTCTGACAATTCACAGTCAATCCAGCCACCATCTTCCACATACCCCTCTTCTTTGTGCATCCTATCATATCTCGGGTTTGGACGATCCGAGCTGGCCTTCCCTGTTTCCATTTATTTGATAGGTCTCAGTGGCACCCACTGAAGGCTTGCTTTGGACAACTTGCTCGAGACTCTAATCAGCAGGGTTTTTTTTGGGGAAGAAGATAGACCCAAGTTTGTCTATTGTCCCCCCTACATGCTCGACCCTCACGTGACTAATAAGTGACTCACATAGGGCCTCCACCCGATTCAACCCCTTGGTCTATCTAGTTTGATTCTGGTTTGGTTCAACTTTGCTCCTTTCTCTAGCTTGCCCCTGGTCCAAGCTCCTTTTTACTACATCAGCAAAAGAGGACCCCACCGCCTGGTCCTTAAAATTAGAGTTTTTTGAATTATTTACATTTTCCAAGTCCCCACCTAATACTCCATTGCTGCACGATTGTTCCTTTCCCCGAAATGGATCGCCCACTTGACTTTTTGTTGATTGACTCACTGACTAACTCATAAGACTTACAGGAGCTGATGCCGTAGGACCAGCTTTATTCTCTAAGATGTAGAGACCACCAACTCATAAGACCTCTTTGAGGCCAAATCCTGAAAAACATAAAAACGGGGAAAAAGGTTACACAACAGTTTTGGGATTGAGTAATACTACTAATGGGCAAGTTAATAGGAAGTTTGGGAGCATGAAGGGTATGGGGTAAAACAAGTCCATCCGGAAGGGATATTGATCCTTAACCAGTTAACCAGCAATAGTGGAGAAGGACCCATCAGCTAGCCTCACTTTGTCTTTGCCGGAGAGAAGGGTGTAGGTCTGAAATAAATTTGACTTACTAGTTATTTGATTTAATGCCCCTGAGTCAATGATCCAAGGGGAATCTGGAATAGAGGTAGGCAGAAGCACTTTTACCCAATGTAGAAGTAAGGGAGGTAGAAGGGGTAGGAGACAACCTATCGATATCTCCAAGAGTCCTACCATACAGTTCCAAATGATCTTTGAAGGAGTTAATGATGTCTTCCTATGGGTTAGAACCACTAGAATGCTCTTGGAAGTACCAATAATCTACTACTACTACTACTACTACTACACATTTTCTAATCAACACATTTTCTTTTCTTCTTTTCCTATAACAAAAATAAGGGTCCAGCCCCTATATTTTTTGAATTTTCTTTTCCTTCTTCTTTTTCTTCTCATGAATATGTTGATTTTCTATACTTTAGCATGAACTCTGTACTTTTCTTATGAAAATTATGAATAATTCTTAAGGAAATATGGTTATGGTACCTAGGAAACTACCCTAGGATCTATGTTTTCTAAATAAAAAAATCCATCGCCTAGGCGATGCCTAGTCTCCTGCCTAGGCGACTAAGCGACATGGTGCCCCCCTGTCGCCTAGCTTCACCTTGGCAACTTGAAAACTAGGATTGGGAATCTTGTGTAGCAAAATATGCAAAGGTAAATTTCTTCTGAGTAGGCTTCTTTGATGTATCTTGATTTTTGGTTGCCCACTTGAGCTTCCCAACTAATTCCCAACAACTCTCTTGGGTGTGTCTAGACCTTTGGCAATGAGTAAACCACAGATTATCCTTGTCATCATTTTTCCTTGATTCACCCTTTTTCATTCTAGTGTTGCCCCCTCTTGCAGCTAAGGCAACTGGCTAATCCCCCTCAGAAGCATTCATTAGATTTCTTCTACTCTCTTCCCATTTTTTTTTGCTCTTCTCGATGCCCTCAATAGATCGAGTTTCAGATTTCTTGGTGGATACTTGGAGGATCGAAGAGAGACTAAAAAGGAGTTGTTGTTTCTTGTCTAGGGAGGTATCCATGCCTCCAGTTGCTGTAGAAGGTTTGGTTCCAGTGGAGTTTTAGAGAAATCCTCTAGTCGATGTATAGAACTCACTTTTTTCTGGGTAAGGAGCTTGTTGAGGGTGAGTGTGATGCAACTTGCAAGTACTTATAAGAAGATTTTAAGCAAGTCTCAAAGAAAGAAGTTGAAGAAAAATAGTCAAATAGTAGAACTAATTCTTATTTTAGTTCCCGGTGCTAGTCTACCCCACTTTCTACATTATAAGATGAATCATAAGGAGCATGAAGAGAAGAAAGTGATTTATTCAGGAACCAATGATCTCATGTGCTGTACCAGCCTTGTTGATTCCAAAGAATGATGGAACATGAAGAATATGTATGGACAACCATGCCATCAACAAGATCACCATCAAGTGCTTTGCATTACCCCAATTAGATGACATATTGGACTTGCTTCATGGTGCCAAGGTGTTCTCCAAGATTGACATGAGAAGTGGCTACAACCAAATCTGAATTCAAGGAGATGAGTGGAAGACAGCCTTCAAGACGTGAGGTGGTCTTTATGAATGGTTAGTAATACCTTGTGGTTTATATAATGCTCCTAGAACATTCATGTATTTCATGAATCAAGTCCTAAAATCAACGCTTGAGCCAGAAATACCAAAGAAGACAAAGCATTAGCATTAAAGAACAAGAAAAAAGCAATGAAAGTGAAATGGCAAATTATCTTATTAATATGGATAAAGGATTGACAACTGCCATCCATTTTCTCTTGAAAACATAGTCTTTTAAGTAATGCAATAATTATTACTTTTCCATGTCAAACATCGTATTCACAATTTAACTTTATCTTCATGGGATGTTTCTCAGGCTTGTTTGTCTGGTATTACTGCACTTCACAAATTAATATAGATTCTTTTTATTCTGACATTATCCTTATTCCAATATGTTCTCTTCTGGATCATGGATGTATTCTGGAAGAGTGATAAGAATTTCTTATTGGTAAATAAGTTGATGATTTTACTTCAGTTGGTTTTATCTGTTGTTGCATGTCATGATACTGATTTTTTTCTGGATTTTTCAGGTTGGCATACAACGCAAACCAGATAATCAAAAGATGAAAACATCTAATCTTATTCATGTTAATGTGCACAAGGACCAGGTTTGTTACTACTATAAAACCTCCTTGGTGATTTCATAAGTAGAAAGAATTTTTTTAGCAATATGTACTATTCAAACTTCATTGTAACTCTACCATTCTTCTCTTTATTGTGTATGGTATAATGAAGACATGGATATGTTCGGTATATATATTTTCTGGTTTGGTGATATTTTTAATTGAAAGTTTGATGAATTTCTTTCATAGCCTAATTTACCAAATTATACAAGTAATTAGGTTTTTAATATTTGTGTAAGCCCCATTTAAGATATCATATTGATATTCCCTTAATTACATATCTGCCAAGGGTAAAGAAAACCTTTTGATTCTGATTTAAAAATGTAAATGAATAAAGTAAACTAACCAAATTTTAGCTCAAGCCATACCTGTAAATGTGTATGAAAGAAAAAAAAGAGAAGAGAAAGTAGATAGAATAGACGGATCATCATGGGCATGGTGGTTCCCACTCTATTATTTTATTAGGGTGACATAATAAGAGATGAAAAGACATTACTCTGTGCCACTAATCATACATTTTACAACACTCTGCCTCAAGTTTAGTCATAAATGTCAATCATTCCCAATATGTTAATTTATCATGGCATAAAACATTTACACCTTTTGTAAAGACATTTTCTAGTTTCTCCTTAGAGCATTTCACCCTTTCCAAGTTTCTCCCTATTGAAATGCTTATCAACTTCAATATACTTGGTTCAGTCATGTAAAACCAGGCAACTATATTAATAGCAATCTTATTATCACAATAAAGTGACATATGGCTATCAACAATTAATACCATCTCTCCCAAAAGATTCTTTATCCACACTGCTTCAAGAACTCCATGAGCCATAGCATAGTACTCAGCCTCCGCACTAGATCTAGCAACCACCAACTACTTGATTCTTCAAGTGACCAGGTTGGCACCTACAAATGTGTAATATTCTGTAGTGGATCTTCTGTCATCAAATGATCCTGCCCAATCGGCATAAGTGTAAACTTCTACATTTATGTGGTCCTACTTAGATGCTTTTTCAAGTATCTAATCACCCTTTTTGCAGCCACAAGATCAGAAATTATAGGAAAATGCATATGTTGACTAAGTATGTCCATAGCATAAGCAATACCTTTTCACTTGTGGTTTTATTAAATAGAGTATTAGCTAGTTTGGTTTCCAGCTTACCAGAATCCTATTGAAGATTTAGGATATATTTTCTTTGAAATATGAAGATACCCTTCTTAGGGCGCACAACCTCTATCCCAAGAAAAATATTGTGGAGGACGTAGATCCTTCACCTCAAACTAAAATGCTAATAATTTCTTCAACTTCTTTATCTCTGATTCTCAAATTTTGATAATTATAATGCTATCCACATACACAATTATGGCTGCAACCTTATCCTACTCTTTCTTTACAAACAATATATGATTGGCCTAGCACTACTTGAATTCCATCTGCTAAACAAACTTATTAAATCTACTGAACCATGCTCTAGGAGATTGGTTCAGCCCGTACAGAGGCTTCTTCAGTCAACACACTTTTTGCTCATTCCCTTTTGTTAAAATCTATTTAGTAAGGGTAGAATAGTCTTTTACCATATTTTATTACTCTACTTAGTCTTTCTTGTATTTAGACTGCTACTTACGGAACTCTCCTGACTGAAAATCCTTTTTCCGTCACTCTTCTCTCCTTTTTCTTTCTTCTATTCTAAACTGAACTATTCCACCTTGATCCTCTTATCTTTATCATTAAACTTATTGTGTTCTAAGTCGGATTATATCAAAGCAATATTAATCCAACTGCTTGGTCTTTGATGCAATTTGCACCTCCTTCGGTAAAAAGTTCATGCCTCAAGTTGCTATTGGTTGTGAGTTGTTGGTGGGTTTCTAAATGCCCTCTAGTTGACATTTCAAAGAGGGCTGTTTCTTAATGTTGGAGTGGTTGTGAAAGAATGGTAGGATCCATCTAATGGACGCCAAGAAGGTTGCGGAATGGGTGGGCGAATTTCAAAAAAAATTTCCTACCTTCTTCCAACTGGGAATCATATTCCCTAAATTTAGAATTCAATATTCAAGGATCTTACTTGAACCATAATCGAACCAGATCTGAACCAAAAGCAAAAGGGAGGAATATACCTGATCCGGAGAAGCAATATCTCCCAAAGTTGGTGTTCACGCCCAAAGAAGAAACCAAGATCCGCTCCTGCAAAAGATGACACAGCTGTGGGTGGAACGGAACCAGCAGAGTGCGTCCTACACACTGGGTCCTTCACAAGAATCCTCTGGAAACTCTGAACACCGAATCTTCTTCAGTCTTTTCTGCAAGACCGATGTCAAGAACTGGTTTCTTGACTTCTTTCCTCTGCAAAGATCGAATCTTGTGAGAGGCAATGGCAGTGGCGGCTGGAGGAGAACTCCAAGGATGAAGACAGGAGAAGTGATTCTCTTCTCTTTTGAGTATGAATGAGATCTAATCTCTATTCGCAGGAAGCTGTCTTCCTTTTCTTGAAACCCTTGGTTCGAAATCTGATGTTTTTCTCTCTTGGCTTTTTCTTCCTTTCTTCTTGATTAAGAAACCTTCTAATTTGGAGTTATCCCAATCCAAATCAGTATTTGGATAGGGGATTATCTTAATCCTATCTGCAGATTAAGTTAACTTACTCCTGTTCTTATCAGAAGGTTACTAGATTCAAATCTGATTTGAATTTGGTCTCCCATAGTGGATAAGGTTAAAAGGCCCTATCCTTTTGCTAACATAATCTCAGATCCGCCCCATAGATGGGTGATCACATCAGCCCAGCTCAAAATGGGCTTTTGGCCCACTAAGTGTTCAGTGCTTAATTTGTTTCCAATCTGCTGCCCAGTTGGGCTTCTTTGTATGGTGTGAGACCCAAACATTGATCTACACACCAGCCACATGGGTTTGGCCCAGCCGAATTCACTGAAAAGCTCAGTAAACCCCTGAGCCCATCACATGGACTCTATGGGCCCAACACTTACATTAAGTGGTCCCTGTGCCAAGCCATCTTATAAAAACCCAGGGACTGTGGGCAGATGCAAGATTAACCCATCAGGTACTATCCCAAATGGTCTTACACTTAACCCCTCAGCCCTTAATGATCAAGCACTGCCCGACAAGAGAGGACCTCTCCCTCGGCTACAAGGAACAGTGCCGCACTCTCCACTCACATAGATCCCGGGAATTAAAACCATATGCAAACAATTCGAAACCGTACATATATATATATATATATATATATAAATATGTATTAATTTTGCAAAACAAAATTCCAACGATTGAAATCAACTGCCGGCAGTTTTGGTTTCCATCAGAGAGAGTGCATTCCCGATCATTACCCTTTGTCCGACGAAGGGGCTGATCTTGTCACTATGATCACCCACTCAAATGAATTCTCAAACTGTCCCAACATACCCAAGTTTTGATTCCCAGCTAAGGATCTCATTGATTGGCATATCAAAGACAGCTCGATCCGACACCTAGTGAAGTGTCATAATTGAGTCTAGGGGTCAGGTGTAACTTTCCAGTTTTTCCCATCTATCTCCAAAGTCCAGGGCAATACTGGAAATCTGGTCCGGTTCAAGGACTTGAGTAATCCCATACTGCATGTGCCTTGGGTCTCACCCTGGTGGCCGAGACAGGCCATCCCAACACTTGGTGGTACACCAGTATCAGCCTTGGTAGAATAAATCTCCCCAGACTTATCCAATGGCTGTGAACATTTAAAACTAACACGAGTCTCTATAAGTGTCCAGTTTTAGGGTCTTACACAGAACCATACCAAACAACATGAATCAAACATGCACTTCATTTATTTACACTAAAAAACAAAAGTACATCAAATCAGATTGAAGCTAAGGGCATACAAAATTGTCTAACAGCTCCCACTTGCACTTAGGTCCAATCTAGTACAAGCCGGAGTCCCATACTTTCCACGTGTTTCTCAAACACCTTCTGTGTCAGTGGCTTAGTCAATGGGTCTGCCACATTATCAGCTAATGCTACCTTCTGAATTAGGACGTCCCCTCAACCAACGATCTCCCATAGTACGTGGTACTTCCTCTCGATGTGCTTTGACCTTGAGTGGGCCCGAGGCTCTTTAGCCTGGGCGATCGCTCCATTGTTGTCACACAACAACGGGATGGGTGATGTGCTGGACGGAATCACTCCCAATTCGTGTCTAAATTTCTTCATCCACACGGCTTCCCTGGCAGTTTCACTTGCGGCAATGTACTCGGCCTCGGTTGTGGAATCTGTAGTGGACCCCTGTTTGTTGCTTTTCCAGCAAACAGCACACGATCCTATCGTGAAAACATACCCAGATGTAGACTTTCTATCATCTGGATCCGACTGGAAATCGGCATCAGTATACCCTAGAACTTGTAGTGAACTACCATCGAATACCAGACAAATCTCTTTTGTCCTTCAAAGGTATTTGAGTATGTTCTTCACAGCAGTCCAATGCTCCTGCCCTGGGTTGGCTTGGAATCTGCTTACCACACTCACCGCCTGAGCAATGTCCGGGCGAGTGCACAACATGGCATACATGATGCTCCCCACGGCTGAGGTATAGGGAACATCTCTCATGCTCTCAATCTCCTCAGAAGTCTTTGGAGACATCTTCTTGGAGAGAGTGACTCCATGCCTGAAAGGAACGTTTCCTTTCTTGGAGTTCTCCATGCTGTATCTTTTGACAATTTTGTCAATGTAAGTAGCCTGGGATAATCCAATTATCCACTTCGATCTATCTCTATAGAGTCGAAAACCTAGTATATATGAAGCTTCTCCAGGATCTTTCATGGAGAACTGCTGTGATAGCCATACCTTGACCGAAGTCAACATTCCTACATCATTCTCAATGAGTAGGATATCGTCCACATACAACACCAAAAAGGTGATCTTATCTCCACTGGGCTTCCTATAAACACAGAGCTCATCCGGATTCTACTCAAAATCAAACGTTTTGACAGCTGAATCAAAGCGGATGTTCCAACTCCTAGAAGCCTGCTTAAGTCCATATGTGGATCTATTAAGTTTACATACCATGTGTTCCTGACCAGCAGTAATGAAGCCTTGCGGCTGCTGCATGTAGATATCTTCACTAAGATCTCCATTTAGGAACGTAGTTTTGACATCCATTTGCCAAATCTCGTAGTCATGGTACGCTGCTACAGCTAGCAGGATCCTTATGGATTTGAGCATGGCCACGGGCGAAAAGGTTTCTACATAATCGATGCCTTCTTTCTGAGTATACCCTTTCGCCACCAAACGAGCTTTGTAGGTCTTAATCCTGCCATCGGGGCCCTTCTTCCTCTTGTAGATCCATTTGCAACCAATTGCTTTTACCCTGGAGGGTGGATCTACTAGAGTCCAGACTCCATTGGTCTCCATCAAGTCCATCTCAGCTCTCATGGCCTCCACCCACTTCTGGGAATCTATGTCTAACATAGCTTCCGCATAAGTTACGAGATCTTCCTCACTAGTCAAGGCTTCCACTAGGTAACTATCCTGGTCATAACCATATCGGACTAGTGGTCTGGATACCCGGGTGGACCTTCTAGGTTGGTCACCACCTGGAACTTGTAGGACATCTCCCACTGCTCCTGAGCTCTCCTCATCAAGAACTATTTCCTGACGATGGGTGTCCATGATGTATTCGGTTTCTAAGAATTGGGCATTTCGACTGCATAACACTTTCTGCTCGCTTGGGTCATAGAATAGATAACCCACCGAATCTTTTGGGTAGCCTATAAATAGGCAACGACTGGTTTTGGACTCCAACTTGTCCGCACTTGTTCTTTTAACGTGCGCAGGACAACCCCAAATCTTCAAGTGTCTTACACTTGGCTTCCTTCCGGTCAATAGTTCATAAGGAGTTTTCGGAACTGATTTGGTTGGAACCCGATTCAGCATGTAGATAGCGGTCTCTAATGCGTATCCCCAAAAGGATGTGGGTAATTCTGAGCATACGAGAAGTGACCGAACCATGTCCAACAAGGTCCTATTTCTCCTCTCTGAAACACCGTTGAGTTGAGGTGTAGCAGGAGGAGCTAGTTGTGACACTATCTCATTGTCCTTCAAGTAGTCCCTGAATTCGTCAGAGAGATACTCGCCACCTTGATCCGATCGAAGGGCCTTAACTTCTCTCCCTAACTGTTTCTCGACATCCTGTCTGAACTCTTTGAACTTTTCAAAGGATTCAGACTTGTGTCTCATTAGGTACACGTAACCATATCGTGAAAAATCATCTGTAAAGGTGATGAAATACACGTGTTGATTCCGTGTCCTAACACTCAGGGGACCACAGACATCAGTATGTATTAGGTCAAGTGTGCCTGCAGATCTTTCAGGCTTACCGTCAAATGGCCGCTTAGTCATCTTACCTTGAAAGCAAGGCTCACAAGTGGGAAGATTTTCTATGGTTAGAAAATTCCAAGGACCATCCTTTACCAGCCTTGTGATTCGGTCAACACTGATATGGCCAAGTCGGTAATGTTAGAGGCTCGTAGGATTTACTGTATCACGATTCCTTTTCTTGCGATTTTCGACTGACGTAGTTTCGGTTAAGTTAGTTTCCAGAGAAGGATGTAGAACATAGAGACCGTTCTCCAGTTCCCCGCATGCGATGAATTTGTTATTCCGTTTAACAGTAATCATATTACTAAAATAAACAGTATATCCATCAGCACACAGTTTAGAAACAAAAATTAAATTTCTTCTTAAGTTCTATATATAAAGACAATCTTTAAGTACAAGTACTCCTTCTCTAAAAACTAATTCTACGGTTCCTATTGCCGCAGCTGCAACACTTGTAGTCGTTCCCAAGAATAGTGCCACTTCGCCTTCACTCAATCTTCTGCTAAACTTTGAACCCTTGTAGTGAGTTACACGCATGTGTTGAAGCCCCGGAGTCAACACACCAGGACACAGAAGTAACTAACATATTAGTTTCTATGACACAAGTTTCGATGTTACCTTTCTTAGATTCTAGGTAGGCAGGACAGTTCCTCTTCCAGTGGCCAATCTGCTTGCAGAAGTGACAGACACCAGATGCCTTGTTCTTCTTCTACTTCTAAGGCTTGGCAGTTTTTTACTAGGGCTTCTTTGCCTTTCTCTTTTTCTTGCCCGATTTGTTAGCTTCAGCAAGCATAACCACAGGCTCATCCTTCTTGAGTAGATCATCGGCCCTCTACAACATATTGCTGAGTTCCTGGATGCTGACATTCAGCTTATTCATATTGTAATTCATTGTGAACGCATTGAAGGAAGAGGGCAAAGAATTCAGAATGGCATCCACTTGCATGCCAAGATCTAGCCTGGATCCAAGAGCTTCTAGTTCATTAATGTATCCCATCATCCGAAGACAATGGTCATAAACTTTCTGCCCCTTGGACATCTGCGCAGTCATGAACAATTTCAGGACCTTCTGTCGAATAGAACGGTTCTGCTCTTCATACATTGTCTTTAGACTGTCCAATATGTCCTTGGCTAATTCGATCTGATTGAACTGCCTCTGTATTGAGTTGTCTAGTGAGGCAATGACAAAGCAGCGGGCTAGGGAGTTCTTATCCTCCCAATCTTGGTAGTCCCTCCTATGGGCCTCAGAAGCCCTATCACCCGGACGCTCCGGGGCAGGATTTTTCACCACCTTATCTAACTTTTCAGAAGTTAGGACCAGCATAAGATTTTTGTACCAGTCGGCATAGTTTGATCCCTTAAACTTGTTATCGTCTAGAAGCTTTGCGAATTGACCGTTTGCCATTTTCTGGTAAAACAGTAAAGACGTTAGTCCACAACCTTAGTTTGATTCATGTTACTTACATAGATATGGTTTTTAATCTATGTTCCATTCCCATTTGTACATCTCTGAGATTTCCCTCCTTTCTCAGTGACGGAGATGACGAAATGTCTCTGAAAATGTGGGAAATCACATGGGGTGCGTGAAGCCAACTGTTTCAGCTGCATAACCCCACCACCTTTCTGTGACGGATCATATCCACTCATCAAATGAGTTTCCCTTTGGCCTCTGTTAGACAAGGTTTAGAGCCATTTTCAGGTAAACCTTTCTGTCCAGTGAGTGCTTACCCATCATATTCAGGTTACGCCAAGGTACCGTGAGAGAGTTCCCATTTTCTGGTGAAGCCCCTCCCACATCGGTCTATGACGCCCCTATCATCTTATGAAACACTCTAACAGATCCATCAGCAAATGGATAGCCCAATTTTATGGTGCGTTTCCTCATTACTGAAGTACCCATCATTGTGCTAATGATGGAAGGCCTTTAGAAAGTCTATCATATGGATCTCCCTATCGCATGCACTCATATTTGCTGGAGGGAACGAGATTACGCCCTAGTTCTAATTTAGGTCAAACCAGAGTGGCTCCCACTGACTTTCATAAAGTCAGATTTCTGGTGGGCCTTAATCGGCTAGGGGTTCCGTACGCATCCCTTTTCAGGGTTATGGGGCCCACCAAGCAAGGAGGGGTCATCCAATGACCTTAAGGGACACCATGGCAATGATGTGCATTCAGCCATGGTGTGCGCAAGAGCCACTAATGAGTCCTCATGGGCCAAGTGCTTGTGGCCCATGGTCGTAGCACATCAAACATCCAATCATCACATGTAAAGGAGGAATTGATCCAATCAATCAACTACTGTAAAGCCCATTTTAACAGCCCATTTAAAATCCTAACATTAACAATTAATGTCGACTAGGTATATGGGCTGAATCGCAGTTAGCAGTTCGGCCCATACAAATTTTCTCACAATAGTGGGCTTTTGCAGCTTTAACCATTTAAAACTGGGCTTTACAGGTGGGCCGAATTAATCCCTGTAATTGAACATCAGATTTGGAGCAGCAAGTGTGAGAAATATGGACTGAAAAATAGTCCCCTTCGAACCCAAGATTCGGTCCAAACAGTTTTGGTCCAATCCAGTCCGAAATGGTCCAAAACTGATTTTTAATTCAAGAATTAATTCATGAAAGATCTGAAATTAATAATCTTGATTTTAAACAATCACAAATCAACTATGGACTGTTCGCACCACCTGCAAAACAGAGGTTAATCACTAGTGTTGCAGTTTTACAAACTGCCAATCGCAGGAAGCGATTTCTCCATCTGCAAATCTCCAGCACTGCCATCTTCTTCCTTCTTCTTTAATCAAGAAAATAAATAACAGAAATCCTATTTCTATTAATTAATTACATTCTTGATCAAATCCTATACATTCAGTCTAGAAAATAAAAAAAAAATTATTTACAGACCGAATTGAATAAAATAAATGAAAAAGGGTGCGCAGACCATCTGCGCCAAATCTGCACTGCGATCTCCAGGTTCGAACAGTCCATTAAATCAAAATAAATAAAGAACAATTCTAAATAAATTTTGGATTTAACAAAAATTAATTTCAGATCAATCGCCCTTAACAAGAAACCATTTCTTGAAAAAAAAAAGAAAGCAATCTGCGCAAATCTTGGCAGAACATCTTCTGTCCATCTGCGCAGGTTCAGATCTGATTTTCTTTTGGTTCAAGATTCGAACCTGTGGCTCTGATACCACTGAAAGAATGGTAGGATCCATCTAATGGACGCCAAGAAGGTTGCGGAATGGGTGGGCAAATTTCAAAAAAAATTTCCTACCTTCTTCCAACTAGGAATCATATTCCCTAAATTTAGAATTCAATATTCAAGGATCTTACTTGAACCATAATCGAACCAGATCTGAACCAAAATCAAAAGGGAGGAATATACCTGATCTGGAGAAGCAGTATCTCCCAAAGTTGGTGTTCACGCCCAAAGAAGAAACCAAGATATGCTCTTGCTGAAGATGACACAGTTGTGGGTGGAACGGAACCAGCAGAGTATGTCCTACACACTGGGTCTTTCGCAAGAATCCTCTGGAAACTCTGAACACCGAATCTTCTTCAGTCTTTTCTGCAAGATCGATGTCAATAACTGGTTTCTTGACTTCTTTCCTCTACAAAGATCGAATCTTGTGAGAGGCAATGGCGGCGGCGGCTGGAGGAGAACTCCAAGGACGAAGACAGGAGAAGTGATTATCTTCTCTTTTGAGTATGAATGAGATCTAATCTCTATTCGCAGGAAGCTGTCTTGCTATTCTTGAAACCCTTGGTTCGAAATCTGATGTTTTTCTCTCTTGGGTTTTTCTTCTTTTCTTCTTGATTAAGAAACCTCCTAATTTGGAGTTATCCCAATCCAAATCAGTATTTGGATAGGGGATTATCTTAATCCTATCTGCAGATTAAGTTAACTTACTCCTGTTCTTATCAGGAGGTTACCAGATTCAAATCTGATTTGAATTTGGTCTCCCAGAGTGGATAAGGTTAAAAGGCCCTATCCTTTTGCTAACATAATCTCAGATCCGCCCCATAGATGGGTGATCACATCAGCCCAGCTCGAAATGGGCTTTTGGCCCATTAAGTGTTCAGTGCTTAATTTGTTTCCAATCTGCTGCCCAGTTGGGCTTCTTTGTATGGCGTGGGACCCAAACATTGATCTACACACCAGCCACATGGGTTCGGCCCAGCCTTTATTACAAGGCCCAGCCGAATTCACTGAAAAGCTCAGTAAACCCTTGAGCCCATCACATGGACTCTATGGGCCCAACACTTACATTAAGTGGTCCCTGTGCCAGGCCATCTTATAAAAACCCAGGGACTGTGGGCAGGTGCAAGATTAGCCCATCAGGTACTATCCAAAATGGTCTTACACTTAACCTCTCAGCCCTTAATGATCAAGCATTGCCCGACAAGAGATGACCTCTCCCTCGGCTGCAAGGAACAGTGCCGCACTCTCCACTCACATAGATCCCGGGAATTAAAACCATTTGCAAACATTTTGAAACCGTATATATATATATATATATATATATATATATATATATATATATATATATATTAATTTTGCAAAACAAAATTCCAACGATTGAAATCAACTGCCGGCAGTTTTGGTTTCCATCAGAGAGAGTGCATTCCCGATCATTACCCTTTGTCCGACAAAGGGACTGATCCTGTCTCTATGATCACCCACTCAGATGAATTCTTAAACTATCCCAACATCCCTAGGTTTTGATTCCCATTTAAGGATCTCACTGATTGGCATATCAAAGACAGCCCGATCCGACACCTAGTGAAGTGTCATAATCGAGTCTAGGGGTCAGGTGTAACTTTCCAGTTTTGCCCATCTATCTCCAATGTCCAGGGCAATACTGGAAATCTGGTCCGGTTCAAGGATTCGAGTAATCCCATACTGCATGTGCCTTGGGTCTCACCCTGGTGGCCGAGACAAGCCATCCCAACACTTGGTGGTACACCAGTATCAGCCTTGGCAGGATAAATCTCCCTCGACTTATCCAATGGCTGTGAACATTTAAAACTAACACGAGTCTCTATAAGTGTCCAGTTTTAGAGTCTTACACAGAATCATACCAAACAACATGAATCAAACATGCACTTCATTTATTTATACTAAAAAACAAAAGTACATCAAATCGGATTGAAGTTAAGGGCATACAAAACTGTCTAACAGGTTGTAGTGATCTTCTATTGAAAGTTTTGTTTCACTGTTGTGGTGTGATGTGGAAATACCCCAGTTTTTTGGATATAAAGGTGGTGGTTGGTTCAGGTGAGTGATAAACTAATTATTTGGTGTTTCCCAGTGCTGAAAACAGGTGAAGCGAGTGTTCAGCAGTGAATAGTTGGTGAAGTGACTATTTCCTTTTGAGTAATTAATTTTTTGTCTAGTAACTAGAGTATGTTTAGGCCCATGGCTGCATCTACAAGTAGTTCCAAGCATGCTGTAGTAATACAATCTGACCTTATGAATGTTCTGTTGGCCACAATTAAACTCAATGGTACTGACTATATACCATGAGCCAAATCAGTTGAAGCCCTGATTGGGAGAGGAAAACTAAAGTATATTACGAAAGATAAGCCAAATAGTGGGTTTGGTGGGTATAATGAATGGGTGCAAGAGAATGTGCAAATTATGACTTCTCTGTGAAATAGCATGAATATAATATTATATTCCTAAACACTGCAAAGAAGATTTAGGAACATGCTTGACAGTTGTATTCAGGACAAGACAATGTCATGCAAATATGTCAGTTGTATCAAGAATATTTTTCTCTTCAACAAGGTGATAAGAGTAGAGTATTATGCACATTTGAAGAGCTTGAGGAATTAATTGAATGTATATCACCCCTAATTACTGATTTGAAAATACAACAAGAGCAAAGGGAACATTTGGATGTGACGAGATTTTTGTCTGGGTTGTCAGAATTTGAACTAGTTCAAGTGCAGATTTTAGGTAGCAGTGATCTTCCATCCCTCTCTGAGGTGTTCTCTTGCATTATAAGAGCATTCAACCCGCATATTGAGAGTACACCTGGGTTAGAGAGATCAGGCTTAGCAATGATCGTGGTGGTGGTGGTGGTCGTGGACAAGTCCATTAGTGTTTTCATTGTGGCTGTGAAGGATATACAACTAGTTTTTGCTATGACTTATATGGTCCACTGTCTACTTGGCCTAATCATGTCATAGTTGGAGATGGCTTTGGAGATAGTACCTCTACTTCTGAATATCTGCTTCAGGAGCTAGTAAGGACATGGAGTTCATTTCTGTCACCCGTGATGAGTATGAGAAAGTTTGTTGGTCGTCTTCTTTTAGTACTATTTCAAAACTTGCCTAATCAGGTAGAGCTTGTCTCATCTTCACTTCTATATCTACACCTTGAATAATTGATTCTGGATCTTCAAATCATATAACTGGATCTTCGGACTTGTTTATGTCTTTGTCTCCTCCCTCTACATCTGAAATTGTTGCCTTAACTTATGGAACTTCTTCCTTAGTTCCTTTATTACTGGTATTAGTATTGTGTCTCTTTTGCACTTGTTCATTTAGATGATTAGGGTTGAAGTTGTGTGTTATCATAAAATAAAGAATCAATTCGATTTGTGCATTAAAGTGTTCCATGCTGATAATGTCAAAGAATACTTTGATGGTAGTTTTCAGTTTTACTTAGATTCTCATGGCATTATACAACAGTCTTCTAGTCCATAACACCTCAACAAAATGGTGTGGCTGAACAAAAGAACTATCATGTGATTAAGACTGCCCATGCCTTGTTGATTCAGATATCAGTGTAAGCCAACTAGCTCCAGTAAGGTGATGGTGGTGGTCTAACTCCAAAAGTCCAAAGAAGAGTGGTAGTTCAGGTTGTCAGTGGTTGTAGTGTTGGTGGCTTTCAAAGAATGAGAGAGAGAGAGAGAGAGAAGGATGAGAGGGAGAGGAGGAGAGAGAAAATGTGGGTCTCCTCCCCTAATAATGGGTTTAACGGGTAAATTGTTAATTAGGTCCCCATATGGGTATGGAGCCCCATCTATAGTGTTTGGACCTCCATATTTTGGAATCTTAATATAGTTTGTCTTTGTCAATTTTACCCTTGTAATTAATTAATGCTCATGCCTTTAATTTCTTTTCTAGAAAGTGTTGGACAGTGTATGCCTTCAGCTCCATTCAAACTGATGTGTTCTAACTTTTATTATTAATAAAAGCAGATCATTATTATTTCATATTTCTGTTTAATATGTTTTTTATGTATTACCCCATAAACTGGACATTTATGAAACTTATGTTAGTTTACGAAGAAAACTGAAGAGAGGAGAGCTTGAGAGTTTAGCAATGAGGGTCTGAGAATGAGAGTTTCGAACATTCCCTCTATCAGCACCCTAACACTCTTTTATTAAGATATATTTGAATAATTACAAGGAGGCCCTTAGTTGGGCAAGAATTTACACAGAACTTAATATAGATAGGATGGGCCCAGAATAAGGCCCATTACAGAAAAGAAACATAAATAACAGGAAAGACTAAACAACCTATGGGCCATTCGGCCCATCTTCTCTACACTCCCCTTCAAGCTGAGCATAGATGTCAATCATGCCAAGCTTACTGGTATCATGTTGAAGTTTTGCCTTGGGAATGCCTTTGGTGAGAAAATCTGCCAACTATCCTTCAGATGTGATGAAAGGAAGACAGACTTCACCCGAGAGACCCTTTCCCTAATGAAGTGTCGATCAACTTCAATATGCTTGGTTCTATCATGTTGCACTGGGTTGTGAGCAATGTTGATGGCAGCCTGATTATCACAGTACAATATCATTGGCTTGTCATATTCAACTCCAAGTTCTTCCATTAATGATTTTAGCCATATAAATTCAGAAACTCCATGTGCCATGGCCCTGTATTCTGCTTCAGCCGAAGACCGAGCAACAACCGATTGTTTCTTGCTTCTCCAAGAAACAACATTACCAGCCACCAAGCTGCAATACCCAGAAGTAGATCTTCTGTCATCAATATTTCCAACCCAGTCAGCATCGGTGTAGGCTTCAAGTTTCAGATGACCATGCTTGGTAAACAGAATACCCTTTCCTAGGGAGCCCTTCAAATAACATAGGATTCTCTCTGCTGCTGCCATATGAGTGTCTCGAGGAGCATGCATGAATTGGCTAATGCAACTGACTGCATATGCAATATCTGGCCGAGTCATGCATAGGTACAAAAGTTTCCCAAGAAGTCTCTAAAAGATTCATTTGTCTTCTAACAATGTCCCTTCTGAGGCTAAGAGTTTATGACTCATATCAATAGGAGTAGCAACTGGTCTAGCACCCATCTTTCCAATCTCGGAGAGCAAGTCAAGAACATACTTCCTTTGGGAGATAAGAATCCCATCCTTGGATCGAGCCACTTCTATACCAAGAAAGTATCTCAAGTCCCCCAAATCTTTAATCTCAAACTCTGTATGGAGAAAAAATTTTAGATCATGAATTCCTGAAACATCATTACCAGTCACTACAATATCATCTACATACACAATGAGGTATATTGCCAGAGGTCCACTCCCCTTCACAAAAAGAGTATGATCGGACTGTGTCTGCACATAACCAAAGTTAACAAGTGTTGTTCTAAATCTCTCAAACCATGCTCTAGGGGACTGTTTTAGTCCATAAAGAGATTTCTTCAACCAGCATACTTTTCCTTTCATATCAGTTCCATACATCCCTGGACGAAGAGACATATAAACCTCCTCATGTAATTCACCATTCAAAAATGCATTCTTCACATCCAATTGATAAAGAGGCTAATCAAAGTGAGCAGCTAAAGATAGAAGAACCCTCACAGATGTCATCTTGGCAACAGGTGCAAAGGTCTCTAAATAATCAATCCCATATGTCTGTGTGTAGCCTTTTGCAACCAGCCTGGCCTTGTACCTTTCAATGGTGCCATCAGCTCGGTATTTGATAGTAAAGACCCACTTGCAACCGATTGGATCCTTCCCTTCAGGCAAATCCACCACTTCCCATGTGTCATTCTTGTATAGGGCATCGATTTCAGATCTCATAGCATCCCTCCACTCTGGAATCTTAAGAGCTTCTGACACAGACCTGGGAATAGGATGAGAAGCAACATAAGAGAGATAGGCAAAGTATGGAGGTGAAAGCAAATTGTAAGAAAGGTGCTTTGAAATGCAGTGTGCAGTGCACTTCCGTTTCCTTTCCTAACAGCAATGGGAATATCAAGGTCAGGGAAGGATGAATCCAAAGGTGCTAAAACAGTACCTGTTGTCTCTTCTGTGACTGGAATTGTATGAGGCTCATGTGTTGTAGGAGAAACAACCTGCACATTTCTAGATCTTTGCCTTTGATACACCTTGGGATTGAGGATAAGATGAGGAGATAGAGTATTGGGACAACGAGAAGGAGACACATCAAGAGACTCAACAGAGACAGGAAGAGGAAGAGCAAACACCTATGACAAATCCTCCCCCTGTGGACAATGTCCTTCTGGAGATGAACCATAAAAGGGGAAAAGCTCATCAAAGGTGACATCCATTGAGACATACCGATTGCCAGACTTTGGATCAAAACAACAATAACCCTTCTATATGGGGGAATAACCAAGGAAGATACACTTTTGAGCTTTGGGTTCAAATTTATGCCTTTGGACACTTGGAACATGTACATAACAGGTGCATCCAAAGACACGAATAGGAATAGGAAAAAGGTCCTTGTCTGGATGAAGAAGATTGAAGGGAGACTTAAACCCCAAAACCCTGGATGGCATATGGTTTATAAGGTAGGTAGCAGTAAGAACAGCATCACCCCAAAACCTGGTAGGAACATGTGAGGCAAATAAGATACTTCTTGCAACTTCAACAATATGCCTATTTTTCCTCTCAGCAACCCCATTCTATTCTGGGGTCCTAGCACATGAGCTTTGATGAATGACCCCCATGTCAGAGAGATAGCAGGATAGGTTTTTCTCAAAGTATTCTTTTGCATCGTCAGATCTGAAGATTTTAATCCTGGTATCAAATTGGGTTAGAACAAATTCATGGAATTGTCTTACAAGTCTTGGAACTTCATCATGGGATTTCATCAGGAATATCCAAGTGAACCGAGAAAAATCATCAATAAACAGGATAAAATATTTATAGTCACCCATGGAAGGTAAGTGGTAAGGCCCCCACACATCAGAGTGCACAATATTAAAAGGAAACAAAGATCTTTTATTACTCAAACGATAATTGTTTCTACAATGCTTTGACAATTCACAAGACTCACAATGAAGACTAGACAAACTAATTTCCTTAAACAGCTCGGGGAAAAGATGACTCAAGGCAGAAAAAGACAAATGACCAAAACGATGATGACACAACATAATCCGACTAATAGACTCAAAAGAAACAGATCCAAGAGCAGCATTCCCAAGATGATCAGTGCATTGTTCCGGGGTATCAAGCAGGTATATTCCGTTCGCCTCATGGCCACTCCCAATCACCTTCTGAGACTCCATATCCTGAAAAACACAGTAAGAATGAAAGAAGGTTACACAACAGTTTAGTGACTTGGTTAAACTGCTTACAGACAACAAATTTGTATTTAGTTTAGGTACATGAAAGGCAGAAGGTAGGAACAAGGAATCCGTAGCCTTGATGGTTCCCTTTCCAGAGATAGGGCAAGTGAACCATCAGCTAAAGTGATTTTATCCCGTCCAGGAAGCAAGTCATATGAAACAAATTAGGTAGAGAGATTGGTCATATGGTCAGAAGCACCTGAGTCAATAATCCAAGGGATCTTGAGATTACCTGAAGTAGTAGCATGATTGGCAAAAGCCCTTATACCTGAATGAGCAAATACTGAAGCAACAGAAGAATTGCCTGAAGGGTTGGAAGAAGAGGTCACATCACTTAGCTGACTGATCATCTTCCCAAACTTTTCATATTCTGCTCTCATGGCTGCCAACTATGGAGAAGCAGACATTTCTTCACTATCTGGCCCGGCAGCTACATTTGCACTTCCTGATCTTTTACTATCATGCCTTTTCTGAAACCGACTGGGAACAAGATTAGGATGTAATTTCCAACACTTGTCTTTGGTGTGCTTCAGCTTCTTACAATACTCACATATAACTTCTTTCTTTCCTATGCCACCAGAAGTTCCAGCATTCCCTTTGGGTTTAATCCCCATATTGGCAAAGTGATCATTAATATCAGCCCCTTGAACCTGAACAACCCTTCTGCTTTCTTCACTACTCACCAATGTATAAGCTTGTGACAAAGAGACACACTCCTTGGAAAGAATATTCTATTTTGTGATATCATATTCTGGGTTTAGTCTAGTTAAGAACTCAAATACCCTATTCCTTTCAGCCAATTTTCTGTAGGTCTCTACATCATTGGTGGTGTCCCAAGTTACAGCTTCTATTAGGTCAATCTCTTGCCATAGGGACTTCAGGGTTGAGAAATATACAGTAAGAAGTTTCTCCCCTTGCGTTAAATTCTTTACATCACTTCTCAATTTATATGCCCGGGCCACATTTAGTTTTTGTGAATAGGTTTCTGCAACACTGTCCCAAATTTCTTTTGCTAAATTCATCCATAGGTAGTGTTGGCTGATTTGTGGCTGCATTGAGTTCACAAGCCACCCAATGACAGTGTAATTTTCTTGCATCCACTTCTCGTAGGATGGATCATCTTCTGGGGGAGCCTTCTTACTCCCAGAAATGAATCCCCACTTTCCTCTACTACAAACATGAATCTTTACTGATTGTGACCATGCTAGATAATTAGTTCCATCGAGTTTAACTGTGGTCACAGTCAATAAGGAATCACTTGGAGTCCCCTGAACCAGTCCATGTTCAGCACCATTTTTGTTTTCAAACTCTGAGGAGTACATCATGTACACACTTTAAATATGATTTCAGATGACTTATACAAGTATACTGAATGAGGACAAGCAATAACAGAGTTCAGCCGACCACAAGAAGACAATATTCCGAGTTCAGCCTTCAAGAGGTAATCAAAAACTCCTAGGCACTGTGCACTCAGCCGAAGTACCTTTTCAAAGCTGTGCACACAGCCAAGAAGAGTAAATACCAATCGGTATTGCTGAACAGGCCTTTTCACAAACACAGTGTGGGCAATAGAGACAACCCCAATGTCAAGGAAGAGAAAAGACCCCAAAAACAGTTCGTACAACCCCCTAAAATAGCCAAAATATGAGTAACAATACACAGCCTTGTTACAAGGATGTTTTGGCAGGTTTTAACAGTCCAAGAAGAAGAGAAAAAACAGCCCATAAATTTTTGGGTTAAACCAGATTTAATGCAGTCGAAGATAGTACAGAACAGCTAGGATTTTCGGACACTTCAATAGTCCAAACACAGTCGAAGATAATACAGAACAACCAGAAACTGAGCACAACTTACAGTTCGAGCTTCAACAGTCCAAACACAGTCGAGCTTCAAAAACAGAACAACCAGAAAACTGAGCACAACTTACAGTTCGAACTCCAACAGTCCAAACACAGTCGAGCTTCAAAAAACAGAACTGAGTTGTTCCTCTTCCCCTCTTTCTTTCTCTGATTCTTCCTGGCCACCGAACCACTTCACCAAGAGATTCTAGTCTTGGGCTCGTCCAATGACCTCCAAGAATCAGGCAGTACGTAACTAAGCTTCCAGCCCTAGGATATTCAAGTTCAGATACGCTCTGATACCATGAAGAAAATTGAAGAGAGGAGAGCTTGAGAGTTCAACAATGGGGGTCTGAGAATGAGAGTTTCGAACATTCCCTCTCTCAGCACCCTAACACTCTTTTATTAAGATATATTTGAATAATTACAAGAAGGCCCTTAGTTGGGCAAGAATTTACACAGAACTTAATATAGACAGGATGGGCCCAGAATAAGGCCCATTATAGAAAAGAAACATAAATAACAGGAAAGACTAAACAACCTATGGGCTATTCGGCCCATCTTCTCTACAGTTTAGAAAGTTCTCAGCCATTAGATAGACTTTGGAATTTATTCTAACAAGGTTGAAATGGTGGAGCAACTTGTCTCAATTTCTAGGGTTAGACCCTAGTATATCTACATGTTTCTTACAAACAAATTATATGAAAGAACTATGATTGAGAAAGGTGTCTTCTTAGGGGATATGCATGGCACTATCTTATGACTCTGAATAAGAATACTTCATATTGTACCTTTGCATTTCAGTTTTGATAAAAAGGACTTTTAACAATAAAAATGCATTAGTTTCTATAGAATAGCTAACCTTTCGACAAGCGTGGCAAAAACTCAAGCAAATAATTAGAACAAAATTATCACTGATGATTTCATGTTGGAGCTTACCATTTAAATGATTTGACACTTTTATAGCATAAAAAAGTTGTTGACTGCTTCTATGTTATTGATTTGTTGCTCAAATTTGGAGATTGATTCTTTTCCTATTCATTTTGTTTTAATTATATAGGTAAAGATGTGTTACTTGCCACCACTTCCACGGCGTAGAGAACTTGTCTCTGAACTAGAGCCAATCCATGCAACACTATCATGTGAAAGGTCTATTGCTAAAAGACACCCTGTGTATAAGTGCAATGAAGTACAGGTAAAGGTTTTTCCACAAATAAATATTATAAAACATATGCACACATACATGCATGATATTGTGCCACCTAATTTTGATAATGGAGGCTCCCTTTCCTATCAGAAAGTATATTACTATTATGGTAATGATTCAAGCATTCATTTAAAAAGGGGAGGTTTTAATGTCCAAAACAATGTAGTAGAAGGGAACTCATGTGATTATTGTTGTCTTTAGTGATGGACTCCCTACTAAGGGCACTCATGTAATTGTCCGTATTTTTTACAACAAAAGAATAAAAGAGATCATTGGAGGTTGAAGAGAGGTTTTGAACTTCTCTCTTCTTCTTCCTTTTATTTCATCTTCTTCCTCCATCACTTCTCTCTCTTCAATCTCCTTTTCTCCTGTTTCTTTTCTTTTAATTCAGATTATTGTAGGTGTGATTTACAACATGGTATTAGTGCAGGTTCTCACCTTCTTTTCTTTCTTCTCACGTTGCCCATACACAATGTGTATGGAGAATTGATCGGTTGATTAAGGAGCAGTTTATGTAGCCCAGTTGGGAGAGTTTTTGGAGAGGTTTTGTGAAGTGTTTCATCCCTAGTTGAAGCCCAAGGTATGTTCTTGGAGTTTTTTCCTAAAAACCCTAGACAACTATAGAAAACTAGTTACAGGTCCTAGAGACACCTTGAAGCTGGCGCTTGGGGATCAAAGGGTATCTTTTTGCTTTTCATTAAGGGCGATTTAAGTTGGATAGGGTTCTAGAACCTCTAGTAGGAGGGGTTGTACTTTTTCCTTTTTTCTTATTTGGGCAGGTAATGTGAAACTCTAGATTTGGTTGTTTAAAGAGTAGTTTTTGCTTGGGATAGCAATTCTAGCTTAGTTGAGACTTATTTTCATCTTCGTTTCACTCAATGGAGCAAACTGGAGGAAAAACCAAATATCCCATAGATTCTGAGTTTGGACATGGGGGTCAATGGAAAATATTTTTGGAGCAGTGACCACTGTGAAGCTGAATGGGACCAATTATTTAGCTTGGTCTTAGTCTATTAAGATACATGTGTGTAGTAGAGGGAAATGGGGTTACATCACCTAGAGCAAGAAGAAATTGGGGGAGGATGACCCTACCAATGAGAGGTGGATGTAGGAGAATTACATAATATTGGGTTGGTTAGTGAATTCTTTGCAACCATATATTAGCTAGCACTACTTGTGGATGGAAACTGCAAAGTAGGTGTAGGGTAGTGTCACGGAGACCTATTCCAAAAAATTGAATGTTGCAAAGGCTTACAAATTGAAGAATGATGTGAATAATCTAAGATAGAGGGAGAAGTCCTTATTCATTTACTTCTCCATGTGAATAAGACTGATGGAGACTATGGTTTGCGAGTGTACAAAAGGATGTTGAAACACATAGGATGTTGTTGGAAAGAATTTGGGTTTTTAAGTTCCTTATCGGACTTAACCTGGAGTATGATATTGTGAGACAGAATGTTTTGGCAAAGGATGAGATGACTTTATCTCAGGCTTATGCTATGGTGAGTAGTGAGGAGAGCAGGAGACAGGTTTAGACTATAGAGCCTCAAATGAATCATTATGCTAATGCTGGGATGAAGTTGAAGGTGTTGGAATGGTTAGGATCCATCATATGAATGGCCGAACCATGCTAGATGGCTGGGAAATTTTTCAAAATTTTCCTAATCCTTCTGGGAATCGAATTCCCTATGTTTTGAAAAACTACATTTTTCATGATCGGTCTTGCACAGAACCGGACCAGATTTGAAACCAAACAAAGAGGGAGATTTATACCTGATACGGATACCACAAACACAGATTCAGCCTCCACTGGAGATGGTGCAATGTATAGGTGAAACTGATTCAGCAACATAGATTTCAGCAAAACTGCAACCCAACTGCTTAGATCGAACTAGGGAAGGTGGGCCTGAAATTCTTCTGAATTTATCTTGCAAAAATCAGAAGAAAATTAGTCTCTATCAGTCCTTGAAAGCCTAGGTCGTGATAGGGTTTCTTGGAAGACAAAAAAGAAGAAGAGAGAACAAGAGAGAGTGGTCTTCTAGTCTGGTTTTCCCTCTTCTTCTTTTATCTCCTTATGAGGCACTCTCCTAATCAAATTAGAAGATTATCCAAATCTAATTTGGACCTGGACTCTATTAAGAGATAAGCCTTATCCTCTTAAGAGGATGGATGCTCAATAACCATTTCCAAACCCAGATTTGACCCAGAGCAAGTTGTCATGTGACAGCTTACTTAATCTTATTAATTATGGGCCTTGGGCCCATTTCCTTCAAAGGCTCACGACCCAAGATATTGCATGGCCAACTTAGGCCTGATTTGTATGGAGTTGGACCCCACAATGAGCTCACATAAGTCCACATGGGTTTAGCCCAACATCTATGAAAAGGCTTAGCTGAATTTACTACTAAACGCAATTGAACCCTAAGCACATCACTATGGGCTCAATATAGGCCCAACATTTACACCTAAATAATCATTGAATTCAGCCATCCTATGAAGACCCAAGGATAATGGACTTAAGTAAGATAAAGTCATCAGGTAATCAGCCCTATAATGGTCTCTTACACTTAACCTCTCGGCTCATAATGATCACAACACTCTTCGATAGGGAAGGACCTCTCCCCTGGTTGCAAGGTACAATGTCACACTCTCTGCTCAGATGGATCTCGGGAATTAAAACATTTTGCAAATATTTTTTATAAAACATTAATATATATAAGTAGATGTTCAGGACTGCTATCAGTTTTGAACCCTAATGGATTTCAAGTTTGAAAATAGAAGAAAAAGTATAGAGAGGAGAGGAGAAAGAGAGAAGGGAGAGCAGTAGAACACAAGAGTTGAAAGGAGGAACAGAAGCTTAATATTCTACTGCTGCCACTTTATTTAGTATTTATAGGTTATGCTCATTACATGGAAAGGACAGATCTGCCCTTAGTATTTACATAACAAATTGAACAAAATAAGACTGAAATAAATAACAACTGAAATAACTAACTGACCACCAGCTAACCCTAGAAAGACTAGAACACCTACCCTACGAACACAGTGGGACCGTAGCTGTGGTAAACAATGAAGGTAAGCTAGTCATATGGTCGAATGCACCTGAATCTATTACCCAACAGGGTTTAGTAGTACCTGGAGCTGAGGCATGGTAGGTTGAGGCTTGAGTACCTGAATGTGCGAAAGCAGATGTGGCAGGGGTTGATGGTGACTGCGGTGACTGAGCTGAGTTGCCAACTTCCTTTTCCAACTGTATTAGAGCAGCCCGAACTACAGCTAGGGTCTCTAAGGGTGTGCCTCTTGTGCCAGACTAGAATGTTGAATCAGTAGTCACGGCCACATGAGCATTACCCTTCTTCCTTCTCAACTTGGCCGGGACCAAATGAGGATGCAGCTTCCAACATGTTTCTTTTGTGTGTTTAGGTTTCTTACAATGCTCACATACCACATCCCTTTTATCTTCCTTCTTCCTATCCCTCTCTGAATCACCCCCTGATTTGGGTTTAACAGCTACAAGGGCCGGTGTAAGAGGCTGAGGTTGCATCATGACTTTCCTCCTGGTCTCTTCACTATGCACTAAGGAGTATGCCTAAGAGAGGGTCACACTATCTCTGGTCAAAATCTGTTGCCGCACAATATCATACTCTGAATTCAGGCATGCCAGAAACTCAAACACCTTGTTTGTCTTGATGTGCTTTTTATGGGTCTGTGCATCTTTGGGACTCTCCCACTCAAGAATCTCTAAGTGATCAATCTCATGCCACAGGGACTTCAAGGTAGAGAAGTAGAACGAAACTGGTTTCTCTCCTTGTTTAAGGGTATTCACTTCACATTTCAATTCATATGCTCTGGCAACATTAAGGGGTTGGGAGTAAGTTTCTTTCATAACATCTCATATCTCCTTGGTTGTCTTTGCCCACAAGTAATTTCGGCTAATATGAGGCTGCATAGAATTACACAGCCATGTCATAACCAAGTAGTTTTCTTGGACCCACTTGGACGGTTCTTTCACATCTCCCAAGAGATACCCTACTTTACCCCTTCCCCCAATAGCCATCATGGCTGATTGGGCCCATTCCAAATAGTTTGATCCATCAAATCTTACGGTTGTAATCTGAAAACCTGTCTCAGAAACACCACCATAACTGCTGTTCCCAAAACTGCATTCTACCTGATTCTTAAACTCCATTTCGGTCAAGAACCAGTAGTCTCAAAATTAGGGTTACTACAGTCAAAAACAACACTTGGACTATTAACCACAATCACAACATCAGTATAGAACCAATCTGTATCCATGGTAGATGTGCATGAAACAAGTATAAGTCTAATCTGAAACCAATTATCAAACACAATAGCAACAGTCCGTACAGTTTTCACCCCTTAGAAGAGTTCGAAGCCCCCCAAAAAAAATCTGAAAACAGCTTGGAGAATAATCTAATATGCTGAAGCAGAATTAGGGTTTTAATCAGTCCTCAAAAGCAAATTCTCAGCCGCACATTCCAGACAGTACCGTACGGATAAGACTTGTAGTTGGGTTAATATGAAACCCTAAAACTGGTCAATGTTGAGGAGAGAGCTTAAGAAAAGTTTCACAGGTAGATCACAAGGTTCAATCTAGTATTAGGGTTTGCCACAGGGTTAAGACAAAACCCTAGAGAATAGAAGGAAGAAAACCCTAGAGTGGTTCGGTCGCCCTTTCTAGATAGGTCCAACCTATCTTCTCTGATAGTACTTCTCTCAGAAAATAAAAAAACTTATAAGAGAATGTTGTTCGCTGCCTTCCAAGGTTACCCGAACCCTAGCCTTCTCTAATTCTTCATTATCACCAACACTCTGCAACCATGGCAAATCTTCAAACAACTGCTAAACCCTCTGGCGATCTCCAAGAATTAGTCAACGAACTCTACTTTCTCAGCTTCCAACCTTAGATGGTTCTCATGTGGTCGGCTGGACTAGACTCGCATGAGAAACCCTAGCTCTGATACCAAGTAGACGTTCAGGGCTGCTATCAGTCTTGAACCCTAATGGATTTCAAGTTCGAAAATAGAAGAAAAAGTATAGAGAGGAGAGGAGAAAGAGAGAAGGGAGAGCAGTAGAACACAAGAGTTGAAAGGATGAACAAAAGCTTAATGTTCTACCACTGCCACTTTATTTAGTATTTATAGGTTATGCTCATTACATGGAAAGGATAGATCTACCCTTAGTATTTACATAACAAATAGAACAAAATAAGACTGAAATAAATAACAACTGAAATAACTAACTGACCACCAACTAACCCTAGAAAGACTAGAACACCTTCTACCTTACAAACACAGTGGGACCGTAGCTATGGGGCCCACATCAGTGTTCTCTACAATATATCATATAAATATATTTTGCAAACCAAATCTTAAACACAGTTGAAATACACTGTCGCAATTTAGGTTTCCATCAAAGTGTAAGCTCTATCATTCAATTTGTCTGACAAAGGGGCAGATCCTATCACTATGATCACCCACTTAGGTGAATTCTTAGATTGCCCCAACATACCCAGGTTTTAACCCTTGATGGATTTCACTAATTGGCATATCAAAGACAGCCCAATTCAATACCTAGTGTAGTACCGTAATCAAGTCTAGGGGTTGTGTAATTTTCCAATTTTGCCCATCAATCTCCAAGGTTTAGGGCATAACTGAAAAATGGTTTCATTTCAATGTTTCATCCAAACACACACTGCATGTGCTTTGGGTCTAACCCTAGCAACTGAGACAAGCTGCCCCAACTTCTTTGGCAGCACATCACTGTCAGCCTTGGCAGGATAAACTCCCCAAATCTGTCCAATGGCTGAGAATATTTTAAACTAACACGAGTCTTATAAATGTCCAATTTAAGCGGTAATTTCACAAAAACATACCAATACCAACATGAAACAATAATGTACTTTTATTCCTATACAATAAATGCATCTATACATCAATCTGATTGGAGCTAAGGGCATACATTGTCTAATAGCTCCCACTTGCACTTAGGTCCAATCGTGTATAAGCCTTAGTCCCACACTATCCACGTGTTTCTCAAACAGTTTCTGTGTCAATGGCTTAGTTAATAAGTCTTTCATATTCTCCATTGAGGCTATCTTCGAAATCTGGATGTCCCCTCTATTAACAATTTCTCGTAGATCCAATGTTGTCACACAACAGTAATTACTGATATGGTAGGATTCCAAAATTACATGACGAATTTCTTCATCCATACTACTTATTAGGCAGCCTCGCGTATGGCAATGTACTTGGCCTCAGTTGTAGACTATTTTTCTTACTACACAGGGTCCTAAAGTATCTACATATAGACTATCTATCATCTGGGCCAGGTTGGAAGTCGGCATCAGTATAACCGACCATCTGTAGTGAGCTACCATCGAAGATAAGACAATAATCTTTAGTCCTCCGTAGGTACTTTAGTATGTTTTTCACAGTAGTCCAATGCTCTTGTCCTGTTATGATTGGTATGTACTTACAACACTAATGACCTGAGCAATGTCTGGCCGAGTACATCCATATGTGTAAGGTCAAGTGTATTTGTACTTCTTTGTAGAGAAGATAAGACAATAGTCTTTAGTCCTCTCTCATGTCTTCAATGTCCTCAGGAGTCTTAGGTGATATTCCTTTGCAGAGAGTGACTCCATGCCTGAAAGAAATGAATCCTTTCTTAGATTTCTACATGTTGTATCTATTGACGATCTTGTGAGCGTAAATAGATTGGGATAATCTAATTATCCTCTTCAATCTATCTCTATAGAGTCAAAGTCCCAAGATAAAATAGGATTCTCCAAGATCTTTCATGGAGAATTGTTATGAAAGTTATACATTTATCATAGTCAACATTCCTACATCATTCCTAATGAGCAAAATGTCATCTACATACAAAATCATAAATGTAACATTATCTCCCACTGTCTTTTTGTAAACATAGGGTTCATCTAGGTTGTGCTCAAAATCAAATTGTTTGACTGTTGAGTCAAACCGGATGTTCCATCTTCTGAAAGCTTGCCTCAACCCATAAATGGATCTATTCAGCTTACACACCATGTGTTCCTGACCCTTAGCAACAAAGCCTTGTGGCCGCTACATATAGATATCTTCAGTAAGATCTCCATGCAGGAACGCAATTTTGACACCCATATGCCAAATATCATAGTCGTAGTGTGCAGCTATAGCTAATAGTATCCTTATGAATTTAAGCATGGCTACTTGCGAAAAGGTCTCCTCATAATCGACTCTTTCTTTCTAACTGTACCCTTTCTCTACAAACCGAGCTTTATAGGTTTCAACTTTTCCATAAGGGCCCTTCTTCCTCTTGTAGATCCACTTGCAACTGATTGCTTTCACCCCAGGGGCAGGTCTATGAGAGTTCAAACTCCGTTGGTTTTCATCGAGTTCATCTCGACTTTTATGGCATCTACCCACATCAGGGAGTCTATGTCCAACATAGCTTACGTATAAGTTACAAGATCTTTCTCACTATCCATAGCTTCCATCAAGTAACTTTCTTGATCATAGTCATAACGTACTAAAGGTCTAGAAACCCAGGTAGATGTTGGATATTATTATCTGGAATTAGTGAATTATCTCCCACTACTACTGATTCTTCATCAAGAACAACTTTCTAACGATGATTTTTCAGGATGTAGTCATCTTCCAAGAATTAGGCATTTCGACTAACAAAAAATTTTTGTTCTCATGGTTCATAGAATAGATACCGCAAAGAATCCTTGGAGGTAGCCAACAAATAAGAAATAGCTAGTGTTGGATTCTAATTTGTCCGCACTTGTCTTTTTGAAGCGTGCTGGACAACCCCATATTTCCAAGTCTCTCATACTTGGTTTATTGTTGGTCCATAGCTCATAAGGAGTCTTAGGAACCGACTTGGTTGGAACTCAGTTCAGCATGTAATTTGGAGTCTCTAATGCATGCCCCCAAAAAGATATGGGTAACTCTAAATGGACGACGAGTGATCAGACCATATCTAATCGAGTTTGATTTCTTCTCTTTAACACACTCTTTAATTGTGGTGTAGCAGGAAGAGACAATTGTGATATAATCTCACTGTCCTTTAAGTACTTCCTGAATTCGTTGGAGAGATATTCACCTCCTCGATCTGATCAAAGGGTTTTGATTTGTCTCCCCAACTGTTTCTCAACTTCTTGTCTAAACTCTTTAAACTTTTCAAAGGATTCAAACTTATGTCTCATTAGGTACACGTAACCATACCGAAAACAATCATCGACGCCAATTATAAAATAATAGTATTGGTTTCGTGTCTTAACATTCATGGGACCAAATACATCCATATGTGTAAGGTCAAGTGTGTTCGTACTTCTTTCAGGCTTACCTATAATTGGCCTTTTCGCCATCTTTCCTTGGAGGCAAGGCTCACAAGTTAGTAGATCTTCCACGGTGAGAGAACTTAGGGGGCCGTCCTTCACCAATCTTGTGATACGTTCTATATTAATATGGCCAAGTCAGTAATGCCACAGGCGCGTATGATTAATTGTATCACATGTTCTTTTCTTGGGGATGTGCTCCGATACAGTTTAGTCACATTTGTTTCTAGAGAAGGATGGAGAACATTAAGACCATTCTCAAGCTCTCCGAAAGGAATTTATTATTCAATTTAATTGTAATCTTATTACTGAATAAAATAGAATAACCATCCTTACACCGGTGTTTTAGAAGGCATGGGAAGTGTACACCTGGAGGCGCTCCCAAAACGCCCCAAGGCATATGCAAGAGGCGCTAACACCTCTGAGGCGTACGCCTCGTGCACTTAATTCATGAGGCGTGCTAGAGGCATACGCTCCATGCACATCTTATCTTGTTCAAAAAGACAGGAAAAAGGAAAGGAAAAGAAAGGGAAGGGAAAGAAAAAGAAAGAAAAGAAAAAAAAAAGAGAAAAAGAAAGGAAAGGAAAGGGAAGAAAAGAAAAGGGGAAAGAAAGTGGGTTGCCCCCTACGGCTGGAGGGCTTTGCCCACTAGACCCCTTTCCCCCCCGCTCCCTTTTCGAGTGCCTAATTTGCTTGCAGAAGTAACACTCATCAGATGACTTGTCTCACTTCTACTTCTTCGGTTTGCCTCCTTTTTTTGAGGCTTTCTCTTACCCTTTCTTTTCTTCCTTCCAGATTTGCCACTTTCAACAAGCATGGATACCAATTTATCCTTCTTAATTAGTTCTTCAACTCTTTGTAACATATTGTTGAGCTCCTACAAGCTAACTTTTAGCTTGTTCATGTTGTAGTTCATGACAAGCTGATTAAAGTAGAGAGTTCAGGACGGCATCAGTCTAGGTGTCATCGTCAAGTTGGGAGTCAAGAGCCTCCAATTCATTTATATAACCTATCATCCGCATGACATAGTCATGAACTAATTAGCTCTCGGTCATCCTCGTGGTCATCAAAAGTTTGGGGACCTTTTGTCTTGTAGAATGATTATGCTCCTTATACATGGTTTTAAGACTATCCAAGATATCTTTGCAAATATCAATTTTGTCAAACTATCTCTAGATAGAATTATCCAAAGAGGCTATGGCATAACATCAAGCAAGAGAATTTTTCTCTTCCCATTCCTGATATTCCCTCCTTTTTGCCTCAGAAGCCCTATCACCCGAACATTCCTGTGTTGGGTTTTTGGAAACCTTGTCCAATTTCTTGGACGTGAGTCATTTCTGATAAAAAGACACAATTAATTAGTTAGGTCCTTTCAATTTGTTGTCGTCTAACAATTTTGCAAACTGTCTGTGTGACATACACGATTAATTAGTCCACGACCTTAATATTTTTTCATGTTATCTTTCATAGAATGGACTTTTATCTATGTTCTATCTCCATTTGTTCATCTCTTATATTTCCCTCTTATCTCAGTGACGAGGACATAGTTCGTGTCCCTAGAAATGTGGGAAGTCACATAGGTGCATAGGGCCAACTGTTTCAGCTGCTTAACCTCATTACTTTCCATAAATGATCACATATCCACCCATCCAATGAACTTTCCCTTTGGGCTCCATTAGACAAGGTTCATTGTCATTTTAGGTTAAACATTTCTAATTGGTAAGTGTAGACCCATCATATTAGGAGCCCCAAAGTGCCGTGGAAGAGTCTTCTATTTTATGATAGGCCCCTCCCACTAGTCTATGACGTCCCTATCATCTCATGAAGCAACTCCACTAATTGTCTCAGTGAAATGGATAGCCCAATTTTATGGTGCATCTCCACCCACCAATTCAGCCCGTTTTCATTCTAATGACGGAAGGCCTTTAGACATATCATCTTATGATATTCCCTATCTCATGAGGGAATGTGTATATCAGTCTCTATGTCAGATTTAGGTCATACCATAGTGGCTCCCACTGACTTTTATAAAGTCATTCAAATGGGCCCTTTAATGAGCTAGGGTTCCCGTGAGGTTCCTCTTGGAGGGGAAACTATTGAGGGGGCCCATTAGAAAAGGAGATCATGCAATGATCCATGGGCATCATGGAAATGATATTCATTCAGTTATGATATTCGTGGAGAGCCACATAAGTGAATACACGTGCCAAGCACTTATGGCCCATGAACGAATCACATCACATCCATTCAACACATCTCATACACATACATAATTGATCCATATCAATTCAAAACTTGTAAAACTCATATCCATTTAGATTAACACATGAGCAGCCCAACAATGGACCAAATTATCTAATAATTTTGTCTTAGTATATGGGCTAAACTACAAAAAGCAGTTCGGCCCATATAGCAGTCCATGATGAAATAGACTAATCTTGCTTTAATCTAACATAAAACAGTTTTCAAGTATGGGTCGAATTGGTCCATGCAATGGGCCATCACACCCCTAGCCTAAAATCGATTTTGGGTCACTTAAACAACGATCCAAGGGGTTGTGATCAGACCCAAAAAAATGATAGGTTCGGCCCAATAAGATTCAGTACAAGAAAAATGACGTTTAGCGGTAGTCAAAACTGCCACTAGAGGCTTTACCGGCAACCGGCAAACTGCCACTAAAACAACTGTCGCTAGAGGTTCTAGCGGCAGTTTTCGCAACTGCCAGTATAAACCTTAAGTTGTCGCTAAAAGTTCTTTTAGCGAATATATATATATATATATAATAACCTATTTTTTTCTAATTTTCTCCAAATTACCTATATGGAAGCAGGTTCCATTATTGGATACCTGATCAGTTGTTCCATTATTGGATATGGATGTAGTGCTAGTAGAACAATTCTTGGACCAATAGTTTCCTTCCTCTGAACAAGTTAGTTATCCTTCTATGGATTATGTATTGTTGAAGCAAACTAGCTAGGAAAGTTGAATAAAATTGAGAATCAATGAAATGAACATATATATATACAATTGTTTCATGTAATTGACAAAAAAAGCTACATGATTTAATCAATTTCTTCATAGGGAGGCTGGTCGTTGGGTAAAAGGAACTTGTCTCTACTGAACATCTAGACCCTTCAACACCTCTCCACCACATCTCCTCTTCCAAAGACTAACCACTTCGCCTCCATCATTACCAACATTTGGCGCCCGTTTAACAACTAGTAAAGGGGAATCCAAATCAACGATACTGATGTTGATCGAAGAGTAATCTTCCTGCTCATAATCAAACCTGTCCCTACTCCTACCCACGAGTATTTGTCTTCTGCTATTGGTAGTGCTAACCAGATCCTTGCTAGAGAACATCTTCTAAAGCTTGAAGTATTTCTTCTTGTTCTTGCCACTATCCTTACTGTGGGTGCATCTCTGGTGGGTTGGATCAACACCATCTGCTCATCCATTGGTTTCTTGAACTGCAAATCCAAATCAACACACACAGCTTATCCATTCATTTGGTAAATCATGTTGTCTTTGTTCCAGTTAATCTCATTCAAGAAATAGGAATTAATTTGTTCAGAAGTTTGCTTAATTAATGACTTTAGTAAATCAATTAATTTCTCCAAACTACACGTCCTCTCAGCCAAGTGGGTGATGTAATTTCTTCAAACTATCCAGACATCCACAGCTTTATATATATTGTTTTAACTTGCAGCAAATAAAAATCATGAAAAAAATATTCCCATCCATCCATCTATCCATCATTTTTTTCTCAAATTTTCTAGTTTATTTTTGGCTATTAAAGAATTTACCCAGAGTAGGATTACATAGAAAGTTTATAAATCAGTAAATATTAATCTTGATAAAGTTGAAATCATCATTAAGTATTTACGGACAGAATTACAAAGATCAAAGTTGAAAGCTGAAATGCTGTAGCTGAAGCAGTAGAAGAGAGGAGAAGACCAAGAGATGTTGAGAATGTCGAATTGAAAGACCTAGTCGGCAGTACTATTATTTATATTAGAGTACAGTACAATGTTACAGGAAATGACTGGAATGCCCCTGATTAGTGATGGGACACCCAGACAACTTAAAAATCACTAAACAAACTTAGGCCCATTAACACAGGCCCAGTACATAACAACTTAAACTTAAATATAGGCTAATAAGAACTCTTATCAGCCAAACCATCAATACATTAAAACCTTCAACGTAACACTCCCCCTCAAGCTAAGCATGGATGTCAATCATGTTTAGCTTGCCAAGAAGGTCCATGAACTTTGCTACAGCCAACCCTTTAGTCAATACATCTGCAATTTGCATCTCAGATGGAGTATAAGGAATGCAGAGTTCTCCCGAAACTATTCTCTCTCTAACAAAATGTCGATCAATCTCAATATATTTTGTCCTGTCATGTTGCATAGGGTTATTTGCAATGTTGACGGCAGCCTTGTTGTCACAATACAGTTTGAGAGGACCCTCAGCTTTAATGCCAAGCTCATTAAGAAGGGTCATGAGCCATAGGAGTTCAGCAACCCCGTGAGCCATAGCTTGATATTCTGCTTCTGCACTTGATCTAGCAACTACATTCTACTTCTTACTGCGCCATGTGACCAGGTTCCCTCCCACAAATGTACAATATCCTGAAGTTGATTTTCTGTCTCCAACAGAACTAGTCCAATCTGCATCAGTATAAGCTTCAATTTCAATTCTATTGTTTTTCCTGAATAGGATTCCCTTCCTTGGGCAAGTCTTCAAGTACCTGATAATCCTTTCAACTACTTTCATATGAGGGATCGTTGGAGAGTGCATGAATTGAGTGACAACATGCACAGCATAAGCAATATCTGGCCGAGTGAGAGATAAGTATATTAGCTTCCCTACCAATTTTTGGTATCTCTCTCTATCACAGTAGTCCTCCCCTACTGATTCCTATAGGCCATGATTCTGTTCTATTGGAGTATCTGCTGGTCTACACCCTATCATGCCTGTCTCCTCTAGGAGGTCAAGAACATACTTCCGCTGACATATGTAGATCCCCTCTCTTGACCTAGCAACTTCAATCCCAAGAAAATATCTCAAATGACCCAAGTCTTTGATCTCAAATTCAGAAGCTAAAAACTCCTTTAGTCTTTTGATCTCTTCCAAGTCATTCCCGGTAATCACCATATCATCCACAAAAACAAAGAGTGTTGTAAATTTGCTATCCAGACTCCTTATGAACAAGATATGTCTGCACCACTCTAAGTGTACCCCACTTTCTTCATGGCCCCACAAAGCCTCTCAAATCATGCACGAGGAGACTTCTTCAAACCATATAATGCTTTCCTCAGTTTACACACCTTTCTACCAAAGTCATAACTTGGTGGAGGTTCCATAAATACCTCTTCATGAAGGTCACCATTTAAGAAGGCATTCTTCACATCCAACTGATGAAGTTCCCATGAAAAATTTGTTGCTAGTAATAATAGAACCCGAATTTGTTGAGCTTTTCTACTGGGGCAAAGGTTTCTTTGTAGTCAATTCCTTCTTTTTGAGAAAACCCTTTTGCCACAAATCTGGCCTTGTACCTTTCAATGGACCCATCCTCCCTGTGCTTTATAGTAAACACCCACTTGCACCCAACAGTGCTCTTCCCCTCTGGCAGATTCACTAATTCCCAAGTTCTTGCTTTCATTAGGGCTTTAATCTCTTCATTCATAGTTTCTTTCCACCTTGGATCAGACACAGCCTCTGAGTACCTAGAAGGAACACGTACAGAGGAAAGAGCAGACACAAAGGAGTGATAGGCAGGAGATAAATGTGAATAAGAAACAAAATCAGCAATGGGGTGCAGGGTGGTACAAGAAGGGATAGGCTTACGGAGAGCAATAGGAAGATCCAAATCAGAAGTACGTGAATTGGAATTACCTTAGATTGCAGAGACAGATTGATCCAAGTCCAACTGGTTGCTGCCATGAGGTTGAGAGCCCTTTTTTCCTTCTGTTGTATGTGAGTATCTCTTTCTATTGCCTACTAGAGCCTTTAAGGACATCTACAGCATCAGGAGAGGTAACCGACACAGTGAGAGCCTCACTAGGTTGACCCGGGATGCCACAACTAGGAGTAGAAGAAGAGGATGGAAGGCCTGAGGTAGATAGGGGAACAAAAAAGGAGGGAGAATGAGAATCCTCTTCCATCCCATTAGTCTCCCTCTGAAGAGGATTCTGAGAAGACTGAAAATAGGGTTGAGACTCCAAAAAGACCACATCTCTGGTGACATACTTTCTCTTGGAGACATGATCATAACACTTGTACCCCTTTTGTGTAGAAGAGTACCCCAAAAATATTCCCTTCGTAGCCTTAGGATCCAGCTTGGTCTTCTTTGGATCATTCACATGTATGAAACATATACAGCCAAAGACCCGTGGAGGAAGAGGAAAGTCTGGAAGAAGGGACACAAAACAGAGAAAGGGGTTTTCATACCCAACACCTTAGATGGCATCCGATTTATCAAATATGATGCGGTAAGTACAGCTTGAGACCAGTATTGCTTGAAAACTTTGTACGGGAATAGTAAGGCTCGAGTTGTCTCCAATAGATGTCTATTCTTGCGCTCAGCAACCCCATTCTACAGAGGGGAATTAGCACATGATGATTGATGTAACATGCCAGCATCTTCCAAGAATAATTTTAAGGATTTTTCAAAATATTCGGCAGCATTATCTGACCGGAATTGCTTAATCTTCTTATCAAACTGTGTTTCAATCATCTTGCAAAATGCCATAGTTATCCGTGGTACTTCATCTCGTCCTTTTAACAGGTAGATCCATGTGCATCGAGAATAGTGGTCAATAAAACTGATAAAATAACGGAAGCCATCAATGGAAATAATGGGTGAAGGGCCCCAAACATCAGAATGAACCAAATCAAAAGGAGCTCGAATTTCATTACTGGAAATTGGATAAACAGTTCTACATTGTTTTGACATTTGACATACTTCACAGATTAAACTCTGACCTGAAATGCCCTTAAACAATTCGGGAAATAACATTTCTAATGAAGAGAAAGACAAATGACCTAGCCTAACATGCCACAGATGCAACCTAGCTATTGACTCCACACTCTCCGAACTACTAGTAGCAGATGCTTGTAAGGTTGAACCGATGTCTGCAACAAAATAATAGAGGCCTCCATACTCATTACCGCTCCCAATCGTTCTCCTCGTCAATCTGTTCTGGAAGACACAATGAGTAGGAAAAAAGGTTATACTACAGTTCAAATTTTTGGTAAGTTTTGAAATAGATAAAAGATTTGAAGTAAGACTAGGAACATGTAGAACTGATTTAAGAGAGAAGTCATTGCTTAGGTCAACCACCCCCTTTCTAGAGATGGTGGAGAAAGACCCGTCAGCAACTCTCATCTTATCCTAACCAGACAACAAATGATATGAAGCGAATAAGGAGGACATGTGTGTCATGTGGTCAGTTGCACTGGAATCAATAACCCAAGAAGTAGAGTCAATAGAGCTAGTTGCATTAAAGGCAGAGACTGTACCTGATCTCGCAAGAGAGGTGGAAGCAAAAGAATTATTCCTTAGACGGGCTAATGCCCGACTAAGGACCTCTACTTCACTAGCAGTGAAGCCCAAAACACCAGCTCCAGAGGAATCAGAAACCTACCCCATAGCAGAAGAAGACACTGTTGGTATATTCTGTAAGTTGTCACCATTGTTGCTGGTGACAAGATTCCCACTTGCCACATGACCCTTCTGTTGCTTCTTGTCCTTTCTCAATGCAGCTGGCTTCAAGTGAGGACACAGGACCCAACACTTTTCTTTTACATGTCTCTCACCACCACAATGAGTGCACTTAAGGTGCTTCTTGTCCGGATGTCTATTTCCCTTAGAAGAGACCAAGGCTGAATTTTCTCCAAAATGTTCAGTTGGTTGAGTCTGAGAGTCAATTTGCATCTCCTTTCTCCTGACTTGTTCATTCCTCACCAGATAATAAACATGGTGTAACTCGGGCAATTCATCTCTCCCTAGAATTTGTGACCTTATACCCTCATACACTGGGTCCAGGCCAGCCAAGAACTTAAAGGCTCTGCTCTCTTCAATCTGCTTATCATGTCTCTCCTTGTCCCTGGCATTTTCCCAATCCAATATCAAGTGATGGTCAAGTTCTTCCCAAAGACCTTCCACAGTTGCAAAGTATGTTGCAACTGTCATATCCCCTTGCCTTAAGGCAGTAATGTCTTGATTCAATCTGTAGATTCTAGCATTGTTTTTCTTCTATCCTTAGGTCTTACACATTTTCCCAAATCTTGGTTGTTGTAGGAAAGTGATGAGCAGTCCTGGCAACCCGAGGAGTCATAGAGGCAAGCAACCAGGACATAACTGTGGCATTCTCCGTGCGCCACACAGCATACTCTGCACTGCCAACCTCAGGTTCCTTCTTGTTCCCATCTAAGTAGCCTGTGAGATCACGGGAATAATAAAAAGCATTGCAGAAACGAACCACTCCCTGAAGTTGTATTCATCCAGCAACACACTTGTAGCTGCAAGCTGTGCAGATTAGGGTTTTCCAGATTTGAAGACCTTGCAACAGGTCTGTTATCCCTAGAAGAAACCTCTCCGGATATTGAAGACATCTTGACTATAGCCTCTATGTAGATGACACTGTTTAAGACTAGCCGAAGTGATCACAATGCTGAAAAAGAGACTAGTTGTAGAATTGAAGAAGGTTCTGACAGCTCGCAACACTATTTCAGACTTGCCGAGACTGTCACAGTTCTGAAGCAGTTCAGTTACAGTAGCAAATGAGGTGTTCTGGGTTGGTAACCGACCTGAAACTGAGGGCTCTCCACCACTCTGCTATGCAGACTTCACTTGAGCTTCGAGTACTACAACTGTAAAGAGAGTTCTCCCCCTTACGGCCAATACTAGGACTGCTGAAATCAGTCCTCAACTAGGTATGTCCTAAACAGACCTCTCTTAGTAGCCGAATAGCTACTAACTACTAGAAACAGTTTATTAGGACATCAACTTCTGGGTCTTACTTCCCTTGCGCCCTACAACCAAGGGAAACCCTACGTTCGAACCTTGTGTTGTTCTCCTACAACCCTAGGGTTTCACGATAGCAACCCAGATAAAAAAAAAAAGAAAAGAAAAGAAAGACAACAAGAGAGAAGAGATGGCGTCGGCTGTAACTAGGAAGGTGCTTAATGCTCTAATACCATGAAAGCTAAAATGCTGTAGCCGAAGCATTAGAAGAGAGGAGAAGACCAAGAGATGCTGAGAATGTCAAACTGAAAGAACCAATCGATAGTACTATTATTTATATTAGAGTACAGTACAATGTTACAGGAAATGACTGGAATGCCCCTTATTAGTGATGGGACACCCAGAAATCAACCCAACCTAACAAAAGCTTCTTGATAAAGTTGATATCATCATGAAGTCAACCCAACTACAACTTAGAGACTTAGTTCAATCTGACTTGCACAGGTATAAGTTGAATTACTCAAAATTGGTAGAGCCAAGTAGCAATTACAACAAACTAAATTGCTAGTAATTTTGAAACAGTAAATTCACATGACACTCATTCTAGGAGCCAAATTCTATTATGTTTGCTTAGTATTTTCCTTCAACAAAGTTTTTGATTCAAGTGAATTACAACCTGAGTTTTACTTACAACAGTCTGTGGTACATAAGCAGTCAATTATCCACTCAAATATGGTTCAGCATAAGGGTATGGAATGCGGGCCTGAAATATGAATTATGAAACATCAAACCAATACACACAATTATAATCGTCCACCTGAATACATAAAAGAAATTTACTACTGATTGGCTATAATCAATTTGTGAAGGTACAACCAAATCAGGAGTCCCCAGTGACAGAACTGGTTTTATATAATCTCCAGCCTGTTTTCCATAACTCTCTATCAAGCCTGAAAATTGGAAGAATTGAAATAAAAAAAAAGGCATGTGCCACTTTTGAAACAAGATCTTTTAAAGCCTGCAAACTCGAGAAGAAAACCTCAAGGTTTTGATAACAGATGACCTTCCAGCAGTTGCATGGACTCCCCAAAATGGATGGTGTGTCATGTTGGCTAAGTGTCCAAGTCTGACAATCTATGGATTCTTAAGAAAACTTCTATATTACATTTACCTTTTATCTCTTAGATTATTTGACATAAATGAAAAGCTAAATTACAAGATGAATCCATTTTTTTTGTATCAAACATTATTTAGTAAGTAAAGTAACATTGTTTGTGTTGAGCAAGAGCAAGAAAAGAGAGGACAGGAGAGGAGGAAGAGAGGAGAGGCGAGAGGACTGAAAGCCCCAAAAGAATACAGCAGGCGTGTGCAGTAGATATTATTTATACTAGTCTAGTCATACAACATAAAGATGGGTAGAATTACAACAGTACCCTTGCGGTACTAAACCTGTGCACAAAAACATCTGTCAACACTCCCCCTCAAGTTGGAGCATAGATATCAATCATGCCCAATTTGTCACAGAGATCATGATGTCTGGAATGGTTTAGCCCCTTTGTAAAGATGCCTGCAAGTTAGTTCTCAGAGCTGACATAGGGAGTACACACTTCGCCTATGATGACTTTCTCTCTGATAAAATGCTTGTCAACTTCGATGTGTTTTGTTCTATCTTGTAGCACTGGATTGGCAGCAATACTTATAGCTGCTTTGTTATCACAGAATAGAGTCATAGGTTTGTCCACTGGGAAACCCAACTCACTCAACAGATTCTTTATCCACATGCTTTCAGCTGCCCCGTGGGCCATAGCACGATATTCAGCTTCAGCACTGGATCTAGCTACCACGTTTTGCTTTTTACTCCTCCATGTAACAAGGTTCCCTCCTATAAAGGTGCAGTAGCCACTAGTAGACTTTCTGTCACTTTGAGATCCAGCCCAATCTGCATCTGTATAAACTTTAATTTTTAAATGCCCGTGCTTTTGAAATAACAAGCCAGCGCTTGGAAACTTCTTTAAATATCGGAGGATTCTCTCTGTTGCTTCAAGATGAGAGGACCTAGGTACATGCATGAACTGACTGAGGACACCAACAACATATGCAATGTCTGGACGAGTCATAGAAAGGTATAACAATCTCCCTACAAGCCTCTGAAACTGTTTCACATCCTTAAGAGGTTCACCTTGGTTGTCACCTAATTTATGGTTGGGGTCAATGGGAGAGTCAACTGGCTTTACCCTCATGTTTCCAGTGTCCTGAAGTAAATCTATGACATATTTCCTTTGAGAAATGAAGATACCCCTCTTTGATCGGGCAACTTCAATTCCATGGAAGTATCTGGCAGGTCCTAGATCCTTCACTTCAAACTGAGTGGCAAGAAAAACCTTCAACCTTTGAATTTCATCTTTCCAGTCACCAGTAACAATTATGTCATCCACATATACAATTAAGGCAGCAATTTTCCCTTCTCCTATTTTCACAAACAGTGTGTGATCTGATTGACATTACTTGTATCCTCTCTGCTGAACCACAACCTGGAATCTACTGAACCAAGCTCTTGGTGATTGTTTCAGCCCGTATAAAGACTTCTTCAACTTGCACACTTTCTGTTCATTGCCTTGAATCAGAAAACCAGAGGGTTGAATCATGTAAACTTCCTCTTCAAGATCACCATTCAAAAATGCATTCTTGATGTCAAGCTGATGTAGATCCCAATTCAGATTAGCAGCAAGAGAGAAAAGAACTCTAATGGAGTTCATCTTGGCAACAGGGGAAAAAGTTTTTGCATAATCAACTCCGTACACTTGAGTAAACCCCTTTGCCACTAAGCAAGCTTTATACCTCTCCACTGTTCCATCAGCCCCATGCTTGACAATGAACACCCATTTACATCCAACTGGAACCTTTCCCTTAGGAAAATCAACAAGTTCCCATGTGCCATTTTTATGAAGGGCATTAATTTCTTCCTTCATGGCATTTGTCCATTCAGGAACTGAAAGAGCTTCTGCCACATTCTTGGGGAAAAGGACACTGTCAATAGAGGTAAGGAAAGCACGAAATGAGGGTGAAATGTTCTCATAGGAAACAAAGTTGGAAATGGGATGTTTAGTGGTGCACAATCTAACACTTTTCTTGTGAGCAATAGGCAGGTCAAGGTCATTAGCAACAGATGAATCATTTTCAATAGAATCAGGAATATCATTGGGAGCCGAGTTACCTGAGTGAGTATGATTCTCCCCCGAGGAGTTTGGAGGCACTAGAGGTACAGCTTCTGGATTCTCCACAACTCTTGAATTTGGTTGGCCTTTGCAACGACAAGAAAAAACACGAAAAGGCGAAGGATCAAGAAGAGAAGGGAGTTGAACCAGTTTCTCCTCATGCCTACACTCCCCTGAGGAGAAACAGGATAAAAAGACTCATCTTCAAAGAAAGAAACATCCATTGAGACATAGAATTTTCAAGAAACAGGATCAAAACAACGGTACCCCTTCTGAGTGAAGGAGTAACCAAAAATATGCAAGAGATAGCGCAAGAATCCAATTTCCCACGGGTGGGAGACAGATTTTGGACAAAGCACCGACAACCAAATACACGGGGAGGAATAGAAAGAATGGGGGCCTTAGGAAAGAGAAGCTGATGTGGGGCTTTGTACTCTAACCAACGAAAGGGTATACGGTTTATGAGGTAAGTAGAACAAAGAACAACTTCAAGCCAAAAACATTTGGGGACATTCATATGAAGTAGTAAACCCCAAGCCACTTCAAGGAGATGTCGGTTCTTCCGTTCGGCCACACCATTTTGTTGTGGTGTGCGGGCTCAAGAGCTCCGGTGAAGTGAGCCACGCGAAGCAAAGAATTCAGTGAGATCACTATGAAAAAATTCTGTTGCATTGTTTGACTGAAAAATTTGGATTTCAATCGGAAATTGAGTGAAGACCATCTACTGGAAATCTTGAATGATTTTTGGTACTTCCTCCCTGGTTCGCATCGGATATATCCAAGTATATCTAGAATAATCATCAATGAGGGTAATGAAATATTTGTAGCCACTCTCAAATGGTAAAGTAACAGGGCCCCATACATCAGAATGAACAATGTGAAAAGGAAATTCAGATTTACTATTTTTCTGAAAAAAATGAGTTCTACAATGTTTACTTAATTGACACGTTTGACAAGAAAAATCAGAAATAGACATTGACTTAAACAGTTTTGGGAATACAACTTTCAAAGACTCAAAAGACAACTGACCAAGGCGACAATGCCATAAATAAACTTTACTCTTACAGGACTGACTCATAGACTCTATAACATCAGAATGAACAATGTGAAAAGGAAATTCAGATTTACTATTTTTTTGAAAAAAAATGAGTTCTACAATGTTTACTTAATTGACACATTTGACAAAAAAAATCAGAAATAGACATTGACTTAAACAGTTCTGGGAATACAACTTTCAAAAACTCAAAAGACAACTGACCAAGGCGACAATGCCATAAATAAACTTTACTCTTATAGGACTGACTCATAGACTCTATAACATGAAAACCAGCCCTATTCTCCAGCATGTAAAGTCCATCAACCATACGTCCCCTACCAATCGTCCTCCCCGAGGCCAGATCCTAAATCACACAATGAGAAGGAAAAAAAGTCACGGAGCAATTTAAGGAATTAGTAACACTACTAACAGAGAACAATTAATGGGAAATTTTGGAACATGAAGGACATCAGAAAGGGTAAGACCAAGAGGAAGAGAGAGGGTTCCTTGACCAGCTATGGAAGTGTATGATCCATCGGCTAGTCTCACCTTGTCTCTTCTAGAAAGAAGGTGATAGGTTTGAATGTAAGAGGATGTACCAATCATGTGTTTTGACGCTCCAAAATCAATGATCCATGGAGAGTCAGGGGTGTGAGAAGCAACATGGAAAGTTGTGGCAGGGTTACCTGACGTAGATGCAAATGAGGTTGAGGAAGGAGCATCCATTTGACGAATTGCTCTACCATAGAGTTCTAAATGGTCATGAAAGGAATTCATAATATCCTCCATCGGGTCAGATCCAGTGAGATGTGTCTGAGTCACAGTAGAAATAGGGGGCAGATTCTCCCGAGTAACCATGTTGGCCATGTGGTGTTTCTTTGTACCTTGCTGTCCGGACCTCTGATTCACATCTGAACCTTGCTTCTTAGTCAGATCTTGAGCCCATTTTGGTTTCCCATGAAGATCCCAACAGATATCTTTGGTGTGTAAGGGTTTTTGGCAATGAGTGCACCATAATTTGTCCTTATCTTCTATTTTTTTCTGGAGATCTCCTTTCCTAGAAGAAGATCCCACACTAGTAGAGACACCCCCTTTTGCAGCCAACACAACTGCATCCTCACCAGGGTTGTTCATCAAATTCCTTCTGCTCTCTTCAGATTGTACAAGAGAATAGACTTCCTGAACTGAGGGGAGATCCTTAGAGCTGAGAATTTGTACTCTGATAGATTCATACATAGGATTCAGACCATGTAAGAAGGCAAATACTCTTTTTCTGGGAGACAAGTTTCTTGTACATTTTGGCATTCTCATCACACTTCCAATCCACATTCTGGTAATGGTCCAATTCCTTCCAGACAGAAATCAAGTCAGAGTAATATACTGATAAACATCTCTCCCCCTGTCTACAAGTAGATGATGCTACCTGCAGTTGATAAATCTTGGCATAGTGTCACAATTCTGAATATGTAGATTTTGCTTGTTCCCAGATCTCATTTGCAGTTTCAGCCCACATGAAATTCTTCTTTATTTAGGGTTGCATGGAGACCAAGAGCCAAGACATAACCATACTATTCTCCTGATTCCATCTATCATATTCAGCACTCCCAGAGGGGGGTTCTTTGATTCTCCAATTAATATAGCCTATCTTCCCCCTTACAGTGATGTATAACTTGATCCCTCTTGACCACTCTAGGTAATTTAAACCATCAAGAGGGACAACAGCCATAGGAAAGGATAGGTCACCCCCACCCATTCCATTCAGCATTGAGGAAACTCCAGATGTGGCTGAATCTTCACTACCCATGATTTCGGGTTTAAGAAAAAAAAAACACAACAACCAAGGGAGTACTGTCGTACAGGGCTGTTACAGAAACAGGTCCTTCTGACCTACGGTTTCACTGGGAGCAAAGACTGAACACTACTGCTGCTATACTTGAACAGGTCTGTATAACCTACGATTTAGTAGGAATCCAAAAAACCAACACTGCAGTTGCAGTACTTGAACAGGTCTGTATGACCTACGATTTTACAGAGGTCATATGACCCCCCAACAGAATGGAAAATACAAGGTGAAGTTCACCACACACCTAATTGGCAAACTTGGTAGCCGAACAGTCAATGAGATCAACAGGGTAGCCGAACAGTCAATCAATGAGATCAATACAACACCAACTCTTTAACCATCAGATGATAGCCTCTCTATAAACCAGAACTTCCTCTACGAACCTCAGATGATAGCCTCAATACAGTCGAACAGACAATGGATACAACTTCTGGGTTGGAAGATGAAAAGTCTCTATAACCATAACCCTTTTTCTGTGCTGGAAGATGAAAAAATCAGGCAGGCATCTTCTTGCATAAGATCGAACTAAACACAATAGATTAGTAGTTCGATGGATACAGTACTGGGAGATGAAGAGACTATATGCTCGACATGAACACAACAGCTTTGCTTGACACCACCCTTCAGGCCCGGATGACTTGCTCTGATACCATGTTGAGCAAGAGCAAGAGAAGAGAGGAGAGGAGAGGAGGAAGAGAGGAAGAGAGGAGAGTTGAGGCGAGAGGACTGAAAGCCCCAAAAGAATACAGCAGGCGTGGGCAGTAGATATTATTTATACTAGTCTAGTCGTACAACATAAAGATGGGTAAAATTACAACAGTACCCTTGCGGTACTAAACCTGTGTACAATAACATATGTCAATAGTTTGCATGTATATAATGAATTATTTTAATATTATATACATTTCCATAGATGTGCCTGTGAGTCCATGTTTTCTCATCTTTTTATTTTTTTGATGAATAATCCATGTTCTCATCTTGCTGAGTCAGACTTTGGGATACACATTACATTTTGACTTCTCTGTCCATGTCCATCCAATACTGCCTTCCAAACCCTTTTGACATGGATTCTGATACCAATTAACAATAAATAATTCAAACCTGAATTCTAGATTGTGATTTGATTAACGATCATATCAAAATTGGAAATATGACAATTCAATCTATTAAGTATCCAATTCATTTAGCTAGCTACTTCTCTCAGTTATTTTAACTGTATATCTAGATGTAAATGTGCATTTCAAAGATCAAATCCCATCACCCACCCTCTACTCCCTATCATCTACTACTGATCTTGGTTGTCGGTTTTTTGTTTTCTTTCTTTTTTCTTTTTTATAATCTACTTATGGGATTTTCAGTTTTCACTGGGAATTTGAAAGGATCACAAATGAAGAATAAAGTAGCAATCACACATCAATAGGCCCACCATTGATGATCATGATCATCTAATGGGTTCAAAGTAATGGCAAAAACCAACTTTTTTATTTACACTAGTCATATGACATGTGCACTGTGCACAAAATCCATGAGAGATAAGAGAGACAGAGCTGGTTTTAAGTCATTTAGTAGAGAGGAAGGACCCAGAAGGGAATAAGAGAGGTGGGGACATATTTGGAAATATTTTTTCCTTTTGTACTTCATATATATATATATATATATATATATATATATATTGTTGTCTCTCATTCATACTAACAAGGTTGTTTTTTGTCCATGGTTTTCATTAAGAAATCAATTCAAACCTCATTAATGTCAAATTTCCATAAAATTGAATTCAGATTCAGGATCTTTCAGATCTATCAGATATCCATAAAATTGAATTCAAACTAGAAGTGACCACTAGAAGGTTACACGTTTACTCCAACCACAAGGTGAATAAGGTGACCATAGAAACAATATCCATCATTTTTTTGCCCTTGATGTTATGCCCAAGGGATCATAACATCAACAACACAAATGCAGAATCAGTTTTTTCAAGGACATAATAGAACTGCCCCACCTTTGGCCAACACATTAGCTGATCTAGGAACTCCGCACTCTGCCCAATGATGTCTATCCTAGATGCCTAAAATCAGATTTTTCTAAGATCTAACAAAACCACCAACCACCAAACTCATTAGGAGAACCACGGACCTGTCCAGCGACATCTTTGCTTTTAAACTCTCCAGGGTAAGACCGCACAAGACATGGAAGGGGACCATCTTTAGAGGGATCATAACCTGGAGGCAAATATAGTGTTGTAGTAAGTTGAACACCATCCTTTCTCTGGTACCTAATCATCTCTTTCTGTAATGAGGCCAGCTGAGGGTATGGATGGGGGAAGTTAGTAATTTGGTAGACCTTCTTATCTAACCAACTCTGTATGTAATATTGAGTGTTTTCTGTTTTTTACTCTTTAGAAGTCAATTTTTTCAGTTGATCAATGCACAAGCCACCCTCATTCTGATCTGACATCAAGGCAACAATTGTCTCATCCTGAACTGACATCCACCTCAGTTGTACTTATTTTTTGGACATGGTATTTCTTTATTGCCTAGCAAAGTTAATTCAGAGTATGAATAAAATTCAGTTTTGTGAAATTCTATCACTTGGTATACACTTCCTAACCCTGATTTCTCTCCCTCTTAATTTCACTTCAGTTTCTCTTTTTCCCTCTCTAGTTTCTTTTCCCCTTATCTATAGCTCTGAGCCACAGTTTTCAAGTTGTAATGGGCGAGTTTGGAAAAAACAGGGGCACATTGTCTGCAAGTCACCTAGGCAGTGAAAATTTACCAGAAAAGAGAAATAAAACCTGAAATCTCCAAGTTATTTTCCTAGGTGGAATACTCAAATAACATCCACCTTGAATTAGAATTAAGAAAAAAAATTATAATAGTCTTACCAAATAACAAAATACTTCACCTAAAAAGCACACACAATCATTAAATCCACAAGGCAATAGAAATTTAAATAATCCATTTCACCAAGCTATCTGCTATATGCTTGACCGGGCAATATAGATCAACAAACAAGCATGAAAAAGCTGATCAGACTTTAATTCAATGTAAGTTGCAGACTTTTAGCAGTCTATATGCATTAAGTACTAAATAAAAGCCATGTCACCAGGCATGTTTTTCTGGTCTGTTCACTCTTCACTCTGAGAAAGACAGAAAGAGAGAGAGGAGAGAGAGAGAGGAGGGAGAGGGACCCATCCCACTTCTGTTATCAAACGAACAAACATGGATAGAGAGATTATTGCAATGTGTTTCTCTGCCTGGTCGAGAGACAAACAACTCATTAATATTGAAGCGAGTTGGCTACAGGTATGATAATTGAAGTGCTTTCCCCAATGTCACCAATTTTGGAGTAACTTTTTGTAGTGTATCCTTGCTCACTGGAATCTCCGTGGTCGCCTGCGACAAATACAACATTAAAAAGAAAAAAAAAAACATTCTTTCATATAACTAAAAGAAAAAACCTAGTTTAAAATTAAACCCAATAGTGTCCCAAAACTTACATCTTGTACGCCCAAAGCCGGTTATTCCTTCTAAACCTTTGGAGTTTACCTAGTGATGTTGGTGTCCTAGGATGTTATCCGGTGGTGAGAGGTCGATGTCAACCGTGAGAAAGAGAGATCGCGCGAGAGAGAGACTGAAAGAGAGCGAGCAGAGAATGAGAAAATGAGAGATAGAGAGATAGAGAAAGAAAGAGATTACTTATTGATGTCAGTGTTCTTGGATGTCATCCGGTGGTGAGAGGTCGACAACGACGCGAGAGAGAGACTGAGAGAGAGCGAGTAGAGAATGAGAAAAGGGGAGAGAGAGAGAGAGAGAAAAAGAGATTAATAGGTGTCCTTGGATTTTGTTCAGTGGTGAGAGGTCGATGTCGACTGTGAGAGAGATCACAAGAGCGGGAAGAGAATGAGAAAAAGGGAAAAAGAGGAGAAAAAATCCCTCATTCGTGCCACAATTTGTAGTGGCAGTCGATGTATTCTATAGCGGCAGTTTTAAACGACTGCTGCTAGAGAATCTTATTTCTAGCGGCGGACGGCTTTTAGCCTGCTAATTTTTATTTTTCTTATAGTGATTGGACCAAATTAGGTCAGATCGGCCTTGGGTTTGGTGTCCAAAACATGCATCAATTCACATAGGTATTGATCTAAAATTCTCAATTATGATTCACAATTATATCAGCAAATAAATAGCATATAATAAAAAATAGATGGCTAGGGCAGATAGTCTGATGGTCCAAATCCAATCCGGACAAAAACTACATCCCTGCTAAACTTGAATCTCAGTCTTCTCTGCAAGCTCTGACGATTTCTCCAATGTAAAAAATAGAAAAACCTTAATTTCTATTGCTTATATCAGAAAAGCCTAATATACTCAATCTAGAAAAGAAAAAAATAATTAATTATAGACCAAATAATCAAATTAATAAATCTGGTGTGCACAGATCTTGCCACCATCAAGATTTTGATCTCCATCACACTTTCAACCCAAGATTTCAATAATCCATAATAGAACAATTCCATAATATATCAAAATGCATCTATAAAAATCAATGGCCCACTCTGAGAACCGAATTCTTAGAGATTTCTACTAACTCTCAAATCGGCTAGAATAGTTCTTTTTTATTTGAGTTTTGGCTCAAATCAAGTTTGGTTCAGTCCAAGGGCTGAACCTAGTGCTCTGATACCACTGTTGGAAGGGTTAGGATCCATAGTTGTCAAGTAGACCTGTTCACGAGCCGTGTAGCCCGACGGGCTGGCCCAGCCCGACCCGTTATTAAGTCAGGCTTGGTCATAATTTTAGGCATGTGGGCTTGAGCTCGGGCCAACTTTTTTTCGAGCTAGGCTTGGGCTTTCTCAAAAAATCACGGCCCAAGCCTGAGCCCGAGTTGATACAATATATTAAATAATAAAAATATATTTTATCTAATAAAAAATATATTTTATTTAATAAAAAATATATATACAATATTTTTTCTTTGTTCTTCTCATTTTTCCAAGTAATAGTGAAATTTTTATTATTTTTGAGTTTTGAAGGTTTTTAATATAAATAAAACATTTTTATTGAATAAAAAAGAAAAAAAATATGTTTTCAAATTTCTGGCTGGGCTCGGGCTCAAGTCTGGGCTTCGGGCTTTATATGAGGATCGGGCTCGGGCTCAAGACTTAGGCTCGACGGTCGGGCCGGGTTTGGGCTTGGGCCTGAGTGTATTTTGTTGATACATATACAAAGCTCGGTCCAAACCCAACCCGACCCAACCCATGAACAGGTCTATTGTTAAGGCGTCGCCTAGGCAATTAGGCGCCCTTGGCTGGGCACCTCGCCCAAATGCCTTGACTTTTTGCAACTAAGCGCTCTAGCCGACTAGGCACCCACCTAGGCAACAAAAATGACAAGGTGGGCGCCTTTTATAATATCATTTATATTGTTATATCTTATTAATGTATGTGTTAATACATTTTATTATATGCTATATATATATATATATATATCAATTATAATTTGTTTTAATGTTTTACTATTGAAATTTAATAGATCAGAGGGTTTTGAGAAGATAAAAAGAAAGAAAGAAAGAAAAGAATGAGGAAAGAGTAGAATAATAAAGTTCTTCTTTTTCTATTCCCTCTCTAATTAAATAAAACAGAAACTCCATGTTTGTTTGTTTTTTTTCTGTTTTACTTTCCATCTTGAATATTTATCATATAAAGTTAATAACCTTCTTTAGCTGCTAATTAATATGAATTTGCTCTATTAAATACTTATTATAGTAGTATTATTTTTTAAAATAATAAAATTAATATATGTAAAAGATTTTTATCTTTCAGATGTGATGATATGCCACATTTTTAGAGGAAATTTAATGTTGTTAATAAAGAGAATTTATATTTTTCAATTAACATACATGTTGAATGGTATATAAAACTAGGCACCCCAATGTCACCCAAAATCGCCTAGACGCCTTGAAAACTTTGTTAGGATCCATCATATGGATGGCCAAACCATGCTAGATACTTGCACGAAATTTCAAAAATTTCCTAATCCTTTTGGGAATTGAATTCCCTATGTTTTGAAAAATTGCATTTTTCAATATCGGTCTTGCACTAAACTAGACCAGATTTGAGACCAAACGAATAGGGAGATTAATACCTAATACGGATACTACATACACAGATCCCAAGGTGGAAGTTCAATCCCAAATCAGTCCAAAAACCAGCCTCCACTGAAAATGGCACAGTGTATAGGTGAAGCTGATTCAGCAATACAGTTTTCAGCAAAACTGTAGCCCAACTGCTTGATCAAACTAGGGAAGGTGAGCCTGAAATTCCTCTGAATTTTTCTTAAAAAAATGAGAAGAAAACTGATCTTTATCAGTCCTTGAAAGCCTAGGCAATGATAGGGTTTCTTGGAAGACAAAAAAGAAGAAGAGAGAACAAGAAAGAGCGGTCTTCTAGTCAGGTTCGCCCTCTTCTTCTTTCATCTCCTTATGGAGCACTCTCTTAATCAAATTAGGAGATTATCCAAATCTAATTTGGATATGGACTTTATTAAGAGATAAGTCGTATCCTCTTAAGAGGATGGGTGCTCCATATCCATTTCCAAACCCAGATTTGACCCAGAGTACATGACAACTTAAGTTATCATGTGACAGATTACTTAATCTTATTAATTATGGGAATTAGGCACATTTTCTTCAAAGGCTCACGACTCAAGATATTGCATGGAATGACCTCTCCCTTAGCTACAAGGTATAGTGTCACACTCTGTTCAAATGGATCCTGGGAATTAAAACCTATTAGAATCCAATCTGCCTTTGAATTCTGTTAGAATGATAACAATAGAAATAAGAGAAAGATGAGAAGAGAAAGAAGAAGAATAAGAAGAGAAAAGAGTAAAGAGGGAGAAAAGTCTGGTTCGAACAAGAGAGAAAATCAGTCTCTCCATTCGGCCAAATCTATTTTATATTTCTATTGATTAAGAAAGGACACCTTTTCCCCTACTTAAGTGAGGGACACAAGTGTTAACATAATTTTACACATCAGCAACTTAAACATAGGCATAAAGACAAAAATGCGCCTACATAGTCGACATTAGCACTCCCCCTCAAGCTGGTGAGTATATATCATATAGTCTCTGTTAGACAGTTTTGTATGCCCTTAGCTTCAATCCGATTTGATGTACTTTTGTTTTTTAGTGTAAATAAATGAAGTGCATGTTTGATTCATGTTGTTTGGTATGATTCTGTGTAAGACCCTAAAACTGGACACTTATATAGACTCGTGTTAGTTTTAAATGTTCACAGCCATTGGATAAGTCTGGGGAGATTTATCCTGCCAAGGCTGATACAGGTGTACCACCAAGTGTTGGGATTACTCGAATCCTTGAATCGGACCAGATTTTCAGTATTGCCCTGAACCTTGGAGATAGATGGGCAAAACTGGAAAGTTACACCTGACCCCTAGACTCGATTATGACACTTCACTAGGTGTCGGATCGGGCTGTCTTTGATATGCCAATCAGTGAGATCTTTAGATGGGGATTAAAACCTGGGTATGTTGGGACAGTCTAAGAATTCATCTGAGTGGGTGATCATAGTGACAGGATCAGCCCCTTTGTCGGACAAAGGGTAATGATTGGGAATGCACTCTCTCTGATGGAAACCAAAACTACCGGCAATTGATTTCAATCGTTGGAATTTTGTTTTGCAAAATTAATATATACATATATATATATATATGTACGGTTTTGAAATGTTTGCAAATGGTTTTAATTCCCGGGATCCATGTGAGTGGAGAGTGCAGCAATGTTCCTTACAGCCGAGGGAGAGGTCCTCTCTTGTCGGGCAATGCTTGATCATTAAGGGCTGAGAGGTTAAGTGTAAGACCATTTTGGATAGTACCTGATGGGCTAATCTTGCACCTGCCCACAGTCCCTGGGTTTTTATAAGATGGCTTGGCCCAGGGACTACTTAATGTAAGTGTTGGGCCCATAGGGTCCATGTGATGGACTCAGGGGTTTACTGAGCTTTTCAGTGAATTCGGTTGGACCTTGTAATAAAGGCTGGGCCGAACCCATGTGGCTGGTGTGTAGATCAATGTTTGGGTCCCACGCCATACAAAGAAGCCCAACTGGACAACAGATTGGAAACAACTTAAGCACTGAACACTTAATGGAACAAAAGCCCATTTCGAGCTGATGTGATCACCCATCTATGGGGCGGATCTGTGATTATGTTAGCAAAAGGATAGGGCCTTTTAACCTTATCCACTTTAGGAGACCAAATTCAAATCAGATTTGAATCTGGTAACCTCCTGATAAGAACAAGAGTAAGCTAACTTAATCTGCAGATAGGATTAAGATAATCCCCTATCCAAATACTGATTTGGATTGGGATAACTCCTAATTAGGAGGTTTCTTAATCAAAAAGAAATGAAGAAAAAACCCAAGAGAAAAACATCAGATTTCGAACCAAGGGTTTCAAGAAAAGAAAGACAGCTTCCTACGAATAGAGATTAGATCTCATTCATACTCTAGAGAGAAGAGAAGCAACACAATTGTCTTCGTCCTTGGAGTTCTCCTCCAGCCGCCGCCACCATTGCTTCTCACAAGATTCGATCTTTGTAGAGAAAAGAAGTCAAGAAACCAGTTCTTGACATCAGTCTTGCAGAAAAGACTGAAGAAGATTCGGTGTTCAGAGTTTCCAGGGGATTCTTGCGAAGGATCCAGTGTGTAGGACGCACTCTGCTAGTTCCGTTCCACCCACAGCTATGTCATCTTCAGCAGGAGCGGATCTTGGTTTATTCTTTGGGCGTGAACACCAACTTTGGGAGATACTGCTTCTTTGGATCAGGTATATTCCTCCCTGTTCGGGTAGTCGCTCTAAAGGGGAAGCGAACGAAAGTCTAGAAGTAGGAAAGATTCTTGTTCTCTAAAGGTAGTGAAGTGCTCTTTTTGCGATTCCCCGCATCTGCTTATAAAGTCAAGTCTCCCTCCCTAGCTACTAGAACTACAGGAAGGGATTCATTCTACTTTATTTCCCCACCAACCAAACAACGGAACGTTCAGCCAAACGTGTAGATCCTAAGCTGCAAGTCACCGCAACCACCGAGGGGGCTAATGCTGGTCAGACAAGACCCTGACATTTGGAAGAAAGGTCATCGTGTTTTTGGAGCTTTTGTAGCCTTCCTTCACAGCTTGCTGAATGCGCATTAAGTGCTCTTCTAGCACGATTTGAGAAGCAAAGCTGCTTTTGGTTCAGATCTGGTTCGATTATGGTTCAAGTAAGATCCTTAAATATTGAATTCTAAATTTAGGGAATATGATTCCCAGTTGGAAGAAGGTAGGAAAATTTTTGAAATTCGCCCACCCATTCCGCAACCTTCTTGGCGTCCATTAGATGGATCCTACCATTCTTTCAGTCTCAGCTTGTTACATATGTAGTCCACTCTTCCCCGACTCAACCCTTTGGTAAGAAAGTCTGCCCATTGGTTTCCTATGTTAAAATATGCAGTATCTATCACTCCACTCAGCACCTTCTCTCTCACAAAGTGACAGTTAACCTCTATATGTTTGGTTCTCTCATGAAACACCGGATTAAAAGAGATATGGACTGCAGCCTAATTGTCACAGTAGAGCTTCATTGGAGTGTCAACAGTGTATCTCATCTCCTGTAGAAGGTTCCTCAACCATACTAATTCACAAGTACTATGTGTCATAACTCTATATTCTGCCTCTGCACTGCTTCTTGCTACAACTGTATGTTTCTTGCTTATCCATGTCATTAGATTATCCCCAATGAAAGTACAATAACCTGTAGTGGATCTCCTATCAAATATAGAGCCAACCCAATCAGCATCAGTATATCCCTCTATTTCAAGTTTTCCTCCACTTCTATATATCAAACCACGATCAGGAGCTCCCTTTAAATACCTCACAATCCTTAGTACCACATCCCAATGTGGAACCCGAAGTTTTTGCATGAATTGACTTACCACACCAATCGCAAATGAAATGTCTGGCCGAGTAATGGTTAGGTAGTTTAGTTTACCTACTAGCCACCGGTACCTGCCAGGGTCTTCAAACTCTTCACCCATATCACTACTCAACTTAGTATTTGCTTCCATAGGTGTTTCAACTAGTTTAGCACCTAACAATCCTGTTTCTTCCAACAAATCAAGAACATTTTTCCTTTGACACAAGTTAATACCATGCTTAGACCTTGCTACTTCTATCCCCAATAAATACTTTAATTTACCAAGGTCCTTTGTTTGAAAGTGCTCATGCAAAAAGGTTTTCAACCTATCAATTCCCACTTTATCATTTCCAGTAATAACAATATCATCTACATATACCACCAATAGGATCTTTCCATCCTGAGAGTCATGACTGAAGACTGAATGGTCAACCTGGCACTATTTCATACCAAACTTCTTTATCACCTCACTGAACCTACAAAACCATGCTCGAGGAGACTGTTTAAGTCCATAAATGGCTTTCTTTAGTCGGCACACCTTACCATCCTCCCCCTGAGCAACAAACCCTGGTGGTTGCTCCATATAGACCTCCTCAAGTAGATCACCATGTAGGAAAACATTCTTGATATCAAGCTAAAAGAGAGGCCAATCATATATAGCAACAAGGGATATCACAACACGAACTGAACCAATCTTAGCAACTGGAGAGAAGGCCTCTGTGTAGTCAATACCATAGGTTTGGGAGTACACTTTGCCAACCAGTCTAGCTTTCAACCACTCTACACTACCATTAGATAAGTACTTAATAGTGTAAACCCACTTACAATCGACAGCCTGCTTACCAAGAGGAAGTGTGGTGAGGTCCCATGTATAATTATGAGTTAGAGCGGAGAGTTCTTCTTCCATTGCACGGCATCACCCTGGAGAGGCAAGAGCTTCCTAGACATCCTTAAGGCCAACAACAGAGGATAACAAGGAGATAAACTGGCAATGGGAAGCAGAAAGGTGAATGAGAGAAACATAATTAGAAATAGGATGAAGGGTACAACTGTGTTTACCTTTCCGCAAGGCAATGAGAAGATCAATTTCAGATAGGGATTGGACCTAGTGTGGTAACAACTGCCAGATCTGCCGACGATGATGAAGCTGGAGGAGGAGTCGGTACATGTTGGCGATGTGTATATACTTGACGAATAGGTGGTTGTTCAACAAGTGGTGGCACTGGAGGCAAAGACTTAGTTACAGCTGGAACAAGTGGAACAAAATTCGCAACTGGAAGGGGAAGAGGAGGAGGTGGTGAGGAGGAAGAAACATCACCTGATCCCGAGAAAAATGGAGTGGACTCAAAGAAAATAACATCAGCACACACAAAGGAACGTTGAGAACTAGGATTATAACACTTATACCCTTTCTGAGTTCGAGAATAGCCAAGGAAATTGCACTTAATGGACCGTGCATCTAACTTGTCCTTTCCCGGTCTTAGATTATGAACAAAACAGACACACCTAAAAACCCGAGGAGAAAGGGGAAATGGAAACAAGGTAGGAAACAAAGTGGTGAAGGGAGAATGACCATCAAGGATAGACGTGGGCATCCGATTAATTAGGAAGCAAGAAGTAAGCATAGCATCACTTCAAAAAGGTTTGGGTACATTCATGTGGTGCATGAGGGATCGAGTAGTTTCCAAAAGATGATGATTCTTTCTCTCAGCCATCCCATTTTGTTGTGGGGTATAGGTACATGAAGTCTGATGGATAATGCAATGTTGGTCCAAATATTCTTAAAATGATGTAGGAAAATATTCACAACTATTATCGGAATGAAAAATTTTAATGTGGACACCAAATTGGTTGTGAATTTCAGCATAAAATTTTTGGAAAATGGTAAGCAATTCACTCCTTTCTTTCATTAAATAAAACAATGTCATCCTTGAATAATCATCAACAAAAATAACAAAGTATTTATACCCATTGTATGACATTACTTTATAAGGACCCCAAACATTTGATGAACCAAAGAAAAAGGACTCGACATACATTTATCAACCCTAGGACTAAAGGGAGCACGATGATGTTTCCCCAACTGACATGACTCACAATCCAAAACAGAAAGATGACTCAACGAAGGAACAAGAGACTTCAAAACTTTCAGCAAAAGAAGACCAAATTGGTAATGCCACTAGAGAGGAGAAAGAGATGTCTGGAGAGATGTTGACGTATTTCCACCACCATCAAAATAATACAATCCACTAGCTTCATGCCCTCCACTAATTTTCATCTCCATTTTGAGATCCTAAAAAACACACAAAAAAGGGTAAAAAGTGATAGAGCAATTAAGAGACTTGGTCAACTTACTAGCATACATAAGGTTAAACGGAAATTTAGGGATATACAAAACTGAGGATAAGAGTAAAGGGTCCATGTTAACATTACTAACACCACAAATGGAGGATGTGGAACCATTAGCAATGGTAACAGATTGTGATGTCGGGCAATGAGAGAGGGAAGAAAACACACCTGGAGTTCTACTCATGTGATCGGAGACTCCAAAGTCAATAATCCAGGGATTGGGTGTGGATGCCAGACAAGCCATACCTGCGTGTGCAAGAGTGGTTGTGTTCTGTTGAGATGTAGCCTAGACAAACCTCTCGTAGTCATCACGGGGGACACTCATCATCTCCTTCCTAGGAACATCTGTGGATGTAGGGAGCGTCTGATCAACTGAATGGCTCTCCTGTCTAAAGCTGCTATCGTTGGTCATGGCATGATTGGCCCAAATTAAAGGTGGACCATGAAAATCATAGCAATAATTAATGATATATCCATCCATACCACAGTGTGTACATCTTTTCAGACTTGAACTACGTCCTCTACTGCGGACTCCCCCTGAATCTTGACCTCCAATACGACCACCACGGTTATACGTAGGTCCACCACCACTACTACGACTATATATCGGTCCACTACTACCACTATGACCAAATTGAGTTCCTTGAGCTCCACCCCTAACACCACGGCCCCTTGACTGCAAAGGCTGATCTATCGGAAACACTAGAGTTCTCGGTAGGTACAATAGAAATCCTCCTAAGTCAAGCAAACACCTCTTCTAAGGAAGGGAGAGATAATCCTCCTAGTATTTGTGCTTGCACTAGTTCATATTTAGACTTCAGCCCCACCAAAAAATGGGTCACATCTAGTTGTTCTCTTTGTTGTTGCTAAATTTTAACATCATAGGTGAGGGGGTGATACACATTCAACTCATTACGAATGTTTCTCATACTAGCATAGTATTCCTCAAGACTCTTATTACCCTATTGCAAATTAAAATACTCCTGATACAACTGATATACTCTAATTGTGTTGTCTTGACCCAAATACATTTTTTAGCATGGTCCCACACTTCCTTGGTAGTATCAAGAAACATGAAATTCATACTAATCTTGGGTTCCATATCATTCCATAACCATGTGATAATTTGTGCATCTTCTTATTCCCAGTCATCATACTCATGAGATTCAGTAGAGGGTTTTTCCTCCCTTATGTGTTTCACTTTCTTCTTTGCCTTAAGAAAGACTTCTACAGATTTTGCCCAACGTACATAATTTTCTCCATTCAACTTAATAGAGGTCATCTGAACATTCAGGTAGTTAGTTGGGACCCATCAAACTAGTTTTATTGTCACTGTTGTCTTCCATTGTTGAATTCTGCACACTGCACACTGAACCACATTGTTCTCAGTACCTGTTGTTGTTGAATACTGCACTCTCTACACCACAACCCTACCACACGACTACCTGAAAACTCACCACACTGTTCGAGGATCACACCCCCTTCAAATCACACTAAAATTTGCATAAACCCTAACACACTACAACCTGAATTCCCACCATACGATCTGAAACATACTCGTCATTTGATTCACAATAAAAACTGCATAAAAACCTCTTAACTAATCACTAGGAAATCATACTATACTCGACACGCACTGCATCACTTGAATCAGCCCTCTTCTCGTCATCGATTAGGGGAGGGCTTCCTACAAACCACAGCAACCACCCACGAACTGCACAACTAGAGGACATAGAAACCTCCAAGGGAAGAGGGTGATCACTCCTTTTCATCCCCTTCCCTTATCTCCAACTGATGGCGAAGAAAAACAAAAGAAAACCCTACATTGGGTGCATGAAGAACAGAATTCTCGGCAGATTCGATTTGCTCAGTTTGGCTTTGATACCATATTAGAATCCAATCTACCTTTGAATTTTGTTAGAATGGTAATAGTAGAAATAAGAGAAAGAAGAAGAAGAAGAGAAGAGAGTAGAGAGGGAAAAAGGTCTGGTTCGAACAAGAGAGAATCAATTTTTCTCCATTCAACCAGATCTATTTTATATTTCTATTGATTAAGAAAGAACACCTTTGCCCCTACTTAAGTGAGGGACACAAGTACTAACATAATTTTGCACATCAGCAACTTAAACTATATATATATACACACACACACACACACACACACACACATCATATAAATATATTTTGCAAAACCAAATCCTAAACACAATTGAAATATACTACAGCAGTTTAGGTTTCCATCAGAGAGAGTGTAAGCCCTATCATTTACTTTGTTTGAAAAAGGGGTCGATCCTATTCCTATGATCACCCACTTAGGTAAATTCTCAGACTGCCCCAACACCTAGTTGTAGTACCATAATCAAGTCTAGGGGTTATGTGTGACTTTCTAGTTTTGTCCATCAATCTCTAATGTCCAGGGCATAACTAGAAAATGGTCCGAGTTCAGTGTTTCATCCAAACACACACTGCATGTACTTTGGGTCTAACCCTAGCAGCTGAGACAAGCTACCCCAACTTATTTGGCAGCACATCAGTGCCAGCCTTGGCAGGATAAACTCCCCTAGTCTATCCACTGGTTGAGAACATTCTAAACCAACACAAGTCTTATAAGTGTCTAGTTTAAGGGATAATTTCACAGAAGCATACCAACATCAACATGAAACAATAATGTACTTTCATTCATTTACAATAATTGTATCTGTACATCAATCTGATTGGAGCTAAGGGCATACACTATCTAACAGAAAGTCAGCACTGGGAAGAATGATGTTTGTAAATGCTACAAAAAGCCTAAACATACTGAAGTCACCTATTGGAAGTTGCATCCAGAGCTTATACTTACCAGACTCAAGAATGCAAACAGTGGAAAAAGGAATGGGAATGAGATAGGTGGAAATGCAAATGTAGCCACCTCCTCACAGAGTGAATAGGGGCGTAATGGTGAGAAGTCAATGGGAGAGAAACTAACAATTGCCAAGGCTAAGTATGAGAAGTATGGTCAAATAATTAGTGACCTGGAGTCTACTATTACAACAACAACTTCATAAAAAACAGTTTCCTCTTCATCTACATATGCCCATTCAAGTATTCATGCTACTACGAATCATGATTTTGTCTCAGGTAATCATAGGATCCCTTGGATAATTGATTATGTTGCCTCTGACTGTATGACTAGTGTGTCCTATTTATTTTCTACTTGTCAACTTTTATATAGCTGAGATAAGATCACCCTTTATAATGGCTCTCTTGCTCCTATCTCTAGCAAGGGAAACATTAGAACTTCAGACACACTCACCTTATCCTCATCCCTTCATGTTCCTAAATTAAACACTAAACTACTTTCAGTTAGTAATTTGACAAAATTTGAGAATTATAGTGTGACACTTTTCTCTTTTTATTATGTTTTTTAGGACATGGACTCTTAGAAGGTGATTGGGAGCGGTCATGAGGCAAATGGGATATAACTGCTGGACATGCTTGGACAAAGTCAAGTATCACCCCCAAGACTAGCTTTTGGTTCAAATGGGTCAGAGTCAATCAGTCATATTATATTATGTCATTATCATTTGGGTCATATTTCTTTTTCTTTTTTAAGTATTTTGTTTCCAACTTTGTTTAAAAAAACTAAATTGTCAAGTCTACATTGTGAGTCATGTGAACTGTCAAAGCACTGTAGAAACTCTTATTCAGCAAGTAATAAAAGACCTATAGTTCCTTTTCATATTGTTCACTTTGATGTGTGGAGGCCATACCATTTACCTTGCATAGGTGGTTATAAATATTTTATTCTATTATTGATGATTTTTAACGTTACACTTGGCTTTATTTTATCTGTTCCTATGCTGAAGTACCCAAAATTGTAAAACAGTTTCATGAATTTGTGCTTCCACAATTTGATATCCACATCAAGATATTCCGATCAAATAATGTAAGGAATATTTTGAGAATGATCTTGTTTCATACTTTGAGAAGTTTGAGGTTATACATCAAAGTTCTTGTCCCCATACTCTATAACAAAATGGGGTAGTAGAGGTAAAGAACCGACATGTTGTTGAAGTAGCCAGGAGCATCCTTTTTTCCTCCCATGTTCCAGTGAGATTTTGGGGTAATGCAGTTGTTATGGACACGACACCCGGCAACATGCTGCGTTGCAACCACGCCCGGGCCCATAACAGCAGTGATGACAGTTACCTACCTTCTTAGCCACATGCCTTCTCGAGCCTTAGGGTTCAAATCTCCCTTTAATGTCCTGTTTCCTGAGAGTGAATTGTTTCCTATTCCCTTGCGTATCTTTTGGTGCATGTGTTATGTTCATGTCCCTAGCTCTCAGACACATAATTTTGAACCCAAGGCCCAAAACTGCATTTTCTTATGGTATGCCTCTACACGAAAGGGCTATTGTTATTTTGATCCCACTAGTTGAACTCGTTTTGTCTCCATGGATGTTACCTTTGTAGTGTCACTTCCATTTTATGGTCTTTCTTCTGAGGGGGAGCATTCCCTTGAATTGTTTTCTTCACCACTTCCTCTGCCTTCTCCTATTGATTATGAGGTTGAGTCTTCTATGGTTGCTTCTGTGCAATGGTAGAGCCTTCGTCTCCTAGTTCTACCATTCCTGCTCCTCCTCCTCATAGTAGTCCTCTAGTTTTCATTACTCATCCTATTGTACGGAGGTGGTACCAAAGACAAAGGCTACAGCATGATTAGGTATTTCCTTCATCTACAATTAAGCCTCAGACACTCTCAACCCCTAAAAAGAGGACATTAGGACAAGTCTTTCACCACCTACTCCAGAACCTCCCTTCTCATACTTGGACCTAGTTATTGTTGTGAGAAAAGGTAAGAGGAAATGTACAACACATTGTATTTCCAAACACCTATTTTACTAGGGGTGCTCACGGTTCGGACCGTGGGGTACTTTTTCAAACCAAATCGACCTGATCAATTTTTTAAATATCCAAACCAAAACCGAACCGGTGCAACCGGTTAACTGCGGTTCAATTTTTTGGTTTTTTATGCACTTAAAATAAAAAAAAAAATACCTAAAATTGCCGGTGGTGATTTGCTGGTGTCGGACTGGTTGGTGTCGGTGGTTGTTGTCGACTGTTGCCTGAAGTGAGAGCTTGAGAGGTGGCACCTGGCTGAGCCGCAGAGATGAGAGAGAGAAGAGAGATATAGAGATGGCGTTAAGGCTTGCTTTCTGGCGAGGCGGCAACCGGCGTTGCCACTTAGTGCCGATGGTTGGTGCAGACCGCACGGCGGAGATGACATGTGAGAAGAGAGAAACAGAGACACAGACTCACTCGCTCACAAAGAATAGAGAGACAGGGACAAAGACACTAGGGAGAGCCAAAGAGGTCGTCGGTCGAAGGACGATTGGCGTTGGAGGAAAGCAAGGGGAACTACGGCACCGATTGCCGAACTAGCCACTTGGGATTGGGGTCTAACCATATGGGGAATACGAAGACTAAGAGAGACTGTGAGAGTGAGAAATAGAGAAGGTATTAGGTTTAGGTTTTGAAGAGACAAACAGAGAAAGGCTAAAAGGTTTCGAAGAGACTGAGAGACTGCCGAACTTTTTTATTCGGTTTTCAAAAATAAAAATAAAAAATATAATATTATATATTATTGTATATATATCGACCGGTTCAATTAACCGCCTGTTTTTTACAACCTGTTATCCTCATCTTATTATTCTTTCTTAGCCTCTCTTCTTAGATTATGGAGGGATGAGAATTGAAATAGAAGCAATTTGTAAAAATCATACCTAGGATATTATGGATTTGCCTCATGGGAAGGAACCAGTGGTATGTAAGTATTATGTTGATGGCACCATTGAAATGTATAAGGCTCAAGTAGTGGCCAAGGGTTATACTCAGGTATAAGGAGTTGATTATATGGAGAATTTCGCACCAGTTACAAAAATGACCACAGTGAGAGTTCTGTTATCCTTGGCAATGAGTTATGACTGGCCCTTATATCAATTTGAAGTGAAGAATGCTTTCTTAAATGGAAACTTGACTGAAGAGGTTTACACATCACTTCCACTGGGTATGTACGATAAAAGATGCAAAGCAAGGTATGCAAATTGAAGAAATCTTTTTATGGCCTCAAGCAATCCCCACGAGCTTGGTTTGATAGATTCAAAGCTGCATTTATTGAGTTTGGCTATACATAGACACAGTTCGGCCATACCTTGTTTGCGAAGAGGAAAGGCACTCAGGTTACCTTCCTCATTGTTTATGTTGATGATATTATCATTATAGGAAGTGATACAGAGCAAGTTCAGGCACTCAAGACATTCCTTAACTTAGAATTTGAAATTAAGGATTCAGGAGAATTGAGATATTTCCTAGGCATCAAAGTTGCTAGGTCTAAAGATGGCATCTTCATTTCCGAACTGAAGTATGTGTTAGATCTTCTCACGGAAACTGGGAAACTTGGTGCTATACTTGTTTCTACACCTATTGATGTTAACCATAAACTCTTAGTTGATGATGGTGAAATTTTGGCAGATAGGGGAGTGCTCCAAAGACTTTTGAGGAAGTTGCCATATCTTTGCATGACATGACCAGATATCTCATATGATGTTAATGTGATCAGTTAGTTTATGCATGCCCCTAGAGACACACATATGGTTTTTGTAGAACAAGTTCTATGTTACTTGAAGGGAACTCCAAGAAAGGGTATTCTCTTCTCTAGGCATGGGCACATGAAGCTAGAGGTTTACACATATGTCAATTGAGCCAGTAGTATTGATGATAGGAGATCTACATCGAGTTTTCGTGCCTTGGTTGTAGGGAACATTGTCTCCTGGAGGAATAAGAAACAGTCAATAGTAATCAGGTCTTCAGCTGAGGCAGAGTACAAGGCAATGGCACATGGAGCTTCAGAGTTGTTATTGGCTTGGATCACTTCTAGAGGAGATGGGTATTACACATGATAAGCCATTAATGTTTTATTTTGATAATCAAACTGCGATCAATATAGCTCACAACCCAATTCAGCATGACAACACGAAACATATTGAAGTTCACCGGCATTTTATAATAGAAAGGATAGCTTCTGGAGAAGTTTGCCTTCCTTTTATTGCCTTAGAGCAACAGTTAGTAGATGCTTTGACCAAGGGTGTCCCCAAGGCAAAGTTACAACCAATGTTTTAAAACATGGAGGTGTAATGCGAGACGTCCCACTACCTAGAGGCGTAAGGCATAGTTCAGGTGTATGCCCCCTGAGCACAAGGAGGCATAAGCCTCCTTAAGAAGAGGGGGGTCATGAGGAAGAAGGGAGAGGAAGGGGAAGATGAGGAAGATGAAGGGGGGATCTCATTTTTTCTTTATTTTTAATAAAAATCTTTTATGTTAAGAAGAATAAAGATGCATAATACTAGTTGAAATGGGAGCCGAAGGGGTCGGGGGCAAGCCACTTTCTTTCCCCTTATCTTTTCTCCCCTTCCCTTCCCTTTTCTTTTTTTTCATTTTCTCATTTTTTCTTCTCTTTCTTTTTCTTTCCCTTCCCTTTCCTTTCCTTTCCTTTTTTTTATTTATTTTTTCTTTTTTTTGTCTTTATATATGAGGTGTGCATAAGGCGCACGAGGCATACGCCTCTAACATGCCTCATGAAAAAAGTGTATGAAGCACATGCCTCTTGCACTTGAGGCGTACACCTCATGGCATTTTGGAAGTGCCTCCAAGCGTATGCCTCCTACGCCTTTTAAAACACTGTTTACAATATTGTGTAAGCAAGCTGGGCATGATTGATATCTATGCTTAGCTTAAGGAGGAGTGTAGAGATAAGGGGCTGAATGGACCTTAGTTTCTTTGTTTTTCTTTAAGTTATGTTTATGACTTGTGTTAGTAGGTAATGGGCCTCAGTTATAGGCTTGTTTTCTCTTTTCTTTTATTGTTTTTTATTGTTGTCTTTAGTGATGGACACCCTACTAAGGGCACTCATGTAATTATCCTTGTTTTTTACAACAAAAGAATAAAAGAGATCATCGGGGGTTGAAGAGAGGTTTTGAACTACTCTCTCTTCTTCTTCCTTTTCTTCCATCTTCTTCCTCCACTTTTCTCTCTTCAATCTCCTTCTTTTCTCTTTCTTTTAATTCAGATTATTGCAGGTGTGATTTACAACTGTTACAATTGACATCACCAACTCGTGAGGCTCAGTTGGAAATGTTGCATGCCATTGTCTAATTGAAATATTTTGATAGAAGTATTGAACCATGTAAGAATCACCTGCTAAAATTGGCAAATTAAATTGGGTAGCTCATCATTGGGTATGTACTAATTATAGTTTCATTAGTAAAGTTTCTAGGAAGCTTTAGGTAATTTGTCATATATGAATAATACTTGATTATGAAAAAAAAAACATTTTAAAGATGTAGAAGCTAGTTTCTATTTATTATTCCATGTCACCACAAATGTTGGTGTTTATTGAATGGGTGTATTACATCATAATTTAATTAACTTGTATCTCAAGTTCTCAACACTCATCTCTTTGTAATAATTTGTAGATAGAAGCTGCTGCGAAATTTTTAAGCGTCATGAGGCATTACTTGGAGTCACTTTGTTCAAATTTGAGGTTTCATACTATTACTAGTGTACAATCAAATAATGAGAGGGTTAGCAGAATTAAGTCCTTAATCACATTTTGCCAAAAATAGATCAAAATAAATACATTCCACTTACCCATAGCATCTTGTTTATCTTTTCAGGTTTCTTTACTATTTAAGGATAGTTTTATCGATTCCTTTCCCATTAGGGACCGCCCATTTATTAAGGTAACTTGCATCTTTCATAACCTTGTGTTCCTAAAAATCTTTACATGCACAATCCTATTTTACAATTATGTCATGTTAGTAGCTGAATTAGATGCTATTACTTTTTTGGTGTTTATACTCTAAAATTTTGTTTATGAGGTTTAGTTCTTTTTGCAAATAAATCAGATAGAGTCACATATTTTCTATACTTTGATTCTACAAGGTTTTTAGCACTTACAATAGTTCCTCTTTTCAAGCATTGCTTTTTTGCATGTAAAGTCTTTCATATTTATATTTATATAGTGAAAATAGCCTTTCTTTTGTCCACTATATGGTTCACTATTATTAATTGCAACAGGAGAACAAAATTTTAGGAGTTAAAAACTGATAGTTCAATTGATGAAAGGAATTGTGTTGTATTCCAAAGTGTATCACACATTTGTTGACAAAGGGTGTTTTAGGAGTTAAAAACTAATAGTTCAATTGATTAGAGGAATTGTTTTGTAGTGCCTTATAGCTATTTCTTTTTTATTGTTGACTTTAATTATTTCATTGTTGCTATCATGAACTTGTAATCTTGATCCAAATCTTTTATGTTAATAATGGACATTCTAACCTAAGGCAGGTATTATAGAGACACAAAACTTTCTGGTCTTGCAGCTATTCGTAGACACACAACTTTTCTCAATTCTATTAGATTCTCGACTCTCAAGTGATGAAAACATGTAGCTATAACCTCTAATTGAAAAAAGTTGTTAAAAGTTATGGAGCTCCAAGATGAGAAGCAATAAATCTTTCAGGCTGAAATAGTGTGAAGGAACTAGACAGTTGTAGCTAATGGGTCATGTTTGATGATTCGTGAAACCCTTTTCATACCAACTTCAACTATCTAATGGTCTTGGAGCTATAAATTAGGTTGTGATTTACAGCTGGAAATCCCCAAAATTGATTTTTGTAATATATGTTGTAGTAATAATTCATTTTTGCTATAGTGATGCCTGCATGTTGATCCTCGTCGCAATCTTTTAAGGGCATGTAATTAACGGCAGGCTTATCAATGATTTGACTCCAAATCTTGTAAATTTGTAAACCGATAAAATGTTGATTTAGCAAGTCTCCACTCGTTGCAGATACCATGGTAATATGTGAAAAAAAAATGCTAGTATAATAATGAATCTAAGTCAATCTAAATGCTTTGGAACATCAAGTTCATACAAAGTGAAAAATTGTCTATGTGCGCGTAAAATTAAGGTTCACGAAAAATGAAATTCACATAATGCACAAGCATATTTATCGTTTGTTCTTGGTGATGTTTCTAGGATTACTTGTTGCACATAAAACAAGTCAAAAACCTTTCTACAAGATCTATGCCATATGCAAAGGGAGTACCTGAGTGACTGTCATGCGGACAATGCTCTTTTTTAATGAAAATATTGGAATTCCTTAAAAGAAGGAACTATTAGCCATGCCTTTTCAGAAAAGAAAGTTTTTATCCCACAAGCTAAAATCACATCAATATAAGGATAATTGATTTCTAGATTCCATGACTCCATCCTTCATCTTTTATTTTGACTTTTTTTTTTCTTTTTTACTAGTAAGTGTGCATGTTCTTTCTCACGTGAAAGTTTTTTATGATAATGATAGTAAATAATATGTTTTCAAAATTTTTTTATATTTTTATGTCTATAAAAATTATTCTTATTTGCCACATTGATTTTTGTTTAATACAAAAAATAGACGCTATTATAGATATGCGCAAATGTTTTCTACATTTTTGTTTATTTTTTTACACTTTTATGTGTTTCATATTTTTTAATGTTTATTATTATTTAATTATGGCATCAAGGGTTGGCACCCAATAGATTAAATTGTTGACTCATCGTCAAACAAGAAAATAAAAATGAATATTCTTTGTTGTACTTACATTTCTTTAATGTGATTAAATAATATAAACTATTACAAATATGTCCAAATGGTTTTTACTTGAAAGGTTAAATTGTTCTTCTACCACCAAACAAGAAAATAATTTCACTTTTGAGTTTAGTTTTAAATTTTGTATTTTATTTCAATCATCAATAAAAAGTTAAAAACAATTCTTGTTTATCATGTTTAATTTTTAATATGGTAAATATAAAATGTTTTTTATAGAGGTTCTATATTTTTTGTATTTTGTCTTTTTATTTTTATTATTTAATTATAAGATCAAGGATCAAGGATTGGAAAATATAGCCCAAAAGGTTGAATCGTTGGCCGACTAGTAGGAAACAAATTTCATTTTTGGTTCAATGATAAATTTTATATTTCATTTCCAACATCATTAAAAATAGTTATTATTTATCACACTTACTTTTATTTAATATGATTAATATAAAATATTATAGAAGTGCCTAAATGTTTTTTTTACAAAATCTCTGTATTCTTACATAATGTTTTTATGTTTTATTTCTCTTTTTATTTTTCTTTTATTTAATCATGATATCAAGGGTTGACATGGCACCGTAAAAACAACTTTTATTATTGGAGTGGTTTTAAATTTATATTTTATTCTAACATCAATGAGAATAATTATTAATTATCACCCTTATTTTTCTTTTATATAATTAGTATAAAACATTAGAGAAGTGATCAATTTTCTATATTTTTTATTTTTCCTATTTAAAAGTTTTCTATTTAATTATGACATTATAGATTGACTCACTTGATCTGAATGGTTAAATTGCTTTTTTTGCCACTAGGATGGAAGAATGATTTTGTTTTGGGTCAATTTTAAAAAACATGTATTTTATATCATTAAAAGTATTGAATATAAATCTAATTGATAGCACTTAATGGTGAAAAGAATAGCTTAAACATAGTGTTCAATGAAAAATGGGAATTAATGCCCTAAATATAAGACTTAATGAGAGGGAATTGAATGAATAGAAATTTAGTAGTCCAAATTACATTTTGTGCTCTTACAATTAGAGAGGGACCAAATTAAAAAATTGGGGTATTTTGGTGAAGACTAGGATTTAATGAATGTTAATGGGAGTTAATACCTTAAATATAAGACTTAATGAAAAGGATTTGAATGAGGGGAAAAGTGATTGTTTAAATTATATTTATATCTTTACAATTAGAGAGGAACCAATTCAAAAATTGGGTATTTTAGTTAAATAAATGTTTCACATTCTCATTTACACTTTCCATAGTATTATAGATGGATTATGGGATTTTTTTGCTTGCATTCAAACCACCTTATTAAATATATTATTATTTTATATATAAAACTTTGGCACCAATATAAGAAACTCTTATTTAAATGTGTGTTAACTTCCAAGGTCAATGATAAAATTATTGGACAATATTGCCCAATTGATGTCCTAATTTAGTATTGAATTGGCATTTAAGAACTTAGAAGGAATGTTTAGAAATAAAAGGTGTGTTCAGATAACTCCACCAATGTAAGCTTGTCTTACATTGTTGTTCCCAAGCCTACATAAAGGACAAGGGTTGTGTCATTTTACCACACGGTATTCTAACTTTTGACAAATTCTTATGAACATGAATCTTGAATTATCATTTTATGTTCATTCTATAGAGCTCATAAAAACAATACACTACACCTTAATTCAGGTACAGTAAAAAATAAGGAAGGATATATACCATGAAGTTTCACAAAAGCGGCACACTATAGTGATGCTTAGTTGTGATGAAAAATAAACAAGGTATTATGTCTAATTAAAGAACATATAGAAAATATTGGTATGGAATTAATAAATCAATATTATCAAAATTAATAGGTATATTCACAAAGCTAGAGTTTCTAAAGTGAATGAGATTTTAAATAAAATGAAAGGGAATAATGTTAGGACCTATCCCAATAAAAGCTTGGAAAAGCATGACAAAGATAAACTATTATGGTTAACTAAACTATTTAATAAGATGATGAAAACAAAGAAGATGCCAAATAAATGGATAAAAGCTATCTCAATTTAGAAGCAAGTTAATAATAAAAGAAAATTGGAATTTAGATGGAAAAATTAATGATATTTGGCTTGAAATGGAAAACAACATAAAAAAGTGGCAAACGATGCCTTAGGAGAAAATTAAGGGAAATGGAAAACTACTAAATAAACATGGTGGTGGAACAAAGATATCCAAAATATAATCAGTTAAAATGACCATATTACAAAGAATAACAAAAAGCTAGAAATGTAGAAAACTAGGAAAATTATAAAACCATAAGAAAGGAAGTAAAAAAGAAAGCAAATGAAGTTAACTATAAAGTTTATGATAAGCTTTACCCTAAATTAGACACTAGATAGGAAGAAAAAAGAATATATAAACTAGCAAAGCTGGGAAAAAGGAAAGGCTGAGATTTAAACCACGTTAAGTGGATTAATGATGAAGACCAAAGAGTCTTGGTAAAAGATGAGTAAATCAAACAAATATGGAAAAATTAGTTTAAAAACTTGTTAAATGAAAAATAGACAAGGGTGCCAATAAGGGAGAATTAGCTATACCAATAGTAAAAGAAGCGCTAAATAAGATGAAGAAGGGAAACTCGTTAGGATCCGATGGGATTCTAATAAAAGTGTAGAATATGGTGAGGTAGGCATGTTATGGCTAATTAAGATAAGATGAAGAAGGGAAAGACATTAGGACCCGATGGAATTCCAATAAAAAGTGTATTATATAGGGAGGTAGGCATGTTATGGCTAACTAAGCTATTAGTAGGGGTGCAATTTGGGTGGGCTCAACTTGAGCCCATAATTTTACATGGGTTAGGCTTGAATTTTTTGTTTTAGGGGTTAGCCTATGCCTAAAAGTTTGGGCTTTTTAATTTTTCAAGCTGGGCTTAGGCCTAGCCCTTAGGTAGCCCAAACCTGGTCCAAGCCCGATTCGACCTTATCCTAACTCGAGCTCAGCCCAATTATATATATATATATATATATATATATATATATATACATACACATATTTGCATACATACATGTATATATACATAATGTATATAATATACCGTACATGTATGCATATGTATACACATGCATGCATATAAACTTTTAGTGTAGGTGATTGACCAACCCGAGCTGGGCCCGGGGCTTGAGCCCAACATGAGTAGTACAAGTTGGGCTCAGGTTGAATAGTTTGGGCTTAACCTTGGACCCAAGCCAAACTTAGTATTTAGGCCCAATTCTTAGGGTTGAACTTAGGTTAAGCTAAAACCTGGCCTACCCCCTCCAACTTGCACCCTTATCTCATAGATAAGTGTCATGTGTAGGTTTTCACAGAGGAGGTCTCATAATGTCTCGTGGGTGGATCTCGAAGAGAGCTGAAAGTCAAAAGGAATATGTAGGGTGAAAATTAGATAAAAAACACCGAGGGAAGAAAAGAACCAAGACAGTTAAGAGAGATTTTCTACTGATCACTTATCTAAAAACATGTGTACCCACTTACATGTGAGCACCAATCCAATGAAGATAAGTCCGTTGATCCAGTACAACTACTAATTGAAACCATAGGTTGAGATGAACATGACCATGGGGTCTAATGTAAAAAATTTTGGACCATGGAATGCTTCATTAATGTGAACGTTTATTATTGGACTCTATGATATGTTGCCAACCACCGCCTAAGTAGCAAGATACCTGAGCCTCCGATAGCTTAGATTCCCATCAAGGCATGCGGACAACTAGTATAGGACTTGGCCAAGAAATGGAGATCAACAACTAAGGATCACATACTACCCATAGATCATATTCGAAAAATTATATAAAAAATAGGGTAAATTACAAATAGGTATCCTGTACTTTGGGGTAGTGACAGATAGGTATCTTGAACTTTCAATTGAAACATTTGAGTATTCTGAACTCTCAAAAATAGGCACTTGGGTTCATCTGTTAGTATTCCATCAGTTAAACATTATATAATATCAAAAATACCCTTCTGGTGTATTTTTTATATCATTTTACAGAATAAAATCATCACTAGAGAGAATGTCGTCATCAGAAAATTTGAATATGTTATTTGCTGTCCATATGAGAGCATCATCGTGGGGAGACATTCGGTTACCTGAGAATGACCTCAGAAATACATGAGAAGGGTATTTTTGACATTATGTAATGTTTATCTGACGTAATACTGACGGATGGACCTAAGTGTCTATTTTTCAGAGTTTAGGGTACTCAAGTATTACAATTGAAAGTTAAGGATACCTATCTGTCACTGCCTCAAAGTATAGGTACCTATCTGAATTTACCCAAAAAATAGAAAAGAAAAGGCAGAAGGGAAAATGAAGGAAGAAAACAGAGAAATGAAAGAGATGAGATGGAGTTTATATATCTAATCAATGAATTAATGCTTGGGTAATTCCTCATTCTACAAAATGGCTCGATTGGCAAGTTCCCTTCCATCTAGTGAGGATAGAAGTTTGACCTCCAATGTCTGATTGGATGTATCTTACAGTGGAAGCAATATTACCATGACATAGATGCCAAGAATCATGAAACAAAACAGAGAATGCAATAGAATCTTAGAAACCTAAAGCTTAGAAAAAGCAAATTTAGTTTTAACGATAGATTGCCCATTAGAACACCTCACCATTAGAGACGACAACTAGATTATCTCAGATCATATGTAATAGGAAGAAAAAAAGGAGTAGAAAATGTCAAGGGTTCACTTGAGCTCCAAAACGAGAGAGAGATCAAAATCGGCAACCAATCAAAGAGTGTAGGGTGGTGATAATGAAAATGTGAATACAATCCCATCTTCGGTAGTGGTTTGGACTTTTTCCAAGTCTGCATCAAGACAAAAAAAAAAACAAACAAATATTATATTTATTGTGAGCTCTTCATATCAGTTTACAATGGAAGAAAAGTAACATGGACAATTATCTTTCAATTTTCCCCCGTCATGCATAGTAGAGGTGTAAAACGCCCGCTTCCTGCCTGCGGGCCATCCGAGGCCGTGTCGCTCTCTTTGGGGATAATTTGGGGGTCGGCCCGATATGGCCCATGGCCCAAGCCCGTGCGGACCCATGTTGTATTACGGGCTTGGGCAGGGTGAGTTACAGGCCGTACTGAGGTGGGCCACAGGCCGGCCTTGGGCGTGGGCCAAACTGGGCCAGACAAGTTTTTTTTATATATTTTTTATTTTTTTGCTAAGTAAAACTAAAATATTTAACATTCCTTTGGGAACTGTTTGAAAAATAAGAAATAAAAAAAAAATACTTAACCAAATAAGAAGTTAAAGAGACAAAGACTCAAAGTGAAAAAAATTAGGAATTTTATTTCATTTAAATTTGAATGATACAAAAGCATACAATGGTTGGATGAATGAAAAATGAAAATTATAAAATAGAATAAATTAATAAAATACAATATAGTTACAAGTTGAAAATAAAAAATTATGTCATTAAAAAATATCAAATAAATTAAATAAAAGTCAAACAAAATTTACAAAAAATTGGAAAATATTGACTTTATAATTTTCTCCAATTGTTTTTGACTTTAATCATCTGCTTCAAGTGAAACATCAAGTGTAGTGTCATGCCCTCCTTTATCTTGCAATCTATTTTCAACATCTAGCCAACTTCTCTTGTTGTCCAACACCCTGTAGACACTGGAGGGGTTAGTAGATCACATACCATGGCGGCAAGAACTAGATAATTTTTTTGCAAATTCACTCACTAGGCTAAAAATATCAAAATTATTTGTTCCCTCTGAAGTGAAGGAAAAATCACATAAAGTAAAAAAAAAATTGCTTGTAAATCAAAATTAAATTCAGTAAATGAACTTGTATGTTGTCGAGGCAGTGGATTTCTGCCTCTTACTTATTAAATAAAAAAGTTTTTCTCTTCCACTACTAGACTCAAGTTCAGAAGTGGAAGATGCAGCTGTACAATTTGTAAAATTTTTATTATTCCCTGTTACTTCAAATTCATATAAACTATACATTTCAAATAATAAATTATTAACTTCTTCTTTTTTTCCAATTTCAATATTCATATTTTCACAATACGTTTCAAGTAAAATATCTAAACCATCTTTCCTAATCCTAGGATCTAATATTGTAGCTAAGTAATAAAGATGAGAAATGTTCTCCTAATATTTTTAAAATTTATATTCCATTATTTAAACAATACTTTTAAATTGTGGATTCTTTCTATATTTTGCAAAATAATCACTAATCATCATTAATTGATAAGATAAATTACAACTAGTTGGATAATAAATAGCCAATAATTCATTAGTTGCATCATAAAAATGTTTTAAAAAATCTCTTATACAAATTGTCATTTCCCATTCTTCCTCAAATATAATATCAGTAGGCACTTTTGCATTATAAAAATCACTAGGAATTTGTTTGTGAAAAATACAACTTTCAAACATAGCATAGGTAAAATTCCATCTATGTTTAACATGTAATTTAAAATATTTATATTTTAAACTATAATTTTGACATAATATTTAAATTCTTGTTTTCTTGCTCCAAAACTTTTAATATATATAATACAATTTCTAATTTTAGAAATATGAATAGAAATAATATTTAAAGCATCATGAATACATAAATTTAAGAAGTGACATGCACATCTGATATGAAATAATTTACCATTTAAACATGGTTTTAATTGAGATTTTAAAATATTTATTATTGAGTTATTATTACTAACATTATCAAAACTAATAGAAAATAATTTATTGTCAATTCCATAAGCATGTAAAATATTTAAAATACTTGCAGCAATAGTTAAGCCAGTATGTGGCCATTCAAGCCTAGTAAACTTAAAATTCTTTTATTTAAAAGACAATTTTCATCAAGAAAATGGTTGGTAGCACAAATATAACTTATGTTAAACTTAGAAGTCCAAATATCAAAAGTAATTTCAACTTTAGAATTAAGATTTGATAACATATAAATTAAATTTTGTTTATATGAATACTTTTTTTTTTTAAATTGTGGATTTATGTAACCATTTTTCAAGTTTATATCTTCAGCTAACAAAAATGGTTGTTCAACATGTACAATGTATTTTGTTAATTCTTGCCTCATTTTTTCTTGAGAATATTTAAAAGTACCAAACCCCCGCCCAATTTGTATTTGTGTTGTTTCTCTCCCTTCTTCTTCTTCATGGGTAAGCTAATGTCTGCCTAAATGGCCAGTACCACCCTTGATACAATAGCTAAAATCTTTCCTACATTTTTGGCAAACAATTCTTTCTCCCTTCCCCTGAATCTCTTCTACTTTAAATATTTTCCAAACCAGGCTAATCAACTTAGTGGCATTCTTTTTCTTTCCCCTAGTATTAGTACTAGGGGTGAAAGTTCCATCAATATCAATAGCATTCATATCGGTGCTAACACTACCATGATGTGACTGAATATTGTTGACATTGAACATGTTCGGGAATTGGTTTCGGGAGGAATCAGTCATTTTTTAATTCTAAAAAAATAAAAATTAATTTAATTGTACTTACCCAAATTGTCGATTCGGAATCCCAACTTGATTTGAACAGTTGAAGCCTTTCAACTCCAAGAGTTCAAGCCTCCCAAATTGCTAACTTGAGATACTTGAGCTGTTGAGCAAGCCTTTTTCTTGTTGAAACTTCAATAAATTTGAGAATTGGAGAATCAGAGAATGTATGAGAGATTGAGAGATTCAGACTTGAGAGAGTATGAGAACTACAGAAGAGATTAAGAGAATTGTTGAATTGGTGTAATGAGAATGGTGGATGATAGGGCTATTTATAGAAATTGAAAATAATTCAATTACCCAAAATACCCTAAAACTAGTCATTTTTTAATTGTTAGGAGGGATATTTTGGTTATTGTAAAGTTATTTATCACTTTACCCAAAATGTCCCCCCAAACTAGTTGTTATATAGCTGTTAGGGGACATTTGTGTCATTCTTTTAGCCCCCCTCCCCAAAACCAAAATACATAAATACCCCCCATATATCTGTTTATAGCTGTTTGAAAGGTATTTCTATAAAAAAAAAACCCAAAAAGTTGAAACTAGTCGTTGGAGACCCCAAATGGCTAGTTCATCAGGCGGATCGAGTGTGGCCTGCTACAGGCCTGCAAGCCATGTCGTGCCGGCCCGTGGACCTGGAACCCTAGGCCCAGCATGGCCCAGACCGTTGTGCCGAGCCATGGGCGGTATGGCCCAATTTACACCTCTAATGCATGGTGGTCTTCATGATTATAGTGATGACGCTATAGATCTAGATCCCTCTAGTGCAAGTCAATCCCTACGAAGGATAGAAATTCATGCAATGGCAGTTCTAATAATGCTAGGAAAGTGAAGCTCCTACACAACAATGGCGATGAAATTGCAATCTGATTTTATCCATTGCATTTTCCACTAGAGATCAGAGCTGAACTAGGGATTTTTTATGTAAGCCAATGGCTTTGGCACTTGTGGTCTAACCTTGAAGGTCCAAGGACAATTGTGATTTAAGCCAAGAAGAATAAGGAAGAAAGAGTTGGTGGAACCCCTAGGGGGTATACCTACATACCCTCTGGTGAGGGATTGGGTAGCTATAGTTCACCAGTTGTGGAGTTCTAAGTTCCAACAAAAGGATGCAACAAGGTTTTAAAAGGTTAAAGGCCCAATTGAGGCATAATGGCCCAAAAAGGTAAGGCATAATAAGGCATTGCAAGGTGTAAGCCTTAAATGATTAAGAATAAAATTAATTAAAGTTTATAAATTGATAAAAATAACACATAATATACCAAGTTAGAATGGTATAAAGTATAAATATCCATAAAATAAAAGTATATAAACAATAAGTTTTAGTTGTTAAGCATTAAAACTATCATATAAGGTATAAACATCCATATAATTAAATATATTTTATACATTATATAATATAAAATATTATATATAATATATATTATAGCTGTCATTTTATAATATTTATATATAAAATATATAGTATAACATAAAATAACATATATACATATGTATACATTATATACAAAATATACATATATTTCAATATATGTAGGTCGAGCTAAGCTGAAATATTAGGCCTAGGTCTGGCTCAGGCATGGGTTGGGCCTAAATACAAAACCCATTCTCAAGCCTAGAATTTCGAGGCTAAGCCAAGCTCAAGTGGTCACCCTTATGCAATTTCATTCTTCTATAATCTATAGCCATGGATAACTAAAATTCATAGCTATAGCCATAACTAGCTTTTAACCACAGACTATAAGTTTGTAGCTAAAGACTAATTTCATTCATTACCACTTATAGTCACTAACAACTACAATTTGTGGCTATAAATAGATTTTAGCCACAGACAAAATGATTGTGGCTAAAGGTCAATTTTTAGCTACGAACATTTTATGTCCATGGCAATATCCTATGTTTTAGCTACAATATTTTGTGTCTGTAGCTGCATTGCAGTAGCTAAAGACTCATTTTCTTGTAGTGAAATAAAATAATAACGAATCAACTACAATTATAAACATTTTACATTTTATGTTTCAAAAAGCAAAAAGTTCTCAAATAATTCAAATGATCTATTTAGAAGAAGGGAAACATATGAAGAATCATCCATGTTAGATTTATGGTCATTCAATAGTTTAGAAGAAAGAAAATAACTTGATTAATTTGATCTATGCAAAAGAATGAATAAAAGGAAAATAAATCCATTGGGAAAAAGAAATGAGAAAAATAACAATTAAACTCGGGATGTTAGATTTAGAATAATAAGAAAAATCACTTGATATATCCAAGAGAAACTAAGAACTTGATTTTCCATATTCATTTTTCATTTTTACTATTTTTATTTATTTGGATCATAATTATTGAAGTGCTTCTTCCATATATTTTTAACTATAAAAATGCATAAAATATATTTTTTGCATTAAAATGCTAAATAATCATTGATACTTGAGGCTTTCACATTTTTATGCCTCGAGCCATGCTTCACGCCTTGAGACTTGAGGCTTATGCCTCATTCTAAGAAATGATTAAGCCTCACATCAGAGTTATGAAGTTTAACCTTGGAGACAAAATCTGTGTGCCTCACCTCAAGATGTAAGCCTCATGCCTCAAGGTTTAAACCTTTTAAAACAATGGGATGTAGTAAGAAGAGAAAGGGATAGTACAATAATATGTTAGTGATTCAATGAGAGGGAGATAGAGAGGCAAAATCTGTGTGCCTCACATCAAAGTTATGAGGTTTAACCCTAGAGGAAAAATTTGTGTGCCTCACCTCAAGATGTAAGCTTTATGCCTTAAGGTTTAAACCTTTTAAAACAATGAGATGTAGTTAGAAGAGAATGGGATCGTACAACAGCATGTCAGTTGATGAGGGGTAATTTGGCCCTCTAATGATGTCGTGCCATGTGGCACTTCCAAACTGTTGCATAACACCTCAGCGCCATGTAGGTAATGATGCATCTTTACCAAGTCAGTCGGACATACCTTGGATGCACCTCACACGCTTTGGGATTGAGCGCCCAGCATCACCTCGACTAGGGCCGAGGAGGGAATGGCCTTATGTGTTGTACGCACCTCGATGGAGCAGACTAGTGACCTTAGCGGGAGCAGACTGGGGACCTCGGCAAGAGGGTTGACCTCCTACCGAGTACTTATCAACCTAGCCGAGGTCAATGTGGCGACCTACTTGACATGGCAACCGACTTCTTCTACATATGACATATCGTCTTCGACTCTTCCAGGATCACATTGCCTCCGATAGAGCTTACTTTTGCACCGCCCGCTTCGGAGATAATTGGATAAGCCTCATCATTATCCACGAAAACCACCTCCGAGGCTAATAGGCCGATAAGTCATGTCCTTTTGGAGATCTCGGTGTGCTACGTGAGACCCACGCCTACCCATGCCTAAAGGCAGCTCCTTCAACCACATAAGGTACGCGCGATTTTGCACTCAGACTCTCTAGCTTTCTTCACACTCCTCGCAAACTTAAGCATTGAAGTGCCCACCCTGGGTACTCTGACTGTTCTCTTGGAGCTTGGCTTGTCGACCTCACCAGCCCGACGCCTGAGCTGTCCTCCAGCAGGAAGCTACTAGATCACGCACCATCATCAATGATTCAAGGAGAGGGAGAGAGGGATAGGAGAGAAGAGGAGAGATAGAGAGGGAATATGGGTCTCAAAGATATATTGTTAATTGAGTCACTATATAATATGAGGTTCCTCCTATTTATGGTGATTTTAGTTTTTTGAATTCTAGAATCTTCTTATGTTTTGATTTGGTCTATATTACCCTTTAATATTATTCCAAAATGATTTAAAATTTAAATTGATGCAAACAGCTTTGAATGAGCGAATATTTGGTCTGAATCGATTTAATCTTAGGTTTGTGTCAAGTCAACCAGGTTGATGTACTTATATAAATCTACTATGTTATAGAAAGAAAATAATATGTCTAATGATTGGAGAAATAACAATGTGGTGGCTATATTTAGGCTCAGTTTGGAAGGAATACAAATACAAATATGTACATTACAAATACATACAAAATAATACAAAATACATGGTTTTGCACTCTACCTATTTGTATATGCACTCCTTCCAAATAGAGCCTTAAAAACAAAGGTGATATACAAAATTAGAATAACTTTAGGGGGATTAAACTCATAAGCCATAATATGAAACTTTGGGAGTGACTAATTGAACAAAGATTACGACTTAAAACAAGTGTATTAAATAACCAATTTGGCTTTATGACGAGGAGATTAGCTATAAAAACTATTATTTTTTTAAGATAATTGATAAAAAATGTTAATAGATAAGAAGACAAATTTTCATATACTGTTCATTGATTTAGAAAAGACATGTGGTAGAGTTCCTAGAGATAATATGATGAATCTTGGAAAAGGAAGTTTTATTTCAAAGTAGGTATATAAACTTAATTAAGGATATGTATGAAGGGGTAGCAATAGGGGCGGAGCCAGGAAATTTTTATAAGGGGGACCACAACCTAAATGAAGTATAGATAGACCCATAGGGGGGGGGGCAACCATTGAGGTGGACAATGGGGGGAGGGGAAAATTTACATAAAAAACTGTATTACTATGAAGATTTTTTGAACCATAGGGGGGGCCATGGCTCCCCTGGGTCCCCCTGGCTCCGTCCCTGGGTAGCAACTAATGTTAAAACACTAATGTGAGAGACTTCAAATTTTACAGTTACGATGAGTCTTCACCAAGGTTCAACAATTAGCCCTTACCTATTTGCATTGATCATAGATAAATTAACTAAACATACTTAGGAGGGAGTTCTATAGTGCATGTTATTTGTGGACGACATTGTTTTAATTGATGAAACTAATAAATGATTAAATGCAAATTTGAGCTTATGGATAATGCCTTAGAATCATAGGTTTAAAAATAAATATGATTAAAATAGAGTATATGATGTAAATAATAAATTAAGTAATAATATATAGGAGTGTAAATGAAGATACACTTGGGATTGGAGACCAAAAGAGAACTTAATGTAACCATTTATGGCACTTTGGTTCAATAATTCATAACAAGGGAGAGACTGGAGAGGATGTCACCAAAAGAACTAGAGTAGGATGGGCAAAATGGAGAGGTAAATTTAGACTATTATGTGACAGGCAAATACCACCTAGACCAAAAGGAAAATTCTACAAAACAATTGTAAGGCTAGCTATATTATTTGGAGCAAAGTGTTGGGTAGTCAAGAAACAACATATATAGAAAATAAGTGTGGTAGAAACGAAAATGCTAAGATGGATTAATGGAAAAAATAGAAATGATAGGATTAGAAATGAAATCATCCATAGGAACGTAAGAGTAAAACCAATAGGTGATAAAATGAGAAAAAGTAGACTAAGATGGTTAGGTCACATTCATAAAACATCACCAATAGCTCCAATTATAAGAAGTGATTTGTTACAAGTTGAAGGGGCTAGAAGAATTAGGGGTAGACCAAAAAGGACATGGGTAGATGTAGTAAGAAATGATGTAGGCACTAATAATTTAACAATGGATATGATTTTAAATAAAATGGATCGGTGAAAGAGGACTCATGTAGTTGGGATAAGGCATGGATAATGATGATGATTTGGTATTTTTAACTTATTATGGTAGAAAGGTGTTTACTTCTACATTTTTGAGTTTGTCATTAATGTTAGTATATTTTTCCAGAAAGGTTATTAATATTGGTATTCGGGGCCTGTGATATATGTAATTTGTGCATGCTGCTTATTTAAGTTCAACTATGCCTTTATTTTGCTATACCATGTTTTTAACATCATTTATTTGTATGGGTTTTATTTGAAATAGACTTAGAAATGGATAATCAATGGTTGGGCCTGGATTTATTTAGCTCAAAATTCTTTGGTGAAGAAATCCTTAATTTTGTCATAATACTTAATTATTAGGGTCAATTGATATCTAACAAATCTCAATATAATACCAATTGTTATTTCACTAATAACTAGTATTTTATTTAACTTCCCAAAGAGGAGGTTGTGTAAGGTTGTCTAGTTAAACCCAAATATCAAATTAACTATCAGTACTAAGTATCATATATCGAAGATAAGAGTGCACTTTGGAAACATAAGGATATAGGCGAAAGTTATGCTAGGAGAATGCATATAAATCAGATAAATTAATAATACTAAATGTAAAGTTAATTTATTTAAGAACAAGGTAGAAATGCACATTTAATAGGTTAAATGAAGATTAACATTATAATAACCAATGCTATAACTCCATTTAAGTTTTTATAATTATAAAATTCAATTTTAATATTTTTAGGAAAATTTATTTAGTATTTTTATATAAAGAATAGTTATATTTTTATATAATAAATATGGTTTCTTTTTGAACATATAACTTTTTTATTTTACATATAATTGTAAAATAAAATTATAAATCATTTAAGATAGATAAAATCAATTATTTTTATAATTTTAGTTTTTATTAAAATTTTCTGGAAAAATCAAATCTTAAATTATTTATTTTAGTTTTATAATTATAATTCCATTTTTATTAAAATTCAAAAACAGTCCAAAAGTGATTAATATGTAGAGTAGTAAAACCAGACAGGCAGACACCCATGCGCTTACTTCCGTACGTATTGGTGCGTATCCAACAATATCCATCGATATGGCAGCTATTGGCGAGGTGCCAATCAACTGATTGGTAAGGACCGACTGGACCGTAAGGTCGTCGTAGGCTCGTAGCGGAGACTCAGGATCGGATTCCGCCAGCATGGTGGTTATGGGTCGTGGAATGGGATAGCCCCGTTGTATAGCGCTTCAAAAAAATCAAGATACATACGAAGGCGTGTCATACCGATATACATCATTCTATACAAATCCGGTCGTGATGTATCCGATATTCGTGATCCTAAAAACCGATACATACCGTATCCATATCTTAGCCGTTGGTTTTGTTTGCATTGGGCCTGTTCGTATTTTTTCGAATGAGGACAATGACGATTCAGCCCAGAGTATATAGAGTGACGGTTTTTGACATTTTGAATGTATATAGATGTACAATGAAATTCATAAATCTTCGTTGGGCCTGTTCATACTTTTCCGAATTTGTTATTAAAATTGTAACGATTAGATGAGATGAGATTAGATCTGTTGTTACGTTGTGTGTGAATTAGCTTAAGCTTCTATTGAAAAAAAAAAAAAAAAAATTAGCTTAAGGCCTTAAGCCAGTGCAGCGCAACTCGACTCGCGCATCCGACCATGTCGTCTCCATCGGATGATTGTCGCACCAGAAAGCGGAGTGGAGTGCGTGTTTGAAGGGGACGGACACAACACTCCCAGCCCTTCATAAAATCATGCAACTACTGCTTTCAAGAGCCGCTTTTGTCTTGTATTCTCGGCCGTCTATGGCGCATTTGAGCACCACCACCACCAGCACTAGGCAGAGGATGAGGTTGAGGGGTGTGGTGTTCGACATGGACGGAACCCTAACGGTTCCCGTCATAGATTTCCATGCTATGTATAAGGCCGTACTCGGCGAGGAAGAGTACGCCTCTGTCAGATCCAAAAACCCTTCCGGCATCGATATATTACACCACATTGAAACTTGGAGTCCCCAGAAGCAGCAAAAGGCTTACGAGATCATTGCCGAGTTCGAGCGGCAAGGACTCGATCGCCTTCAGATCATGCCCGGTTAGTCCATAAGTTTTCTCATTTCTTGTGTTTTTCTTTTAATTTTAGTGAAGGGAATTGAACTGTATAGCTGTTTGCTGACTTGGTAATCAGTTGGTTTTGGTATTATTTTTTTGTCATTTTCATTCTATTTTTCGAGAATTTTTAACGAGTTTGAATCTTTTGAGACTTGTCCTAAAGTGGGTTTTGATTTTTTTATTCAGTTGTGTTTTTCTTTTCTTTCCTCTTTTTGAGGCAATTATTTCTTTTTTAAGTGGATAAGTGGTAATGAAGCGAAAAAAAGTGGAAAAGTGGTAAGACCGGGAGGCATAGGATTAAGAAACGAGTGTATGGAACTCGGGGGATGATTGGCCATGAAACAAAACCAAATTAATACACCAGAGGAGCCATTTAGTGGAAGTTGAAGGCCATAAAAGGACATTTAGAAGATCACAGGATTCTGGGAGGGCAGATCTAGGTTCAGGCTGTCAGAAAAGAATTAATATTTTCTTTATACAAGATTAACTATACAGATTCTCTTTCTGCATTTTTGCATTTTGTTCCATCAAGGGCCTTAGATTCTTCTGAATAAGCTGTTCATTCTTTTACATTGGAGTGAGTTTGGTAACTACTCTGAGGTTTAATGTAATGGGATCAAAAGTCATGATTTATTTATACTCTAAAAATGTAGACATAGTTTGCTATACTGAGAACTTCCTTAATGCGTTATGCAAGAGGTTAAAGGATTAATTCCCAAGATGTGCTCCATCTGTCAATCCAATAGCTCATTACAGCCATCTTCTTCATGTAAGTTTGCAATTTGAATCTCCAAATAAGGGGCTGGACAAAGAAATCCTCAAATGCTGAGGATGTAATATTTCATTATATTTTATGGTATAGAAATATTTTTAATATCTGAAAAGTATATCCTTCTGTTTTTACATGTGACCAGAGGAAATCTAGAGAAGAGAAATTGTATCAACTCTAGAGGAAGCTCCGGACATTATATATAAATCATAGGACATGGAATAGATTGCAAAATGGAGATTGGGCAAAGTGATTAAAGGAAGGAGATTGGAATACAAGATTCTATCATAGAATGGCTAATGAGAGAAAAAAGTTGTATCATCTCCAAACTTCATGTTAATGACAAGTTGAGCTTCAGTTCCCTTGATTCCTCTAGAGAGGAAATTGGAAAGAAATCCATTGTTGGAAAGAATTGCACAGGGAGGCATGCCTAGCACTAAAGGTGAGCGTTTGTGACAAGCCTAAAAAAACGAAATCGAGAATGCCATTTTTGAGATTATATATTAGAAAGCTCTTGGTCTTGATGGTTCCAAACCAGTGATATAAAAGGCACGCCTCATGCACTATGTCAGTACAACAGTAATTGCACTGTGGAACTGGTTTCAATCTCTGTTAGTAATGGTTTCATATTAATAGTGAGCCAATGAGAGACCTCCTTTGACACCACATCGAAAGGCGAGGCGGCACAACTCTGAAATTCAAAGCTTCCTGCTCAGGAGTCCTTTGGAGGTTCTAGAAACCCGAGGCTCAACTAGTAGAGCTGACCACACCAAAGCACTGATGCTGGCTTGCAAAATTGAGGACAACCTGATGTTACTTCCTTCAGTTGAGCTGACCTGATCCTAGGTGACTTGATGTCAGTCACCTCATCCTTGGAGGGGGGGGGGGAGTGATACAGCCAAATATTGTGGGCCAAACAAGAGTTGCCATGTGGCCCATGTTTGAGGGCAAAATAGAAATTTCACTGAGGAGATGACTTTCATCAAGGACCTCAGATTCTTTTGAAAAGGCTATTAATTCTTTTATATTGGAGTGCGTTTGGTTACTCTGTGGTTTAATGTAATGGGTTCTGGGGTCAAAAGTCATGATCTGTTTATATTCTAGAAATGTATACATGGTTTGCTGCATTAAGAACATCCTTGATGCGTTTATGCAGGGTTAAAGTTCAGCACAAGATTTTTTTTTCTTTAAAGGATAAGCACAAGAAGTTAAAGGATTAATTCCTAATATGTGCTCCATTTGTAAAGCCAATAGCTAATTGCAATCATCATCTTGATGCAAGCTTGCAATCTAAATCTTCAAATAAGGGGCTGGACAAAGAGGTTCTCAATGCTAAGCCAATAGCTAATTGCAATCATCTCATTATATTTTATATCTATAAAAAAAAGTCATCTCATTATACTTTATGGTATAAAAATATTTTTAATATCTGAAAAATATATCCTTCTGTTTTTTTACATCTGATTGGTTGAAATCTAGAGAAGAGAAATTGTATTACTAACTCAAGGAGGGGCAAAGCCAGGAATTTTTTATGAGGGGGGGGGGTGCAAAACTTAAAGTGGATTGGGGGGGGGATAATTATGGATGGGCCATTGGGGGGGGGACCACTTGGGTGGTGGGTCGGGGGAGGGGGAAAACATACATGGAAGAGTGTAATGTAAGTGTGGATTTTTGGGCCATAGGAGGGGGCCATGTCTCTCCTGGGTTTCCTTGGTTCTGTCCTTGAACTCAAGTGGAGGCTCAGGACATTATAGCTAATCTTAGGACATGAATAGAGTGGAGATTGGGCAAAGTGATTGAAGGAAGGATTGAGAGGCTGGTCATTGAAGGTGATTCAAAAATGGTTGTGGGTTGGATGAAAAGGGGGAAGGGGTTACTTGGCAATTAAGGAATGAATTCAGGCACTTTAAATGGCTATCTAAAGACATGATACTCCAAATAAATTGGGTTAGGAGATCTGCAAACAGTATGGCTGCGGTTTAGCTAAACAAGAGATTCATAGACAATCCATGTTTTGGGCTTATTTGTAATAATTGGGATGGTTTCATTCCTTTGGGCTTGTTGTTTCTTATCACAACTTTTTGTTGCATCTCTCTTTTCTAATTTAATGAATTAATATTTGTGTTACTGATTAAAAAAAGGAGATGAAAATACTAGATTCTATTATAGAATAGCTAATCAGAGAAAAAGTTGTATCATCTCCAAACTTCATGTTAATGACAAGTTGAGCTTCAATTCCCTTAACTCCTCTAGAGAGGAAATTGGAAAGCAATTCATTGTTGGAAAGAATTGAACAGGGAGGCACATTGCAAAGTTCTTCTATGGGGACAAAATTAGGGTTTCAAAGGAGAAAAGTGACACTGAAGACCTATTGGACTACATGTTGGCTGGGGAAAGACAGACTTTTGAAAGGAAGCCTCAAGCAGAGGATAGATGTGTAAATCAGGCCATGCCACCTGCAACCCAACACGATTTTGGATTGGCCCGACACGACGGCACACAGGCCATGCTGGGCTAGGGGTTTTAGGTCTGTGGGTTGGCACGCGGCACAGCATGGCCCGCGGGCCTACAACGGGCCAAGCGCAGCCTATTCGAAAAAACTAGCCGTTGGGGCCCTTAGGGGACCCTGCAAATGGCTCGTTTTAGCTTTTTTAGGGTTTTTTTCCAGAAATACCCCCTTAATCAATAGCTATAAGCCTAAATAGCAATGTAGGGGGGTATTTGTATATTTTGGATTTGAGGGGAAGAAAAAGACAATAATGCCCCTCTAGCTTTATGCCTATATCCTATATAACTAGTTTTTTGGGACTTTGAGGGCATTTGGTTAAAGTGATAAATGACTTTACAATGACCAAAATACCACTCCCAACAACTAAAAACAACTAGTTTTTAGGGTATTGTGGGCAATTGAATTATTTTCAATTCCTATAAATAACCCTATCCTCCACACGACACCAATCCACCATTCTCATCACACCAATTCATCAATTCTCTTCTCAATTCTTGTACTCTCTCAATCTCTCATCTCAATTCTCATACAATCTCATACTGTCATATTGTCATACACTTAGGCAGTTAGGCACTTAGCAATTTAGCCATTTAGGAGGATTTGAGAGGCTTCAACCGTTGAAATCAAGTTGAGATTTTGAATCGGTAATCCAACCATCCAAATAAGTGCAATTAAATTAATTTTTTATGTTTTTAGAATTAAAAAAAATGGCTGGCTCCTCCTCCCGAAACCAACTCTCCAATAGTAAGTTCACTAGCCCGATTTGGAAAATATTTAAAACAAAGGAGGTTGAGGGGAAGGGAAAAAGAGCCGTTTTCGAAAAATGATTGACTTTAGCTTCAGTAGCAAGGGTGTTACTGGCCACTTGGCCTAACATTTGCTCTTCCATGATAAACAAGAAAAAGACATCTTTCTTATTGAGTAAATTTTCTTCTTTTATTTATCTTAAAAAAAATTGAATAGGGTTAGCATGCCTAGCACTAAAGTTGAATGTTAGTGAGATGCTTAAAAAAAGGAAATTGAGGGTGCCATTTTTGAGATTAGTTATTAGAAAACTCTTGGTCTTGACGGTTCCTATATGTCTTTCATTTAGGAAAATTCGGGCATCTTTCTCTTGTTCAACAAAGTAATTGATAGATTCATTAATTAGGCAAAAGGATGTACATGGTGTAAAAAACATTGCCAGTTAGGGGCAGGTGTTTTAACTGTCCTGATCAAGGTAAGGGTGGCTCATTTGGTGCTAGCATGTGAAGAGTTCAAAGATATTAAAGTTTCTTATAGAAAAAGAACGATGTTGTCCAGATTCTGGTATTAGATTAGTCTTCAAGAAAACAATTAAAAGGTGATGGATGAAGATTTGGGTGGTCTTGTTTTGTTTTTCTTTTTTATTTGTTTTAAAAAAAGAGAATGACAAATATGTGGCGATTCACAGCCAGAAATACAAATTGTGATTGTCTTGATGGTGGGTTGAGAGCATGGTTTGCAATTTCAATATCGATGGACATTTTGCCATGTAGAGATGGTGTAATTTTGGGGATATTTTGTTAATTTCTCTAAGATATTTGGAAAGTATAAGAAGTCAAGGTATTTTTTTAAAAGCATGGAATTTATTAATAAACCTTAAACATTAGAAGAAGTATAATTACACATTGAAGGCTTAAAAACCATAGCAAATAAGCATATGAATCAAATGGAGAATATTAAGAGACTTGAATAGGTATTTTTCTTTTTGTCTCCCATTTTATTTATCTTCTCTTTATTACATATGCCATTTACTTTCCATTTTGACTTCTGTCGTTTTTTTATCAATAACTTTTGTCTTTTTTGTCACCACACAGTTTGGTTAGATTGGGAATCCTCTGTTGTAGTGGTTTTTGTTCTTTTTCTTTTGAACTATACTGACTTTAAGGCTATGTTTGGTTTGAAGGAAAAGGTATGGAAAGGAAGGGAAAGGTAGGGAAAGGAAGGAAAAAGGTATAGGTTTCCCTACCTTTCCCTTCAAACCAAACACAGCCTTAGTTAATCTTATCAAAATAGCAAACCAATCATTCTATCACTAAATCCCCATTTGTTCTTCCTCTTTTTTTTTTGATCAGTAAACATGTATTTTATTAAAATTCAGATTGTAAACAGTTTATACAACTTGGTGATGGGACTATTGGTCCCCCTTAATCACTCTATTCTATCCCTCATTACAGTGCAGCCCAAAATAATTGTTGTCTCAATGCCCCCTGTTTTTCTAAACCGTTAGCTAGCCCATTTGCACTTCTTTGGACCCATTTAAATTCAGCCTCAACCTCCTTTGCAATCTTCTCCACTTCCCTAATCACATGTTTAAACATCCATGGGGTATGGCTGCTGTTTACTGCCCATGAAATTACTACTTTTGAATCCCCTTCCACTTCAACATGTCTGTATCCTAACTGTTTGGCTAGCTTTAACCCTTGTAGTAATGTCAATAGTTCAGCCTTCAGTGAGCTTCCAGTGCCAATCGGTCCTGAGAACATACCCAATGTCCTCCTTTCAGAATTTCTTAATACTCCTATTCCTGAGATGCCCGGATTTCTAAGGGAGCTCCTGTCAAAATTCAGTTTTACTTTATTGCCTTCTAGTGGTTTCCACTCCAGCCTTACTTTATCTCTTACTCTTGAAGAGTGTGCTACTTTGGACCCTGTTTTTAGAATGTGTGTGACTAAGAAGATTGAAAGCTATCCAAGGGTTTTACCCTATGGGCTACTTTCACCTTGATACTATCAATCACTTCCTCTATTGTTCTACTTTTTTCCAAGAAAATTCTATTGTTCCTCTCTTCCCATATTACCCAGCAAATTGCTGCCTTTGTTGCTTTCCACATTACCATCCTTCTTTTCTTTTGCTGTCTCAAGAATTCATGGTTGAAGAGTCTTGCCACATCTTGAGGGGGAACCCACTTGCAGCCAAAGAAAGTACAAAAGAATTCCCAAATTTGAGTCACAAAAGAATAGGATATCATTAAATGAGAAAGGGTCTCACCACTTTCCTTACACAACGAGCACACATGAGGAGAAAGGCAAATGTATGGCCTTCTTTTCTGCAGCATATCGCAAGTGTTTACCTTACCAAGGAATATTTCCAAGCAGAAGGCTTGGATCTTCGGGGGAATAGGCTTGCACCGAATTTCTTTCACAGGGAAATCCCCACCTAGGAGGTTGGGGGAAGCATGTACTTTGAAGAAAGAGGAGCAAGAAAAAAGGCCGTTAGGAGAGCCTACCCAAATTCCCATTTGTACTTCCTCTTATTGTATTTTCTTTTTTCGTGAAGATTGATCATGTTTATAACAAGTGATTTGTTTAGTTTCTATCTTAATACAGTTTCAATGCTAAGATGTCTGCTCAAGCCTCCTATAGATATATGAAAAATATAATTTTGTGATTGTGATGTATTTGGGATGTAATGTTTTTTCTTTAAGATTATAATTAAGTTGTAAGTGTGGGGAATTTAGTCTCCAATTCTTCACTTACCAGAATTAAGCAAATTTGTTATCATTCTGATCATATTCTAGTTGCTCTAGTTTCAATTTTCATAGAAATCCTATTATGTTGCAGGTGCAGCAGAAATTTGTAGTTTTCTTGATTCAAAGCAAATAAGGTAAATATTGTTTGTTCTTGGTTCTTATGTTTCATTTTTGTCAATTGTCCTAATAATTCCTAACATTACCAAAACAAATAAACTATTTAGAATTCATAAACCGATCATGAACAATCTGTAGTAATAGAGCAAAGATTGAAGTTGGAGTGCAAACAAGTTTCAATGATTCTCTACTGAGAGGGTGATTTACAATTGCTAGTTTTGCTCTCTGACAATAAAATAATAGAAGATTGTTTGAGGTAGTGAATGAGGTAGGTAAACTTACCAAAAGATTAGCCTTGTGAGAGGCAAGGCAAGGTCAAGGTGCACACCTTTTTGAAGCAAGGTGCAATTTTTTTAAAAAATTAAAGTATGCAAAAAATACTCTTTTTTTTTGGAGAAAAAGGTATGGTATTGTATTGAACTCCACCTTTCATGATAAACTCAATTGAAAAAAAATGCAAAAGGAGTTCTTATGGGGAGTTAAAGGGATTGAAAAGAAATTTCACTTAGTTAAGTGAGATAAGGGTTGCACGGTAAAGAAAGATGGGGGTTTGGAATAAGAAGATTGAAGATTTTCAATAAAGCTCTTCTAGGGAAATGGTTGTGGAGATTTGGTTTGGAGAGGGAGGCTCTTTGGAGGAGGGTGGCGGCTTGTAAATATGGGGTGATTGGATTTCGGTGGGATTCCAAAGAAGTGAAGACATCCTATAGAGTAAGTGTGTGGAAAGGGATTATGTGTTTCTAGTTGAGAAACAATCAGCTTTTCTCAACTTTGTGTCCTTCAAGGTTGGTGATGGTTCAACAATCAAATTCTTGGAAGATGACTAGCTGGGTATTGGAAAGTTGTGTGATCTTTGTCCTCTACCACATAGGTTAGGTATGGAAAATGGCTTTGTTGTAGAGAATTTTGAAATCAATCAAGGTGGAGCTGGATGGTTCCCTAAATTCAAGAGATCTCTTTGACTGGGAAATTCAAGAGTGTGTATCTACTTGCAAAACTTCTATCAGTTGAAACTCGTAGGAAGGAAGGATTTAAGATGGTCGAAAGAATCTAGAAATGGTTTATGTTAACAGGTGTATTATATGTACTGTACACAGGCTTAGTTTTGTTGTAGAGAATTTTGAAATCAATCAAGGTGGAGCTGGATGGTTCCCTAAATTCAAGAGATCTCTTTGACTGGGAAATTCAAGAGTGTGTGTATCTACTTGCAAAACTTCTATCAGTTGAAACTCGTAGGAAGGAAGGATTTAAGATGGTCGAAAGAATCTAGAAATGGTTTATGTTAACAGGTGTATTATATGTACTGTACACAGGCTTAGTACCCGTAGGGGTATTTTCGTAATTCTGTATACATATTGTTATGTATGGCCAGAACAGTATAAATAGAAAGCTTCACTCGACTGAAGCTAAGTTTGGTTGAGGCCTTAACTCAGTTGCCTCTTATTCTTCTTCCTCTTCTCCTTCTTTCTTCTTCTTTTCTCCTTCTTCTTCTTCTTCTTCTTCTTCTTCTTCTTGGTCTCCTGCTCAACATGGTATCAGAGCAGGTTCGTCCAGGCCTAGAAAACAACTAGCTGAGGTCTCTCTCCTCTGCTGTGAAGGAGCTATAGTACTGATGCTCAAAGACAAGGAAGATGAAGTTTTTCTAGTGCTGCGGTTAGTCTCCACTGCCGAGTAGGGCTCTGGTACAAGTATGCTGACTGTTCAACTTCCTAGCACAGAAAAAGGGTTCGACTACATGTATTTTTGCTGGTAACTGGGTTGCTTCGGCTAAGAGGACTGTAGAAATCCATCCCAGATGTTCGAAGGAAGGCTCTGACCTGAAGGGGAGTTCGAGTTCATGACTGAACTGCCTATTGCAATCTGACCTGAAGGGAAGTTCGAGTTCATGACTGATGACTGTGCTGCCTATTGCTGGTATTGAGATTTTTTTTTCTCTTCCTGTTTATGGCTTCTTGCACGACTGTTAATGTTCCAGAATCTGAGTAGGGACTGTCCCCTTCCTCCGATTGTATGTTGCTCTAGTCTGCACTCTAAGGGGCTGTTGATGAACTCTAGATCTTGAGTGACTGTTCGGCTGCCCTGGAAAGTGGATATCAGCCGATTAGGTGTAGTGAATCACCACTCGTATTGCTGCTCCTACTGTGTCTTTTTTTTGGGCTGAGAAGCTGTATCAAAGTTGTGAACTGTAGGTCTTTAGGACCTGGTTACACTGCATGTGCAGTTCGTATAGTGTTTTGTGGACTCCTACACAGTGTAGGTGATAACCCCTAGTACTGCAGTTGCAGTGTTTGTGCTTGGTTTTCTGTGGGGCCGAAAATCAGCAAGTGTCTTGTTGTGGACTGTTGCAGCTCTGTAAGACTGTGCTTTGGTTTTGTGTATTTCTGAACTGAGAATCATGAGTAGTGAAGATTCAGCTACATCCGGAATCTCCACAATGCTGAATGGAATGAGTGGGAACAGTGATCTATCCTTCCCTATGGCTGTTGTTCCTCTTGACGGGTTAAACTACCTAGAGTGGTCAAGGGGGATCAAACTATACATAATTGCAAGGGGAAAAGTAGGCTACATAAATGGAAGAATCAAAGGACCACCTTTTGGAAATGCAGAACATGATAAATGGGATCAGGAGAGCAGTATGGTTATGTCATGGCTTTTGATCTCCATGCAACCTCAAATAAGGAAGAACTTCATGTGGGCTGAAACTGCAAATGAGATATGGGATCAGGCAAAGTCCACATTTTCTGAACTTCGACACTATGCCAAAATTTATCAACTGCAAGCAGCTTCATCTACTTGTAAACAGGGGCAGAGGAGTTTATCAGTTTATTACTTTGACCCGACAATTGTTTGGAAGGAGCTGGACCATTACCAGAACATTGAGTGGAAGTGTGAGGAAGATGCAAAATTGTATAAGAAACTTGTCTCACAGCAAAGGGTGTTTGCCTTTTTACATGGTCTCAATCCTATCTATGAACCCATCAAAGTACAAATTCTAAGTTCTAAGGATCTTCCTTCAATTTAGGAGGTCTATGCTCTTGTCCAGTCTGAAGAGAGTAGAAGGAACTTGATGAACAACACCGGAGGGGATGCAATTGTATTGGCGGCAAAGGGGGGTTCCTCTACTAGTGGTGGACCTTTTTTCAAGAGAGGGGATCTCCAGAAGAAAGCAGAAGATAAGGAAAAATTGTGGTGCACTAATTGTCAGAAGCCCCGACACACCAAAGATACTTGTTGGGATCTCCATGGGAAATCGAAGTGGGCTTAGGATTTACCTAAGAAGCAAGGATCAGATGGTATTAGAAGACCCGAGCAGCAAGGTACCAAGAAACACCACATGGCCAATATGGTTACTCGGGAGAATCAGCCCTCCACCTCCACTGTGACTCAACCACCACATGGCCAACATAACTACTCTGGATCCGACCCAAGAGAGGATATTGTCAACTCCTTCTGTGACCATTTGGAACTTTATGGCAGAACAATTCGCTAGATGGATGCTCCTCCCACCACCTCTTTTGCATCCACATCAGGTAATCCTGCCACAGCTTTCCATGTTGCTTCTCACGACCTTGACTCTCCATGGATCATTGATTATGGAGCGTCAAAACACATGACTGGTATGTCCTCTTTCTTCCAAACTTATCACCCCCTTTCCGGAAGAGATAAAGTGAGACTAGCTGATGGATCATACTCTCCCATAGCTGGTCAAGGAACTCTCTCTCTTCCAAAATTTCCTATGAATTTGTTTTCAGTCAGTAGTGTTACAAATTCCTTAAACTGTTCCGTGACCTTTTTCCCTTCCTATTGTGTGATTCAGGATCTGGCCTCGGGGAGGACGATTGGTAGGGGTCGTATGGTTGATGGACTCTATATGCTGGAGAATACGACTGGCATTCTTGTTACAGAGTCTATGAGTCAGTTCAAAAAGAGTAAAATGTATTTATGGCATTGTCATTTGGGTCACTTGTCTTTTGAGTCGTTGAAAGTTTTCCCAGAACTGTGTAAGTCCGTGTCTATTTCCAATTTTTCTTGTCAAACGTGTCAATTAAGCAAGCATTGTAGAACTCAATTTCCTCAAAGAAATAGTAAATATGAGTTTTCTTTTCACATTGTGCATTCGGATGTGTGGGGCCCTGTTACTTTACCTTCTGAGAGTGGCTACAAGTACTTTATTACCTTCATTGATGATTATTCCAGATACGCTTGGGTATATCCAATGCGAACCCGTGAGGAAGTACCAAAAGTTATCCAAGATTTTCAGCGGATGGTCTTCACCCAATTTCAGACCGAAATTCAAATATTTCAATTAGACAATGCAAAAGAGTTTTTTCATAGTGACCTCACGGAGTTCTTTGCTTCACATGGCTCACTTCACCGGAGCTCTTGTGCCCGCACGCCACAACAAAATGGTGTGGCTGAACGGAAGAACCGTCACCTTCTTGAAGTGGCACGAGGTTTACTACTCCACATGAATGTTCCCAAACGTTTTTGGCTTGAGGCCGTCCTTTGTTCTACATACCTCATTAACCGAATGCCCTCTCGTTGGTTAGAGTACAAAGCTCCACATCAGCTTCTCTTTCCTAAGGCTTCTCTTCTTTCTATTCCTCCCCGTGTTTTTGGTTGTCGGTGTTTTGTCCAAAACCTTTTCCCTACCCGGGGAAATTGGACTCTCGTGCTATCCCATGCATATTTCTTGGCTACTCATTCTCTCAGAAAGGGTATCGTTGCTTTGATCCTGTTTCACGGAAATTCTCTGTCTCCATGGATGTTACCTTCTTTGAGGATGAGCCCTTCTTTCCTGTTTCTCCTCAAGGGGAGTGTAGGTATGAGGAGAAACTGGTTCAACTTCCTCCTCTTCCTACTCCTTTTCCTTCTCCCCTTCCTCCTTCTGATCCTCCACCTTTCCGTGTTTTTTCTCGTCGTCGTAAAGGCCAATCAGGTTCAAGAGCTGAGGAGAATCCAGAAGCCGTACCTCAAATGCCATCAGATTCCTTGGGGGAAGATCATACTCACTCAGGTAACTTGACTCCCAACCTCCTTGTTGCTAATGATCTTAACCTTCCCATTGCCCACAGGAAAGGTGTTAGGTCGTACACCACCAAACACCCCATTTCCAACTTTGTTTCCTATGAGAATATCTCACCTTCATTTCGTGCTTTTTTTACCTCCATTGACAGTATCCCTATTCCCAAGAATGTGGCAGAAGCTCTCTCAGTACCAGAATGGATGAAGGCCATGAAGGAAGAAATTGATGCTCTTCATAAGAATGGTACATGGGAACTTGTTGATCTCCCTAAGGGAAAGGATCCAGTTGGATGTAAATGGGTGTTCACTGTTAAGCATGGGACTGATAGAACCGTGGAGAGGTATAAAGCTCGTTTAGTGGCAAAGGGTTTCACTTAAGTATATGGGGTTGATTATGCAGAAACCTTTGCACCTGTTGCCAAAATGAACTCTATTAGAGTCCTCTTCTCTCTTGCTGCCAATCTGAATTGGGATCTACATCAGCTCGACATCAAGAATGCCTTCTTGAATGGTGACCTTGAAGAGGAAGTTTATATGGTTCAACCCCTTGATTTTTTGGCTCAAGGAAGTGAACAAAAGGTGTGCAAGTTGAAGAAGTCTTTATATGGGCTGAAGCAATCACCAAGGGCTTGGTTCAACAGATTTCATACTGCAGTCTAGAAGAGGGGATACAAGCAATGTCAGTCAGATCACACACTGTTTGTAAAAAGAGTAGAAGGTAAAATGGCTGCCCTAATAGTATACGTGGATGACATAATTGTTAATGGTGACTGGAAGGATGAAATTCAAAGTTTGAAGGGCTTCCTTGCCACTCAGTTTGAGGTGAAAGATCTAGGTCCCGCCTAATATTTCCTTGGGATTGAGGTTGCCCGATCAAAAAGGGGTATCTTCATCTCTCAAAGGAAATATGTCTTAGATTTGCTTAAGGACACTGGAAAGATTGGGATTAAACCAGCTGACTCTCCCATTGATCCCAACCATAAGTTAAGTGACAGTCAAGGTGAACCACTTAAGGATGTGAAGCAATTTCAGAGGCTTGTAGGGAGATTGTTGTACCTCTCTATGACTTGTCCAGACATAGCATATGCTGTTGGTGTCCTCAGTCAGTTCATGAATGCACCTAGGTCCACCCACCTTGAAGTAGCAGAGAGAGTACTACGGTATCTTAAGAAGTTCCCGGGTGCTGGTTTATTATTCCAGAAACATGGACACTTGAGAGTTGAAATTTACACAGATGCGGATTGGGCTAGATCTCAAAGTGACAGAAGGTCTACTAGTGGTTACTGCACCTTTGTAGGAGGGAACCTTGTTACTTGGAGGAGTAAGAAGCAAACCGTGGTAGCTAGATCCAGTGCTGAAGCTGAGTACCGTGCAATGACACATGGAGTAGCCGAAGGTATGTGGATAAAGAATCTTTCTGGGAGAGTTGGGTTTTCCAGTTGGTAAACCCACGACTCTACTCTGTGACAACAAGGCAGCTATCAGTATTGCTGCCAACCCGGTACTACACGATAGAACAAAGTACATTGAAGTTGACAAGCATTTTATCAGAGAGAAAATCATCACAGGCGAAGTATGCACTCCATACATCAGCTCTGAAGACCAACTTGCAGACTTATTTACAAAAGGGCTAAACTATTCCAGACATCAAGGTCTCTGTGACAAGTTGGGCATGATTGATATCTATGCCCCAACTTGAGGGGGAGTGTTAACAGGTGTACTATATGTACTATACACAGGCTTAGTACCCGCAGGGGTATTTTCGTAATTCTGTATACATATTGTTATGTACGGCCAGAACAATATAAATAGAAAGCTTCACTCGACTGAAGCTAAATTTGGTTGAGGCCTTAACTCAGTTGCCTCTTATTCTTCTTCCTCTTCTCCTTCTTCTTTCTTCTTTTCTCCTTCTTCTTCTTCTTCTTCTTCTTCTTGGTCTCTTGCTCAACAGTTTATTCTCAGTCAAATCCATGTCAAGGTCAAATGGTGAAAGTTCAGAATTAAAAGGAATTTGGGAAAACCTTGCCCCCCCAAGGGTGAAAGCTTTTGCATGGTTAATGACATTGGATAGTAGATGATATCTTTGCGAAAATGTAGAGGAGAATATCTATCATTTGTTTATTGAGTGCCCTTACTCTAAGTTCATATGGGGTTTCTTCATTGGGCTTTTCCAAACTAGCTAGTGGTCTCCTAGTGGCCAAGTGGGGGAAATGTCTAGGCAAAGATCGCTTGGAGCTGCATGCCTTTCGTTGTTTGTTGGGAACTCTGAAAGAAAGAAATAGGAGAATATTTGAAGAGAAGGCTCGAACAAGAGATAATATCACCTTACTATGCGATAAAAGGATAATGGACTAGGTTCTCATTCTTCCAGAGTTTGAAGGAATCACAGAAGACCTTGGTTTTGGGTTTTGGAACATTCTAGAGTTGGCTTAAAAATTTCTCATGTTATTGGTTTCTAGATTCCCTATTTTTCTATTGAGTGTTTCTTTTTTGTTTGCTTTGATCTCTTTTGTAGCTTTGTTTTCAGTGATATCTCATCATTATCAGATATACTCTCTTTTCTATTAATAAATTTTCTTTTTTATTTATTACCAAAAAATCCAATGTAAAAATACATGTATGATCCTTGTAAGCAACATGTACAACTAGAAACTATACATCTAAAAGGACAACTAAAATCCAGGCCCCCTAGAACAAAAACCCAAACAACCCCTCAAAAGGAATATACTCCAGAGTGAGATTATAAAAAATTTGTAAAAAATAAAATTTAAAAGAATAAAAATAATATTAATTAAAAAAAATGCATACTCAAATTTTAAACTAAATGTGTAAGAAAGCCTATTAGCTGAACTTAAAATACATAAGTATAATTGCAGATTTAGTACCTCGTACTTTGGGCCTAGTCTCACTTTGGTCCCTGAACTTCAAAACATGCCAATGCAGTACTTAAACTTCCAAAACTTGCCAATTTAGTACCTAACCGTTAACTAACATTAGATGATATGCAAAAATATGCAAACACCCTTTGAATTTTCAAGAAGAGAGAGAAATTAAATTTCGAAATGATGAGATTAACCCTGGTTTTAATCCCTCTTCACTTTGTCTAGGCAACACTGTTCATCATTTTGTGCCCTAATGTATGTTGTCCCTTTCCGTTCGAATGAGTGGATGTCACAAAGAACCATTTCTTTTTATATTTAGTTGATTTTGATACATTTTTTTTTAGGGAATATGACTGTATTTCACCTATGGTTTATTGTGACAATTGAACGATAGATGTTTTCAATTAGGGTTTATTGTGTGAATTGAATGATAGATGTAATTATTAGGGTTTTTTGTTTGATGAAATATACATGCATTTGAATGAGTGGACTGTGATTTTTAATCTGTTCCCACAGTGGTCCCCCACCTTGTGTGGCAGATATCCCTTTGTCTGTGACAGAGGAGGGAGACAGAAAGTAACTGTACTACCCCTGTAATGTGACACCCAACCTAATTATTCATTTGTTAATTCATGTAGAGGACAAAAAAGATATTATCCTCCAATTTTTTTTTTCAATTCATCTTCTAGTTTTTATGTGTTTCCAAGTTTTTTAATTAACACATTAACAATACAGCCTTATTAACAGTGTTGGTTTAATGGAAACATGACAAAACAACCCCCATTCAAGTCTAACACCTAGATTTTAGAATCCAAATGCATGTGGCCCATCTTTGTATGCATCATTAAATTGCTATTAGGCATCCCTATATGCCACTGAATTGATATAACATGATTATTGTTAGACAACCCCATATGCCATTGATTTGTTATAAAAGCATTTATTTGTTGGACCCTTAATAGGCTTGGGTTTATTTCTCTCCATTGATGCTGCCTAATTTGGGACTTAGGATTCAAATAGCGCAACATCATTTAAATTGGGCCCTTAATGGGCTTGGTTTTATTTGTCTCACTTGATGAAACTTAGTTAGAGACTTAGAGATTGTGTTCGGCCTAAAGGAAAAGGTAGAGAAAGATAGGGAACCTTATACAACTCTTTTATAGGTTTCCCTGTCATTTCAGTCCTTTCCATAGCTTTATCATTCAAACCAAACACAAATTTAATAGAATGGTGCACACACACACTCCAAAGGGCAAATATGTGTTTTCTTTTTTTATAAATGACTTTTTTGGTTGATTTAGTATAGTATTATCATTTAATAGATTTATTTTATGTTTCGGATGTTTATTGTTTTTATTCACCATGGTGGCACCTTCATTGTTTTACCACCACGGATTTACTGTGGTGGTGATGTTTCTGTGTGCAATAATGTTGATGGTGACCTACTGCCATACATTGAGATTGAGAACATTTTGAAAGAATTAGGATACATAGCCCAGTGTCAAGTTTGCTATAGAAAGGCGGGGTATGATTTCGAGGATGGATTGGTGATAGTGAACAATGACCAAGATGTGTTGTCAATATGTGCAATATATGAAGGCAAGGTCCATATAGACATGTATGTTGCACATGATGTGGGTAATGAAGCACATAGCATTCATGGGGTTAGTTCATCGAGGAAGAATACAAATGAATATGTAGACATCAATATCTTATTTGTGGAAGAATATGAGGGAGATGGCCACAATAGTGATGATATTGGTTATGGTATAAGTGATGACAGTGATGATGTGGACTATGTTATTAGTGGTGATGATGAAGATGATGATAAACAGTCTACATCACTAGATGAGGAGTTGGCTGTGATACTTGGTGGTTGTGATATAAAAGATCGTTATAGTGTTGGGGGGGGGTCAAACAACTACTACTTTTCTACTCAATGAAGCACAACATGATTAAAATGAGTTAGAACATGAACACAATGATGCACAACCAGGTAATAGTAATTTACACCCTCAACCTGATGAATCAGTAAATGATGTGGGTAGTCTACAGGATCAATCTGATGTACTTGGAATAGAATTGTTAGATGATTATTAACAACCAGAAGATTTGCACTGTCCATATTGCTTTGATGATGAGGGAGGAGCACATTTTGAGTCCTTTATACCTGAAGAAGATGGATTCACCCAATTTGTCGTGGGATGGCATTTGCTAATCTATCTACATTCGAGCAAGCATTGGTAACTTTTGCCATAGTCTATGAGGTCCAATTTGATTTTGTAAAGAATAACAAAGAAAAGTTACGACAATCTATAAGAAGTGTGGTTGGAGAATACATGCATCTTGGAATACAAGATTGTGAGTCATTTCATATTGATGCGTGTGCTAAAACATTGAAGAATGATAAGATGACATTTGCATGGCTTGCCAAGAAGTACAAGAACAAGTTTGTTAATGATCCTAACTCAAAAGCCTTTGCATTGCACAATAAGACTTTAAGTGTTTAGAATTGATATTATCTAGACCATGACTTGTAGAGCCAAAAGGAGGGCAGTTATTCAAATTGAGGGAATCCACAATGTGTAGTTCAAGAGGTTGGATGATTATTATCATGTCTTGCTCAATTCAAACCCAGTGAGCATTTTAAAGATTGGATCCAAAGAAGGGGTTCTTGGACAATTTGAGAGAATGTTTGTGTGTTTCAATGAAATAAGGGTTGGCTTCTTGGGAGGTTGCTGCCCATTTATAGGGCTTGATGGCTGCCATTTGAAGCCACCCAACTTCAGCCATATCCTTTCATTTGTTTCTATGCATGTGAATAATTGCATATTCACAATTGCCTTTGTGTGGTTGAGTCTGAGGGTAGAGATTCTTGGACCTGGTTCTTAACATTGTTATTTGAGGCAATTGGAGGTCTGAAGGAGCAAAGGTGGACCTTTATTTCTTACCGATAAAAGGTATTCTAGATGAATCTTGTCCTATGTTGGTTGTGTACATTTAGTGATTTAGTGGAGTTTTGTGTTGAAACATTTGAGAGATTGTTGCTAGGTATTGAGCACCGCTTCTGTGTAAGGCCCATGTATGTATACTTCAATCTCTTCAAGGGTAGAGATCTGCTGGATTGTTTGTGGGGGGAGGCTAGGGCATACACACTTGCTGAATTCAAATGTCACATGGAGAGTTTGAAAACACTGAATAATGATGTCCATGATTGGTTAAGTACCCCCAACCTTGTGGTCCAGATCAGCTTTTAGACCAAGAGCACACAATGACGACATTTGCAACAATTTCTTAGAGGCTTTGAACAAATGGCTATTAGATGCCCGAGACAAGCCTATCATTACAATGATAATTATGATACATCTGATGATTTTGGTGGAGACAAGGCATCAACATCTCATCAATGATAATGGACCTGTTTGCCACTCTGCCAAAATGTTAGGAAGATAATACAATGGTTTAAAGAATGTGCCTAGAATTGTTTCCCTGTCTATGCTAGAATGTCTACGTTTGAAGTAACCTATTTTGATAGGAGGGCAATTGTGAATCTAGAGACAACTTGTTCATGTAAGCAGTGGACATTCATTGGGATACCATGCCCCCATGTAATATTTTGTATAAAAATGCAAAAGGAGTGTATCTATGATTACATTGACCCTATTTACACCAACTAGAGGTGTATTCGAGCTAAAAGCAATATAATTGTGCCTGTCCCAAATGAGACCCAATGGCCCTATATACAAAAGTAGATTCCTATTACACCACCCTCCATCAGGCCATATCCAAGAAGGCCAAGGAAATTAAGGAGGGGCCCAGATGAGTTGATAAAGGTAATCAAGTGTCTAGGAGAGGCAAGTTTATGACTTGTACTACATGTGGACAGTCGGGACATAATATAAGGGGGTACAAGGACCGGTAGCAAGGAAATTCTAAGAGTAGAAATGATGATGGCATAAGGGGTTGGGTCATGAAATGATAACTTGCATTGCATTTTCAAAGTCACTTTATTAATAAAAAGGTTTCTAGTCTTAGAATTAAAGTGAAATTGAAGTTTGCATACATGTGCCTTACACAAAAGCGATACTTAGTACCTGGCAACAATCTCTCAAATGTTTTAACAAGTCCCTACATTACAACACAAAAATCCATTAAGCATATATTATATCATTAAATGTACACAAGCAACATAGAATGAGATTCATCTAGAATACCTTTTATTGGTTAGAAATAAAGGTCCATCTCTGTTCTTCTTGACCTCCAATTGCCTCGAATAACAATGTTAAGAACCAAGTCCAAGAATCTCTATCCTCAGAGTCAACCACAACAAAGGCAATTGGGAATATGCAATTATCCCCATGCATAGCAACAAATGAAAGGATATGGCCAAAGTTGGGTGGGTTCAAATTGCAACCATCAAACCCTACAAATGGGTGACAACCCTCCAAGAAGCTAACCCTCATTGCATTTTAACACACAAGCATTCTCTCGACTGTATAAGAACCCTTCTTTGAATCCAATCTTTACAATGCTCCTTGGGATTGAACTGAGCAAGACATGGAAATAGTCAGCCTACCTCTTGAACTACTCATTGTGAATTCCCTCAATTTAAACAATTGCCCTCATTTTGGCTTTCTAAGTTGTGGTCTTGCTAATATCAACTCTAAACTCTCTTAGAGTCTTATTGCGTAGTGCAAGGGCTTTCCAGTTAGGATCATCAACGAACTTGTTGTACTTCTTGGCAAGCCGTACTAGGGTGGCCACGACGCCGTGCAAGCATATTCTGCAAGCAATGGATGGATGAGCATCACCATCTTGAATGTGCCAGACACGCAACAACCGACTTCCCGTTTGCTCGTTTTCTATCACCCGCCAACTCGGTACTTAACCGTTGGAGTCTCTTTCCTGGGTTATCCCCTCGGGCTCTCTAACGATGCTTGTCTTGTAGGCTCAACTGTTGACCTCATGTCCCGATCTCCAAGCTGCCGCTGCCAGTAGGAATTCAGTGCATTTTGACTCTCATCAGTTACCAATAATTGCTTGTGTAGATGGATTGGAAAATGTCATCTCCACAATCAAATTGGGTGAATCCATTTGGCTCTTTGGTATAAAAGTCTCAAAGTGTCCTTCCTCATCATTAGAGCCATGTAGACTCTTCAAATCTTCTGGTTGTTGATAGTCATCTAACAATTCTAGTCCAAGTACAATAGATTTATCCTGGGGACCACCTACGTCATTTATTGATTCATCGGGTTGAGGGTGTGAATCACTATTACCAGGTTATGCATCATTATGTTCATGTTCTAACTCATTTTGGTCATGTTGTGCTTCATGTAGAATAGCAGTGGTTGTTTGGCCCCCAATACTATAAGGAACTTATATCTTACAACCACCAAGTGCCTCAACCAACTCCTCATCTAATGATGTAGACTGTTCATCATCACTAATAACATAGTCTACATCATCATTGTCATCAGTTACACCACAATCGATATCATCACCACAATGGCCATATCCCTTATCTTCTCCCTCAAATAAGATGTTGATGTCAACAAATTCATCTGTATCGGGCCTTGATGAGCTGGTCCCATGAGTGCTATATGCTTCATTACCCACATCATGTACAACATACATGTCTATATGGACCTTGCCTTCATGTGCTGCACACATGGAAAACACATCTTGGTCATTGTTCACTATCACCAATCTATCATCGAGATCATACCGTTTCTTTGTATAACAAACTTGACATCGGCCTTTGTAGCCTAATTCTTTCAAAATGCTCTCTATCTCAATGTATGACAGTAGTTCACTATCAACATTATTGCACATTGAAACATCACCACCATAGTAAATTTGTGGCGGTAAATCAATGGAGGTGCCACCATGGTGAATAAAAACACTAAACATCTGAAATGACATTTTCTTCTTGCTGCCACATTCTTCTCTCTCTCTCTCTCTTTTGATAATGGCGCATTCTTCTTTTCATTTCTTGAACTTGCAATGACCTCTTCTTCCAATGGCGAATAAACTGGCAAGATGGCTATCTCTTGAGACCCATCAAGCCAAAAAAAAAACAGATAAAATAGTGTAATTGATGACTTGTAGTGGCCAACAAAATCACCGACCACCCTCTTTAGCAATGAACCTCGATGAACAAAACTGATGGAGTGATCAAAACAGCAAAAGAAAGAGGGTTTTCTTCCATTTATTATAATACTATTGTTTTTTCTTACACAATTTGTAATTTGATTACTTTGATACAGTTATTTTATATCATTGATCAATTTTCCCGTTTTGTTGAAGAGGTAACAATTTTTGCATCAGGTATTTTTTTTTACATCTTCGATCAATCTATTACATCTTCAAAGTTCAAGCTATAGTTTTTTTTTTTCATACAATTGTTTTCACAATTTTTATATTTTATATTTCCAAATATTTTATAATTTTTATTGTTTTATTTATGATGTTACAAGTCAACTCATTTGATTCAGACGATTGAATTGCCTACTCGGAAATTGGAGGCAAACAAGGTTCCATTTTTGGGTCGGTTTTTAAAACATTGGTATTGGGCTTTGATGAGCTGGCCCCATGAGCGCTATGTGCTTCATTATCCACATCATGTACAACATACATGTCTATATGGACCTTGCCTTCATGTGCTATACACATGGACAGTACATCTTGGTCATTGTTCACCATCACCAATTCATCCTTGAAATCATACTGCAGCTTCCTATAACAATCTTGGTCATTGGTCATTGCTTTCATGTGTTGTACACCAATTCTTTCAAAATGCTTTCTATCTCAACGTATGACAGTAGATCACCATCAACATTATTGCACACGGAAACATCACCACCACACCACAGTAAATTTGTGGTGGTAAATCAATGAAGGTGCCACCATGGTGAATAAAAACAGTAAACATCTGAAACATGAAATAAATCTATTAAATGATATATTATACTAAATCAACCAAACAGTCATTTATAGAAAAAGAAAACACATATTTGCCCTTTGGAGTGTGTGTGTACCTTTCTGTTAAGTCTGTGTTTGGTTTGAAGGATAAAGGTATTGAAAGGGATGAAAAGATAGGGAACCTATAAAAGAGTTGTACAAGGTTCCCTTGCTTTGCCTATCTTTCCCTTTAGGCCAAACACAGTCTCTAAGTCCCTAACTAAGTATCATCAATTGAGACAAATGAAACCAAGCCCATTAAGGGCCCAATTTAGATGATGTTGTGCTAGTTGATTCTTAAGTCCCAAATTAGGTAGCATCAATGGAGAGAAATAAACCCAAGCCCGTTAAGGGTCCAATGCATAAATGCTTTTATACCATATCAATGGAATATGAGGTTGTCTAACAAGAAGCATGTTATACCAATTTAGTGGTATATGGGGATGCCTAATAGCAACTTAATGATGCACAAAAAGATGGATCACATGTTTTTGGATTTTAGAATCTAGGTGTTGGACTTGAAAAGGGGTTGTTTTGTCATGTTTCCATTAGTCCAACACTGTTAATAAGACTTTATTGTTAATGTGCTAACTAAAAAACTTGGAAGCACACATACATACAAAAACTGGAAGAAGAATTGATAAAAAATTTGGACAGTCTTTTTTTTTTTTCCTTTACATGAATTAACAAATGGATAATTGGGTGGGGGTCTCACTTTGTAAGGGTAGTACAATTGCGTTCTGTCTCCCTCCTCTGTCACAGACAAAGGGATATCTACCACACAAGGTAGGGGACTCATTCAAACACATGTATATTTTAACAAACAGAAAACCCTAATAATTACATCTACTATTCAACTCACACAATAAATCCTAATTGAAAACATCTACTGTTCAATTATCACAATAAACCATAGGTGAAATACAATCATACACCCTAAAAAATGCATCAAAATCAACTAAAAACATTCAATGGAATAATGTATAAAGTAAAAATGAGAAAATATGGAGAAAAAAGCAGATTACAGTGGTTATGGCGATGTTTTCCGATGATATTTTTAGGAATAAAAGGAAAAGAAATGGAGTACGATGTTCTCTGGACTGTTTCATGGCAATATCTCCTTTTTCTAGCGTCGTATTCTGCTTATTGGCACCGGTGGGAAGAACTAGTTCTTTGTCAATCTGTTAGGGCACAAAGTGATGAACAATGTTGCCCAGACGAAGTGAAAAGGGATTAAAACAGGGTTAATCTCATCATTTTGAAATTTAGCTTCTCTCTCTTCTTGAAAAATCGAAGGGCATTTGCGTGTTTTTACATATCATCTAATGTCGGTTAACGGTTAGGTACTAAATTCGCAGGTTATGGAAGTGTCCACAATCACCTGTTGTTGTTTGTTTAGGCATTGAAGCTTCCATGGCAGGAGAGGAACTATGCTTTTAAGGCTGTGTTTTGAAATTACAGAAAATAAGAGAGAAAAATAAACCTTCTTAGAAGAATTTTTGTGAAATTTTTTTATATTTTTCCCTCAATTTTCTATAGCAAATGCTATTGTGTGCAAACAAGTACTGGATTGACATGTTTTGAAGTTTGGGACCAAAGTGAGACTAGGACCAAAGTACATTTTCCCCTTATATTATTGATAAAAAATCCGCATTTATATCAAAAAACGATTTTTAATCTCAAGAAATTTATACAAAAAATATTAATAATAGAATAAATATTTTAGTACTTAAAATTTATAATTTCTAGATGATAAATATCTTAAAATTTTATATATTTTTATAATTATTAATTATCATTTTAATTTACATGAAATAGAACCATTTATTATTTACAAAAAGATATATTGTTTACAAAATATTCAAAAATATAATATTAAATGAGTATCAAATCCACTAATCTACATTTATATCTCAAAATGATTTTTATTTTAGAAGAATTATAGAAATAAAAATATTAATAATGGAAAAATTATTTAGTAATTAAAAATTATTAATTCGGATATGATATGTATCATAGAAATTTTAACAGATTTGACAACATATTGATTTATTTATTGTGTATATTAGCTGTTCATTTATGTCAATTGTCAAATAAACAAGTGAATAAAAGAAATATTTTTGAAGGAGTGCAAGAACGGACCATGTCTAATAGATACTTTATCCACTTATTTGAGTCCAAGCAACACTGGTTTGTACTAGTGAGGAAAAAAATGTTCATTCTACTTTAATTGATTTTTTTCTGTTGTTTTATAGTTAATTATTCCATGCTTAAATTTGATGCTTCAATTTTTCCGTTTTTACATTGTGATTCAAATGCCCAGGAATTTATAATGTGTATGATGTGTGCAGTATGCACCTTGCATACCCTTTTCTTTGGAAGGAAAAATGTTGTTTTTACTTGATAAACTAGCAACTCATTAAACTACTTTTGCAGGAGAGGTTTAATTACTCGTAATGTCAAAGAAGCAGTTGATTTGTTTCATCTACGTTTTGGAGTAAGTCTTGCTGTGGACTGTGGTGAAATTTGACTTCTGTATATAAAACCTGAAACATCATTTAATCAATGCCAGGTTACTTATTTGTTGCTTTTCCTGATTATTTCACTGATATTGTTGTGGAATAACTGATAAGAAAAAGGAGAATACAACTACAAGTGATAAGAAATCATTAAATACAATCTTGTAGAAAATCAACCCAATTAATCCCCATTTAAACAAACCATAGTCATCAACTCCTCATAACACCATTTATTAGAATGGTATTGGGGTTATATGCAAAATCATAAAATTTGTCTTTTTATTTTTCTATAGGTAATTTTGAATTTTTTGGGCTGGTTGTTGGTTGGGAGTGGTGGGTATCATTTTTGCTCCATATTCCTCGCTGATATCTTGTCAACAGACCCTTTGTATCTCCATTCTCCTTTTTATTTGAATGAATTTTCTTTCTTTTTAGAAATAACTTTATTTATTTGTTCTCATGAATATGTTGATTTTCTAGACTTCAACATGAAGTTTATACTTTTCTTATGAAAATTATGGATAATTATTAAGGAAATATGGTTTTGGAACCTAGGGAACTATCCTAGGATATATGTTTTTACTTAAAAAAATCCATCGCCTAGGCGACTAGGTGACAAGGCACCCCCCATTGCCTAGCCTCACCTTGGCGTCTTGAAAACTATGATCTATATCTGGATGTTTACTTTTGTCCACGCACCAATTCCAATCAGTTTTGCCACACACTCAACACACATAGACACATCTGCGAGTAAGTTGATATATATTGTGTGATGTGTTTGACTTTTTAATGTCATATATGCGAATCCTCTTCCTCCCTCCACAATGTAACAATTCTCACATCTATTAGTGCATTCTGCTGTTGCTGTAGATGACGTTCTCCCCAGCACTCAGTAGGGAGTTTCGCCCTTATAAACCAGACCCAGCCCCATTATTACATATCTGTGCAACTTGGGATGTTCACCCTAAAGAAGTAATGATGATTGGCGACAGCCTTAAAGATGATGTGAGTAACATTTATTTTTTCTGGATATAGTATTTTATGTTTCTGATAAATTGAATCCAATAATCTGTTAGTTTTCTCACTCCCTGTATCAAGAGAAGCTTCATTCTAGATCATAAATAGTTTTCCTTGGCATATATTTTCTCATAGTATGCAATGCACTTCAATACTTTGTGCTGACCTTCCCTCGACTGGATCACCCCCTTTCCCCCACTCCAATTCTCTCTTATTAACCCCTGATTTGGTTAGGCTGTCTGCTAGGCTATAGCATATATAGGGATCCAACTAAAGAAACAGTTTTGATTGGTAGATAATGCCAATGTTTCTCCGATTATATGTCTTAGACACCAATGGTCCTTCAGCCATCTTGACAATCTCCTCCAACTACTAAGCCATTCCATTCCCTTCCCTTTGCAAATCCCAGTCCAAAAAGAAGAGCTAAGAGATCAACCTTTAGAAAATTTCCAGTTCCTGCTGGACCTAAGTAGCTTAATAACATATTGCAATAATGGTCTCTGAACACTTCCCCCAAAGATCTTGTCTTTAACCAATTGACAAAATGGGTTTAGGTAAAGAATCGGTTTGGAAGACGATACTTTCGGTGGAGAAAAAGAGCTTTTTCTTCGAAGACTGTAAAGGAGGAGAAGTGCTGAAGTTTGAAGAGAAAGGAAGATCAACGGTCTTCTTGTCTCAAGAAGTGGCAGGTTGGTTTAAAGGATTCATTGATGGGGCAATCCATGCGGTGACAAGACCAGGCTGGAGGAGTGCTTGGAGAAGAGATGGGGTTTTCTTTTCAATGGAGAAGAAGATTAATAATAAAGGATGTTTTTTGAGGCTGGACGAAGTGATGGGAGATGGTGGGAGACAGGTTATTTGTTTGCCAGAAGGGAGGAATGGTCAGGGCTGGAACAAGGTCGCCAAGGTGTTGCAGGAATTTGTAGAAAGGTGTTGGTTAAAAAAAGGAAAATTCGATGAGTTTAGGGACTAAGAAGATGTTACAGATACAGATACTAGACAGCCAAAAGGAAAGTCTTGAAACGATGTCAGGTAGAGTAGTATGTACTCTCAGGCTTGTGTTAGGAGGATGCAAGGAAGATTGGAGTAAAAAGATGGTTGTGCTTGCAAAGAAGAAAGTGATAGATTGGAAGAGGGTCCTTAATGATGTTATGTTAGAATCCCAACTTTCAGGCAGAGTTCATGAATCTTGAAACTCTGGAAGGTACGGTCACTGTGGCGAACTAGAAACCTTCTTGTAATGAGATTTCAATCCCTGAAGGAAGTGTGAGCTTGAAGTTTTTTGGACTTCTATTCAACTTGTGACTGATCATGTCTTCAATCCGCACGGCAAAGATTGAAATTACCGGTGCTAAACTGGATAGGATTCCCCGTTTAATTGATCTCTTTGCTGAAGGAAGATGGAGGAAACTCTGGGTGGCAATGGAAGCTGAACCGGTTTTATGGAATGGAGGGAGAGATGTTGAAGACGGCATTGACTGGATTCGGTGGAATCCACGTGGCACAATCAGAGTGGAAGGAGAAGGGAAAAAGGGGGAAGCTGAAAGGTGTTTGGTGTTAAAATCTCAATGCTAAATAAATTGTGCTCAATATTCAAAAAAAGACAGTGGTGGTGGTGCTAATATCGAGATGGGGGAGGTTGGAAAGGGAGGTAAAGAAGGGAACAGATTTATTGAGAGAAAGAGGATATTTTATATTCGGTTGGGAATGGACTTAGTTACCCAACACGTGAGTCTCTTGGGAAACATGTGGATGAAAAAGGGGGAGATAAGCTCGGTGGGAAACAGATGGGCTTTGTGCGGGGTTGTAATGATGAGTCCATGAGACACAAGATTTTTAGTTCTGGGCCAAAGAGGGGGCCCATTAACAAAGGTGGATTTACTCAAGACGTTAGGAGGTCTTCTGGGGTTGAACCAATAGATGGTTACCAATATTTTGAGTCGAAGGGATCGACTTTGAGACGAATGACAACAAAATATGGTGAGTGTGTAGTTGATCAGGTGGTCCAACGTTTGAAGATGAGTCGATAGAATGGGAGATTACAGTAGAGGCAGTTGGTGATGCTGAAGATTTTGTTTGGAGAATGACAAGATTTTTCGTTAAAGATAAGAACAGTTCAACAATTTTAGAGAAGGCCGACTCAAGTGAAAAAAGGCATGTGGAAGAGAAGGAAGATGTTCAGGCGGAGTCTGAAACTAGTTCTCTTCAACAGGAAAAAGGTGAGGATGGATTGGATGCCAATGATGGTAAGAGAGAAGTTATATAGAACATTCCCATTAGAGGAGAATAGAGAGGAGGGGATGGAAGTGGAATCAGGGGAGGAAATTGAGTTGGAACCAATGATTGATGAGACTCATGTAGAAAAGACTTGTGACATCAAGAAAGCAGTGAATAGGGGAGTGAAAGTCAACAAAGGGTCTGTTTTTCCTAGGAGGGAAGAATTTGCAAAGGAAGCATTCAAGGCTGCGGAGGATACAACCAAGAAGATTGAAAGTACAGTTGTTCCATTGGTTAACTGTAATTGCGATAACTCAACAATGCAAGAGATGGAAGCGATTGTTGAAAGTTGCAAGGAGATCACCAAGGATCCAGAAAGAGAGGTTGAGGGAGTGGTAGTTTTAAGATAGGGGTCCAAAGTTTGCAAGGAAGTCTGAAGAAGCTATGGGAACTCTAAATGCTATCAGAAGATTTAGAACTCAAAAGAACAAAAGAACTTGATAGTGTAAGGGCATTTTTGTCCTTTGATATATTTCCTTGTATTTGGGCGCCTAGTCATGGGCTCCTTTGTAATTTGCACATTATGTTTAAATGAAAACTTTCTAGGTGTGAACAGTAACACACCTAACATTCTTGACAAACCTCTTCTTCAAGGAAATCATCTACTGCTGATCATGACTAGACCTGTTCATGGGCCGGGCCGGCCCGGCTTGGCCCCCGGACGGGCTTGAATAGGTATATGGGCCCGCAGGCTTAACCTCGGGCCAAAAAGCCCGGCCCGCAATAAATTCGAGCCAGGCTCGGGATTTGCCAAAATAGCCCAGCCCAGCCCGACCTATAATTAAACCTAAAAACCCTAGTCGAATACCCCTCTTTTTTTCACCTCTTTCCCTTATTTTTCCAGTCGAACCCTTCTTCTCCACATCCTTTTTCTCTTCTTTATATTCTTTTTTTAATGTAAATAAATTTTGAATTTATATTCTTTTTTTTAATATAAATAAATTCTAATTTATATTGATTATTGAATAGGGAAAAATTCTAATTTTTTTTATTAGGTCGGGCTTCGGGCTCGGGCTCGGGCTTCGGGCTTTTTATCAGGGCCGGGCTCGGGCTCGGGCCTAACATATTTCCATTAATGAAGAGTAAAAGCCCGGTCCGGCTCGGCCCATGAACAGGTCTAGTCATGACTCACAGACAAACCTATTGGCATTAGCACACCGTCCGTTGACGTCAGCAGTCCGTACAGTTGGTGGCATCCTTGTGTTTCTGATGCACATTGATGTGCCTTGTTTTTAGAGGAATTTTGGTATAGGTTTCATGGTAGTTTGAAGCTGTTTTAGATTTTTCTTGGATTTTTTGGATGAAATTTGGTGAAAAATTCAGATTTGGAGTTTAGGGCTTGCATGCTCGTCTGGTTGGCTGCCGTTAAAACCTCTTGTGTTTGAGTCATGGTAAATTTCTGAGATTGCAGTATGTAGTCCTGGATTTTTTGGAGCCCTAAAATATTTTTTGGGAATTTTTTACCCCCACCATTTTTCCTTGTTTTATTGTTGTAACCTGTGTTCAACCTTGTGAGAAAGGTTTTTGGGTGTTGAGCTGGTGTTGGGATACTATGATGTTGGTGAGAAAGGTGTTTTTAGAGGGGTTGTGATTGATGGACTCACACAAAGATGTTTGTGTGCCTACCTATGTCTTCTCAGGAAGTAATGAAAATGTTGAAGGGTGGATTATTACTATAAAACTTGATGGAACAAATTTTCTTAAATGGTCTCAATCAGCTAAGCTTACAATTGGTGGAAGAGATAAGCTTGGATTTATTACTAGTAAGGAAGATAAACCAAAGCCTAAAGATCCAAATCATTCCAAATGGGAGTAGGATAATTTGCTAGTTATGTCATGGCTTGTATGCTCTATGCAGCCACACCCGCAACTATATAATTCTTTCAACAGCCAAGGATATTTGAGACAGGTTAAATGGCACTTATTCTCAAGATAAGAACACTGCTAGAATCTATCAGTTGCGAAGAGAAGCATGTAATATGCGATAGGGGAGAAATTGGTGGCCATGTATTTCTCTTCCTTACAATCAATTTGGGAAGATATTGATCATTTAGAGGCCTTGGTGTGGAAGGATCCTGTTGATGCTGAACAATACATGAAGTATAAAAACCGAGTTTTTGATTTCCTTGTTGGACTAAATGTTGACTATGACTTCACTAGGCAGCACATCCTTAGTGCTGATATCTTGTTACTCTCCACAACATATTCTCTTGTGTAGAACGAAGAGAGTAGGAGGAACGCTATTATGCAAGTACCTATAGGTGAACACACTGCCCTTGTATCCACAAAACCCAATTAGAGTTATGGTAAACCTGAAGAAGTATTTTGTGGATATTTCAAGAAGTCAAAGCACACCAAGGATAGGTGTTGGAAATTAAATCCCCATCTGAAATCTAAGAAGTTTAAAACTGGAAAGGGAAATGCTCATGTTGCTACAACCAGTCATGATTCTCAGACTACGCGCTTGTGGGAAATCCTCCTGCTCAGGCATCTACACTGACACCTTTGATTTAATGGAAAAATTGAGTCATATTACTCCAACTAAAGAGCGGGTTGCCTACATCTACTGGTTCACATACACCTTCTAGTGCCTTTGCAAAATCAAGTGCTGCACTTGTGCGCCATGCCTAATCCTCTAGCTTTTGGATAATTGACACATGAGCCAGTGATCATATGACTGGTATTCCCTCCTACTTTACCACTTATAAATTATTTTTAGGGAAAGGTAAGATTACTGTTGCTGATGGATCTCAGACCCCAATCTCAGGTTTGGGTGAAGTTAAACTTACTAACAACATTTCTCTATACTCTGTACTCCATGTTTCACAATTGCATAGATATCTCGTCTATTATCTCCTTTACTGTAGAGAACACTGATGTGGGCCCCACAGATGTGGTCCCCACTGTGTTCGTAGGACAGTATGTGTAATTATTTGTTTCAGTCATGTTAGTGTTAGTTGGTGGTTAGTTTGTTATTTCAGTTGTTATTTATTTCAGTTTTTTATTTGCTTTATTTGTCATGTAAGTACTAAGGGCAGATCTGTCCTTTTCCCTTATGTACTGAACATAACCTATAAATACTAAGAGAGTGGCGGCAGCAGATTAATGAGAATCTGTCCCTTCTTTCAAACCTTTGTGTTCTCCAGTTCTTCTCCTCTCTTTTCTTTATTTCTCTTACTTTTCTTCTACCTTTCCTAATCTGAAATCTATTAGGGTTCAAGGCTGATTGTAGTCTTGATCGCCTACTTGGTATCAGACCCAACCTAGGGTTTCTCATGTAAGTCTAGTCCAGCCGACCACATGAGAACTATCTAGGGCTGGAAGTTTATGAAGAAGTGTTCGTTGGCTGATTGTTGGAGGTTACCAGAAGAGTTTAGCAGCTGTTGAAGACTTGCCACGGCTTGCAGAGTGTTGGTAATCAGGAAGAATTAGAGAAGGCTAGGGTTCAGGCAACCTTGGAAGGTAGCGAACAACATTCTCTGGGTAAGTCTTATTTATTTTCTAGAGATTGCTATCAGTCAGGATAGGTTGGACCTATCTAGAAGGAGCGACCGAACTGTTTTAGGGTTTCACATTGACCCTACAACAAGACCTAACTGTACGGACTGCTTGGAAAGTGCGGCTGAGCACTTATTTCAGACCTACGATTAAAACCCTAATTCTGTTCCAGCATCTCAGATTGCTCTCTAAGTTGGTTTCAGACCCATTTTTTGGTTTCGAGCTCTTTTAGGGGGTGAAGACTTGTACGGACTGCTTGGTACTGTGATTGCCGATTGGTTTCAGATCAGATTTACACTGGTTTCATGCATATACTGTGATTGCTGATTGGTTTCAGATCAGACCTGCACTCATGCATATACCGTGATTACAGATTGGTTTCAGATCAGACCTGCATTGATTCCATACTGATTTTTGATTGTGATCGACTGTCCAAGTGCTGTTTTCTGTTGTAGTAACCCTAACAGTTCGTAACTACTGATTCTTGACCAAAAATGGAGTTTAAAAATTAGGGAGAAGGTAGTTTTGGGAACAACAGTTATGGTAGTATATCTGAAACTGGGTTTCAGATTACAACTGTGAAATTTGACAGGTCAAACTACTTGGAATGGGCCAATCAGCCATGATGGCTATTGGGGGAAGGGGGAAAACTAGGCTACCTCTTGGGAGATGTGAAAGAACCTTCCAAGGAGGACCCAATGTATACCAAGTGGGTTCAAGAGAACTACTTGGTTATGACATGGCTGTGTAATTCTATGCAGCCACATATCAACCAAAATTACTTGTGGGCAAAGACGGCCAAGGAGATATGGGATGTTATGAAAGAAACCTATTCCCAACCCCTTAATCTTGCCAAAGCCTATGAACTGAAGTGTGAAGTGAATAGTCTTAAATAAGGAGAGAAACCAGTTTCTGTCTACTTCTCTACCTTGAAATCCCTGTGGCATGAGATTGATCATCTAGAGACTCTTGAGTGGGAGAGCCCCAAAGATGCACAGACTCACAGAAAGCAAGTCGAGACAAATAGGGTATTTGAAATTCTGGCTGGTCTAAATTCAGATTATGACATTGTGAGGCAACAGATACTGAGCAGAGATAGTGTGACCTCAGCCCCTTTCCCCAGCCCTGGCAGTTGTCAAACCCAAGTCAGGGGGTGATCTAGAAAGGGACAGGAAGAAGGAAGATAAACGGGACCTAGTATGTGAACATTGTAAGAAACCCAAGCACACAGAAGATACTTGTTGGAAGTTGCATCCTCATTTGGTCCCAGCAAAACTGAGAAATAAGAAGGGTAATGCTCATGTGGCTGTGAATACTGATTCAGCATCCTCGTTAGGCACGAAAGGCACACCCCTAGAGACCTTAGCCTCAGTTCGGGCTGCCCTAATATAGTTGGAAAAGGAAGTTGGGAGTTCAGCTCAGCCATCTCATTCACCATCAGCCCCTGCCACATCTACATTTGCACATTCAGGTACTCGAGCCTCAGCCAACCATGCTTCAGCTCCAGGTAATACTGAACACTATTGGGTAATAGATTCAGGTGCATCCGACCATATGACTAGTTTGCCATCATTGTTCACTACTTATCACTTGTCCTCCGGTAGAGATAAAAGTATCCATTGCTGATGGCTCTCTTGTTCCCATTTCTGGCAAGGGTGGCATCAAGTTATCGGATACTATCTCTTTATCTTCTATCTTGCTTGTTCCTAAGCTTGATACTAACCTGCTTTCAGTTAGTAGTATTACCAAACATATAAACTGTTCAGTAACCTTTTTCCCTGACCGATGTGTTTTTCAGGACTTGGAGACGAGGAAGGTGATTGGGATTGGCCGTGAGACAAATGGGATCTATCTGCTCGGAGAGAGTTCTCGTTGGGAAGAGCCAGCGGATAAGAAGTCCTTTGTTTCTCAGTTTGTGAGTCCGGTTATGTTTGGCATAATCGATTAGGTCATTTATCTTTCCGGTCCTTGAAGAGTCTGTTTCCTGCTTTATTTGAGTCTGTTGAGTTGTCAAAGTTGAGATGTGAGAGTTGTGAGTTTGCCAAACATTGTAGAACATCTTATTCTTTGAGTAATAAAAGGAGTAATAATTCTTTTGATATTGTGCATACTGATGTTTGGGGGCCATATCACATCCCTTTTATGGGTGGGTACAGATATTTTCTGTTGTTTGTTGATGACCATACCCGGTTTTCTTGGGTCTATCTTATGCGTTCTTGAGATGAGGTTCCCGCTCTGACCCAATACTTTCATCAGATGATTCTAACCTAGTTTGGGGCCAAAATCAAAGTTCTTAGATCTGATAATGCAAAGGAATACTTTGCTAAGCCATTGACCTCTTACCTCCTTAATCATGGAGTTATTCACCAGAGCACTTGCCCTCATACACCACAACAGAATGGGGTTGCCGAAAGGAAGAATAGGCACATCTTGGAGGTGGCTAGAAGCATTATGTTTTCCTCCAATGTACCTATTCGCTTCTGGGGCGATGCTATCCTCACGACAGTATATCTCATTAATCGGGTTCCTTCCTGGGTTCTTGATATGAAAACCCCTTTTTCCCTTCTATGCCCAAACGAGGAGTTGTTTACCGTTCCCCTTAAAACCTTTGGTTGTACCTGTTTCGTTCAGCTTCTCGAGCCCTATCATTCCAAGTTTGAACCTAAGGCCTCCAAATGCATTTTCCTCGGTTATGCACAAACTCAAAAGGGTTGTTGCTGCTATTATCCTGTTTCAGGGAAGAAGTTTGTCTCCATGGATGTCACCTTCTTTGAGGAGACACCCTATTATCCTAGGGTTTCTCCTCAGGGGGAAAGTAGTGAAAGTGGGGATTTGGGTCTCTTTCCTTAGGGGGAGCGCAGTGGGAGTGGGGCTATTCCTTTACCTATTCCATTGGGTGATGAAGGCGGTAATGGTGAGGGTGGTCAAAGGGATCAGGAGTTGAGAGTCTATCACAGGCGATGCATGCAGGTTGATCCCAGTCATCGGTAGTCTAGACCAGCTCCAGTTCCTTCTGCGGTTCCAGATCCAGGTATTATAGTCCTAGGGCCCACTGAGACACCTTCCACTGTTGCCACTTCCCCTCCTGCGGATGACCTTGACCTCCCTATTGCCGTTCGTAAAGGAAAACGACATTGCACCACATCTACAATTCATTGCATTTCCCAGTTTTTATCCTATGATCGCCTATCTCCCTCTTACCGGTCCTATCTCACTTCCATTGCCAATGTCCCCATTCCAAGAACAGTGCAAGAAGCCTTATCAGTTCTAGAGTGGAAAGATGCAATGCAAGTTGAAATGGATGCCCTGTTGAAAAATAATACTTGGGAGCTAGTTGACCTACCCAAAGGAAAGAAACCAGTTGGATGTAGATGGGTATTTACTGTGAAGCATAATGCTGATGGCTCCATTGAAAGGTACAAAGCCCGGCTGGTTGCAAAGGGGTTCACCCAAACTTATGGTATAGACTACTTGGAGACCTTTGCCCTAGTAGCCAAGATGACCACCATCCGAGTTCTATTATCCCTTGCAGCAAGTCATTCTTGGCCCTTGTTCCAGATGGATGTTAAAAATGCTTTTCTGAATGGAGACTTACAGGAAGAGGTCTACATGCAGTTGCCTCATGGATTCTATGATACAGAGACAGGTAAGAAGGTTTGCCGACTGAATAAGGCATTGTATGGTTTGAAGCAGTCACCTAGAGCCTGGTTTGATAAATTCTGACTAGCCCTTGGAAAATTCGGTTATGTACAGGCCTAGATAGATCATACACTGTTCATTAAAAGGGTAGACTCCTCTTTGACCCTGCTTGCTGTATATGTGGATGATATTGTAGTGACAGGAAATAATAGTAGTGAGATTGAGTCCCTCAAACAGCTCCTTCATCAAGAGTTTGAGGTGAAAGATCTTGGTGCACTACGGTACTTTTTGGGTATTGAGGTTGCTAGATCTAAATAAGGGATCTTTATCTCTCAGAGAAAATATGTTCTAGATCTGTTGGCGGAAACTGGAAAGTTAGGTGTTAAGCCTGCTGATACACCCATTGAATAGAATCACAAGATTAGTGTAGAGGGCGGGGAGCCTCTTGAAGACAAAGTTATGTTCCAACGGTTGGTTGGAAAGCTCCTATATCTCTGCCTCACCCGGCCAGATATCAGTTATGCAATTAGTGTTGTCAGCCAGTACATGCATTCCCCTAGAACTACTCATCTTCTTGCGGCAGAGAGAATATTAGCATACTTGAAGAGATGCCTAGGTAGAGGTATACTGTTCAAGAACAATAATCACATGAAGGTGGAGGTTTACACAGATGCCGATTGGGCTGGGAGTGCTGATGACAGGAGGTCTACCTCTGGATATTGTGCCCTTGTGGGAGGTAACCTTGTCTCTTGGAGGAGTAAGAAACGGAATGTTGTTTCCCCCTCTAGTGCTGAAGCTGAATACAAGTCAATGGCTAATGGAGTGGCTGAAATCCTATGGCTGAGATCACTACTTGAAGAGTTGGGTATTGATTATGAGAAGCCCTTGATGCTGTATTGTGATAATCAGGCGGCTATTAATATAGCCCACAATCCGGTGCAACATGACAGAACTAAGCATATTGAAGTTGATCGACATTTTGTGCGAGAGAGGGTCTCATCACAAGAAGTGTCTCCCATATATCACATCCAACATGCAGGTCGCAGATATCCTCACCAAGGCTGTAGCAAGGAAGAAGTTAGAGGTAGACCTATCCAAGTTGGGAATGATAAATATCTATTCCCAACTTGAGGGGGAGTGTAGAGAACACTGATGTGGGCTCCATAGCTGTGGTCCCCACTGTGTTCGTAGGACAGTATGTGTAATTATTTGTTTCAGTCATGTTAGTGTTAGTTGGTGGTTAGTTTGTTATTTCAGTTGTTATTTATTACAGTTTTTTATTTGCTTTATTTGTCATGTAAGTACTAAGGGAAGATCTGTCCTTTTCCCTTATGTACTGAACATAACCTATAAATACTAAGAGAGTGGCGGCGGCAGATTAATGAGAATCTGTCCCTTCTTTCAAACCTTTGTGTTCTCTAGTTTCTCCTCTCTTTTCTTTCTTTCTCTTACTTTTCTTCTACCTTTCCTAATCTGAAATCTATTAGGGTTCAAGGCTGATTGTAGTCTTGATTGCCTACTTTTACCAAGTCTCGTAATTGTTCTATGACCTTCTTTCCATCTCATTGTGTCTTTCAGGATCTAAGTACGGGGAAAACAATTGGTAGTGGACATGAAGCCGATGGAGTTTATCTTCTTGATCAGTCTCCAAAGTTAGGATTAATGTGTCAGTCTGAGTCCTATCACGATGAGAAACTAAGTCAATTGAAATTGTGTCACCACTGTCTTGGGCACATGTCTTTTGGTTTATTGAAGTGCTTCCTAGTCTATTTGAGTCATTGTCTAGTTCTGGCCTAGTTTGTCAACTATCAAAGCAATGTAGAACCACATATTTTGTAAATAACAAAAGAAGTAATATTAATTTTCATTTAATACATACCAATATTTAGGTACCTTATTCTATTCTATGTATGGATGGCTATAAATATTTTATTCTCTTTATTGATGATTACTCATAGTATACTTGGTTGTATTTGATGAACAATCGGGATGAAGTACTTCAATTGTAAAAGGCTTCTTCAGTATGGTGGAGACACAATTTGAGAAGAAGATTAAGATTATCAGATCTGACAATGCTAAGGAATACTTCAAGAAGCACTTACAAACTTTCCTTGAAGAGAAATGAGTAATTCACCAGAGTTCCTCTCCTCATACTCCTTTTATTTTTCTTTTTTGATCAATAATAGGAATCCATTAGATTAATATAAATTTTAGTTACAGCACTCTAGAGAGAGATAAATAGACTTAACTCTCTCCAAGAGGACAATAAAGAAAGAAAAATTACAGAACAGCCCAAAACATTTGATCCCTTCCCACCCCCTGCTTTGCCAAAGCATTTGCCGTTCTCTTGACCCACTGAAACCGGATTTCCAATCCTTTAGTTAGCCATTTAATCTCCCTCCTCTCACTAGGAAACTTCTAAAGTCCACTACCTTCTTGTAACCAGCTTAAGACTAGCTTTGAGTCCCCTTCAACAACTAAATTTTGTATTTTTAGTTCCTTAGTCTTCCTTAGACCCTCCAGTACAGCATAGACCTCAGCTTTAAGAGAGTCCCTAACCCCAATTGAACCTGAATACAATGCAAGCACTTTCCCATCCTCATCTCTTAAGACCACCCCTCCTACAGCTGATGGACCTAGACTTCCCTCACTACTTCCATCAAAATTTAGCATAGTAAAACCACAACCTGGTGGTGACCACATGGGACAAACTGAAGAGTAGGCAGGAGCAGAATTTGCCATCTCCAACCATCTATTCAGCAACATATCCATAGAAATATCAACAAACAGGTCCAAGGATTTTAGCCAATGCACCAACCAAATAAGGAAAGAAACCATTCCCAAAGATCAGTAGCAAAGGGGCAATAAATTAACAAGTGGTAGGAACTTTCACCATTAGCCTTGTGAAAAATGCACTAATTCGGAACTAAGCACCAAAATGGCCTTTTCTTTGGAGCAAGTCACAAGTATTACACTTTTCCATGAAAGCTTCCCAACAAAAAGCTCTAATCCTTGGAGGAATCGGCTCACCCCATACATCCTTTATTGGAAAATACTATGCAAAAGTACTGGTTGAAGGCTAAAGGGACTTAAAGAAGGAAGCACAAGAGAAGGTCCTAGAGGGAGCTAGGGTCCACAATCTCTTATCCCTCTTAGAGGGATCCAACACCACCCCGTTTAAGATTTTAACCAGATCCATGACATTTTCAACATCTACTACATTTCTTAAACCTCTTCCAAACCCCAAGATCCCAATCAAACTCAAAATTAGACTGAGAAGGAACTAGAAAATTGGATACAACCATGCCTTTATACCGTGAGAGGGAAAACAAGGAAGGGAGTTGGTCTTTCAAAGGTATCTCACCCACCCAAATGTGCTCCCTAAAGTTTACCTAATTCCCAGAGCAGAGGTCACACCTGATGTGTTGCAAAAAGGAAGGAAGAATGGCATGTATAGATTTCCAAGGAGAGGCACCAGTAGACCTTGCCACAGTCCTAGTGTCCCAACCATCATCTGCTTGACCATGAATACTCAGAATTACCCTCATCCATAGCTTATCCCTCTCACCTTCCAACCTCCACAGACATTTCCCCAATAAAGCTTCATTGTTCCTTCGAATGTTACCTAAACCTAACCCTCCATCAGCCCTACTTTTAGAGACCAGTTCCCAATTCACCTTGTGATCCTTCCTCTCCTCCCCTGGTTCCCACAAGAAGTCTCTCATCAACTTTTCCAAAACCCTACTTACCTTCACTGGGATCCTGAAAACTGACAAGTAATACACAGGCAAACTAACCAGTGTAGACTTAACCAGAGTAATTCTGCCACCCAGAGAAAAACAATTCTTCTTCCAAGAGGCCAACTTCTTAGTAAGCCTATCAATTATATGGCTCCAAAAGCTCTCTTTCCTCGGGTTATCCCCTTGGGGCATCCCCAAATAGATCAGAGGCCATTGAGATACTATACAACCCAAAGCTTCTGCCTCTCCATTATAGCTCTCTCTTCCATATTCACCCCCACCGCACAACTCTTATCAAAGTTCACCTTCATATTTGACAATTGTTCACACACTTGAATCACCAACTTTAAGTTTCTGGCCCATCTCATATCCTCCCCCTCACAGAACAAAATTGTATCATCAACAAACTGTAAGTGGGTGATAGGAATGTTGTCTAATTCCCTTAATAGCCAAAACAAAACAAAATTGTATCATCAGCAAACTTTAAGTTTCTGGCCCCAGGAAAGACCAATCACTTTACACCATTTCTCCCCAAAGCCAAAATAATCCAACACTTGCACCAAAAAAGACCAATCAACCATGTCGTAGGCCTTCTCTAAATCTAACTTGCACACAATCCCTTTCCTCCTTGTTCTCCTTAGATCCTCCACACACTCATTGGCAATTATAATTTGATCCACAATCTATTTATTCCCCAGAAATGCCCCTTGATTTTGTGAGATTAGCTTCGGAAGCACCTATTTAGTTCTTCTAGACAAGACCTTCACAATGACTTTATGACTTTATACAAGTTGTTAACCAAACTGATGGATTTAAAGTCTCTTGGATGACTTGCTCCCACTTTCTTTGGAACCAAAGCAATAAAAGTTGAGTTCAGCCCCGAATTTATCACTCCCCTCTAGAAAAATTCATTGAACACTTTAAGGATATCCTTCTTTAGTATCTCCCAACAGTCTTGGTAAAATCCATTGGTAAATCCATCTGGTCCTGATGCTTTAGATCTATCCATTGAAAAAACTACTTTCCTTATTTCCTCCATCTCAAACTTCCTTTCAAGCCGCCTCTTCTTCTCCTTAGACAATTTCAGCCAATCTAACCCTTCTACCCAGATTCTCTGATTTAAGGGCCTTCTAAACAAAGATTTAAAGTGCTCCACATGAGCCTTAGCAATCTCATCTTGCTGAGTTAATGACATCCCATCAACCTCCAACTTATAAATCAAAATTTTCCTTCTACCGTTGGCCATTGCATGAAAAAGTTCAGTGTTTCTATCACCATCTTTCACCCACTTGTGTTTAGACTTTTGCCTCCAGCTGACTTCCTCTTTGAATAGGATGTCTTCTAACTTCTTCCTTAGCTCCCATCTTTCTTGTTTGTCTCTCACTTCAAAATTACCTCCCTTTCTTTGGCATCCAACTCCTCAATCTAATTGATCACTACCTGTTTCCTCTCTTCAGTCCTTCCAAATTGTAGTATATTCCATTCCTTAATCTTCCTTTTTAGCTCCTTCAACTTCTAGTGAAATTTCATGCCCTCCCAATTAGCCCTTGGGTTGCTGTCATTCCACCAACTTTTCACCAACTTAATAAATCCAAGGCGAGACAGCTACATGTTCTCAAATATGAAAGGTGTGGACCCTCTAGTACCGGGATCCTCTCTCGCTAAGGTAATAGGCCAATGATCTAATGTCACCCTAGGCAATGTTCTAGAATTAATAGCAGCCCCCTAGTGCTCCTCCCAATCTGTTGTGAATAAGAACCTATCCAACCTAGGGCATGTAGGGTTCTCTTGGAGTTTGGACCAAGTGAAAAGACCATGCAACAAAGGAACCTCTTTCAACTCAAAACTGTTGATAAAGCTGTTCAACCTTCTCATGCTAGTAAGAAGTGATACAACATGTCTGGCTAGTTTAGATTTGCAAGAAAAAGTGACGATTCTGCCCCAGCAGAGGTGATGACACCCGAACTGGCAGAAGCACGGAAGTAATCATACCCGACCTGACAGAAGTCTAGGAGTGAGTGCGCGAGGTGGCTATAAAAGGCTCTCCACCCCCCAAAGAAGAGGTATGCAAACTTTGCGCTATCTGGTTTTATCTTGCCTTTGGAAGATTCTAACTTGAGCTTCGGAGCCTTTACACCGGGTTCCCCCCGGAGCTTCCTCATCTTCTCCGTTTCAGGTTCCCTGCTACTCAGTTCAGAGGCAAGGTCGTTGACAGCTAAGACTGACCGGATTGCGCATCATCAAGCTTCAACCTTACTATTAACGAATCTGCAACTACCTTCCAATCTTTTACCCAGGAGCTAGCTACAACTATAACTTTCTTTTCCCAGTCCTTTTTCTTTAGATTCACTCCTATTCTTTGTCTCCCTGCACTATTCTCCACTATGAGAAATTCCTACTTGTCAATTTTATCTTAACTTGTAGAGAAGTTAGTTGTTTCCTCCTCTATTTTTCCTTCTTGTTTTGCAATCTTACCTTGCAGTATTTCTCCCAAAGCCCCACTTACCTCCTTCCACCCTTGACTTTGCCTTCCCTCTGGGAAGCAAACAATCTACTTCTTTCCTTTACCAAAAATACTCACTCAGTGATATGAAAGACCCTTAGAGTTTACCTTGCTTTCTATTACATATTTTCTTCCATCTATAGAGAGATATTCCTTGCAGTTAGTTTGCTTGCCCTTGTAACTCTCTCCCTCATACTTCTTAACAAAATGGGATATTAGAAAGTAAAAATAGACATGTGTCCCAACTCAATTTTGGGGGTATGCTACCCAAACAGCTGTATATCTTATTAACAGATTTCCCTCACAGACCTTTCATCTCTAGTTCTCCTCATTAGCTTCTTTTTCTTGAAGAGGTTGCCTTCCATCTCCCTCTTAAGGTCTTTGGGTGTGTCTACTTTGTCCATGACATGTGTCCTCTAGGTTGAAATTTAATCCAAAGTCTACCAAGTGTATCTTGGGATATTCTTTGGTCCAAAAGGGGTATTGTTATGGCCCTTGTTATGGAAAAAGATATGTATCCAAAGATGTCACATTCTTTGAGCCTACTCCCTTTTTCTAACCTTGTCCTCCTCTTTAGGGGGAGAATGTCAGTGAAGATTGGACTCATTTTTGTATGCTTATTCCTATACCGGTTACAACTAATACCGTCAATCCTTCATTTTCTCCTCCTCCTTGTGGTGGTGCTCCTCTTGTGCCTCCTCCTTTGCCACCTCTTATTCCTTGGCCATTGGCACCAATGGTTTGTTAGACGGAAAAAGAGGATGACTCTAAACATTGAGTGTCCATTACAATCTGACTTTCTAGACTCAAGTAATATGGATTATGAACCTCTTCCTGTTTTTTATGCTTGTGTTGAGCCTCCTAATGTGAATTCTAACCTTAACCTCCCTATTGCAGTTCATAAAGCAAAAAGGATAGGTACTAAATATCCTATCTCAAATTATGTCTCTTATGATACCTTATCACCCTCTTATTGTGCCTATATCTCTTCCATTGCTTCTGTTTTTATCCCTTGCAGTGTTATTGAGGCAATGCAGTTCCTTCATTGGAAGGATGCTATGAACCAAGAAATGGAGGCCCTTGAAAAGAACTAGACATGGGAAATTGTTTCTTTCACAAAAGGTAAAGTTCTTATTGGATGTAAGTGGGTTTACACAATGAAGCATAAGCTGATTGGTCAATTGAAAGGTATAAAACTTGACTTGTGGCAAAAGAGTATCCTCAGTCTTATGGTATTGATTACCAGGAAACCTTTGATCTAGTAACCAATGTTTCTTGTTGTCCACTATTATTGGCCCTTGTATCAAATGGATGTTAAGAATGCCTTCCTTAATGGAAACATTCAGGAATAAGTTTACATGGAACTTCCTCCAGGGGTGAACATCCCTACAAGTGAAGGAAAGGTTTTCCATTTAAAGAAATGCCTTTATGGCCTTAAACAGTCCCTTAGAGCTTGGTTTGACAAATTTAGAAAAACAATCTTGAAAATTGGCTTCTCACAATCTCAAGCTGACCATACGTTGTTTATCAGGAGAGTAAATGGAAAGGTGACTATGTTGATAGTATGCGTTGATGATATTGTTATCATAGGGGGTGACATCTCAGGAATTGCCAAATTGAAGTCTTTTTTTGCTACTGAATTTGAAATTAAGGATCTTGGAAATCTTCGGTATTTCCTAGGGATTGAGGTCATAAGGTCAAAAATGGGCATTTATATTTCTTAGAGGAAATATGTCATTGATTTACTTTAGGAGGTAGGAAAATTGGATTGTAAACCTGCTGAAATTCCAATTGGTCCCAATCATAAACTGGGTGTTGATGATGGAGATATCCTTCCTAACAAAGATGTGTATCAAAGACTTGTCAGTCGCCTTCTCTACTTGTGTCTAACTAGACCTGATATATCATATGTTGTGAGTGTGGTCAGCCAATATATGTGTAAGCCTTGATCTTCTCATATGAAAGTAATGAAGAGAAAACTTGCCTATTTGAAAGGATGTCCAGGAAAAGGAACGTTGTATCTTGGAGAAGGTTGGATAAGAAAAGAGAAGAGTGTTGTCTCTTCTTGAAAAGGCTAGGAAAGGAAGTTAGCCGTGACTGGAGGGTGGCTACTGGATACATCTTGTTGGATTTGTAGATTAACAAAACTTGTGCACTCTAGCCAGGGATTTGATTGAAAGGAGATGGGCTTACTGCAATAGTCATGTAAAGAAAATTTTGTATTCAGTCATAATTTTTGTGTTTTATCCTTTCTCTCATCTCTTGACTAGAAAGGTCTACTGTGCTCCTAATTTATATTCATTTAATGAATGCCTTTATCTCATTAATGATCCAAAAAAGGAGAGTTAGCATGGCTAAAATAGAAAGAAATGCTTCTGAGGAAAGAGGATTGGTTGTTTTGCAAATCTGTTATTGCTTAAATCACCCTTTTTTGCAGGAAGAGTTTATTCATTAAATATGAGAGGGATCAAAGATGTGAGAAGAAATAAATTTGTCATAGTATATATTTTACAAATGAGACACATTCAACCACTGCAAAAACCTTTCACTCTCTTTCTTTAACTTTGCCTTTCTAAGAGAAAGTTGTAACTTTTGTAATACTTATAATTACTCCAGATACTGTGAAAGGTTCAGATGGCATCAAGAATAATTTGGCTATCCTAGAACTTTTCATGTAACATCTACTCTTACTGTATGTGTGTGCATACATGCCTAATCTTTATCAAAGGCCACTACCCAATGTTGGTCCCTAGCTATTTTGGGGTCTTGGGAGGGGTAGACTGGGTATGGTCCTAACCTTTGGCTTTTTTTTTCGCACAAAGTTGCTGGTGTCAGACAAAAACCCCATAATTTCACACTCGTCAGCCTTAGATTTTACCATTGGACCAAGTAATGGCCATTAGACAATCTTTGTAAACCAAGTAAATTTGAGGGTACTGTGGTTCCCAAATACGTTCAAATTATTAAGCTGGTAGCATGAATTGACATCTATGGTTCCTAATGAAGAATTTTATTTGCTCTTATCTTTGCCAATTGCCGTTTAAAGTGCATAGTTAGTAAATGTTTTATCTTAGCTTTGATGCAAAGTTGAAAAGCCATATCCAACAGATTGGATTATCACTAGATTGACGTACAATGCTTTCTAACTTGCAGGTAGCTTGTGGGAAACGAGCAGGAGCTTTTACATGCTTGCTTGACGAAACAGGGAAGTATGATTCTCCCAAGTTTGATGCTGTTGATCTAAAACCAGATTTCAAGGTGTCTTCACTTCTTGATGTTCATTCATTGCTGGAAGCAAATTTCGATCTGAGACCGTAACCCGAAGCACTTCGGTGACACTAAAGGTGCCAGCCTGCCAGGGAACGCAAAAACTAACTTAAGAGGTAGTGATGTCACATAGTTTCTTCAACCATGATATCAATGCCAAGATCCCAGTTGTAAAAACAAATTCTACATATTATCAAATCATCCATGTCATACAGCCTAATTCATATGCTTCTTCATTAGTAAGCTGAGTAAAAAACAAAGATTGCAATGAAATTTATGTATTGAAAAAAGGGTTAGGAGCCAATAACCACTGAGCTGATAATACAAAGAATTTGTCAGAGGATTGGTCTCAGTCTCGTGGCTAAAAAGCGAGCAAAGACATTGTACATCATAGATGAGTAATGCTACAAGCCTACAATTTCATCATCACCGTCATCCAATCCAATCCTTATCCCAACTCTACTTAGAGTTGTAAAGTGGGTCGTGGCAATACGGGCTAGCACTACCTGGTCACTATAGTAATTGGGCCCAAGGCGCTCTGGTAGGTAGGGGTGGGGCAATTTCTCACCCAACCCGTTGAACCCACTCAACTCACCTAGTATTTAGTCCACCCAACCCGTCTATTTACTTGGCAGGTTGGAAATGGGTTGATCACTCATTGGGTCAATTTAAATGGGTTGGGTTATGAATAACCATTGGATTAACCACTAATGGCACAAGTGTGAATTTTTTAGCCTTTTTTTTTAATTTTCTTCATATGAGTGAAATAATTTATAATCAATGCATTAATTTTATATTAATTATTGATTAAAATTAGTTTGGATTTGAATCAACATAATTCACCCAAATTGACATAAATTAATAAACCCTATCACCTTGGTGTAAACAATAGCTTCCATGACAATAAGGCAATAACTTCCATGACCACCACTTGTGTAAAATTAATATGCATGTAATGTGATTTAAACCTTCACCACTTGTGTAAACAATAGCTTCAATGACCACCAAGCTATGACCAACTTATTTGTCAAAAGGGAGTTTTTACTTTAAGTACATAAAGATAAATGGTTTGGGCGGATTGGATTGGGACAAGGGGGTTTGGGTTGAACCCAATCCTTTTAATTTTATATAACTGGGTCATTAATGGGTTGGCAGGTTAAATGGGTTGGGTTGAAGCTCAACCCAAACCAAACCCAACCCAACCTGCCCAATTGCCACTACTAACAGCAAGAAGTTGCCATGCACCGGGCCGCTTGGACAGTATAGTCGTTAGGATGGCTATTTTTTACTTTTGGGCTTTTTTATACAAATACCTCCCAATAGTTATAAACGATTAATTTTGGGGGGGGGGGGGGTAATTGTGTATTTTGGTTTGGGGCAAAAGATGATTTAAATGCCCCCTCGATAATAATTAACTTCGTGAAAAACCAATATACCCTTCCTAACAACCATAAACAACTAGTTTTAAGGGTATTTTGATTAATTAATTAATTTATTTTCAACTTTTCTAAATGTCCAATGATCAAAGTATCGGTATCAAATATCATATTGGACAACTTGGATACAGATACACTTTGGAAACGCATAGATACATACAAAAAATTTAGAAATACTTAAATACACTAGAAATACAAACACACTCCATAAATTACATTAATAACATTAAATTTAATATCAATGTAATAATCAATTATGTATACATATATAGGAAATGTATATTTTATTGATATGTATGAAGAAATATATTACAATTAATATATCGAGATGTATAGATGTTATACAATTTTATTGATAATGCATCAATCAAGAGTTCAAGGCACATGTGCACACATGCATACCCACATTATTTAAGTTGTTATGTTATTTTACTTTTTAACATTAACAAAAAACAACTAAATATTAAATTCCGAATTTTTTGGTGAATCATATTTTTATTTTTGTAAATAATAAATATGTTATCAACATTGTTAAAATTTATAAGATACATATCATATGCAAATTCATAATTTTAATACTAAAATAATTATTTCATTATAGATTCGTGGATTTGATAAATTCAATTTAACATTATATTCTCAAATACTTTTAAACATAATTTTTTATAAATAATAAATATATTGTTATTTAATATAAATTAAATAATAATTTATAAAAATTTAAGATACTTATCATGTACAAATTTATAAATTTTAAGTATTAAAAAATTACTTTATTATTAATATCATTTATATAAATTTATTGAGATTAAAAATCAAATTTTTGTTGTAAATGTGGATTTAATAGATTATTTATTTCATTAGTTTATAGCATATTAATTTTAAATACTATTCTTAATTTTAATGACAAATTTCTTAAACTGCCCCTAAGGTTTAGAAAATTAACTAACTATACCCCTATTTCTGACAATTGTCACCATTGTCAAATCCAAATGGAGACACACGAAGAATCATTTTTACCCTTACGTTAAGAAAGGGTGCCAAATATTAAATTACTATTTTGACCCTATATTTAACACAACAACAATACTAAATTACTATTTCATGGCCGGGTTTGTGGTCACAGTGGCACCTGATGCTGCATAATCTGGGCACTCCTACCTGGCTGTGATTTGGCTTCTAGTTGGGACGGGCGGCACCTGAGAGGAAGAAGGTGAAGGGTTCCCGGGGAGCTCTCCCGGTGGGAACACTCCGATGGCTAAGTTAGAACTGGAGAAATCTCAAAGGAAGAACAGAGAGTAGGAGTGCTGAAAGTGCTTAAGCTTCAATACATTTTCTTTGTGAGGGTCAGGGTCCTTTTATATCGGAGCTCGGTCACATAAGGCGTAACCATCACTGCCCTAGCCATTACTTATAGGGTAGAGGTGGCAGGTGCAGGCTGCTATTACAGGCCACTACTGCAGGGCACGGACTCGTCAGACGTGCCATGCCTTTCAGCGACGGCAGGCAAAACGCCGCCTAGCAAGGGATCCGAGCACTGCCACCGGATCCGGCAGGTACGGATGTCAGGCAGGCACGAATGTCAGGCAGATCTCCCTGCAGTCTGCCGAGCTACCGTGCACCGAACCACCTGGGGCAGGTTTTCCTTGCACCGAGGCGCTGAGGTACACCGAGGTGCCCACACTGGAGGCGAGCTTTAAGTAAGTACGAGCAGGAGTCTCGATGGTGCTATCTCGAGGTGTTTCTCCCTCGGGACACTTAGCCAAAAGTTGGGGTGCTTCCTTCTTAGGAAAGGATAGCTCGAGTCTCAGGAGGAGCTCGGGTCCCTTCGCATGGGGGAGCTCGGGGTGCTCCATCCTCAGGTTTCGGGGTGAGTTGGGCCTTGCTTCTCGACGAGCTGCCACACCCGCCGAGTTGTTTGGCCGGGCCTCGGCGAGCTCGTTGCGCCGAGTAGTGACCAGGCTGTCACGCTGAGTTGTCACTTATGCTAGGCCATGTCCACGTGTCCCCATGCTACGAGGTCGGGCCAAATCACCCTACATCAGCACCAAACCCAGTGGATGTGATCAAGACAAGGGTGGTGAACAGTGGAGTAGGGACAACATCGCTTTACTCCGACGCACTAGATTACAGACTGAAGACATTAAGGAGGAAGACTAAGTTATGCTTTACAATTAGTTGTGGGACAGTGGAATAGGGGAGGGCGGAGGCAGGGAGATTATGTGGATGATGGAACAGGGGATGATACTACCGGCACAACGGTTCTTTGCTTGACGAACGTAGCCAGCGACATCTACAACGAACCACTCCCTGGCGGTGGCCAGCGACACAACTGTTCCACTCCTAGTCTTTCACTACGGCCGAGCCAAAGAACTGCCTTTCGCCCTAAGAACTACCCTTTTTTCTTCTTGTTCTCGATGATCCATAGACAAAAAAATTAGCTGAAGAACATTTTGTTGGCATTTGTCGTTGTTGCCCGTTCTATAATCCCCAAAAGTCCACACCATCTCTCCCCCTTACTTCTTCCAAGTCCCAACCAAGATCACCCACCCAAGTGACATTCGTTGTTTCCATGACTCTGATTCCAGCAAGAAATTCCTCGGCTTTCAATCAAACTTGTACATCCAGTAGGGCCTGATGCTAGCCTAAGTAAAAATGGACTCTTCTCTTCTAAAATCTTCCCAGAAACTCACTGAGTACAGTTGATGGGAGAGATTCAAAGTAAAGGCACCTTCCGGACTTATGAACAAGTCATTATCAGACTTCTGTTATAAGAACTCAAGGTGATGAAACAAGTAACCCAAAGCAAATATCTTTGGAAGGGTGATGGGGAGCTTCATGTAGTGGCGGTTGAAGCCAAGGTTTTCCTTTGTTCCATTAATTTTATTAATTTATATTTAATATCAAATCTCTCTCATTAATGTCGTTTGTTACTCCTATACTTAAGTCTAACTTCTTCATTAATTAGTTAATTACTCCTATAGTTAAGGCAAATTTAAATTTAAATTTTAGTGCCTAATTACAATTATCTCATTAATTCTATTAATTAATGATTCTCTCTCTCACTAATTTCGTTTTGTTAGTATAAAAACTAAAAACTACAAATATTAACAATAGCAAGACTTCAACCCTAGTCACTAGATTTTAATGCTTATAATTTCACCACTAAACCACTCTAATTTGTTTGTTATAATTATATGTATTTTTTGTTTTAAGCCAATTTTCTCTTTTCTTAGTGGTGCTTATTAATAAAAGATGAAATTAATTATTAAAATTTATATACTAATAAATATTAAGATATTTATATTGGTTATTATAAATTTGTTGTATATACATTCACATTTTAGTTATTCCATCATTTTTTAATATTTACTAATTCTATCTCAATATGTCACATTTTGTATAAACATTAAATTATGGTATTTTTACATTTAAATGACTTATTTACAATCATATAAAACTTGTAAGTATTGTTAATTATATATTTTTTATGATTTATTTGAATTTCCTAACATATTTATGCATATATTGATTTTTCATCTGTATCCATATGTATATAAAACGTATCCTGATACGACTCTTAAAATTGTCTTTTCGATACACCTTGCATTTCCTTACTTTGAACCTTGATCGAAGAACAATTCAATGCTCCTCGCGGTGCTCTGTTTCCAAGCTAATTACATAGCCCAAAAGAAGAAGATAGAGAGATAGGTAGAGACAAAGAGAGAGAGAGATGGTCGATGCAAGTTGTTCAAAAAAGAAGATGCTCATGCATTCTGCCTTCAGCTGCTTATCTCTTCCCCCGCTGGCTCCGGCTTCCACTTCTCCGGTAGTCTCCGGTCCTAATATGTCCAACCCTAAAAAACCTCCTTCTCCTTTTCTTCTTTACCGATTAGTAATCCGAACAACACCTCCCAATCTGATTTGGAGACACAGTTAGGTTTGAAAATTCAAGGGTAGCTCCCAGCTAACCGATGGTCTAGGGCTCATTCTATACATGGTGAACGGAGATTAGGTCGCTCCCTAAGTCAAGAAGCCACCAATATGATCTCCCCGGTTCTGGGTGGGAAGGGCAGCCTCAAGAGCTTCCACACCACTTTCCATTGACTATCGTTCTTCTTTTGGTACTGGATTTGCTTCAGAGACGAGCTCAGGCTGTTGGAATCTCATCGCCTGTTGCTTCTTGGTATACTGTTAGAATCTACCACCATAATCTTTTCCCTATTGAATCGTCTGAACTGGATTTGCTTCAGAGACGAGCTCAGGCTTTTGGAATCTCATCGCCACCAACTACGATATGATCTCCTAGCAAATGTAGGATGTGGAGTGAGTGTGGAGAGGACTTAACTGTTCGTGATGGTGGCAAGAGGCTGGTTAATGGTTGGTCGATTAATTGTACTTTAGGCTAGTTCTGTAGGGGTGATTTATGACAATACTGAAACAATAAGAGTACAGTTAATCAATTTCCTAAACCTTAGGGATAGTTGAGGAAATTTACCCTAATTTTAATTGGAGTTCGTGGATATATATATATATATATTAAGGGTATAAGATTGGCTTGGGTCTGAATCAAAATTCGAATGTTTTTTTCAATAGAGAGACGTAGTATGTGAGACATGGTATCGACATGTATTGGCTCGTATTAGTATGTATCGAACCGATACAATGCGATGCACACTGATATAGGATTATATCAACCCAATGCACATGACTCAAGGGATACATCCTTGGTCGTAGTATATCCCGTATGTCTAAGCACCAATATACCCCGTATTAAGTGTGTCTTATCGATATTTCAATCCTTAGAAATACCCTTACCCTCCCTCATTAGCATCACACCAATTCTCATGCGCATGTATACTCACATATTCTCTTATACACTCTCAAACTCTTTATCATACTCTTTTAGTCTATTACTCCCTACTCCTTAATTTTCAACTTTATTTAAATTTCAACAAAAAAAAGCATGCTCAAGTATTTCAAGTTAGTAATTTGGGAGAGAAACTTCATAAGTTAAAGTTAAGTTGGGATTCTATACCAACGAATCAAGTAAATGATAATTAATTTTGATTTTTTTAGGGTTTTAATATTTAAAATTTTTTTAAATGGTTGGTTCTTCTCAAAATCCCTTTCTCTACAACCTTTTCTTCAATGACGTCAAATCACAGAATGGTGGCATTATTTATGAGTGCCAATGGTACTATTGCTAATGAAGCCACCCCTACTACTACTAGTGTTACAGGTGGTAAGAGAAAGACTATTGAAGTCTAGAATATGATTAATATAAAAACTATTGAGGGAAGGAGAAAAATAACTATTTGCATAAAATGTAGGAGTGACTTTAGTTGTAGTAGTAAATGTGGCACTAGCTATTTGGCTAGACATATGGCTAGAGGTGTAAATCGGGCCATGCTGGGTTGACACAAAACGATCCGCATGCTGGCATAGCTGGACCATGCTTCCCTCCCCTGGGATACTTTGGGGGGTCAGCCTGACACAGCCCACGGCCCAAGTCTGTCTGGGCCCATGTTGTGCCGCAAGCTGAGCTAGACCACGGGTCGGGCCAAGGCATGCTTTTTAAAAATTTTGAAAAAAATAATGAAAATTTTGACATAAATTAAAAAAGATCTTAAAATTTTATTTTATATGAATTTTGATGTATAAAATTGTTTATATATGCAATAATAAAATGAAATAATATATATATTATATACATATTATATATACATATATATATATGGGTCATGCTAGGTCGGGCTGCGGGCCATAGGCGGCACGGTCTGCTCGGTCATGTTGTGCTAGCCCATGGACCTAAAACCCCTGACCCGGCATGGCCCATATGATCGTGTCGTGCCTTGCATGGCTCGCAATCTGTCGTGCTAGGCTTGTCTAGGCTGGCTCAAATCATGTCGGGTTGTGCCGGAACCGCATGTAGCACAACCTGATTTACACTTCCACATATGGCCAAGGTTCAAAGTATTGGTATTGTATATCATATCAGACAATTCAAATATAGATATAGATACACTTTGAAAATGCATGAATACAAACAAAAAATATGAAAACATTTGGATACACTAAGGAAATACATTGTACCTGTTCCAACTTCCAACATTCAATACTTTTGTAGATAGAAGAAATATTTGAAAAAAAACTCCAGATTTTGTTCTCAAAATGAATTTTGATGGGGCTTGTAACTTGTCATTGGAGGAACTGGCTGTATTCTCAGGGACTCTGCTGGAGCCTTTTGCTTTGCAAGGACTATTAATTTGACTGTTGGTGAACCTGTGGAGTTAGAAGCTCAAGCGGCATTATCGGCCCTCTTGTTTGCTCAAGAGTTAGGCCTCTCACATTTTATTTTAGAGGGAGACTCTCCCCTCATTGTTAGATGTCTGTTGAACCCTGATACTCCTCTTTGGAAGATCAGACACTTTATTGCAGATTCTAGACACATTTTGTCTAGTCTCCCTCATTGACTCGGTCGAGTGGGTTGCTCGTTCTGCTAATCAAACGAGCTTTCTTTTGCTCACTCATCTTGTTGTTTGGTCTTTTCCACCTGATTTCCTTTTTTTTTATTCTTTGTGGATGGATTGTAATTGGGAGCATTTAGTTGAATGAATTTTCGCTGTGGACCCTTTCTTGATAGACCTTTTTACCTAAAAAAGAGTCATCTTTGACACTAACCCGTGCATCACACGGGGCCCACTAGTTACTACTGATAACCGCAATCCACTATAAATATAGGAATAGGTCAATTACTTCGGGTATGGCCTTTGGGGATCACATTGAATTTAGGGGTATAAATGGATTCAGAACTTGAATTTAATCATATTTTAATAGATATACAACATCCTTAATGAATTTAGATTTGAATTGATGTTTATAAGATCAGATTATATGGAATCTAAGAATTGTATTATTAAATCGGATTCGGATATACTTCAATTTGAATTTGGCCCGATCTAATTTGCATATCTAACCAAATCAAATTCTTGATTCCTATAGCTGGTATGTAGCGTTATCTTTTTTTTTTTTTTCCCATAGAAGATCGTTATCTTGCTTGTGTTCCTGGTTGCGCTTGACGAAGGATTGTCTCAAGTACAAAACAATATTTCTGAGACGAAACAGAAACCACTTAACAAGAGTTATCTCATCACTCGTTTGAGAGGGCTGAAGCTTTGATTGAGGTCTATTACTGAACCGATTTGAAGAAGCTATTAGAAGAAACTTTTTCCAAAAATCCATTTTTTTGGCTTTTAGTTTATGAGATATTATCTAATACTTCTCATAACTTATTTCAACCTTTCTTAAATTCACTCTCATTTTTGAAAAAGATATCACATTGGCGCTCAACACAGTCTGTCTTATAGGCGCCCCACTGCACATCTCAACCCTGAATTGGGAACATCTCGCAAGAACAAGTACAAGAAATATTCCCAGTGCACTATGGAACCCAAATGTGAATTCCTTTTCAAAAACTCTAGAGAGTTCTCTCATTGAGTTTTATTATTCAAAATTCATCTTTATTAGGTTTCCATTATATCATCATTATTAATCATTAATAAAAATTATAGTTTTTGAACCATCATTGACCTGAACAGTCGTATCGTTTGGCCCAGGAGTCGTTTAGGCAACCGGTTCCATTTTACCCCAAACCTAGTCCCTGGCAAAAAATCGTTGAATTGGTCAATAACTCAGTAACTCGAGCAACCAAATCATCGAATCATTCGACCCGTTCAACAGTTTTTTACTGTTTTTATTTTTATTATTTTTTACTTTTTTAATTTTTTTATTAAAATGGACCATCCATTCAGACCGAATGGTTGAATTGTCAACCCGGAAATCAATCGCTAGAACTATTCCGATTTCTGTGTCATTTTTTAAAATATTGATAAAAATTATTCAGATAAGATTTTAAGTATTTTACATTACCAAATTATCGCTATCATCCTTGTTTTATTTATTTTTGGGGTTTTTATAGTTTAGCATCTAGGGTGGAGTTAAGATTTCTAGGGATAGACTGAATCCTGCCCGTAGATTGATGCCAAATTCATGAACACGATGCGGTTTATAAGGGGGGCTACTAGTAAACAAGGAGGAGGGTTGTAGTCCATTTATCATATTTATTTGCTTTTTATTTTATTTAATTATTTATTTTTTGGGCAAAGGACACGAGTTCACATCTACACCCCCACAACATCCCACGTCACATTTCCTCCATACATTGCGAATATCTCTCGATGATGATATCATCAGATACTATTATCGGGAGATATTTCCAATACATGGCGGAGATGTGATGTGAGACGTCCAAAGACGCAAGGTTTGGCCGAGCTGAAAAAATTACAACATATTTGGGATCTTTTCGAATTTTCCACTAAATACGAGCTGTCCGGGTGGGGTCCACTTTGGAAAGTCAAAAAGCTGCCGCTTCGAGATCACATCGGCGCCCTACATCATATCCTGACCCTATATTAAGAACATCTCCCAATCTCCGAAGATGTTCTCCATACACGCTGAGATGTGTATGTGAGGCGCCTTTGTGGGGCGAGCTGTGTAGTGTGCAGATGTGAACTCGCCGGGTGATAGGTTTCCGAAAAAGATAAATAATTGGTCTTCCCAAACAGAAACCGCACTTATCATAAGCGGACCAAGGCGAGCTCGATCTGCTACCCACGAGATGTTGTAGCAGATCCCGAGTCGGTCTGACACAGTGATGGAACGATCCATCACGATGTTACATCATGAATTCGCGATGTCTGAGTGGATTCCGGAGATTTGAGGTCATATGACGGTTTCTGCCTGCTTTTGTTGTGATCTGTCGGTCCCCATCATAGGTTGCTGGGTCCCACACCCTTACGACTATCAGGTCTAGTGGTCACCTTGCTACTTTCTAGTTGCTAGCTTCCAACTCTCGTCTCTCGCAATAACAAACCTACAGTAACCGAGTAACCCCACCTCTCTTCACCATGGAGTCATGGAATAACCTCCTTTACGGTGTTCTAGATCCCTCTGTTTTATTTATTGGTAACATATTCTAGATCCCTCTGGCTCTGTTAGCATCTTGCCTCTCTCCCCTGTCTCTCTCTCCCTGAATAAACATCAACATGACACGTAACGAATAAAGGGATACTTTCTTGTTCTTCGAGGTTTGAACACGCCGAACAACCGTAGTGGGTGCTTTCAGTTATCTTCATATCCTTCTGGGTTGGCCATTCTGCATTCGGCAAGGTAACCTCTGTCTCTATAGTTTTATTTCTTTCTTAGTAGGCTTGATATTGAATCTCGACTTAAACCATGATTTACTCTTTGAAATCCTCCGGAAGCTCATCAATCTTGGCGACTCAATCAATCCAGAGACCACCACCAAAGCCGTCTCTTCTTTGCTGCAATTCCGTTTGGAGTTCTTCTCATCGTCGGAACCCAAGAGTTTCGTCGTCTCCTATTGGCACCAACGAGGATAAACCAATAAAACCGAGAACCCATTTCCTAAAACCCATCTTAATAACTTCCGAGGAAGTCCTCGTCAGGAACAACAGGATAAATGAGAAGAACACAGAGTCTTCTCAAGTGGGTAGGCAGCAGATGATGGCTCTGTGTGGATTTGGGTATTGGGTTCAAGGGTTCAGGTGTTTTCCATGGCTGGCGATGAATTTCCACATGGCGCACACTCTTAAGCTGCATCCTTCAACATTGCAGCTTATACAGAGCTCCGGCAACCTACCCATGGTGGCCAAGCCTCTATACGGGGTCCTTTCAGATGCTGTTTATATTGGTGGTGCTCACAGAATACCTTATATTTCCATTGGAGGTTTGTGCTATCTCTTTGTATCATTCCTATGTACTTTTTTCTTTTCTGTGTTTTTCTTTTATTTGCTTAATCTTGGCCACCTTATCTGTGTACTTTCAGATTTAAGTAACAATTTACCAAGTTCTCATTAAGAATTAAGAAAATTTTCCAGAGGGTCCCAAATATGATTGAGGGTCTGGGTTTATTATGTTAATATTTATATACCCCTTGAGTTCTATTTTGAATTTGTCTGTTGCCTCTCTTATCCTATGTCTCTGTACTACGATTTCTTTATTAACTGGGTGTGTACTTCCTTGTTCAAGAAGTTCTTACTAAAGGCTTTATTCAGTGATATCTAGTGTATGTAAGCAGTTATTTTGGAATCTTGGTATGGAGAGTTTGAATTAAGCTGAAAAACAATATTCCTTTTCGGCCTTCTCAAGTCTCATGCTTTTCATGAAATATGCTTTTAAGATGTCCCTTTCTTTCCTTAGTTCGTTTCATCATTGAAGTCCAATAAACTATGTGACTTCAGCTTAATCAAGTTAATGGGAGCCCTTTTTTCCCTTTCTCCTTATGGTGCCTTCAGATGGAAAACAATAGAAGCTGAATTCATTGCAACAAATTTTAAATTCACTGCACTAATTTTAAGTTGTAGCATCAGGAAATTTATTCTTACTTTCAAGTGTTGCTAAATTTAATTTTGTGTTGATAGAAATATCAAGATTTTGTCTTTCTGTCTTGACAATGAAAGAAATTTTCATTTTGGGATTTCAATTTTTTGCAAATCTGTATTTTTATTTTAGTGGGTTTTTATATGTTGATTATAACTGCAAACAATCATGAACCTTGGAGGCTGAATTCTGTCAGCATTTATTCAATTAGTATTTAGTCTTCTCTTTAGAGGGATGGTAGACAAATGTCTTGTATAAAGTTACTGATGTGGATAAAAAACTGCAGTGCTTTTGCAGATTCTTTCGTGGGGGGCTCTGGCACTAATTCCACTCGCAGGTGAAGCCCTTCCCATATTGATGGTGTGCATTCTGCTTAGTAACCTTGGAGCTTCAGTCACAGAAGTTGCAAATGAAGCTCTTGTTGCTGAGTACAGCCAAAGACACAGAGTAAGTGGAGTCCAATCTTATGCATTCAAGGCTCTAGCTGCTGGGGGAATCTTGGGCAACTTGATTGGAGGCTTTTTCCTAATGAAAACACAAAAAACGAAGATGATATTTCTCTTGTTTGCTGCACTACTTTCCCTTCAACTTGCAATTTCTTCAACAACAAGCGAGGATGCTTTTAGCTTGCCACAACCATCAGACCATCATATCATAAGAAATTCTGTCTCAGAAGATCTACACAGAAAGTTCTCTAGTCTGATCAGTGCAATAGGCGAAGAGCGCATTGCTGGCCCTCTTACCTGGATTGTAGCCTCCATTGCTGGAGTTCCAATTCTGTCAGGAGCCATCTTCTGCTACCAAACACAATGCTTAGGGCTTGACCCTTCAATAATTGGGATGTCTAAAGTTATTGGCCAATTGATGCTGCTATCGGCTACTATTTTCTATGATAGATATTGGAAAAGAATTTCTTTTAGGAAATTGATTGGCATGGTGCAGATTGTTTATGCAAGCTCCCTTCTTCTGGACCTTGTCCTAGTGAAACAAATCAATCTTAGATTGGGCATTCCAAATGAGGCCTATGTTTTGTGCTTTTCAGGATTAGCAGAAATTGTTGCTCAGTTTAAGCTCCTACCCTTCTCAGTTTTGTTTGCAAATTTATGCCCAGCTGGATGTGAAGGATCACTCACTTCTTTCTTAGCTTCAGCCCTTTGTTTATCATCCATTGTTAGTGGATTTTTGGGTGTTGGATTGGCTTCTCTCATTGGAGTAACATCTGGTGATTACTCAAGCCTGCCTTTGGGGATTTTACTACAGTTTCTTGCAGCTTTGGTGCCCTTGGGATGGTTATCACTTTTACCCATATCACAGCCACTATCATCAAAGGAAAAAAAGGGAAGTCCAAGCAAGAAAAGTAGAAAGATTAGAAGGGTGGGAAGAACGGTTTTTGGTTCTATTTATGCTTACCGGAGACAAAGAGAATCTGAGGCAGAGATATAAGCAGTTGAGGTCTTACACGATTTCTGTACAGAGATGGAGAAGGAAGAAAGCAGGAGAATGTTGATTATACAAGTCTCAAGGTTTGATAGGAATGCAAACAGGAACAGCATTGGATAGATTCTGGCCTACCTATTGGAATACTTCAAAGAGAGAGAGTAGTTACAATTCATCCCCAATTTTGAGGCAGCCGAGGGTGGTCATTTTTGCCACAAGGCAGATTGTAGTGATTTTGGGTTTTTTGTCAGTAACTTGAGATTATTTTATGAATGAAAGAAAGGTAATACAGCATCAACAATGTACAATAAGGCTTTATACCTTTTCATTCCATTCTGTGATGAAGATGGCTCATTGTTACTCCCTTTAAATACCATGATGATCCAATTGGGAATGCTACGGCCATCAAAATTCATCTTGATCCTTGGGGTTGTCTAGAACAGGAGAATTAATTCCCTGGAGGTTACACCAGAGCAGAGTGCTTTAGCTTTTTCACAGAAAAACTGGCACATGAACTTGCTCATCAACCAGGGTTGACATTGCCAATTTGCATGCAAGACATTGCAACAACGAACTTCGCTCCTAGCCTCCTATTGTGGTTGGATGAATTCAAGTCCAAACCCTAAACCTTAACTTTAAAACTTAAACCCCTAAACCTTAACTTTAAACCTTAAACCCCTAAACCTTAACGTGAAACCCTAATATTAATAACATCAATGTGTAAAATGTATTTGGCTGGACACGTCCTCCGACCAGGTAGGAGCCAAATATTTCTCAGCGACAACATTAACAATTGCTTATTGAAGAGAATTAAAAAAAAAATGTTACTAATAAAGGCTCTTCTACCATGGACCCCCTCCTTTGACAAGATTCTAAATAGTACGGCTGCAAACTGTTTGAATCGAATGGGTTATAGGTTAGATACAAATTTAATTTGTTTAAATTCCTTCTCAAATTGGGCCTTAACCACTCCATAGATCGAATCAAACTGCAATAGGATATTGAGTGGTATAAATAAATTGGACTAAAAATAAAATAAATTAAAAATGACTAATATTGTATTTCATGAACAAAAATTTTGAAAATTAATTGTGTGAAACTTGAACATATGACAATCTAAATGAAAACACGACATTCAAATTAGCTTTACCACTACTAAACACAACCAACTGAGAGGTGGCTCAAAGGGGTCAAGGGGAGGCTATTTGTGATGCATAGCACCGAATACCAAAAAATAAAAATCAAGGGAATCAGTTTATATCGGATCAGGAGTGGATTGATATTTGATCCAATACCAAATTTTATTCAGACCATTTACAGCTCTAGTAAATGGTCTCTGTTTGTCTGAATTAGATCCATTTTAGATTAAATATTTTTCCATTTAATTCAATTTATTACGACCCAAGTTAGTAATATTTTAAGTATAAATGCTTGTATCTAGATTAAATTAATATGCACTTTTCTTTCTTTCCTTTTCATATTACACGGTACACATTATAGGGAACCAAGGGTAGAGTCGGGATTAGGGGGTCAAAAGCTAATATGATTACTTGATTATAGATCCTATCGTTCATAACAGTCATAATAAAAATGCTAACAATTAAAATAAAATCTGATACATGATTTTAAATACCAAAAAATGCTAATATTTTTATTTAATTTTTCACTTGGCGTTTTATATATTTTTTCTTTTTTTATAAGATGGGACTCCTTGGTTTTGCCTTGTTAATTGCAGATTTACAGAGGGGCAGGGGGAAGTTAGGCCATGGCATGTGGGTTGGTTGTTGGGTTGAATAGAGTATAGGGATTATTATAGGCAGAGCCTGGCTTTGCACTTATGGTAAGGACTATAACTTAGGCCAACTAAGCTTGGGTTTTGGGCCTATGTCTCTTATATATAAAGTATTAGTGGGATCCTCTGCATTTCAGAAAGTTGATTAATTTTCTTAGTTGATAATCAGAAAGATGTCAAAGGAATTTTTATTAGAGGTCAAATTATAGGGAAGGCTTAAAAATTGTTGCTCCATGGGGTTAACTAGGGGGAGTCATCCCCCAAACTCATAAAACCCTACAACCTTAGTGTAAGTGGGATTTGATCCTAAGCCCCTACTACAACAAACAGGAGACCTTACCAACTAACCAGTTGACATTTTGGAGGGGATGTTTAAAACTAAATTAATAAAAAAATCTCTATTTATTGATTTTTGCAGAACAAGAAAAATAAAAGCGAGAAAGAAAACTTGAGCATCTTAAAAATCCTTTGTACAAAAATTAGTTACTAAAAATATAAAAAATTTTGGTAAATTAGAATATTCCAAAAGTAAACTTTCACTAAATTAAAATACCAAAACCATTGAAATTAATTTATGGAAATCACTAAATTAAAGTATCCTAATAAATACTAAAAATTGCTGGAAATTTAATTTTCTAAATTTTTCAAGATAAATAATTTTCTGAGTATTATCACAACCAATTATTCTAACAATAACAAAATCACATAATCATAATAGTATAGCATTTATGTGGAACAGATTAAGCTAGGCACTTCCAGTCATCTGCGGTAGTGGCCCCAGAACCTCATTTAGGTCAATTGATGGAACGTCCTGGCTCAAGTGTTTAACCAGGCTTGAGCAGCAACATTCAACCTCTGGTTTGACAATAGCCCATAAGTTCATAAGAGCCTTCAACTTCATGTGGATTTAGTACTGAAAAGCCTTAAAGTTTAGAGCCTTAATGGCTGAATGGTTGATTTCTCCACACTTGAAAATTTCCCAAAGTTTGTAGCATTTAGCATTAGAAAAGATGGCAACATAAGAAAAAAAAAATGCATGGTTCAAATGAAAAATGATCAACCTCTTTCTGGCTTGACCACACCAAAATGATCAACAATAATCCGAGCCCCTAGATCTGCCTTCTTTCATCTTATTCCCATTTTTCTGCTAATGGATTTATGCTACTCTCTCCCCAGTAGATTTATGATACCGAAATAAACCACATAAACATTGTGTATTTATTTTTCTGGTTATTTTATTTGATGATTTATGATACTGAAATGAACCATTACTCTATATGACCATTAATGCTCCACTTATGCATAAAATTCAGGAAAATTTGAAAAAGTGCTTAAATGATGAAAGCACTTCACAGAGTTCGCAAATATTGCAGCAAGGATCCTCTTGGAAGAATGATGTGCTTTCTCATGTTAAAGGACCTGATAAGAAAGGACGTGTTCGTTGTATGGGAAAGATCCTAACTTCTAATGGTAGTGGAGTTTCATCATCCCAACAACACGATCAAGCTTTGCAGGAAAAAGTTCAAAACTTAGAGGGTTTGGTGAATGGTTTTATATCTATATTTCAGAGACGATTTCCTGATGAGCAACTTAGTGATATCATGAGTCTTGTAAACCAAATCACAAATAGAGAGGTATGATATATTTATATTCAAAATTTTAAAGTGATATATATATATAGAATATTATTGTACTAATCAAATTTTCTCTAATTTAATAGGATCCAAATGCTGCTACTACTCTAGATGTCTCACCAAATGGGCATCGAAACTCTTCGACTTCAAGTCATCATCCTCATGGAAATCAAAGCGGTAATATTTATAATAATTATTTGACTTTATTTGTTTTGTAATATTTTATTTTACTGTAGGTGTTTCAAGAATAGTTGCTTGCTTTCACTATCTAAGGAACATGCTTTTTGCTGGTTTACCCAACTGTTGTTGGTTTATCCAACTAATGCTTGGACGATGTTAAAAACATAGTTATTTTGTTTCGATGAAAATTTAGGTTATTTTTTGTTAATCTTTTGCATGTTGTTTAGTTTTTTAATGTATAAGTGTTCTAATTCAGTTATATCCTTGTGGGAAATAACTCTCTTTAGATTCTCCAATACTAAAGAATAAAAACCTAACTGGTAAAGTGGTAAGGCAAAATAAAAGCACAGAAAGTTGTGGAACTTTTCATTGCTCTAGAAAGGTCCAAATGAGGAGTTATTTCATTAATTAGCTGTTGCAGGTAGAGTAATCACATCAATAACATGGTCACTCTAACCATCTAGCAGTCTCATCCTTTTGGATGACCAGTGTATATGGGTAGATCTCTTATTCCTTTTCCTCCTTTTATTTGTTTCTTTAACCGTTTGAAAGCATGCATTCAATGTTTGGATAGCTTGGATCAGCCGGATGGTGTGGTATTATACTGTGGTGGCTATTCCTAGAGATTGGACGGTGTGGATAAATGCAATAATAGCCTCTGGCCGAAGGACAGGATGTTTCTATTTTTAGCAGCATTACAAACCACTGCATCTTTTAGGTAAGCATGCTTAGCAAGATTATACCAACAAGCTCTTCAAGAATGTTGCTTGGCTTTTCTTCATTTACATGGTAGTGTCTGTCAGATTAGAGAAATTTAACTACTAGCTTTAAGGAGGTCTTTGTCATGGCTAGATTGACGAACAGGAGAAAAACAAAATAAGGAATTCTTTTAATTCTCTACAGGTTTTGGTATCATAGGTGGTATATTGTATAAATTGAGGAAAGTGTTCAATGGTACTGAATCTTTAGGATTCAGTGGTGTGAAAAGGTCTACCTGTATGATTTTGGAGGCATGTGGTCTTGATGTCAGAAATGAACTGTCCATCATGAAAGTCTCTATCTTTGCATGTCCATGAAGATACAATATTGAACACATCATAAGATAGGTATTGCAAATAAGAACTTTAGTGTTGTAAAATCTGTGAGCATATGGGTATGTGTATATATGCACATATTTAAATACCAGCCAATATAAACCCAAAGTACATCGAGGGTATCAAAATATTAAAAGTTGTCAAGTTGAATTGCCTTTGTATCTTCTTCATTGTTCCAATATAAACTCAAACTTTTCTTTCTTTCTTTCTTCATTGTTCCAAGCACATATTTAAATACCACTCCAACTATTGCTTGGACGATGTTAAAAACATAGTTCTTTTTATATTGGCCATTTTGGTTGAACAGGATCTAGAGAAAACATTTTTTGATGTGCAGGTGTTCTTTTTGTGTTGGACATATTAGGCAAATAGAATTGTAGGGAAATATTAAAAAAAAACACCTATACTGCCGGACTATATCCGTTGGTATATCCTGAACCTATACCGACAGACTAGCTTTGTTGGTATAGCCTGAACCTATACCGACGGACTACCTCTGTTGGTATACCTTGACCCTATACCAATGTGCACAATCTGTTGGTATAGCAATATACGCCATACTCCATACTTATGATGTACATCGATGGTTTAGAAATTCGTCGGTATAGGTGTCTACACCTTATACCGATGGACAAAATCCATTGGTATAGGTCTATACCGACAATTCCTTCCCGGACACATTGGTTGATTGTCGGAGTATCTCATTCAAGGATATATCGACGAACTATACACATATACCGACAGATTTAGTCCATCGGTATATGGCATATTTCCTGTAGTGCCATTATTCTTGAAGAGTATACTTCTTCCTGGACATCTCTTTAAGTAGGCAATAATCCTTTCTACTACAAGGAGGTGGGTGGTCCTCAGAGAATGCATTGACAACACTAACAACATAAGAAATATCTGGTCGAATTAGGCAGAGATAAAGAAGTTTCCCAACCAAGCTTTGGTACATAGCACCGTCCTTAAGGAGTTCTCACTTTTTGCACTTATCTTATGGTTAGACTCAATGGGAGTATTAGTAGGTTTCACTCCTAACTTGATAGTTTTTTCTAATAAGTCCAAAACTTTCTTTAGGAGATGAAAATGCCATGCTTAGATCGAACTACCTCAATTCCTAGGAAATAGTGTAACTTTTCTAGGTCTTTCACTTCAAATTCCTTGTGAAGGTGTTGTTTAAGGGTTTCAATTTCACTAATGTCACTTCCTCTTATCACAATGTCATATACATAGACTGCAAATAGAGTCAGGGAATGACCTGTCTTCTTAAAGAAGTGAGTGTGATCTGACTAATCCTGTATGTATCTGAATTTGTCCAAAGACAGTCTAAACCTATCAAACCAAGCTCTTGGAGATTGTTTCAACCCATACAAAGCCATTTTCAAAAGGCAAACTTTCTTTCCTTCTTTTGCACTATAAAAGCCAAGGGGTAACTCCATGTAAACTTCTTCTTGCAAGTCTCCGTTGAGAAATGCATTCTTAACATCCATCTGAAATAGTGGCCAAGAGTAGTTTGCAGCAATGGATAGAAGAACTCTGATAGTGTTCATTTTTTCAACAGGTGCCAAGGTTTCTGTATAGTCTATGCCATAAGTTTGTGTGAATCCCTTTGCAACCAATCTGGCCTTATACCTCTCTATAGTACTATCAGCATTATATTTCACAATAAACACCCATTTGCATCCAACAGGTTTTTTCCTTTCAGGTTGGTTAACTAGTTCCCATGTGTTGTTCTTGACAAGAGCTTCCACCTCTACTTGCATTGTGTCCTTCTATTTAGGTATCAAAAGGGCTTCTTGCACTTTTTTGGATATAAGAACAACAGAAATAGGTGCCAAGTATGACCTATAGGATTCTGAGAGATAATTATAGGAAAGGAACTTGGAGATGCAATGGACAGTGGATGAAGTGCAACGACGCTTCCTTTTACGAACAGCAATTGGAAGATCAATGTCATCTGACGGTGGAGGTTGAACATCTGTAATAGTGGGATCAATAGTGAGAGTAGTAGTGCCTGGATCTGGGGTTGTAGAAGATGTTGGAACTTGCTTGGATTGCTGTTGAGTACGAGAGTCAACTTGCCTCCACCACTTTCTGTGATACACTCTTAATTCTCTGCATTTTTTACAACCTCCTTCACAACTCCCCCCCTCAATAACTAGGACAGGTAAAAGAACTTTTGAGGCTGAAATTGAAATCCCTTCCTCACTATTCTTCCCTAAGGATAAGCCTTATGATAGAAAGGCATATCCTCAAAGAAGGTGACATCCATGGACACAAAGTGCTTCCTTGAATCTGGCTCATAACAATAATATTCCTTTTGATTGTTTGCATATCCAAGGAAAATACACTTAGCGGCTTTGGGATCAAATTTAGAGCGGTGAGGTCCAAGGATTTGAACAAAACAAGTACACCCAAAAGTTTTGAGGGGAATAGTGAATAGGTCATCATCTGGATATAGAAGACTGAACGGGGTTTGCAGGTTTAGAACCTGTAAAGGAACCCTGTTAATGAGGTACACGACTGTACGGATTGCATCCCCCCAAAAGCGTATGAGAACATTAGAGTTGAGCATGATGCTTCTGGCTACCTCTAAGATATGCCTATTTTTTCTCTCAGCAACCCCATTTTGCTGAGGTGTGTGAGAACAAGTAGATATGTTGGGACATAATCCATTACCCAGAGGATAAATAATAGGTGTTGAATAAAGTAGATATGCTGGCCATATGGTCTGAAGCATCTGAATTTATACCTAGAAAGGTCTAGTATTACCTGGGACAGAAGCATGACATGCAGTAGCTCTTGTACCTACATGAGCAAGGGCTGAAGTAGGCTGAGCTGGTGTAGTAGCTGAAGATCTAGAAATAACAGCTTCCTTTTCTAACTGTGTCAGTGCAACTCGGACAATTGCCAAGGCATCCAAGGATGTTGTCCTTGTGTTGGAAGATGATGTACTGTCAGTATTAGTTGTTGTATTAGCACTTCTTTTCTTGTTTTTTAGTTTAACTGGCATTAGGTGCAGATGCAACTTCCAACAGGTCTCCCTAGTGTGTTTGGGCTTCTTGCAATGATCACAAAAAATATCTTTTTTGTCTTCCTTCTTAACTTCTTTTTCCTTTTCTCCTCCAGCTTTGAATTTTGTTGCTGCCAAGGCTGCTTCTGTGGGCTGGAAGGATAGCGTTACCTTCCTCCTACTCTCTTCACTGTGGACTAATGAGTAGGCCTGAGATAGGGTCACACTCTCCCTAGTGAGAAATTGTTGTTTTGCAATATCCAAATCTGAGTTTAGGCCAACTAAGAACTCAAAAACCCTGTTTGTTTCAAACAGTTTTTTATAAGTTGTTGCATCCTTTTAGATTTCCCATTCAATGGTTTCTAAGTGATCAATTTCATGCCAAAGGGATTTTAGGGTAGAAAAATATACTGAGACCAGCCTCTTTCCTTGCTCGAGGTTTTTCACCTCACATTTTAGCTCATAAGCTCTAACATCATTGAGGGGTTGAGAATATGTCTCCTTTATGTTGTCCCAAATCTCCTTGGTTGCTTTTTTCCTAGAGATAATTTTGGTTGATGTGGGGCTATATAGAGTTGCATAGCTAGGTCATCACCAAGTAGTTCTCTTGAATCTATCTTGGGTGAGATATATCCTCCTTGGCTAGTTCTTTTGTATCTCTGGTTACATATCCTAATTTTCCTCTGCCCACAATGGCCATCATTGCCGATTAGGCCCATTCCAAGTAATTTGTTCCATCAAATCTAACAGTGGTAATCTGGAACGTATTCTCAATCATATTACCAGTCCCAAAAACTTCCCCTTGAGTATTTTGTTAGACAGTGTATGCCCTTAACTCCAATCATCATGATGTACATTATGACATTTATTGTAAATGAATAAAGTGCATATTTGATTCATGTCATTGTGGTGTGTTTCTGTGTAATACCCTTAAACTGGACATATGAGACTCGTGTTAGTTTAGAATCTTAAAAACCGTTGGATAAATCTGGGGAGATTTATCCTGCCAAGGCTGACATTGATGTACCGCCAAGTTGGTTAGGGTGGCTTGTCTCAGCTACCAGGGTGAGACCTGAGGTACATGCAGTGTGGGTTTCCTTGAAACCTTGAACCGAACCAAAATTCTAGTATTCCCTGGACCTTGGAGATAGATGGGCAAAACAGGAATGTTACACCTGACCCCTAGACTCGGTTATGATACTGCACTAGGTGTCGGATTGGGTTGTCTTTGATGTGCCAATCAATGAGATCCTTAGAGGGTGTCAAAACCTGGGTATGTTGGGACAGTCCGAAAATTCACGTGAGTGGGTGATCATAGTGACAGGATCGGCCCCTTTGTCGGACAAAGTGAATGATCGGGGAATTACACTCTCTCTGATGGAAACCTAAACTGTCGGCAGTGGATTTTTCAAATGTGTTTGAAATTTGGTTTTGCAAAATATATTTATATAGATATATACTTATATATTATGGTTTCAAAATATTCGCAAAAGGTTTTAATTATGTGAGTAGAGAGTGCAGCATTGTACCTTGCAGCCGAGGGAGAGGTCCTCTCTTGTCGGACAGTGTTTGATCATTAAGGGCTGAGAGGTTAAGTGTAAGACCATTGAGGGTTATACCTAATGGGCTAATCTTACATCAGCCCATAGTCTTTGGGCCTTCATAAGATTCCTGGACCCAAGGACCGTTTAGTGTAAATGTTGGGCCCATTAAGAGCCCATAGTGATGGACTCAGGAGTTCATTGTATTCAACAGTGAATTCGGCCAGGCCTTGTAACAGAGGCTAAGCTAAACCCATGTGGCTAATGTGTAGATCAATGTTAGGGTCCCATGCCATACAAAGAGAGCCAAGCTAGCCAACGTTGAAAGGAAGTGAGCCTAAAAGCTTAATGGGACTAAAGCCAATTTCGAACTGAGTTAATTGAGTTAATTAAATAGGGGTGGATCTGGGTTTGGATCAGCAAATAAGGATAAGAGGATAACTCTTATCCACTTAAAGAGTCCAGATCCAAATAGAGATTTGGATCAGGGGATTCCTAATTTGATTAAGAATAGGTTGATCTTGAACTGCAAATAAGATAAGGGATTATCTTTATCACTTAAAGAGTTCAGATCCAAATAAAGATTTGGATCAAGAGATTCCTAATCAGATTAGGAGGTTGTCTCTTTAAGGCTATAAATAGAGAGTAGGGCAGATTTGAGAAAGACACACAGACATTACAGAAGACAACTCAGTTTGACTGATTTTTGCCTTCAGTTCTTTTTCTCCCTGCTCTTGCCGCCCTACCCTGTTCGATCTCCAATTCTTGGAACTAATCAAGATTTGATATTGATATTGTTTCTTGCCGGAAGAAAACAATTCTAAAGTTGTGCTCACTACCCCATTCGATTATTGCCGAAGAATTACAAGTTCTTGGTGGAGAACTACCTGTTGATCCTGCCTCATCCTAAGCTGTGTCATCTTTAGTGGAGGGAGGATTTGGTACACTCTTTGGGCGTGAACACCTGCGTTTGGATGAGCTTTTTGCATGGATTCCGTATCAGGTATATCCCTCCCTAATCTTGGTTTCAAATTTGGTCCGGTTTGGTTACAAGAACGAACCTTGAAAATGTTGTTTTTTAAATTGGGAATAGGATTCCCAGATGGGAGTAAAGAAATTTTTTGAAATTTCGCCCAACCTTCCTACAAGGTTCAGCCATCCATATGATGGATCTCCCATCCCTTCGCTTTTACTTCACTTCTAGCCTTTTCCATACTAAGTAGATCACAGAGTTCCAAGAAAAAGACTAATTTTTTAAGAAAAACAATATGATCTCAGCAAGAATAAGTACTAGAACTCGGTTTCAGTTGATAGTTTCTCCTTAAAAACTATAACTTTAACAAAAAAACATCATATATTAACAGTCCAGATGATGGTTTCAGCCAAGAACAAGAGCCAAAAAGATATCTTTTAACAGTCCAGAATTTGACCTAGTGCAAACACAGTCGGATTCTTTCAAAAGGAAGGTAATCTCAACCAAGGATTAACTCCTGGACTGTACTCAATCCAAAATTCATAGTTTAAGATCAATACAGACCCTTTTTAGCCGATCCCTTCAAGAAAGGCTCTCAGTTAAGAAAGTCAAAGAAAGGTTTGTAGGGTTAAGAACAAACCCTGGGAAAAATCAGATTTTTTTTGCCGTACCTTATGGAAGAGATCAACTAATTTCTTACTACTACTGTTTCAAGAAAGGAAAAGATCTTGCCCAAAAAAACTTTGATCGCCTCCTTTGATCTTGACAAAAATCCAATCTTGAATCTTCTAACCTTCTCTGATTCTTCCTGATTGCCAAGAATCACTCTCCAATCTTCAGACAACTGCTAAGATCTATGGTAACCTCCAAGAATCAGGCAAAGACAACTTCTTTCTATTCTTCCAGCCTTAGATGATTCTCATGCGGTCTGCTGGGATAGATTTCACATGAGAAACCCTAGAACCTGCTCTGATACCAACTTGGATGAACTAGAACTATTGTTGTATAAACTGAGAAGAGATACACAGGTCTGAAGAGAAGGAGAGAGAGAGAGAGAAGAAGAGTGAGAGAAGAGAGGAGGAAGAGAAAGAAGGGGTTCAGTTGATGATATTTGCCGCCCCATATTCTTTATTATTTATAGCCTTTGATAAAATTAATATGGATAAACATAATAAGGCCAGCGGCCCAATCTTAAAAGAAAAATAAAACAACTAGGAAATAAGTAGGTGTGGGTATGGAACCACACACACTAGAGCCTGAGTGTGGGTATGGAACCCCACACTCATGACTTAGTAACTATTTCTTCAATTGATATGAATATATTAATTTTCAAAAAATTATTAATTTATATATTTAATTACTAAAATATCAAAAATTTCAGTAAATTAGATTTTTGTTAAATTTTCACTAAATTAAATTACTGAAAACATTAAATTAGTTTATGGAAATAACTAAATTAAAATTTCCTAATAAATACCAAAAACTAATGTAAATTACCAATAATTATGGAAATTATTAATAATTACCAAATGTAAATCATCAATATTAAAATTCTCCAATAATGTTTCAATTTACTAATTACCAAAAAACAATGTAAATTACCTAATATCAATTATGGAAATTATTAAAAATCAAATTTAATAATTTTCAAAAAATATCAAAATTTTTTAATAGTTTTGGAAATTATAAATATAGTTTAAATTCCCTATAATTATTGTTCATTACTGATAATTACTAATTACCAAAATTACTAATTATTTTCTAATAATTATTTATTAGTATATGAACATTATTGAATTACATTAATGTTACATTAATAATTACCAGTAAATTAACACTATTTAATAGTAATTTAACATTAAGCTAAAAGTAATTACATTAATTTTTTCCAATAATTACTGACTTATTTTGGTAATTTATGAAACTTACTAAAAGAAAGTTGTATCTAGGTTGGTAATCGATTCCAGGGTTTGGGTTGTACTTGGGTTGGATCCAACCCAAGAACCCTTTCTTCTCTACTCGCTAACAGCTACAGTATTTACTTGAATAAGTAGTAAACACAATAGTTGTTAACCCCTCTTCTACTACAATAAAATGCTAGCACTCCACATGGTTATCAGTGTAAGGATGTTGGTGAGATCTAAACTTCATACGTATCAATGATGGTGGGAGAGGATGGGACTAACCTACTGAAATTGGTGACTTTTACTGAAACAGATTGAAAAACCGATGATTAGTGAAGATTAATTAGATTCCAAATAAAAAATTGAACAATCTACTTGATTTGCAATAACGAATATATAATAGAATGAAAAAAAAAATCTGCTTGTAAGTTGATCACTGGTGAAGATTAACGTGTGATTAAGATGAAATGGGCCTTATCAGCCTTAACCGATGCAAGCAATATCTCTTTGAGTTTGAGCCTTAAACAACAATGATCAAAGGAATTGAGAAAGAGAATGTTTGTTTGGGAGAGGGAAATGGAGAAATAATAGTATGAAAAGGAAGAACATGAAGGTTGATATAGGGGAAAAGAAAAGAAGAAAGTGGAAACAATAGCAAGAAATGAAATTTGGCAAGGAAAGAGAAGATTTGTTTCATAAAGGAATAAGAAAACTCTTTTGGAAAGTTTCCATTCCCTATACATTTAATGCTTGGAAAGTTTATACCGTTGTTACGACAGTGAAATGGGAGGCAAGGTGTCATGGCAAAGAACCTGTACTGAACCAGGTTTGTTATGTTTATTTTTTATTATTTTAAAGTTGTATTTACTTTGATTTTAAATTAATAATTTTTATTTTTATTAAATTTTGATTTATTTAGTAAATTGTTATTAATCTATAATTTAAGTTATGATATTATCCTAAGTTTATTATTGTTTAAAACTTTTAATAATGTCAGAATTTGTTATTATAAATTAAGTATAATATTATTGTGATTAATTTTAACAATTATTATTGTTAATAAAATTAAAAACAATAATTTATTTGGAATATTATTTATAACTATAATATTATTTTTATAATTATAATCTGATTTTTAATTAATTATTAAACTTTATTACTTTAATTATGTATTTATCTTATTTTATTATTTTTTCTTTTATTAGTATTTTAGATAATTCTTACTCATCTTATTTTTAAATTGCTTGTAAAAAAATTAACTAGCAATACGATTGCAGCCTATAGGGAACTTAGAAGGAATCAGACTAGCCCATAACTATCCAAAACTTTGCCGCTTGATGTTTGCTGATGACTTACTCCTCTTTGGCCATAGCATCTTCGAAGATATCAATGTCATCAAGGAATCACTTGACACCTATTGCTACTAGTTTGACAAAGCATAAATCCTTCAAAATCCAACATTCACTTTAGTCTTAAATGTACATTGAAGATGGGGACACCTAAGTGCCTTCCAACTCGCATCGTCTGTAGCTAAAAGCAAAGATTGGCTGGGAACGAGATTAGGGTAAGGTGGGATAAATTCGGGGATTTCCATCGACCATTCCCTATAGGGATGGGGATGGGGTTGGGATTTTTAGTCTCAATAGGGTTCAAGGCAGAGACGGGGTATGCAAAAACCTGGCCCCGCCCTGTTGCCATTCCTATTTTATATTTTAAGATGAAGAAAGACATTCATGTGAGTGAAATGAATCAAGAATTAATAAAAGAATTTTTTTCTATGCCAATAAATGATTGTTGTTATTATAGTTGGTTTCACTTTGAGAAAATGGAGGTATTTTTGGTCAATTAGAGTTTAAGAGAAAAGGATAAGGGAAAGAGAAATAAGGAAATTAATAAAAGAATTTTTTTCTATGCCAATAAATGATTGTTGTTATTATAGTTGGTTTCACTTTGAGAAAATGGAGGTATTTTTGGTCAATTAGAGTTTAAGAGAAAAGGATAAGGGAAAGAAAAATAAGGAAAGTTCATATAGGAATTTTTGTATTTAATGCATTTCATTATTTTACTTTAACCGTTAAGTCATTTTGTCATTTGCATAAGAGTTAAATAAATAAGGGTATATATATATATATATATATATATATATATATATATATATATATATATATATATACATATTGTCAGCATGCCTCTCATTTGAGAGAAACTATTTATCTATTTTCTCTATTTTTTGTATTTTTCCTATTTTCTTTTATTTAAAAAATATAAAAAAGTAATCATTGTCATCAATAAAATTGTACACTATTATCATGTCATCAATAAAGCTTTACACTATTACCAATATATTATATTATTAAAGAGAGAAAAAGAAATATTATATTATTAAAAAGAGAGAAAATTAAGAGTGTGTTAATGAAAATTAAGGGTGTGGATAGTTTATTAGGCCTCCTAGGGAATGAGATTCTCATTCAAGAGAGCAATAATGCAATATGTTATTAAAGATAGAGAGAGAGGGGGGGACATTTGGGTATTTTATGTCCCCATAGAGAATGAAATTCCCATTCAAGAGTTTTAAAAAGATTCATGACAAAATTATTAATAAAAATATTAATAAACTACTAACAAAATATTAGTAAAATAGTAATAAAATAATAGTACTATAATAAATTAATAATGAGAAACAAAGATATGAACTTTTAAACATAATAATGTATAAATATTTTATTTATACAATGTAAATTAATAATATTATTAATAATATAATAATAATTAAGTAATAATGTTAATACTGATATAATATAATTAAAATAATAATAGTATAAATTAACATAATATTAATAAAGTAATAAGAAAATAAAACATAATAAAATAAAAAATATTGAAGTAATAATAAAATAAAAACTCCAAATGAACCAAAAAATAACAATCAAAATCCAATTTTGGTTCCCAATCAAACCAAACAGGCGATAGGAATAGGTGATTCAAATTCCATTTTTTATTCCAATTCCATTTCCGATTCCAATCTTGTTTTTAAAATATTATAATAATTATTAATAAAACTTAGTAAAAATTAAAAATAGATTTATCCTATAATAGTTAATAAAATTTAAGAAATTAGTTTTCCTTCAAATGTTAATTAAAAACATTTAAATTTCACTTAAAATCAAACTTAATAAACACTAATTAAAAATTTAAAGACTAATTAAGAAATTTGTTGTTTTTTCCTTTTTCTTTTGTTTTTAAAGATTTTTTAACTTTTTTTGGATTTTGAATTTTTTTGTATTATGAAACTTTTTTATTTTTTTGTTTTTAAGAAAATGTTTGATTTTTTGTTTTTTCTTTTGAAAAACAAACTAATGCTAAAAAAAGTTATCCCCTTTTGAAAGATGGTAACCGCTTGGATTGAAGATTAAGATAAAGAACCCCAAAGGGTAATGCTTGGGAATCCTTTCGCACTTCAGATAAAGAAATGAGTCTCTAGCATCGTAGATTGATGTACTTGGAAGAATAGTTGACCCATTAGATCCAATGGGAGATCTAGGTTGAATTAAGTGCATAGGGGATGAAGAAAAGTAGTGAAGAAATGCAAAAACAATATGAAAATGAAACTTGATGACTAAAGTAAATATAAGAAACAACTACCATAAAAAAGAAATCATGCATGAGTTTGCTTTATGCTTGATTGTGAGTGTTGATATATTTTTATTGGGTGATGCTAATCTGATTGGATCATGATCTTCTCTTTGATTGGTAGTGTTTTCATCCTGTAAAAAGTGTGAAGGCTCCAAACTTGGGCCTAAGTTAGAAATGGGTCTTTAGTCAAACCGTTTCATGCTTGAACAAAGGGAGTTTCGCTTGAAGTTTTGATGTAGTCGAACGCTAGATAACCCTGGATTTGGGCCTATGCCAAAGATGGACTGAAGATTAGTCCATGGTGGGTCAAGCAATTGCGAAAGATTGTGAAGCCTTTTGATTAGGCAAAAGCCAAATGTAGGCTTAAGACCAGCCCATGGTGGATTGGTGCTTAATGAAAGGTTACCCAAAGTTGGGTCTTGCTCGGATAATTGTAAAGAGTTTTGAGGCCTTAGTTTTGGGCCTTGATCAAAGATGAACTTAGGAGTCACACATGGTGGGTCAGGAGGTTTGAGAGGTATACCTTTTTGGAAGTCCAAGAGTTCTACCTTCATCTCCAAGTTCATGACAAGATTTGAATCAGCCCAACCTAGGAGAAGCTTGATTTGCTTAATTTCTTGTAGAAGATCTGGAGTCATTTCTTCTAATCTAAGTCATAGATGGGCTCGAGATTGGGTTGGTCCAAGTCTTGGCTAACCCGTTCTGCATCCTAATGGGTTCCGTGTTGCATCTCTAAACTCAAGTTGTCGGTTACTCCCAGGTTGGGCTAATAAAGGTCATAATTAACATGTTGTTGATGTTATCTGCCTTCTAATTCTATGCCAATGGTGGGGTCTACATCAACCCGTTTTATATCCTGTTTGACAATCCTTGTGGCATGCCAGACTTCTAATTCAATGATGGGGTTGGGCTCTAGATTGGTTTGTTTGGGCACTTGTTTTACCTGCTTTGTGTCATGCCAGTATTTGGATTCAATGATAGGGTTTTGACCAACCCGGTTTGAGTTTTGCTCCAGTTGCCTTGTACTATGCCATATGTTTATGTCTTTCCTCATACCATGTTCATCTTCTATGCGAAATTTAGAGATGGATTGTTGAGATTCCAAGGAGAACCTTGTCCCTAGTCTAGACCCATACTAGGATTTTCTTGCCCTTGGTTTATGGGAATCAGTTGAATTAAGGCAATAGAACATTGTTTTAAGTCTAGTTGGTCTGATTGCACATTATGCTCTTCTTTTTGAACTAGTTTATTGATGTCTATATGCTTTATGGGCTTGATGAACTTAGTTGGATCGAAGGGCTGATCTTCTTTAGTCTTCTACTAAATTACAGTGATAATGTGCATTGCCATTTTGGGGGTTCCTTTCTTGACCCTTGTATCGGCTTGATGAGTTGGGTCAGATCAAAAGCCTCATATTCCTTAACTTTTGACACAACTTCCATTAATTGGATGGGACTGATGTATTTGGTGGGATCAAACGTTTGGCTCTTTTGTTTCATGGTGCTGACCCTATGACTTGGTAGGGGCTGTTGCTCTTTTGTTGGGCCCTTGAGGATTGATTTGATGTTGATTTTCTAGAGCTTGGATCGGCTTATCCTCATAGGTTGCTTGTTGAGATTGACTAACTAGAGTTGATGCATTGTAGATCAGTGCTTAAATTTGAAGTTCATTCCCAAGTTGGTTCACCTCTACTTCTAAAGACCCGGCCTTTGTAATATGCTCGTTGTTAGATGATATGTCAGCTTCTAATGATACTTCAAGAGTGAATGTATTACGGCTATTAGAGAATGTTCCACTTGGCAACTTGCACAAATTAGGGCTTGAAAAGTAGGATGATAAGTCAAAGTCAACCTGCTAGCATATTCTTTATTCAAGCTCTTTAAGACCATTAAAATTTGGTCCTCCTTACTAGGCCTCTTAAGGACTTGGGCTACTTGGGCTTTCTACCTAGCTATGAAGTCTGCGAATAATTCTTTTGATTATTGCTTGACCAATTCTAATTTACGCCTTAGCAATAGGATATCTGTGTTATACAAGTAGTGATTCACAAATGTGTCAACTAGATTTGGCCAAGTATTTGCTAGGCTAGGGTCAATGTTCTTTAACCAAGTTATGGCAGTAGGTTCCTTAAAAATGATTGAGCTAAAAGCTCATCAATTAAGCCCATGGGCCTTAGTATTTGCTAATACGTTCTGATGTGGGCCCTTGGGAACCCAACCCCATCGTATTTGTCCATATTAAGCCATTTGAATCCTTGGGGTAGCCTATGTTCAATAATCAAGTCAAGGCCAGCCAAGTCCAAGTTGTTGCCTTGCAACTTGCTAAGCCTTTGTTCTATGCAGTCTAACCATTGGTCCAGCCCTGGATCAATTGGGGTCACGAGAAAAAGTGTTACCCCTTACATGAAATTTGGGGTAGGTGGTTGTGTTGGTGCAAAGGACCTAGGTGTCTGGGTCTGGATAGATTGGTCTATTAATGCCCCTTGCATATTTGCTGAACTTTGCTTAAAAAATGAATTGTGATTGTGTGTGAGAAATTAAATACTAAAATGCTATGCTACAAGAAAAATGGGGAAGATATTATTGAAAAGAACAATGATTTATTCATGATATTGAAATTGCACGAAATACTAATGCAATACTACTTTTTATTGGAAAGACAGGGATGAAATCTTGACATGCTTATAAGCATGGTTTTTAAAAATGAATCAGTGACCGAATCGATCAGGGGTCCAGTTACCGGTTCGAACGGTCCGATCATTCGACCTGAACGGCCGACCCATTATGACAAAAAAAATTAAAAAAATTAAAAAAAAATTGGAAAACGGTCAAAACTGTTCTAACGATTCAAATGATTAATTGGCCGGTTCAGCGATTTGCTGACCAAAATCAACGGTTTTGGGGGAAAAAGTGGTTTTGGAGAAAAACAGAACTGATCAAGTGATCGGTTCTTGGTTTTTCCAATCCGACCATCCGGTCCGGTCCGATTTTAAAAACAGTGCTTATAAGATCAAATGCCTATCTTTGAATGAAACATAAGGATTGTTGGACATGTAATTACTAGACACGTGAACCTTGAAAAAGGGATTAAATACAAAATCACTTAAATGCAAATATAATTCTAAAACAATGATTCTGTTTGAATGAAACATAAGGTTTAATGCATGGAGAATTAAATTAAAAAAAAAAACTAATTTATGTAATGCATGCTAACTAGATGGTGCAATTGGAATGAACGATGAATTAACTCAATTATTACTAAATATAACAAATTACCGTGGCTAATGAACATTAAGATCAAAGAGGGGCCCATTTGGACATTTTGACTACGTAATAAAGTATTGACTTTTGATTCCATACAAAATTTGGATACAATAAATTTATGGCTTCGACTATGATATGAGAAAGATATGATATCTGAAAATTTTTTCACCAGTCAACTGGAATCATATAAACGTAATAGTCAATTAGGTGTTATTTATCAAAATTTATGGATGGGTTTTGATTGGTCAAAACTCTTCCCATACGATATCCGCGGGAACATAGATTTTTCCTAAATTAAATTTAATTTGATGCAACTTTCCCAAATGACATGGATTGCTTTTCTAGACACGTAAGACTTATGAAGGTGTCGTTGTATGCTGCATGGAGAAAGAAAGGAAAGAAAAAAAAGGGTAAAATACAAAAAACTCCCCTGAAGTTTCTGACAATCATAAAACCTCCCCTATAACTTAATTTTAGTAAAAACCTCCTTTCTATTTTAAAAAAAAAAATTGACAAAAACCTCCCTTCCATCAACGACCAAGACGAAAAATGTTAAACTGATGATAATTTTTTTTAAAATACCTATTTTACCCCTCCAGTTGGGACGCATGGCACAACCATGAGTTCTCTCTGCGGCTTCATTTCTAGTTCTAGTCAACTCAATCATTTCTTTGGTGAGATCCCGGTATCACTTGGGAGATTTCCGGTGACGGTGAGCTTCAATTTGAGGAATAACAACCTCACCGGAGAAATCCCTTAGACTAGAACGCAAACAACTGGGATGAGCCTCCTAAATAAACAAATCGATCAAAGAAACAATGGACCCAGAAATTAAAAACGTAAGAATCAAGCTAACTGGATTTGGGCGGCCTAGCAATTGGACCGGTCGGAGAGTGAAACCCCACCGTCACAGCATCGTATACACATTGGCAAAACGGTACCCCTCTGCCTTTTGCATCCGAACACACCTCGCAGACGACTGATATTGAACTATTCGTTGAGATATGCTCTGTAACGCTTTCGTGCTCTGTATAGGATGAGGGTTCATGTACGTGTTCACCGTAGACATCATGAACTTCTCTCTCATCCCCTGCAGCTTCCATATCTGGTTCTCACAATCCCTTGTCCTGTAGACAGACACTCCGGCATTGCAGTTTGACTATAGAATTGCAATAACATGCCAGAATCCCATTGGAGAATAATTTTCTCTAGTGGAGGTATTTTCTCATGCAGGAAATCAATTGGTCGAGGTGGTAGGTAGTTATCCACTGTCCCTCTTCTCTCCCTCCTTGACTACTTCATCATTGTGACGAAGAAGAAGCAATCTTTGTCTTCAAGAATTGTAGAAAAATCTACCTTGTCTGTAATCGGAATTCTACAGTGATTTCCTGGTGGTGATCTTGATGGTTTCCGGTGGATGAGAGAAATGGCGATTTACTGAGGAGGGATTCCGATTTTCTGACTCAGAAAGGATTGGAAATTCTTGAACTCCAGAGACGGATGCACGCTGACGTTGTTGAGATCGATTTTGCGCTCCCCATCAAAGAAGATCACAGGGAAAGAAGCGATTGTGAACTTCTTTGTCATATTTACTGGATTTCCGGCAAAATTTCGTCAATCCGTCGGCGGAACTCTAGGGGCGAGGAGGAGTTTGGACGAATAGGAAGATACAAGAGCAGTTTTTAAATTGGAGAAAGGCACGGGGTTTCCTCTTTCAAAACTGAAAACTGCATGAAGAAAGTGATGCCGGGGAGAGGCTCATCCCAGTTGTCTGTGTTCTAATCTGAGGAATTTCTCTGGTGAGATTGTTATGCCTCAGATCGAAGCTCACCATCACCGGAAATCTCCCAAGTGATGCTGGGATCCCACCGGAGAAATGATTGAGCTAACTGGAACTAGAAATGAAGGGATCACCACAGTAGAGACGTCACAGTTGGAGGGGTAAAATAGGTATTTAAAAAAAAAATCATTGGTTTAACGTTTTTCCTCTTGATCGTTAACGGAAGGGAAGTTTTTGTCGATTTTTTTAAAAATAAAAAAGAGATTTTTACTAGAGAGGTTTTTATGATTAACATAAACTTTAGGAGAGGTTTTTGTATTTTACCCAAAAATGAAATGATTGCTAAGAGTGAGAAATGCAATACATATGCAAAGTATTCATCTTCAAATGGCGGATAGGCCAATCCTACTAGACTATGTAAAAGAAATCAAATATTTAAATAAAAGAAGAAGATGAGATTTAGCTAAAAGAAAAGTGAACTAGAGTAGCTAAACGACAAGTCAAAATCATCAAATGAACATTTCGTTCCTTTGTCGATACATCCAACAACCTTCAAATTTTGAATCAGCGAGTGCACAATCCTTGAACACCTATTGCACTTCGGGGATCCTCATCATTTCAAGAGACCAAAGATAAAAGACTATGTAGCCCAAATGGTGTAGAAATACTCTCGTAGGAGTTGTCATATCATTGCTGCATTGTTTGATTTTCAAACATGCTCTTTGCTTTGCTTCATAGCTTTCAAGGGGTGTTTCTTGGATTGTAATACTAATATGGGACGTGAGAGATGGTGGGGAAAGAGTGTAGGACATGGGATAGGGAAACTTGGGGCTACTTAGGACGTGAAGGAGAGTATTCTATAGGCTAATGGGGGTAGAGATATCTCCCTAAGCTAAATTGTGTGTATGGAATGTGAGCAGGGGATATTTATAGATTTTTTAGAAGGGAATGGAGGGCTGAGATAGGGAGACAAGGAAAATAAATGGATGAGGTCTAAAGGGTTTTTGGAGGGAGATTGATTGAGGGAAGGAGCTGTCAAAATAGTTTTGAGAGATATCCTCTCAATTAATCAAAACAATAAGTGAAAGATTTCACCAATTTACCTAAATTGGACATTCCAAGTTTAGGTAATTGGTTTGATTGATTGGAGGCCCCTAACTGGTCAAATCTTGGATTTTAAGATGATTTTAGAGGCTGAGAGAAAGTTCTGGTCGTGGGATGCCCTATGTTAAAAAATGTAGTGAAGAGGATTCCAAATGGAAAGTTCGGATTGAGTCTAGGCTCAAGTCTCAAGAAGGAGGGGTTAATGGTGTTAGAATTGGACGATCTTGGTACCGTTAGACTCAGAATTTCAAGCTCTACCATAGGTTGGATTTCAAATTTCACATGGCATAGGGTTCAAGATAAAAAATGATCCCGATCAAACGATTAGAATTGGCTCCGGCTTCGAGTCTTGAGATGAAGGGGTAAACGATGTCGGATTTGGGTGTCGCTGGATTTGGATTTTGGGCTCTATGTACCTATGGTTTTGGATTTCTGATTTGACAGGAAATGAGCTTCAGGATCAAAATGACTTTGATCGAACGATTGAAATCGATTCTAGCTTCAGGTCTTAGGATGAAAGGGATTCAGGGGATTTTGGTGTCGTTGAATTTGGATTTTTGGGCTCTATGTACTTATGGTTTTAGATTTCTGATTTGATGTGAAATGAGGTTCAGGATCAAAATGACCTTGATTAGACGATCGGAATCGGTTTCGACTTCGGGTGTTAAGATGAAGGAGTAAACTGTGTCAGATTTAGATGATCTTGGTGTTGTTGGATTTGGATTTTGGGGATCTACGTATCTATGGTTTTTTGTTTCTGATTTGACATGGAATGAGGTTCAAGATCAAAATGATTCCAATTGAACAATCGATTGTTCATGGTTTTTTGTTTCTGATTTGACATGGTTTTTTGTTCATGATATTTTTTATATCAAAATATATTTAAAATATTTTTGTATTTAAAAAATCCCTTATTTTAAGTAAATATATTTTATGAAAATAATTTTAATTTAAAAATTTGGGCATTTAGGTTCACAACAAAGAGCTCGTCTCCATTAGAAATCGGGGATGGAGGGTCATATTTATCCTTGGCAGGGATCAAGGTCAAGGACGGGGATTTGTGTCAAAGTCAGGATCGAGGACGAGGAGTATGGTCCCCATCCCATTGCAATAGTTTTGTAATTAACATGGGCGAGCCTATCCCCGTTCCAAGCCCGTACAAATATTATTATGCTTAGGATGTGGGTAGGACAAGGCTACACAACCTATAAAATTGTTAACACAGTATCAAAACATGGCTTGAGATCATCTATGCTTTTAGTTTATTATTCTACACAATGGGGGTAGCTCAACCCCCATAGCTCCTTTGAGTTCAATATTAATAATTTTTATTTAAAATAGTTAAAAACCCAAAAATAATGCATGCATGGGTTGTGCATAGATTTGATTCAGTCTAATTACAAATTTCACATTGCTCTTAGGGGTGCAACTTAAGAGGTTGGATCAGGTTGAGGATCAACCAAAGCCTAACCTAAAGTCTTAAACATTGAGCTTGGACTTAGATTAATTAATTATGACTAAAAAAATTTAATCTATGGATTAATTTAATTATTTTTGTAACAAATTACTAAAATTTCACTTTTCCTTGAAAAATCCCGTACATCACACGGGTCCCCGCTAGTATGATCAAAAGATGGATCCTATTTTTTTTTACCTGCATGATCAAACAATGGGTCCCATTAAACCTATGACAAATGGCCGCCAGTCAAATAAAAGAAAGGGTAAAATACAAAAACCTGCCCTATAGTTTAACTTTAACAAAAACCTCTCTTAAACAATTAACTTTTAAAGAATTCCACAAAAACCTCCATTCTGTTACTAATCCAGACGGAAAACATTAGACTGATGCATTAATATTTTTCAAATATCCATGGTATTTGAAAAATACGCCTGGTTGGCAATCCCTACCAAACATCTTGCTCAATCGGTTGCTGTTTTCTCCTGCCATTAGAAACAACTACCCTATAGCAATAGTAACAGCGCATGTTAGCAATGGGAATGGGAAAAATTACAAAAAAGAAAGAAAGAATGAAAAACATCCATAAAACATGGTTTCCATTTCCATGTTACCAGAACCACTTCCATTGGTTCTCTGAAATGAAAAAGGTGAGAGTCACCTCTCATGTTTTTTGAAACTGCAATACTGCTAAAATCAGAATTTATCATGAAAGAATGCATCTGTGAGATAAAGAATTAATAACTCGGTCAAAGAACTGACCTTTCCGAGGGCATCGAGACACTAGGTGCATCCAGAATATGATGAGTTCTGACATTTCCGTTCCAAATTATTTACGGCAGCCGTCAGTGTTGCATTCCGGTAGGAAGTAATATTAAACGTGGTGGGCAGCTCAGTTAGCTGATATAGTGGAGCCGAATTCCACAAACAGAGAATCACATGGCACGTTGAATTTGGATGAGGAATGTGAATGTTACGACTTTGAAGCGAGCTCTGAGTGAGTTGACGCACTTCTTCTGTAAATCATCCGGCATCGTTGGACCATATGATGACGTCGGTGTGGCTACCGAAACTTGAAGTGCTAACCTAGCATGTGCTGTGAAGAGCCAAGCTACGAGAACCGGACAACAGCGGCTACAAAGGCAAGAACATTGTTTGTAGTGGACAGGTAACCAAGCTTTTAGAGGTTTCTAGGGATTTCTCTAAAAATCCGACGGGATTACAGCCATGGATTCAGAAAGAAAGAAGTTTGAACGATAAAGAAAGGAAGTGCAATAAGAAGGTTAAAGGGAGATTTTTTTTAGTGGAATTTTAAAGAGGGCTATAAAAGGATAAAATGGGTATTTAAGAAAAATGATGCATTAGTCTAACGTTTTTCATCTGAATCAGTGATGGAAGGGAGGTTTTTATCAAATACTTTAAAAGTTTAAGGGAGGTTTTTGTTAAAATAAACTATAAGGGAGGTTGTTATGATTGTCAAAAACTTTAGGGGAGCTTTTTGTATTTTACCCTAAAAGAAATAAAAGAGAGATTAAGGGAGAATTTTATAGTGTGGATGAGAAATTGGTGGGTATGGACTGCTTCACACTACACCATATGGCAGGGACTAATCCACATAATGCCACACCACAGTCTACAACTGTTCTAAACTGTGAACAAACTGTATGGATTGACTGGTTCACACTACATCATATGGTAGGGACCACACCACACCACACCACATTTTATGAATGATCTACATAGTTAATCATAAATATCTATTTTTGCATTTTATATGATAAATATATTAAAAATGCATCAATGAATTAATATTAACCAATAAATATTGATTTTTTTATAAAAAACAATAGTAAAATAATTAAATATTAAAAAATATTTTTAAATATTTAAAAATGTTATTTTATTGATAAAACATTAAAATTTTATAAAAAATAAAAATTTAAGACTGATTTGGGCTACTATTTGGTGCTGGGAATTCTGCAAAATCTCCTATAAACTCCCTTACAAGTGATACTTTAAAGCTCCAATGAATCATATGAACCCCCCTCGAATGGAACTTTGGTCCATAGTATAAGATGAAAATAAATGTAAAAAATAAAAAAACTGAGCTAACATTCATTTGATCAATTTCCATTTGAATATTTTGTATCAAGAATGCATTTCTGATTTCATGTTTAATTGGGAAAAAAAGAAAGTACAAAACCAAAAATAGATTGTGAAGCAGGATCAAAAATAGACTATGGACAGGCCCTATCCACGAGTTTTTCCTGTTGCTGCTAAAATGGGGTGTGGACGGGACCGGTCCACAATATAGTGTGGATCGGTCCCATCCATGAGATGAACACGGTGCCGAACACCGCCTAAGGTGGCATTTGATAACGCTTTTAAGAGGTCTAAAATCTGTAAACATTACTTTTCAGATTTCCATAAGTGTTTGGGTATGCATCTAAATGTTGATTTGAAAGTGCATTTCAGATCTAAAATGTTTAGATTGTGGGCCATCACTCATTTCCTTTGACATTTTTGTCAACGCCATGACAACATAGGGAGAGAAATGGAGAACTCAAAAGGAGACAGCAATGGAGAACTCATTTCTATTCTTTTGATTTCTCTCTCCCTCCTATCTTCCCGTTGCCGCTGCAACCCTATAGTCACCAACATTTGATTTCCCTCTCCCTCCCTCTCTCTCCCCCCCTATTCCCGCCATTGCCACTGCAACTCTCAATATGGCAGTTAACATGCGTATGTCAAAAGGCTCTCTCTCTCTCTCCCCTGTTTTCCAGCCACGCCGCTACAACTCTCAACAGTAGCAGTGGTTCTTTCCAATTTTATTCATATTTTAATAAATTGTTTTTTATTTTTTATAAAATTATATTTGTATTAATTATTAATTATTTTAGTTTTTATTAATTATTAAATATTTTAATAGTTTTAAGATATTAATTTGATAATTATTAATTTTTTATTGCTTCATGTTCTTTATTACTATTTTCATTATTATTTTAACTCTTAATAATTTATTTTTAATTTATAAATTGATATGTATTTTTCAATTTTATTCATATTTTAATAATTATTTTTTATTTTTTTATATAATTTACTCATATTTTTCAATATTATTTTAATTTAATAAATTACTTTTTATGAAATAATGTAAATTGAACTCAAAATAACCAAATAATCTATTTTAGAGGTAAAATAGTAAAATCAATGAATTCAGATGGTGAAGGTTTGATCCAAGGTTTTTAAAATCGATCTGGACTAAGGTTTGATCGAATGTTTTTAAAACCGGCCCAGAGAATGAACTGGTCAGGAGTCCGGTTCTTGGGTCGAATGGTCCAATCGTTTGAAGTGAACGGTCGGCCTGTTTTGACAAAAAAATTAAAAAAATAAAAAAACGGTCAAAACTGTTGAATGATTCAATCACCCGGGTCAGCAATTTACTGACCAAATCAACGTTTTTATACACATATCCCATTTTGGAAAAAAAACGAAACCGATCACCTGATTAGTTCTTAATTTTTTGAAAACCATGGTTTGATCTAACACTAACAACCTTTTCGTTTAGAGCCTCTAAAAAGTCTAAAAGCAATATATTTTACTTTTTTTTCAACACCAATATCTTAGATTTCAGATTTATCAAAGCTGTGTATGTTGTGTATTTTGACCGCACCCTCCTTCGGTCTTCAGAGTTCAGAATCCAGTCTCATCCTTACATCTTTTCCAATCCAGAAGAGAAGAAAATGTTGTGTTTCTCTTAACAACTCTAATTTTATCATTAAGATGAGAACAATGTTCGTTTATCTATATCATCCTTTTTCTTTCTGGATTTTCAGGGAGGGTGGGATGAAACCAATGGACGCTGAGCAGCTCAGAGAGAATGCTCATAAGATGGTAGATTTCATTGCTGATTACTACAAAAGCATAGAAAGTTTTCCTGTTCTCAGTCAAGTCGAGGTGCTCAAATATATCTTCTTTTGTTCCATATTAGCTTTTCCTTTCCCCCTATTATGCACTTGCTGGTTTACCACTAATTTAGATATTATTAAGCAGACGAAGTTTGCACGGACCAATCAATACTGGAGATAAAATGATATGTTGCTTGCTTGTTGTTAGAACTTAGAAGTTTTTACTCAATGAAAATGGTTTTGAGTTTTTTCTTTTATATTTTAATTATTCAGGTTCATTTTTTTTTTACCTTTTATGTAATGCGGTTGATTATGGGTTTTCTTTGCAGCCTGGGTATCTGCGTAAAATTATACCCGATTCTGCGCCTAACCAGCCTGAATCACTCCAAAATGTTCTTGATGGTGAAGTTGATCAACTGGGTTCTCATTTATTTAAAATTAATTACTCTCTCTCTCTCTCTCTCTCTCTCCCTTCCTTCCTCCTCTTTTAATTGGTTTTGACATTAAACTTTATTTTGTCTTAATGAAAACCACATTTTTCTTTGCAAGCAGATATTCAAGCAAAGATAATACCAGGGGTAACCCATTGGCAAAGTCCGAATTTTTTTGGATATTTTCCTTCTAATAGCAGTATTGCTGGGTTCTTGGGAGAAATGCTCAGTGGTGGTCTTAATATTGTGGGTTTCAGTTGGGTGACTTCTCCTGCTGCGACCGAACTTGAAACCATTGTTCTGGATTGGCTTGCTAAAATGCTGAAGCTACCAGAAGATTTCCTTTCATCTGGTAAGTGTGAAAATGATTATATTTACATAAATTAGATGATTAACCGATGCCAACATATTTTCTTTTGTGAATTCAAAAAATCGCTTAGTGGGATTTTAGCTGTCACTTATAAAGTAGTAGTTTAGACTTGTTTATCCCAAGTACCAGAAAGATATAAGTAGTTTTCCATTTTCAATGATATATTTTATTTCTTAGTTTCTTTTGTTTTATTACCTTCTTTTTACCCTCCACCAAGGTGTTTTTGATCCATAAAGTAGTGGGATTTTAGCTGTCACTTATAAAGTAGTAGTTTAGACTTGTTTATCCCAAGTACCAGAAAGATATAAGTAGTTTTCCATTTTCAATGATATATTTTATTTCTTAGTTTCTTTTGTTTTATTACCTTCTTTTTACCCTCCACCAAGGTGTTTTTGATCCATAACCATATCAAGAACTTTGTTGATAATGAAAACTGAGAGGGAAATCACCTATCCCAGAACAAATATCTAAAAAAAAGAGGAAACATAACAGCTGAAAGGATTTCGATATTTTGCTACCCTATGGGGTATGCACTGGAATACATGTCCATGCTCCAACTAGACTATCTGCTGGAGAGTTTTTTTTTGGATCTCATATCCATCTTAACAAGATGTTTGCTTTAGATGCCAGAGTTCAATCTTTGATACCTAATATGAATGCCAAAGTATACTAACATACAAAGAGGTGGATAAGCTTAAATCTTTACTTCCACTGTGACCACCTCTAAAACCACGACTGACACCTCTAAATGTACCTCTCCCCCTAACACCCCTTCCACCACCATCTTTGGTTGCCACTAAGGTAGACTTCTCTGATGTAATAGAATGATCATTGTGGAATTGGCATGTCCTACGGATACAAGAAAACATCTCTGAAAGGGAAGGAAGATCACTACTTCCCAAAATCTGAGCTCTCATAGGTTCAAACTTTGATCTCAGTCCTGACAGGAATCTTGCAACATCTAAATGTTTCCTCTGAACATGTTATACCTTCAGATCAGGGGAGAGAGGCTGGTAAACATTCAGCTCATTCCGTAAACTTTTCAGAGTAGCATAATACTCCTCTACACTCTTATCACCCTGTTGGAGAGAAAATAATCTTGATACAGCTGATAGATCCTTGTCACATTGTCCTATCCTGAGTATAATTTTCGGGAATGCTCCCAAATTTCCTTGGCAGTATCCAAAAACATGAGATTAACACTAATGTTGTTTTCCATACTATTCCATAAGACAGTCATAACTTGAGCATTTTCCTGCACCCATTCACTGTATACCTCAGACCCACTCTTGGGTTAATCTTTCTTAACATATTTCAACTTCCCTCTAGCAATCAAAGAAACTTCCATAGATTTAGCCCATGGTACATAATTAGTACCATTGAGCTTAATGGTGGTTAGCTGGGTATTCATAAAGTCCGATTGCACTATTACAGAGGGCTTGGAGCTATTACTGGAGGCGGCCATAGGAAAAGTAAAACACCAAACAGCAAGGATTAACAACACTACAGCAACTTTAAGCCCAAATACGGGTACAACAGTACCTTGATACAGTAGTTTGCAGCCCTAGAATCCAACAAACAAAGGCTTGTACACCTTATAGAGTATCAAAAGACTCCACACACCATAGGAAGTGAGTTCCCACACCACAACACACCAAACTAAACACCACACACTGTCACAAAACCACCGAATTCAACACACATACCTGTACTTACATCTAGGGCTGTGGCAAAGAACTTAAGACACCATCACAAACACCTTAAATTGACTAACTCAAGGCACTAAAGCCTCTTTTCCTAAGGGATGACCAGTCCTTTCAAGTCACTTTAGCAACTTGTATTGGAAAGAAGGAACTCTCAACTCCTAGGGTGCAAAACATAGGTGTGAACAGTAACCAGTAAAGGCTTCAAAGTGGGAACAGAGGAGCTTGCATTTCTCATCTCTAGTATGCTGATGACACTCTCATCTTTCTGGATGCTTCAGTGGAACAAGTGTTAAATCTAATAGCCATTTTGGCTAACTTTGAATTGCTCATAGGGTTGAAAGTTAATTTGTCTAAGAGCATGATAGTTGGGGTGGGGGGAGGTAGGAAGGGAGGATTTGGATCAATTTGCTGCGGTGTTTCAATGCCAAACTGGGTAGCTAACTTTCCTTTGTTTGGGCTTGCCGGTGGGGTCTAAAGCCTATGCAACTGGGATTTGGAGATCAGTAATTGAGAGGGTGGAGAGCTGGAAGGAAAAAATACCTGCCTTTGTGGGGCAGAATCACATTGATCAGGAGTGTACTGTCAAGCTTACCGACATATTATCTTTCTCTGTTGAAAGTTCCAGCAAGGGTGGTTGAAAGATGAAACTACAAAGGGATTTTCTGTGCAAAGGGGTAGGGGGTGTCAAGAAATTTCATTTGGTAAGATGGAGAAAGGTTTGTAGGCCAAGTGGAAAGGGTGGTTTGGGGATTAAAAGGGTTAGAATTTTCAATAAGGCTATGTTGGGTAAGTGATGGAGGTTTGGGCTGGAGAGGGAGAAGGAATCACTTTGGAGGAGGGTTATAGTGGGAAAGTATGGGTTGGTGAGGTTTGGGTGGGAATTGAGAGAGGTCTCAAACTCTTATGGAGTGAGTGTTTGGAAAGGCATAACGAGTTCAACAATGATTACAAAGCCTTGGTAAGTTTTAAGGTAGGAGATGGGTCTAGGATAAGATTTTGGGAAGCCGAGTGGTGTGAAGCAGGGAAACTGTGTGAGATGTGTCAGACCATATAGGCTCTCTGATCATCAAGTCAATGTGGATGAATGCTTTGAACTGAGGGGTGAGCAGGTTGTTTGGTGCCCCAAATTTAGAGGACCTTTACTGGACCATGAGATTAAGGATTGCAGTAAGCTATTGGAAAAGCTACAACAGTCTTCGGTTTCAACTCCTAAAAGGGATGGTCTGTGGTGGAAAGAATCCAGAAATGGAATTTTCACTGTGAATTCAAGTCTTTTTATCTGGCATTGGTGAGGAATCATCTGGTCTCAAATTGAGTGGAAAAGGTTGGGGGAATCTTGTGCCTCTCGGAGTGGAAGCTTTTGCTTGGTTGGTTGCACTGGATGGCATTTTAACTACAGATCATTTAAAAAGCAGAGGGTTCAGCTTGGCTAGTTACTGTATTCTATGCTGCTCAGATGAAGAGACAGTACTACACCTGTTCTATACTTGCAAGTTTGCAAAATTTATATGGAATTTCTATTTTCTATTGTTTGGGGTCAGAGTTTATCAGCCAAGATCTACAACAGAAGTTTCTCAGCTTGGCCCAGAATCGGTGGTAGTAGAAAAGCAAAAGTAATTTGGAGCTGCATACCATTTGCTGTTTTTTGGATCATATGGAATGAAACGAACAGAAGAATCTTTGAAGATATATCTAGAAATGCTGAAACCCTTGTGGCTATTGTGGGGAAACTAGTGGTGGACTGGGCCTGGGTGCTGTCAGAGTTTGCTCATATCAGAAAATCAGATCCAGGGGAAAATTTTTGGAATGTTCTTGAATTTCAGTTGTAATGTTTCTCAGTTTTCAGCTTGTTTTGGTTGCGAGGTTTCATCTTGTCACTTCTTGATCTGTAATTTTTCTTTTTAATTAATGAAATTTCTTTTTACTCTTCAAAAAAATAAAAACACATTATGATGAATTTTTTGTTACTAAGGTAGTTGCTATTTATTTTAATATTTACCAGAAGTATGATTTGTTCTCTTCATTAGCAATGTAATTCTATATAAGTAGTTGTCCTGCTTGGAACCAATTTTGCAGGGCAAGGTGGTGGTGTGATTCAGGGTACAGCAAGTGAAGCAGTTCTAGTTGTATTGTTGGCTGCACGGGACAAGGCTTTGAGGATGTTTGGAAGAAACTCCATTGGAAAACTTGTGGTGTATGCATCTGATCAAACACATTCTGCTTTACGGAAAGCCTGCCAGGTATATGAACTTAAGAACTAATATCTTATTATTTCTTTAAGAAACAATAAATAGACATACTAATAAGTCATAAACTTTTGATGGTTCTGCAACAGGAGGTTATGAAGAAATATATACCATATATGTCCTAAAACTAATATCAGACTTTACTTTCTCAGTTGTTCCTCATATTGTTTATCAGTATTAGCATGTTCTTTTTGTATTCAGCAGGCATTTTATCATTTGGTTATAGTTTCTTTCTTTTAGTCCTCTTTTTATTATCAAGTGCAAGATGAATCATTTGTAATCACTAGGGTATATTGTGTTATACATTTGTAATCAACCCAGTTTTTGGCCCTTTCCATTAGGATTTATACTAAATTACAAAAAATACAATATTGCCCTCCATTAATATGAAACATTATTACACAATCATCATATTCCAAGCCTTTTTTAATCAATAAGTGCAACTTTTTATTCCAGCAACAAGATCTTATTTCGTTTGCTTTGCTCACTCATAGAAGCTCCGAGAACCCTTCTATCTGCTAATGTTGTTCATTCATTCATCTTAATAAAAGATATTTTTAAAAGATAATTAAAGTTATAAAAAATCATTCTTTTTTGTAGGGATTAAGAATTTAAGACACTAACATGGACTTGTTTGGCTTGCTTCAAGGGGCTTGGTACAAAGGCATCTCCTAGAATTAGGAATGAGAGATGTTTAAAAACATATTAGTTATTTGAAATAATGCAATTGGGAAAGATATACAGGAATTGAAAGTTTGGCATGCTTGAATATGTTTTATATGTTATTTTTGCATTTTCACTTTAAATGTTTTATATGTTATGTTTATGTATTTTGTTTTGAGCTAATAGGCTTTTTAAAACATTTAGTTTAAAAATTAAAGCTTGCCTTTTTAGTTAATACTATTTTTAATATTTTTTAATTTATTTTAACTTTTTTACATTTTTTTTTGCAATTTTCAATTTTTTAAATTTTGCGCCTTGCTTCAAAAAGGTCTGTGCCTCGCCTTGTACTTTGTGCCTTGGGTACAAAATGCCCTTTGTGCTTTTTTTGTGCCTCACAATTTTAAAACACTAGTATCAGATTGGACTGGATAATACTTTGATTTAATCTCAAAAAGAAACTTTACAACACTAAAATCCTTCCTCTGTTTCTCCATAACTGTAATATCTGAAGTAATGGGTTGATAAATATTAAGTTCTTCACATAGACCCATCATTCAAGTATAGTACTCTTTGAGAGAACCATCTCCCTGCTGTAGAGAAAAAAAGGATTGAAAATTCTGATAAATATGGGTAATATTGTTGCCATCCGAGTATAATCTCTTCACCTTTTCCTGCATCTGCTTGGAAGTATCAAGAAAAAATCAGTGTACTACTTATTTTAGGCTTCATTGAGTTCCACAACCATGTTTTCATTTTAGCCTCTTCTACCCATTCAGAGTAGGTTGAACTCCTGACTTCAGGTTTCTTATCAGTCAAATATTTCAGCTTCCCTTTTGCAGTGAGAAAACCCTAAACTGATTTAGTCCAAATTGCATAATTTGTTCCATTCAACTTTATAGATATTACTTGGATTGCCATGAGATCAGTAGACAGCATAATAGTTGATTTAGATTCCATCTCTTCCTTTCGACAAAGAGAAATCCACACAAAAGAACACTATTAGAATGAGGGTTCTCTAATGTCACTTTAACACACATGAAACCCTTCTCACATTTTTTTCCTTACTCAAATCACATCAGCCCTCTTGGACTGTCCTAATAGAGAGTCTTGCATTACCTGAACATTGACCCTAACATCACTGATGGTCTGAACCATCACAATTTCTCTGAGAAGCACTTAACCTTAATCTGATTCTCAGATCCTTGTAGAATACCAGAACTCAGAAAATAAATCTAACAGGTAGAAAGTGGTACCAGTTGATCACAAACCCTGCTTTGATACGATGTAATAAAATTATAAAACAGAATAGAAAAATAGAAGAAGGTGGGAGAGAAAACAAGAAACAAGGGAAAAGAATGAGAGAAAGAGCTTATGACCAACCATGTAGCAGTATACTCTACAGATTCCTCCCTTCTCTTTAATGTGTTAGTTATAATGAACTCACAGCAGGGGAAGGTGGGTATGACTCTTCATTTCTGAAGCCTAGGAACTGCAGATACCAGAATCCTAGATAAAATGATGGCTGATCTGGATGATGAAATCTTGGATGTCCTAAATTCTGAAAATTTGAAAGGGGGTGATGGCTGATCTGGATGATTCATACTCACACTCCTATTCGAACGGAAGGCACTTCTGTTGCTTTATGTTTTGGCCCTGCCACATGCTATGCTTTTTATTGTCTCTTTTTCCTTGTGTCTTCTTTATTTTTTTTATGATAGTTAATGAAATTGTATTTATCTACCAAAGTATTTATATCATGTAAAAACCAATACAGCTAATTTTCTCAAAGTTAGATTAGTGGAAGACTTATATATAGGCTTTTAATACATAAATCCGATTTAGAATTGCAAACAAGAATCAAGTTCTAGAAGTGTTTTCTGTCATATAGATGCACTGAGCATGTAGTATCTTAGTATCATAGATTAAAATAGCATCCATGGGATTTTCTTTTCCTTACTGATTAAAACATGTTGTTTGAATTGTGGCATGAAAGGATGCTGACAGATTCTTCAAATACTGTTACTATTGATGGTTGTTTTATGTACGAGTGTCAGATTGGTGGTATTCACGCAGAGAACTGTAGACTGCTGAAAACTGACTCTTCTACAAATTATGCTCTTTCTCCTGAAGTGTTAACTGAAGCAATCTCTCAGGACACTGCATCTGGTCTAGTTCCCTTTTTTCTTTGTGCTACAGTAAGAAAAAAGAGTTGATTTTAGTTTATTTTTAATTATTTGTCTTTGTTCTTTTCATGATTTCCCATTCAATTAGTGTCTTTTAGAGTTCACACTCAGAATTTATTTCTTCTATTTTCTCATATAAATAAAATATGATGCTTATATTGCTTGCAGGTTTGGTGATTTTCATTGTCCTATCCAGTTTATCATGAATTGATGTGGGATGGGAAGGAGAAAGGTCCTATTAAGTTCTAACCCTCTAAGTGGTGAGTAAAGAAAGAATATGGATCTGATATAGGGGAAAGAAAGGAGAAATAAAAGGGTTTTAGATCTGAAATGTAGAATAAAATAGAAAAGAGAAAGAAGAAAAGGTTGCACCTTTAGAAGAAAAACAGAGAAAAAAGGAAGTGATACTTGGAGCAACCTTAGATAATCACAATTCACTATAACATAATTTTATTCATCAAATCAACTCTAAAATCTGAGTTACATGGACTATCTATAAACTCAACATAGGGGTTTGGTGCGCCCGGGATGCGTCGTCAAACACCCGGGGCACCAGTTTAATAATTTATTTTTTTCCAATCCTCAAAACTAAATAAAGAACGTAGTTTAGTGGTGAGGAAGGGGTCGAATCCATAGGGAAGCAAGGTTAAAAATTATTATTTTGTTCCGAACAAATAAGAAAAAGAAAACAGATTTGGGATTTGCAGAAAATAAGAAAATAAAATTTATTAAAGCTGAAACTAAATATTCAGAATTGAAAAAGACAAGAAATAAAATTCAGAAATTAAATAAAACTGAAATTAACAAGAAAATAAATAAAAATATGATGAAATTCGGATCCAGTGGCGGTAACTTTTTGGGAAGACAAATTGCAAGCCGTTCCTCCTCCGCTCAGCCCTCGAACCCCTCGAGACACCTTAGCCTTGAACTGGGCAAATTCAGATCTGCAAAAGACAAAGAAAAATAGAAATTAAATCAAACCAAAATCGAAAATTGCAGAAATTAAATTGCTAGAAAAATTAAATAACAAAAAAGAAAGAAAATAAAACAAAATAAAAATGGTGGATCAGCTCTAGTGGCGGCAGTTGCAGGTTGGATGAACTGCTTGCAGGAACCCCTCCTGACAAGAACTGGGCGTCCTCCTTCCTGTAACCCTTGAACCCCTCAAGAAGCCTTGGCCTTGTGAACTGGGCTCATCAACCCCTTCTCAAGGGCCCCTGGGGTCCTTTTTATAGAGAAGGGTGGACAAAACTGGGATTAGAGAGAAAGAGAGGGGCGGCTAGTGGGTTTATGCAGAAAATGGGCACCCCTAGGGTTTAGGAATGGAGGGTTAGGATTACACTAGAGGGGTCCTACAGCTAGAGTGAACAGGAGAGAGCGCCTATAAGTATGGAAGGCTGGGATTTAAGCTCCTAGGATTGGATGGTGGAGATTTGGGCGCCTAGGGCTGAAAGGTGGAGATTAAAAGGAGTGGGTGGCGCCCTAGGGTGAGTGGCTAAGATAGAGAGTGAAGATGTAAGGGTATGAGAGGTTGCTAAGGCTAGGATGGTTGAGATTAGATGTTAGGGAGGAGTGGAAGGTGAAGATTTAGCAGTTAGGGGTGGATAGGGTTTGTTAGAGGTGAAAAGAATGAGTGGGGAGGCGCCCTAGGGTTTGCTAAGGAGAGGGGAGTATGCTAATACAGTAGGAGGGGCGCCTTTCTGGGTTTAGCAGATAGGAGGCACCTTCCTGTGCTTAGTTTTTCACAGAAACACCCCCTCTCTCAGCTGAAATTCTCACTAACTTCCCAAGATTTGCAGAAAACTCTGTAAATTTCCCAGTTTTTACCCAGAATTTGCACAGGGACCTTCAGAGGTCACAACATTGAATTTAACCGGAAAAGGGTACAGATTAGTTAGTCTAAGGTCTAAAATACCCCTAAAATGATGCCCTTAAGGCATCAAAATACAGAGTTATCAGGTTAGTGCTTGGTCAATGGTAAAATTTCTAGTTGACGAGCATGAGAATGGGGGTTGAAGTCTCAGAGTTGTTGCTTTTTGCAAAAAATGCAGAAGGTTAGGTCTGTATCCAGTCCATGCCTTTGAAAACCACAAATAGCTGAGACCAACATTGGGTAATAACCTTTATCAACATAAGGACTCAGAGCTCCCTTTACGGCCTTCAATTTCAACAAGAAATTGACTAAGCAACTTCTAATTGCTTTAAATGTAAGACAAACACATTAATAATTCAAAAAGGTAGTCAACTATGGACTTAAAACTCATGAGGTAACTCTATCACCCACTACTAATTCTACTGGAACATGGTGGCTCAAGCAGTTTTGTGGGGCGTTTGGGAAGAATGAAACAATCACATTTTTAACAATAGTAGAAGATCAAGACTGTAATCAGTCTTGAATCCTAATAGGTTTTAGGTTTACAAAGTAGAAGAAAAGTGAGAGAAAGAAGAAAGATTAGAAGAGAAACAGGCGAACACAAGTGGTTGAAAGGAGGAACAGATTCTAACAGATCTGCCGCCGCCACTTTCTTATTATTTATAGGTTATGTTTAGTGCACAATGGAAAGGACACATCTGCCCGTAGTACTTACATAATAAATAAAGTAAATAAAAGCTGAAATAAATATCAACTGACTCAAACTGACACTACTATAACTGAAACAAATAACTACACATGCTGTCCTACAAACACAGTGGGGACCACTGCAGTGGGGCCCACATCAGTGTTCTCTACACTCCCCCTCAAGTTGGGAGTAGATATCTATCATTCCCAACTTGGATATGTCTGTCTCTAACTTCTTCCTTGGTACAGCCTTGGTGAGGATATCCGCGAGCTGCATATTAGATGTGATGTACGGAAGACACACTTCTTGTGATGTGACCCTTTCTCGCACAAAATGTCGATCAACTTCGATATGTTTAGTTTTGTCATGCTGCACTGGGTTGTGGGCTATATTAATAACTGCCTGATTATCACAATACAACATTAAGGGCTTTTCATAGTCAATACCCAACTCTTCAAGTAGTGACCTCAGCCATAAGATTTCAGCTACTCCATTAGCCATTGACCTGTATTCCGCTTCAGCACTGGAGCGGGAAACAACACTCTGCTTCTTACTCCTCCAAGAGACAAGGTTACCTCCCATAAGGGCACAATATCCAGAGGTAGACCTTCTGTCATCAACACTCCCAGCCCAATCGGCATCTGTATAGACTTCCACCCTCATGTGATTATTGTTCTTGAGCAGTAGACCTCTACCCGGGCATCTCTTCAAGTATGCTAATATTCTCTCTGCCGCAAGAAGATGAGAAGTTCTAGGGGAGTGCATGTACTGGCTAACAACACTAACTGCATAGCTGATATCCGGCCGAGTGAGGCAGAGATATAGGAGCTTTCCAACCAACTGTTGGAACATAACTTTGTCTTCAAGAGGCTCCCCGCCCTCTGCACTAATCTTGTGATTTTGTTCGATGGGTGTATCAGCCGGCTTAACCCCCAACTTTCCAGTTTCCGCCAACAGATCTAGAACATATTTTCTCTGAGAGATAAAAATCCCCTGCTTGGATCTAGCAACCTCAATACCCAAAAAGTACCGTAGTGCACCAAGATCTTTCACCTGAAACTCTTGATGAAGGAGCTGTTTGAGGGATTCAATCTCATGATTGTCATTTCCTGTCACCACAATATCATCAACATATACTACAAGTAGTGTCAGAGAGGACTCCACCCTCTTGATGAATAGTGTATGATCTGACTGGGCCTGTACATAACCAAACTTTCCAAGGGCTAATATGAACCTATCAAACCAGGCTCTAGGTGACTGCTTCAAACCATACAATGCCTTGTTTAGTCGGCAAACCTTCTTACCTGTCTCTGTATCATAGAATCTAGGAGGCAATTGCATATAAACCTCTTCCTGTAAGTCTCCATTCAGAAAGGCATTTTTAACATCCATCTGAAACAGGGGCCAAGAATGATTTGCTACAAGGGATAACAGAACTCGGATGGTGGTCATCTTGGCTACTGGGGCAAAGGTCTCCAAGTAGTCTATACCATAAGTCTGAGTGAACCCCTTTGCAACCAGCCGGGCTTTGTACCTTTCAATAGAGCCATCAGCATTATGCTTCACAGTGAACACCCATCTGCATCCCACCGGTTTCTTTCCTTTTGGTGGGTCAATCAGTGCCCAAGTATTATTCTTCAACAGGGCATCCATTTCGACTTGCATTGCATCTTTCCATTCTGGAACTGATAAGGCTTCTTGCATTGTTCTTGGAATAGGGACATCGGCAATGGAAGTGAGATAGGACTGGTAAGATGGAGACAGACGATCATAGGATAAGAACTGTGAGATGCTATGAGCTGTAGAAGTGGTGCAATGTCGTTTCCCTTTGTGAATGGCAATAGGGAGATCAAGGTCATCCACAAGAGAGGAAGTGGCAACAGTGAGAGGTATCTCAGTAGGCTCTGGATCTGGAGCCGCAGAAGGAACTAGAGCTGGTCGGGACTGCCGGTGACTGGGATCAACTTGCCTGCATCACCTGTGATAGACTCTCAACTCTGCCTCCCTCTGACCACCCTCACCATTACAGCCTTCATCATCCAGTGGAATAGGTAAAGGAACAACCCCACTCAAAACAGCCCCACTACTACTAGCCCCACTCAAAACAGCCCCACTTCCACTCTCACTGCTCTCCCTCTGAGGAAAGAAACTCAAAACAGCCCCACTCTCACTACTCTCCCCCTGAGGAGAAACCCTAGGATAATAGGGTGTCTCCTCAAAGAAGGTGACATCCATGGAAACAAACCGTTTCCCTGAAACCGGATCATAGTAGCAATAACCCTTTTGAGTTTGTGCATAACCAAGGAAAATGCATTTGGAGGCCTTAGGTTCAAACTTGGAATGAGGAGGCCCGAGAAGCTGGACGAAACAGGTACAGCCAAAGGTTTTAAGGGGAACAATGAACAACTCATCGTCTGGGTATAGAAGGGAAAAGGGGGTTCTCATATCAAGAACCCGGGAAGGAACTCGATTAATGAGATAAACTGCCGTGAGGATAGCATCACCCTAGAAGCGAATAGGTACATTGGAGGTAAACATAATGCTTCTAGCCACCTCCAAGATATGCCTATTCTTCCTTTCAGCAACGCCGTTCTGCTATGGTGTATAAGGGCAAGTGCTCTGGTGAATAACTCTGTGGCTAAGAAGGTAGGAGGTCAATGGCTGAGCAAAGTATTCCTTTGCATTATCAGTCTAAGGACTTTGATTTTGGTCCCAAATTGAGTGAGAACCATCTGATGGAAGTTTTGGGTCAGAACAGGAACCTCATCCCGAGAATGCATAAGATAGACCCAAGAAAAACGGGTATGGTCATCAACAAACAATAGAAAATATCTGTACCCACCCATCGAAGAGATATGATATGGCCCCCAAACATCAGTATGCACAATATCAAAAGAGGAATTACTCCTTTTATTACTTAAAGAATAAGAGGTTCTACAATGTTTGGCAAACTCACAACTCTCACACCTCAACTTTGATAACTCAACAGACTCAAATAAAGCAGGAAACAAACTTTTCAAAGACTTAAAAGACAAATGACCTAATCGGAACTCACTGATTGGGAAACAAAAGACTTCTTATCCACTGACTCCTCCCGACGAGAACTCTCTCCAAGCAGATAGATCCCGTTCGTCTCACGGCCAGTCCTAATCACCTTCCTCGTCTCCAAATCCTGAAAAACACATCGGTCAGGGAAAAAGGTTACTGAACAGTTCATGTGTTTGGTAATACTACTAACTGAAAGCAGGTTAGTATCAAGCTTAGGAACATGAAAGACAGAAGATAAAGAGATAGTATCCGATAGCTTGATGTCCCCCTTGCCCGAAATGGGAACAAGAGAGCCATCAGCAATGGACACTCTATCTCGGCCAGAGGACAAGTGATAAGAAGTGAACAAAGATGGCAAGCTAGTCATATGGTCAGATGCACCTGAATCTATTACCCAGCAGTGGTCAGTATTACCTGGAGCTGAAGCATGATAAGCTGAGGCTCGAGTACCTGAATGTGCAAATGTAGATGTGGCAGGAGCTGATGGTGACTGAGATGGCTGAGCTGAACTCCCAACTTCCTTTTCCAACTGTATGAGGGCAGCCCGAATAGCAGCTAAAGTCTCTAGGGATGTGCCTGATGAGGATGCTGAATCAGTGTTCACGGCCACATGAGCATTACCCTTCTTATTTCTTAGTTTTGCTGGGACCAAGTGAGGATGTAGCTTCCAACAAGTATCTTTTGTGTGCTTCGGTTTCTTGCAATGTTCACATACCAGATCCCGTTTATCTTCCTTCTTCCGGTCCCTTTCTGAGTCACCCCTTGGCTTAGGTTTAATAGCTGTCAAGGCTGGGAAAGAGGGCTGAGGCTGCATCATGACTTTCCTCCTGGTCTCTTCACTATGCACCAGGGAGTATGCTTGAGAAAGGGTCACATTATCTCTTGTCAATATCTGTTGTCGCACAATGTCATAATCTGAATTCAAACCAGCCAGAAACTCAAATACCCTATTCGTCTCGACTTGCTTTCTATGAGTCTGTGCATCTTTGGGACTCTCCCACTCAAGGGTCTCTAGATGGTCAATCTCATGCCACAAGGATTTCAAGGTAGAGAAGTAGACAGAAACTGGCTTCTCTCCTTGTCTAAGGCTGTTCACCTCACACTTCAGTTCATAGGCTCTGGCAACATTAAGGGGTTGGGAATTGGTTTCTTTCACAACATCCCATATCTCTTTGGCTGTCTTTGCCCACAAGAAATTTCGGCTGATATGTGGCTGCATAGAATTACACAGCCATGCCATAACCAAATAGTTCTCTTGAACCCACTTGGTGTATGTTGGGTCCTCCTTGGAAGGTTCTTTCACATCTCCCAAGAGGTAACCCAGTTTTCCCCTTCCTCCAATAGCCATCATGGCTGATTGAGCCCACTCCAAGTAATTTGACCCATCAAATCTCATAGTTGTAATCTGAAACCCGGTTTCAGATACACCACCAAAACTGTTGTTTCTAAAACTACTTTCTCCCTGACCCTTAAACTCCATCTTTGATCAAGAATCAATGGCTACAAACTGTTAGAGCCACTATACCAGAAAACAGAGTAAAACAAGAAGGTTTGAAATCTGATATGAAACCAACACAAAACTGATCTGAAATCTAATCTGATCCGAAATCTGATATGAAAACAACCCAAATCTGATCCGAAATCAATCGCCTATCACAATATATGCAAGAAATCAACTCAAAACTGATCTGAAATCAATCGGCATGCACAGTACCGGGCAGCCTGTCAATCTGAGATGCTATTTTCTGAAATCACTACTGTGGGGCCCACTGCTGCGAGAGCAAAATTAGGGTTTCAACTGTAGGTCTGAAATAAGTGCGCAGCTGCACTCTCCAAGCAGTCCGCACAAGTGGGACTTGTCGTAGGGCAATATGAAACCCTAAAACTAATCACCTCTGAGAGGGGGGGGTGGGTTTGGCCCAACAGTCAAACCCTAGAAACAAACCTAAACACAGTTCGGCAAGTCAAACCCTAGAAACAAACTTGAACACAGTTCGGCCCCTCCTTCTAGACAGGTCCAACCTATCTCGACTGATTGCAGTCTCTGAAACTCAATAAAAAAAACTTACTTATGTACTTCGGTTTACTGTCTTCTAGGGTTACCTGAACCCTAACCTTCATTGCTTCTTCCTGATTACCAATTCTCTGCAAGCCGCGGCAAGTCTTCAGCTACTGCGAACCTCTCCTGGTAATCTCCAAGATTCAGCCACCTAATACTTCTTCAAAGCTTCCAGCCCTAGCTAGTCCTCATGTGGTCGGCTGGACTAGACACACATGAGAAGCCCTAGATAGGCTCTGATACCAAGTAGAAGATCAAGACTGTAATCAGTCTTGAATCCTAATAGGTTTTAGGTTTACAAAATAGAAGAAAAGTGAGAGAAAGAAGAAAGATTAGAAGAGAAACAGGAGAACACAAGTGGTTGAAAGGAGGAACAGATTCTAACAGATCTGCCGCCGCCACTTTCTTATTATTTATAGGTTATGTTTAGTACACAATGGAAAGGACACATCTGCCCGTAGTACTTACATAATAAATAAAGTAAATAAAAGCTGAAATAAATAACAACTGAATTAACAAACTGACTCAAACTGACACTACTATAACTGAAACAAATAACTACACATGCTGTCCTACGAACACAGTGGGGACCACTGCAGTGGGGCCCACATCAGTGTTCTCTACAACAATAAAGCTAGATCCATGGAAGACCTAAATTCTCATATGTCTCACTTATGCAATTTGTGGGTGCTGAATTCAGAGATGTACAAAGATTTCACTCTAAACATGCTTCAGCAGAATTTAGTGGAACTTTTGTTCTCTTCACCTAGTTCTGTAAGAACTACTAGCCTCCCCCAATCAAAAGAAGAGGAGCAGGTGACTTTGTACTTTGATGGAAGTGCACTAGGGAACCCGGGTTTAGCTGGTTTTGGTGGAATGTTTAAGAGGAGGGATGGTAGTCCTTTTGCGTTTCTTTAGTGGACCAATAGGTACTGAAGATTCTACAATGGCTGAGACTCTAGTAGTGCTAAATGGCCTCCGTATCACAAGGTCTAGTTTTGACCAACCTGGTGGTCAAAGGCGACTCTAGCAACATGATAAAGTGGCTTGTGGAGAAAGAAGGCGGACCTTGGAGACTGGCTCACTACCTAGATGAGGCTAGAGATCTGTTATACTCCTTGAGTGTAACCTTAATCTGGATTCCTAGGGTTATAAACTCTGTAGCAGATAGTTTAGCCAAGTCTGGTGCACACAGTGAAAACCTTTATAGTGATAGTATTATGCCTTTGTATCCTGTGTGAGGCTAGCCTTTTGTACATCATCTCAATGGGTGGTTCTCATAGTTGTGAAGATTTGGAAATCTTAGGCTTCAAGATTAGGAGATCTTGAAGTAGAAGCCAAAATTGGTTAGGGAGCAATGCAGATTGGAGTGGACACTAAATGAATGATGGGGGGGGGGGGTTGGAAGAAACATTGGGGGGTAGAGGAGCTGGAGACTCCAGAAGAGGATTTGATGTCCCTAGTTGTCCATGAAGATCCTATGTTGGAACATGAGGGGACTAAGAGCCCTAGAGAAGTGGAGTGTTGTATTCATCGTTGGTCCCCTGACATTGTGGTTTTACAAGAAACAAATGAGGTGTAGTGTGACTAGACCTGTTCATGGGTTGGGTAGCCCAACAGGCTGACCCGTTCTATGTTGGGCTTGGACAAACTTTTAAGCCCATGGACTCGAGCTTGGGCTTTCCTAAATAAGTATGGGAGATGTTCCCAATACACAGTGGGATGTACCTGTGAGGTCGGTGTGAGGAGCAGATCCAGTCTCAACTTGATAATAGTATATGAGATGTGAATTGGTCCTCTAAAACTGATATAAACTTGGTAAAAATTAGAGAGAAAAGAAGAAGAAAAATAGAGAACAACACAAAGGAAGAAGATGGAGAAAAGAAGAGGAAGAAGAAGAAGAGTTCGAATAATCTCTTACATCCCTTCACTAATTACAAGTATGCCCTTAAGTGGGCGGCCAGCTAGACAGTAACATAAAGAGAACTTAAAAAGAAATAACAGGCCCATAAAGATAGGCCCATTAATTGACAAATAAATTAATAACATACTACAAGAAAAGATATTAGGGACCATTCGGCCTAGTATCTCTACACTCCTCCTCAAGTTAAGCATAGATGTGAATCATGCCCAGCTTGCTTATATAGTGTGTCAGCTTCCCTCTTGGAACTCCCTTGGTCAAAACATCAGCCAATTGTTCTTCTGAGGTGATAAATGGAAAGCAAACTTCTCCTGAGGAAACTCATTCCCGTATAAAATGTCTATCAACCTCAATGTGCTTAGTTCTGTCGTGTTGAACATGATTATGTGCAATATTGATAGCTGCCTGGTTGTCACAGTAGAGCATCATTGACTTCTCATAGTCAACCCCCAATTCTTCTAAAAGTGATCGTAGCTATAGTAATTCTGACACACCATGTGCCATTGCCCTGTATTCTGCTTCAGCAGAGGATTTGGCAACTAAAGATTGTTTCTTACTCCTCCATGAAACAATGTTCCCTGCCACCAAAGCACAATAACCCGAGGTGGATTTCCTATCATCAATACATCCTGCCCAATCAACATCAGTGTATGCTTCCAGCTTCATGTGTCCATGTTTGGCAAATAGAATGCCTTTCCCTGGAGTACCTTTCAAATAACACAAAACTCTTTTTGTAGCAGCTAAATGAGTATCTTTGGGAGAATGCATAAATTGACTAATAACACTCACTGCATAGGAAATGTCCGACCGAGTCATGTAGAGATATAACAACTTCCCAAGCAGTCTTTGAAACACTCCCCTATCAAATAAAAGTTCACCATCTGTAGTAGAAAGCTTATGATTGGGATCAATAGGAGTGGAGGTTGGTTTAGCACCAAGGTCAAGGACATACTTGCACTGAGAAATGAAGATACCATCCTTAGATCTAGAAACTTCAATGCCCAAAAAATACCGGAGATCTCCTAAATCGTTGATTTCAAATTCAGAGTTAAGAAACCTTTTGATATTACTGACCTCTTGGGTGTCATTATCCCTGACCACAATATCATCAATATAAAACTATCAGAAAGGTCACTAGGGAGCCACTTTTTTTCAAGAACAAGGTATGGTCAGATTGAGTTTGTGTGTAACCAAATGAGACAAGCAGCCCTGAATCTCTCAAACCAAGCCCGAGGAGACTGTTTGAGACCATAAATGGATTTCTGCAGTTTACACACCTTCCCTTACATTTCCTTTCCATACACTCCTGGAGGCAAAGACATATAGACCTCTTCATGTAGATCTCCATTCAGGAAGGCATTTTTAACATGGGAAGAAACAAAAGCAAGAAAAGAGTAGTAGGTAGGGGATAGAAAGCTATAGGGAAGGTGTTTAGAGATACAATGGGCTGTACACTTCCGCTTGCCCTTGCGAAGAGCAATAGGAAGATCAAGGTTTGGGAAAGAAGTAGATGGGTAAGAGGAAGGCTGACCTGTTACCTCAGTAATGATGGGAGGAGCAAGAGGCTCTTCTGTAAGAGTGGAAACAACTTGCCCATGTCTAAATTTGTGTCTTTGGTACCACCTTTGGAGAACAGGATGAGGAGAAATTACAAGAGGATGAGGTGAAGGAGGAGCAGGAATACTGGAGGTAGGCCTAGTGGGAGAAGTGGACACCTCATCAGATGACTCAAAAGGAATAGGAAGAGGAACTGTTAGAGACATAGCAAAGGGTTCCTTAGATTGCTCACCCTTAGGAGGAATACTAAAGAAAGGAGTAGACTCAACAAATGTGACATCCCGAGATACAAAGCGGGTGCCACTAACCAGATCAAAACAACAATATCCCTTCTGTGTTGAGGCATATCCCAGAAAAACATATTTACGAGCCTTAGGTTCAAATTTGTGCCTTTGATGGCTATGAACATGTACATAGCAGGTGCACCCAAAAATACGGAGAGGAAGAGAGAAGAGATCCTCATTCGGAAAGAGAAAGATAAAGGGGGTTTTGAAGCCAAGAACCTGGGAAGGCATACGGTTAATAAAAAAGATAGCAGTAATGACAACATCTCCTTAAAATTTTATAGGAACATGGGATGCAAAAAGGAGGGATCTGGCAACTTCAACCACATGCCAGTTCTTCCTTTCTACCACTCCATTCTGTTGTGGAGTGTAGGAACAAGAACTTTTATGAATAACCCCAAAAGTTTCAAGATAGGCTGAGAGGGTTTTCTCAAAATACTCAGCATTATCAGAACGGAATATTTTGATCCGGGTGTTAAACTGGGTAATAATAAGTTCATGAAAATTTTGCACATAGTTAGTACTTCATCTCGGGATTTCATGAGATAAATCCAAGTAATGAGAATAATCATCAATAGAAAGGATAAAGTACCTGTAAGCCCCCATAGTAGGCAAATGATGTGGCCCCCACACATCGGAGTGAACTATATGAAAAGGAGAAATGGATCTTTTATTGCTTATTGAATAAGATTGTATACAATGCTTTGCTAGTTCACACGACTCACAGTGAAGACTTCAAGAAGACACTCCCTTAAACATATTTGGAAACAATTGACTCAAAATAGAAAAAGAAAAATGACCAAACCGAAAATGACATAGCATGACTTTGTCAACAAACTCTGACAACTGACTCCAAGGCAACTCCATGAGGTGGTCCAAGAATCCTATCGGGTGTGTCCAGCAAGTATATTCCATTCGCCTCATGGCCACTCCCAATCATCCTCTGTGATTGCAGGTCCCAAAATACATAATGAGTGGGAAAGAAGGTTATGCTACAGTTCATGGATTTAGTTAAGCTGCTAACAAATAAAAGATTTGTATTAAGTTTAGGGACATGAAGAACAAAGGATAAATAAAGGGTGTTAGAGGTCTTGATATCCCCTTTGCCAGAAATGGGAGCAAGAGACCCCTCAACAAGAGATATTTTCTCTTTATCGGAGAGAAGGTGGTATGAACAAAAAAGATTAGACAAGCTGGTCATATGGTCTGATGCACCAAAATCAATGATTCAAGGGATTTTATGATTACTTGAAATTGAAGCATGGTTTGCAGAAGTACGAATACCTGAGTGAGCAAATGCTGATGTGTTGCTTGAAGAGTGATATGTAGAGACAGTGCCTTCCAAGTGATTTAACAACCTTCCATACTTTTCAAAATCTGCCTTCATTGCTGCCAACTGTTCCATGATTGACTTCTCTTCACTTTCCTTACTTTCTCCTTCGGGTACTGTGGCAACATTAGCTATCTTAGGCTTTCTTGTCTGATTGGTCTTCTTAAAACTATTGTTATTCTTAAACCTATCAGGTAGAAGATCAGGATGAAGCTTCCAGCAAGTGTCCTTAGTATGCCTTGGTTTCTTGCAATATTCACATACCAGCTCCTTCTTAGTTGGACCCTTCAGCTTTATTCCAGCATGTGCAAAGTGCTCTATAGGTGGACTCTGTAATTGAACTTGCCGCCTACTCTCTTCACTGCTTACCATAGCATATGCCTAGGCAAGAGTTACCTCTTCTTTGGCTAGAATATTCTGCCTAATGATGTCAAACTCAGGGTTGAGTCCTATAAGAAATTCAAAGACCCTATTTCGTTCCACCAACTTTCTAAAAGTTTCTGCATCCTTCTTACTCTCCCATATAACTGTTTCCATAACATCAATTTCCTACCATAAGGATTTCAAAATAGAATAGTAGATTGCCACACTCTTCTCCCCTTATCTTAGGTTCTTCACATCATTTTTCAGCTTGTAGGCTCTTGCCACATTCAACTTCTGTGAATAGGTTTCAGTAACACTGCCCCAGAGATAATGCTGACTTATATGAGGCTGCATAGATTTGACCAACCATCCTATGACTGTATAGTTCTCCTACATCCATTTCTCAAATTCAGGGTATGTCTCTTTAGGTTTCACTTTACTACCTGTGAGATACCCTAATTTTCCTCTACTATAGACATAAATCCTTATGCCCAAGCAAGATAATTGGTTCCATCTAACTTAATTATGGTCACACCAGTCAAAATGGAATCTACCGAGCCAAGCCCAGAAACTGGCACCTGCTTGAACTCACTTCCGTATTGCTCCATTAATCAAACGAAAATAAAAAAATCAGAAATTTGGTCTTTATAAACTTACTTGAAGTCAAAACAGTACCCAGATGCTTGAAAACTAGGGTTTCACAACGCCCGACTGTCGGGGAGAAAGAGAGAAGATGAGGCCGCTCTTACCAGAGCTTTCCAATCTCTTCCAAAACTGAACCGCCCTCTTTTAGAAGTCAAAAGACACCTTCCAAGCACAGAGCACCACACCCAAGGCTTCTCCTTTACTTGTAACTTCGAAACTCTCTAATCGGCTAGGGTTTTGGGTAGAAACAGTACAACATCACTTCTTGGCAATTTTTGATCAGATTTCAACTCTCCAAACCCTCTACCAACTAGGCAAAAGGTCCTCTGAACTATAGAGAACCTATCTCTCCATACACTCTTAATCGAAGGGTGTATGGGAAAAGAGAAGGAAATAAGGAAGAAAGAAACCTGCTCTGATACCAAGATTTGAATCAGTCCTCTAAAACTGATATGAACTTGGTAAAAATTAGAGAGAAAAGAAGAGAAAAAAAAAATAGAGAACAACACAAAGGAAGAATATGGAGAAAAGAAGAGGAAGAAGAAGAAGAGTTCGAATAATCTCTTCCCTCCCTACACTAATCCTTTTGTTAAACTTCAATCATTAGGCTAATTACAAGTATGCCCTTAAGTGGGCGGCCAGCTAGGCAGTAACATAAAGCGAACTTAAAAAGAAATAATAGGGCCCATAAAGATAGGCCCATTAACTAACAAATAAATAAATAACATACTACAAGAAAAGATACTAGGGCCTATTCGGCCCAATATCTCTACAATATGCATAATAAAAAATATAATATATATTATATAATATTATGTAATAATAATATTAGTAGCGAAAAATGTATTATGTAATATTCTATATCATATATATATGTGTATAAAATAAACAGGAGGGGGTGAGTCTCGATAATGGGGAATGTGAGGGTTGGGGCCCACATGGTAGAGAGTTATGCAAAAAGGCATGTGGGTAGTATTCTAAGGGGAAGCTTAAGGGTCGCGAAGGTTAATAAGGGCAGTATTGGAAAGAAAGGGAACCAAGTTCTAGGGACTTGTGTCTTATGTTGAAGAGGAAAAAGAAATAAAAATGATGGGATTGAGGAGGGGTTGGGTTTGGGTTGTGGCCATGTACAAGAATGGCAAGAAGGTTTTGGTTGTCAAACAGCACGAGAGAGAGCATATTAGGGTTGAATATTGGGTGTGTTCTCTGTCAAACATGCCCAAGAAAGAACTGTATTTATATTAGATTGATACAAGAAGATGAATGGACAAATCTGCCCTTTCTAAGAACATAGAAAGAAAAAGAGCAAATACATTACATATGATATATGATATAACTATACTCCCAAGGTTATGATATGTGATCTCTATGCCCCCCTTAAACTAATGCTGAGAGGTAAGCATCAGTTTGTCAACTAAGAATTGATGACAAGCCCGTGCCATAGCCCTAGTGAAAAGGTCAATCAACCGAAGACTGGAGGAGAAATGAGGAAGAGATATGTGCCTAGCAAGAAATTGGTCTCTAATGAAGTGACAATCAACCTCTATGTGTTTGGTGTGCTCATAGAAGACTGGATTAGAGGCAATCTTGATGGCACTAAGATAAGCAATCGATTTCAACCGTGTTTGAGATTTGTTTTGCAAAATATATTTATGATAATATATATATATATATATATATATATTATGTTTTAAGAAAAGATGTTTGCAAAAGGTTTTAATTCCTGGGACTCATCCGAGTAGAGAGTGCGACACTGCACCTTGCAACTAGGGGAGAGGTCCTTCCCTGTCGGGCAGTGTTTGATCATTAAGGGCTGAGAGGTTAAGTGTAAGAGACCATTTAGGGATATTTACCTGATGGGCTATATCTTACTTAAGTTCATTATCCTTGGGCCTTCATAGGATAATGAATGATCATTTAATGTAATTGTTGGGCCCATTAAGAGCCCATACTGATGGACTCAGGAGTTCACTGTACTTGACAGTAAATTCGTCCAAGCATCATAGAGGCTGGTCCGAACCCATATGGGCTTATGTAAGGTCATTGTTGGGGTCCCACACCATACAAAATGAACCAAATGGGCCAGCAACTACCTAGGGACGTGAGCCACTTGCTTAATGGGCCTAAAGCCCATGATTAATTTCAAGTGGTCACATGACAGCATGTGACTTGGGCAAATCTAGGTTTGGATAAGGGAATGGAGCACCTATTAGGATAAGAGGAATAGTCTTATCCACATAAAGAGTCCAAATCCAAATAAAGATTTGGATTAGGAAGCTCCTAATTCGATTAGGAGAGGTGCTCCTTAAGGCTTATAAAAAGGGGAGATCGAACTGCTCCAGTTATCAGTCTGCTTTCAGTTCTTTCTCTCCGCTCTTGCCGCTCCAGAAACCCTAGTTCGACTTCTAGTTCTTGGACTGATCTTGATTAGTTCTGACTTCTGATTTTTGCAAGAAAACATCAAAACCAATTTGTGCTCACCTCCCTTGTTCAATCCAAGGTGTTGGATTACAGTTTTGCTGAAAACTGTGTTGCTGAACCAGCTTTAATTCAAGCTGCGCCATCTTCAGTGGAAGCTGGTTTTCGGACTCACTTTGGGTGTGAACTACCACTTTAGGAGCTACACTTGTGGAATCCATATAAGGTATACTTCTCCCTTTCTTTTGGTTAAAACTAGGAATGCGATTCCCGGAAGGTTGCAAGAAATTTTTGAAAATTCGCCCAACGATCTAGCATGGTTCGGCCATCCATATGATGGATCTAGCCTTCCTTTCATTAGTTGCTATAGATTGCATCTTGAAGTATCCTTGCAGTATTTGGTATCACATCCGATACGTATCTGATACAATACTGGTATGCTAGGCATGTATAGATGTTTGAGTATCATAGGTAATATATACACATCCCCAAAATATCTAAAATAAACCAAGGGAATCCTTTTCCATCAATTGACCCCCTTGTATTTCATATATGAAAGATAGAATTCCAGTGCGCTAGCTAGTAGCAGTGAGTATAGCTATTTCCTCATAATTCTTCCTCTCTAGGCCATAGGCAACCGAGTTGGTCAATCATTGTATAATCTGATGGAGTATTTCAACCTGGATCTCAAAGACCATGCCTTTAGAAATGAAGAACTATAATGAAAATGTTTTAAAACTTTAGAAAACTAATGGATAAACTAAATTTTAAATGAAAGAGACTGTAAACACAGTTGAGGATATTTCCCTCCCAATGTTATTTTAGCTTTGTACTTTTTTAAATTTTTTATTAATAGAATTCTTGTTATCAAGAAAGAGAAAAAGAAAAAAGAAAATGGGCAGTGTCCCTTCAAGTGTAGCTGGTTTTTGGTCTTTTTGGTGTTTATTTGCTGTATCATTGGCTGTGATCCTTAGACTGTACAAAACTTTGTTGTAAGTGAAGGGATGAGAGATCCATCGTATGGACGCCCAAAGATTGCGGAATAAGGGGGCGAATTTCTAAAATTTTTTCTCTCCCTTCAACTGGGAATCACATTCCCTATTTAGAAAATCATATTTTCAAGGATCATTCTTGAACCATAAACTGAACCAGATCTGAACCAAAAGGAGTAGGAGAGGATTATACCTGATACGGAGAAATAGTATCCCCCAACGAAGGTGTTCACGCCCAAGGAAGGATCCAAAGACTGCTCCCACTGAAGATGGCGCAGTGCAGGATGGAGCAGAATCAGTAGCGTTCTTCTCCAAGAACTCTGTCCTTCGCAAGAATCAGCAGGATGGCACGTGAGCACAGCTTCCTATCAATTCTTTCTGAAAGAACTGATGTCAAGATCGAATCTTGACTTCTCCCACAACTGGAGATCAAATTGGCAAACAGGGGCGGCAAGAACATGGAGGCGGCAAGAAAGAATTCTGCAGGGATGCTTAATTCTTTCTTCTCTGTGATTTCAGCACTGAAGAGGATCTGATTGTGTGTCTTTTAAAGGCTGCCGCCCCCTCCTTCTTTTCTTAACCTAAAAGATAAGCTCCTAATCCAATTAGGAGCTGCTTATCCAAATCATATTTGGATCAGCCCTCTCTTTAGGTGATAAGGATAAACACTTATCTTATCTGCAGATTAGATTAGCTTTCTCCTAATCTCATTTGGAGGTTTCTAGATCTGAATCACATTCAGATCTGGACTCTCTGAGTGGATAGGGTCAAGACCCTATCCTATCTGCTAATCCATCTCAGAATTTGCCCCATTATTAACTAATTAAATAAGTCTAGTTTGAAATGGGCTTTAGGCCCATTAAGCTTATGTGCTCACTTAACCTTCCTAACTGCTGCCCAGTTGAGTTTCCTTGTATGGCGTGGGACCCAAGCATTGATCTACACATCAACCACATGGGTTTGGCCCAGCCTTTGTTACAAGGCCTGGCCGAATACACTGTTATGGACAGTGCACCCCCTGAAACCCATCAAATGGGCTCTATGGGCCCAACACTTACCCTAAGTGGTCCCTGGGCCAAGCCACCTTGTAACACCCAGGGACTGTGGGCAGATGCAAGATTAGCCCATCAGGTATTATCCTCAATGGTCTTACACTTAACCTCTCAGCCCATAATGATCATACACTGCCCGACAAGAGAGGACCTCTCCCTCGGCTGCAAGGAACAGTGTTGCACTCTCTACTTATATGGATCCCGGGAATTAAAACCTTATTGCAAACATTTTAGAAACCATAATATATATACTTTTATATCTCATATAAAATATATTTTGCAAAACAAATCTCAACGAATGAAATCGGCTGCCGGCAGTCTTGGTTTCCATCAGTGAGAGTGCACCCCCGATCATTACCTTTGTCCGACAAAGGGGCTGATCCTGTCACTATGATCACCCACTCAGATGAATTCTCAGACTGTCCCAACATACCCAGGTTTTTTACCCCCGCTAAGGATCTCACTGATTGGTATATCAAAGACAGCCCAATCCGACACCTAGTGCAGTATCATAATCGAGTCTAGGGGTCGAGTGTAACTTTCCAGTTTTGCCCATCAATCTCCAAGGTCCAGGGCAATACTGGAAATCTGGTCCAGTTCATAGATTCAATTAATCCTACACTGTATGTGCCTAGGGTCTCACCCTGGCAGCTGAGACAGGCCACCCCAACCGACTTGGTGGCACCACAGTGTCAGCCTTATCAGGATAGGTCTCCCCAGACCGACCCACTGGCTGTGAACATTCTAAACTAACACGAGTCTCATTAAGTGTCCAGTTTAAGGGTATTACACAGAAACATACCAAGGGAACATGAATCAAATATGCACTTTTATTCATTTACAATAAACTCATAAAGTACATCATTCTGATTGAAGCTAAGGGCATACAAAACTGTCTAACAGTAAGATGTTTTTTTTTTCTGGCTGGTGGCCATTTTGCCCTTTTCATCTGTAGTTAGCTTTATGTCTTGAATAGATTTTCTTGTTGATGATGAAAGGAAATGAAAATGTAGGTGGTTGTACTATTTAGTGATAAAACTAATTTACATTCTATCATTTAGGGAATTGGAAACTATGATTGATGGATGAAATTTTGCATGGTCATTTTCAGGTTGGTACTACCTCTTCGACAGCAGTGGACCCATTGCTTGCATTGGGAAAGATTGCTAAAGTGAGTTGCATAACAGATATATAAGAAAATATCCAGGTGGTACAAAATATGAGTGTTGACACTACTAGTTGGGTTGTTTAAAGAAAGGCCTTCACTGGGGTCTTCTTTTGATTGGTAACCAGAATCTTTATTGATATATGAAAAAGGATATTTTGCAATGCAATGTGTGTCAAGCACCCCTTTTAAAGTACTATGAAGAACATTTTATAGTGCAATGTTATTGATCCTTACAACTACAAGTATAGACACACAACTTAGAGGATTTACTGTTATTACAACTTGACTTGATATTGTTGAGGACTTACTATTATTTGTTTATTTTATTTAATTAGCATGTTGGGCCTAAGGCCCATTAGTTGAGTGCCTTTTTTAAGTTTCTGATCTAAATTGACAGTAGCCGCCCTATTAAGGGCATATTGGACATTGTATACCTTTTCTTTTGGCTTCTCTTCTCATTCTCTTGTATTTATCTTCTTCTCTCACAAACCACTTTCTTCTTTCTCCTTTCTTTCTTGTTGTTTATTTTTCTGTATTCTACTTGGTATTGGAGCATCTTTTAGACCTTCTATTGGAGTTTTTTGTGCAGCCCTACATCAGGTAACTACATGGAGAGGCAAAAGGGCTGATCGATTGATCAAGGAAGGGCCAGTTCTTGGATTTTTTTGATGCGATTTTGTCATCAGGAGGGTGATCTGTGATTTGACATCAAAATCAGTAAGAACTGGATTTGGAGAAGTCCTAGTCAGAGTGGATGCTTTGTTTTTGACCAGGAGTTGGGTGCTCAGGGTTTTCTTGGTTTCTTGAGGCTTCATATAGGGGGAAATTCTGTTTTTGGTCTGTTTTAGAGCTTTTGGTGAGATCAACAACCTCATCTCCTGTTTCTATCTATTCTTGGGAAAGAAGAATTCTCTCTGGGTAAGTGTTATTTGTTCCCGGAAGTAGTTTTTGACTATCTAAGTAGGATCAATCTGATCCAAGGGGCATTTCCTTACTTTTTATTGTTATTTTGAGTTGTTTCAGACAATATGGAGGACAGTGATGTTGAATAGGTATTAACCAGTGACCTAGGTTTGGGTGTGGGAGGTCCAGTTATCCTTTGGGAACTAGAATTATTAGTACAATTAAATTAGATGGTACAAACTATCTAGAATGGGCACACTCAGCCAAGATGGCCAATGACGCACATGGGAAACTAGGATATGTTATTGGAGAGGAGAAGAAACCTGATACAAACTTCTCTTGGTGGGTGCAAATTACATGATGATGACTTGGTTGTGTAATTCTATGTTACCTCATATTAGTAAAAATTTCTTATAGGTTGATACTGCTAAGGAGATTTGGGATGGAGTAATTAAGACTTATTCCTAGAATCAAAATGTGGCCAAAGTTTACTAGTTAAGAAATTAGATAATTAATACAAGGCAAGGAGATAAAACTCTGGTAGTGTATTTCTCTACTCTGAAAACCCTTTAGTAGGAGATAGATCACTTGGAGACTATTATTTGGGAAAGTAGTAAGGATGTAGCTACATATCAGGAGTTGGTAGATAAGAATAGAGTTGCATTTTTGGTTGGGCTTAATCCTGAATTTGACATTGCAAGATAGCATATTCATTCCAAGTACAACTCTTTTTCAGGAATATGGGTCTGGAGAGGAAAGCAGAAGGAATATTATGATGAGATAGAAGACATTTTGGGATTGAAAAATTAGCTATGGTGAGTGCCATCAAACCCAAACCCAATGGAGACAAGGGTGGAAGTGAGATTAAACGAGAAGATAAGAAGGACTTGGCATGTGATGATAGTAAAAAACCTAAGCATACTAGAGACACATTCTAGAAACGCCATCCTCACCTTATACCAACTAGGGTTAGGAACAAAAAGGGAAATGCTAATATGGTAGTGCCTGGGGATTCATTAGGATCATTTACTCTAGTTTCTTTGGAGTCCATTGCAGCAGCTGCAGTCAAGACTGAAATGGAGAAGTATGAACAATTTATAATTTAGAAAGATACTGCTAGTTCCAATTCTTCACTAGTGGACAACAAGGTGTAGGAAGTTTAAGGGCCGCTCATACCAATTCCTTTGCTCATACTAGTAGTTCATATGCCATTGCAAATTATGCATCCATCTCAGGTAAGGAGGGACCTCCCTGGGTTATAAACTTAGGAGCATCTTAGCATATGACCAACGTATCTTCCATGTTTTCTTCATATCAATTGTGTTTTGGTAGAGATAATGTTTCTACAGTAGATGCTTCCCATGTCTCCATTGCTGGGAAGGGGTCGATTAGCGTGATTAATACCATTACTTTGCCCTCTGTTTTACATGTGCCCAGATTACACACTAATCTTTTATTTGCTAGTAGTTTGACAAAAAAATTGGACTGTTTAGTGACTTTCTTTCTTGGTCGTTGTGTTTTGTAGGATTTGGGGTCAAGGAGGATGATTGGGAGTGGTCATGAGGTGAATGGAGTCTACCTTCTTGATGCGCTCCCAAGTTACCAGTCATCATGTCAGCAGTAGGAGTAGTTGGTCAGAGTCAATGAGTCAGATTATGCCTTTGCATAATCAGTTAGGGAATTTATTCTTTGGTTCCTTACATTTTTTGTTTCCAAAGTTGTTTGAGTCTGTTATGTTGTCCAGTTTGGAGTCTGAAAGTTGTCAACTTGGAAATCATTGTAGACATTCTTTCAAATCAATAATAAAAGAAGTTCCTCAACTTTTGATATTATTCATTTAGATGTTTGGGGGCAATATCATATTTCTTCCATAGGTGGCTATCATTACTTTCTTTTATTTGTGGATGACTGCTCATGATACTCTTGGATATATTTGATGAGGTCTTGTAATGAGACATCCTCTTTGGTATGGCAATTCCATTAGATGGTTCTTACACAGTTTGGGGTGAGAACTAAGGCTTTAAGTTTAGATAATGCTAGGGAATATTTTGAGAAGGATGCCATAAGTGATTAACAACTAGATAAACTGCAGTAAGATGCAGAGGATGTGGTGTAGAAACAAAATGGCTTATGACTTGAACAGCATGCAACATATCCTGTCATGGCATGGTGTCATAAATAAGACTATCCCAAATTAGAAAAGCTCTATGCTTGATTTTTTTTTTGTTGGGTGAGAGAGGGGGTTTTATAACTATTCATTTCAAACATCATTATATCCCTCATCTATATTTCCCTGTATGAATATTATATAATTTTAAGTTTCCTTTTTCTCCCCAAAAGATGCAACTTTGCTGGATGCACTGAGAAAATACCCTGAAAAGCAAAGGACCTTACAAACCAGAGCTAAATCCCACCATTTTCTTCTGAGGGAATGGATATCTCTTCATGCTAGAAGAATAAATATTGGATTGGCACAAGTTCTGGAGATGGAAACTCTTAGTAACACTTAGTTGCCTGGTTTGTAATTCTTTATACGAAATAATTTTTATATTATTTATGCAGAACATTTTTGTCTTCAGCAAACAGTATTCAGATCATACTTCATTTGACCTATGACATCTGCCATATTCATTTTGAGATGTAGCTAATCTAACCGTATTCATTTTATTTTATGTCCAATAGGATAACAAAATGTGGTTTCACATTGATGCGGCATATGCTGGAAGTGCTTGTATATGTCCAGAATATCGCCACTATCTTAATGGTGTTGAAGAAGCAGATTCATTCAATATGAATGCACATAAGTGGCTCCTTACAAACTTTGACTGTTCGGTGCTTTGGGTTAAGGTATGTCATCGCTGATTATGTATCTGATAAATGTCTATAATTTTATTCTTAACTTTGAAATAAAAGTTTAAGTTTCACAACGATTTTCTGACATTGTGTTGTGTCTGATTATGCCTTCTCTAAAAATTGTATTTATTTATTTTGGTGATTTTAATATCACCATATGTAAAAAATTGTTTTACCTCTTACCTTGAATATTCTTGTTTTTTATAGCTTAAAGCTTCTGTAGTTTTCAAGTTTCTAATTATCTATTATGACCTGGGTGACCAAGTTCAAGTCTTGGAAACAGCCTCTGTATGTGCAGGGGTGAGGCTGCGTACATCTGTCCCTCCCCAGACCCCAAATTGGCGGGATCTTTGTGCACTGGGTTGCCCTTCTATTTGGTTGATGACTGTCATAGATTATACTCTTACCAAACTAATATGTTTCTTTAAGGCATAGGAATGGAAGCTTAACAAAAGTGGAAAAGGGAAAAAAATATACTGCGTGGAAGTCAAATGAATCCACTTCATATTCATTGATTTTTCTAGCAGATCCAGATATTCCATCAACAAACACAAGTTTGTGGAATATGCATCAAATCTAGACAGTGATTGATGCTTGACGACTGGTAGCAGATGGTGACAGTGAGGTTGCCTTAAAGTGAGTTGCGTGTGGCTCCTCTGCTGACTTGGATGGGCCAGCAAGCTCCATGGCTGCGCTCTCAGTGCTGGAATAAAGGTGAGTCAAGTGAGATGAAACAGAAGTTAGGGTCTATGTTTCATGAAAATGGTCACAACTTTATGGATGAAGTGGGGATTCAGGGTTGGCTGATCAGAAGCAGCTGCAGAGTTGTACAAGACAGAAAGGCAGCTTACATAGTGTCAGAATGTGTAAAGGATGAGGTGATAAGATAATACCTTGCCAGTGTTTGATGGGGACCCCCATTCTTGTTAAATGAGATAAAATCTAAGCGGCCAAAAAAATGGTAAAGCATTGGTACCACTGCAAGTTTAGAGGCTCATCAATGGTATGATACTAGTCTGCCTTCTGTCTGAACAAGAAGTGAGTCACAAGAATGGTATCAAGAACTGGTGGTAGATGGGTTCAAGCTTTGGACTGGAGCTGGTATCCCAAAGCTAATTGCATCATGGAGGATGGATGGCGAGTCAACACTTGTTGGGTTAAAGTGTTTGGCCTCCTTTTACATCTTTGGGACTTGATAGTGGATAAAACAATAGGGGAATACTATTGGCCTTCATAAGGGTGGATGGGAGGAAGGTTTTGAGTGGCTAAGTGTAGGGATTATGTAGAAAAGGTTCAGTTCCAATGAGGAATTGATAGGATGAACAAATGAGGAAATATTGGTCATATGGTCAAATGCCCCAAAGCCTATAAGGGATCCTTATTATCTGATTTGGAAGCATGGTTTGCAGTAGCTCAAGTACCAGTATGGGCGAAGGATGTAGCAGGTCCTCTACCAGATGGTCCAACATATTGGGATACTGCAGTTTAACTCCAAACACTATTCTCCAATTGGCTGAGGGATTGGCTATCCCTCTACCTTTGTTCTGGCTGGTGCCAGTGCCTCTAGGGATTATAAACCAGGGGCCAAAGGAAGAGAATCATTACGAAGAGAACAAATGCTCTTTGTAAATGGATTTATAACTTGCTTTAATACCAACTCGATTTATAAAACCAAGTAATACTTCAAAAACAGCAATAAGAGAAGAGAAGAGAAGAGGAACAAGAAATAAAAGAATAACAGAGAAGCAAGAAAAAGTGTATCTGACACCCCTTATCTATTTATATCAAAGATCAACTAGTCTACACTGACCATCATACACCTGGATGTCCATATTCAGAAAAATAATAAAAGAAAGATATACAGTTGCATAAATAAATAAAATCAGCTGTTATAAAGGCAGTAAATAAACAAGAATAAATGGTAAATAGGCTGAAGGCTAAACTCTCAACTGTAAGAAATGATTTAAGGGATCATAATTTAACAATGGATAAGGCACTGAATAGAATGAAATAGTGAAACGGGATTCATGTAGTGAACCCCATATAGTAAGGGAAAGGCTTAGATGACAATGATGATGAATTTAACAATGGATATGGCACTGAACAGAACAGAGTGGTGGAACAAGATTCAAGTATCTGCGACCTCTATGTTTGGGACTAAGGGCAACGACTGGCACTACATATATGACAAAGTTATTGCATAACCATTAATGCCTTGGGTAATTGGTTATGCAGAAATTTCTTTAAAACATAATAAATCCCATCAGACACATAAAAGTAAATGTGACTGTAATTTAGGGTTTTTTAACACCAGTCCTTGCATGGCATGGGTCCCTTAATAGAAATAAATTTGATTCCAAGGTGATGTTTTTAGCAGCTGTAATGATTGTAGAATTTTATATTTTATTCATTTGTATATGTTCAGAAAGCAATATGAATCACATTCCTCCATTCTGTTCTGTTCAGTACTATATCAAATGTTAAATTACAAATCTATTGATCCATAGCATTCTGGCTGACTTCTTAATTTCTTCTCTCTTTAATTTTTTACAAGGTCTAGAAGAATATGATGCATTATGTTCTTAGCAATATCCTCTTCAATAAATAATTAACTTGAAATTGCATCTCCAATTTTCTAATCCTACAAATAGTTGTACCATATTGCTGAGTTTCATGTCTTAGTTTAGCCACCAAATAGTTGAGGGTAATCTGCATGTCAACCAATGTGTAACATGTGAATTTCTTTTACTTCCTTTGTGTTTTCCTTTAGATGAAGTGTAAATCTAGTGGTAGTTTCTTAAAGTAATGGTAATTGCACAAGTTACTTTCTTCTCATGGTTCTAATTTGAAAGTGTGTTAACTTAATTTATTATATTACTTCCATCAACAGGATCGAAGTGCTTTGATTCAATCCCTTTCTACAAATCCAGAGTATCTAAAAAACAAGGTAATTTGTTCCTATCTTAGCTTGGAACTTTGATTTGTGTGGACTCTTCTGGAAACCATCTATCACAATTTTAGAACTTCGGTTGAACTCAAAATTTGGATTTACACCAAAACCCTACAACTAAGAATTTGTACCAAGTTACAATGTATGATCAAACTTCTGAAGTCTATGTGGTTCATGAAATCCAAGTTCGAAAAACCGAACTTATGTTGAAAAAGCTATTAATATTTTCAGTTACGTGGTTCACAAAATCCAACTATTCATTTGAATTGGATATTTTCAGGAGCTAAGTAATTAATAAGATTGTTAACCTGGTTGGTTTTGTGTTTATGTCAATGCGATTGACTTATCCAGGCCTCAGAAGGAAATATGGTTGTTGATTACAAAGATTGGCAAATTCCTCTAGGACGTCGGTTCAGGTTTGGTCTCTCCACCAATATGTTGTTGAGATTTTAATGACTTTGTGATACCATTTTTCCTAGTGTTCTAATGAAAACATAAGGTCATTACTTTTCAAGTTTTCAGTGTGTCGATGAACTATGCTATATGTTAAATCTCAGGGATTTCCTTTGGGTTCGGTGTTCCATTCTGTTGCTAGTTACAAAATTCAAAAATCAGATGAACTAAGTTATTTTGTCCATTTGTTGACAACCTGAACAACATAATGTCTGAACGAGTCATGATGGGATGAATGAGACTCCCCACAAGTTAACGATAGTGTAACATCATTAAGAAGAGACCATCATCTTTGCTAAATTTCAAGTTTATCTCCAAGGAAGTTTCAACTAATTTAGAGTTTATGAGGTGAGCAAGTTTAACCAAATTTGTAGCATACTTCTACCAATTAACAAAGTATCCATGAGAGTTATTATTCATCATAACACTAGGGACATCTCCCTTCGTTGATGCAGTAGGATGAAGAGTCATCTGATCCTCGAACTGAGGTCTGATAGTCTTTGTCCTAATCTTTCTTCCCTCTAGAATAGTTCCCCTTGGATGGTTGGGTGGGGCATTCAGTTATAAAATGCTCATGCTTCTTACAGTAAGTGCACATGTTCTTCTTCCTACAACAAGACACCACATGTCCAAATTGCTTGCACTCACAACACTGAACTTTGGATAAATCCTTCTTTGATTTGGACTTATCAGCTGCCATAAACAGTCCCCACCCCTTCATTCTTTGCATAAAGTAGACTGAGACACTGAGTAACCATTATAGTTTCCTTACGAAGAAGTTCCCCAAGTATAATATCAAGAGATAGTAAGCATCTGTACACAGAATATTTGACCTTATTACCTCATTCCGGTTGAAGATGCATTAGAAATGCATCACCTTTCTTCTGTCAAAGCGTTCTTTCAGAGCCTTAATACAATAGGCTGATGAAGTCTCTCCAGTGTGAACCAACTTGTACTCTATCCAAAGATTCATAAAGCCAGCATAATACTCCTGAATTTTTCTCTCACCCTAGCTATATGAGAAAATCTCTATCTCAATTTGATACTGCCGAGAGATTGGATTGCTAATAACCTTCTTATGTAATTATACATCTCCTTAGATGTCCTAAGACCTCTCATAGGAATATCTACGTCTGTAGTGACTGAGCTAAGAATCCAGGAAGCTATTTGAGCATTATTAATCTTCCAAGTCTGCAATGCCTTTGCATCAGCTTCATCTGGCTTGGCAGTTGTTCCATCAACCCCATAGACCCTTTCCTTCACCATAAAACTGAAAATGGAATTGCCGTTAGGGCAAAGTTAGTTCCGTCGAACCTTATAGGAAGGATATCACTCCTTTGAAAAGCTATCAGAAATAACGGAGCAAAGAAAACAAGCAACGAAAGTGCTATAAGTTGCTAAAGTCTTCTCAACAGTCCAGAAAAAGAAAGAATACAGGTATTCCAAACTGTAGAAGGGATCAGAACCCTAGCAAGACAAATCCAATCTTCACCACAAAATATAGGTTGAAGGAACAGCCTAGGGTGACACCAGATCGAAAGTTTCAGCCCAAACGGAACAGCCACTTCAGAGAAATAAGGAAAACACCCACCTGAATGGCATTTTTACCCAGAAAATTTGTTCTTGTTCTGATCTAAACAGCTCCAAAAAGATGCCAAAGACCAGTGGCAGTGCAGATAGGCAATCTAAAATCCCTATTTTATGCTTTAGTACAGAGGAAAAATAACCAAGATGAGTGGAAGAATGATTGGACTTACTCTGATACCATGTGAGTGCAGTTCAAACAAGAGGAAGAACACAATAAAAGAGTAGAAAAAACGTATACAAGATACTAAAGAAAGATAAAATTACAACTTTAACCTTCACTGTCTCTACATTTGCATCATTTCATGGCTTCTTAGGTCAATGATGCAAATTCTAGCTCAGTAATCAAACCTAAAAGATATAAGAGAAAGAAATGGGGCACCACTCAAAATATTCCATTCTTTCAATCTTTTCTGTTCTTTCTTAAACCCCTATCCTGCTTCTCTTCTATGGCAGATAATGGATACTTTTTTCAGCCCTAATTTATGTACATATAATTATGAATGTAAATGGAATATGACCGTCAAGCTTGTCATATATATGGCTATTTTTGTAGAGAATATATGGCTGATGAGGGCTATTATTTTCTTTTTAGTTTCTTTGTGTTTTGGGAGCATGATTGCATTCTATATCTTGTACACTAGATCATTACATGTATTTGTTTGTACATATTTTTTTTTTCATGAGAGGACAGAATGGTCCTTTCATCTTATTAATATAAACACTCTTTTCTGTGTAAGCCGGTAAGGTCATTAATTCCAGGCATACCTGTTCAGATATGGACTTTCTTGGGCTGACTCTGACTATTTTTGTCACATTCTGGTTTTTAAGAACTAAACTGACTACATTAACAATTATACAAGTTTCATGAAGAGGATTTCATTTCCTCTTAAGTAATTTCAGTCAAAGCAGAAACTTTTATTCCATTTCAAAGTTTCTCATAAAATTTCTTAATTTAGACTTATCAAATTGAAACTGCAAACCTGAGGAAGCATAATTATTTGCACTCAAATTATGGACCAGTTAATTGGTCATCAACCCAAAACCAAAACTGAAGATAGCCTCAAGTTGATTTTCATTTCCTCTTGGTTCATTTCTGAATGCTTTTATTTTGTATTATTGAAAGCTTATTTAATCCCTTGAACCTAAGATGATTTATTTGGAGACAGTTTGAGACTCATTCTCAAATATCAATGCAATAAGTAATATATGAGAACTTTGACAGGAATCCCTATTTTTAGTTAGTTGAGTTATTGCAATCACACTTCTAGTTGTTTATTTAACTTTAATATTTGTTAAAGTCCCTTTTATCTGTAATTAGTGTCTCTAATGGAGTTTGATGGTGATTTGAAGATTTGACACTTTACTTTGAATGAACGTTGGAGTCCAGGTGTTTCCTATTTTCAAGGAAAAGTAATTATAGACAAGAAAACAAGTATATGCCTCACCAACTAACATTTTGCCTATTAATGTTGTTTCAACTGATGTGGCAGATAATTCCATTGAATTGAAGAATTCTCTCCAAAGTTTAGGCTGTTTCCTGTTTTATTACTTTGTACTTAATGTTAATGGTGGGACTTCAGCAGGGCTTTATTCTAGTTTTGGTGACACCCTAATTCTAGCTTAAGAGAAAGGGGAGACTCCTATACTTATCCAAAACGATGGTTACTGTTATTTGTAGATTGTCTCATCAGTAAAAGAAGGGCAGCCCAGTACATGAGACTCCCGTCAATGTGGGGGAAGGACAGATGACACAGCCTTACCTCTGCACGTACAGAGGCTGTTTCCAAAAGAAACAACATTTCTTGTCATTATCTAATTCAAAGCAATCTTGCAGATCATTGAAGTTATGGATGATACTTTGTTGTCATTATCTAATGCAAAGCAATCTTGCAGATCATTGAAGTTATGGATGATGCTACGCCTATATGGTCAGGAAAATCTACTAAATTACCTACGAAACCATATAGAGCTGGCTAAATATTTTGAAGAACTTGTTTCTGTAGATCAAAGATTTGAGGTAATTACATTTTCATGTCAAAAGTTGATTTGTTGATTTATAATTTATTTGCAACTCCTTGGGGCATGCCACCTACCAGTATTTCTACTTCCGTTTTGAGTTTATGATTGCATGATTACATCTATATCCTTCTAAGTGGAAGCTCTGTTAACCTTTATATAGGAACATCATAAATGTAACCTCTGATGGCAGCATGACATCATAAATGTAATTAAATGAGCATAAAATATAAAAAATAAGGATTAGGTTATAAAGAAAAAGTGACATAAGAGCTGTATAGGTTGGCTGAAGTCATGGATAAAAGAAAAGAGTAATAAGTTGCAAAAAAAGGCAAAACCTGCAACTCTCATCCCTTATTATAGACCATTACTAGAATACAGCTACATCCTTGATAGATTGTTACTATTTGGGGGATAGGGATCTGAGGGCCATTGGCTTCTGCGACATCATATCAGAAAGGATAGATCTTTTCCATTCAGAGTGAACATCTTGTTTATATGGATTCCAATATTAGCTAATGAATGCTGGTGTGGTGCCCAAGGTGAGGTCACAATGTCAACGTCTCAAGCAGTTTGCTATTCTTTAATGGTGGTTTCCCCTAAATAGAAAGAAATCAAATAGCAATGAAGAATAAAGAAAGAAACCAGTAAAAGAAGGAAAAATGACAGATGCGACCCAAAACCACCTAGGGTGGGACATTTATTGATAAAAAAGCGTGGGACATTAAGTCTCACCACCTTCTCTCCTTCAAACAAATGTTGTAGAGCAAAATCAGGAAGTAAAATGCCTTTTTATAGCAAGAATGCAATTCATTTGTTCTTATCTTTTTCCTTTTCAACAAACTTTTAAACCCATTTCTGTCATTTTTGGCTTTGCTTGGACTGTACCACAAAATTTATATGACATTTTCTTCCCAGATGACCCCCTTAAAGACTGAATGGGGGAATTTATATGGTATTGCACAATATCAGCAACTCTCTGTAGCATATGGGATGAAAGAAAATGATAAAATCTTTAATAAAAAGAAGGATGGCAATACCCTTATTGAGCTCTTTTTTTTACTGTGTTTTAGTCAGCTTGGTGACTATTGGTCACTGGTCATTGTACTCTTATTCGGTTATTACAATTATTGTATACTTGTGTTATTATTATGTTTAATGACCACCTTTGATGTTGTTACTGATAAAAGAATGAAATTAATGAGATGACAAGAATCTGGAAATTCTCTTTTCCTTGTACAAGCATGCATCTTTAATTGACGAAACAGTGTTTTTTCCAAACCCTTTTCATGGATTTCCTACCATTTGTTACTATGTGCAGATTGTTGTGCCTCGGACATTTTCACTTGTTTGCTTCCGCCTTCTGCCCCCACAAGGTGATGAGGATTGCATCAATAAAATGAATCGTGACTTACTGGAGGTGGTAAACTCAACTGGAAAAATCTTCCTATCACATACAGTAAGTTTACTACCACCACAAATTTCTGCTTTCACCTGAGTCATGTTAGTATGATGTTTATGGGTAAGAGATGACTTCTTGGTTGGCCATGTTTAATCAGATTCTATCTGGGAAGTATATTCTACGCCTCGCAGTGGGAGCTCCATTGACAGAGGGAAGACACATAAGTGCAGCATGGAAAGTGTTGCAAGATGAGGCAACTACGTTGTTAGAGCAGTATATGAAGTGAGTATATCGTTCTTTGTTCTTTTTATTTCTTTTTCTTTTTCTCGTCACCTAATACTTTTTTACTTGTTGAAATCAATCATCTTTAAGTTATTATCTTGTAACATGAGTGTCTACTCTAGCTATATCATTTGTTCTGTTAGCTAATATGTCCATATCATACTCTTCATGAAATCTGAAAAATGCAATATTTCTTTGTCAAAAAAAAAGTTTTTAACAGTGTCGGGGCATAGGGGTGATTATGCCCTTTTATTTCTGTAGTAATAACTACATGACAGAGGACTGACTTCCCTAATCTGTTTGTGTCTTTGTTTTAAAATCCAACTGGAGGTCAACTCAGTTTTTGTCTGGGTGACGATTCACCAGTTCAACCATCTGGGATGAATGGATCAAACTGTCAAAGGAAACACCTTTAGATCCTTCAGATGGGAATATTAGGTTAAGTTGTATCTTTATGGAAGAAGGAAGAGGAGAGGGGGAGGGGAAAAGGCTTGCTGCAACTACTGACAATTGTAAACATCTATCTCTCTCTCTCTCTCTCTCTCTCCCACACACACAATCTTGTCTCTAACAGTCAAACTCCTTTCCTCTTGGGTATGTCTAATGATGACCATGCCCCAAAATGAGATTCATATATTAGTAATTCAAAAAGATGTGAAAGGATCATTATGCCCCTCTTGTACAAGTTGTTAGGTCGACTGTATAGGAGTAATTTAGTCTTTCTTTTATGTTTAAAGCTGATGTGTAATGTTTATGTTAAGTGATGTGTCCCATACTTAAGTAGGGACATAACCTGGCCAACTAGAGAGGGTGATCAAGCTCTCTAGTTCGAACCAGATTTTTCCCTTTCTTCTCTTTTCTCTTCTTCTCCTATTCTCTCTAGTATCCTTTCCAATATCTCTGCAATACTAATACTAACAGAATTCTAGTGCAGATCAGAACTTTATCATGGTATTAGAGCAACTGTGACAAAATCAGATCTGCCCAGAATTCTCTTTTTATCGCCATTCAGCCTAGGGTTTTT